>NC_079874.1:5638735-6838735 GCF_023065955.2 Ursus arctos | reverse complement strand
CGGGAAAACATTGTGTATGCCTGTAAGAATAAGTCGATGGATGTTTGTGTGAGTTTCATGTGTATGTGTGTGTCGCGACCACATTTGTCAATATTTTAAGGCAGTTCCAAGTGTTGATGGTTCTGCTGGATACCCATTGTGAGTGGTGTGTTGTAAGTGTGACTGTGTGTGTGTGTGTTCACGGGAAACCGTTGTGTATGCCTGTAAGAAAAAGTCGATGGGTGTTTGTGTGTGATTCTTGTGTATGTGTGTGTCGGTGAAACGTTTGTGAGTATGTTAGGGCAGTTCCAAGTGTTGATGGCTCTGCCGAGGTCCAGTGTGCGTACTGTGCTGTAAGTGTGACAGTGTGTGTGTGTGTGTGTGTGTGTGTGTTTGGGGAAACCCCACTCTGTCTCCCTGTAACAAAATGTTGATGGGTGTTTGTGTGTGTTTCTTGTGTATGTGTGTGTCGGGACCACGTTTGTTTGTATGTTAGGGCAGATTCAAGTGCCAGTGTGAATGCTGTGTTGTGAGTGTGATAGTGTGTGTGTGTGTGTGTTTGCGGAAACCATTGTGCATGACTGTAAGTAAAAGTCCATGGGAGTTTGTGTGTGTTTCTTGTGTATGTGTGTGTCGGGACCACGTTTGTGAGTATGTTAGGGCAGTTCCAACTGTTGATGGCTATGCCGGGGACCCAGTGTGAGTGCTGTGTTGTGCGTGTGATAGTGTCTGTGTGTGTGTGTGTGTGTTTTGCTGGATACCATTGTGTATGTCTGTAAGAAAAAGTCGTAGGGTGTTTTTGTGTGTTTCTTCTGCATGTGTGTTTCGGGACCACGTTTGTGAATATGTTAAGGTAATTCCAAGTGTTCATGGCTCTGCTGGAGATCCAATGTGAGTGCTCTGTCGTGAGTGTGCCTTTTGTGTGTGTGTGTGTGTGTGTGTTTGCAGGAAACCATTGTGTATGCCTGCAAGAAAAAGTCGATGGGTGTTTGTGTGTGTTATTTGTATATGTGTGTGTCAGGACCATGTTTGTGATTATGTTAAAGCAGTTCCAAGTGTTGACGGCTGTGTTGGAGACCCAGTGTGAGTGCTGTGTTGTGAGTGTGATAGTGTGTGTGTGTCTGTGTGTGTTTCCGAACCCCCTGTGTACGCCTGTAAGAAAAATTCCATGGGTGTTTGTGTGTGTTTCTTGTGTATGCGTGTGTCAGGAAAACGTTTGTGAGTATGTTAGGGCAGTTCCAAGTGTTGATGGCTCTGCCGAGGCCCAGTGTGAGTGCTGTGTTGCGAGTGTGACAGTGTGTGTGTGTGTGTGTGTTTTCGGGTTACCATTGTGTATGCCTGTATGAAAAAGTCGATGGGTGTATTTGTGTGTTCTTGCGTATTGTGTTTCAGATCCACATTTGTGAGTGTGTGAGGGCAGTTCCAAGTGTTCATGAGTTTGCTGGATATCCAGTGTGAGTGTGTGTTGTGAGTGTGACAGTGTGTGTGCGTGTCTGTGTGTGTGTTTGCAGGAAACCAGTCTGTATGCCTATAAGAAAAATTCGATGGGTGTTTGTGTGTGTTTCTTCTGTATGTGTGTGTCGGGACCACATTTGTGAATATGTTAGGGCAGTTCCAAGTGTTGATGGCTCTGCTGGAGACCCAGTGAGAGTGCTGTGTTGTGAGTGTGACAGTGTGTGTGTGTCTGTGTGTGTGTGTGTGTTTGGGGGAACCCCACAGTGTATGCTTCTAAGAAAAAGTCGATGGGTGTTTGTGTGTGTTTCTTGTGTATGTGTGTGTCGGGACCACGTATGAGAGTATTTTGTGGCAGTTCCAAGCGCCAGAGTGAATGCTGTGTTGTGAGTGTGGCAGTGTGTGTTTCTGTGTGTGTTTGTGTTGGCGGGAAAACATTGTGTATGCCTGTAAGAATAAGTCGATGGATGTTTGTGTGAGTTTCATGTGTATGTGTGTGTCGCGACCACATTTGTCAATATTTTAAGGCAGTTCCAAGTGTTGATGGTTCTGCTGGATACCCATTGTGAGTGGTGTGTTGTAAGTGTGACTGTGTGTGTGTGTGTTCAAGGGAAACCGTTGTGTATGCCTGTAAGAAAAAGTCGATGGGTGTTTGTGTGCGTTTCTTGTGTATGTGTGTGTCGGGAAAACGTTTGGGAGTATGTTAGGGCAGTTCCAAGTGTTGATGGCTCTGCCGAGGACCAGTGTGAGTGCTGTGTTGTGAGTGTGACAGTGTGTGTGTGTGTGTGTGTGTGTGTTTTCGGGTAACCATTGTGTATGCCTGTATGAAAAAGTCGATGGGTGTATTTGTGTGTTCTTGCGTATTGTGTTTCAGATCCACATTTGTGAGTGTGTGAGGGCAGTTCCAAGTCTTCATGAGTTTGCAGGATATCCAGTGTGAGTGTGTGTTGTGAGTGTGACAGTGTGTGTGCGTGTCTGTGTGTGTGTTTGCAGGAAACCAGTCTGTATGCCTATAAGAAAAATTCGATGGGTGTTTGTGTGTGTTTTTTCTGTATGTGTGTGTCGGGACCACATTTGTGAATATGTTAGGGCAGTTCCAAGTGTTGATGGCTCTGCTGGAGACCCAGTGAGAGTGCTGTGTTGTGAGTGTGATAGTGTGTGTGTGTCTGTGTGTGTGTGTGTGTTTGGGGGAACCCCACAGTGTATGCTTCTAAGAAAAAGTCGATGGGTGTTTGTGTGTGTTTCTTGTGTATGTGTGTGTCGAGACCACGTATGTGAGTATGTTGTGGCAGTTCCAAGTGCCAGTGTGAATGCTGTGTTGTGAGTGTGGCAGTGTGTGTTTCTGTGTGTGTTGTGTTGGCGGGAAAACATTGTGTATGCCTGTAAGAATAAGTCGATGGATGTTTGTGTGAGTTTCATGTGTATGTGTGTGTCGCGACCACATTTGTCAATATTTTAAGGCAGTTCCAAGTGTTGATGGTTCTGCTGGATACCCATTGTGAGTGCTGTGTTGTAAGTGTGACTGTGTGTGTGTGTGTTCACGGGAAACCGTTGTGTATGCCTGTAAGAAAAAGTCGATGGGTGTTTGTGTGTGATTCTTGTGTATGTGTGTGTCGGTGAAACGTTTGTGAGTATGTTAGGGCAGTTCCAAGTGTCGATGGCTCTGCCGAGGTCCAGTGTGCGTACTGTGCTGTTAGTGTGACAGTGTGTGTGTGTGTGTGTGTGTGTTTGGGGAAACCCCACTCTGTCTCCCTGTAACAAAATGTTGATGGGTGTTTGTGTGTGTTTCTTCTGTATGTGTGTGTCGGGACCACGTTTGTTTGTATGTTAGGGCAGATTCAAGTGCCAGTGTGAATGCTGTGTTGTGAGTGTGATAGTGTGTGTGTGTGTGTGTTTGCGGAAACCATTGTGCATGACTGTAAGTAAAAGTCCATGGGAGTTTGTGTGTGTTTCTTGTGTATGTGTGTGTCGGGACCACGTTTGTGAGTATGTTAGGGCAGTTCCAACTGTTGATGGCTATGCCGGGGACCCAGTGTGAGTGCTGTGTTGTGCGTGTGATAGTGTCTGTGTGTGTGTGTGTGTGTTTTGCTGGATACCATTGTGTATGTCTGTAAGAAAAAGTCGTAGGGTGTTTTTGTGTGTTTCTTCTGCATGTGTGTTTCGGGACCACGTTTGTGAATATGTTAAGGTAATTCCAAGTGTTCATGGCTCTGCTGGAGATCTAATGTGAGTGCTCTCTCGTGAGTGTGCCTTTTGTGTGTGTGTGTGTGTGTGTGTTTGCAGGAAACCATTGTGTATGCCTGCAAGAAAAAGTCGATGGGTGTTTGTGTGTGTTATTTGTATATGCGTGTGTCAGGACCATGTTTGTGATTATGTTAAAGCAGTTCCAAGTGTTGACGGCTGTGTTGGAGACCCAGTGTGAGTGCTGTGTTGTGAGTGTGATAGTGTGTGTGTGTCTGTGTGTGTTTCCGAACCCCCTGTGTACGCCTGTAAGAAAAATTCCATGGGTGTTTGTGTGTGTTTCTTGTGTATGCGTGTGTCAGGAAAACGTTTGTGAGTATGTTAGGGCAGTTCCAAGTGTTGATGGCTCTGCCGAGGCCCAGTGTGAGTGCTGTGTTGCGAGTGTGACAGTGTGTGTGTGTGTGTGTGTGTGTGTGTGTGTGTTTTCGGGTTACCATTGTGTATGCCTGTATGAAAAAGTCGATGGGTGTATTTGTGTGTTCTTGCGTATTGTGTTTCAGATCCACATTTGTGAGTGTGTGAGGGCAGTTCCAAGTCTTCATGAGTTTGCAGGATATCCAGTGTGAGTGTGTGTTGTGAGTGTGACAGTGTGTGTGCGTGTCTGTGTGTGTGTTTGCAGGAAACCAGTCTGTATGCCTATAAGAAAAATTCGATGGGTGTTTGTGTGTGTTTCTTCTGTATGTGTGTGTCGGGACCACATTTGTGAATATGTTAGGGCAGTTCCAAGTGTTGATGGCTCTGCTGGAGACCCAGTGAGAGTGCTGTGTTGTGAGTGTGACAGTGTGTGTGTGTCTGTGTGTGTGTGTGTGTTTGGGGGAACCCCACAGTGTATGCTTCTAAGAAAAAGTCGATGGGTGTTTGTGTGTGTTTCTTGTGTATGTGTGTGTCGGGACCACGTATGAGAGTATTTTGTGGCAGTTCCAAGCGCCAGAGTGAATGCTGTGTTGTGAGTGTGGCAGTGTGTGTTTCTGTGTGTGTTTGTGTTGGCGGGAAAACATTGTGTATGCCTGTAAGAATAAGTCGATGGATGTTTGTGTGAGTTTCATGTGTATGTGTGTGTCGCGACCACATTTGTCAATATTTTAAGGCAGTTCCAAGTGTTGATGGTTCTGCTGGATACCCATTGTGAGTGGTGTGTTGTAAGTGTGACTGTGTGTGTGTGTGTTCAAGGGAAACCGTTGTGTATGCCTGTAAGAAAAAGTCGATGGGTGTTTGTGTGCGTTTCTTGTGTATGTGTGTGTCGGGAAAACGTTTGGGAGTATGTTAGGGCAGTTCCAAGTGTTGATGGCTCTGCCGAGGACCAGTGTGAGTGCTGTGTTGCGAGTGTGACAGTGTGTGTGTGTGTGTGTGTGTGTTTTCGGGTAACCATTGTGTATGCCTGTATGAAAAAGTCGATGGGTGTATTTGTGTGTTCTTGCGTATTGTGTTTCAGATCCACATTTGTGAGTGTGTGAGGGCAGTTCCAAGTGTTCATGAGTTTGCTGGATATCCAGTGTGAGTGTGTGTTGTGAGTGTGACAGTGTGTGTGCGTGTCTGTGTGTGTGTTTGCAGGAAACCAGTCTGTATGCCTATAAGAAAAATTCGATGGGTGTTTGTGTGTGTTTCTTCTGTATGTGTGTGTCGGGACCACATTTGTGAATATGTTAGGGCAGTTCCAAGTGTTGATGGCTCTGCTGGAGACCCAGTGAGAGTGCTGTGTTGTGAGTGTGACAGTGTGTGTGTGTCTGTGTGTGTGTGTGTGTGTTTGGGGGAACCCCACAGTGTATGCTTCTAAGAAAAAGTCGATGGGTGTTTGTGTGTGTTTCTTGTGTATGTGTGTGTCGGGACCACGTATGAGAGTATTTTGTGGCAGTTCCAAGCGCCAGAGTGAATGCTGTGTTGTGAGTGTGGCAGTGTGTGTTTCTGTGTGTGTTTGTGTTGGCGGGAAAACATTGTGTATGCCTGTAAGAATAAGTCGATGGATGTTTGTGTGAGTTTCATGTGTATGTGTGTGTCGCGACCACATTTGTCAATATTTTAAGGCAGTTCCAAGTGTTGATGGTTCTGCTGGATACCCATTGTGAGTGGTGTGTTGTAAGTGTGACTGTGTGTGTGTGTGTTCAAGGGAAACCGTTGTGTATGCCTGTAAGAAAAAGTCGATGGGTGTTTGTGTGCGTTTCTTGTGTATGTGTGTGTCGGGAAAACGTTTGGGAGTATGTTAGGGCAGTTCCAAGTGTTGATGGCTCTGCCGAGGACCAGTGTGAGTGCTGTGTTGCGAGTGTGACAGTGTGTGTGTGTGCGTGTGTGTTTTCGGGTAACCATTGTGTATGCCTGTATGAAAAAGTCGATGGGTGTATTTGTGTGTTCTTGCGTATTGTGTTTCAGATCCACATTTGTGAGTGTGTGAGGGCAGTTCCAAGTCTTCATGAGTTTGCAGGATATCCAGTGTGAGTGTGTGTTGTGAGTGTGACAGTGTGTGTGCGTGTCTGTGTGTGTGTTTGCAGGAAACCAGTCTGTATGCCTATAAGAAAAATTCGATGGGTGTTTGTGTGTGTTTTTTCTGTATGTGTGTGTCGGGACCACATTTGTGAATATGTTAGGGCAGTTCCAAGTGTTGATGGCTCTGCTGGAGACCCAGTGAGAGTGCTGTGTTGTGAGTGTGATAGTGTGTGTGTGTCTGTGTGTGTGTGTGTGTTTGGGGGAACCCCACAGTGTATGCTTCTAAGAAAAAGTCGATGGGTGTTTGTGTGTGTTTCTTGTGTATGTGTGTGTCGAGACCACGTATGTGAGTATGTTGTGGCAGTTCCAAGCGCCAGTGTGAATGCTGTGTTGTGAGTGTGGCAGTGTGTGTTTCTGTGTGTGTTTGTGTTGGCGGGAAAACATTGTGTATGCCTGTAAGAATAAGTCGATGGATGTTTGTGTGAGTTTCATGTGTATGTGTGTGTCGCGACCACATTTGTCAATATTTTAAGGCAGTTCCAAGTGTTGATGGTTCTGCTGGATACCCATTGTGAGTGCTGTGTTGTAAGTGTGACTGTGTGTGTGTGTGTTCACGGGAAACCGTTGTGTATGCCTGTAAGAAAAAGTCGATGGGTGTTTGTGTGTGATTCTTGTGTATGTGTGTGTCGGTGAAACGTTTGTGAGTATGTTAGGGCAGTTCCAAGTGTTGATGGCTCTGCCGAGGTCCAGTGTGCGTACTGTGCTGTTAGTGTGACAGTGTGTGTGTGTGTGTGTGTGTGTGTTTGGGGAAACCCCACTCTGTCTCCCTGTAACAAAATGTTGATGGGTGTTTGTGTGTGTTTCTTCTGTATGTGTGTGTCGGGACCACGTTTGTTTGTATGTTAGGGCAGATTCAAGTGCCAGTGTGAATGCTGTGTTGTGAGTGTGATAGTGTGTGTGTGTGTGTGTTTGCGGAAACCATTGTGCATGACTGTAAGTAAAAGTCCATGGGAGTTTGTGTGTGTTTCTTGTGTATGTGTGTGTCGGGACCACGTTTGTGAGTATGTTAGGGCAGTTCCAACTGTTGATGGCTATGCCGGGGACCCAGTGTGAGTGCTGTGTTGTGCGTGTGATAGTGTCTGTGTGTGTGTGTGTGTGTTTTGCTGGATACCATTGTGTATGTCTGTAAGAAAAAGTCGTAGGGTGTTTTTGTGTGTTTCTTCTGCATGTGTGTTTCGGGACCACGTTTGTGAATATGTTAAGGTAATTCCAAGTGTTCATGGCTCTGCTGGAGATCCAATGTGAGTGCTCTGTCGTGAGTGTGCCTTTTGTGTGTGTGTGTGTGTGTGTGTGTGTTTGCAGGAAACCATTGTGTATGCCTGCAAGAAAAAGTCGATGGGTGTTTGTGTGTGTTATTTGTATATGTGTGTGTCAGGACCATGTTTGTGATTATGTTAAAGCAGTTCCAAGTGTTGACGGCTGTGTTGGAGACCCAGTGTGAGTGCTGTGTTGTGAGTGTGATAGTGTGTGTGTGTCTGTGTGTGTTTCCGAACCCCCTGTGTACGCCTGTAAGAAAAATTCCATGGGTGTTTGTGTGTGTTTCTTGTGTATGCGTGTGTCAGGAAAACGTTTGTGAGTATGTTAGGGCAGTTCCAAGTGTTGATGGCTCTGCCGAGGCCCAGTGTGAGTGCTGTGTTGCGAGTGTGACAGTGTGTGTGTGTGTGTGTGTGTGTTTTCGGGTTACCATTGTGTATGCCTGTATGAAAAAGTCGATGGGTGTATTTGTGTGTTCTTGCGTATTGTGTTTCAGATCCACATTTGTGAGTGTGTGAGGGCAGTTCCAAGTGTTCATGAGTTTGCTGGATATCCAGTGTGAGTGTGTGTTGTGAGTGTGACAGTGTGTGTGCGTGTCTGTGTGTGTGTTTGCAGGAAACCAGTCTGTATGCCTATAAGAAAAATTCGATGGGTGTTTGTGTGTGTTTCTTCTGTATGTGTGTGTCGGGACCACATTTGTGAATATGTTAGGGCAGTTCCAAGTGTTGATGGCTCTGCTGGAGACCCAGTGAGAGTGCTGTGTTGTGAGTGTGACAGTGTGTGTGTGTCTGTGTGTGTGTGTGTGTTTGGGGGAACCCCACAGTGTATGCTTCTAAGAAAAAGTCGATGGGTGTTTGTGTGTGTTTCTTGTGTATGTGTGTGTCGGGACCACGTATGAGAGTATTTTGTGGCAGTTCCAAGCGCCAGAGTGAATGCTGTGTTGTGAGTGTGGCAGTGTGTGTTTCTGTGTGTGTTTGTGTTGGCGGGAAAACATTGTGTATGCCTGTAAGAATAAGTCGATGGATGTTTGTGTGAGTTTCATGTGTATGTGTGTGTCGCGACCACATTTGTCAATATTTTAAGGCAGTTCCAAGTGTTGATGGTTCTGCTGGATACCCATTGTGAGTGGTGTGTTGTAAGTGTGACTGTGTGTGTGTGTGTTCAAGGGAAACCGTTGTGTATGCCTGTAAGAAAAAGTCGATGGGTGTTTGTGTGCGTTTCTTGTGTATGTGTGTGTCGGGAAAACGTTTGGGAGTATGTTAGGGCAGTTCCAAGTGTTGATGGCTCTGCCGAGGACCAGTGTGAGTGCTGTGTTGCGAGTGTGACAGTGTGTGTGTGTGTGTGTGTTTTCGGGTAACCATTGTGTATGCCTGTATGAAAAAGTCGATGGGTGTATTTGTGTGTTCTTGCGTATTGTGTTTCAGATCCACATTTGTGAGTGTGTGAGGGCAGTTCCAAGTCTTCATGAGTTTGCAGGATATCCAGTGTGAGTGTGTGTTGTGAGTGTGACAGTGTGTGTGCGTGTCTGTGTGTGTGTTTGCAGGAAACCAGTCTGTATGCCTATAAGAAAAATTCGATGGGTGTTTGTGTGTGTTTTTTCTGTATGTGTGTGTCGGGACCACATTTGTGAATATGTTAGGGCAGTTCCAAGTGTTGATGGCTCTGCTGGAGACCCAGTGAGAGTGCTGTGTTGTGAGTGTGATAGTGTGTGTGTGTCTGTGTGTGTGTGTGTGTTTGGGGGAACCCCACAGTGTATGCTTCTAAGAAAAAGTCGATGGGTGTTTGTGTGTGTTTCTTGTGTATGTGTGTGTCGAGACCACGTATGTGAGTATGTTGTGGCAGTTCCAAGCGCCAGTGTGAATGCTGTGTTGTGAGTGTGGCAGTGTGTGTTTCTGTGTGTGTTTGTGTTGGCGGGAAAACATTGTGTATGCCTGTAAGAATAAGTCGATGGATGTTTGTGTGAGTTTCATGTGTATGTGTGTGTCGCGACCACATTTGTCAATATTTTAAGGCAGTTCCAAGTGTTGATGGTTCTGCTGGATACCCATTGTGAGTGCTGTGTTGTAAGTGTGACTGTGTGTGTGTGTGTTCACGGGAAACCGTTGTGTATGCCTGTAAGAAAAAGTCGATGGGTGTTTGTGTGTGATTCTTGTGTATGTGTGTGTCGGTGAAACGTTTGTGAGTATGTTAGGGCAGTTCCAAGTGTTGATGGCTCTGCCGAGGTCCAGTGTGCGTACTGTGCTGTTAGTGTGACAGTGTGTGTGTGTGTGTGTGTGTGTGTTTGGGGAAACCCCACTCTGTCTCCCTGTAACAAAATGTTGATGGGTGTTTGTGTGTGTTTCTTCTGTATGTGTGTGTCGGGACCACGTTTGTTTGTATGTTAGGGCAGATTCAAGTGCCAGTGTGAATGCTGTGTTGTGAGTGTGATAGTGTGTGTGTGTGTGTTTGCGGAAACCATTGTGCATGACTGTAAGTAAAAGTCCATGGGAGTTTGTGTGTGTTTCTTGTGTATGTGTGTGTCGGGACCACGTTTGTGAGTATGTTAGGGCAGTTCCAACTGTTGATGGCTATGCCGGGGACCCAGTGTGAGTGCTGTGTTGTGCGTGTGATAGTGTCTGTGTGTGTGTGTGTGTGTTTTGCTGGATACCATTGTGTATGTCTGTAAGAAAAAGTCGTAGGGTGTTTTTGTGTGTTTCTTCTGCATGTGTGTTTCGGGACCACGTTTGTGAATATGTTAAGGTAATTCCAAGTGTTCATGGCTCTGCTGGAGATCCAATGTGAGTGCTCTGTCGTGAGTGTGCCTTTTGTGTGTGTGTGTGTGTGTGTGTGTGTGTGTTTGCAGGAAACCATTGTGTATGCCTGCAAGAAAAAGTCGATGGGTGTTTGTGTGTGTTATTTGTATATGTGTGTGTCAGGACCATGTTTGTGATTATGTTAAAGCAGTTCCAAGTGTTGACGGCTGTGTTGGAGACCCAGTGTGAGTGCTGTGTTGTGAGTGTGATAGTGTGTGTGTGTCTGTGTGTGTTTCCGAACCCCCTGTGTACGCCTGTAAGAAAAATTCCATGGGTGTTTGTGTGTGTTTCTTGTGTATGCGTGTGTCAGGAAAACGTTTGTGAGTATGTTAGGGCAGTTCCAAGTGTTGATGGCTCTGCCGAGGCCCAGTGTGAGTGCTGTGTTGCGAGTGTGACAGTGTGTGTGTGTGTGTGTGTGTGTTTTCGGGTTACCATTGTGTATGCCTGTATGAAAAAGTCGATGGGCGTATTTGTGTGTTCTGGCGTATTGTGTTTCAGATCCACATTTGTGAGTGTGTGAGGGCAGTTCCAAGTGTTCATGAGTTTGCTGGATATCCAGTGTGAGTGTGTGTTGTGAGTGTGACAGTGTGTGTGCGTGTCTGTGTGTGTGTTTGCAGGAAACCAGCCTGTATGCCTATAAGAAAAATTCGATGGGTGTTTGTGTGTGTTTCTTCTGTATGTGTGTGTCGGGACCACATTTGTGAATATGTTAGGGCAGTTCCAAGTGTTGATGGCTCTGCTGGAGACCCAGTGAGAGTGCTGTGTTGTGAGTGTGACAGTGTGTGTGTGTCTGTGTGTGTGTGTGTGTTTGGGGGAACCCCACAGTGTATGCTTCTAAGAAAAAGTCGATGGGTGTTTGTGTGTGTTTCTTGTGTATGTGTGTGTCGGGACCACGTATGAGAGTATTTTGTGGCAGTTCCAAGCGCCAGAGTGAATGCTGTGTTGTGAGTGTGGCAGTGTGTGTTTCTGTGTGTGTTTGTGTTGGCGGGAAAACATTGTGTATGCCTGTAAGAATAAGTCGATGGATGTTTGTGTGAGTTTCATGTGTATGTGTGTGTCGCGACCACATTTGTCAATATTTTAAGGCAGTTCCAAGTGTTGATGGTTCTGCTGGATACCCATTGTGAGTGGTGTGTTGTAAGTGTGACTGTGTGTGTGTGTGTTCAAGGGAAACCGTTGTGTATGCCTGTAAGAAAAAGTCGATGGGTGTTTGTGTGCGTTTCTTGTGTATGTGTGTGTCGGGAAAACGTTTGGGAGTATGTTAGGGCAGTTCCAAGTGTTGATGGCTCTGCCGAGGACCAGTGTGAGTGCTGTGTTGCGAGTGTGACAGTGTGTGTGTGTGTGTGTGTTTTCGGGTAACCATTGTGTATGCCTGTATGAAAAAGTCGATGGGTGTATTTGTGTGTTCTTGCGTATTGTGTTTCAGATCCACATTTGTGAGTGTGTGAGGGCAGTTCCAAGTCTTCATGAGTTTGCAGGATATCCAGTGTGAGTGTGTGTTGTGAGTGTGACAGTGTGTGTGCGTGTCTGTGTGTGTGTTTGCAGGAAACCAGTCTGTATGCCTATAAGAAAAATTCGATGGGTGTTTGTGTGTGTTTTTTCTGTATGTGTGTGTCGGGACCACATTTGTGAATATGTTAGGGCAGTTCCAAGTGTTGATGGCTCTGCTGGAGACCCAGTGAGAGTGCTGTGTTGTGAGTGTGATAGTGTGTGTGTGTCTGTGTGTGTGTGTGTGTGTTTGGGGGAACCCCACAGTGTATGCTTCTAAGAAAAAGTCGATGGGTGTTTGTGTGTGTTTCTTGTGTATGTGTGTGTCGAGACCACGTATGTGAGTATGTTGTGGCAGTTCCAAGCGCCAGTGTGAATGCTGTGTTGTGAGTGTGGCAGTGTGTGTTTCTGTGTGTGTTTGTGTTGGCGGGAAAACATTGTGTATGCCTGTAAGAATAAGTCGATGGATGTTTGTGTGAGTTTCATGTGTATGTGTGTGTCGCGACCACATTTGTCAATATTTTAAGGCAGTTCCAAGTGTTGATGGTTCTGCTGGATACCCATTGTGAGTGCTGTGTTGTAAGTGTGACTGTGTGTGTGTGTGTTCACGGGAAACCGTTGTGTATGCCTGTAAGAAAAAGTCGATGGGTGTTTGTGTGTGATTCTTGTGTATGTGTGTGTCGGTGAAACGTTTGTGAGTATGTTAGGGCAGTTCCAAGTGTTGATGGCTCTGCCGAGGTCCAGTGTGCGTACTGTGCTGTTAGTGTGACAGTGTGTGTGTGTGTGTGTGTGTGTGTTTGGGGAAACCCCACTCTGTCTCCCTGTAACAAAATGTTGATGGGTGTTTGTGTGTGTTTCTTCTGTATGTGTGTGTCGGGACCACGTTTGTTTGTATGTTAGGGCAGATTCAAGTGCCAGTGTGAATGCTGTGTTGTGAGTGTGATAGTGTGTGTGTGTGTGTGTTTGCGGAAACCATTGTGCATGACTGTAAGTAAAAGTCCATGGGAGTTTGTGTGTGTTTCTTGTGTATGTGTGTGTCGGGACCACGTTTGTGAGTATGTTAGGGCAGTTCCAACTGTTGATGGCTATGCCGGGGACCCAGTGTGAGTGCTGTGTTGTGCGTGTGATAGTGTCTGTGTGTGTGTGTGTGTTTTGCTGGATACCATTGTGTATGTCTGTAAGAAAAAGTCGTAGGGTGTTTTTGTGTGTTTCTTCTGCATGTGTGTTTCGGGACCACGTTTGTGAATATGTTAAGGTAATTCCAAGTGTTCATGGCTCTGCTGGAGATCCAATGTGAGTGCTCTGTCGTGAGTGTGCCTTTTGTGTGTGTGTGTGTGTGTGTTTGCAGGAAACCATTGTGTATGCCTGCAAGAAAAAGTCGATGGGTGTTTGTGTGTGTTATTTGTATATGCGTGTGTCAGGACCATGTTTGTGATTATGTTAAAGCAGTTCCAAGTGTTGACGGCTGTGTTGGAGACCCAGTGTGAGTGCTGTGTTGTGAGTGTGATAGTGTGTGTGTGTCTGTGTGTGTTTCCGAACCCCCTGTGTACGCCTGTAAGAAAAATTCCATGGGTGTTTGTGTGTGTTTCTTGTGTATGCGTGTGTCAGGAAAACGTTTGTGAGTATGTTAGGGCAGTTCCAAGTGTTGATGGCTCTGCCGAGGCCCAGTGTGAGTGCTGTGTTGCGAGTGTGACAGTGTGTGTGTGTGTGTGTGTGTGTGTGTTTTCGGGTTACCATTGTGTATGCCTGTATGAAAAAGTCGATGGGTGTATTTGTGTGTTCTTGCGTATTGTGTTTCAGATCCACATTTGTGAGTGTGTGAGGGCAGTTCCAAGTGTTCATGAGTTTGCTGGATATCCAGTGTGAGTGTGTGTTGTGAGTGTGACAGTGTGTGTGCGTGTCTGTGTGTGTGTTTGCAGGAAACCAGTCTGTATGCCTATAAGAAAAATTCGATGGGTGTTTGTGTGTGTTTCTTCTGTATGTGTGTGTCGGGACCACATTTGTGAATATGTTAGGGCAGTTCCAAGTGTTGATGGCTCTGCTGGAGACCCAGTGAGAGTGCTGTGTTGTGAGTGTGACAGTGTGTGTGTGTCTGTGTGTGTGTGTGTGTTTGGGGGAACCCCACAGTGTATGCTTCTAAGAAAAAGTCGATGGGTGTTTGTGTGTGTTTCTTGTGTATGTGTGTGTCGGGACCACGTATGAGAGTATTTTGTGGCAGTTCCAAGCGCCAGAGTGAATGCTGTGTTGTGAGTGTGGCAGTGTGTGTTTCTGTGTGTGTTTGTGTTGGCGGGAAAACATTGTGTATGCCTGTAAGAATAAGTCGATGGATGTTTGTGTGAGTTTCATGTGTATGTGTGTGTCGCGACCACATTTGTCAATATTTTAAGGCAGTTCCAAGTGTTGATGGTTCTGCTGGATACCCATTGTGAGTGCTGTGTTGTAAGTGTGACTGTGTGTGTGTGTGTTCACGGGAAACCGTTGTGTATGCCTGTAAGAAAAAGTCGATGGGTGTTTGTGTGTGATTCTTGTGTATGTGTGTGTCGGTGAAACGTTTGTGAGTATGTTAGGGCAGTTCCAAGTGTTGATGGCTCTGCCGAGGTCCAGTGTGCGTACTGTGCTGTTAGTGTGACAGTGTGTGTGTGTGTGTGTGTGTGTGTTTGGGGAAACCCCACTCTGTCTCCCTGTAACAAAATGTTGATGGGTGTTTGTGTGTGTTTCTTCTGTATGTGTGTGTCGGGACCACGTTTGTTTGTATGTTAGGGCAGATTCAAGTGCCAGTGTGAATGCTGTGTTGTGAGTGTGATAGTGTGTGTGTGTGTGTGTTTGCGGAAACCATTGTGCATGACTGTAAGTAAAAGTCAATGGGAGTTTGTGTGTGTTTCTTGTGTATGTGTGTGTCGGGACCACGTTTGTGAGTATGTTAGGGCAGTTCCAACTGTTGATGGCTATGCCGGGGACCCAGTGTGAGTGCTGTGTTGTGCGTGTGATAGTGTCTGTGTGTGTGTGTGTTTTGCTGGATACCATTGTGTATGTCTGTAAGAAAAAGTCGTAGGGTGTTTTTGTGTGTTTCTTCTGCATGTGTGTTTCGGGACCACGTTTGTGAATATGTTAAGGTAATTCCAAGTGTTCATGGCTCTGCTGGAGATCCAATGTGAGTGCTCTGTCGTGAGTGTGCCTTTTGTGTGTGTGTGTGTGTGTGTGTGTTTGCAGGAAACCATTGTGTATGCCTGCAAGAAAAAGTCGATGGGTGTTTGTGTGTGTTATTTGTATATGCGTGTGTCAGGACCATGTTTGTGATTATGTTAAAGCAGTTCCAAGTGTTGACGGCTGTGTTGGAGACCCAGTGTGAGTGCTGTGTTGTGAGTGTGATAGTGTGTGTGTGTCTGTGTGTGTTTCCGAACCCCCTGTGTACGCCTGTAAGAAAAATTCCATGGGTGTTTGTGTGTGTTTCTTGTGTATGCGTGTGTCAGGAAAACGTTTGTGAGTATGTTAGGGCAGTTCCAAGTGTTGATGGCTCTGCCGAGGCCCAGTGTGAGTGCTGTGTTGCGAGTGTGACAGTGTGTGTGTGTGTGTGTGTGTGTTTTCGGGTTACCATTGTGTATGCCTGTATGAAAAAGTCGATGGGTGTATTTGTGTGTTCTTGCGTATTGTGTTTCAGATCTACATTTGTGAGTGTGTGAGGGCAGTTCCAAGTGTTCATGAGTTTGCTGGATATCCAGTGTGAGTGTGTGTTGTGAGTGTGACAGTGTGTGTGCGTGTCTGTGTGTGTGTTTGCAGGAAACCAGTCTGTATGCCTATAAGAAAAATTCGATGGGTGTTTGTGTGTGTTTCTTCTGTATGTGTGTGTCGGGACCACATTTGTGAATATGTTAGGGCAGTTCCAAGTGTTGATGGCTCTGCTGGAGACCCAGTGAGAGTGCTGTGTTGTGAGTGTGACAGTGTGTGTGTGTCTGTGTGTGTGTGCGTGTTTGGGGGAACCCCACAGTGTATGCTTCTAAGAAAAAGTTGATGGGTGTTTGTGTGTGTTTCTTGTGTATGTGTGTGTCGGGACCACGTATGAGAGTATTTTGTGGCAGTTCCAAGCGCCAGAGTGAATGCTGTGTTGTGAGTGTGGCAGTGTGTGTTTCTGTGTGTGTTTGTGTTGGCGGGAAAACATTGTGTATGCCTGTAAGAATAAGTCGATGGATGTTTGTGTGAGTTTCATGTGTATGTGTGTGTCGCGACCACATTTGTCAATATTTTAAGGCAGTTCCAAGTGTTGATGGTTCTGCTGGATACCCATTGTGAGTGGTGTGTTGTAAGTGTGACTGTGTGTGTGTGTGTTCAAGGGAAACCGTTGTGTATGCCTGTAAGAAAAAGTCGATGGGTGATTGTGTGCGTTTCTTGTGTATGTGTGTGTCGGGAAAACGTTTGGGAGTATGTTAGGGCAGTTCCAAGTGTTGATGGCTCTGCCGAGGACCAGTGTGAGTTCTGTGTTGCGAGTGTGACAGTGTGTGTGTGTGTGTGTGTGTGTGTTTTCGGGTAACCATTGTGTATGCCTGTATGAAAAAGTCGATGGGTGTATTTGTGTGTTCTTGCGTATTGTGTTTCAGATCCACATTTGTGAGTGTGTGAGGGCAGTTCCAAGTCTTCATGAGTTTGCAGGATATCCAGTGTGAGTGTGTGTTGTGAGTGTGACAGTGTGTGTGCGTGTCTGTGTGTGTGTTTGCAGGAAACCAGTCTGTATGCCTATAAGAAAAATTCGATGGGTGTTTGTGTGTGTTTTTTCTGTATGTGTGTGTCGGGACCACATTTGTGAATATGTTAGGGCAGTTCCAAGTGTTGATGGCTCTGCTGGAGACCCAGTGAGAGTGCTGTGTTGTGAGTGTGATAGTGTGTGTGTGTCTGTGTGTGTGTGTGTGTGTTTGGGGGAACCCCACAGTGTATGCTTCTAAGAAAAAGTCGATGGGTGTTTGTGTGTGTTTCTTGTGTATGTGTGTGTCGAGACCACGTATGTGAGTATGTTGTGGCAGTTCCAAGCGCCAGTGTGAATGCTGTGTTGTGAGTGTGGCAGTGTGTGTTTCTGTGTGTGTTTGTGTTGGCGGGAAAACATTGTGTATGCCTGTAAGAATAAGTCGATGGATGTTTGTGTGAGTTTCATGTGTATGTGTGTGTCGCGACCACATTTGTCAATATTTTAAGGCAGTTCCAAGTGTTGATGGTTCTGCTGGATACCCATTGTGAGTGCTGTGTTGTAAGTGTGACTGTGTGTGTGTGTGTTCACGGGAAACCATTGTGTATGCCTGTAAGAAAAAGTCGATGGGTGTTTGTGTGTGATTCTTGTGTATGTGTGTGTCGGTGAAACGTTTGTGAGTATGTTAGGGCAGTTCCAAGTGTTGATGGCTCTGCCGAGGTCCAGTGTGCGTACTGTGCTGTTAGTGTGACAGTGTGTGTGTGTGTGTGTGTGTGTGTTTGGGGAAACCCCACTCTGTCTCCCTGTAACAAAATGTTGATGGGTGTTTGTGTGTGTTTCTTCTGTATGTGTGTGTCGGGACCACGTTTGTTTGTATGTTAGGGCAGATTCAAGTGCCAGTGTGAATGCTGTGTTGTGAGTGTGATAGTGTGTGTGTGTGTGTGTTTGCGGAAACCATTGTGCATGACTGTAAGTAAAAGTCAATGGGAGTTTGTGTGTGTTTCTTGTGTATGTGTGTGTCGGGACCACGTTTGTGAGTATGTTAGGGCAGTTCCAACTGTTGATGGCTATGCCGGGGACCCAGTGTGAGTGCTGTGTTGTGCGTGTGATAGTGTCTGTGTGTGTGTGTGTGTTTTGCTGGATACCATTGTGTATGTCTGTAAGAAAAAGTCGTAGGGTGTTTTTGTGTGTTTCTTCTGCATGTGTGTTTCGGGACCACGTTTGTGAATATGTTAAGGTAATTCCAAGTGTTCATGGCTCTGCTGGAGATCCAATGTGAGTGCTCTGTCGTGAGTGTGCCTTTTGTGTGTGTGTGTGTGTGTGTGTGTGTTTGCAGGAAACCATTGTGTATGCCTGCAAGAAAAAGTCGATGGGTGTTTGTGTGTGTTATTTGTATATGTGTGTGTCAGGACCATGTTTGTGATTATGTTAAAGCAGTTCCAAGTGTTGACGGCTGTGTTGGAGACCCAGTGTGAGTGCTGTGTTGTGAGTGTGATAGTGTGTGTGTGTCTGTGTGTGTTTCCGAACCCCCTGTGTACGCCTGTAAGAAAAATTCCATGGGTGTTTGTGTGTGTTTCTTGTGTATGCGTGTGTCAGGAAAACGTTTGTGAGTATGTTAGGGCAGTTCCAAGTGTTGATGGCTCTGCCGAGGCCCAGTGTGAGTGCTGTGTTGCGAGTGTGACAGTGTGTGTGTGTGTGTGTTTTCGGGTTACCATTGTGTATGCCTGTATGAAAAAGTCGAAGGGTGTATTTGTGTGTTCTTGCGTATTGTGTTTCAGATCCACATTTGTGAGTGTGTGAGGGCAGTTCCAAGTGTTCATGAGTTTGCTGGATATCCAGTGTGAGTGTGTGTTGTGAGTGTGACAGTGTGTGTGCGTGTCTGTGTGTGTGTTTGCAGGAAACCAGTCTGTATGCCTATAAGAAAAATTCGATGGGTGTTTGTGTGTGTTTCTTCTGTATGTGTGTGTCGGGACCACATTTGTGAATATGTTAGGGCAGTTCCAAGTGTTGATGGCTCTGCTGGAGACCCAGTGAGAGTGCTGTGTTGTGAGTGTGACAGTGTGTGTGTGTCTGTGTGTGTGTGTGTGTTTGGGGGAACCCCACAGTGTATGCTTCTAAGAAAAAGTCGATGGGTGTTTGTGTGTGTTTCTTGTGTATGTGTGTGTCGGGACCACGTATGAGAGTATTTTGTGGCAGTTCCAAGCGCCAGAGTGAATGCTGTGTTGTGAGTGTGGCAGTGTGTGTTTCTGTGTGTGTTTGTGTTGGCGGGAAAACATTGTGTATGCCTGTAAGAATAAGTCGATGGATGTGTGTGTGAGTTTCATGTGTATGTGTGTGTCGCGACCACATTTGTCAATATTTTAAGGCAGTTCCAAGTGTTGATGGTTCTGCTGGATACCCATTGTGAGTGGTGTGTTGTAAGTGTGACTGTGTGTGTGTGTTCAAGGGAAACCGTTGTGTATGCCTGTAAGAAAAAGTCGATGGGTGTTTGTGTGCGTTTCTTGTGTATGTGTGTGTCGGGAAAACGTTTGGGAGTATGTTAGGGCAGTTCCAAGTGTTGATGGCTCTGCCGAGGACCAGTGTGAGTTCTGTGTTGCGAGTGTGACAGTGTGTGTGTGTGTGTGTGTGTGTGTTTTCGGGTAACCATTGTGTATGCCTGTATGAAAAAGTCGATGGGTGTATTTGTGTGTTCTTGCGTATTGTGTTTCAGATCCACATTTGTGAGTGTGTGAGGGCAGTTCCAAGTCTTCATGAGTTTGCAGGATATCCAGTGTGAGTGTGTGTTGTGAGTGTGACAGTGTGTGTGCGTGTCTGTGTGTGTGTTTGCAGGAAACCAGTCTGTATGCCTATAAGAAAAATTCGATGGGTGTTTGTGTGTGTTTTTTCTGTATGTGTGTGTCGGGACCACATTTGTGAATATGTTAGGGCAGTTCCAAGTGTTGATGGCTCTGCTGGAGACCCAGTGAGAGTGCTGTGTTGTGAGTGTGATAGTGTGTGTGTGTCTGTGTGTGTGTGTGTGTGTTTGGGGGAACCCCACAGTGTATGCTTCTAAGAAAAAGTCGATGGGTGTTTGTGTGTGTTTCTTGTGTATGTGTGTGTCGAGACCACGTATGTGAGTATGTTGTGGCAGTTCCAAGCGCCAGAGTGAATGCTGTGTTGTGAGTGTGGCAGTGTGTGTTTCTGTGTGTGTTTGTGTTGGCGGGAAAACATTGTGTATGCCTGTAAGAATAAGTCGATGGATGTTTGTGTGAGTTTCATGTGTATGTGTGTGTCGCGACCACATTTGTCAATATTTTAAGGCAGTTCCAAGTGTTGATGGTTCTGCTGGATACCCATTGTGAGTGCTGTGTTGTAAGTGTGACTGTGTGTGTGTGTGTTCACGGGAAACCGTTGTGTATGCCTGTAAGAAAAAGTCGATGGGTGTTTGTGTGTGATTCTTGTGTATGTGTGTGTCGGTGAAACGTTTGTGAGTATGTTAGGGCAGTTCCAAGTGTTGATGGCTCTGCCGAGGTCCAGTGTGCGTACTGTGCTGTTAGTGTGACAGTGTGTGTGTGTGTGTGTGTGTGTGTGTTTGGGGAAACCCCACTCTGTCTCCCTGTAACAAAATGTTGATGGGTGTTTGTGTGTGTTTCTTCTGTATGTGTGTGTCGGGACCACGTTTGTTTGTATGTTAGGGCAGATTCAAGTGCCAGTGTGAATGCTGTGTTGTGAGTGTGATAGTGTGTGTGTGTGTGTGTTTGCGGAAACCATTGTGCATGACTGTAAGTAAAAGTCCATGGGAGTTTGTGTGTGTTTCTTGTGTATGTGTGTGTCGGGACCACGTTTGTGAGTATGTTAGGGCAGTTCCAACTGTTGATGGCTATGCCGGGGACCCAGTGTGAGTGCTGTGTTGTGCGTGTGATAGTGTCTGTGTGTGTGTGTGTGTTTTGCTGGATACCATTGTGTATGTCTGTAAGAAAAAGTCGTAGGGTGTTTTTGTGTGTTTCTTCTGCATGTGTGTTTCGGGACCACGTTTGTGAATATGTTAAGGTAATTCCAAGTGTTCATGGCTCTGCTGGAGATCCAATGTGAGTGCTCTGTCGTGAGTGTGCCTTTTGTGTGTGTGTGTGTGTGTGTGTGTGTTTGCAGGAAACCATTGTGTATGCCTGCAAGAAAAAGTCGATGGGTGTTTGTGTGTGTTATTTGTATATGTGTGTGTCAGGACCATGTTTGTGATTATGTTAAAGCAGTTCCAAGTGTTGACGGCTGTGTTGGAGACCCAGTGTGAGTGCTGTGTTGTGAGTGTGATAGTGTGTGTGTGTCTGTGTGTGTTTCCGAACCCCCTGTGTACGCCTGTAAGAAAAATTCCATGGGTGTTTGTGTGTGTTTCTTGTGTATGCGTGTGTCAGGAAAACGTTTGTGAGTATGTTAGGGCAGTTCCAAGTGTTGATGGCTCTGCCGAGGCCCAGTGTGAGTGCTGTGTTGCGAGTGTGACAGTGTGTGTGTGTGTGTGTGTGTGTGTTTTCGGGTTACCATTGTGTATGCCTGTATGAAAAAGTCGATGGGTGTATTTGTGTGTTCTTGCGTATTGTGTTTCAGATCCACATTTGTGAGTGTGTGAGGGCAGTTCCAAGTGTTCATGAGTTTGCTGGATATCCAGTGTGAGTGTGTGTTGTGAGTGTGACAGTGTGTGTGCGTGTCTGTGTGTGTGTTTGCAGGAAACCAGTCTGTATGCCTATAAGAAAAATTCGATGGGTGTTTGTGTGTGTTTCTTCTGTATGTGTGTGTCGGGACCACATTTGTGAATATGTTAGGGCAGTTCCAAGTGTTGATGGCTCTGCTGGAGACCCAGTGAGAGTGCTGTGTTGTGAGTGTGACAGTGTGTGTGTGTCTGTGTGTGTGTGTGTGTTTGGGGGAACCCCACAGTGTATGCTTCTAAGAAAAAGTCGATGGGTGTTTGTGTGTGTTTCTTGTGTATGTGTGTGTCGGGACCACGTATGAGAGTATTTTGTGGCAGTTCCAAGCGCCAGAGTGAATGCTGTGTTGTGAGTGTGGCAGTGTGTGTTTCTGTGTGTGTTTGTGTTGGCGGGAAAACATTGTGTATGCCTGTAAGAATAAGTCGATGGATGTGTGTGTGAGTTTCATGTGTATGTGTGTGTCGCGACCACATTTGTCAATATTTTAAGGCAGTTCCAAGTGTTGATGGTTCTGCTGGATACCCATTGTGAGTGGTGTGTTGTAAGTGTGACTGTGTGTGTGTGTTCAAGGGAAACCGTTGTGTATGCCTGTAAGAAAAAGTCGATGGGTGTTTGTGTGCGTTTCTTGTGTATGTGTGTGTCGGGAAAACGTTTGGGAGTATGTTAGGGCAGTTCCAAGTGTTGATGGCTCTGCCGAGGACCAGTGTGAGTTCTGTGTTGCGAGTGTGACAGTGTGTGTGTGTGTGTGTGTGTGTGTTTTCGGGTAACCATTGTGTATGCCTGTATGAAAAAGTCGATGGGTGTATTTGTGTGTTCTTGCGTATTGTGTTTCAGATCCACATTTGTGAGTGTGTGAGGGCAGTTCCAAGTCTTCATGAGTTTGCAGGATATCCAGTGTGAGTGTGTGTTGTGAGTGTGACAGTGTGTGTGCGTGTCTGTGTGTGTGTTTGCAGGAAACCAGTCTGTATGCCTATAAGAAAAATTCGATGGGTGTTTGTGTGTGTTTTTTCTGTATGTGTGTGTCGGGACCACATTTGTGAATATGTTAGGGCAGTTCCAAGTGTTGATGGCTCTGCTGGAGACCCAGTGAGAGTGCTGTGTTGTGAGTGTGATAGTGTGTGTGTGTCTGTGTGTGTGTGTGTGTGTTTGGGGGAACCCCACAGTGTATGCTTCTAAGAAAAAGTCGATGGGTGTTTGTGTGTGTTTCTTGTGTATGTGTGTGTCGAGACCACGTATGTGAGTATGTTGTGGCAGTTCCAAGCGCCAGAGTGAATGCTGTGTTGTGAGTGTGGCAGTGTGTGTTTCTGTGTGTGTTTGTGTTGGCGGGAAAACATTGTGTATGCCTGTAAGAATAAGTCGATGGATGTTTGTGTGAGTTTCATGTGTATGTGTGTGTCGCGACCACATTTGTCAATATTTTAAGGCAGTTCCAAGTGTTGATGGTTCTGCTGGATACCCATTGTGAGTGCTGTGTTGTAAGTGTGACTGTGTGTGTGTGTGTTCACGGGAAACCGTTGTGTATGCCTGTAAGAAAAAGTCGATGGGTGTTTGTGTGTGATTCTTGTGTATGTGTGTGTCGGTGAAACGTTTGTGAGTATGTTAGGGCAGTTCCAAGTGTTGATGGCTCTGCCGAGGTCCAGTGTGCGTACTGTGCTGTTAGTGTGACAGTGTGTGTGTGTGTGTGTGTGTGTGTGTTTGGGGAAACCCCACTCTGTCTCCCTGTAACAAAATGTTGATGGGTGTTTGTGTGTGTTTCTTCTGTATGTGTGTGTCGGGACCACGTTTGTTTGTATGTTAGGGCAGATTCAAGTGCCAGTGTGAATGCTGTGTTGTGAGTGTGATAGTGTGTGTGTGTGTGTGTTTGCGGAAACCATTGTGCATGACTGTAAGTAAAAGTCCATGGGAGTTTGTGTGTGTTTCTTGTGTATGTGTGTGTCGGGACCACGTTTGTGAGTATGTTAGGGCAGTTCCAACTGTTGATGGCTATGCCGGGGACCCAGTGTGAGTGCTGTGTTGTGCGTGTGATAGTGTCTGTGTGTGTGTGTGTGTTTTGCTGGATACCATTGTGTATGTCTGTAAGAAAAAGTCGTAGGGTGTTTTTGTGTGTTTCTTCTGCATGTGTGTTTCGGGACCACGTTTGTGAATATGTTAAGGTAATTCCAAGTGTTCATGGCTCTGCTGGAGATCCAATGTGAGTGCTCTGTCGTGAGTGTGCCTTTTGTGTGTGTGTGTGTGTGTGTGTGTTTGCAGGAAACCATTGTGTATGCCTGCAAGAAAAAGTCGATGGGTGTTTGTGTGTGTTATTTGTATATGCGTGTGTCAGGACCATGTTTGTGATTATGTTAAAGCAGTTCCAAGTGTTGACGGCTGTGTTGGAGACCCAGTGTGAGTGCTGTGTTGTGAGTGTGATAGTGTGTGTGTGTCTGTGTGTGTTTCCGAACCCCCTGTGTACGCCTGTAAGAAAAATTCCATGGGTGTTTGTGTGTGTTTCTTGTGTATGCGTGTGTCAGGAAAACGTTTGTGAGTATGTTAGGGCAGTTCCAAGTGTTGATGGCTCTGCCGAGGCCCAGTGTGAGTGCTGTGTTGCGAGTGTGACAGTGTGTGTGTGTGTGTGTGTGTGTTTTCGGGTTACCATTGTGTATGCCTGTATGAAAAAGTCGATGGGTGTATTTGTGTGTTCTTGCGTATTGTGTTTCAGATCTACATTTGTGAGTGTGTGAGGGCAGTTCCAAGTGTTCATGAGTTTGCTGGATATCCAGTGTGAGTGTGTGTTGTGAGTGTGACAGTGTGTGTGCGTGTCTGTGTGTGTGTTTGCAGGAAACCAGTCTGTATGCCTATAAGAAAAATTCGATGGGTGTTTGTGTGTGTTTCTTCTGTATGTGTGTGTCGGGACCACATTTGTGAATATGTTAGGGCAGTTCCAAGTGTTGATGGCTCTGCTGGAGACCCAGTGAGAGTGCTGTGTTGTGAGTGTGACAGTGTGTGTGTGTCTGTGTGTGTGTGCGTGTTTGGGGGAACCCCACAGTGTATGCTTCTAAGAAAAAGTTGATGGGTGTTTGTGTGTGTTTCTTGTGTATGTGTGTGTCGGGACCACGTATGAGAGTATTTTGTGGCAGTTCCAAGCGCCAGAGTGAATGCTGTGTTGTGAGTGTGGCAGTGTGTGTTTCTGTGTGTGTTTGTGTTGGCGGGAAAACATTGTGTATGCCTGTAAGAATAAGTCGATGGATGTTTGTGTGAGTTTCATGTGTATGTGTGTGTCGCGACCACATTTGTCAATATTTTAAGGCAGTTCCAAGTGTTGATGGTTCTGCTGGATACCCATTGTGAGTGGTGTGTTGTAAGTGTGACTGTGTGTGTGTGTGTTCAAGGGAAACCGTTGTGTATGCCTGTAAGAAAAAGTCGATGGGTGATTGTGTGCGTTTCTTGTGTATGTGTGTGTCGGGAAAACGTTTGGGAGTATGTTAGGGCAGTTCCAAGTGTTGATGGCTCTGCCGAGGACCAGTGTGAGTTCTGTGTTGCGAGTGTGACAGTGTGTGTGTGTGTGTGTGTGTGTGTTTTCGGGTAACCATTGTGTATGCCTGTATGAAAAAGTCGATGGGTGTATTTGTGTGTTCTTGCGTATTGTGTTTCAGATCCACATTTGTGAGTGTGTGAGGGCAGTTCCAAGTCTTCATGAGTTTGCAGGATATCCAGTGTGAGTGTGTGTTGTGAGTGTGACAGTGTGTGTGCGTGTCTGTGTGTGTGTTTGCAGGAAACCAGTCTGTATGCCTATAAGAAAAATTCGATGGGTGTTTGTGTGTGTTTTTTCTGTATGTGTGTGTCGGGACCACATTTGTGAATATGTTAGGGCAGTTCCAAGTGTTGATGGCTCTGCTGGAGACCCAGTGAGAGTGCTGTGTTGTGAGTGTGATAGTGTGTGTGTGTCTGTGTGTGTGTGTGTGTGTTTGGGGGAACCCCAGAGTGTATGCTTCTAAGAAAAAGTCGATGGGTGTTTGTGTGTGTTTCTTGTGTATGTGTGTGTCGGGACCACGTATGTGAGTATGTTGTGGCAGTTCCAAGCGCCAGTGTGAATGCTGTGTTGTGAGTGTGGCAGTGTGTGTTTCTGTGTGTGTTTGTGTTGGCGGGAAAACATTGTGTATGCCTGTAAGAATAAGTCGATGGATGTTTGTGTGAGTTTCATGTGTATGTGTGTGTCGCGACCACATTTGTCAATATTTTAAGGCAGTTCCAAGTGTTGATGGTTCTGCTGGATACCCATTGTGAGTGCTGTGTTGTAAGTGTGACTGTGTGTGTGTGTGTTCACGGGAAACCGTTGTGTATGCCTGTAAGAAAAAGTCGATGGGTGTTTGTGTGTGATTCTTGTGTATGTGTGTGTCGGTGAAACGTTTGTGAGTATGTTAGGGCAGTTCCAAGTGTTGATGGCTCTGCCGAGGTCCAGTGTGCGTACTGTGCTGTTAGTGTGACAGTGTGTGTGTGTGTGTGTGTGTGTTTGGGGAAACCCCACTCTGTCTCCCTGTAACAAAATGTTGATGGGTGTTTGTGTGTGTTTCTTCTGTATGTGTGTGTCGGGACCACGTTTGTTTGTATGTTAGGGCAGATTCAAGTGCCAGTGTGAATGCTGTGTTGTGAGTGTGATAGTGTGTGTGTGTGTGTGTTTGCGGAAACCATTGTGCATGACTGTAAGTAAAAGTCCATGGGAGTTTGTGTGTGTTTCTTGTGTATGTGTGTGTCGGGACCACGTTTGTGAGTATGTTAGGGCAGTTCCAACTGTTGATGGCTATGCCGGGGACCCAGTGTGAGTGCTGTGTTGTGCATGTGATAGTGTCTGTGTGTTTGTGTGTGTGTTTTGCTGGATACCATTGTGTATGTCTGTAAGAAAAAGTCGTAGGGTGTTTTTGTGTGTTTCTTCTGCATGTGTGTTTCGGGACCACGTTTGTGAATATGTTAAGGTAATTCCAAGTGTTCATGGCTCTGCTGGAAATCCAATGTGAGTGCTCTGTCGTGAGTGTGCCTTTTGTGTGTGTGTGTGTGTGTGTGTGTGTTTGCAGGAAACCATTGTGTATGCCTGCAAGAAAAAGTCGATGGGTGTTTGTGTGTGTTATTTGTATATGTGTGTGTCAGGACCATGTTTGTGATTATGTTAAAGCAGTTCCAAGTGTTGACGGCTGTGTTGGAGACCCAGTGTGAGTGCTGTGTTGTGAGTGTGATAGTGTGTGTGTGTCTGTGTGTGTTTCCGAACCCCCTGTGTACGCCTGTAAGAAAAATTCCATGGGTGTTTGTGTGTGTTTCTTGTGTATGCGTGTGTCAGGAAAACGTTTGTGAGTATGTTAGGGCAGTTCCAAGTGTTGATGGCTCTGCCGAGGCCCAGTGTGAGTGCTGTGTTGCGAGTGTGACAGTGTGTGTGTGTGTGTGTGTGTGTTTTCGGGTTACCATTGTCTATGCCTGTATGAAAAAGTCGATGGGTGTATTTGTGTGTTCTTGCGTATTGTGTTTCAGATCCACATTTGTGAGTGTGTGAGGGCAGTTCCAAGTGTTCATGAGTTTGCTGGATATCCAGTGTGAGTGTGTGTTGTGAGTGTGACAGTGTGTGTGCGTGTCTGTGTGTGTGTTTGCAGGAAACCAGTCTGTATGCCTATAAGAAAAATTCGATGGGTGTTTGTGTGTGTTTCTTCTGTATGTGTGTGTCGGGACCACATTTGTGAATATGTTAGGGCAGTTCCAAGTGTTGATGGCTCTGCTGGAGACCCAGTGAGAGTGCTGTGTTGTGAGTGTGACAGTGTGTGTGTGTCTGTGTGTGTGTGTGTGTTTGGGGGAACCCCACAGTGTATGCTTCTAAGAAAAAGTCGATGGGTGTTTGTGTGTGTTTCTTGTGTATGTGTGTGTCGGGACCACGTATGAGAGTATTTTGTGGCAGTTCCAAGCGCCAGAGTGAATGCTGTGTTGTGAGTGTGGCAGTGTGTGTTTCTGTGTGTGTTTGTGTTGGCGGGAAAACATTGTGTATGCCTGTAAGAATAAGTCGATGGATGTTTGTGTGAGTTTCATGTGTATGTGTGTGTCGCGACCACATTTGTCAATATTTTAAGGCAGTTCCAAGTGTTGATGGTTCTGCTGGATACCCATTGTGAGTGGTGTGTTGTAAGTGTGACTGTGTGTGTGTGTGTTCAAGGGAAACCGTTGTGTATGCCTGTAAGAAAAAGTCGATGGGTGTTTGTGTGCGTTTCTTGTGTATGTGTGTGTCGGGAAAACGTTTGGGAGTATGTTAGGGCAGTTCCAAGTGTTGATGGCTCTGCCGAGGACCAGTGTGAGTGCTGTGTTGCGAGTGTGACAGTGTGTGTGTGTGTGTTTTCGGGTAACCATTGTGTATGCCTGTATGAAAAAGTCGATGGGTGTATTTGTGTGTTCTTGCGTATTGTGTTTCAGATCCACATTTGTGAGTGTGTGAGGGCAGTTCCAAGTCTTCATGAGTTTGCAGGATATCCAGTGTGAGTGTGTGTTGTGAGTGTGACAGTGTGTGTGCGTGTCTGTGTGTGTGTTTGCAGGAAACCAGTCTGTATGCCTATAAGAAAAATTCGATGGGTGTTTGTGTGTGTTTTTTCTGTATGTGTGTGTCGGGACCACATGTGTGAATATGTTAGGGCAGTTCCAAGTGTTGATGGCTCTGCTGGAGACCCAGTGAGAGTGCTGTGTTGTGAGTGTGATAGTGTGTGTGTGTCTGTGTGTGTGTGTGTGTGTGTTTGGGGGAACCCCACAGTGTATGCTTCTAAGAAAAAGTCGATGGGTGTTTGTGTGTGTTTCTTGTGTATGTGTGTGTCGAGACCACGTATGTGAGTATGTTGTGGCAGTTCCAAGTGCCAGTGTGAATGCTGTGTTGTGAGTGTGGCAGTGTGTGTTTCTGTGTGTGTTTGTGTTGGCGGGAAAACATTGTGTATGCCTGTAAGAATAAGTCGATGGATGTTTGTGTGAGTTTCATGTGTATGTGTGTGTCGCGACCACATTTGTCAATATTTTAAGGCAGTTCCAAGTGTTGATGGTTCTGCTGGATACCCATTGTGAGTGCTGTGTTGTAAGTGTGACTGTGTGTGTGTGTGTTCACGGGAAACCGTTGTGTATGCCTGTAAGAAAAAGTCGATGGGTGTTTGTGTGTGATTCTTGTGTATGTGTGTGTCGGTGAAACGTTTGTGAGTATGTTAGGGCAGTTCCAAGTGTTGATGGCTCTGCCGAGGTCCAGTGTGCGTACTGTGCTGTTAGTGTGACAGTGTGTGTGTGTGTGTGTGTGTGTGTGTGTTTGGGGAAACCCCACTCTGTCTCCCTGTAACAAAATGTTGATGGGTGTTTGTGTGTGTTTCTTCTGTATGTGTGTGTCGGGACCACGTTTGTTTGTATGTTAGGGCAGATTCAAGTGCCAGTGTGAATGCTGTGTTGTGAGTGTGATAGTGTGTGTGTGTGTGTGTTTGCGGAAACCATTGTGCATGACTGTAAGTAAAAGTCCATGGGAGTTTGTGTGTGTTTCTTGTGTATGTGTGTGTCGGGACCACGTTTGTGAGTATGTTAGGGCAGTTCCAACTGTTGATGGCTATGCCGGGGACCCAGTGTGAGTGCTGTGTTGTGCGTGTGATAGTGTCTGTGTGTGTGTGTGTGTTTTGCTGGATACCATTGTGTATGTCTGTAAGAAAAAGTCGTAGGGTGTTTTTGTGTGTTTCTTCTGCATGTGTGTTTCGGGACCACGTTTGTGAATATGTTAAGGTAATTCCAAGTGTTCATGGCTCTGCTGGAGATCCAATGTGAGTGCTCTGTCGTGAGTGTGCCTTTTGTGTGTGTGTGTGTGTGTGTGTGTTTGCAGGAAACCATTGTGTATGCCTGCAAGAAAAAGTCGATGGGTGTTTGTGTGTGTTATTTGTATATGTGTGTGTCAGGACCATGTTTGTGATTATGTTAAAGCAGTTCCAAGTGTTGACGGCTGTGTTGGAGACCCAGTGTGAGTGCTGTGTTGTGAGTGTGATAGTGTGTGTGTGTCTGTGTGTGTTTCCGAACCCCCTGTGTACGCCTGTAAGAAAAATTCCATGGGTGTTTGTGTGTGTTTCTTGTGTATGCGTGTGTCAGGAAAACGTTTGTGAGTATGTTAGGGCAGTTCCAAGTGTTGATGGCTCTGCCGAGGCCCAGTGTGAGTGCTGTGTTGCGAGTGTGACAGTGTGTGTGTGTGTGTGTGTGTTTTCGGGTTACCATTGTGTATGCCTGTATGAAAAAGTCGATGGGTGTATTTGTGTGTTCTTGCGTATTGTGTTTCAGATCCACATTTGTGAGTGTGTGAGGGCAGTTCCAAGTGTTCATGAGTTTGCTGGATATCCAGTGTGAGTGTGTGTTGTGAGTGTGACAGTGTGTGTGCATGTCTGTGTGTGTGTTTGCAGGAAACCAGTCTGTATGCCTATAAGAAAAATTCGATGGGTGTTTGTGTGTGTTTCTTCTGTATGTGTGTGTCGGGACCACATTTGTGAATATGTTAGGGCAGTTCCAAGTGTTGATGGCTCTGCTGGAGACCCAGTGAGAGTGCTGTGTTGTGAGTGTGACAGTGTGTGTGTGTCTGTGTGTGTGTGTGTGTTTGGGGGAACCCCACAGTGTATGCTTCTAAGAAAAAGTCGATGGGTGTTTGTGTGTGTTTCTTGTGTATGTGTGTGTCGGGACCACGTATGAGAGTATTTTGTGGCAGTTCCAAGCGCCAGAGTGAATGCTGTGTTGTGAGTGTGGCAGTGTGTGTTTCTGTGTGTGTTTGTGTTGGCGGGAAAACATTGTGTATGCCTGTAAGAATAAGTCGATGGATGTTTGTGTGAGTTTCATGTGTATGTGTGTGTCGCGACCACATTTGTCAATATTTTAAGGCAGTTCCAAGTGTTGATGGTTCTGCTGGATACCCATTGTGAGTGGTGTGTTGTAAGTGTGACTGTGTGTGTGTGTGTTCAAGGGAAACCGTTGTGTATGCCTGTAAGAAAAAGTCGATGGGTGTTTGTGTGCGTTTCTTGTGTATGTGTGTGTCGGGAAAACGTTTGGGAGTATGTTAGGGCAGTTCCAAGTGTTGATGGCTCTGCCGAGGACCAGTGTGAGTGCTGTGTTGCGAGTGTGACAGTGTGTGTGTGTATGTGTGTGTGTGTTTTCGGGTAACCATTGTGTATGCCTGTATGAAAAAGTCGATGGGTGTATTTGTGTGTTCTTGCGTATTGTGTTTCAGATCCACATTTGTGAGTGTGTGAGGGCAGTTCCAAGTCTTCATGAGTTTGCAGGATATCCAGTGTGAGTGTGTGTTGTGAGTGTGACAGTGTGTGTGCGTGTCTGTGTGTGTGTTTGCAGGAAACCAGTCTGTATGCCTATAAGAAAAATTCGATGGGTGTTTGTGTGTGTTTTTTCTGTATGTGTGTGTCGGGACCACATGTGTGAATATGTTAGGGCAGTTCCAAGTGTTGATGGCTCTGCTGGAGACCCAGTGAGAGTGCTGTGTTGTGAGTGTGATAGTGTGTGTGTGTCTGTGTGTGTGTGTGTGTTTGGGGGAACCCCACAGTGTATGCTTCTAAGAAAAAGTCGATGGGTGTTTGTGTGTGTTTCTTGTGTATGTGTGTGTCGGGACCACGTATGTGAGTATGTTGTGGCAGTTCCAAGCGCCAGTGTGAATGCTGTGTTGTGAGTGTGGCAGTGTGTGTTTCTGTGTGTGTTTGTGTTGGCGGGAAAACATTGTGTATGCCTGTAAGAATAAGTCGATGGATGTTTGTGTGAGTTTCATGTGTATGTGTGTGTCGCGACCACATTTGTCAATATTTTAAGGCAGTTCCAAGTGTTGATGGTTCTGCTGGATACCCATTGTGAGTGCTGTGTTGTAAGTGTGACTGTGTGTGTGTGTGTTCACGGGAAACCGTTGTGTATGCCTGTAAGAAAAAGTCGATGGGTGTTTGTGTGTGATTCTTGTGTATGTGTGTGTCGGTGAAACGTTTGTGAGTATGTTAGGGCAGTTCCAAGTGTTGATGGCTCTGCCGAGGTCCAGTGTGCGTACTGTGCTCTTAGTGTGACAGTGTGTGTGTGTGTGTGTGTGTGTGTTTGGGGAAACCCCACTCTGTCTCCCTGTAACAAAATGTTGATGGGTGTTTGTGTGTGTTTCTTCTGTATGTGTGTGTCGGGACCACGTTTGTTTGTATGTTAGGGCAGATTCAAGTGCCAGTGTGAATGCTGTGTTGTGAGTGTGATAGTGTGTGTGTGTGTGTGTTTGCGGAAACCATTGTGCATGACTGTAAGTAAAAGTCCATGGGAGTTTGTGTGTGTTTCTTGTGTATGTGTGTGTCGGGACCACGTTTGTGAGTATGTTAGGGCAGTTCCAACTGTTGATGGCTATGCCGGGGACCCAGTGTGAGTGCTGTGTTGTGCGTGTGATAGTGTCTGTGTGTGTGTGTGTGTGTTTTGCTGGATACCATTGTGTATGTCTGTAAGAAAAAGTCGTAGGGTGTTTTTGTGTGTTTCTTCTGCATGTGTGTTTCGGGACCACGTTTGTGAATATGTTAAGGTAATTCCAAGTGTTCATGGCTCTGCTGGAGATCCAATGTGAGTGCTCTGTCGTGAGTGTGCCTTTTGTGTGTGTGTGTGTGTGTGTGTGTGTGTTTGCAGGAAACCATTGTGTATGCCTGCAAGAAAAAGTCGATGGGTGTTTGTGTGTGTTATTTGTATATGCGTGTGTCAGGACCATGTTTGTGATTATGTTAAAGCAGTTCCAAGTGTTGACGGCTGTGTTGGAGACCCAGTGTGAGTGCTGTGTTGTGAGTGTGATAGTGTGTGTGTGTCTGTGTGTGTTTCCGAACCCCCTGTGTACGCCTGTAAGAAAAATTCCATGGGTGTTTGTGTGTGTTTCTTGTGTATGCGTGTGTCAGGAAAACGTTTGTGAGTATGTTAGGGCAGTTCCAAGTGTTGATGGCTCTGCCGAGGCCCAGTGTGAGTGCTGTGTTGCGAGTGTGACAGTGTGTGTGTGTGTGTGTGTGTGTGTGTGTTTTCGGGTTACCATTGTGTATGCCTGTATGAAAAAGTCGATGGGTGTATTTGTGTGTTCTTGCGTATTGTGTTTCAGATCCACATTTGTGAGTGTGTGAGGGCAGTTCCAAGTGTTCATGAGTTTGCTGGATATCCAGTGTGAGTGTGTGTTGTGAGTGTGACAGTGTGTGTGCGTGTCTGTGTGTGTGTTTGCAGGAAACCAGTCTGTATGCCTATAAGAAAAATTCGATGGGTGTTTGTGTGTGTTTCTTCTGTATGTGTGTGTCGGGACCACATTTGTGAATATGTTAGGGCAGTTCCAAGTGTTGATGGCTCTGCTGGAGACCCAGTGAGAGTGCTGTGTTGTGAGTGTGACAGTGTGTGTGTGTCTGTGTGTGTGTGTGTGTGTTTGGGGGAACCCCACAGTGTATGCTTCTAAGAAAAAGTCGATGGGTGTTTGTGTGTGTTTCTTGTGTATGTGTGTGTCGGGACCACGTATGAGAGTATTTTGTGGCAGTTCCAAGCGCCAGAGTGAATGCTGTGTTGTGAGTGTGGCAGTGTGTGTTTCTGTGTGTGTTTGTGTTGGCGGGAAAACATTGTGTATGCCTGTAAGAATAAGTCGATGGATGTTTGTGTGAGTTTCATGTGTATGTGTGTGTCGCGACCACATTTGTCAATATTTTAAGGCAGTTCCAAGTGTTGATGGTTCTGCTGGATACCCATTGTGAGTGGTGTGTTGTAAGTGTGACTGTGTGTGTGTGTGTTCAAGGGAAACCGTTGTGTATGCCTGTAAGAAAAAGTCGATGGGTGTTTGTGTGCGTTTCTTGTGTATGTGTGTGTCGGGAAAACGTTTGGGAGTATGTTAGGGCAGTTCCAAGTGTTGATGGCTCTGCCGAGGACCAGTGTGAGTGCTGTGTTGTGAGTGTGACAGTGTGTGTGTGTGTGTGTGTTTTCGGGTAACCATTGTGTATGCCTGTATGAAAAAGTCGATGGGTGTATTTGTGTGTTCTTGCGTATTGTGTTTCAGATCCACATTTGTGAGTGTGTGAGGGCAGTTCCAAGTCTTCATGAGTTTGCAGGATATCCAGTGTGAGTGTGTGTTGTGAGTGTGACAGTGTGTGTGCGTGTCTGTGTGTGTGTTTGCAGGAAACCAGTCTGTATGCCTATAAGAAAAATTCGATGGGTGTTTGTGTGTGTTTCTTCTGTATGTGTGTGTCGGGACCACATTTGTGAATATGTTAGGGCAGTTCCAAGTGTTGATGGCTCTGCTGGAGACCCAGTGAGAGTGCTGTGTTGTGAGTGTGACAGTGTGTGTGTGTCTGTGTGTGTGTGTGTGTTTGGGGGAACCCCACAGTGTATGCTTCTAAGAAAAAGTCGATGGGTGTTTGTGTGTGTTTCTTGTGTATGTGTGTGTCGGGACCACGTATGAGAGTATTTTGTGGCAGTTCCAAGCGCCAGAGTGAATGCTGTGTTGTGAGTGTGGCAGTGTGTGTTTCTGTGTGTGTTTGTGTTGGCGGGAAAACATTGTGTATGCCTGTAAGAATAAGTCGATGGATGTTTGTGTGAGTTTCATGTGTATGTGTGTGTCGCGACCACATTTGTCAATATTTTAAGGCAGTTCCAAGTGTTGATGGTTCTGCTGGATACCCATTGTGAGTGGTGTGTTGTAAGTGTGACTGTGTGTGTGTGTGTTCAAGGGAAACCGTTGTGTATGCCTGTAAGAAAAAGTCGATGGGTGTTTGTGTGCATTTCTTGTGTATGTGTGTGTCGGGAAAACGTTTGGGAGTATGTTAGGGCAGTTCCAAGTGTTGATGGCTCTGCCGAGGACCAGTGTGAGTGCTGTGTTGCGAGTGTGACAGTGTGTGTGTGTGTGTGTGTGTTGTTTTCGGGTAACCATTGTGTATGCCTGTATGAAAAAGTCGATGGGTGTATTTGTGTGTTCTTGCGTATTGTGTTTCAGATCCACATTTGTGAGTGTGTGAGGGCAGTTCAAAGTCTTCATGAGTTTGCAGGATATCCAGTGTGAGTGTGTGTTGTGAGTGTGACAGTGTGTTTGCGTGTCTGTGTGTGTGTTTGCAGGAAACCAGTCTGTATGCCTATAAGAAAAATTCGATGGGTGTTTGTGTGTGTTTTTTCTGTATGTGTGTGTCGGGACCACATTTGTGAATATGTTAGGGCAGTTCCAAGTGTTGATGGCTCTGCTGGAGACCCAGTGAGAGTGCTGTGTTGTGAGTGTGATAGTGTGTGTGTGTCTGTGTGTGTGTGTGTGTGTTGGGGGAACCCCACAGTGTATGCTTCTAAGAAAAAGTAGATGGGTGTTTGTGTGTGTTTCTTGTGTATGTGTGTGTCGGGACCACGTATGTGAGTATGTTGTGGCAGTTCCAAGCGCCAGTGTGAATGCTGTGTTGTGAGTGTGGCAGTGTGTGTTTCTGTGTGTGTTGTGTTGGCGGGAAAACATTGTGTATGCCTGTAAGAATAAGTCGATGGATGTTTGTGTGAGTTTCATGTGTATGTGTGTGTCGCGACCACATTTGTCAATATTTTAAGGCAGTTCCAAGTGTTGATGGTTCTGCTGGATACCCATTGTGAGTGCTGTGTTGTAAGTGTGACTGTGTGTGTGTGTGTTCACGGGAAACCGTTGTGTATGCCTGTAAGAAAAAGTCGATGGGTGTTTGTGTGTGATTCTTGTGTATGTGTGTGTCGGTGAAACGTTTGTGAGTATGTTAGGGCAGTTCCAAGTGTCGATGGCTCTGCCGAGGTCCAGTGTGCGTACTGTGCTGTTAGTGTGACAGTGTGTGTGTGTGTGTGTGTGTGTGTTTGGGGAAACCCCACTCTGTCTCCCTGTAACAAAATGTTGATGGGTGTTTGTGTGTGTTTCTTCTGTATGTGTGTGTCGGGACCACGTTTGTTTGTATGTTAGGGCAGATTCAAGTGCCAGTGTGAATGCTGTGTTGTGAGTGTGATAGTGTGTGTGTGTGTGTGTTTGCGGAAACCATTGTGCATGACTGTAAGTAAAAGTCCATGGGAGTTTGTGTGTGTTTCTTGTGTATGTGTGTGTCGGGACCACGTTTGTGAGTATGTTAGGGCAGTTCCAACTGTTGATGGCTATGCCGGGGACCCAGTGTGAGTGCTGTGTTGTGCGTGTGATAGTGTCTGTGTGTGTGTGTGTGTGTTTTGCTGGATACCATTGTGTATGTCTGTAAGAAAAAGTCGTAGGGTGTTTTTGTGTGTTTCTTCTGCATGTGTGTTTCGGGACCACGTTTGTGAATATGTTAAGGTAATTCCAAGTGTTCATGGCTCTGCTGGAGATCCAATGTGAGTGCTCTGTCGTGAGTGTGCCTTTTGTGTGTGTGTGTGTGTGTGTGTTTGCAGGAAACCATTGTGTATGCCTGCAAGAAAAAGTCGATGGGTGTTTGTGTGTGTTATTTGTATATGTGTGTGTCAGGACCATGTTTGTGATTATGTTAAAGCAGTTCCAAGTGTTGACGGCTGTGTTGGAGACCCAGTGTGAGTGCTGTGTTGTGAGTGTGATAGTGTGTGTGTGTCTGTGTGTGTTTCCGAACCCCCTGTGTACGCCTGTAAGAAAAATTCCATGGGTGTTTGTGTGTGTTTCTTGTGTATGCGTGTGTCAGGAAAACGTTTGTGAGTATGTTAGGGCAGTTCCAAGTGTTGATGGCTCTGCCGAGGCCCAGTGTGAGTGCTGTGTTGCGAGTGTGACAGTGTGTGTGTGTGTGTGTGTTTTCGGGTTACCATTGTGTATGCCTGTATGAAAAAGTCGATGGGTGTATTTGTGTGTTCTTGCGTATTGTGTTTCAGATCCACATTTGTGAGTGTGTGAGGGCAGTTCCAAGTGTTCATGAGTTTGCTGGATATCCAGTGTGAGTGTGTGTTGTGAGTGTGACAGTGTGTGTGCGTGTCTGTGTGTGTGTTTGCAGGAAACCAGCCTGTATGCCTATAAGAAAAATTCGATGGGTGTTTGTGTGTGTTTCTTCTGTATGTGTGTGTCGGGACCACATTTGTGAATATGTTAGGGCAGTTCCAAGTGTTGATGGCTCTGCTGGAGACCCAGTGAGAGTGCTGTGTTGTGAGTGTGACAGTGTGTGTGTGTCTGTGTGTGTGTGTGTTTGGGGGAACCCCACAGTGTATGCTTCTAAGAAAAAGTCGATGGGTGTTTGTGTGTGTTTCTTGTGTATGTGTGTGTCGGGACCACGTATGAGAGTATTTTGTGGCAGTTCCAAGCGCCAGAGTGAATGCTGTGTTGTGAGTGTGGCAGTGTGTGTTTCTGTGTGTGTTTGTGTTGGCGGGAAAACATTGTGTATGCCTGTAAGAATAAGTCGATGGATGTTTGTGTGAGTTTCATGTGTATGTGTGTGTCGCGACCACATTTGTCAATATTTTAAGGCAGTTCCAAGTGTTGATGGTTCTGCTGGATACCCATTGTGAGTGGTGTGTTGTAAGTGTGACTGTGTGTGTGTGTGTTCAAGGGAAACCGTTGTGTATGCCTGTAAGAAAAAGTCGATGGGTGTTTGTGTGCGTTTCTTGTGTATGTGTGTGTCGGGAAAACGTTTGGGAGTATGTTAGGGCAGTTCCAAGTGTTGATGGCTCTGCCGAGGACCAGTGTGAGTGCTGTGTTGCGAGTGTGACTGTGTGTGTGTGTGTGTGTGTGTGTGTGTTTTCGGGTAACCATTGTGTATGCCTGTATGAAAAAGTCGATGGGTGTATTTGTGTGTTCTTGCGTATTGTGTTTCAGATCCACATTTGTGAGTGTGTGAGGGCAGTTCCAAGTCTTCATGAGTTTGCAGGATATCCAGTGTGAGTGTGTGTTGTGAGTGTGACAGTGTGTGTGCGTGTCTGTGTGTGTGTTTGCAGGAAACCAGTCTGTATGCCTATAAGAAAAATTCGATGGGTGTTTGTGTGTGTTTTTTCTGTATGTGTGTGTCGGGACCACATTTGTGAATATGTTAGGGCAGTTCCAAGTGTTGATGGCTCTGCTGGAGACCCAGTGAGAGTGCTGTGTTGTGAGTGTGATAGTGTGTGTGTGTCTGTGTGTGTGTGTGTGTGTTTGGGGGAACCCCACAGTGTATGCTTCTAAGAAAAAGTCGATGGGTGTTTGTGTGTGTTTCTTGTGTATGTGTGTGTCGAGACCACGTATGTGAGTATGTTGTGGCAGTTCCAAGCGCCAGTGTGAATGCTGTGTTGTGAGTGTGGCAGTGTGTGTTTCTGTGTGTGTTTGTGTTGGCGGGAAAACATTGTGTATGCCTGTAAGAATAAGTCGATGGATGTTTGTGTGAGTTTCATGTGTATGTGTGTGTCGCGACCACATTTGTCAATATTTTAAGGCAGTTCCAAGTGTTGATGGTTCTGCTGGATACCCATTGTGAGTGCTGTGTTGTAAGTGTGACTGTGTGTGTGTGTGTTCACGGGAAACCGTTGTGTATGCCTGTAAGAAAAAGTCGATGGGTGTTTGTGTGTGATTCTTGTGTATGTGTGTGTCGGTGAAACGTTTGTGAGTATGTTAGGGCAGTTCCAAGTGTTGATGGCTCTGCCGAGGTCCAGTGTGCGTACTGTGCTGTTAGTGTGACAGTGTGTGTGTGTGTGTGTGTGTTTGGGGAAACCCCACTCTGTCTCCCTGTAACAAAATGTTGATGGGTGTTTGTGTGTGTTTCTTCTGTATGTGTGTGTCGGGACCACGTTTGTTTGTATGTTAGGGCAGATTCAAGTGCCAGTGTGAATGCTGTGTTGTGAGTGTGATAGTGTGTGTGTGTGTGTGTTTGCGGAAACCATTGTGCATGACTGTAAGTAAAAGTCAATGGGAGTTTGTGTGTGTTTCTTGTGTATGTGTGTGTCGGGACCACGTTTGTGAGTATGTTAGGGCAGTTCCAACTGTTGATGGCTATGCCGGGGACCCAGTGTGAGTGCTGTGTTGTGCGTGTGATAGTGTCTGTGTGTGTGTGTGTGTGTTTTGCTGGATACCATTGTGTATGTCTGTAAGAAAAAGTCGTAGGGTGTTTTTGTGTGTTTCTTCTGCATGTGTGTTTCGGGACCACGTTTGTGAATATGTTAAGGTAATTCCAAGTGTTCATGGCTCTGCTGGAGATCCAATGTGAGTGCTCTGTCGTGAGTGTGCCTTTTGTGTGTGTGTGTGTGTGTGTGTGTTTGCAGGAAACCATTGTGTATGCCTGCAAGAAAAAGTCGATGGGTGTTTGTGTGTGTTATTTGTATATGCGTGTGTCAGGACCATGTTTGTGATTATGTTAAAGCAGTTCCAAGTGTTGACGGCTGTGTTGGAGACCCAGTGTGAGTGCTGTGTTGTGAGTGTGATAGTGTGTGTGTGTCTGTGTGTGTTTCCGAACCCCCTGTGTACGCCTGTAAGAAAAATTCCATGGGTGTTTGTGTGTGTTTCTTGTGTATGCGTGTGTCAGGAAAACGTTTGTGAGTATGTTAGGGCAGTTCCAAGTGTTGATGGCTCTGCCGAGGCCCAGTGTGAGTGCTGTGTTGCGAGTGTGACAGTGTGTTTGTGTGTGTGTGTGTGTGTTTTCGGGTTACCATTGTGTATGCCTGTATGAAAAAGTCGATGGGTGTATTTGTGTGTTCTTGCGTATTGTGTTTCAGATCCACATTTGTGAGTGTGTGAGGGCAGTTCCAAGTGTTCATGAGTTTGCTGGATATCCAGTGTGAGTGTGTGTTGTGAGTGTGACAGTGTGTGTGCGTGTCTGTGTGTGTGTTTGCAGGAAACCAGTCTGTATGCCTATAAGAAAAATTCGATGGGTGTTTGTGTGTGTTTCTTCTGTATGTGTGTGTCGGGACCACATTTGTGAATATGTTAGGGCAGTTCCAAGTGTTGATGGCTCTGCTGGAGACCCAGTGAGAGTGCTGTGTTGTGAGTGTGACAGTGTGTGTGTGTCTGTGTGTGTGTGTGTGTTTGGGGGAACCCCACAGTGTATGCTTCTAAGAAAAAGTCGATGGGTGTTTGTGTGTGTTTCTTGTGTATGTGTGTGTCGGGACCACGTATGAGAGTATTTTGTGGCAGTTCCAAGCGCCAGAGTGAATGCTGTGTTGTGAGTGTGGCAGTGTGTGTTTCTGTGTGTGTTTGTGTTGGCGGGAAAACATTGTGTATGCCTGTAAGAATAAGTCGATGGATGTTTGTGTGAGTTTCATGTGTATGTGTGTGTCGCGACCACATTTGTCAATATTTTAAGGCAGTTCCAAGTGTTGATGGTTCTGCTGGATACCCATTGTGAGTGCTGTGTTGTAAGTGTGACTGTGTGTGTGTGTTCAAGGGAAACCGTTGTGTATGCCTGTAAGAAAAAGTCGATGGGTGTTTGTGTGCGTTTCTTGTGTATGTGTGTGTCGGGAAAACGTTTGGGAGTATGTTAGGGCAGTTCCAAGTGTTGATGGCTCTGCCGAGGACCAGTGTGAGTGCTGTGTTGCGAGTGTGACAGTGTGTGTGTGTGTGTGTGTGTGTGTGTGTGTTTTCGGGTAACCATTGTGTATGCCTGTATGAAAAAGTCGATGGGTGTATTTGTGTGTTCTTGCGTATTGTGTTTCAGATCCACATTTGTGAGTGTGTGAGGGCAGTTCCAAGTCTTCATGAGTTTGCAGGATATCCAGTGTGAGTGTGTGTTGTGAGTGTGACAGTGTGTGTGCGTGTCTGTGTGTGTGTTTGCAGGAAACCAGTCTGTATGCCTATAAGAAAAATTCGATGGGTGTTTGTGTGTGTTTTTTCTGTATGTGTGTGTCGGGACCACATTTGTGAATATGTTAGGGCAGTTCCAAGTGTTGATGGCTCTGCTGGAGACCCAGTGAGAGTGCTGTGTTGTGAGTGTGATAGTGTGTGTGTGTCTGTGTGTGTGTGTGTGTGTTTGGGGGAACCCCACAGTGTATGCTTCTAAGAAAAAGTCGATGGGTGTTTGTGTGTGTTTCTTGTGTATGTGTGTGTCGAGACCACGTATGTGAGTATGTTGTGGCAGTTCCAAGCGCCAGTGTGAATGCTGTGTTGTGAGTGTGGCAGTGTGTGTTTCTGTGTGTGTTTGTGTTGGCGGGAAAACATTGTGTATGCCTGTAAGAATAAGTCGATGGATGTTTGTGTGAGTTTCATGTGTATGTGTGTGTCGCGACCACATTTGTCAATATTTTAAGGCAGTTCCAAGTGTTGATGGTTCTGCTGGATACCCATTGTGAGTGCTGTGTTGTAAGTGTGACTGTGTGTGTGTGTGTTCACGGGAAACCGTTGTGTATGCCTGTAAGAAAAAGTCGATGGGTGTTTGTGTGTGATTCTTGTGTATGTGTGTGTCGGTGAAACATTTGTGAGTATGTTAGGGCAGTTCCAAGTGTTGATGGCTCTGCCGAGGTCCAGTGTGCGTACTGTGCTCTTAGTGTGACAGTGTGTGTGTGTGTGTGTGTGTGTGTTTGGGGAAACCCCACTCTGTCTCCCTGTAACAAAATGTTGATGGGTGTTTGTGTGTGTTTCTTCTGTATGTGTGTGTCGGGACCACGTTTGTTTGTATGTTAGGGCAGATTCAAGTGCCAGTGTGAATGCTGTGTTGTGAGTGTGATAGTGTGTGTGTGTGTGTGTTTGCGGAAACCATTGTGCATGACTGTAAGTAAAAGTCAATGGGAGTTTGTGTGTGTTTCTTGTGTATGTGTGTGTCGGGACCACGTTTGTGAGTATGTTAGGGCAGTTCCAACTGTTGATGGCTATGCCGGGGACCCAGTGTGAGTGCTGTGTTGTGCGTGTGATAGTGTCTGTGTGTGTGTGTGTGTTTTGCTGGATACCATTGTGTATGTCTGTAAGAAAAAGTCGTAGGGTGTTTTTGTGTGTTTCTTCTGCATGTGTGTTTCGGGACCACGTTTGTGAATATGTTAAGGTAATTCCAAGTGTTCATGGCTCTGCTGGAGATCCAATGTGAGTGCTCTGTCGTGAGTGTGCCTTTTGTGTGTGTGTGTGTGTGTGTGTGTGTTTGCAGGAAACCATTGTGTATGCCTGCAAGAAAAAGTCGATGGGTGTTTGTGTGTGTTATTTGTATATGTGTGTGTCAGGACCATGTTTGTGATTATGTTAAAGCAGTTCCAAGTGTTGACGGCTGTGTTGGAGACCCAGTGTGAGTGCTGTGTTGTGAGTGTGATAGTGTGTGTGTGTCTGTGTGTGTTTCCGAACCCCCTGTGTACACCTGTAAGAAAAATTCCATGGGTGTTTGTGTGTGTTTCTTGTGTATGCGTGTGTCAGGAAAACGTTTGTGAGTATGTTAGGGCAGTTCCAAGTGTTGATGGCTCTGCCGAGGCCCAGTGTGAGTGCTGTGTTGCGAGTGTGACAGTGTGTGTGTGTGTGTGTGTGTTTTCGGGTTACCATTGTGTATGCCTGTATGAAAAAGTCGATGGGTGTATTTGTGTGTTCTTGCGTATTGTGTTTCAGATCCACATTTGTGAGTGTGTGAGGGCAGTTCCAAGTGTTCATGAGTTTGCTGGATATCCAGTGTGAGTGTGTGTTGTGAGTGTGACAGTGTGTGTGCGTGTCTGTGTGTGTGTTTGCAGGAAACCAGTCTGTATGCCTATAAGAAAAATTCGATGGGTGTTTGTGTGTGTTTCTTCTGTATGTGTGTGTCGGGACCACATTTGTGAATATGTTAGGGCAGTTCCAAGTGTTGATGGCTCTGCTGGAGACCCAGTGAGAGTGCTGTGTTGTGAGTGTGACAGTGTGTGTGTGTCTGTGTGTGTGTGTGTGTTTGGGGGAACCCCACAGTGTATGCTTCTAAGAAAAAGTCGATGGGTGTTTGTGTGTGTTTCTTGTGTATGTGTGTGTCGGGACCACGTATGAGAGTATTTTGTGGCAGTTCCAAGCGCCAGAGTGAATGCTGTGTTGTGAGTGTGGCAGTGTGTGTTTCTGTGTGTGTTTGTGTTGGCGGGAAAACATTGTGTATGCCTGTAAGAATAAGTCGATGGATGTTTGTGTGAGTTTCATGTGTATGTGTGTGTCGCGACCACATTTGTCAATATTTTAAGGCAGTTCCAAGTGTTGATGGTTCTGCTGGATACCCATTGTGAGTGGTGTGTTGTAAGTGTGACTGTGTGTGTGTGTGTTCAAGGGAAACCGTTGTGTATGCCTGTAAGAAAAAGTCGATGGGTGTTTGTGTGCGTTTCTTGTGTATGTGTGTGTCGGGAAAACGTTTGGGAGTATGTTAGGGCAGTTCCAAGTGTTGATGGCTCTGCCGAGGACCAGTGTGAGTGCTGTGTTGCGAGTGTGACAGTGTGTGTGTGTGTGTGTTTTCGGGTAACCATTGTGTATGCCTGTATGAAAAAGTCGATGGGTGTATTTGTGTGTTCTTGCGTATTGTGTTTCAGATCCACATTTGTGAGTGTGTGAGGGCAGTTCCAAGTCTTCATGAGTTTGCAGGATATCCAGTGTGAGTGTGTGTTGTGAGTGTGACAGTGTGTGTGCGTGTCTGTGTGTGTGTTTGCAGGAAACCAGTCTGTATGCCTATAAGAAAAATTCGATGGGTGTTTGTGTGTGTTTTTTCTGTATGTGTGTGTCGGGACCACATTTGTGAATATGTTAGGGCAGTTCCAAGTGTTGATGGCTCTGCTGGAGACCCAGTGAGAGTGCTGTGTTGTGAGTGTGATAGTGTGTGTGTGTCTGTGTGTGTGTGTGTGTTTGGGGGAACCCCACAGTGTATGCTTCTAAGAAAAAGTCGATGGGTGTTTGTGTGTGTTTCTTGTGTATGTGTGTGTCGAGACCACGTATGTGAGTATGTTGTGGCAGTTCCAAGTGCCAGTGTGAATGCTGTGTTGTGAGTGTGGCAGTGTGTGTTTCTGTGTGTGTTTGTGTTGGCGGGAAAACATTGTGTATGCCTGTAAGAATAAGTCGATGGATGTTTGTGTGAGTTTCATGTGTATGTGTGTGTCGCGACCACATTTGTCAATATTTTAAGGCAGTTCCAAGTGTTGATGGTTCTGCTGGATACCCATTGTGAGTGCTGTGTTGTAAGTGTGACTGTGTGTGTGTGTGTTCACGGGAAACCGTTGTGTATGCCTGTAAGAAAAAGTCGATGGGTGTTTGTGTGTGATTCTTGTGTATGTGTGTGTCGGTGAAACGTTTGTGAGTATGTTAGGGCAGTTCCAAGTTTTGATGGCTCTGCCGAGGTCCAGTGTGCGTACTGTGCTGTTAGTGTGACAGTGTGTGTGTGTGTGTGTGTGTGTGTGTTTGGGGAAACCCCACTCTGTCTCCCTGTAACAAAATGTTGATGGGTGTTTGTGTGTGTTTCTTCTGTATGTGTGTGTCGGGACCACGTTTGTTTGTATGTTAGGGCAGATTCAAGTGCCAGTGTGAATGCTGTGTTGTGAGTGTGATAGTGTGTGTGTGTGTGTGTTTGCGGAAACCATTGTGCATGACTGTAAGTAAAAGTCCATGGGAGTTTGTGTGTGTTTCTTGTGTATGTGTGTGTCGGGACCACGTTTGTGAGTATGTTAGGGCAGTTCCAACTGTTGATGGCTATGCCGGGGACCCAGTGTGAGTGCTGTGTTGTGCGTGTGATAGTGTCTGTGTGTGTGTGTGTGTGTTTTGCTGGATACCATTGTGTATGTCTGTAAGAAAAAGTCGTAGGGTGTTTTTGTGTGTTTCTTCTGCATGTGTGTTTCGGGACCACGTTTGTGAATATGTTAAGGTAATTCCAAGTGTTCATGGCTCTGCTGGAGATCCAATGTGAGTGCTCTGTCGTGAGTGTGCCTTTTGTGTGTGTGTGTGTGTGTGTGTGTGTGTGTGTGTTTGCAGGAAACCATTGTGTATGCCTGCAAGAAAAAGTCGATGGGTGTTTGTGTGTGTTATTTGTATATGTGTGTGTCAGGACCATGTTTGTGATTATGTTAAAGCAGTTCCAAGTGTTGACGGCTGTGTTGGAGACCCAGTGTGAGTGCTGTGTTGTGAGTGTGATAGTGTGTGTGTGTCTGTGTGTGTTTCCGAACCCCCTGTGTACGCCTGTAAGAAAAATTCCATGGGTGTTTGTGTGTGTTTCTTGTGTATGCGTGTGTCAGGAAAACGTTTGTGAGTATGTTAGGGCAGTTCCAAGTGTTGATGGCTCTGCCGAGGCCCAGTGTGAGTGCTGTGTTGCGAGTGTGACAGTGTGTGTGTGTGTGTGTGTGTGTTTTCGGGTTACCATTGTGTATGCCTGTATGAAAAAGTCGATGGGTGTATTTGTGTGTTCTTGCGTATTGTGTTTCAGATCCACATTTGTGAGTGTGTGAGGGCAGTTCCAAGTGTTCATGAGTTTGCTGGATATCCAGTGTGAGTGTGTGTTGTGAGTGTGACAGTGTGTGTGCGTGTCTGTGTGTGTGTTTGCAGGAAACCAGTCTGTATGCCTATAAGAAAAATTCGATGGGTGTTTGTGTGTGTTTCTTCTGTATGTGTGTGTCGGGACCACATTTGTGAATATGTTAGGGCAGTTCCAAGTGTTGATGGCTCTGCTGGAGACCCAGTGAGAGTGCTGTGTTGTGAGTGTGACAGTGTGTGTGTGTCTGTGTGTGTGTGTGTGTTTGGGGGAACCCCACAGTGTATGCTTCTAAGAAAAAGTCGATGGGTGTTTGTGTGTGTTTCTTGTGTATGTGTGTGTCGGGACCACGTATGAGAGTATTTTGTGGCAGTTCCAAGCGCCAGAGTGAATGCTGTGTTGTGAGTGTGGCAGTGTGTGTTTCTGTGTGTGTTTGTGTTGGCGGGAAAACATTGTGTATGCCTGTAAGAATAAGTCGATGGATGTTTGTGTGAGTTTCATGTGTATGTGTGTGTCGCGACCACATTTGTCAATATTTTAAGGCAGTTCCAAGTGTTGATGGTTCTGCTGGATACCCATTGTGAGTGCTGTGTTGTAAGTGTGACTGTGTGTGTGTGTTCAAGGGAAACCGTTGTGTATGCCTGTAAGAAAAAGTCGATGGGTGTTTGTGTGCGTTTCTTGTGTATGTGTGTGTCGGGAAAACGTTTGGGAGTATGTTAGGGCAGTTCCAAGTGTTGATGGCTCTGCCGAGGACCAGTGTGAGTGCTGTGTTGCGAGTGTGACAGTGTGTATGTGTGTGTGTGTGTGTGTTTTCGGGTAACCATTGTGTATGCCTGTATGAAAAAGTCGATGGGTGTATTTGTGTGTTCTTGCGTATTGTGTTTCAGATCCACATTTGTGAGTGTGTGAGGGCAGTTCCAAGTCTTCATGAGTTTGCAGGATATCCAGTGTGAGTGTGTGTTGTGAGTGTGACAGTGTGTGTGCGTGTCTGTGTGTGTGTTTGCAGGAAACCAGTCTGTATTCCTATAAGAAAAATTCGATGGGTGTTTGTGTGTGTTTTTTCTGTATGTGTGTGTCGGGACCACGTTTGTTTGTATGTTAGGGCAGATTCAAGTGCCAGTGTGAATGCTGTGTTGTGAGTGTGATAGTGTGTGTGTGTGTGTGTTTGCGGAAACCATTGTGCATGATTGTAAGTAAAAGTCAATGGGAGTTTGTGTGTGTTTCTTGTGTATGTGTGTGTCGGGACCACGTTTGTGAGTATGTTAGGGCAGTTCCAACTGTTGATGGCTCTGCCGAGGTCCAGTGTGCGTACTGTGCTGTTAGTGTGACAGTGTGTGTGTGTGTGTGTGTGTGTGTGTTTGGGGAAACCCCACTCTGTCTCCCTGTAACAAAATGTTGATGGGTGTTTGTGTGTGTTTCTTCTGTATGTGTGTGTCGGGACCACGTTTGTTTGTATGTTAGGGCAGATTCAAGTGCCAGTGTGAATGCTGTGTTGTGAGTGTGATAGTGTGTGTGTGTGTGTGTTTGCGGAAACCATTGTGCATGACTGTAAGTAAAAGTCAATGGGAGTTTGTGTGTGTTTCTTGTGTATGTGTGTGTCGGGACCACGTTTGTGAGTATGTTAGGGCAGTTCCAACTGTTGATGGCTATGCCGGGGACCCAGTGTGAGTGCTGTGTTGTGCGTGTGATAGTGTCTGTGTGTGTGTGTGTGTGTTTTGCTGGATACCATTGTGTATGTCTGTAAGAAAAAGTCGTAGGGTGTTTTTGTGTGTTTCTTCTGCATGTGTGTTTCGGGACCACGTTTGTGAATATGTTAAGGTAATTCCAAGTGTTCATGGCTCTGCTGGAGATCCAATGTGAGTGCTCTGTCGTGAGTGTGCCTTTTGTGTGTGTGTGTGTGTGTGTGTGTGTTTGCAGGAAACCATTGTGTATGCCTGCAAGAAAAAGTCGATGGGTGTTTGTGTGTGTTATTTGTATATGTGTGTGTCAGGACCATGTTTGTGATTATGTTAAAGCAGTTCCAAGTGTTGACGGCTGTGTTGGAGACCCAGTGTGAGTGCTGTGTTGTGAGTGTGATAGTGTGTGTGTGTCTGTGTGTGTTTCCGAACCCCCTGTGTATGCCTGTAAGAAAAATTCCATGGGTGTTTGTGTGTGTTTCTTGTGTATGCGTGTGTCAGGAAAACGTTTGTGAGTATGTTAGGGCAGTTCCAAGTGTTGATGGCTCTGCCGAGGCCCAGTGTGAGTGCTGTGTTGCGAGTGTGACAGTGTGTGTGTGTGTGTGTGTGTGTGAGTGTTTTCGGGTTACCATTGTGTATGCCTGTATGAAAAAGTCGATGGGTGTATTTGTGTGTTCTTGCGTATTGTGTTTCAGATCCACATTTGTGAGTGTGTGAGGGCAGTTCCAAGTCTTCATGAGTTTGCAGGATATCCAGTGTGAGTGTGTGTTGTGAGTGTGACAGTGTGTGTGCGTGTCTGTGTGTGTGTTTGCAGGAAACCAGTCTGTATGCCTATAAGAAAAATTCGATGGGTGTTTGTGTGTGTTTCTTCTGTATGTGTGTGTCGGGACCACATTTGTGAATATGTTAGGGCAGTTCCAAGTGTTGATGGCTCTGCTGGAGACCCAGTGAGAGTGCTGTGTTGTGAGTGTGACAGTGTGTGTGTGTCTGTGTGTGTGTGTGTGTTTGGGGGAACCCCACAGTGTATGCTTCTAAGAAAAAGTCGATGGGTGTTTGTGTGTGTTTCTTGTGTATGTGTGTGTCGGGACCACGTATGAGAGTATTTTGTGGCAGTTCCAAGCGCCAGAGTGAATGCTGTGTTGTGAGTGTGGCAGTGTGTGTTTCTGTGTGTGTTTGTGTTGGCGGGAAAACATTGTGTATGCCTGTAAGAATAAGTCGATGGATGTTTGTGTGAGTTTCATGTGTATGTGTGTGTCGCGACCACATTTGTCAATATTTTAAGGCAGTTCCAAGTGTTGATGGTTCTGCTGGATACCCATTGTGAGTGGTGTGTTGTAAGTGTGACTGTGTGTGTGTGTGTTCAAGGGAAACCGTTGTGTATGCCTGTAAGAAAAAGTCGATGGGTGTTTGTGTGCATTTCTTGTGTATGTGTGTGTCGGGAAAACGTTTGGGAGTATGTTAGGGCAGTTCCAAGTGTTGATGGCTCTGCCGAGGACCAGTGTGAGTGCTGTGTTGCGAGTGTGACAGTGTGTGTGTGTGTGTGTGTGTTGTTTTCGGGTAACCATTGTGTATGCCTGTATGAAAAAGTCGATGGGTGTATTTGTGTGTTCTTGCGTATTGTGTTTCAGATCCACATTTGTGAGTGTGTGAGGGCAGTTCAAAGTCTTCATGAGTTTGCAGGATATCCAGTGTGAGTGTGTGTTGTGAGTGTGACAGTGTGTGTGCGTGTCTGTGTGTGTGTTTGCAGGAAACCAGTCTGTATGCCTATAAGAAAAATTCGATGGGTGTTTGTGTGTGTTTTTTCTGTATGTGTGTGTCGGGACCACATTTGTGAATATGTTAGGGCAGTTCCAAGTGTTGATGGCTCTGCTGGAGACCCAGTGAGAGTGCTGTGTTGTGAGTGTGATAGTGTGTGTGTGTCTGTGTGTGTGTGTGTGTGTTTGGGGGAACCCCACAGTGTATGCTTCTAAGAAAAAGTAGATGGGTGTTTGTGTGTGTTTCTTGTGTATGTGTGTGTCGGGACCACGTATGTGAGTATGTTGTGGCAGTTCCAAGCGCCAGTGTGAATGCTGTGTTGTGAGTGTGGCAGTGTGTGTTTCTGTGTGTGTTGTGTTGGCGGGAAAACATTGTGTATGCCTGTAAGAATAAGTCGATGGATGTTTGTGTGAGTTTCATGTGTATGTGTGTGTCGCGACCACATTTGTCAATATTTTAAGGCAGTTCCAAGTGTTGATGGTTCTGCTGGATACCCATTGTGAGTGCTGTGTTGTAAGTGTGACTGTGTGTGTGTGTGTTCACGGGAAACCGTTGTGTATGCCTGTAAGAAAAAGTCGATGGGTGTTTGTGTGTGATTCTTGTGTATGTGTGTGTCGGTGAAACGTTTGTGAGTATGTTAGGGCAGTTCCAAGTGTCGATGGCTCTGCCGAGGTCCAGTGTGCGTACTGTGCTGTTAGTGTGACAGTGTGTGTGTGTGTGTGTGTGTGTTTGGGGAAACCCCACTCTGTCTCCCTGTAACAAAATGTTGATGGGTGTTTGTGTGTGTTTCTTCTGTATGTGTGTGTCGGGACCACGTTTGTTTGTATGTTAGGGCAGATTCAAGTGCCAGTGTGAATGCTGTGTTGTGAGTGTGATAGTGTGTGTGTGTGTGTGTTTGCGGAAACCATTGTGCATGACTGTAAGTAAAAGTCCATGGGAGTTTGTGTGTGTTTCTTGTGTATGTGTGTGTCGGGACCACGTTTGTGAGTATGTTAGGGCAGTTCCAACTGTTGATGGCTATGCCGGGGACCCAGTGTGAGTGCTGTGTTGTGCGTGTGATAGTGTCTGTGTGTGTGTGTGTGTGTTTTGCTGGATACCATTGTGTATGTCTGTAAGAAAAAGTCGTAGGGTGTTTTTGTGTGTTTCTTCTGCATGTGTGTTTCGGGACCACGTTTGTGAATATGTTAAGGTAATTCCAAGTGTTCATGGCTCTGCTGGAGATCTAATGTGAGTGCTCTGTCGTGAGTGTGCCTTTTGTGTGTGTGTGTGTGTGTGTGTTTGCAGGAAACCATTGTGTATGCCTGCAAGAAAAAGTCGATGGGTGTTTGTGTGTGTTATTTGTATATGCGTGTGTCAGGACCATGTTTGTGATTATGTTAAAGCAGTTCCAAGTGTTGACGGCTGTGTTGGAGACCCAGTGTGAGTGCTGTGTTGTGAGTGTGATAGTGTGTGTGTGTCTGTGTGTGTTTCCGAACCCCCTGTGTACGCCTGTAAGAAAAATTCCATGGGTGTTTGTGTGTGTTTCTTGTGTATGCGTGTGTCAGGAAAACGTTTGTGAGTATGTTAGGGCAGTTCCAAGTGTTGATGGCTCTGCCGAGGCCCAGTGTGAGTGCTGTGTTGCGAGTGTGACAGTGTGTGTGTGTGTGTGTGTGTGTGTGTTTTCGGGTTACCATTGTGTATGCCTGTATGAAAAAGTCGATGGGTGTATTTGTGTGTTCTTGCGTATTGTGTTTCAGATCCACATTTGTGAGTGTGTGAGGGCAGTTCCAAGTGTTCATGAGTTTGCTGGATATCCAGTGTGAGTGTGTGTTGTGAGTGTGACAGTGTGTGTGCGTGTCTGTGTGTGTGTTTGCAGGAAACCAGTCTGTATGCCTATAAGAAAAATTCGATGGGTGTTTGTGTGTGTTTCTTCTGTATGTGTGTGTCGGGACCACATTTGTGAATATGTTAGGGCAGTTCCAAGTGTTGATGGCTCTGCTGGAGACCCAGTGAGAGTGCTGTGTTGTGAGTGTGACAGTGTGTGTGTGTCTGTGTGTGTGTGTGTGTTTGGGGGAACCCCACAGTGTATGCTTCTAAGAAAAAGTCGATGGGTGTTTGTGTGTGTTTCTTGTGTATGTGTGTGTCGGGACCACGTATGAGAGTATTTTGTGGCAGTTCCAAGCGCCAGAGTGAATGCTGTGTTGTGAGTGTGGCAGTGTGTGTTTCTGTGTGTGTTTGTGTTGGCGGGAAAACATTGTGTATGCCTGTAAGAATAAGTCGATGGATGTTTGTGTGAGTTTCATGTGTATGTGTGTGTCGCGACCACATTTGTCAATATTTTAAGGCAGTTCCAAGTGTTGATGGTTCTGCTGGATACCCATTGTGAGTGGTGTGTTGTAAGTGTGACTGTGTGTGTGTGTGTTCAAGGGAAACCGTTGTGTATGCCTGTAAGAAAAAGTCGATGGGTGTTTGTGTGCGTTTCTTGTGTATGTGTGTGTCGGGAAAACGTTTGGGAGTATGTTAGGGCAGTTCCAAGTGTTGATGGCTCTGCCGAGGACCAGTGTGAGTGCTGTGTTGCGAGTGTGACAGTGTGTGTGTGTGTGTGTGTGTTGTTTTCGGGAAACCATTGTGTATGCCTGTATGAAAAAGTCGATGGGTGTATTTGTGTGTTCTTGCGTATTGTGTTTCAGATCCACATTTGTGAGTGTGTGAGGGCAGTTCCAAGTCTTCATGAGTTTGCAGGATATCCAGTGTGAGTGTGTGTTGTGAGTGTGACAGTGTGTGTGCGTGTCTGTGTGTGTGTTTGCAGGAAACCAGTCTGTATGCCTATAAGAAAAATTCGATGGGTGTTTGTGTGTGTTTTTTCTGTATGTGTGTGTCGGGACCACATTTGTGAATATGTTAGGGCAGTTCCAAGTGTTGATGGCTCTGCTGGAGACCCAGTGAGAGTGCTGTGTTGTGAGTGTGATAGTGTGTGTGTGTCTGTGTGTGTGTGTGTGTTTGGGGGAACCCCACAGTGTATGCTTCTAAGAAAAAGTCGATGGGTGTTTGTGTGTGTTTCTTGTGTATGTGTGTGTCGGGACCACGTATGAGAGTATTTTGTGGCAGTTCCAAGCGCCAGAGTGAATGCTGTGTTGTGAGTGTGGCAGTGTGTGTTTCTGTGTGTGTTTGTGTTGGCGGGAAAACATTGTGTATGCCTGTAAGAATAAGTCGATGGATGTTTGTGTGAGTTTCATGTGTATGTGTGTGTCGCGACCACATTTGTCAATATTTTAAGGCAGTTCCAAGTGTTGATGGTTCTGCTGGATACCCATTGTGAGTGGTGTGTTGTAAGTGTGACTGTGTGTGTGTGTGTTCAAGGGAAACCGTTGTGTATGCCTGTAAGAAAAAGTCGATGGGTGTTTGTGTGCGTTTCTTGTGTATGTGTGTGTCGGGAAAACGTTTGGGAGTATGTTAGGGCAGTTCCAAGTGTTGATGGCTCTGCCGAGGACCAGTGTGAGTGCTGTGTTGCGAGTGTGACAGTGTGTGTGTGTGTGTGTGTGTGTTTTCGGGTAACCATTGTGTATGCCTGTATGAAAAAGTCGATGGGTGTATTTGTGTGTTCTTGCGTATTGTGTTTCAGATCCACATTTGTGAGTGTGTGAGGGCAGTTCCAAGTCTTCATGAGTTTGCAGGATATCCAGTGTGAGTGTGTGTTGTGAGTGTGACAGTGTGTGTGCGTGTCTGTGTGTGTGTTTGCAGGAAACCAGTCTGTATGCCTATAAGAAAAATTCGATGGGTGTTTGTGTGTGTTTTTTCTGTATGTGTGTGTCGGGACCACATTTGTGAATATGTTAGGGCAGTTCCAAGTGTTGATGGCTCTGCTGGAGACCCAGTGAGAGTGCTGTGTTGTGAGTGTGATAGTGTGTGTGTGTCTGTGTGTGTGTGTGTGTTTGGGGGAACCCCACAGTGTATGCTTCTAAGAAAAAGTCGATGGGTGTTTGTGTGTGTTTCTTGTGTATGTGTGTGTCGGGACCACGTATGAGAGTATTTTGTGGCAGTTCCAAGCGCCAGAGTGAATGCTGTGTTGTGAGTGTGGCAGTGTGTGTTTCTGTGTGTGTTTGTGTTGGCGGGAAAACATTGTGTATGCCTGTAAGAATAAGTCGATGGATGTTTGTGTGAGTTTCATGTGTATGTGTGTGTCGCGACCACATTTGTCAATATTTTAAGGCAGTTCCAAGTGTTGATGGTTCTGCTGGATACCCATTGTGAGTGGTGTGTTGTAAGTGTGACTGTGTGTGTGTGTGTTCAAGGGAAACCGTTGTGTATGCCTGTAAGAAAAAGTCGATGGGTGTTTGTGTGCGTTTCTTGTGTATGTGTGTGTCGGGAAAACGTTTGGGAGTATGTTAGGGCAGTTCCAAGTGTTGATGGCTCTGCCGAGGACCAGTGTGAGTGCTGTGTTGCGAGTGTGACAGTGTGTGTGTGTGTGTGTGTGTTGTTTTCGGGTAACCATTGTGTATGCCTGTATGAAAAAGTCGATGGGTGTATTTGTGTGTTCTTGCGTATTGTGTTTCAGATCCACATTTGTGAGTGTGTGAGGGCAGTTCCAAGTCTTCATGAGTTTGCAGGATATCCAGTGTGAGTGTGTGTTGTGAGTGTGACAGTGTGTGTGCGTGTCTGTGTGTGTGTTTGCAGGAAACCAGTCTGTATGCCTATAAGAAAAATTCGATGGGTGTTTGTGTGTGTTTTTTCTGTATGTGTGTGTCGGGACCACATTTGTGAATATGTTAGGGCAGTTCCAAGTGTTGATGGCTCTGCTGGAGACCCAGTGAGAGTGCTGTGTTGTGAGTGTGATAGTGTGTGTGTGTCTGTGTGTGTGTGTGTGTTTGGGGGAACCCCACAGTGTATGCTTCTAAGAAAAAGTAGATGGGTGTTTGTGTGTGTTTCTTGTGTATGTGTGTGTCGGGACCACGTATGTGAGTATGTTGTGGCAGTTCCAAGCGCCAGTGTGAATGCTGTGTTGTGAGTGTGGCAGTGTGTGTTTCTGTGTGTGTTGTGTTGGCGGGAAAACATTGTGTATGCCTGTAAGAATAAGTCGATGGATGTTTGTGTGAGTTTCATGTGTATGTGTGTGTCGCGACCACATTTGTCAATATTTTAAGGCAGTTCCAAGTGTTGATGGTTCTGCTGGATACCCATTGTGAGTGCTGTGTTGTAAGTGTGACTGTGTGTGTGTGTGTTCACGGGAAACCGTTGTGTATGCCTGTAAGAAAAAGTCGATGGGTGTTTGTGTGTGATTCTTGTGTATGTGTGTGTCGGTGAAACGTTTGTGAGTATGTTAGGGCAGTTCCAAGTGTCGATGGCTCTGCCGAGGTCCAGTGTGCGTACTGTGCTGTTAGTGTGACAGTGTGTGTGTGTGTGTGTGTGTGTTTGGGGAAACCCCACTCTGTCTCCCTGTAACAAAATGTTGATGGGTGTTTGTGTGTGTTTCTTCTGTATGTGTGTGTCGGGACCACGTTTGTTTGTATGTTAGGGCAGATTCAAGTGCCAGTGTGAATGCTGTGTTGTGAGTGTGATAGTGTGTGTGTGTGTGTGTTTGCGGAAACCATTGTGCATGACTGTAAGTAAAAGTCCATGGGAGTTTGTGTGTGTTTCTTGTGTATGTGTGTGTCGGGACCACGTTTGTGAGTATGTTAGGGCAGTTCCAACTGTTGATGGCTATGCCGGGGACCCAGTGTGAGTGCTGTGTTGTGCGTGTGATAGTGTCTGTGTGTGTGTGTGTGTGTTTTGCTGGATACCATTGTGTATGTCTGTAAGAAAAAGTCGTAGGGTGTTTTTGTGTGTTTCTTCTGCATGTGTGTTTCGGGACCACGTTTGTGAATATGTTAAGGTAATTCCAAGTGTTCATGGCTCTGCTGGAGATCTAATGTGAGTGCTCTGTCGTGAGTGTGCCTTTTGTGTGTGTGTGTGTGTGTGTGTGTTTGCAGGAAACCATTGTGTATGCCTGCAAGAAAAAGTCGATGGGTGTTTGTGTGTGTTATTTGTATATGCGTGTGTCAGGACCATGTTTGTGATTATGTTAAAGCAGTTCCAAGTGTTGACGGCTGTGTTGGAGACCCAGTGTGAGTGCTGTGTTGTGAGTGTGATAGTGTGTGTGTGTCTGTGTGTGTTTCCGAACCCCCTGTGTACGCCTGTAAGAAAAATTCCATGGGTGTTTGTGTGTGTTTCTTGTGTATGCGTGTGTCAGGAAAACGTTTGTGAGTATGTTAGGGCAGTTCCAAGTGTTGATGGCTCTGCCGAGGCCCAGTGTGAGTGCTGTGTTGCGAGTGTGACAGTGTGTGTGTGTGTGTGTGTGTGTGTGTGTTTTCGGGTTACCATTGTGTATGCCTGTATGAAAAAGTCGATGGGTGTATTTGTGTGTTCTTGCGTATTGTGTTTCAGATCCACATTTGTGAGTGTGTGAGGGCAGTTCCAAGTCTTCATGAGTTTGCAGGATATCCAGTGTGAGTGTGTGTTGTGAGTGTGACAGTGTGTGTGCGTGTCTGTGTGTGTGTTTGCAGGAAACCAGTCTGTATGCCTATAAGAAAAATTCGATGGGTGTTTGTGTGTGTTTCTTCTGTATGTGTGTGTCGGGACCACATTTGTGAATATGTTAGGGCAGTTCCAAGTGTTGATGGCTCTGCTGGAGACCCAGTGAGAGTGCTGTGTTGTGAGTGTGACAGTGTGTGTGTGTCTGTGTGTGTGTGTGTGTTTGGGGGAACCCCACAGTGTATGCTTCTAAGAAAAAGTCGATGGGTGTTTGTGTGTGTTTCTTGTGTATGTGTGTGTCGGGACCACGTATGAGAGTATTTTGTGGCAGTTCCAAGCGCCAGAGTGAATGCTGTGTTGTGAGTGTGGCAGTGTGTGTTTCTGTGTGTGTTTGTGTTGGCGGGAAAACATTGTGTATGCCTGTAAGAATAAGTCGATGGATGTTTGTGTGAGTTTCATGTGTATGTGTGTGTCGCGACCACATTTGTCAATATTTTAAGGCAGTTCCAAGTGTTGATGGTTCTGCTGGATACCCATTGTGAGTGGTGTGTTGTAAGTGTGACTGTGTGTGTGTGTTCAAGGGAAACCGTTGTGTATGCCTGTAAGAAAAAGTCGATGGGTGTTTGTGTGCGTTTCTTGTGTATGTGTGTGTCGGCAAAACGTTTGGGAGTATGTTAGGGCAGTTCCAAGTGTTGATGGCTCTGCCGAGGACCAGTGTGAGTGCTGTGTTGCGAGTGTGACAGTGTGTGTGTGTGTGTGTGTTGTTTTCGGGTAACCATTGTGTATGCCTGTATGAAAAAGTCGATGGGTGTATTTGTGTGTTCTTGCGTATTGTGTTTCAGATCCACATTTGTGAGTGTGTGAGGGCAGTTCCAAGTCTTCATGAGTTTGCAGGATATCCAGTGTGAGTGTGTGTTGTGAGTGTGACAGTGTGTGTGCGTGTCTGTGTGTGTGTTTGCAGGAAACCAGTCTGTATGCCTATAAGAAAAATTCGATGGGTGTTTGTGTGTGTTTTTTCTGTATGTGTGTGTCGGGACCACATTTGTGAATATGTTAGGGCAGTTCCAAGTGTTGATGGCTCTGCTGGAGACCCAGTGAGAGTGCTGTGTTGTGAGTGTGATAGTGTGTGTGTGTCTGTGTGTGTGTGTGTGTTTGGGGGAACCCCACAGTGTATGCTTCTAAGAAAAAGTCGATGGGTGTTTGTGTGTGTTTCTTGTGTATGTGTGTGTCGGGACCACGTATGAGAGTATTTTGTGGCAGTTCCAAGCGCCAGAGTGAATGCTGTGTTGTGAGTGTGGCAGTGTGTGTTTCTGTGTGTGTTTGTGTTGGCGGGAAAACATTGTGTATGCCTGTAAGAATAAGTCGATGGATGTTTGTGTGAGTTTCATGTGTATGTGTGTGTCGCGACCACATTTGTCAATATTTTAAGGCAGTTCCAAGTGTTGATGGTTCTGCTGGATACCCATTGTGAGTGGTGTGTTGTAAGTGTGACTGTGTGTGTGTGTGTTCAAGGGAAACCGTTGTGTATGCCTGTAAGAAAAAGTCGATGGGTGTTTGTGTGCGTTTCTTGTGTATGTGTGTGTCGGGAAAACGTTTGGGAGTATGTTAGGGCAGTTCCAAGTGTTGATGGCTCTGCCGAGGACCAGTGTGAGTGCTGTGTTGCGAGTGTGACAGTGTGTGTGTGTGTGTGTGTGTTGTTTTCGGGTAACCATTGTGTATGCCTGTATGAAAAAGTCGATGGGTGTATTTGTGTGTTCTTGCGTATTGTGTTTCAGATCCACATTTGTGAGTGTGTGAGGGCAGTTCCAAGTCTTCATGAGTTTGCAGGATATCCAGTGTGAGTGTGTGTTGTGAGTGTGACAGTGTGTGTGCGTGTCTGTGTGTGTGTTTGCAGGAAACCAGTCTGTATGCCTATAAGAAAAATTCGATGGGTGTTTGTGTGTGTTTTTTCTGTATGTGTGTGTCGGGACCACATTTGTGAATATGTTAGGGCAGTTCCAAGTGTTGATGGCTCTGCTGGAGACCCAGTGAGAGTGCTGTGTTGTGAGTGTGATAGTGTGTGTGTGTCTGTGTGTGTGTGTGTGTTTGGGGGAACCCCACAGTGTATGCTTCTAAGAAAAAGTCGATGGGTGTTTGTGTGTGTTTCTTGTGTATGTGTGTGTCGGGACCACGTATGAGAGTATTTTGTGGCAGTTCCAAGCGCCAGAGTGAATGCTGTGTTGTGAGTGTGGCAGTGTGTGTTTCTGTGTGTGTTTGTGTTGGCGGGAAAACATTGTGTATGCCTGTAAGAATAAGTCGATGGATGTTTGTGTGAGTTTCATGTGTATGTGTGTGTCGCGACCACATTTGTCAATATTTTAAGGCAGTTCCAAGTGTTGATGGTTCTGCTGGATACCCATTGTGAGTGGTGTGTTGTAAGTGTGACTGTGTGTGTGTGTGTTCAAGGGAAACCGTTGTGTATGCCTGTAAGAAAAAGTCGATGGGTGTTTGTGTGCGTTTCTTGTGTATGTGTGTGTCGGGAAAACGTATGGGAGTATGTTAGGGCAGTTCCAAGTGTTGATGGCTCTGCCGAGGACCAGTGTGAGTGCTGTGTTGCGAGTGTGACAGTGTGTGTGTGTGTGTGTGTGTGTTTTCGGGTAACCATTGTGTATGCCTGTATGAAAAAGTCGATGGGTGTATTTGTGTGTTCTTGCGTATTGTGTTTCAGATCCACATTTGTGAGTGTGTGAGGGCAGTTCCAAGTCTTCATGAGTTTGCAGGATATCCAGTGTGAGTGTGTGTTGTGAGTGTGACAGTGTGTGTGCGTGTCTGTGTGTGTGTTTGCAGGAAACCAGTCTGTATGCCTATAAGAAAAATTCGATGGGTGTTTGTGTGTGTTTTTTCTGTATGTGTGTGTCGGGACCACATTTGTGAATATGTTAGGGCAGTTCCAAGTGTTGATGGCTCTGCTGGAGACCCAGTGAGAGTGCTGTGTTGTGAGTGTGATAGTGTGTGTGTGTCTGTGTGTGTGTGTGTGTTTGGGGGAACCCCACAGTGTATGCTTCTAAGAAAAAGTCGATGGGTGTTTGTGTGTGTTTCTTGTGCATGTGTGTGTCGAGACCACGTATGTGAGTATGTTGTGGCAGTTCCAAGCGCCAGTGTGAATGCTGTGTTGTGAGTGTGGCAGTGTGTGTTTCTGTGTGTGTTTGTGTTGGCGGGAAAACATTGTGTATGCCTGTAAGAATAAGTCGATGGATGTTTGTGTGAGTTTCATGTGTATGTGTGTGTCGCGACCACATTTGTCAATATTTTAAGGCAGTTCCAAGTGTTGATGGTTCTGCTGGAAACCCATTGTGAGTGCTGTGTTGTAAGTGTGACTGTGTGTGTGTGTGTTCACGGGAAACCGTTGTGTATGCCTGTAAGAAAAAGTCGATGGGTGTTTGTGTGTGATTCTTGTGTATGTGTGTGTCGGTGAAACGTTTGTGAGTATGTTAGGGCAGTTCCAAGTGTTGATGGCTCTGCCGAGGTCCAGTGTGCGTACTGTGCTGTTAGTGTGACAGTGTGTGTGTGTGTGTGTGTGTGTGTGTTTGGGGAAACCCCACTCTGTCTCCCTGTAACAAAATGTTGATGGGTGTTTGTGTGTGTTTCTTCTGTATGTGTGTGTCGGGACCACGTTTGTTTGTATGTTAGGGCAGATTCAAGTGCCAGTGTGAATGCTGTGTTGTGAGTGTGATAGTGTGTGTGTGTGTGTGTTTGCGGAAACCATTGTGCATGACTGTAAGTAAAAGTCCATGGGAGTTTGTGTGTGTTTCTTGTGTATGTGTGTGTCGGGACCACGTTTGTGAGTATGTTAGGGCAGTTCCAACTGTTGATGGCTATGCCGGGGACCCAGTGTGAGTGCTGTGTTGTGCGTGTGATAGTGTCTGTGTGTGTGTGTGTGTTTTGCTTGATACCATTGTGTATGTCTGTAAGAAAAAGTCGTAGGGTGTTTTTGTGTGTTTCTTCTGCATGTGTGTTTCGGGACCACGTTTGTGAATATGTTAAGGTAATTCCAAGTGTTCATGGCTCTGCTGGAGATCCAATGTGAGTGCTCTGTCGTGAGTGTGCCTTTTGTGTGTGTGTGTGTGTGTGTGTGTGTGTTTGCAGGAAACCATTGTGTATGCCTGCAAGAAAAAGTCGATGGGTGTTTGTGTGTGTTATTTGTATATGTGTGTGTCAGGACCATGTTTGTGATTATGTTAAAGCAGTTCCAAGTGTTGACGGCTGTGTTGGAGACCCAGTGTGAGTGCTGTGTTGTGAGTGTGATAGTGTGTGTGTGTCTGTGTGTGTTTCCGAACCCCCTGTGTACGCCTGTAAGAAAAATTCCATGGGTGTTTGTGTGTGTTTCTTGTGTATGCGTGTGTCAGGAAAACGTTTGTGAGTATGTTAGGGCAGTTCCAAGTGTTGATGGCTCTGCCGAGGCCCAGTGTGAGTGCTGTGTTGTGAGTGTGACAGTGTGTGTGTGTGTGTGTGTGTGTGTGTGTGTGTTTTCGGGTTACCATTGTGTATGCCTGTATGAAAAAGTCGATGGGTGTATTTGTGTGTTCTTGCGTATTGTGTTTCAGATCCACATTTGTGAGTGTGTGAGGGCAGTTCCAAGTCTTCATGAGTTTGCAGGATATCCAGTGTGAGTGTGTGTTGTGAGTGTGACAGTGTGTGTGCGTGTCTGTGTGTGTGTTTGCAGGAAACCAGTCTGTATGCCTATAAGAAAAATTCGATGGGTGTTTGTGTGTGTTTCTTCTGTATGTGTGTGTCGGGACCACATTTGTGAATATGTTAGGGCAGTTCCAAGTGTTGATGGCTCTGCTGGAGACCCAGTGAGAGTGCTGTGTTGTGAGTGTGACAGTGTGTGTGTGTCTGTGTGTGTGTGTGTGTTTGGGGGAACCCCACAGTGTATGCTTCTAAGAAAAAGTCGATGGGTGTTTGTGTGTGTTTCTTGTGTATGTGTGTGTCGGGACCACGTATGAGAGTATTTTGTGGCAGTTCCAAGCGCCAGAGTGAATGCTGTGTTGTGAGTGTGGCAGTGTGTGTTTCTGTGTGTGTTTGTGTTGGCGGGAAAACATTGTGTATGCCTGTAAGAATAAGTCGATGGATGTTTGTGTGAGTTTCATGTGTATGTGTGTGTCGCGACCACATTTGTCAATATTTTAAGGCAGTTCCAAGTGTTGATGGTTCTGCTGGATACCCATTGTGAGTGGTGTGTTGTAAGTGTGACTGTGTGTGTGTGTGTTCAAGGGAAACCGTTGTGTATGCCTGTAAGAAAAAGTCGATGGGTGTTTGTGTGCGTTTCTTGTGTATGTGTGTGTCGGGAAAACGTTTGGGAGTATGTTAGGGCAGTTCCAAGTGTTGATGGCTCTGCCGAGGACCAGTGTGAGTGCTGTGTTGCGAGTGTGACAGTGTGTGTGTGTGTGTGTGTGTGTGTGTTTTCGGGTAACCATTGTGTATGCCTGTATGAAAAAGTCGATGGGTGTATTTGTGTGTTCTTGCGTATTGTGTTTCAGATCCACATTTGTGAGTGTGTGAGGGCAGTTCCAAGTCTTCATGAGTTTGCAGGATATCCAGTGTGAGTGTGTGTTGTGAGTGTGACAGTGTGTGTGCGTGTCTGTGTGTGTGTTTGCAGGAAACCAGTCTGTATGCCTATAAGAAAAATTCGATGGGTGTTTGTGTGTGTTTTTTCTGTATGTGTGTGTCGGGACCACATTTGTGAATATGTTAGGGCAGTTCCAAGTGTTGATGGCTCTGCTGGAGACCCAGTGAGAGTGCTGTGTTGTGAGTGTGATAGTGTGTGTGTGTCTGTGTGTGTGTGTGTGTTTGGGGGAACCCCACAGTGTATGCTTCTAAGAAAAAGTCGATGGGTGTTTGTGTGTGTTTCTTGTGTATGTGTGTGTCGAGACCACGTATGTGAGTATGTTGTGGCAGTTCCAAGCGCCAGTGTGAATGCTGTGTTGTGAGTGTGGCAGTGTGTGTTTCTGTGTGTGTTTGTGTTGGCGGGAAAACATTGTGTATGCCTGTAAGAATAAGTCGATGGATGTTTGTGTGAGTTTCATGTGTATGTGTGTGTCGCGACCACATTTGTCAATATTTTAAGGCAGTTCCAAGTGTTGATGGTTCTGCTGGATACCCATTGTGAGTGCTGTGTTGTAAGTGTGACTGTGTGTGTGTGTGTTCACGGGAAACCGTTGTGTATGCCTGTAAGAAAAAGTCGATGGGTGTTTGTGTGTGATTCTTGTGTATGTGTGTGTCGGTGAAACGTTTGTGAGTATGTTAGGGCAGTTCCAAGTGTTGATGGCTCTGCCGAGGTCCAGTGTGCGTACTGTGCTGTTAGTGTGACAGTGTGTGTGTGTGTGTGTGTGTGTGTGTTTGGGGAAACCCCACTCTGTCTCCCTGTAACAAAATGTTGATGGGTGTTTGTGTGTGTTTCTTCTGTATGTGTGTGTCGGGACCACGTTTGTTTGTATGTTAGGGCAGATTCAAGTGCCAGTGTGAATGCTGTGTTGTGAGTGTGATAGTGTGTGTGTGTGTGTTTGCGGAAACCATTGTGCATGACTGTAAGTAAAAGTCCATGGGAGTTTGTGTGTGTTTCTTGTGTATGTGTGTGTCGGGACCACGTTTGTGAGTATGTTAGGGCAGTTCCAACTGTTGATGGCTATGCCGGGGACCCAGTGTGAGTGCTGTGTTGTGCGTGTGATAGTGTCTGTGTGTGTGTGTGTGTGTTTTGCTGGATACCATTGTGTATGTCTGTAAGAAAAAGTCGTAGGGTGTTTTTGTGTGTTTCTTCTGCATGTGTGTTTCGGGACCACGTTTGTGAATATGTTAAGGTAATTCCAAGTGTTCATGGCTCTGCTGGAGATCCAATGTGAGTGCTCTGTCGTGAGTGTGCCTTTTGTGTGTGTGTGTGTGTGTGTGTGTGTGTTTGCAGGAAACCATTGTGTATGCCTGCAAGAAAAAGTCGATGGGTGTTTGTGTGTGTTATTTGTATATGTGTGTGTCAGGACCATGTTTGTGATTATGTTAAAGCAGTTCCAAGTGTTGACGGCTGTGTTGGAGACCCAGTGTGAGTGCTGTGTTGTGAGTGTGATAGTGTGTGTGTGTCTGTGTGTGTTTCCGAACCCCCTGTGTACGCCTGTAAGAAAAATTCCATGGGTGTTTGTGTGTGTTTCTTGTGTATGCGTGTGTCAGGAAAACGTTTGTGAGTATGTTAGGGCAGTTCCAAGTGTTGATGGCTCTGCCGAGGCCCAGTGTGAGTGCTGTGTTGCGAGTGTGACAGTGTGTGTGTGTGTGTGTGTGTTTTCGGGTTACCATTGTGTATGCCTGTATGAAAAAGTCGATGGGTGTATTTGTGTGTTCTTGCGTATTGTGTTTCAGATCCACATTTGTGAGTGTGTGAGGGCAGTTCCAAGTGTTTATGAGTTTGCTGGATATCCAGTGTGAGTGTGTGTTGTGAGTGTGACAGTGTGTGTGCGTGTCTGTGTGTGTGTTTGCATGAAACCAGTCTGTATGCCTATAAGAAAAATTCGATGGGTGTTTGTGTGTGTTTCTTCTGTATGTGTGTGTCGGGACCACATTTGTGAATATGTTAGGGCAGTTCCAAGTGTTGATGGCTCTGCTGGAGACCCAGTGAGAGTGCTGTGTTGTGAGTGTGACAGTGTGTGTGTGTCTGTGTGTGTGTGTGTGTTTGGGGGAACCCCACAGTGTATGCTTCTAAGAAAAAGTCGATGGGTGTTTGTGTGTGTTTCTTGTGTATGTGTGTGTCGGGACCACGTATGAGAGTATTTTGTGGCAGTTCCAAGCGCCAGAGTGAATGCTGTGTTGTGAGTGTGGCAGTGTGTGTTTCTGTGTGTGTTTGTGTTGGCGGGAAAACATTGTGTATGCCTGTAAGAATAAGTCGATGGATGTTTGTGTGAGTTTCATGTGTATGTGTGTGTCGCGACCACATTTGTCAATATTTTAAGGCAGTTCCAAGTGTTGATGGTTCTGCTGGATACCCATTGTGAGTGGTGTGTTGTAAGTGTGACTGTGTGTGTGTGTGTTCAAGGGAAACCGTTGTGTATGCCTGTAAGAAAAAGTCGATGGGTGTTTGTGTGCGTTTCTTGTGTATGTGTGTGTCGGGAAAACGTTTGGGAGTATGTTAGGGCAGTTCCAAGTGTTGATGGCTCTGCCGAGGACCAGTGTGAGTGCTGTGTTGTGAGTGTGACAGTGTGTGTGTGTGTGTGTGTGTTTTCGGGTAACCATTGTGTATGCCTGTATGAAAAAGTCGATGGGTGTATTTGTGTGTTCTTGCGTATTGTGTTTCAGATCCACATTTGTGAGTGTGTGAGGGCAGTTCCAAGTCTTCATGAGTTTGCAGGATATCCAGTGTGAGTGTGTGTTGTGAGTGTGACAGTGTGTGTGCGTGTCTGTGTGTGTGTTTGCAGGAAACCAGTCTGTATGCCTATAAGAAAAATTCGATGGGTGTTTGTGTGTGTTTCTTCTGTATGTGTGTGTCGGGACCACATTTGTGAATATGTTAGGGCAGTTCCAAGTGTTGATGGCTCTGCTGGAGACCCAGTGAGAGTGCTGTGTTGTGAGTGTGACAGTGTGTGTGTGTCTGTGTGTGTGTGTGTGTTTGGGGGAACCCCACAGTGTATGCTTCTAAGAAAAAGTCGATGGGTGTTTGTGTGTGTTTCTTGTGTATGTGTGTGTCGGGACCACGTATGTGAGTATGTTGTGGCAGTTCCAAGCGCCAGTGTGAATGCTGTGTTGTGAGTGTGGCAGTGTGTGTTTCTGTGTGTGTTTGTGTTGGCGGGAAAACATTGTGTATGCCTGTAAGAATAAGTCGATGGATGTTTGTGTGAGTTTCATGTGTATGTGTGTGTCGCGACCACATTTGTCAATATTTTAAGGCAGTTCCAAGTGTTGATGGTTCTGCTGGATACCCATTGTGAGTGGTGTGTTGTAAGTGTGACTGTGTGTGTGTGTGTTCACGGGAAACCGTTGTGTATGCCTGTAAGAAAAAGTCGATGGGTGTTTGTGTGTGATTCTTGTGTATGTGTGTGTCGGTGAAAAGTTTGTGAGTATGTTAGGGCAGTTCCAAGTGTTGATGGCTCTGCCGAGGTCCAGTGTGCGTACTGTGCTGTAAGTGTGACAGTGTGTGTGTGTGTGTGTGTGTGTGTGTGTTTGGGGAAACCCCACTCTGTCTCCCTGTAACAAAATGTTGATGGGTGTTTGTGTGTGTTTCTTGTGTATGTGTGTGTCGGGACCACGTTTGTTTGTATGTTAGGGCAGATTCAAGTGCCAGTGTGAATGCTGTGTTGTGAGTGTGATAGTGTGTGTGTGTGTGTGTTTGCGGAAACCATTGTGCATGACTGTAAGTAAAAGTCCATGGGAGTTTGTGTGTGTTTCTTGTGTATGTGTGTGTCGGGACCACGTTTGTGAGTATGTTAGGGCAGTTCCAACTGTTGATGGCTATGCCGGGGACCCAGTGTGAGTGCTGTGTTGTGCGTGTGATAGTGTCTGTGTGTGTGTGTGTGTGTTTTGCTGGATACCATTGTGTATGTCTGTAAGAAAAAGTCGTAGGGTGTTTTTGTGTGTTTCTTCTGCATGTGTGTTTCGGGACCACGTTTGTGAATATGTTAAGGTAATTCCAAGTGTTCATGGCTCTGCTGGAGATCCAATGTGAGTGCTCTGTCGTGAGTGTGCCTTTTGTGTGTGTGTGTGTGTGTGTGTTTGCAGGAAACCATTGTGTATGCCTGCAAGAAAAAGTCGATGGGTGTTTGTGTGTGTTATTTGTATATGTGTGTGTCAGGACCATGTTTGTGATTATGTTAAAGCAGTTCCAAGTGTTGACGGCTGTGTTGGAGACCCAGTGTGAGTGCTGTGTTGTGAGTGTGATAGTGTGTGTGTGTCTGTGTGTGTTTCCGAACCCCCTGTGTACGCCTGTAAGAAAAATTCCATGGGTGTTTGTGTGTGTTTCTTGTGTATGCGTGTGTCAGGAAAACGTTTGTGAGTATGTTAGGGCAGTTCCAAGTGTTGATGGCTCTGCCGAGGCCCAGTGTGAGTGCTGTGTTGCGAGTGTGACAGTGTGTGTGTGTGTGTGTGTTTTCGGGTTACCATTGTGTATGCCTGTATGAAAAAGTCGATGGGTGTATTTGTGTGTTCTTGCGTATTGTGTTTCAGATCCACATTTGTGAGTGTGTGAGGGCAGTTCCAAGTGTTCATGAGTTTGCTGGATATCCAGTGTGAGTGTGTGTTGTGAGTGTGACAGTGTGTGTGCGTGTCTGTGTGTGTGTTTGCAGGAAACCAGTCTGTATGCCTATAAGAAAAATTCGATGGGTGTTTGTGTGTGTTTCTTCTGTATGTGTGTGTCGGGACCACATTTGTGAATATGTTAGGGCAGTTCCAAGTGTTGATGGCTCTGCTGGAGACCCAGTGAGAGTGCTGTGTTGTGAGTGTGACAGTGTGTGTGTGTCTGTGTGTGTGTGTGTGTTTGGGGGAACATCACAGTGTATGCTTCTAAGAAAAAGTCGATGGGTGTTTGTGTGTGTTTCTTGTGTATGTGTGTGTCGGGACCACGTATGAGAGTATTTTGTGGCAGTTCCAAGCGCCAGAGTGAATGCTGTGTTGTGAGTGTGGCAGTGTGTGTTTCTGTGTGTGTTTGTGTTGGCGGGAAAACATTGTGTATGCCTGTAAGAATAAGTCGATGGATGTTTGTGTGAGTTTCATGTGTATGTGTGTGTCGCGACCACATTTGTCAATATTTTAAGGCAGTTCCAAGTGTTGATGGTTCTGCTGGATACCCATTGTGAGTGGTGTGTTGTAAGTGTGACTGTGTGTGTGTGTGTTCAAGGGAAACCGTTGTGTATGCCTGTAAGAAAAAGTCGATGGGTGTTTGTGTGCGTTTCTTGTGTATGTGTGTGTCGGGAAAACGTTTGGGAGTATGTTAGGGCAGTTCCAAGTGTTGATGGCTCTGCCGAGGACCAGTGTGAGTGCTGTGTTGTGAGTGTGACAGTGTGTGTGTGTGTGTGTGTGTGTGTTTTCGGGTAACCATTGTGTATGCCTGTATGAAAAAGTCGATGGGTGTATTTGTGTGTTCTTGCGTATTGTGTTTCAGATCCACATTTGTGAGTGTGTGAGGGCAGTTCCAAGTCTTCATGAGTTTGCAGGATATCCAGTGTGAGTGTGTGTTGTGAGTGTGACAGTGTGTGTGCGTGTCTGTGTGTGTGTTTGCAGGAAACCAGTCTGTATGCCTATAAGAAAAATTCGATGGGTGTTTGTGTGTGTTTTTTCTGTATGTGTGTGTCGGGACCACATTTGTGAATATGTTAGGGCAGTTCCAAGTGTTGATGGCTCTGCTGGAGACCCAGTGAGAGTGCTGTGTTGTGAGTGTGATAGTGTGTGTGTGTCTGTGTGTGTGTGTGTGTTTGGGGGAACCCCACAGTGTATGCTTCTAAGAAAAAGTCGATGGGTGTTTGTGTGTGTTTCTTGTGTATGTGTGTGTCGAGACCACGTATGTGAGTATGTTGTGGCAGTTCCAAGTGCCAGTGTGAATGCTGTGTTGTGAGTGTGGCAGTGTGTGTTTCTGTGTGTGTTGTGTTGGCGGGAAAACATTGTGTATGCCTGTAAGAATAAGTCGATGGATGTTTGTGTGAGTTTCATGTGTATGTGTGTGTCGCGACCACATTTGTCAATATTTTAAGGCAGTTCCAAGTGTTGATGGTTCTGCTGGATACCCATTGTGAGTGCTGTGTTGTAAGTGTGACTGTGTGTGTGTGTGTTCACGGGAAACCGTTGTGTATGCCTGTAAGAAAAAGTCGATGGGTGTTTGTGTGTGATTCTTGTGTATGTGTGTGTCGGTGAAACGTTTGTGAGTATGTTAGGGCAGTTCCAAGTGTCGATGGCTCTGCCGAGGTCCAGTGTGCGTACTGTGCTGTTAGTGTGACAGTGTGTGTGTGTGTGTGTGTGTGTTTGGGGAAACCCCACTCTGTCTCCCTGTAACAAAATGTTGATGGGTGTTTGTGTGTGTTTCTTCTGTATGTGTGTGTCGGGACCACGTTTGTTTGTATGTTAGGGCAGATTCAAGTGCCAGTGTGAATGCTGTGTTGTGAGTGTGATAGTGTGTGTGTGTGTGTGTTTGCGGAAACCATTGTGCATGACTGTAAGTAAAAGTCCATGGGAGTTTGTGTGTGTTTCTTGTGTATGTGTGTGTCGGGACCACGTTTGTGAGTATGTTAGGGCAGTTCCAACTGTTGATGGCTATGCCGGGGACCCAGTGTGAGTGCTGTGTTGTGCGTGTGATAGTGTCTGTGTGTGTGTGTGTGTGTTTTGCTGGATACCATTGTGTATGTCTGTAAGAAAAAGTCGTAGGGTGTTTTTGTGTGTTTCTTCTGCATGTGTGTTTCGGGACCACGTTTGTGAATATGTTAAGGTAATTCCAAGTGTTCATGGCTCTGCTGGAGATCTAATGTGAGTGCTCTCTCGTGAGTGTGCCTTTTGTGTGTGTGTGTGTGTGTGTGTGTTTGCAGGAAACCATTGTGTATGCCTGCAAGAAAAAGTCGATGGGTGTTTGTGTGTGTTATTTGTATATGCGTGTGTCAGGACCATGTTTGTGATTATGTTAAAGCAGTTCCAAGTGTTGACGGCTGTGTTGGAGACCCAGTGTGAGTGCTGTGTTGTGAGTGTGATAGTGTGTGTGTGTCTGTGTGTGTTTCCGAACCCCCTGTGTACGCCTGTAAGAAAAATTCCATGGGTGTTTGTGTGTGTTTCTTGTGTATGCGTGTGTCAGGAAAACGTTTGTGAGTATGTTAGGGCAGTTCCAAGTGTTGATGGCTCTGCCGAGGCCCAGTGTGAGTGCTGTGTTGCGAGTGTGACAGTGTGTGTGTGTGTGTGTGTGTGTGTGTGTGTTTTCGGGTTACCATTGTGTATGCCTGTATGAAAAAGTCGATGGGTGTATTTGTGTGTTCTTGCGTATTGTGTTTCAGATCCACATTTGTGAGTGTGTGAGGGCAGTTCCAAGTCTTCATGAGTTTGCAGGATATCCAGTGTGAGTGTGTGTTGTGAGTGTGACAGTGTGTGTGCGTGTCTGTGTGTGTGTTTGCAGGAAACCAGTCTGTATGCCTATAAGAAAAATTCGATGGGTGTTTGTGTGTGTTTCTTCTGTATGTGTGTGTCGGGACCACATTTGTGAATATGTTAGGGCAGTTCCAAGTGTTGATGGCTCTGCTGGAGACCCAGTGAGAGTGCTGTGTTGTGAGTGTGACAGTGTGTGTGTGTCTGTGTGTGTGTGTGTGTTTGGGGGAACCCCACAGTGTATGCTTCTAAGAAAAAGTCGATGGGTGTTTGTGTGTGTTTCTTGTGTATGTGTGTGTCGGGACCACGTATGAGAGTATTTTGTGGCAGTTCCAAGCGCCAGAGTGAATGCTGTGTTGTGAGTGTGGCAGTGTGTGTTTCTGTGTGTGTTTGTGTTGGCGGGAAAACATTGTGTATGCCTGTAAGAATAAGTCGATGGATGTTTGTGTGAGTTTCATGTGTATGTGTGTGTCGCGACCACATTTGTCAATATTTTAAGGCAGTTCCAAGTGTTGATGGTTCTGCTGGATACCCATTGTGAGTGGTGTGTTGTAAGTGTGACTGTGTGTGTGTGTGTTCAAGGGAAACCGTTGTGTATGCCTGTAAGAAAAAGTCGATGGGTGTTTGTGTGCGTTTCTTGTGTATGTGTGTGTCGGGAAAACGTTTGGGAGTATGTTAGGGCAGTTCCAAGTGTTGATGGCTCTGCCGAGGACCAGTGTGAGTGCTGTGTTGCGAGTGTGACAGTGTGTGTGTGTGTGTGTGTGTTGTTTTCGGGTAACCATTGTGTATGCCTGTATGAAAAAGTCGATGGGTGTATTTGTGTGTTCTTGCGTATTGTGTTTCAGATCCACATTTGTGAGTGTGTGAGGGCAGTTCCAAGTCTTCATGAGTTTGCAGGATATCCAGTGTGAGTGTGTGTTGTGAGTGTGACAGTGTGTGTGCGTGTCTGTGTGTGTGTTTGCAGGAAACCAGTCTGTATGCCTATAAGAAAAATTCGATGGGTGTTTGTGTGTGTTTTTTCTGTATGTGTGTGTCGGGACCACATTTGTGAATATGTTAGGGCAGTTCCAAGTGTTGATGGCTCTGCTGGAGACCCAGTGAGAGTGCTGTGTTGTGAGTGTGATAGTGTGTGTGTGTCTGTGTGTGTGTGTGTGTGTTTGGGGGAACCCCACAGTGTATGCTTCTAAGAAAAAGTCGATGGGTGTTTGTGTGTGTTTCTTGTGTATGTGTGTGTCGGGACCACGTATGAGAGTATTTTGTGGCAGTTCCAAGCGCCAGAGTGAATGCTGTGTTGTGAGTGTGGCAGTGTGTGTTTCTGTGTGTGTTTGTGTTGGCGGGAAAACATTGTGTATGCCTGTAAGAATAAGTCGATGGATGTTTGTGTGAGTTTCATGTGTATGTGTGTGTCGCGACCACATTTGTCAATATTTTAAGGCAGTTCCAAGTGTTGATGGTTCTGCTGGATACCCATTGTGAGTGGTGTGTTGTAAGTGTGACTGTGTGTGTGTGTGTTCAAGGGAAACCGTTGTGTATGCCTGTAAGAAAAAGTCGATGGGTGTTTGTGTGCGTTTCTTGTGTATGTGTGTGTCGGGAAAACGTTTGGGAGTATGTTAGGGCAGTTCCAAGTGTTGATGGCTCTGCCGAGGACCAGTGTGAGTGCTGTGTTGCGAGTGTGACAGTGTGTGTGTGTGTGTGTGTGTGTTTTCGGGTAACCATTGTGTATGCCTGTATGAAAAAGTCGATGGGTGTATTTGTGTGTTCTTGCGTATTGTGTTTCAGATCCACATTTGTGAGTGTGTGAGGGCAGTTCCAAGTGTTCATGAGTTTGCTGGATATCCAGTGTGAGTGTGTGTTGTGAGTGTGACAGTGTGTGTGCGTGTCTGTGTGTGTGTTTGCAGGAAACCAGTCTGTATGCCTATAAGAAAAATTCGATGGGTGTTTGTGTGTGTTTCTTCTGTATGTGTGTGTCGGGACCACATTTGTGAATATGTTAGGGCAGTTCCAAGTGTTGATGGCTCTGCTGGAGACCCAGTGAGAGTGCTGTGTTGTGAGTGTGACAGTGTGTGTGTGTCTGTGTGTGTGTGTGTGTGTTTGGGGGAACCCCACAGTGTATGCTTCTAAGAAAAAGTCGATGGGTGTTTGTGTGTGTTTCTTGTGTATGTGTGTGTCGGGACCACGTATGAGAGTATTTTGTGGCAGTTCCAAGCGCCAGAGTGAATGCTGTGTTGTGAGTGTGGCAGTGTGTGTTTCTGTGTGTGTTTGTGTTGGCGGGAAAACATTGTGTATGCCTGTAAGAATAAGTCGATGGATGTTTGTGTGAGTTTCATGTGTATGTGTGTGTCGCGACCACATTTGTCAATATTTTAAGGCAGTTCCAAGTGTTGATGGTTCTGCTGGATACCCATTGTGAGTGGTGTGTTGTAAGTGTGACTGTGTGTGTGTGTGTTCAAGGGAAACCGTTGTGTATGCCTGTAAGAAAAAGTCGATGGGTGTTTGTGTGCGTTTCTTGTGTATGTGTGTGTCGGGAAAACGTTTGGGAGTATGTTAGGGCAGTTCCAAGTGTTGATGGCTCTGCCGAGGACCAGTGTGAGTGCTGTGTTGCGAGTGTGACAGTGTGTGTGTGTGCGTGTGTGTTTTCGGGTAACCATTGTGTATGCCTGTATGAAAAAGTCGATGGGTGTATTTGTGTGTTCTTGCGTATTGTGTTTCAGATCCACATTTGTGAGTGTGTGAGGGCAGTTCCAAGTCTTCATGAGTTTGCAGGATATCCAGTGTGAGTGTGTGTTGTGAGTGTGACAGTGTGTGTGCGTGTCTGTGTGTGTGTTTGCAGGAAACCAGTCTGTATGCCTATAAGAAAAATTCGATGGGTGTTTGTGTGTGTTTTTTCTGTATGTGTGTGTCGGGACCACATTTGTGAATATGTTAGGGCAGTTCCAAGTGTTGATGGCTCTGCTGGAGACCCAGTGAGAGTGCTGTGTTGTGAGTGTGATAGTGTGTGTGTGTCTGTGTGTGTGTGTGTGTTTGGGGGAACCCCACAGTGTATGCTTCTAAGAAAAAGTCGATGGGTGTTTGTGTGTGTTTCTTGTGTATGTGTGTGTCGAGACCACGTATGTGAGTATGTTGTGGCAGTTCCAAGCGCCAGTGTGAATGCTGTGTTGTGAGTGTGGCAGTGTGTGTTTCTGTGTGTGTTTGTGTTGGCGGGAAAACATTGTGTATGCCTGTAAGAATAAGTCGATGGATGTTTGTGTGAGTTTCATGTGTATGTGTGTGTCGCGACCACATTTGTCAATATTTTAAGGCAGTTCCAAGTGTTGATGGTTCTGCTGGATACCCATTGTGAGTGCTGTGTTGTAAGTGTGACTGTGTGTGTGTGTGTTCACGGGAAACCGTTGTGTATGCCTGTAAGAAAAAGTCGATGGGTGTTTGTGTGTGATTCTTGTGTATGTGTGTGTCGGTGAAACGTTTGTGAGTATGTTAGGGCAGTTCCAAGTGTTGATGGCTCTGCCGAGGTCCAGTGTGCGTACTGTGCTGTTAGTGTGACAGTGTGTGTGTGTGTGTGTGTGTGTGTTTGGGGAAACCCCACTCTGTCTCCCTGTAACAAAATGTTGATGGGTGTTTGTGTGTGTTTCTTCTGTATGTGTGTGTCGGGACCACGTTTGTTTGTATGTTAGGGCAGATTCAAGTGCCAGTGTGAATGCTGTGTTGTGAGTGTGATAGTGTGTGTGTGTGTGTGTTTGCGGAAACCATTGTGCATGACTGTAAGTAAAAGTCCATGGGAGTTTGTGTGTGTTTCTTGTGTATGTGTGTGTCGGGACCACGTTTGTGAGTATGTTAGGGCAGTTCCAACTGTTGATGGCTATGCCGGGGACCCAGTGTGAGTGCTGTGTTGTGCGTGTGATAGTGTCTGTGTGTGTGTGTGTGTGTTTTGCTGGATACCATTGTGTATGTCTGTAAGAAAAAGTCGTAGGGTGTTTTTGTGTGTTTCTTCTGCATGTGTGTTTCGGGACCACGTTTGTGAATATGTTAAGGTAATTCCAAGTGTTCATGGCTCTGCTGGAGATCCAATGTGAGTGCTCTGTCGTGAGTGTGCCTTTTGTGTGTGTGTGTGTGTGTGTGTGTGTTTGCAGGAAACCATTGTGTATGCCTGCAAGAAAAAGTCGATGGGTGTTTGTGTGTGTTATTTGTATATGTGTGTGTCAGGACCATGTTTGTGATTATGTTAAAGCAGTTCCAAGTGTTGACGGCTGTGTTGGAGACCCAGTGTGAGTGCTGTGTTGTGAGTGTGATAGTGTGTGTGTGTCTGTGTGTGTTTCCGAACCCCCTGTGTACGCCTGTAAGAAAAATTCCATGGGTGTTTGTGTGTGTTTCTTGTGTATGCGTGTGTCAGGAAAACGTTTGTGAGTATGTTAGGGCAGTTCCAAGTGTTGATGGCTCTGCCGAGGCCCAGTGTGAGTGCTGTGTTGCGAGTGTGACAGTGTGTGTGTGTGTGTGTGTGTGTTTTCGGGTTACCATTGTGTATGCCTGTATGAAAAAGTCGATGGGTGTATTTGTGTGTTCTTGCGTATTGTGTTTCAGATCCACATTTGTGAGTGTGTGAGGGCAGTTCCAAGTGTTCATGAGTTTGCTGGATATCCAGTGTGAGTGTGTGTTGTGAGTGTGACAGTGTGTGTGCGTGTCTGTGTGTGTGTTTGCAGGAAACCAGTCTGTATGCCTATAAGAAAAATTCGATGGGTGTTTGTGTGTGTTTCTTCTGTATGTGTGTGTCGGGACCACATTTGTGAATATGTTAGGGCAGTTCCAAGTGTTGATGGCTCTGCTGGAGACCCAGTGAGAGTGCTGTGTTGTGAGTGTGACAGTGTGTGTGTGTCTGTGTGTGTGTGTGTGTTTGGGGGAACCCCACAGTGTATGCTTCTAAGAAAAAGTCGATGGGTGTTTGTGTGTGTTTCTTGTGTATGTGTGTGTCGGGACCACGTATGAGAGTATTTTGTGGCAGTTCCAAGCGCCAGAGTGAATGCTGTGTTGTGAGTGTGGCAGTGTGTGTTTCTGTGTGTGTTTGTGTTGGCGGGAAAACATTGTGTATGCCTGTAAGAATAAGTCGATGGATGTTTGTGTGAGTTTCATGTGTATGTGTGTGTCGCGACCACATTTGTCAATATTTTAAGGCAGTTCCAAGTGTTGATGGTTCTGCTGGATACCCATTGTGAGTGGTGTGTTGTAAGTGTGACTGTGTGTGTGTGTGTTCAAGGGAAACCGTTGTGTATGCCTGTAAGAAAAAGTCGATGGGTGTTTGTGTGCGTTTCTTGTGTATGTGTGTGTCGGGAAAACGTTTGGGAGTATGTTAGGGCAGTTCCAAGTGTTGATGGCTCTGCCGAGGACCAGTGTGAGTGCTGTGTTGCGAGTGTGACAGTGTGTGTGTGTGTGTGTGTTTTCGGGTAACCATTGTGTATGCCTGTATGAAAAAGTCGATGGGTGTATTTGTGTGTTCTTGCGTATTGTGTTTCAGATCCACATTTGTGAGTGTGTGAGGGCAGTTCCAAGTCTTCATGAGTTTGCAGGATATCCAGTGTGAGTGTGTGTTGTGAGTGTGACAGTGTGTGTGCGTGTCTGTGTGTGTGTTTGCAGGAAACCAGTCTGTATGCCTATAAGAAAAATTCGATGGGTGTTTGTGTGTGTTTTTTCTGTATGTGTGTGTCGGGACCACATTTGTGAATATGTTAGGGCAGTTCCAAGTGTTGATGGCTCTGCTGGAGACCCAGTGAGAGTGCTGTGTTGTGAGTGTGATAGTGTGTGTGTGTCTGTGTGTGTGTGTGTGTTTGGGGGAACCCCACAGTGTATGCTTCTAAGAAAAAGTCGATGGGTGTTTGTGTGTGTTTCTTGTGTATGTGTGTGTCGAGACCACGTATGTGAGTATGTTGTGGCAGTTCCAAGCGCCAGTGTGAATGCTGTGTTGTGAGTGTGGCAGTGTGTGTTTCTGTGTGTGTTTGTGTTGGCGGGAAAACATTGTGTATGCCTGTAAGAATAAGTCGATGGATGTTTGTGTGAGTTTCATGTGTATGTGTGTGTCGCGACCACATTTGTCAATATTTTAAGGCAGTTCCAAGTGTTGATGGTTCTGCTGGATACCCATTGTGAGTGCTGTGTTGTAAGTGTGACTGTGTGTGTGTGTGTTCACGGGAAACCGTTGTGTATGCCTGTAAGAAAAAGTCGATGGGTGTTTGTGTGTGATTCTTGTGTATGTGTGTGTCGGTGAAACGTTTGTGAGTATGTTAGGGCAGTTCCAAGTGTTGATGGCTCTGCCGAGGTCCAGTGTGCGTACTGTGCTGTTAGTGTGACAGTGTGTGTGTGTGTGTGTGTGTGTGTTTGGGGAAACCCCACTCTGTCTCCCTGTAACAAAATGTTGATGGGTGTTTGTGTGTGTTTCTTCTGTATGTGTGTGTCGGGACCACGTTTGTTTGTATGTTAGGGCAGATTCAAGTGCCAGTGTGAATGCTGTGTTGTGAGTGTGATAGTGTGTGTGTGTGTGTTTGCGGAAACCATTGTGCATGACTGTAAGTAAAAGTCCATGGGAGTTTGTGTGTGTTTCTTGTGTATGTGTGTGTCGGGACCACGTTTGTGAGTATGTTAGGGCAGTTCCAACTGTTGATGGCTATGCCGGGGACCCAGTGTGAGTGCTGTGTTGTGCGTGTGATAGTGTCTGTGTGTGTGTGTGTGTGTTTTGCTGGATACCATTGTGTATGTCTGTAAGAAAAAGTCGTAGGGTGTTTTTGTGTGTTTCTTCTGCATGTGTGTTTCGGGACCACGTTTGTGAATATGTTAAGGTAATTCCAAGTGTTCATGGCTCTGCTGGAGATCCAATGTGAGTGCTCTGTCGTGAGTGTGCCTTTTGTGTGTGTGTGTGTGTGTGTGTGTGTGTGTTTGCAGGAAACCATTGTGTATGCCTGCAAGAAAAAGTCGATGGGTGTTTGTGTGTGTTATTTGTATATGTGTGTGTCAGGACCATGTTTGTGATTATGTTAAAGCAGTTCCAAGTGTTGACGGCTGTGTTGGAGACCCAGTGTGAGTGCTGTGTTGTGAGTGTGATAGTGTGTGTGTGTCTGTGTGTGTTTCCGAACCCCCTGTGTACGCCTGTAAGAAAAATTCCATGGGTGTTTGTGTGTGTTTCTTGTGTATGCGTGTGTCAGGAAAACGTTTGTGAGTATGTTAGGGCAGTTCCAAGTGTTGATGGCTCTGCCGAGGCCCAGTGTGAGTGCTGTGTTGCGAGTGTGACAGTGTGTGTGTGTGTGTGTGTGTGTTTTCGGGTTACCATTGTGTATGCCTGTATGAAAAAGTCGATGGGCGTATTTGTGTGTTCTGGCGTATTGTGTTTCAGATCCACATTTGTGAGTGTGTGAGGGCAGTTCCAAGTGTTCATGAGTTTGCTGGATATCCAGTGTGAGTGTGTGTTGTGAGTGTGACAGTGTGTGTGCGTGTCTGTGTGTGTGTTTGCAGGAAACCAGCCTGTATGCCTATAAGAAAAATTCGATGGGTGTTTGTGTGTGTTTCTTCTGTATGTGTGTGTCGGGACCACATTTGTGAATATGTTAGGGCAGTTCCAAGTGTTGATGGCTCTGCTGGAGACCCAGTGAGAGTGCTGTGTTGTGAGTGTGACAGTGTGTGTGTGTCTGTGTGTGTGTGTGTGTTTGGGGGAACCCCACAGTGTATGCTTCTAAGAAAAAGTCGATGGGTGTTTGTGTGTGTTTCTTGTGTATGTGTGTGTCGGGACCACGTATGAGAGTATTTTGTGGCAGTTCCAAGCGCCAGAGTGAATGCTGTGTTGTGAGTGTGGCAGTGTGTGTTTCTGTGTGTGTTTGTGTTGGCGGGAAAACATTGTGTATGCCTGTAAGAATAAGTCGATGGATGTTTGTGTGAGTTTCATGTGTATGTGTGTGTCGCGACCACATTTGTCAATATTTTAAGGCAGTTCCAAGTGTTGATGGTTCTGCTGGATACCCATTGTGAGTGGTGTGTTGTAAGTGTGACTGTGTGTGTGTGTGTTCAAGGGAAACCGTTGTGTATGCCTGTAAGAAAAAGTCGATGGGTGTTTGTGTGCGTTTCTTGTGTATGTGTGTGTCGGGAAAACGTTTGGGAGTATGTTAGGGCAGTTCCAAGTGTTGATGGCTCTGCCGAGGACCAGTGTGAGTGCTGTGTTGCGAGTGTGACAGTGTGTGTGTGTGTGTGTGTTTTCGGGTAACCATTGTGTATGCCTGTATGAAAAAGTCGATGGGTGTATTTGTGTGTTCTTGCGTATTGTGTTTCAGATCCACATTTGTGAGTGTGTGAGGGCAGTTCCAAGTCTTCATGAGTTTGCAGGATATCCAGTGTGAGTGTGTGTTGTGAGTGTGACAGTGTGTGTGCGTGTCTGTGTGTGTGTTTGCAGGAAACCAGTCTGTATGCCTATAAGAAAAATTCGATGGGTGTTTGTGTGTGTTTTTTCTGTATGTGTGTGTCGGGACCACATTTGTGAATATGTTAGGGCAGTTCCAAGTGTTGATGGCTCTGCTGGAGACCCAGTGAGAGTGCTGTGTTGTGAGTGTGATAGTGTGTGTGTGTCTGTGTGTGTGTGTGTGTGTTTGGGGGAACCCCACAGTGTATGCTTCTAAGAAAAAGTCGATGGGTGTTTGTGTGTGTTTCTTGTGTATGTGTGTGTCGAGACCACGTATGTGAGTATGTTGTGGCAGTTCCAAGCGCCAGTGTGAATGCTGTGTTGTGAGTGTGGCAGTGTGTGTTTCTGTGTGTGTTTGTGTTGGCGGGAAAACATTGTGTATGCCTGTAAGAATAAGTCGATGGATGTTTGTGTGAGTTTCATGTGTATGTGTGTGTCGCGACCACATTTGTCAATATTTTAAGGCAGTTCCAAGTGTTGATGGTTCTGCTGGATACCCATTGTGAGTGCTGTGTTGTAAGTGTGACTGTGTGTGTGTGTGTTCACGGGAAACCGTTGTGTATGCCTGTAAGAAAAAGTCGATGGGTGTTTGTGTGTGATTCTTGTGTATGTGTGTGTCGGTGAAACGTTTGTGAGTATGTTAGGGCAGTTCCAAGTGTTGATGGCTCTGCCGAGGTCCAGTGTGCGTACTGTGCTGTTAGTGTGACAGTGTGTGTGTGTGTGTGTGTGTGTTTGGGGAAACCCCACTCTGTCTCCCTGTAACAAAATGTTGATGGGTGTTTGTGTGTGTTTCTTCTGTATGTGTGTGTCGGGACCACGTTTGTTTGTATGTTAGGGCAGATTCAAGTGCCAGTGTGAATGCTGTGTTGTGAGTGTGATAGTGTGTGTGTGTGTGTGTTTGCGGAAACCATTGTGCATGACTGTAAGTAAAAGTCCATGGGAGTTTGTGTGTGTTTCTTGTGTATGTGTGTGTCGGGACCACGTTTGTGAGTATGTTAGGGCAGTTCCAACTGTTGATGGCTATGCCGGGGACCCAGTGTGAGTGCTGTGTTGTGCGTGTGATAGTGTCTGTGTGTGTGTGTGTGTTTTGCTGGATACCATTGTGTATGTCTGTAAGAAAAAGTCGTAGGGTGTTTTTGTGTGTTTCTTCTGCATGTGTGTTTCGGGACCACGTTTGTGAATATGTTAAGGTAATTCCAAGTGTTCATGGCTCTGCTGGAGATCCAATGTGAGTGCTCTGTCGTGAGTGTGCCTTTTGTGTGTGTGTGTGTGTGTGTTTGCAGGAAACCATTGTGTATGCCTGCAAGAAAAAGTCGATGGGTGTTTGTGTGTGTTATTTGTATATGCGTGTGTCAGGACCATGTTTGTGATTATGTTAAAGCAGTTCCAAGTGTTGACGGCTGTGTTGGAGACCCAGTGTGAGTGCTGTGTTGTGAGTGTGATAGTGTGTGTGTGTCTGTGTGTGTTTCCGAACCCCCTGTGTACGCCTGTAAGAAAAATTCCATGGGTGTTTGTGTGTGTTTCTTGTGTATGCGTGTGTCAGGAAAACGTTTGTGAGTATGTTAGGGCAGTTCCAAGTGTTGATGGCTCTGCCGAGGCCCAGTGTGAGTGCTGTGTTGCGAGTGTGACAGTGTGTGTGTGTGTGTGTGTGTGTGTTTTCGGGTTACCATTGTGTATGCCTGTATGAAAAAGTCGATGGGTGTATTTGTGTGTTCTTGCGTATTGTGTTTCAGATCCACATTTGTGAGTGTGTGAGGGCAGTTCCAAGTGTTCATGAGTTTGCTGGATATCCAGTGTGAGTGTGTGTTGTGAGTGTGACAGTGTGTGTGCGTGTCTGTGTGTGTGTTTGCAGGAAACCAGTCTGTATGCCTATAAGAAAAATTCGATGGGTGTTTGTGTGTGTTTCTTCTGTATGTGTGTGTCGGGACCACATTTGTGAATATGTTAGGGCAGTTCCAAGTGTTGATGGCTCTGCTGGAGACCCAGTGAGAGTGCTGTGTTGTGAGTGTGACAGTGTGTGTGTGTCTGTGTGTGTGTGTGTGTTTGGGGGAACCCCACAGTGTATGCTTCTAAGAAAAAGTCGATGGGTGTTTGTGTGTGTTTCTTGTGTATGTGTGTGTCGGGACCACGTATGAGAGTATTTTGTGGCAGTTCCAAGCGCCAGAGTGAATGCTGTGTTGTGAGTGTGGCAGTGTGTGTTTCTGTGTGTGTTTGTGTTGGCGGGAAAACATTGTGTATGCCTGTAAGAATAAGTCGATGGATGTTTGTGTGAGTTTCATGTGTATGTGTGTGTCGCGACCACATTTGTCAATATTTTAAGGCAGTTCCAAGTGTTGATGGTTCTGCTGGATACCCATTGTGAGTGGTGTGTTGTAAGTGTGACTGTGTGTGTGTGTGTTCACGGGAAACCGTTGTGTATGCCTGTAAGAAAAAGTCGATGGGTGTTTGTGTGTGATTCTTGTGTATGTGTGTGTCGGTGAAACGTTTGTGAGTATGTTAGGGCAGTTCCAAGTGTTGATGGCTCTGCCGAGGTCCAGTGTGCGTACTGTGCTGTTAGTGTGACAGTGTGTGTGTGTGTGTGTGTGTGTGTTTGGGGAAACCCCACTCTGTCTCCCTGTAACAAAATGTTGATGGGTGTTTGTGTGTGTTTCTTCTGTATGTGTGTGTCGGGACCACGTTTGTTTGTATGTTAGGGCAGATTCAAGTGCCAGTGTGAATGCTGTGTTGTGAGTGTGATAGTGTGTGTGTGTGTGTGTTTGCGGAAACCATTGTGCATGACTGTAAGTAAAAGTCAATGGGAGTTTGTGTGTGTTTCTTGTGTATGTGTGTGTCGGGACCACGTTTGTGAGTATGTTAGGGCAGTTCCAACTGTTGATGGCTATGCCGGGGACCCAGTGTGAGTGCTGTGTTGTGCGTGTGATAGTGTCTGTGTGTGTGTGTGTTTTGCTGGATACCATTGTGTATGTCTGTAAGAAAAAGTCGTAGGGTGTTTTTGTGTGTTTCTTCTGCATGTGTGTTTCGGGACCACGTTTGTGAATATGTTAAGGTAATTCCAAGTGTTCATGGCTCTGCTGGAGATCCAATGTGAGTGCTCTGTCGTGAGTGTGCCTTTTGTGTGTGTGTGTGTGTGTGTGTGTTTGCAGGAAACCATTGTGTATGCCTGCAAGAAAAAGTCGATGGGTGTTTGTGTGTGTTATTTGTATATGCGTGTGTCAGGACCATGTTTGTGATTATGTTAAAGCAGTTCCAAGTGTTGACGGCTGTGTTGGAGACCCAGTGTGAGTGCTGTGTTGTGAGTGTGATAGTGTGTGTGTGTCTGTGTGTGTTTCCGAACCCCCTGTGTACGCCTGTAAGAAAAATTCCATGGGTGTTTGTGTGTGTTTCTTGTGTATGCGTGTGTCAGGAAAACGTTTGTGAGTATGTTAGGGCAGTTCCAAGTGTTGATGGCTCTGCCGAGGCCCAGTGTGAGTGCTGTGTTGCGAGTGTGACAGTGTGTGTGTGTGTGTGTGTGTGTTTTCGGGTTACCATTGTGTATGCCTGTATGAAAAAGTCGATGGGTGTATTTGTGTGTTCTTGCGTATTGTGTTTCAGATCTACATTTGTGAGTGTGTGAGGGCAGTTCCAAGTGTTCATGAGTTTGCTGGATATCCAGTGTGAGTGTGTGTTGTGAGTGTGACAGTGTGTGTGCGTGTCTGTGTGTGTGTTTGCAGGAAACCAGTCTGTATGCCTATAAGAAAAATTCGATGGGTGTTTGTGTGTGTTTCTTCTGTATGTGTGTGTCGGGACCACATTTGTGAATATGTTAGGGCAGTTCCAAGTGTTGATGGCTCTGCTGGAGACCCAGTGAGAGTGCTGTGTTGTGAGTGTGACAGTGTGTGTGTGTCTGTGTGTGTGTGCGTGTTTGGGGGAACCCCACAGTGTATGCTTCTAAGAAAAAGTTGATGGGTGTTTGTGTGTGTTTCTTGTGTATGTGTGTGTCGGGACCACGTATGAGAGTATTTTGTGGCAGTTCCAAGCGCCAGAGTGAATGCTGTGTTGTGAGTGTGGCAGTGTGTGTTTCTGTGTGTGTTTGTGTTGGCGGGAAAACATTGTGTATGCCTGTAAGAATAAGTCGATGGATGTTTGTGTGAGTTTCATGTGTATGTGTGTGTCGCGACCACATTTGTCAATATTTTAAGGCAGTTCCAAGTGTTGATGGTTCTGCTGGATACCCATTGTGAGTGGTGTGTTGTAAGTGTGACTGTGTGTGTGTGTGTTCAAGGGAAACCGTTGTGTATGCCTGTAAGAAAAAGTCGATGGGTGATTGTGTGCGTTTCTTGTGTATGTGTGTGTCGGGAAAACGTTTGGGAGTATGTTAGGGCAGTTCCAAGTGTTGATGGCTCTGCCGAGGACCAGTGTGAGTTCTGTGTTGCGAGTGTGACAGTGTGTGTGTGTGTGTGTGTGTGTTTTCGGGTAACCATTGTGTATGCCTGTATGAAAAAGTCGATGGGTGTATTTGTGTGTTCTTGCGTATTGTGTTTCAGATCCACATTTGTGAGTGTGTGAGGGCAGTTCCAAGTCTTCATGAGTTTGCAGGATATCCAGTGTGAGTGTGTGTTGTGAGTGTGACAGTGTGTGTGCGTGTCTGTGTGTGTGTTTGCAGGAAACCAGTCTGTATGCCTATAAGAAAAATTCGATGGGTGTTTGTGTGTGTTTTTTCTGTATGTGTGTGTCGGGACCACATTTGTGAATATGTTAGGGCAGTTCCAAGTGTTGATGGCTCTGCTGGAGACCCAGTGAGAGTGCTGTGTTGTGAGTGTGATAGTGTGTGTGTGTCTGTGTGTGTGTGTGTGTGTTTGGGGGAACCCCACAGTGTATGCTTCTAAGAAAAAGTCGATGGGTGTTTGTGTGTGTTTCTTGTGTATGTGTGTGTCGAGACCACGTATGTGAGTATGTTGTGGCAGTTCCAAGCGCCAGTGTGAATGCTGTGTTGTGAGTGTGGCAGTGTGTGTTTCTGTGTGTGTTTGTGTTGGCGGGAAAACATTGTGTATGCCTGTAAGAATAAGTCGATGGATGTTTGTGTGAGTTTCATGTGTATGTGTGTGTCGCGACCACATTTGTCAATATTTTAAGGCAGTTCCAAGTGTTGATGGTTCTGCTGGATACCCATTGTGAGTGCTGTGTTGTAAGTGTGACTGTGTGTGTGTGTGTTCACGGGAAACCGTTGTGTATGCCTGTAAGAAAAAGTCGATGGGTGTTTGTGTGTGATTCTTGTGTATGTGTGTGTCGGTGAAACGTTTGTGAGTATGTTAGGGCAGTTCCAAGTGTTGATGGCTCTGCCGAGGTCCAGTGTGCGTACTGTGCTGTTAGTGTGACAGTGTGTGTGTGTGTGTGTGTGTGTGTTTGGGGAAACCCCACTCTGTCTCCCTGTAACAAAATGTTGATGGGTGTTTGTGTGTGTTTCTTCTGTATGTGTGTGTCGGGACCACGTTTGTTTGTATGTTAGGGCAGATTCAAGTGCCAGTGTGAATGCTGTGTTGTGAGTGTGATAGTGTGTGTGTGTGTGTGTTTGCGGAAACCATTGTGCATGACTGTAAGTAAAAGTCCATGGGAGTTTGTGTGTGTTTCTTGTGTATGTGTGTGTCGGGACCACGTTTGTGAGTATGTTAGGGCAGTTCCAACTGTTGATGGCTATGCCGGGGACCCAGTGTGAGTGCTGTGTTGTGCGTGTGATAGTGTCTGTGTGTGTGTGTGTGTGTTTTGCTGGATACCATTGTGTATGTCTGTAAGAAAAAGTCGTAGGGTGTTTTTGTGTGTTTCTTCTGCATGTGTGTTTCGGGACCACGTTTGTGAATATGTTAAGGTAATTCCAAGTGTTCATGGCTCTGCTGGAGATCCAATGTGAGTGCTCTGTCGTGAGTGTGCCTTTTGTGTGTGTGTGTGTGTGTGTGTGTGTGTTTGCAGGAAACCATTGTGTATGCCTGCAAGAAAAAGTCGATGGGTGTTTGTGTGTGTTATTTGTATATGTGTGTGTCAGGACCATGTTTGTGATTATGTTAAAGCAGTTCCAAGTGTTGACGGCTGTGTTGGAGACCCAGTGTGAGTGCTGTGTTGTGAGTGTGATAGTGTGTGTGTGTCTGTGTGTGTTTCCGAACCCCCTGTGTACGCCTGTAAGAAAAATTCCATGGGTGTTTGTGTGTGTTTCTTGTGTATGCGTGTGTCAGGAAAACGTTTGTGAGTATGTTAGGGCAGTTCCAAGTGTTGATGGCTCTGCCGAGGCCCAGTGTGAGTGCTGTGTTGCGAGTGTGACAGTGTGTGTGTGTGTGTGTTTTCGGGTTACCATTGTGTATGCCTGTATGAAAAAGTCGAAGGGTGTATTTGTGTGTTCTTGCGTATTGTGTTTCAGATCCACATTTGTGAGTGTGTGAGGGCAGTTCCAAGTGTTCATGAGTTTGCTGGATATCCAGTGTGAGTGTGTGTTGTGAGTGTGACAGTGTGTGTGCGTGTCTGTGTGTGTGTTTGCAGGAAACCAGTCTGTATGCCTATAAGAAAAATTCGATGGGTGTTTGTGTGTGTTTCTTCTGTATGTGTGTGTCGGGACCACATTTGTGAATATGTTAGGGCAGTTCCAAGTGTTGATGGCTCTGCTGGAGACCCAGTGAGAGTGCTGTGTTGTGAGTGTGACAGTGTGTGTGTGTCTGTGTGTGTGTGTGTGTTTGGGGGAACCCCACAGTGTATGCTTCTAAGAAAAAGTCGATGGGTGTTTGTGTGTGTTTCTTGTGTATGTGTGTGTCGGGACCACGTATGAGAGTATTTTGTGGCAGTTCCAAGCGCCAGAGTGAATGCTGTGTTGTGAGTGTGGCAGTGTGTGTTTCTGTGTGTGTTTGTGTTGGCGGGAAAACATTGTGTATGCCTGTAAGAATAAGTCGATGGATGTGTGTGTGAGTTTCATGTGTATGTGTGTGTCGCGACCACATTTGTCAATATTTTAAGGCAGTTCCAAGTGTTGATGGTTCTGCTGGATACCCATTGTGAGTGGTGTGTTGTAAGTGTGACTGTGTGTGTGTGTTCAAGGGAAACCGTTGTGTATGCCTGTAAGAAAAAGTCGATGGGTGTTTGTGTGCGTTTCTTGTGTATGTGTGTGTCGGGAAAACGTTTGGGAGTATGTTAGGGCAGTTCCAAGTGTTGATGGCTCTGCCGAGGACCAGTGTGAGTTCTGTGTTGCGAGTGTGACAGTGTGTGTGTGTGTGTGTGTGTGTGTTTTCGGGTAACCATTGTGTATGCCTGTATGAAAAAGTCGATGGGTGTATTTGTGTGTTCTTGCGTATTGTGTTTCAGATCCACATTTGTGAGTGTGTGAGGGCAGTTCCAAGTCTTCATGAGTTTGCAGGATATCCAGTGTGAGTGTGTGTTGTGAGTGTGACAGTGTGTGTGCGTGTCTGTGTGTGTGTTTGCAGGAAACCAGTCTGTATGCCTATAAGAAAAATTCGATGGGTGTTTGTGTGTGTTTTTTCTGTATGTGTGTGTCGGGACCACATTTGTGAATATGTTAGGGCAGTTCCAAGTGTTGATGGCTCTGCTGGAGACCCAGTGAGAGTGCTGTGTTGTGAGTGTGATAGTGTGTGTGTGTCTGTGTGTGTGTGTGTGTGTTTGGGGGAACCCCACAGTGTATGCTTCTAAGAAAAAGTCGATGGGTGTTTGTGTGTGTTTCTTGTGTATGTGTGTGTCGAGACCACGTATGTGAGTATGTTGTGGCAGTTCCAAGCGCCAGAGTGAATGCTGTGTTGTGAGTGTGGCAGTGTGTGTTTCTGTGTGTGTTTGTGTTGGCGGGAAAACATTGTGTATGCCTGTAAGAATAAGTCGATGGATGTTTGTGTGAGTTTCATGTGTATGTGTGTGTCGCGACCACATTTGTCAATATTTTAAGGCAGTTCCAAGTGTTGATGGTTCTGCTGGATACCCATTGTGAGTGCTGTGTTGTAAGTGTGACTGTGTGTGTGTGTGTTCACGGGAAACCGTTGTGTATGCCTGTAAGAAAAAGTCGATGGGTGTTTGTGTGTGATTCTTGTGTATGTGTGTGTCGGTGAAACGTTTGTGAGTATGTTAGGGCAGTTCCAAGTGTTGATGGCTCTGCCGAGGTCCAGTGTGCGTACTGTGCTGTTAGTGTGACAGTGTGTGTGTGTGTGTGTGTGTGTGTGTTTGGGGAAACCCCACTCTGTCTCCCTGTAACAAAATGTTGATGGGTGTTTGTGTGTGTTTCTTCTGTATGTGTGTGTCGGGACCACGTTTGTTTGTATGTTAGGGCAGATTCAAGTGCCAGTGTGAATGCTGTGTTGTGAGTGTGATAGTGTGTGTGTGTGTGTGTTTGCGGAAACCATTGTGCATGACTGTAAGTAAAAGTCCATGGGAGTTTGTGTGTGTTTCTTGTGTATGTGTGTGTCGGGACCACGTTTGTGAGTATGTTAGGGCAGTTCCAACTGTTGATGGCTATGCCGGGGACCCAGTGTGAGTGCTGTGTTGTGCGTGTGATAGTGTCTGTGTGTGTGTGTGTGTTTTGCTGGATACCATTGTGTATGTCTGTAAGAAAAAGTCGTAGGGTGTTTTTGTGTGTTTCTTCTGCATGTGTGTTTCGGGACCACGTTTGTGAATATGTTAAGGTAATTCCAAGTGTTCATGGCTCTGCTGGAGATCCAATGTGAGTGCTCTGTCGTGAGTGTGCCTTTTGTGTGTGTGTGTGTGTGTGTGTGTGTTTGCAGGAAACCATTGTGTATGCCTGCAAGAAAAAGTCGATGGGTGTTTGTGTGTGTTATTTGTATATGTGTGTGTCAGGACCATGTTTGTGATTATGTTAAAGCAGTTCCAAGTGTTGACGGCTGTGTTGGAGACCCAGTGTGAGTGCTGTGTTGTGAGTGTGATAGTGTGTGTGTGTCTGTGTGTGTTTCCGAACCCCCTGTGTACGCCTGTAAGAAAAATTCCATGGGTGTTTGTGTGTGTTTCTTGTGTATGCGTGTGTCAGGAAAACGTTTGTGAGTATGTTAGGGCAGTTCCAAGTGTTGATGGCTCTGCCGAGGCCCAGTGTGAGTGCTGTGTTGCGAGTGTGACAGTGTGTGTGTGTGTGTGTGTGTGTGTTTTCGGGTTACCATTGTGTATGCCTGTATGAAAAAGTCGATGGGTGTATTTGTGTGTTCTTGCGTATTGTGTTTCAGATCCACATTTGTGAGTGTGTGAGGGCAGTTCCAAGTGTTCATGAGTTTGCTGGATATCCAGTGTGAGTGTGTGTTGTGAGTGTGACAGTGTGTGTGCGTGTCTGTGTGTGTGTTTGCAGGAAACCAGTCTGTATGCCTATAAGAAAAATTCGATGGGTGTTTGTGTGTGTTTCTTCTGTATGTGTGTGTCGGGACCACATTTGTGAATATGTTAGGGCAGTTCCAAGTGTTGATGGCTCTGCTGGAGACCCAGTGAGAGTGCTGTGTTGTGAGTGTGACAGTGTGTGTGTGTCTGTGTGTGTGTGTGTGTTTGGGGGAACCCCACAGTGTATGCTTCTAAGAAAAAGTCGATGGGTGTTTGTGTGTGTTTCTTGTGTATGTGTGTGTCGGGACCACGTATGAGAGTATTTTGTGGCAGTTCCAAGCGCCAGAGTGAATGCTGTGTTGTGAGTGTGGCAGTGTGTGTTTCTGTGTGTGTTTGTGTTGGCGGGAAAACATTGTGTATGCCTGTAAGAATAAGTCGATGGATGTGTGTGTGAGTTTCATGTGTATGTGTGTGTCGCGACCACATTTGTCAATATTTTAAGGCAGTTCCAAGTGTTGATGGTTCTGCTGGATACCCATTGTGAGTGGTGTGTTGTAAGTGTGACTGTGTGTGTGTGTGTTCAAGGGAAACCGTTGTGTATGCCTGTAAGAAAAAGTCGATGGGTGTTTGTGTGCGTTTCTTGTGTATGTGTGTGTCGGGAAAACGTTTGGGAGTATGTTAGGGCAGTTCCAAGTGTTGATGGCTCTGCCGAGGACCAGTGTGAGTGCTGTGTTGCGAGTGTGACAGTGTGTGTGTGTGTGTGTGTGTTGTTTTCGGGTAACCATTGTGTATGCCTGTATGAAAAAGTCGATGGGTGTATTTGTGTGTTCTTGCGTATTGTGTTTCAGATCCACATTTGTGAGTGTGTGAGGGCAGTTCCAAGTCTTCATGAGTTTGCAGGATATCCAGTGTGAGTGTGTGTTGTGAGTGTGACAGTGTGTGTGCGTGTCTGTGTGTGTGTTTGCAGGAAACCAGTCTGTATGCCTATAAGAAAAATTCGATGGGTGTTTGTGTGTGTTTTTTCTGTATGTGTGTGTCGGGACCACATTTGTGAATATGTTAGGGCAGTTCCAAGTGTTGATGGCTCTGCTGGAGACCCAGTGAGAGTGCTGTGTTGTGAGTGTGATAGTGTGTGTGTGTCTGTGTGTGTGTGTGTGTGTTTGGGGGAACCCCACAGTGTATGCTTCTAAGAAAAAGTCGATGGGTGTTTGTGTGTGTTTCTTGTGTATGTGTGTGTCGAGACCACGTATGTGAGTATGTTGTGGCAGTTCCAAGCGCCAGAGTGAATGCTGTGTTGTGAGTGTGGCAGTGTGTGTTTCTGTGTGTGTTTGTGTTGGCGGGAAAACATTGTGTATGCCTGTAAGAATAAGTCGATGGATGTTTGTGTGAGTTTCATGTGTATGTGTGTGTCGCGACCACATTTGTCAATATTTTAAGGCAGTTCCAAGTGTTGATGGTTCTGCTGGATACCCATTGTGAGTGCTGTGTTGTAAGTGTGACTGTGTGTGTGTGTGTTCACGGGAAACCGTTGTGTATGCCTGTAAGAAAAAGTCGATGGGTGTTTGTGTGTGATTCTTGTGTATGTGTGTGTCGGTGAAACGTTTGTGAGTATGTTAGGGCAGTTCCAAGTGTTGATGGCTCTGCCGAGGTCCAGTGTGCGTACTGTGCTGTTAGTGTGACAGTGTGTGTGTGTGTGTGTGTGTGTGTTTGGGGAAACCCCACTCTGTCTCCCTGTAACAAAATGTTGATGGGTGTTTGTGTGTGTTTCTTCTGTATGTGTGTGTCGGGACCACGTTTGTTTGTATGTTAGGGCAGATTCAAGTGCCAGTGTGAATGCTGTGTTGTGAGTGTGATAGTGTGTGTGTGTGTGTGTTTGCGGAAACCATTGTGCATGACTGTAAGTAAAAGTCCATGGGAGTTTGTGTGTGTTTCTTGTGTATGTGTGTGTCGGGACCACGTTTGTGAGTATGTTAGGGCAGTTCCAACTGTTGATGGCTATGCCGGGGACCCAGTGTGAGTGCTGTGTTGTGCGTGTGATAGTGTCTGTGTGTGTGTGTGTGTTTTGCTGGATACCATTGTGTATGTCTGTAAGAAAAAGTCGTAGGGTGTTTTTGTGTGTTTCTTCTGCATGTGTGTTTCGGGACCACGTTTGTGAATATGTTAAGGTAATTCCAAGTGTTCATGGCTCTGCTGGAGATCCAATGTGAGTGCTCTGTCGTGAGTGTGCCTTTTGTGTGTGTGTGTGTGTGTGTGTGTTTGCAGGAAACCATTGTGTATGCCTGCAAGAAAAAGTCGATGGGTGTTTGTGTGTGTTATTTGTATATGTGTGTGTCAGGACCATGTTTGTGATTATGTTAAAGCAGTTCCAAGTGTTGACGGCTGTGTTGGAGACCCAGTGTGAGTGCTGTGTTGTGAGTGTGATAGTGTGTGTGTGTCTGTGTGTGTTTCCGAACCCCCTGTGTACGCCTGTAAGAAAAATTCCATGGGTGTTTGTGTGTGTTTCTTGTGTATGCGTGTGTCAGGAAAACGTTTGTGAGTATGTTAGGGCAGTTCCAAGTGTTGATGGCTCTGCCGAGGCCCAGTGTGAGTGCTGTGTTGCGAGTGTGACAGTGTGTGTGTGTGTGTGTGTGTGTGTTTTCGGGTTACCATTGTGTATGCCTGTATGAAAAAGTCGATGGGTGTATTTGTGTGTTCTTGCGTATTGTGTTTCAGATCCACATTTGTGAGTGTGTGAGGGCAGTTCCAAGTGTTCATGAGTTTGCTGGATATCCAGTGTGAGTGTGTGTTGTGAGTGTGACAGTGTGTGTGCGTGTCTGTGTGTGTGTTTGCAGGAAACCAGTCTGTATGCCTATAAGAAAAATTCGATGGGTGTTTGTGTGTGTTTCTTCTGTATGTGTGTGTCGGGACCACATTTGTGAATATGTTAGGGCAGTTCCAAGTGTTGATGGCTCTGCTGGAGACCCAGTGAGAGTGCTGTGTTGTGAGTGTGACAGTGTGTGTGTGTCTGTGTGTGTGTGTGTGTTTGGGGGAACCCCACAGTGTATGCTTCTAAGAAAAAGTCGATGGGTGTTTGTGTGTGTTTCTTGTGTATGTGTGTGTCGGGACCACGTATGAGAGTATTTTGTGGCAGTTCCAAGCGCCAGAGTGAATGCTGTGTTGTGAGTGTGGCAGTGTGTGTTTCTGTGTGTGTTTGTGTTGGCGGGAAAACATTGTGTATGCCTGTAAGAATAAGTCGATGGATGTGTGTGTGAGTTTCATGTGTATGTGTGTGTCGCGACCACATTTGTCAATATTTTAAGGCAGTTCCAAGTGTTGATGGTTCTGCTGGATACCCATTGTGAGTGGTGTGTTGTAAGTGTGACTGTGTGTGTGTGTGTTCAAGGGAAACCGTTGTGTATGCCTGTAAGAAAAAGTCGATGGGTGTTTGTGTGCGTTTCTTGTGTATGTGTGTGTCGGGAAAACGTTTGGGAGTATGTTAGGGCAGTTCCAAGTGTTGATGGCTCTGCCGAGGACCAGTGTGAGTGCTGTGTTGCGAGTGTGACAGTGTGTGTGTGTGTGTGTGTGTTGTTTTCGGGTAACCATTGTGTATGCCTGTATGAAAAAGTCGATGGGTGTATTTGTGTGTTCTTGCGTATTGTGTTTCAGATCCACATTTGTGAGTGTGTGAGGGCAGTTCCAAGTCTTCATGAGTTTGCAGGATATCCAGTGTGAGTGTGTGTTGTGAGTGTGACAGTGTGTGTGCGTGTCTGTGTGTGTGTTTGCAGGAAACCAGTCTGTATGCCTATAAGAAAAATTCGATGGGTGTTTGTGTGTGTTTTTTCTGTATGTGTGTGTCGGGACCACATTTGTGAATATGTTAGGGCAGTTCCAAGTGTTGATGGCTCTGCTGGAGACCCAGTGAGAGTGCTGTGTTGTGAGTGTGATAGTGTGTGTGTGTCTGTGTGTGTGTGTGTGTTTGGGGGAACCCCACAGTGTATGCTTCTAAGAAAAAGTCGATGGGTGTTTGTGTGTGTTTCTTGTGTATGTGTGTGTCGAGACCACGTATGTGAGTATGTTGTGGCAGTTCCAAGCGCCAGTGTGAATGCTGTGTTGTGAGTGTGGCAGTGTGTGTTTCTGTGTGTGTTTGTGTTGGCGGGAAAACATTGTGTATGCCTGTAAGAATAAGTCGTTGGATGTTTGTGTGAGTTTCATGTGTATGTGTGTGTCGCGACCACATTTGTCAATATTTTAAGGCAGTTCCAAGTGTTGATGGTTCTGCTGGATACCCATTGTGAGTGCTGTGTTGTAAGTGTGACTGTGTGTGTGTGTGTTCACGGGAAACCGTTGTGTATGCCTGTAAGAAAAAGTCGATGGGTGTTTGTGTGTGATTCTTGTGTATGTGTGTGTCGGTGAAACGTTTGTGAGTATGTTAGGGCAGTTCCAAGTGTTGATGGCTCTGCCGAGGTCCAGTGTGCGTACTGTGCTGTTAGTGTGACAGTGTGTGTGTGTGTGTGTGTGTGTTTGGGGAAACCCCACTCTGTCTCCCTGTAACAAAATGTTGATGGGTGTTTGTGTGTGTTTCTTCTGTATGTGTGTGTCGGGACCACGTTTGTTTGTATGTTAGGGCAGATTCAAGTGCCAGTGTGAATGCTGTGTTGTGAGTGTGATAGTGTGTGTGTGTGTGTGTTTGCGGAAACCATTGTGCATGACTGTAAGTAAAAGTCCATGGGAGTTTGTGTGTGTTTCTTGTGTATGTGTGTGTCGGGACCACGTTTGTGAGTATGTTAGGGCAGTTCCAACTGTTGATGGCTATGCCGGGGACCCAGTGTGAGTGCTGTGTTGTGCGTGTGATAGTGTCTGTGTGTGTGTGTGTGTTTTGCTGGATACCATTGTGTATGTCTGTAAGAAAAAGTCGTAGGGTGTTTTTGTGTGTTTCTTCTGCATGTGTGTTTCGGGACCACGTTTGTGAATATGTTAAGGTAATTCCAAGTGTTGATGGCTCTGCTGGAGATCCAATGTGAGTGCTCTGTCGTGAGTGTGCCTTTTGTGTGTGTGTGTGTGTGTGTGTGTGTGTGTTTGCAGGAAACCATTGTGTATGCCTGCAAGAAAAAGTCGATGGGTGTTTGTGTGTGTTATTTGTATATGTGTGTGTCAGGACCATGTTTGTGATTATGTTAAAGCAGTTCCAAGTGTTGACGGCTGTGTTGGAGACCCAGTGTGAGTGCTGTGTTGTGAGTGTGATAGTGTGTGTGTGTCTGTGTGTGTTTCCGAACCCCCTGTGTACGCCTGTAAGAAAAATTCCATGGGTGTTTGTGTGTGTTTCTTGTGTATGCGTGTGTCAGGAAAACGTTTGTGAGTATGTTAGGGCAGTTCCAAGTGTTGATGGCTCTGCCGAGGCCCAGTGTGAGTGCTGTGTTGCGAGTGTGACAGTGTGTGTGTGTGTGTGTGTGTTTTCGGGTTACCATTGTGTATGCCTGTATGAAAAAGTCGATGGGTGTATTTGTGTGTTCTTGCGTATTGTGTTTCAGATCCACATTTGTGAGTGTGTGAGGGCAGTTCCAAGTGTTCATGAGTTTGCAGGATATCCAGTGTGAGTGTGTGTTGTGAGTGTGACAGTGTGTGTGCGTGTCTGTGTGTGTGTTTGCAGGAAACCAGTCTGTATGCCTATAAGAAAAATTCGATGGGTGTTTGTGTGTGTTTCTTCTGTATGTGTGTGTCGGGACCACATTTGTGAATATGTTAGGGCAGTTCCAAGTGTTGATGGCTCTGCTGGAGACCCAGTGAGAGTGCTGTGTTGTGAGTGTGACAGTGTGTGTGTGTCTGTGTGTGTGTGTGTGTGTTTGGGGGAACCCCACAGTGTATGCTTCTAAGAAAAAGTCGATGGGTGTTTGTGTGTGTTTCTTGTGTATGTGTGTGTCGGGACCACGTATGAGAGTATTTTGTGGCAGTTCCAAGCGCCAGAGTGAATGCTGTGTTGTGAGTGTGGCAGTGTGTGTTTCTGTGTGTGTTTGTGTTGGCGGGAAAACATTGTGTATGCCTGTAAGAATAAGTCGATGGATGTTTGTGTGAGTTTCATGTGTATGTGTGTGTCGCGACCACATTTGTCAATATTTTAAGGCAGTTCCAAGTGTTGATGGTTCTGCTGGATACCCATTGTGAGTGGTGTGTTGTAAGTGTGACTGTGTGTGTGTGTGTTCAAGGGAAACCGTTGTGTATGCCTGTAAGAAAAAGTCGATGGGTGTTTGTGTGCGTTTCTTGTGTATGTGTGTGTCGGGAAAACGTTTGGGAGTATGTTAGGGCAGTTCCAAGTGTTGATGGCTCTGCCGAGGACCAGTGTGAGTGCTGTGTTGCGAGTGTGACAGTGTGTGTGTGTGTGTTTTCGGGTAACCATTGTGTATGCCTGTATGAAAAAGTCGATGGGTGTATTTGTGTGTTCTTGCGTATTGTGTTTCAGATCCACATTTGTGAGTGTGTGAGGGCAGTTCCAAGTCTTCATGAGTTTGCAGGATATCCAGTGTGAGTGTGTGTTGTGAGTGTGACAGTGTGTGTGCGTGTCTGTGTGTGTGTTTGCAGGAAACCAGTCTGTATGCCTATAAGAAAAATTCGATGGGTGTTTGTGTGTGTTTTTTCTGTATGTGTGTGTCGGGACCACATTTGTGAATATGTTAGGGCAGTTCCAAGTGTTGATGGCTCTGCTGGAGACCCAGTGAGAGTGCTGTGTTGTGAGTGTGATAGTGTGTGTGTGTCTGTGTGTGTGTGTGTGTGTTTGGGGGAACCCCACAGTGTATGCTTCTAAGAAAAAGTCGATGGGTGTTTGTGTGTGTTTCTTGTGTATGTGTGTGTCGAGACCACGTATGTGAGTATGTTGTGGCAGTTCCAAGTGCCAGTGTGAATGCTGTGTTGTGAGTGTGGCAGTGTGTGTTTCTGTGTGTGTTTGTGTTGGCGGGAAAACATTGTGTATGCCTGTAAGAATAAGTCGATGGATGTTTGTGTGAGTTTCATGTGTATGTGTGTGTCACGACCACATTTGTCAATATTTTAAGGCAGTTCCAAGTGTTGATGGTTCTGCTGGATACCCATTGTGAGTGCTGTGTTGTAAGTGTGACTGTGTGTGTGTGTGTTCACGGGAAACCGTTGTGTATGCCTGTAAGAAAAAGTCGATGGGTGTTTGTGTGTGATTCTTGTGTATGTGTGTGTCGGTGAAACGTTTGTGAGTATGTTAGGGCAGTTCCAAGTGTTGATGGCTCTGCCGAGGTCCAGTGTGCGTACTGTGCTGTTAGTGTGACAGTGTGTGTGTGTGTGTGTGTGTATTTGGGGAAACCCCACTCTGTCTCCCTGTAACAAAATGTTGATGGGTGTTTGTGTGTGTTTCTTCTGTATGTGTGTGTCGGGACCACGTTTGTTTGTATGTTAGGGCAGATTCAAGTGCCAGTGTGAATGCTGTGTTGTGAGTGTGATAGTGTGTGTGTGTGTGTTTGCGGAAACCATTGTGCATGACTGTAAGTAAAAGTCAATGGGAGTTTGTGTGTGTTTCTTGTGTATGTGTGTGTCGGGACCACGTTTGTGAGTATGTTAGGGCAGTTCCAACTGTTGATGGCTATGCCGGGGACCCAGTGTGAGTGCTGTGTTGTGCGTGTGATAGTGTCTGTGTGTGTGTGTGTGTGTGTTTTGCTGGATACCATTGTGTATGTCTGTAAGAAAAAGTCGTAGGGTGTTTTTGTGTGTTTCTTCTGCATGTGTGTTTCGGGACCACGTTTGTGAATATGTTAAGGTAATTCCAAGTGTTCATGGCTCTGCTGGAGATCCAATGTGAGTGCTCTGTCGTGAGTGTGCCTTTTGTGTGTGTGTGTGTGTGTGTGTTTGCAGGAAACCATTGTGTATGCCTGCAAGAAAAAGTCGATGGGTGTTTGTGTGTGTTATTTGTATATGTGTGTGTCAGGTCCATGTTTGTGATTATGTTAAAGCAGTTCCAAGTGTTGACGGCTGTGTTGGAGACCCAGTGTGAGTGCTGTGTTGTGAGTGTGATAGTGTGTGTGTGTCTGTGTGTGTTTCCGAACCCCCTGTGTACGCCTGTAAGAAAAATTCCATGGGTGTTTGTGTGTGTTTCTTGTGTATGCGTGTGTCAGGAAAACGTTTGTGAGTATGTTAGGGCAGTTCCAAGTGTTGATGGCTCTGCCGAGGCCCAGTGTGAGTGCTGTGTTGCGAGTGTGACAGTGTGTGTGTGTGTGTGTGTGTGTGTGTGTGTGTGTTTTCGGGTTACCATTGTGTATGCCTGTATGAAAAAGTCGATGGGTGTATTTGTGTGTTCTTGCGTATTGTGTTTCAGATCCACATTTGTGAGTGTGTGAGGGCAGTTCCAAGTGTTCATGAGTTTGCTGGATATCCAGTGTGAGTGTGTGTTGTGAGTGTGACAGTGTGTGTGCGTGTCTGTGTGTGTGTTTGCAGGAAACCAGTCTGTATGCCTATAAGAAAAATTCGATGGGTGTTTGTGTGTGTTTCTTCTGTATGTGTGTGTCGGGACCACATTTGTGAATATGTTAGGGCAGTTCCAAGTGTTGATGGCTCTGCTGGAGACCCAGTGAGAGTGCTGTGTTGTGAGTGTGACAGTGTGTGTGTGTCTGTGTGTGTGTGTGTGTTTGGGGGAACCCCACAGTGTATGCTTCTAAGAAAAAGTCGATGGGTGTTTGTGTGTGTTTCTTGTGTATGTGTGTGTCGGGACCACGTATGAGAGTATTTTGTGGCAGTTCCAAGCGCCAGAGTGAATGCTGTGTTGTGAGTGTGGCAGTGTGTGTTTCTGTGTGTGTTTGTGTTGGCGGGAAAACATTGTGTATGCCTGTAAGAATAAGTCGATGGATGTGTGTGTGAGTTTCATGTGTATGTGTGTGTCGCGACCACATTTGTCAATATTTTAAGGCAGTTCCAAGTGTTGATGGTTCTGCTGGATACCCATTGTGAGTGGTGTGTTGTAAGTGTGACTGTGTGTGTGTGTGTTCAAGGGAAACCGTTGTGTATGCCTGTAAGAAAAAGTCGATGGGTGTTTGTGTGCGTTTCTTGTGTATGTGTGTGTCGGGAAAACGTTTGGGAGTATGTTAGGGCAGTTCCAAGTGTTGATGGCTCTGCCGAGGACCAGTGTGAGTGCTGTGTTGCGAGTGTGACAGTGTGTGTGTGTGTGTTTTCGGGTAACCATTGTGTATGCCTGTATGAAAAAGTCGATGGGTGTATTTGTGTGTTCTTGCGTATTGTGTTTCAGATCCACATTTGTGAGTGTGTGAGGGCAGTTCCAAGTCTTCATGAGTTTGCAGGATATCCAGTGTGAGTGTGTGTTGTGAGTGTGACAGTGTGTGTGCGTGTCTGTGTGTGTGTTTGCAGGAAACCAGTCTGTATGCCTATAAGAAAAATTCGATGGGTGTTTGTGTGTGTTTTTTCTGTATGTGTGTGTCGGGACCACATTTGTGAATATGTTAGGGCAGTTCCAAGTGTTGATGGCTCTGCTGGAGACCCAGTGAGAGTGCTGTGTTGTGAGTGTGATAGTGTGTGTGTGTCTGTGTGTGTGTGTGTGTGTTTGGGGGAACCCCACAGTGTATGCTTCTAAGAAAAAGTCGATGGGTGTTTGTGTGTGTTTCTTGTGTATGTGTGTGTCGAGACCACGTATGTGAGTATGTTGTGGCAGTTCCAAGCGCCAGTGTGAATGCTGTGTTGTGAGTGTGGCAGTGTGTGTTTCTGTGTGTGTTTGTGTTGGCGGGAAAACATTGTGTATGCCTGTAAGAATAAGTCGATGGATGTTTGTGTGAGTTTCATGTGTATGTGTGTGTCGCGACCACATTTGTCAATATTTTAAGGCAGTTCCAAGTGTTGATGGTTCTGCTGGATACCCATTGTGAGTGCTGTGTTGTAAGTGTGACTGTGTGTGTGTGTGTTCACGGGAAACCGTTGTGTATGCCTGTAAGAAAAAGTCGATGGGTGTTTGTGTGTGATTCTTGTGTATGTGTGTGTCGGTGAAACGTTTGTGAGTATGTTAGGGCAGTTCCAAGTGTTGATGGCTCTGCCGAGGTCCAGTGTGCGTACTGTGCTGTTAGTGTGACAGTGTGTGTGTGTGTGTGTGTGTGTGTTTGGGGAAACCCCACTCTGTCTCCCTGTAACAAAATGTTGATGGGTGTTTGTGTGTGTTTCTTCTGTATGTGTGTGTCGGGACCACGTTTGTTTGTATGTTAGGGCAGATTCAAGTGCCAGTGTGAATGCTGTGTTGTGAGTGTGATAGTGTGTGTGTGTGTGTGTTTGCGGAAACCATTGTGCATGACTGTAAGTAAAAGTCCATGGGAGTTTGTGTGTGTTTCTTGTGTATGTGTGTGTCGGGACCACGTTTGTGAGTATGTTAGGGCAGTTCCAACTGTTGATGGCTATGCCGGGGACCCAGTGTGAGTGCTGTGTTGTGCGTGTGATAGTGTCTGTGTGTGTGTGTGTGTGTTTTGCTGGATACCATTGTGTATGTCTGTAAGAAAAAGTCGTAGGGTGTTTTTGTGTGTTTCTTCTGCATGTGTGTTTCGGGACCACGTTTGTGAATATGTTAAGGTAATTCCAAGTGTTGATGGCTCTGCTGGAGATCCAATGTGAGTGCTCTGTCGTGAGTGTGCCTTTTGTGTGTGTGTGTGTGTGTGTGTGTGTTTGCAGGAAACCATTGTGTATGCCTGCAAGAAAAAGTCGATGGGTGTTTGTGTGTGTTATTTGTATATGTGTGTGTCAGGACCATGTTTGTGATTATGTTAAAGCAGTTCCAAGTGTTGACGGCTGTGTTGGAGACCCAGTGTGAGTGCTGTGTTGTGAGTGTGATAGTGTGTGTGTGTCTGTGTGTGTTTCCGAACCCCCTGTGTACGCCTGTAAGAAAAATTCCATGGGTGTTTGTGTGTGTTTCTTGTGTATGCGTGTGTCAGGAAAACGTTTGTGAGTATGTTAGCGCAGTTCCAAGTGTTGATGGCTCTGCCGAGGCCCAGTGTGAGTGCTGTGTTGCGAGTGTGACAGTGTGTGTGTGTGTGTGTGTGTGTGTGTGTTTTCGGGTTACCATTGTGTATGCCTGTATGAAAAAGTCGATGGGTGTATTTGTGTGTTCTTGCGTATTGTGTTTCAGATCCACATTTGTGAGTGTGTGAGGGCAGTTCCAAGTGTTCATGAGTTTGCTGGATATCCAGTGTGAGTGTGTGTTGTGAGTGTGACAGTGTGTGTGCGTGTCTGTGTGTGTGTTTGCAGGAAACCAGTCTGTATGCCTATAAGAAAAATTCGATGGGTGTTTGTGTGTGTTTCTTCTGTATGTGTGTGTCGGGACCACATTTGTGAATATGTTAGGGCAGTTCCAAGTGTTGATGGCTCTGCTGGAGACCCAGTGAGAGTGCTGTGTTGTGAGTGTGACAGTGTGTGTGTGTCTGTGTGTGTGTGTGTGTTTGGGGGAACCCCACAGTGTATGCTTCTAAGAAAAAGTCGATGGGTGTTTGTGTGTGTTTCTTGTGTATGTGTGTGTCGGGACCACGTATGAGAGTATTTTGTGGCAGTTCCAAGCGCCAGAGTGAATGCTGTGTTGTGAGTGTGGCAGTGTGTGTTTCTGTGTGTGTTTGTGTTGGCGGGAAAACATTGTGTATGCCTGTAAGAATAAGTCGATGGATGTTTGTGTGAGTTTCATGTGTATGTGTGTGTCGCGACCACATTTGTCAATATTTTAAGGCAGTTCCAAGTGTTGATGGTTCTGCTGGATACCCATTGTGAGTGCTGTGTTGTAAGTGTGACTGTGTGTGTGTGTTCAAGGGAAACCGTTGTGTATGCCTGTAAGAAAAAGTCGATGGGTGTTTGTGTGCGTTTCTTGTGTATGTGTGTGTCGGGAAAACGTTTGGGAGTATGTTAGGGCAGTTCCAAGTGTTGATGGCTCTGCCGAGGACCAGTGTGAGTGCTGTGTTGCGAGTGTGACAGTGTGTGTGTGTGTGTTTTCGGGTAACCATTGTGTATGCCTGTATGAAAAAGTCGATGGGTGTATTTGTGTGTTCTTGCGTATTGTGTTTCAGATCCACATTTGTGAGTGTGTGAGGGCAGTTCCAAGTCTTCATGAGTTTGCAGGATATCCAGTGTGAGTGTGTGTTGTGAGTGTGACAGTGTGTGTGCGTGTCTGTGTGTGTGTTTGCAGGAAACCAGTCTGTATGCCTATAAGAAAAATTCGATGGGTGTTTGTGTGTGTTTTTTCTGTATGTGTGTGTCGGGACCACATTTGTGAATATGTTAGGGCAGTTCCAAGTGTTGATGGCTCTGCTGGAGACCCAGTGAGAGTGCTGTGTTGTGAGTGTGATAGTGTGTGTGTGTCTGTGTGTGTGTGTGTGTGTTTGGGGGAACCCCACAGTGTATGCTTCTAAGAAAAAGTCGATGGGTGTTTGTGTGTGTTTCTTGTGTATGTGTGTGTCGAGACCACGTATGTGAGTATGTTGTGGCAGTTCCAAGCGCCAGTGTGAATGCTGTGTTGTGAGTGTGGCAGTGTGTGTTTCTGTGTGTGTTTGTGTTGGCGGGAAAACATTGTGTATGCCTGTAAGAATAAGTCGATGGATGTTTGTGTGAGTTTCATGTGTATGTGTGTGTCGCGACCACATTTGTCAATATTTTAAGGCAGTTCCAAGTGTTGATGGTTCTGCTGGATACCCATTGTGAGTGGTGTGTTGTAAGTGTGACTGTGTGTGTGTGTGTTCACGGGAAACCGTTGTGTATGCCTGTAAGAAAAAGTCGATGGGTGTTTGTGTGTGATTCTTGTGTATGTGTGTGTCGGTGAAACGTTTGTGAGTATGTTAGGGCAGTTCCAAGTGTTGATGGCTCTGCCGAGGTCCAGTGTGCGTACTGTGCTGTTAGTGTGACAGTGTGTGTGTGTGTGTGTGTGTGTGTGTGTGTTTGGGGAAACCCCACTCTGTCTCCCTGTAACAAAATGTTGATGGGTGTTTGTGTGTGTTTCTTCTGTATGTGTGTGTCGGGACCACGTTTGTTTGTATGTTAGGGCAGATTCAAGTGCCAGTGTGAATGCTGTGTTGTGAGTGTGATAGTGTGTGTGTGTGTGTGTTTGCGGAAACCATTGTGCATGACTGTAAGTAAAAGTCCATGGGAGTTTGTGTGTGTTTCTTGTGTATGTGTGTGTCGGGACCACGTTTGTGAGTATGTTAGGGCAGTTCCAACTGTTGATGGCTATGCCGGGGACCCAGTGTGAGTGCTGTGTTGTGCGTGTGATAGTGTCTGTGTGTGTGTGTGTGTGTTTTGCTGGATACCATTGTGTATGTCTGTAAGAAAAAGTCGTAGGGTGTTTTTGTGTGTTTCTTCTGCATGTGTGTTTCGGGACCACGTTTGTGAATATGTTAAGGTAATTCCAAGTGTTCATGGCTCTGCTGGAGATCCAATGTGAGTGCTCTGTCGTGAGTGTGCCTTTTGTGTGTGTGTGTGTGTGTGTGTGTGTGTGTTTGCAGGAAACCATTGTGTATGCCTGCAAGAAAAAGTCGATGGGTGTTTGTGTGTGTTATTTGTATATGTGTGTGTCAGGACCATGTTTGTGATTATGTTAAAGCAGTTCCAAGTGTTGACGGCTGTGTTGGAGACCCAGTGTGAGTGCTGTGTTGTGAGTGTGATAGTGTGTGTGTGTCTGTGTGTGTTTCCGAACCCCCTGTGTACGCCTGTAAGAAAAATTCCATGGGTGTTTGTGTGTGTTTCTTGTGTATGCGTGTGTCAGGAAAACGTTTGTGAGTATGTTAGGGCAGTTCCAAGTGTTGATGGCTCTGCCGAGGCCCAGTGTGAGTGCTGTGTTGCGAGTGTGACAGTGTGTGTGTGTGTGTGTGTGTGTTTTCGGGTTACCATTGTGTATGCCTGTATGAAAAAGTCGATGGGTGTATTTGTGTGTTCTTGCGTATTGTGTTTCAGATCCACATTTGTGAGTGTGTGAGGGCAGTTCCAAGTGTTCATGAGTTTGCTGGATATCCAGTGTGAGTGTGTGTTGTGAGTGTGACAGTGTGTGTGCGTGTCTGTGTGTGTGTTTGCAGGAAACCAGTCTGTATGCCTATAAGAAAAATTCGATGGGTGTTTGTGTGTGTTTCTTCTGTATGTGTGTGTCGGGACCACATTTGTGAATATGTTAGGGCAGTTCCAAGTGTTGATGGCTCTGCTGGAGACCCAGTGAGAGTGCTGTGTTGTGAGTGTGACAGTGTGTGTGTGTCTGTGTGTGTGTGTGTGTTTGGGGGAACCCCACAGTGTATGCTTCTAAGAAAAAGTCGATGGGTGTTTGTGTGTGTTTCTTGTGTATGTGTGTGTCGGGACCACGTATGAGAGTATTTTGTGGCAGTTCCAAGCGCCAGAGTGAATGCTGTGTTGTGAGTGTGGCAGTGTGTGTTTCTGTGTGTGTTTGTGTTGGCGGGAAAACATTGTGTATGCCTGTAAGAATAAGTCGATGGATGTGTGTGTGAGTTTCATGTGTATGTGTGTGTCGCGACCACATTTGTCAATATTTTAAGGCAGTTCCAAGTGTTGATGGTTCTGCTGGATACCCATTGTGAGTGGTGTGTTGTAAGTGTGACTGTGTGTGTGTGTGTTCAAGGGAAACCGTTGTGTATGCCTGTAAGAAAAAGTCGATGGGTGTTTGTGTGCGTTTCTTGTGTATGTGTGTGTCGGGAAAACGTTTGGGAGTATGTTAGGGCAGTTCCAAGTGTTGATGGCTCTGCCGAGGACCAGTGTGAGTGCTGTGTTGCGAGTGTGACAGTGTGTGTGTGTGTGTTTTCGGGTAACCATTGTGTATGCTTGTATGAAAAAGTCGATGGGTGTATTTGTGTGTTCTTGCGTATTGTGTTTCAGATCCACATTTGTGAGTGTGTGAGGGCAGTTCCAAGTCTTCATGAGTTTGCAGGATATCCAGTGTGAGTGTGTGTTGTGAGTGTGACAGTGTGTGTGCGTGTCTGTGTGTGTGTTTGCAGGAAACCAGTCTGTATGCCTATAAGAAAAATTCGATGGGTGTTTGTGTGTGTTTTTTCTGTATGTGTGTGTCGGGACCACATTTGTGAATATGTTAGGGCAGTTCCAAGTGTTGATGGCTCTGCTGGAGACCCAGTGAGAGTGCTGTGTTGTGAGTGTGATAGTGTGTGTGTGTCTGTGTGTGTGTGTGTGTGTTTGGGGGAACCCCACAGTGTATGCTTCTAAGAAAAAGTCGATGGGTGTTTGTGTGTGTTTCTTGTGTATGTGTGTGTCGAGACCACGTATGTGAGTATGTTGTGGCAGTTCCAAGTGCCAGTGTGAATGCTGTGTTGTGAGTGTGGCAGTGTGTGTTTCTGTGTGTGTTTGTGTTGGCGGGAAAACATTGTGTATGCCTGTAAGAATAAGTCGATGGATGTTTGTGTGAGTTTCATGTGTATGTGTGTGTCGCGACCACATTTGTCAATATTTTAAGGCAGTTCCAAGTGTTGATGGTTCTGCTGGATACCCATTGTGAGTGCTGTGTTGTAAGTGTGACTGTGTGTGTGTGTGTTCACGGGAAACCGTTGTGTATGCCTGTAAGAAAAAGTCGATGGGTGTTTGTGTGTGATTCTTGTGTATGTGTGTGTCGGTGAAACGTTTGTGAGTATGTTAGGGCAGTTCCAAGTGTTGATGGCTCTGCCGAGGTCCAGTGTGCGTACTGTGCTGTTAGTGTGACAGTGTGTGTGTGTGTGTGTGTGTGTGTTTGGGGAAACCCCACTCTGTCTCCCTGTAACAAAATGTTGATGGGTGTTTGTGTGTGTTTTTTCTGTATGTGTGTGTCGGGACCACGTTTGTTTGTATGTTAGGGCAGATTCAAGTGCCAGTGTGAATGCTGTGTTGTGAGTGTGATAGTGTGTGTGTGTGTGTGTTTGCGGAAACCATTGTGCATGACTGTAAGTAAAAGTCCATGGGAGTTTGTGTGTGTTTCTTGTGTATGTGTGTGTCGGGACCACGTTTGTGAGTATGTTAGGGCAGTTCCAACTGTTGATGGCTATGCCGGGGACCCAGTGTGAGTGCTGTGTTGTGCGTGTGATAGTGTCTGTGTGTGTGTGTGTGTTTTGCTGGATACCATTGTGTATGTCTGTAAGAAAAAGTCGTAGGGTGTTTTTGTGTGTTTCTTCTGCATGTGTGTTTCGGGACCACGTTTGTGAATATGTTAAGGTAATTCCAAGTGTTGATGGCTCTGCTGGAGATCCAATGTGAGTGCTCTGTCGTGAGTGTGCCTTTTGTGTGTGTGTGTGTGTGTGTGTGTGTGTTTGCAGGAAACCATTGTGTATGCCTGCAAGAAAAAGTCGATGGGTGTTTGTGTGTGTTATTTGTATATGTGTGTGTCAGGACCATGTTTGTGATTATGTTAAAGCAGTTCCAAGTGTTGACGGCTGTGTTGGAGACCCAGTGTGAGTGCTGTGTTGTGAGTGTGATAGTGTGTGTGTGTCTGTGTGTGTTTCCGAACCCCCTGTGTACGCCTGTAAGAAAAATTCCATGGGTGTTTGTGTGTGTTTCTTGTGTATGCGTGTGTCAGGAAAACGTTTGTGAGTATGTTAGGGCAGTTCCAAGTGTTGATGGCTCTGCCGAGGCCCAGTGTGAGTGCTGTGTTGCGAGTGTGACAGTGTGTGTGTGTGTGTGTGTGTGTGTGTGTTTTCGGGTTACCATTGTGTATGCCTGTATGAAAAAGTCGATGGGTGTATTTGTGTGTTCTTGCGTATTGTGTTTCAGATCCACATTTGTGAGTGTGTGAGGGCAGTTCCAAGTGTTCATGAGTTTGCTGGATATCCAGTGTGAGTGTGTGTTGTGAGTGTGACAGTGTGTGTGCGTGTCTGTGTGTGTGTTTGCAGGAAACCAGTCTGTATGCCTATAAGAAAAATTCGATGGGTGTTTGTGTGTGTTTCTTCTGTATGTGTGTGTCGGGACCACATTTGTGAATATGTTAGGGCAGTTCCAAGTGTTGATGGCTCTGCTGGAGACCCAGTGAGAGTGCTGTGTTGTGAGTGTGACAGTGTGTGTGTGTCTGTGTGTGTGTGTGTGTTTGGGGGAACCCCACAGTGTATGCTTCTAAGAAAAAGTCGATGGGTGTTTGTGTGTGTTTCTTGTGTATGTGTGTGTCGGGACCACGTATGAGAGTATTTTGTGGCAGTTCCAAGCGCCAGAGTGAATGCTGTGTTGTGAGTGTGGCAGTGTGTGTTTCTGTGTGTGTTTGTGTTGGCGGGAAAACATTGTGTATACCTGTAAGAATAAGTCGATGGATGTTTGTGTGAGTTTCATGTGTATGTGTGTGTCGCGACCACATTTGTCAATATTTTAAGGCAGTTCCAAGTGTTGATGGTTCTGCTGGATACCCATTGTGAGTGCTGTGTTGTAAGTGTGACTGTGTGTGTGTGTGTTCAAGGGAAACCGTTGTGTATGCCTGTAAGAAAAAGTCGATGGGTGTTTGTGTGCGTTTCTTGTGTATGTGTGTGTCGGGAAAACGTTTGGGAGTATGTTAGGGCAGTTCCAAGTGTTGATGGCTCTGCCGAGGACCAGTGTGAGTGCTGTGTTGCGAGTGTGACAGTGTGTGTGTGTGTGTGTGTGTGTGTTTTCGGGTAACCATTGTGTATGCCTGTATGAAAAAGTCGATGGGTGTATTTGTGTGTTCTTGCGTATTGTGTTTCAGATCCACATTTGTGAGTGTGTGAGGGCAGTTCCAAGTCTTCATGAGTTTGCAGGATATCCAGTGTGAGTGTGTGTTGTGAGTGTGACAGTGTGTGTGCGTGTCTGTGTGTGTGTTTGCAGGAAACCAGTCTGTATGCCTATAAGAAAAATTCGATGGGTGTTTGTGTGTGTTTTTTCTGTATGTGTGTGTCGGGACCACATTTGTGAATATGTTAGGGCAGTTCCAAGTGTTGATGGCTCTGCTGGAGACCCAGTGAGAGTGCTGTGTTGTGAGTGTGATAGTGTGTGTGTGTCTGTGTGTGTGTGTGTGTGTTTGGGGGAACCCCACAGTGTATGCTTCTAAGAAAAAGTCGATGGGTGTTTGTGTGTGTTTCTTGTGTATGTGTGTGTCGAGACCACGTATGTGAGTATGTTGTGGCAGTTCCAAGTGCCAGTGTGAATGCTGTGTTGTGAGTGTGGCAGTGTGTGTTTCTGTGTGTGTTTGTGTTGGCGGGAAAACATTGTGTATGCCTGTAAGAATAAGTCGATGGATGTTTGTGTGAGTTTCATGTGTATGTGTGTGTCGCGACCACATTTGTCAATATTTTAAGGCAGTTCCAAGTGTTGATGGTTCTGCTGGATACCCATTGTGAGTGCTGTGTTGTAAGTGTGACTGTGTGTGTGTGTGTTCACGGGAAACCGTTGTGTATGCCTGTAAGAAAAAGTCGATGGGTGTTTGTGTGTGATTCTTGTGTATGTGTGTGTCGGTGAAACGTTTGTGAGTATGTTAGGGCAGTTCCAAGTGTTGATGGCTCTGCCGAGGTCCAGTGTGCGTACTGTGCTGTTAGTGTGACAGTGTGTGTGTGTGTGTGTGTGTGTGTTTGGGGAAACCCCACTCTGTCTCCCTGTAACAAAATGTTGATAGGTGTTTGTGTGTGTTTCTTCTGTATGTGTGTGTCGGGACCACGTTTGTTTGTATGTTAGGGCAGATTCAAGTGCCAGTGTGAATGCTGTGTTGTGAGTGTGATAGTGTGTGTGTGTGTGTGTTTGCGGAAACCATTGTGCATGACTGTAAGTAAAAGTCCATGGGAGTTTGTGTGTGTTTCTTGTGTATGTGTGTGTCGGGACCACGTTTGTGAGTATGTTAGGGCAGTTCCAACTGTTGATGGCTATGCCGGGGACCCAGTGTGAGTGCTGTGTTGTGCGTGTGATAGTGTCTGTGTGTGTGTGTGTGTGTTTTGCTGGATACCATTGTGTATGTCTGTAAGAAAAAGTCGTAGGGTGTTTTTGTGTGTTTCTTCTGCATGTGTGTTTCGGGACCACGTTTGTGAATATGTTAAGGTAATTCCAAGTGTTCATGGCTCTGCTGGAGATCCAATGTGAGTGCTCTGTCGTGAGTGTGCCTTTTGTGTGTGTGTGTGTGTGTGTGTGTGTTTGCAGGAAACCATTGTGTATGCCTGCAAGAAAAAGTCGATGGGTGTTTGTGTGTGTTATTTGTATATGTGTGTGTCAGGACCATGTTTGTGATTATGTTAAAGCAGTTCCAAGTGTTGACGGCTGTGTTGGAGACCCAGTGTGAGTGCTGTGTTGTGAGTGTGATAGTGTGTGTGTGTCTGTGTGTGTTTCCGAACCCCCTGTGTACGCCTGTAAGAAAAATTCCATGGGTGTTTGTGTGTGTTTCTTGTGTATGCGTGTGTCAGGAAAACGTTTGTGAGTATGTTAGGGCAGTTCCAAGTGTTGATGGCTCTGCCGAGGCCCAGTGTGAGTGCTGTGTTGCGAGTGTGACAGTGTGTGTGTGTGTGTGTGTGTTTTCGGGTTACCATTGTGTATGCCTGTATGAAAAAGTCGATGGGTGTATTTGTGTGTTCTTGCGTATTGTGTTTCAGATCCACATTTGTGAGTGTGTGAGGGCAGTTCCAAGTGTTCATGAGTTTGCTGGATATCCAGTGTGAGTGTGTGTTGTGAGTGTGACAGTGTGTGTGCGTGTCTGTGTGTGTGTTTGCAGGAAACCAGTCTGTATGCCTATAAGAAAAATTCGATGGGTGTTTGTGTGTGTTTCTTCTGTATGTGTGTGTCGGGACCACATTTGTGAATATGTTAGGGCAGTTCCAAGTGTTGATGGCTCTGCTGGAGACCCAGTGAGAGTGCTGTGTTGTGAGTGTGACAGTGTGTGTGTGTCTGTGTGTGTGTGTGTGTGTTTGGGGGAACCCCACAGTGTATGCTTCTAAGAAAAAGTCGATGGGTGTTTGTGTGTGTTTCTTGTGTATGTGTGTGTCGGGACCACGTATGAGAGTATTTTGTGGCAGTTCCAAGCGCCAGAGTGAATGCTGTGTTGTGAGTGTGGCAGTGTGTGTTTCTGTGTGTGTTTGTGTTGGCGGGAAAACATTGTGTATGCCTGTAAGAATAAGTCGATGGATGTTTGTGTGAGTTTCATGTGTATGTGTGTGTCGCGACCACATTTGTCAATATTTTAAGGCAGTTCCAAGTGTTGATGGTTCTGCTGGATACCCATTGTGAGTGGTGTGTTGTAAGTGTGACTGTGTGTGTGTGTGTTCAAGGGAAACCGTTGTGTATGCCTGTAAGAAAAAGTCGATGGGTGTTTGTGTGCGTTTCTTGTGTATGTGTGTGTCGGGAAAACGTTTGGGAGTATGTTAGGGCAGTTCCAAGTGTTGATGGCTCTGCCGAGGACCAGTGTGAGTGCTGTGTTGCGAGTGTGACAGTGTGTGTGTGTGTGTTTTCGGGTAACCATTGTGTATGCCTGTATGAAAAAGTCGATGGGTGTATTTGTGTGTTCTTGCGTATTGTGTTTCAGATCCACATTTGTGAGTGTGTGAGGGCAGTTCCAAGTCTTCATGAGTTTGCAGGATATCCAGTGTGAGTGTGTGTTGTGAGTGTGACAGTGTGTGTGCGTGTCTGTGTGTGTGTTTGCAGGAAACCAGTCTGTATGCCTATAAGAAAAATTCGATGGGTGTTTGTGTGTGTTTTTTCTGTATGTGTGTGTCGGGACCACATTTGTGAATATGTTAGGGCAGTTCCAAGTGTTGATGGCTCTGCTGGAGACCCAGTGAGAGTGCTGTGTTGTGAGTGTGATAGTGTGTGTGTGTCTGTGTGTGTGTGTGTGTGTTTGGGGGAACCCCACAGTGTATGCTTCTAAGAAAAAGTCGATGGGTGTTTGTGTGTGTTTCTTGTGTATGTGTGTGTCGAGACCACGTATGTGAGTATGTTGTGGCAGTTCCAAGCGCCAGTGTGAATGCTGTGTTGTGAGTGTGGCAGTGTGTGTTTCTGTGTGTGTTTGTGTTGGCGGGAAAACATTGTGTATGCCTGTAAGAATAAGTCGATGGATGTTTGTGTGAGTTTCATGTGTATGTGTGTGTCGCGACCACATTTGTCAATATTTTAAGGCAGTTCCAAGTGTTGATGGTTCTGCTGGATACCCATTGTGAGTGCTGTGTTGTAAGTGTGACTGTGTGTGTGTGTGTTCACGGGAAACCGTTGTGTATGCCTGTAAGAAAAAGTCGATGGGTGTTTGTGTGTGATTCTTGTGTATGTGTGTGTCGGTGAAACGTTTGTGAGTATGTTAGGGCAGTTCCAAGTGTTGATGGCTCTGCCGAGGTCCAGTGTGCGTACTGTGCTGTTAGTGTGACAGTGTGTGTGTGTGTGTGTGTGTGTGTTTGGGGAAACCCCACTCTGTCTCCCTGTAACAAAATGTTGATGGGTGTTTGTGTGTGTTTCTTCTGTATGTGTGTGTCGGGACCACGTTTGTTTGTATGTTAGGGCAGATTCAAGTGCCAGTGTGAATGCTGTGTTGTGAGTGTGATAGTGTGTGTGTGTGTGTGTTTGCGGAAACCATTGTGCATGACTGTAAGTAAAAGTCCATGGGAGTTTGTGTGTGTTTCTTGTGTATGTGTGTGTCGGGACCACGTTTGTGAGTATGTTAGGGCAGTTCCAACTGTTGATGGCTATGCCGGGGACCCAGTGTGAGTGCTGTGTTGTGCGTGTGATAGTGTCTGTGTGTGTGTGTGTGTGTTTTGCTGGATACCATTGTGTATGTCTGTAAGAAAAAGTCGTAGGGTGTTTTTGTGTGTTTCTTCTGCATGTGTGTTTCGGGACCACGTTTGTGAATATGTTAAGGTAATTCCAAGTGTTCATGGCTCTGCTGGAGATCCAATGTGAGTGCTCTGTCGTGAGTGTGCCTTTTGTGTGTGTGTGTGTGTGTGTGTGTGTTTGCAGGAAACCATTGTGTATGCCTGCAAGAAAAAGTCGATGGGTGTTTGTGTGTGTTATTTGTATATGTGTGTGTCAGGACCATGTTTGTGATTATGTTAAAGCAGTTCCAAGTGTTGACGGCTGTGTTGGAGACCCAGTGTGAGTGCTGTGTTGTGAGTGTGATAGTGTGTGTGTGTCTGTGTGTGTTTCCGAACCCCCTGTGTACGCCTGTAAGAAAAATTCCATGGGTGTTTGTGTGTGTTTCTTGTGTATGCGTGTGTCAGGAAAACGTTTGTGAGTATGTTAGGGCAGTTCCAAGTGTTGATGGCTCTGCCGAGGCCCAGTGTGAGTGCTGTGTTGCGAGTGTGACAGTGTGTGTGTGTGTGTGTGTGTGTGTTTTCGGGTTACCATTGTGTATGCCTGTATGAAAAAGTCGATGGGTGTATTTGTGTGTTCTTGCGTATTGTGTTTCAGATCCACATTTGTGAGTGTGTGAGGGCAGTTCCAAGTGTTCATGAGTTTGCTGGATATCCAGTGTGAGTGTGTGTTGTGAGTGTGACAGTGTGTGTGCGTGTCTGTGTGTGTGTTTGCAGGAAACCAGTCTGTATGCCTATAAGAAAAATTCGATGGGTGTTTGTGTGTGTTTCTTCTGTATGTGTGTGTCGGGACCACATTTGTGAATATGTTAGGGCAGTTCCAAGTGTTGATGGCTCTGCTGGAGACCCAGTGAGAGTGCTGTGTTGTGAGTGTGACAGTGTGTGTGTGTCTGTGTGTGTGTGTGTGTTTGGGGGAACCCCACAGTGTATGCTTCTAAGAAAAAGTCGATGGGTGTTTGTGTGTGTTTCTTGTGTATGTGTGTGTCGGGACCACGTATGAGAGTATTTTGTGGCAGTTCCAAGCGCCAGAGTGAATGCTGTGTTGTGAGTGTGGCAGTGTGTGTTTCTGTGTGTGTTTGTGTTGGCGGGAAAACATTGTGTATGCCTGTAAGAATAAGTCGATGGATGTTTGTGTGAGTTTCATGTGTATGTGTGTGTCGCGACCACATTTGTCAATATTTTAAGGCAGTTCCAAGTGTTGATGGTTCTGCTGGATACCCATTGTGAGTGGTGTGTTGTAAGTGTGACTGTGTGTGTGTGTGTTCAAGGGAAACCGTTGTGTATGCCTGTAAGAAAAAGTTGATGGGTGTTTGTGTGCGTTTCTTGTGTATGTGTGTGTCGGGAAAACGTTTGGGAGTATGTTAGGGCAGTTCCAAGTGTTGATGGCTCTGCCGAGGACCAGTGTGAGTGCTGTGTTGCGAGTGTGACAGTGTGTGTGTGTGTGTTTTCGGGTAACCATTGTGTATGCCTGTATGAAAAAGTCGATGGGTGTATTTGTGTGTTCTTGCGTATTGTGTTTCAGATCCACATTTGTGAGTGTGTGAGGGCAGTTCCAAGTCTTCATGAGTTTGCAGGATATCCAGTGTGAGTGTGTGTTGTGAGTGTGACAGTGTGTGTGCGTGTCTGTGTGTGTGTTTGCAGGAAACCAGTCTGTATGCCTATAAGAAAAATTCGATGGGTGTTTGTGTGTGTTTTTTCTGTATGTGTGTGTCGGGACCACATTTGTGAATATGTTAGGGCAGTTCCAAGTGTTGATGGCTCTGCTGGAGACCCAGTGAGAGTGCTGTGTTGTGAGTGTGATAGTGTGTGTGTGTCTGTGTGTGTGTGTGTGTGTTTGGGGGAACCCCACAGTGTATGCTTCTAAGAAAAAGTCGATGGGTGTTTGTGTGTGTTTCTTGTGTATGTGTGTGTCGAGACCACGTATGTGAGTATGTTGTGGCAGTTCCAAGTGCCAGTGTGAATGCTGTGTTGTGAGTGTGGCAGTGTGTGTTTCTGTGTGTGTTTGTGTTGGCGGGAAAACATTGTGTATGCCTGTAAGAATAAGTCGATGGATGTTTGTGTGAGTTTCATGTGTATGTGTGTGTCGCGACCACATTTGTCAATATTTTAAGGCAGTTCCAAGTGTTGATGGTTCTGCTGGATACCCATTGTGAGTGCTGTGTTGTAAGTGTGACTGTGTGTGTGTGTGTTCACGGGAAACCGTTGTGTATGCCTGTAAGAAAAAGTCGATGGGTGTTTGTGTGTGATTCTTGTGTATGTGTGTGTCGGTGAAACGTTTGTGAGTATGTTAGGGCAGTTCCAAGTGTTGATGGCTCTGCCGAGGTCCAGTGTGCGTACTGTGCTGTTAGTGTGACAGTGTGTGTGTGTGTGTGTGTGTGTGTGTGTGTTTGGGGAAACCCCACTCTGTCTCCCTGTAACAAAATGTTGATGGGTGTTTGTGTGTGTTTCTTCTGTATGTGTGTGTCGGGACCACGTTTGTTTGTATGTTAGGGCAGATTCAAGTGCCAGTGTGAATGCTGTGTTGTGAGTGTGATAGTGTGTGTGTGTGTGTTTGCGGAAACCATTGTGCATGACTGTAAGTAAAAGTCAATGGGAGTTTGTGTGTGTTTCTTGTGTATGTGTGTGTCGGGACCACGTTTGTGAGTATGTTAGGGCAGTTCCAACTGTTGATGGCTATGCCGGGGACCCAGTGTGAGTGCTGTGTTGTGCGTGTGATAGTGTCTGTGTGTGTGTGTGTGTTTTGCTGGATACCATTGTGTATGTCTGTAAGAAAAAGTCGTAGGGTGTTTTTGTGTGTTTCTTCTGCATGTGTGTTTCGGGACCACGTTTGTGAATATGTTAAGGTAATTCCAAGTGTTCATGGCTCTGCTGGAGATCCAATGTGAGTGCTCTGTCGTGAGTGTGCCTTTTGTGTGTGTGTGTGTGTGTGTGTGTGTGTTTGCAGGAAACCATTGTGTATGCCTGCAAGAAAAAGTCGATGGGTGTTTGTGTGTGTTATTTGTATATGTGTGTGTCAGGACCATGTTTGTGATTATGTTAAAGCAGTTCCAAGTGTTGACGGCTGTGTTGGAGACCCAGTGTGAGTGCTGTGTTGTGAGTGTGATAGTGTGTGTGTGTCTGTGTGTGTTTCCGAACCCCCTGTGTACGCCTGTAAGAAAAATTCCATGGGTGTTTGTGTGTGTTTCTTGTGTATGCGTGTGTCAGGAAAACGTTTGTGAGTATGTTAGGGCAGTTCCAAGTGTTGATGGCTCTGCCGAGGCCCAGTGTGAGTGCTGTGTTGCGAGTGTGACAGTGTGTGTGTGTGTGTGTGTGTGTGTGTGTGTTTTCGGGTTACCATTGTGTATGCCTGTATGAAAAAGTCGATGGGTGTATTTGTGTGTTCTTGCGTATTGTGTTTCAGATCCACATTTGTGAGTGTGTGAGGGCAGTTCCAAGTGTTCATGAGTTTGCTGGATATCCAGTGTGAGTGTGTGTTGTGAGTGTGACAGTGTGTGTGCGTGTCTGTGTGTGTGTTTGCAGGAAACCAGTCTGTATGCCTATAAGAAAAATTCGATGGGTGTTTGTGTGTGTTTCTTCTGTATGTGTGTGTCGGGACCACATTTGTGAATATGTTAGGGCAGTTCCAAGTGTTGATGGCTCTGCTGGAGACCCAGTGAGAGTGCTGTGTTGTGAGTGTGACAGTGTGTGTGTGTCTGTGTGTGTGTGTGTGTTTGGGGGAACCCCACAGTGTATGCTTCTAAGAAAAAGTCGATGGGTGTTTGTGTGTGTTTCTTGTGTATGTGTGTTGAGGGACCACGTATGAGAGTATTTTGTGGCAGTTCCAAGCGCCAGAGTGAATGCTGTGTTGTGAGTGTGGCAGTGTGTGTTTCTGTGTGTGTTTGTGTTGGCGGGAAAACATTGTGTATGCCTGTAAGAATAAGTCGATGGATGTTTGTGTGAGTTTCATGTGTATGTGTGTGTCGCGACCACATTTGTCAATATTTTAAGGCAGTTCCAAGTGTTGATGGTTCTGCTGGATACCCATTGTGAGTGGTGTGTTGTAAGTGTGACTGTGTGTGTGTGTGTTCAAGGGAAACCGTTGTGTATGCCTGTAAGAAAAAGTCGATGGGTGTTTGTGTGCGTTTCTTGTGTATGTGTGTGTCGGGAAAACGTTTGGGAGTATGTTAGGGCAGTTCCAAGTGTTGATGGCTCTGCCGAGGACCAGTGTGAGTGCTGTGTTGCGAGTGTGACAGTGTGTGTGTTTGTGTGTGTGTTTTCGGGTAACCATTGTGTATGCCTGTATGAAAAAGTCGATGGGTGTATTTGTGTGTTCTTGCGTATTGTGTTTCAGATCCACATTTGTGAGTGTGTGAGGGCAGTTCTAAGTCTTCATGAGTTTGCTGGATATCCAGTGTGAGTGTGTGTTGTGAGTGTGACAGTGTGTGTGCGTGTCTGTGTGTGTGTTTGCAGGAAACCAGTCTGTATGCCTATAAGAAAAATTCGATGGGTGTTTGTGTGTGTTTTTTCTGTATGTGTGTGTCGGGACCACATTTGTGAATATGTTAGGGCAGTTCCAAGTGTTGATGGCTCTGCTGGAGACCCAGTGAGAGTGCTGTGTTGTGAGTGTGATAGTGTGTGTGTGTGTGTGTGTGTGTGTTTGGGGGAACCCCACAGTGTATGCTTCTAAGAAAAAGTCGATGGGTGTTTGTGTGTGTTTCTTGTGTATGTGTGTGTCGGGACCACGTATGTGAGTATGTTGTGGCAGTTCCAAGCGCCAGTGTGAATGCTGTGTTGTGAGTGTGGCAGTGTGTGTTTCTGTGTGTGTTTGTGTTGGCGGGAAAACATTGTGTATGCCTGTAAGAATAAGTCGATGGATGTTTGTGTGAGTTTCATGTGTATGTGTGTGTCGCGACCACATTTGTCAATATTTTAAGGCAGTTCCAAGTGTTGATGGTTCTGCTGGATACCCATTGTGAGTGCTGTGTTGTAAGTGTGACTGTGTGTGTGTGTGTTCACGGGAAACCGTTGTGTATGCCTGTAAGAAAAAGTCGATGGGTGTTTGTGTGTGATTCTTGTGTATGTGTGTGTCGGTGAAACGTTTGTGAGTATGTTAGGGCAGTTCCAAGTGTTGATGGCTCTGCCGAGGTCCAGTGTGCGTACTGTGCTGTTAGTGTGACAGTGTGTGTGTGTGTGTGTGTGTGTGTTTGGGGAAACCCCACTCTGTCTCCCTGTAACAAAATGTTGATGGGTGTTTGTGTGTGTTTCTTCTGTATGTGTGTGTCGGGACCACGTTTGTTTGTATGTTAGGGCAGATTCAAGTGCCAGTGTGAATGCTGTGTTGTGAGTGTGATAGTGTGTGTGTTTGTGTGTTTGCGGAAACCATTGTGCATGACTGTAAGTAAAAGTCAATGGGAGTTTGTGTGTGTTTCTTGTGTATGTGTGTGTCGGGACCACGTTTGTGAGTATGTTAGGGCAGTTCCAACTGTTGATGGCTATGCCGGGGACCCAGTGTGAGTGCTGTGTTGTGCATGTGATAGTGTCTGTGTGTTTGTGTGTGTGTTTTGCTGGATACCATTGTGTATGTCTGTAAGAAAAAGTCGTAGGGTGTTTTTGTGTGTTTCTTCTGCATGTGTGTTTCGGGACCACGTTTGTGAATATGTTAAGGTAATTCCAAGTGTTCATGGCTCTGCTGGAGATCCAATGTGAGTGCTCTGTCGTGAGTGTGCCTTTTGTGTGTGTGTGTGTGTGTGTGTGTTTGCAGGAAACCATTGTGTATGCCTGCAAGAAAAAGTCGATGGGTGTTTGTGTGTGTTATTTGTATATGTGTGTGTCAGGACCATGTTTGTGATTATGTTAAAGCAGTTCCAAGTGTTGACGGCTGTGTTGGAGACCCAGTGTGAGTGCTGTGTTGTGAGTGTGATAGTGTGTGTGTGTCTGTGTGTGTTTCCGAACCCCCTGTGTACGCCTGTAAGAAAAATTCCATGGGTGTTTGTGTGTGTTTCTTGTGTATGCGTGTGTCAGGAAAACGTTTGTGAGTATGTTAGGGCAGTTCCAAGTGTTGATGGCTCTGCCGAGGCCCAGTGTGAGTGCTGTGTTGCGAGTGTGACAGTGTGTGTGTGTTTGTGTGTGTGTGTTTTCGGGTTACCATTGTGTATGCCTGTATGAAAAAGTCGATGGGTGTATTTGTGTGTTCTTGCGTATTGTGTTTCAGATCCACATTTGTGAGTGTGTGAGGGCAGTTCCAAGTGTTCATGAGTTTGCTGGATATCCAGTGTGAGTGTGTGTTGTGAGTGTGACAGTGTGTGTGCGTGTCTGTGTGTGTGTTTGCAGGAAACCAGTCTGTATGCCTATAAGAAAAATTCCATGGGTGTTTGTGTGTGTTTCTTCTGTATGTGTGTGTCGGGACCACATTTGTGAATATGTTAGGGCAGTTCCAAGTGTTGATGGCTCTGCTGGAGACCCAGTGAGAGTGCTGTGTTGTGAGTGTGACAGTGTGTGTGTGTCTGTGTGTGTGTGTGTGTTTGGGGGAACCCCACAGTGTATGCTTCTAAGAAAAAGTCGATGGGTGTTTGTGTGTGTTTCTTGTGTATGTGTGTGTCGGGACCACGTATGAGAGTATTTTGTGGCAGTTCCAAGCGCCAGAGTGAATGCTGTGTTGTGAGTGTGGCAGTGTGTGTTTCTGTGTGTGTTTGTGTTGGCGGGAAAACATTGTGTATGCCTGTAAGAATAAGTCGATGGATGTTTGTGTGAGTTTCATGTGTATGTGTGTGTCGCGACCACATTTGTCAATATTTTAAGGCAGTTCCAAGTGTTGATGGTTCTGCTGGATACCCATTGTGAGTGGTGTGTTGTAAGTGTGACTGTGTGTGTGTGTGTTCAAGGGAAACCGTTGTGTATGCCTGTAAGAAAAAGTCGATGGGTGTTTGTGTGCGTTTCTTGTGTATGTGTGTGTCGGCAAAACGTTTGGGAGTATGTTAGGGCAGTTCCAAGTGTTGATGGCTCTGCCGAGGACCAGTGTGAGTGCTGTGTTGCGAGTGTGACAGTGTGTGTGTGTGTGTTTTTGGGTAACCATTGTGTATGCCTGTATGAAAAAGTCGATGGGTGTATTTGTGTGTTCTTGCGTATTGTGTTTCAGATCCACATTTGTGAGTGTGTGAGGGCAGTTCCAAGTCTTCATGAGTTTGCAGGATATCCAGTGTGAGTGTGTGTTGTGAGTGTGACAGTGTGTGTGCGTGTCTGTGTGTGTGTTTGCAGGAAACCAGTCTGTATGCCTATAAGAAAAATTCGATGGGTGTTTGTGTGTGTTTTTTCTGTATGTGTGTGTCGGGACCACATTTGTGAATATGTTAGGGCAGTTCCAAGTGTTGATGGCTCTGCTGGAGACCCAGTGAGAGTGCTGTGTTGTGAGTGTGATAGTGTGTGTGTGTCTGTGTGTGTGTGTGTGTGTTTGGGGGAACCCCACAGTGTATGCTTCTAAGAAAAAGTCGATGGGTGTTTGTGTGTGTTTCTTGTGTATGTGTGTGTCGAGACCACGTATGTGAGTATGTTGTGGCAGTTCCAAGTGCCAGTGTGAATGCTGTGTTGTGAGTGTGGCAGTGTGTGTTTCTGTGTGTGTTTGTGTTGGCGGGAAAACATTGTGTATGCCTGTAAGAATAAGTCGATGGATGTTTGTGTGAGTTTCATGTGTATGTGTGTGTCGCGACCACATTTGTCAATATTTTAAGGCAGTTCCAAGTGTTGATGGTTCTGCTGGATACCCATTGTGAGTGCTGTGTTGTAAGTGTGACTGTGTGTGTGTGTGTTCACGGGAAACCGTTGTGTATGCCTGTAAGAAAAAGTCGATGGGTGTTTGTGTGTGATTCTTGTGTATGTGTGTGTCGGTGAAACGTTTGTGAGTATGTTAGGGCAGTTCCAAGTGTTGATGGCTCTGCCGAGGTCCAGTGTGCGTACTGTGCTGTTAGTGTGACAGTGTGTGTGTGTGTGTGTGTGTGTTTGGGGAAACCCCACTCTGTCTCCCTGTAACAAAATGTTGATGGGTGTTTGTGTGTGTTTCTTCTGTATGTGTGTGTCGGGACCACGTTTGTTTGTATGTTAGGGCAGATTCAAGTGCCAGTGTGAATGCTGTGTTGTGAGTGTGATAGTGTGTGTGTGTGTGTGTTTGCGGAAACCATTGTGCATGACTGTAAGTAAAAGTCAATGGGAGTTTGTGTGTGTTTCTTGTGTATGTGTGTGTCGGGACCACGTTTGTGAGTATGTTAGGGCAGTTCCAACTGTTGATGGCTATGCCGGGGACCCAGTGTGAGTGCTGTGTTGTGCGTGTGATAGTGTCTGTGTGTGTGTGTGTGTGTTTTGCTGGATACCATTGTGTATGTCTGTAAGAAAAAGTCGTAGGGTGTTTTTGTGTGTTTCTTCTGCATGTGTGTTTCGGGACCACGTTTGTGAATATGTTAAGGTAATTCCAAGTGTTCATGGCTCTGCTGGAGATCCAATGTGAGTGCTCTGTCGTGAGTGTGCCTTTTGTGTGTGTGTGTGTGTGTGTGTGTGTGTTTGCAGGAAACCATTGTGTATGCCTGCAAGAAAAAGTCGATGGGTGTTTGTGTGTGTTATTTGTATATGTGTGTGTCAGGACCATGTTTGTGATTATGTTAAAGCAGTTCCAAGTGTTGACGGCTGTGTTGGAGACCCAGTGTGAGTGCTGTGTTGTGAGTGTGATAGTGTGTGTGTGTCTGTGTGTGTTTCCGAACCCCCTGTGTACGCCTGTAAGAAAAATTCCATGGGTGTTTGTGTGTGTTTCTTGTGTATGCGTGTGTCAGGAAAACGTTTGTGAGTATGTTAGGGCAGTTCCAAGTGTTGATGGCTCTGCCGAGGCCCAGTGTGAGTGCTGTGTTGCGAGTGTGACAGTGTGTGTGTGTGTGTGTGTGTGTGTTTTCGGGTTACCATTGTGTATGCCTGTATGAAAAAGTCGATGGGTGTGTTTGTGTGTTCTTGCGTATTGTGTTTCAGATCCACATTTGTGAGTGTGTGAGGGCAGTTCCAAGTGTTCATGAGTTTGCAGGATATCCAGTGTGAGTGTGTGTTGTGAGTGTGACAGTGTGTGTGCGTGTCTGTGTGTGTGTTTGCAGGAAACCAGTCTGTATGCCTATAAGAAAAATTCGATGGGTGTTTGTGTGTGTTTCTTCTGTATGTGTGTGTCGGGACCACATTTGTGAATATGTTAGGGCAGTTCCAAGTGTTGATGGCTCTGCTGGAGACCCAGTGAGAGTGCTGTGTTGTGAGTGTGACAGTGTGTGTGTGTCTGTGTGTGTGTGTGTGTTTGGGGGAACCCCACAGTGTATGCTTCTAAGAAAAAGTCGATGGGTGTTTGTGTGTGTTTCTTGTGTATGTGTGTGTCGGGACCACGTATGAGAGTATTTTGTGGCAGTTCCAAGCGCCAGAGTGAATGCTGTGTTGTGAGTGTGGCAGTGTGTGTTTCTGTGTGTGTTTGTGTTGGCGGGAAAACATTGTGTATGCCTGTAAGAATAAGTCGATGGATGTTTGTGTGAGTTTCATGTGTATGTGTGTGTCGCGACCACATTTGTCAATATTTTAAGGCAGTTCCAAGTGTTGATGGTTCTGCTGGATACCCATTGTGAGTGGTGTGTTGTAAGTGTGACTGTGTGTGTGTGTGTTCAAGGGAAACCGTTGTGTATGCCTGTAAGAAAAAGTCGATGGGTGTTTGTGTGCGTTTCTTGTGTATGTGTGTGTCGGGAAAACGTTTGGGAGTATGTTAGGGCAGTTCCAAGTGTTGATGGCTCTGCCGAGGACCAGTGTGAGTGCTGTGTTGCGAGTGTGACAGTGTGTGTGTGTGTGTTTTCGGGTAACCATTGTGTATGCCTGTATGAAAAAGTCGATGGGTGTATTTGTGTGTTCTTGCGTATTGTGTTTCAGATCCACATTTGTGAGTGTGTGAGGGCAGTTCCAAGTCTTCATGAGTTTGCAGGATATCCAGTGTGAGTGTGTGTTGTGAGTGTGACAGTGTGTGTGCGTGTCTGTGTGTGTGTTTGCAGGAAACCAGTCTGTATGCCTATAAGAAAAATTCGATGGGTGTTTGTGTGTGTTTTTTCTGTATGTGTGTGTCGGGACCACATTTGTGAATATGTTAGGGCAGTTCCAAGTGTTGATGGCTCTGCTGGAGACCCAGTGAGAGTGCTGTGTTGTGAGTGTGATAGTGTGTGTGTGTCTGTGTGTGTGTGTGTGTGTTTGGGGGAACCCCACAGTGTATGCTTCTAAGAAAAAGTCGATGGGTGTTTGTGTGTGTTTCTTGTGTATGTGTGTGTCGAGACCACGTATGTGAGTATGTTGTGGCAGTTCCAAGTGCCAGTGTGAATGCTGTGTTGTGAGTGTGGCAGTGTGTGTTTCTGTGTGTGTTTGTGTTGGCGGGAAAACATTGTGTATGCCTGTAAGAATAAGTCGATGGATGTTTGTGTGAGTTTCATGTGTATGTGTGTGTCGCGACCACATTTGTCAATATTTTAAGGCAGTTCCAAGTGTTGATGGTTCTGCTGGATACCCATTGTGAGTGCTGTGTTGTAAGTGTGACTGTGTGTGTGTGTGTTCACGGGAAACCGTTGTGTATGCCTGTAAGAAAAAGTCGATGGGTGTTTGTGTGTGATTCTTGTGTATGTGTGTGTCGGTGAAACGTTTGTGAGTATGTTAGGGCAGTTCCAAGTGTTGATGGCTCTGCCGAGGTCCAGTGTGCGTACTGTGCTGTTAGTGTGACAGTGTGTGTGTGTGTGTGTGTGTGTTTGGGGAAACCCCACTCTGTCTCCCTGTAACAAAATATTGATGGGTGTTTGTGTGTGTTTCTTCTGTATGTGTGTGTCGGGACCACGTTTGTTTGTATGTTAGGGCAGATTCAAGTGCCAGTGTGAATGCTGTGTTGTGAGTGTGATAGTGTGTGTGTGTGTGTTTGCGGAAACCATTGTGCATGACTGTAAGTAAAAGTCAATGGGAGTTTGTGTGTGTTTCTTGTGTATGTGTGTGTCGGGACCACGTTTGTGAGTATGTTAGGGCAGTTCCAACTGTTGATGGCTATGCCGGGGACCCAGTGTGAGTGCTGTGTTGTGCGTGTGATAGTGTCTGTGTGTGTGTGTGTGTGTTTTGCTGGATACCATTGTGTATGTCTGTAAGAAAAAGTCGTAGGGTGTTTTTGTGTGTTTCTTCTGCATGTGTGTTTCGGGACCACGTTTGTGAATATGTTAAGGTAATTCCAAGTGTTCATGGCTCTGCTGGAGATCCAATGTGAGTGCTCTGTCGTGAGTGTGCCTTTTGTGTGTGTGTGTGTGTGTGTGTGTGTGTTTGCAGGAAACCATTGTGTATGCCTGCAAGAAAAAGTCGATGGGTGTTTGTGTGTGTTATTTGTATATGTGTGTGTCAGGACCATGTTTGTGATTATGTTAAAGCAGTTCCAAGTGTTGACGGCTGTGTTGGAGACCCAGTGTGAGTGCTGTGTTGTGAGTGTGATAGTGTGTGTGTGTCTGTGTGTGTTTCCGAACCCCCTGTGTACGCCTGTAAGAAAAATTCCATGGGTGTTTGTGTGTGTTTCTTGTGTATGCGTGTGTCAGGAAAACGTTTGTGAGTATGTTAGGGCAGTTCCAAGTGTTGATGGCTCTGCCGAGGCCCAGTGTGAGTGCTGTGTTGCGAGTGTGACAGTGTGTGTGTGTGTGTGTGTGTGTGTTTTCGGGTTACCATTGTGTATGCATGTATGAAAAAGTCGATGGGTGTATTTGTGTGTTCTTGCGTATTGTGTTTCAGATCCACATTTGTGAGTGTGTGAGGGCAGTTCCAAGTGTTCATGAGTTTGCTGGATATCCAGTGTGAGTGTGTGTTGTGAGTGTGACAGTGTGTGTGCGTGTCTGTGTGTGTGTTTGCAGGAAACCAGTCTGTATGCCTATAAGAAAAATTCCATGGGTGTTTGTGTGTGTTTCTTCTGTATGTGTGTGTCGGGACCACATTTGTGAATATGTTAGGGCAGTTCCAAGTGTTGATGGCTCTGCTGGAGACCCAGTGAGAGTGCTGTGTTGTGAGTGTGACAGTGTGTGTGTGTCTGTGTGTGTGTGTGTGTTTGGGGGAACCCCACAGTGTATGCTTCTAAGAAAAAGTCGATGGGTGTTTGTGTGTGTTTCTTGTGTATGTGTGTGTCGGGACCACGTATGAGAGTATTTTGTGGCAGTTCCAAGCGCCAGAGTGAATGCTGTGTTGTGAGTGTGGCAGTGTGTGTTTCTGTGTGTGTTTGTGTTGGCGGGAAAACATTGTGTATGCCTGTAAGAATAAGTCGATGGATGTTTGTGTGAGTTTCATGTGTATGTGTGTGTCGCGACCACATTTGTCAATATTTTAAGGCAGTTCCAAGTGTTGATGGTTCTGCTGGATACCCATTGTGAGTGCTGTGTTGTAAGTGTGACTGTGTGTGTGTGTGTTCAAGGGAAACCGTTGTGTATGCCTGTAAGAAAAAGTCGATGGGTGTTTGTGTGCGTTTCTTGTGTATGTGTGTGTCGGGAAAACGTTTGGGAGTATGTTAGGGCAGTTCCAAGTGTTGATGGCTCTGCCGAGGACCAGTGTGAGTGCTGTGTTGCGAGTGTGACAGTGTGTGTGTGTGTGTTTTCGGGTAACCATTGTGTATGCCTGTATGAAAAAGTCGATGGGTGTATTTGTGTGTTCTTGCGTATTGTGTTTCAGATCCACATTTGTGAGTGTGTGAGGGCAGTTCCAAGTCTTCATGAGTTTGCAGGATATCCAGTGTGAGTGTGTGTTGTGAGTGTGACAGTGTGTGTGCGTGTCTGTGTGTGTGTTTGCAGGAAACCAGTCTGTATGCCTATAAGAAAAATTCGATGGGTGTTTGTGTGTGTTTTTTCTGTATGTGTGTGTCGGGACCACATTTGTGAATATGTTAGGGCAGTTCCAAGTGTTGATGGCTCTGCTGGAGACCCAGTGAGAGTGCTGTGTTGTGAGTGTGATAGTGTGTGTGTGTCTGTGTGTGTGTGTGTGTGTTTGGGGGAACCCCACAGTGTATGCTTCTAAGAAAAAGTCGATGGGTGTTTGTGTGTGTTTCTTGTGTATGTGTGTGTCGAGACCACGTATGTGAGTATGTTGTGGCAGTTCCAAGTGCCAGTGTGAATGCTGTGTTGTGAGTGTGGCAGTGTGTGTTTCTGTGTGTGTTTGTGTTGGCGGGAAAACATTGTGTATGCCTGTAAGAATAAGTCGATGGATGTTTGTGTGAGTTTCATGTGTATGTGTGTGTCGCGACCACATTTGTCAATATTTTAAGGCAGTTCCAAGTGTTGATGGTTCTGCTGGATACCCATTGTGAGTGCTGTGTTGTAAGTGTGACTGTGTGTGTGTGTGTTCACGGGAAACCGTTGTGTATGCCTGTAAGAAAAAGTCGATGGGTGTTTGTGTGTGATTCTTGTGTATGTGTGTGTCGGTGAAACGTTTGTGAGTATGTTAGGGCAGTTCCAAGTGTTGATGGCTCTGCCGAGGTCCAGTGTGCGTACTGTGCTGTTAGTGTGACAGTGTGTGTGTGTGTGTGTGTGTGTTTGGGGAAACCCCACTCTGTCTCCCTGTAACAAAATATTGATGGGTGTTTGTGTGTGTTTCTTCTGTATGTGTGTGTCGGGACCACGTTTGTTTGTATGTTAGGGCAGATTCAAGTGCCAGTGTGAATGCTGTGTTGTGAGTGTGATAGTGTGTGTGTGTGTGTTTGCGGAAACCATTGTGCATGACTGTAAGTAAAAGTCAATGGGAGTTTGTGTGTGTTTCTTGTGTATGTGTGTGTCGGGACCACGTTTGTGAGTATGTTAGGGCAGTTCCAACTGTTGATGGCTATGCCGGGGACCCAGTGTGAGTGCTGTGTTGTGCGTGTGATAGTGTCTGTGTGTGTGTGTGTGTGTTTTGCTGGATACCATTGTGTATGTCTGTAAGAAAAAGTCGTAGGGTGTTTTTGTGTGTTTCTTCTGCATGTGTGTTTCGGGACCACGTTTGTGAATATGTTAAGGTAATTCCAAGTGTTCATGGCTCTGCTGGAGATCCAATGTGAGTGCTCTGTCGTGAGTGTGCCTTTTGTGTGTGTGTGTGTGTGTGTGTGTGTGTGTGTTTGCAGGAAACCATTGTGTATGCCTGCAAGAAAAAGTCGATGGGTGTTTGTGTGTGTTATTTGTATATGTGTGTGTCAGGACCATGTTTGTGATTATGTTAAAGCAGTTCCAAGTGTTGACGGCTGTGTTGGAGACCCAGTGTGAGTGCTGTGTTGTGAGTGTGATAGTGTGTGTGTGTCTGTGTGTGTTTCCGAACCCCCTGTGTACGCCTGTAAGAAAAATTCCATGGGTGTTTGTGTGTGTTTCTTGTGTATGCGTGTGTCAGGAAAACGTTTGTGAGTATGTTAGGGCAGTTCCAAGTGTTGATGGCTCTGCCGAGGCCCAGTGTGAGTGCTGTGTTGCGAGTGTGACAGTGTGTGTGTGTTTGTGTGTGTGTGTTTTCGGGTTACCATTGTGTATGCATGTATGAAAAAGTCGATGGGTGTATTTGTGTGTTCTTGCGTATTGTGTTTCAGATCCACATTTGTGAGTGTGTGAGGGCAGTTCCAAGTGTTCATGAGTTTGCTGGATATCCAGTGTGAGTGTGTGTTGTGAGTGTGACAGTGTGTGTGCGTGTCTGTGTGTGTGTTTGCAGGAAACCAGTCTGTATGCCTATAAGAAAAATTCGATGGGTGTTTGTGTGTGTTTCTTCTGTATGTGTGTGTCGGGACCACATTTGTGAATATGTTAGGGCAGTTCCAAGTGTTGATGGCTCTGCTGGAGACCCAGTGAGAGTGCTGTGTTGTGAGTGTGACAGTGTGTGTGTGTCTGTGTGTGTGTGTGTGTTTGGGGGAACCCCACAGTGTATGCTTCTAAGAAAAAGTCGATGGGTGTTTGTGTGTGTTTCTTGTGTATGTGTGTGTCGGGACCACGTATGAGAGTATTTTGTGGCAGTTCCAAGCGCCAGAGTGAATGCTGTGTTGTGAGTGTGGCAGTGTGTGTTTCTGTGTGTGTTTGTGTTGGCGGGAAAACATTGTGTATGCCTGTAAGAATAAGTCGATGGATGTTTGTGTGAGTTTCATGTGTATGTGTGTGTCGCGACCACATTTGTCAATATTTTAAGGCAGTTCCAAGTGTTGATGGTTCTGCTGGATACCCATTGTGAGTGCTGTGTTGTAAGTGTGACTGTGTGTGTGTGTGTTCAAGGGAAACCGTTGTGTATGCCTGTAAGAAAAAGTCGATGGGTGTTTGTGTGCGTTTCTTGTGTATGTGTGTGTCGGGAAAACGTTTGGGAGTATGTTAGGGCAGTTCCAAGTGTTGATGGCTCTGCCGAGGACCAGTGTGAGTGCTGTGTTGCGAGTGTGACAGTGTGTGTGTGTGTGTTTTCGGGTAACCATTGTGTATGCCTGTATGAAAAAGTCGATGGGTGTATTTGTGTGTTCTTGCGTATTGTGTTTCAGATCCACATTTGTGAGTGTGTGAGGGCAGTTCCAAGTCTTCATGAGTTTGCAGGATATCCAGTGTGAGTGTGTGTTGTGAGTGTGACAGTGTGTGTGCGTGTCTGTGTGTGTGTTTGCAGGAAACCAGTCTGTATGCCTATAAGAAAAATTCGATGGGTGTTTGTGTGTGTTTTTTCTGTATGTGTGTGTCGGGACCACATTTGTGAATATGTTAGGGCAGTTCCAAGTGTTGATGGCTCTGCTGGAGACCCAGTGAGAGTGCTGTGTTGTGAGTGTGATAGTGTGTGTGTGTCTGTGTGTGTGTGTGTGTGTTTGGGGGAACCCCACAGTGTATGCTTCTAAGAAAAAGTCGATGGGTGTTTGTGTGTGTTTCTTGTGTATGTGTGTGTCGAGACCACGTATGTGAGTATGTTGTGGCAGTTCCAAGTGCCAGTGTGAATGCTGTGTTGTGAGTGTGGCAGTGTGTGTTTCTGTGTGTGTTTGTGTTGGCGGGAAAACATTGTGTATGCCTGTAAGAATAAGTCGATGGATGTTTGTGTGAGTTTCATGTGTATGTGTGTGTCGCGACCACATTTGTCAATATTTTAAGGCAGTTCCAAGTGTTGATGGTTCTGCTGGATACCCATTGTGAGTGCTGTGTTGTAAGTGTGACTGTGTGTGTGTGTGTTCACGGGAAACCGTTGTGTATGCCTGTAAGAAAAAGTCGATGGGTGTTTGTGTGTGATTCTTGTGTATGTGTGTGTCGGTGAAACGTTTGTGAGTATGTTAGGGCAGTTCCAAGTGTTGATGGCTCTGCCGAGGTCCAGTGTGCGTACTGTGCTGTTAGTGTGACAGTGTGTGTGTGTGTGTGTGTGTGTTTGGGGAAACCCCACTCTGTCTCCCTGTAACAAAATGTTGATGGGTGTTTGTGTGTGTTTCTTCTGTATGTGTGTGTCGGGACCACGTTTGTTTGTATGTTAGGGCAGATTCAAGTGCCAGTGTGAATGCTGTGTTGTGAGTGTGATAGTGTGTGTGTGTGTGTGTTTGCGGAAACCATTGTGCATGACTGTAAGTAAAAGTCAATGGGAGTTTGTGTGTGTTTCTTGTGTATGTGTGTGTCGGGACCACGTTTGTGAGTATGTTAGGGCAGTTCCAACTGTTGATGGCTATGCCGGGGACCCAGTGTGAGTGCTGTGTTGTGCGTGTGATAGTGTCTGTGTGTGTGTGTGTGTGTTTTGCTGGATACCATTGTGTATGTCTGTAAGAAAAAGTCGTAGGGTGTTTTTGTGTGTTTCTTCTGCATGTGTGTTTCGGGACCACGTTTGTGAATATGTTAAGGTAATTCCAAGTGTTCATGGCTCTGCTGGAGATCCAATGTGAGTGCTCTGTCGTGAGTGTGCCTTTTGTGTGTGTGTGTGTGTGTGTGTGTGTGTGTTTGCAGGAAACCATTGTGTATGCCTGCAAGAAAAAGTCGATGGGTGTTTGTGTGTGTTATTTGTATATGTGTGTGTCAGGACCATGTTTGTGATTATGTTAAAGCAGTTCCAAGTGTTGACGGCTGTGTTGGAGACCCAGTGTGAGTGCTGTGTTGTGAGTGTGATAGTGTGTGTGTGTCTGTGTGTGTTTCCGAACCCCCTGTGTACGCCTGTAAGAAAAATTCCATGGGTGTTTGTGTGTGTTTCTTGTGTATGCGTGTGTCAGGAAAACGTTTGTGAGTATGTTAGGGCAGTTCCAAGTGTTGATGGCTCTGCCGAGGCCCAGTGTGAGTGCTGTGTTGCGAGTGTGACAGTGTGTGTGTGTGTGTGTGTGTGTTTTCGGGTTACCATTGTGTATGCCTGTATGAAAAAGTCGATGGGTGTGTTTGTGTGTTCTTGCGTATTGTGTTTCAGATCCACATTTGTGAGTGTGTGAGGGCAGTTCCAAGTGTTCATGAGTTTGCAGGATATCCAGTGTGAGTGTGTGTTGTGAGTGTGACAGTGTGTGTGCGTGTCTGTGTGTGTGTTTGCAGGAAACCAGTCTGTATGCCTATAAGAAAAATTCGATGGGTGTTTGTGTGTGTTTCTTCTGTATGTGTGTGTCGGGACCACATTTGTGAATATGTTAGGGCAGTTCCAAGTGTTGATGGCTCTGCTGGAGACCCAGTGAGAGTGCTGTGTTGTGAGTGTGACAGTGTGTGTGTGTCTGTGTGTGTGTGTGTGTTTGGGGGAACCCCACAGTGTATGCTTCTAAGAAAAAGTCGATGGGTGTTTGTGTGTGTTTCTTGTGTATGTGTGTGTCGGGACCACGTATGAGAGTATTTTGTGGCAGTTCCAAGCGCCAGAGTGAATGCTGTGTTGTGAGTGTGGCAGTGTGTGTTTCTGTGTGTGTTTGTGTTGGCGGGAAAACATTGTGTATGCCTGTAAGAATAAGTCGATGGATGTTTGTGTGAGTTTCATGTGTATGTGTGTGTCGCGACCACATTTGTCAATATTTTAAGGCAGTTCCAAGTGTTGATGGTTCTGCTGGATACCCATTGTGAGTGGTGTGTTGTAAGTGTGACTGTGTGTGTGTGTGTTCAAGGGAAACCGTTGTGTATGCCTGTAAGAAAAAGTCGATGGGTGTTTGTGTGCGTTTCTTGTGTATGTGTGTGTCGGGAAAACGTTTGGGAGTATGTTAGGGCAGTTCCAAGTGTTGATGGCTCTGCCGAGGACCAGTGTGAGTGCTGTGTTGCGAGTGTGACAGTGTGTGTGTGTGTGTTTTCGGGTAACCATTGTGTATGCCTGTATGAAAAAGTCGATGGGTGTATTTGTGTGTTCTTGCGTATTGTGTTTCAGATCCACATTTGTGAGTGTGTGAGGGCAGTTCCAAGTCTTCATGAGTTTGCAGGATATCCAGTGTGAGTGTGTGTTGTGAGTGTGACAGTGTGTGTGCGTGTCTGTGTGTGTGTTTGCAGGAAACCAGTCTGTATGCCTATAAGAAAAATTCGATGGGTGTTTCTGTGTGTTTTTTCTGTATGTGTGTGTCGGGACCACATTTGTGAATATGTTAGGGCAGTTCCAAGTGTTGATGGCTCTGCTGGAGACCCAGTGAGAGTGCTGTGTTGTGAGTGTGATAGTGTGTGTGTGTCTGTGTGTGTGTGTGTGTGTTTGGGGGAACCCCACAGTGTATGCTTCTAAGAAAAAGTCGATGGGTGTTTGTGTGTGTTTCTTGTGTATGTGTGTGTCGAGACCACGTATGTGAGTATGTTGTGGCAGTTCCAAGTGCCAGTGTGAATGCTGTGTTGTGAGTGTGGCAGTGTGTGTTTCTGTGTGTGTTTGTGTTGGCGGGAAAACATTGTGTATGCCTGTAAGAATAAGTCGATGGATGTTTGTGTGAGTTTCATGTGTATGTGTGTGTCGCGACCACATTTGTCAATATTTTAAGGCAGTTCCAAGTGTTGATGGTTCTGCTGGATACCCATTGTGAGTGCTGTGTTGTAAGTGTGACTGTGTGTGTGTGTGTTCACGGGAAACCGTTGTGTATGCCTGTAAGAAAAAGTCGATGGGTGTTTGTGTGTGATTCTTGTGTATGTGTGTGTCGGTGAAACGTTTGTGAGTATGTTAGGGCAGTTCCAAGTGTTGATGGCTCTGCCGAGGTCCAGTGTGCGTACTGTGCTGTTAGTGTGACAGTGTGTGTGTGTGTGTGTGTGTGTTTGGGGAAACCCCACTCTGTCTCCCTGTAACAAAATGTTGATGGGTGTTTGTGTGTGTTTCTTCTGTATGTGTGTGTCGGGACCACGTTTGTTTGTATGTTAGGGCAGATTCAAGTGCCAGTGTGAATGCTGTGTTGTGAGTGTGATAGTGTGTGTGTGTGTGTGTTTGCGGAAACCATTGTGCATGACTGTAAGTAAAAGTCAATGGGAGTTTGTGTGTGTTTCTTGTGTATGTGTGTGTCGGGACCACGTTTGTGAGTATGTTAGGGCAGTTCCAACTGTTGATGGCTATGCCGGGGACCCAGTGTGAGTGCTGTGTTGTGCGTGTGATAGTGTCTGTGTGTGTGTGTGTGTGTTTTGCTGGATACCATTGTGTATGTCTGTAAGAAAAAGTCGTAGGGTGTTTTTGTGTGTTTCTTCTGCATGTGTGTTTCGGGACCACGTTTGTGAATATGTTAAGGTAATTCCAAGTGTTCATGGCTCTGCTGGAGATCCAATGTGAGTGCTCTGTCGTGAGTGTGCCTTTTGTGTGTGTGTGTGTGTGTGTGTGTGTGTGTTTGCAGGAAACCATTGTGTATGCCTGCAAGAAAAAGTCGATGGGTGTTTGTGTGTGTTATTTGTATATGTGTGTGTCAGGACCATGTTTGTGATTATGTTAAAGCAGTTCCAAGTGTTGACGGCTGTGTTGGAGACCCAGTGTGAGTGCTGTGTTGTGAGTGTGATAGTGTGTGTGTGTCTGTGTGTGTTTCCGAACCCCCTGTGTACGCCTGTAAGAAAAATTCCATGGGTGTTTGTGTGTGTTTCTTGTGTATGCGTGTGTCAGGAAAACGTTTGTGAGTATGTTAGGGCAGTTCCAAGTGTTGATGGCTCTGCCGAGGCCCAGTGTGAGTGCTGTGTTGCGAGTGTGACAGTGTGTGTGTGTGTGTGTGTGTGTTTTCGGGTTACCATTGTGTATGCCTGTATGAAAAAGTCGATGGGTGTGTTTGTGTGTTCTTGCGTATTGTGTTTCAGATCCACATTTGTGAGTGTGTGAGGGCAGTTCCAAGTGTTCATGAGTTTGCAGGATATCCAGTGTGAGTGTGTGTTGTGAGTGTGACAGTGTGTGTGCGTGTCTGTGTGTGTGTTTGCAGGAAACCAGTCTGTATGCCTATAAGAAAAATTCGATGGGTGTTTGTGTGTGTTTCTTCTGTATGTGTGTGTCGGGACCACATTTGTGAATATGTTAGGGCAGTTCCAAGTGTTGATGGCTCTGCTGGAGACCCAGTGAGAGTGCTGTGTTGTGAGTGTGACAGTGTGTGTGTGTCTGTGTGTGTGTGTGTGTGTTTGGGGGAACCCCACAGTGTATGCTTCTAAGAAAAAGTCGATGGGTGTTTGTGTGTGTTTCTTGTGTATGTGTGTGTCGGGACCACGTATGAGAGTATTTTGTGGCAGTTCCAAGCGCCAGAGTGAATGCTGTGTTGTGAGTGTGGCAGTGTGTGTTTCTGTGTGTGTTTGTGTTGGCGGGAAAACATTGTGTATGCCTGTAAGAATAAGTCGATGGATGTTTGTGTGAGTTTCATGTGTATGTGTGTGTCGCGACCACATTTGTCAATATTTTAAGGCAGTTCCAAGTGTTGATGGTTCTGCTGGATACCCATTGTGAGTGGTGTGTTGTAAGTGTGACTGTGTGTGTGTGTGTTCAAGGGAAACCGTTGTGTATGCCTGTAAGAAAAAGTCGATGGGTGTTTGTGTGCGTTTCTTGTGTATGTGTGTGTCGGGAAAACGTTTGGGAGTATGTTAGGGCAGTTCCAAGTGTTGATGGCTCTGCCGAGGACCAGTGTGAGTGCTGTGTTGCGAGTGTGACAGTGTGTGTGTGTGTGTTTTCGGGTAACCATTGTGTATGCCTGTATGAAAAAGTCGATGGGTGTATTTGTGTGTTCTTGCGTATTGTGTTTCAGATCCACATTTGTGAGTGTGTGAGGGCAGTTCCAAGTCTTCATGAGTTTGCAGGATATCCAGTGTGAGTGTGTGTTGTGAGTGTGACAGTGTGTGTGCGTGTCTGTGTGTGTGTTTGCAGGAAACCAGTCTGTATGCCTATAAGAAAAATTCGATGGGTGTTTCTGTGTGTTTTTTCTGTATGTGTGTGTCGGGACCACATTTGTGAATATGTTAGGGCAGTTCCAAGTGTTGATGGCTCTGCTGGAGACCCAGTGAGAGTGCTGTGTTGTGAGTGTGATAGTGTGTGTGTGTCTGTGTGTGTGTGTGTGTGTGTTTGGGGGAACCCCACAGTGTATGCTTCTAAGAAAAAGTCGATGGGTGTTTGTGTGTGTTTCTTGTGTATGTGTGTGTCGAGACCACGTATGTGAGTATGTTGTGGCAGTTCCAAGTGCCAGTGTGAATGCTGTGTTGTGAGTGTGGCAGTGTGTGTTTCTGTGTGTGTTTGTGTTGGCGGGAAAACATTGTGTATGCCTGTAAGAATAAGTCGATGGATGTTTGTGTGAGTTTCATGTGTATGTGTGTGTCGCGACCACATTTGTCAATATTTTAAGGCAGTTCCAAGTGTTGATGGTTCTGCTGGATACCCATTGTGAGTGCTGTGTTGTAAGTGTGACTGTGTGTGTGTGTGTTCACGGGAAACCGTTGTGTATGCCTGTAAGAAAAAGTCGATGGGTGTTTGTGTGTGATTCTTGTGTATGTGTGTGTCGGTGAAACGTTTGTGAGTATGTTAGGGCAGTTCCAAGTGTTGATGGCTCTGCCGAGGTCCAGTGTGCGTACTGTGCTGTTAGTGTGACAGTGTGTGTGTGTGTGTGTGTGTGTGTGTTTGGGGAAACCCCACTCTGTCTCCCTGTAACAAAATATTGATGGGTGTTTGTGTGTGTTTCTTCTGTATGTGTGTGTCGGGACCACGTTTGTTTGTATGTTAGGGCAGATTCAAGTGCCAGTGTGAATGCTGTGTTGTGAGTGTGATAGTGTGTGTGTGTGTGTTTGCGGAAACCATTGTGCATGACTGTAAGTAAAAGTCAATGGGAGTTTGTGTGTGTTTCTTGTGTATGTGTGTGTCGGGACCACGTTTGTGAGTATGTTAGGGCAGTTCCAACTGTTGATGGCTATGCCGGGGACCCAGTGTGAGTGCTGTGTTGTGCGTGTGATAGTGTCTGTGTGTGTGTGTGTGTGTTTTGCTGGATACCATTGTGTATGTCTGTAAGAAAAAGTCGTAGGGTGTTTTTGTGTGTTTCTTCTGCATGTGTGTTTCGGGACCACGTTTGTGAATATGTTAAGGTAATTCCAAGTGTTCATGGCTCTGCTGGAGATCCAATGTGAGTGCTCTGTCGTGAGTGTGCCTTTTGTGTGTGTGTGTGTGTGTGTGTGTGTGTTTGCAGGAAACCATTGTGTATGCCTGCAAGAAAAAGTCGATGGGTGTTTGTGTGTGTTATTTGTATATGTGTGTGTCAGGACCATGTTTGTGATTATGTTAAAGCAGTTCCAAGTGTTGACGGCTGTGTTGGAGACCCAGTGTGAGTGCTGTGTTGTGAGTGTGATAGTGTGTGTGTGTCTGTGTGTGTTTCCGAACCCCCTGTGTACGCCTGTAAGAAAAATTCCATGGGTGTTTGTGTGTGTTTCTTGTGTATGCGTGTGTCAGGAAAACGTTTGTGAGTATGTTAGGGCAGTTCCAAGTGTTGATGGCTCTGCCGAGGCCCAGTGTGAGTGCTGTGTTGCGAGTGTGACAGTGTGTGTGTGTGTGTGTGTGTGTTTTCGGGTTACCATTGTGTATGCCTGTATGAAAAAGTCGATGGGTGTGTTTGTGTGTTCTTGCGTATTGTGTTTCAGATCCACATTTGTGAGTGTGTGAGGGCAGTTCCAAGTGTTCATGAGTTTGCAGGATATCCAGTGTGAGTGTGTGTTGTGAGTGTGACAGTGTGTGTGCGTGTCTGTGTGTGTGTTTGCAGGAAACCAGTCTGTATGCCTATAAGAAAAATTCGATGGGTGTTTGTGTGTGTTTCTTCTGTATGTGTGTGTCGGGACCACATTTGTGAATATGTTAGGGCAGTTCCAAGTGTTGATGGCTCTGCTGGAGACCCAGTGAGAGTGCTGTGTTGTGAGTGTGACAGTGTGTGTGTGTCTGTGTGTGTGTGTGTGTGTTTGGGGGAACCCCACAGTGTATGCTTCTAAGAAAAAGTCGATGGGTGTTTGTGTGTGTTTCTTGTGTATGTGTGTGTCGGGACCACGTATGAGAGTATTTTGTGGCAGTTCCAAGCGCCAGAGTGAATGCTGTGTTGTGAGTGTGGCAGTGTGTGTTTCTGTGTGTGTTTGTGTTGGCGGGAAAACATTGTGTATGCCTGTAAGAATAAGTCGATGGATGTTTGTGTGAGTTTCATGTGTATGTGTGTGTCGCGACCACATTTGTCAATATTTTAAGGCAGTTCCAAGTGTTGATGGTTCTGCTGGATACCCATTGTGAGTGGTGTGTTGTAAGTGTGACTGTGTGTGTGTGTGTTCAAGGGAAACCGTTGTGTATGCCTGTAAGAAAAAGTCGATGGGTGTTTGTGTGCGTTTCTTGTGTATGTGTGTGTCGGGAAAACGTTTGGGAGTATGTTAGGGCAGTTCCAAGTGTTGATGGCTCTGCCGAGGACCAGTGTGAGTGCTGTGTTGCGAGTGTGACAGTGTGTGTGTGTGTGTTTTCGGGTAACCATTGTGTATGCCTGTATGAAAAAGTCGATGGGTGTATTTGTGTGTTCTTGCGTATTGTGTTTCAGATCCACATTTGTGAGTGTGTGAGGGCAGTTCCAAGTCTTCATGAGTTTGCAGGATATCCAGTGTGAGTGTGTGTTGTGAGTGTGACAGTGTGTGTGCGTGTCTGTGTGTGTGTTTGCAGGAAACCAGTCTGTATGCCTATAAGAAAAATTCGATGGGTGTTTCTGTGTGTTTTTTCTGTATGTGTGTGTCGGGACCACATTTGTGAATATGTTAGGGCAGTTCCAAGTGTTGATGGCTCTGCTGGAGACCCAGTGAGAGTGCTGTGTTGTGAGTGTGATAGTGTGTGTGTGTCTGTGTGTGTGTGTGTGTGTGTTTGGGGGAACCCCACAGTGTATGCTTCTAAGAAAAAGTCGATGGGTGTTTGTGTGTGTTTCTTGTGTATGTGTGTGTCGAGACCACGTATGTGAGTATGTTGTGGCAGTTCCAAGTGCCAGTGTGAATGCTGTGTTGTGAGTGTGGCAGTGTGTGTTTCTGTGTGTGTTTGTGTTGGCGGGAAAACATTGTGTATGCCTGTAAGAATAAGTCGATGGATGTTTGTGTGAGTTTCATGTGTATGTGTGTGTCGCGACCACATTTGTCAATATTTTAAGGCAGTTCCAAGTGTTGATGGTTCTGCTGGATACCCATTGTGAGTGCTGTGTTGTAAGTGTGACTGTGTGTGTGTGTGTTCACGGGAAACCGTTGTGTATGCCTGTAAGAAAAAGTCGATGGGTGTTTGTGTGTGATTCTTGTGTATGTGTGTGTCGGTGAAACGTTTGTGAGTATGTTAGGGCAGTTCCAAGTGTTGATGGCTCTGCCGAGGTCCAGTGTGCGTACTGTGCTGTTAGTGTGACAGTGTGTGTGTGTGTGTGTGTGTGTGTGTTTGGGGAAACCCCACTCTGTCTCCCTGTAACAAAATATTGATGGGTGTTTGTGTGTGTTTCTTCTGTATGTGTGTGTCGGGACCACGTTTGTTTGTATGTTAGGGCAGATTCAAGTGCCAGTGTGAATGCTGTGTTGTGAGTGTGATAGTGTGTGTGTGTGTGTTTGCGGAAACCATTGTGCATGACTGTAAGTAAAAGTCAATGGGAGTTTGTGTGTGTTTCTTGTGTATGTGTGTGTCGGGACCACGTTTGTGAGTATGTTAGGGCAGTTCCAACTGTTGATGGCTATGCCGGGGACCCAGTGTGAGTGCTGTGTTGTGCGTGTGATAGTGTCTGTGTGTGTGTGTGTGTGTTTTGCTGGATACCATTGTGTATGTCTGTAAGAAAAAGTCGTAGGGTGTTTTTGTGTGTTTCTTCTGCATGTGTGTTTCGGGACCACGTTTGTGAATATGTTAAGGTAATTCCAAGTGTTCATGGCTCTGCTGGAGATCCAATGTGAGTGCTCTGTCGTGAGTGTGCCTTTTGTGTGTGTGTGTGTGTGTGTGTGTGTGTTTGCAGGAAACCATTGTGTATGCCTGCAAGAAAAAGTCGATGGGTGTTTGTGTGTGTTATTTGTATATGTGTGTGTCAGGACCATGTTTGTGATTATGTTAAAGCAGTTCCAAGTGTTGACGGCTGTGTTGGAGACCCAGTGTGAGTGCTGTGTTGTGAGTGTGATAGTGTGTGTGTGTCTGTGTGTGTTTCCGAACCCCCTGTGTACGCCTGTAAGAAAAATTCCATGGGTGTTTGTGTGTGTTTCTTGTGTATGCGTGTGTCAGGAAAACGTTTGTGAGTATGTTAGGGCAGTTCCAAGTGTTGATGGCTCTGCCGAGGCCCAGTGTGAGTGCTGTGTTGCGAGTGTGACAGTGTGTGTGTGTGTGTGTGTGTGTGTTTTCGGGTTACCATTGTGTATGCCTGTATGAAAAAGTCGATGGGTGTATTTGTGTGTTCTTGCGTATTGTGTTTCAGATCCACATTTGTGAGTGTGTGAGGGCAGTTCCAAGTGTTCATGAGTTTGCTGGATATCCAGTGTGAGTGTGTGTTGTGAGTGTGACAGTGTGTGTGCGTGTCTGTGTGTGTGTTTGCAGGAAACCAGTCTGTATGCCTATAAGAAAAATTCGATGGGTGTTTGTGTGTGTTTCTTCTGTATGTGTGTGTCGGGACCACATTTGTGAATATGTTAGGGCAGTTCCAAGTGTTGATGGCTCTGCTGGAGACCCAGTGAGAGTGCTGTGTTGTGAGTGTGACAGTGTGTGTGTGTCTGTGTGTGTGTGTGTGTTTGGGGGAACCCCACAGTGTATGCTTCTAAGAAAAAGTCGATGGGTGTTTGTGTGTGTTTCTTGTGTATGTGTGTGTCGGGACCACGTATGAGAGTATTTTGTGGCAGTTCCAAGCGCCAGAGTGAATGCTGTGTTGTGAGTGTGGCAGTGTGTGTTTCTGTGTGTGTTTGTGTTGGCGGGAAAACATTGTGTATGCCTGTAAGAATAAGTCGATGGATGTTTGTGTGAGTTTCATGTGTATGTGTGTGTCGCGACCACATTTGTCAATATTTTAAGGCAGTTCCAAGTGTTGATGGTTCTGCTGGATACCCATTGTGAGTGGTGTGTTGTAAGTGTGACTGTGTGTGTGTGTGTTCAAGGGAAACCGTTGTGTATGCCTGTAAGAAAAAGTCGATGGGTGTTTGTGTGCGTTTCTTGTGTATGTGTGTGTCGGGAAAACGTTTGGGAGTATGTTAGGGCAGTTCCAAGTGTTGATGGCTCTGCCGAGGACCAGTGTGAGTGCTGTGTTGCGAGTGTGACAGTGTGTGTGTGTGTGTGTGTGTTTTCGGGTAACCATTGTGTATGCCTGTATGAAAAAGTCGATGGGTGTATTTGTGTGTTCTTGCGTATTGTGTTTCAGATCCACATTTGTGAGTGTGTGAGGGCAGTTCCAAGTCTTCATGAGTTTGCTGGATATCCAGTGTGAGTGTGTGTTGTGAGTGTGACAGTGTGTGTGCGTGTCTGTGTGTGTGTTTGCAGGAAACCAGTCTGTATGCCTATAAGAAAAATTCGATGGGTGTTTGTGTGTGTTTTTTCTGTATGTGTGTGTCGGGACCACATTTGTGAATATGTTAGGGCAGTTCCAAGTGTTGATGGCTCTGCTGGAGACCCAGTGAGAGTGCTGTGTTGTGAGTGTGATAGTGTGTGTGTGTCTGTGTGTGTGTGTGTGTTTGGGGGAACCCCACAGTGTATGCTTCTAAGAAAAAGTCGATGGGTGTTTGTGTGTGTTTCTTGTGTATGTGTGTGTCGGGACCACGTATGTGAGTATGTTGTGGCAGTTCCAAGCGCCAGTGTGAATGCTGTGTTGTGAGTGTGGCAGTGTGTGTTTCTGTGTGTGTTTGTGTTGGCGGGAAAACATTGTGTATGCCTGTAAGAATAAGTCGATGGATGTTTGTGTGAGTTTCATGTGTATGTGTGTGTCGCGACCACATTTGTCAATATTTTAAGGCAGTTCCAAGTGTTGATGGTTCTGCTGGATACCCATTGTGAGTGCTGTGTTGTAAGTGTGACTGTGTGTGTGTGTGTTCACGGGAAACCGTTGTGTATGCCTGTAAGAAAAAGTCGATGGGTGTTTGTGTGTGATTCTTGTGTATGTGTGTGTCGGTGAAACGTTTGTGAGTATGTTAGGGCAGTTCCAAGTGTTGATGGCTCTGCCGAGGTCCAGTGTGCGTACTGTGCTGTTAGTGTGACAGTGTGTGTGTGTGTGTGTGTGTGTTTGGGGAAACCCCACTCTGTCTCCCTGTAACAAAATGTTGATGGGTGTTTGTGTGTGTTTCTTCTGTATGTGTGTGTCGGGACCACGTTTGTTTGTATGTTAGGGCAGATTCAAGTGCCAGTGTGAATGCTGTGTTGTGAGTGTGATAGTGTGTGTGTGTGTGTGTTTGCGGAAACCATTGTGCATGACTGTAAGTAAAAGTCCATGGGAGTTTGTGTGTGTTTCTTGTGTATGTGTGTGTCGGGACCACGTTTGTGAGTATGTTAGGGCAGTTCCAACTGTTGATGGCTATGCCGGGGACCCAGTGTGAGTGCTGTGTTGTGCATGTGATAGTGTCTGTGTGTTTGTGTGTGTGTTTTGCTGGATACCATTGTGTATGTCTGTAAGAAAAAGTCGTAGGGTGTTTTTGTGTGTTTCTTCTGCATGTGTGTTTCGGGACCACGTTTGTGAATATGTTAAGGTAATTCCAAGTGTTCATGGCTCTGCTGGAAATCCAATGTGAGTGCTCTGTCGTGAGTGTGCCTTTTGTGTGTGTGTGTGTGTGTGTGTGTGTTTGCAGGAAACCATTGTGTATGCCTGCAAGAAAAAGTCGATGGGTGTTTGTGTGTGTTATTTGTATATGTGTGTGTCAGGACCATGTTTGTGATTATGTTAAAGCAGTTCCAAGTGTTGACGGCTGTGTTGGAGACCCAGTGTGAGTGCTGTGTTGTGAGTGTGATAGTGTGTGTGTGTCTGTGTGTGTTTCCGAACCCCCTGTGTACGCCTGTAAGAAAAATTCCATGGGTGTTTGTGTGTGTTTCTTGTGTATGCGTGTGTCAGGAAAACGTTTGTGAGTATGTTAGGGCAGTTCCAAGTGTTGATGGCTCTGCCGAGGCCCAGTGTGAGTGCTGTGTTGCGAGTGTGACAGTGTGTGTGTGTGTGTGTGTGTGTTTTCGGGTTACCATTGTCTATGCCTGTATGAAAAAGTCGATGGGTGTATTTGTGTGTTCTTGCGTATTGTGTTTCAGATCCACATTTGTGAGTGTGTGAGGGCAGTTCCAAGTGTTCATGAGTTTGCTGGATATCCAGTGTGAGTGTGTGTTGTGAGTGTGACAGTGTGTGTGCGTGTCTGTGTGTGTGTTTGCAGGAAACCAGTCTGTATGCCTATAAGAAAAATTCGATGGGTGTTTGTGTGTGTTTCTTCTGTATGTGTGTGTCGGGACCACATTTGTGAATATGTTAGGGCAGTTCCAAGTGTTGATGGCTCTGCTGGAGACCCAGTGAGAGTGCTGTGTTGTGAGTGTGACAGTGTGTGTGTGTCTGTGTGTGTGTGTGTGTTTGGGGGAACCCCACAGTGTATGCTTCTAAGAAAAAGTCGATGGGTGTTTGTGTGTGTTTCTTGTGTATGTGTGTGTCGGGACCACGTATGAGAGTATTTTGTGGCAGTTCCAAGCGCCAGAGTGAATGCTGTGTTGTGAGTGTGGCAGTGTGTGTTTCTGTGTGTGTTTGTGTTGGCGGGAAAACATTGTGTATGCCTGTAAGAATAAGTCGATGGATGTTTGTGTGAGTTTCATGTGTATGTGTGTGTCGCGACCACATTTGTCAATATTTTAAGGCAGTTCCAAGTGTTGATGGTTCTGCTGGATACCCATTGTGAGTGGTGTGTTGTAAGTGTGACTGTGTGTGTGTGTGTTCAAGGGAAACCGTTGTGTATGCCTGTAAGAAAAAGTCGATGGGTGTTTGTGTGCGTTTCTTGTGTATGTGTGTGTCGGGAAAACGTTTGGGAGTATGTTAGGGCAGTTCCAAGTGTTGATGGCTCTGCCGAGGACCAGTGTGAGTGCTGTGTTGCGAGTGTGACAGTGTGTGTGTGTGTGTTTTCGGGTAACCATTGTGTATGCCTGTATGAAAAAGTCGATGGGTGTATTTGTGTGTTCTTGCGTATTGTGTTTCAGATCCACATTTGTGAGTGTGTGAGGGCAGTTCCAAGTCTTCATGAGTTTGCAGGATATCCAGTGTGAGTGTGTGTTGTGAGTGTGACAGTGTGTGTGCGTGTCTGTGTGTGTGTTTGCAGGAAACCAGTCTGTATGCCTATAAGAAAAATTCGATGGGTGTTTGTGTGTGTTTTTTCTGTATGTGTGTGTCGGGACCACATGTGTGAATATGTTAGGGCAGTTCCAAGTGTTGATGGCTCTGCTGGAGACCCAGTGAGAGTGCTGTGTTGTGAGTGTGATAGTGTGTGTGTGTCTGTGTGTGTGTGTGTGTGTGTTTGGGGGAACCCCACAGTGTATGCTTCTAAGAAAAAGTCGATGGGTGTTTGTGTGTGTTTCTTGTGTATGTGTGTGTCGAGACCACGTATGTGAGTATGTTGTGGCAGTTCCAAGTGCCAGTGTGAATGCTGTGTTGTGAGTGTGGCAGTGTGTGTTTCTGTGTGTGTTTGTGTTGGCGGGAAAACATTGTGTATGCCTGTAAGAATAAGTCGATGGATGTTTGTGTGAGTTTCATGTGTATGTGTGTGTCGCGACCACATTTGTCAATATTTTAAGGCAGTTCCAAGTGTTGATGGTTCTGCTGGATACCCATTGTGAGTGCTGTGTTGTAAGTGTGACTGTGTGTGTGTGTGTTCACGGGAAACCGTTGTGTATGCCTGTAAGAAAAAGTCGATGGGTGTTTGTGTGTGATTCTTGTGTATGTGTGTGTCGGTGAAACGTTTGTGAGTATGTTAGGGCAGTTCCAAGTGTTGATGGCTCTGCCGAGGTCCAGTGTGCGTACTGTGCTGTTAGTGTGACAGTGTGTGTGTGTGTGTGTGTGTGTGTGTTTGGGGAAACCCCACTCTGTCTCCCTGTAACAAAATATTGATGGGTGTTTGTGTGTGTTTCTTCTGTATGTGTGTGTCGGGACCACGTTTGTTTGTATGTTAGGGCAGATTCAAGTGCCAGTGTGAATGCTGTGTTGTGAGTGTGATAGTGTGTGTGTGTGTGTTTGCGGAAACCATTGTGCATGACTGTAAGTAAAAGTCAATGGGAGTTTGTGTGTGTTTCTTGTGTATGTGTGTGTCGGGACCACGTTTGTGAGTATGTTAGGGCAGTTCCAACTGTTGATGGCTATGCCGGGGACCCAGTGTGAGTGCTGTGTTGTGCGTGTGATAGTGTCTGTGTGTGTGTGTGTGTGTTTTGCTGGATACCATTGTGTATGTCTGTAAGAAAAAGTCGTAGGGTGTTTTTGTGTGTTTCTTCTGCATGTGTGTTTCGGGACCACGTTTGTGAATATGTTAAGGTAATTCCAAGTGTTCATGGCTCTGCTGGAGATCCAATGTGAGTGCTCTGTCGTGAGTGTGCCTTTTGTGTGTGTGTGTGTGTGTGTGTGTGTGTTTGCAGGAAACCATTGTGTATGCCTGCAAGAAAAAGTCGATGGGTGTTTGTGTGTGTTATTTGTATATGTGTGTGTCAGGACCATGTTTGTGATTATGTTAAAGCAGTTCCAAGTGTTGACGGCTGTGTTGGAGACCCAGTGTGAGTGCTGTGTTGTGAGTGTGATAGTGTGTGTGTGTCTGTGTGTGTTTCCGAACCCCCTGTGTACGCCTGTAAGAAAAATTCCATGGGTGTTTGTGTGTGTTTCTTGTGTATGCGTGTGTCAGGAAAACGTTTGTGAGTATGTTAGGGCAGTTCCAAGTGTTGATGGCTCTGCCGAGGCCCAGTGTGAGTGCTGTGTTGCGAGTGTGACAGTGTGTGTGTGTGTGTGTGTGTGTGTTTTCGGGTTACCATTGTGTATGCCTGTATGAAAAAGTCGATGGGTGTATTTGTGTGTTCTTGCGTATTGTGTTTCAGATCCACATTTGTGAGTGTGTGAGGGCAGTTCCAAGTGTTCATGAGTTTGCTGGATATCCAGTGTGAGTGTGTGTTGTGAGTGTGACAGTGTGTGTGCGTGTCTGTGTGTGTGTTTGCAGGAAACCAGTCTGTATGCCTATAAGAAAAATTCGATGGGTGTTTGTGTGTGTTTCTTCTGTATGTGTGTGTCGGGACCACATTTGTGAATATGTTAGGGCAGTTCCAAGTGTTGATGGCTCTGCTGGAGACCCAGTGAGAGTGCTGTGTTGTGAGTGTGACAGTGTGTGTGTGTCTGTGTGTGTGTGTGTGTTTGGGGGAACCCCACAGTGTATGCTTCTAAGAAAAAGTCGATGGGTGTTTGTGTGTGTTTCTTGTGTATGTGTGTGTCGGGACCACGTATGAGAGTATTTTGTGGCAGTTCCAAGCGCCAGAGTGAATGCTGTGTTGTGAGTGTGGCAGTGTGTGTTTCTGTGTGTGTTTGTGTTGGCGGGAAAACATTGTGTATGCCTGTAAGAATAAGTCGATGGATGTTTGTGTGAGTTTCATGTGTATGTGTGTGTCGCGACCACATTTGTCAATATTTTAAGGCAGTTCCAAGTGTTGATGGTTCTGCTGGATACCCATTGTGAGTGGTGTGTTGTAAGTGTGACTGTGTGTGTGTGTGTTCAAGGGAAACCGTTGTGTATGCCTGTAAGAAAAAGTCGATGGGTGTTTGTGTGCGTTTCTTGTGTATGTGTGTGTCGGGAAAACGTTTGGGAGTATGTTAGGGCAGTTCCAAGTGTTGATGGCTCTGCCGAGGACCAGTGTGAGTGCTGTGTTGCGAGTGTGACAGTGTGTGTGTGTGTGTGTGTGTTTTCGGGTAACCATTGTGTATGCCTGTATGAAAAAGTCGATGGGTGTATTTGTGTGTTCTTGCGTATTGTGTTTCAGATCCACATTTGTGAGTGTGTGAGGGCAGTTCCAAGTCTTCATGAGTTTGCTGGATATCCAGTGTGAGTGTGTGTTGTGAGTGTGACAGTGTGTGTGCGTGTCTGTGTGTGTGTTTGCAGGAAACCAGTCTGTATGCCTATAAGAAAAATTCGATGGGTGTTTGTGTGTGTTTTTTCTGTATGTGTGTGTCGGGACCACATTTGTGAATATGTTAGGGCAGTTCCAAGTGTTGATGGCTCTGCTGGAGACCCAGTGAGAGTGCTGTGTTGTGAGTGTGATAGTGTGTGTGTGTCTGTGTGTGTGTGTGTGTTTGGGGGAACCCCACAGTGTATGCTTCTAAGAAAAAGTCGATGGGTGTTTGTGTGTGTTTCTTGTGTATGTGTGTGTCGGGACCACGTATGTGAGTATGTTGTGGCAGTTCCAAGCGCCAGTGTGAATGCTGTGTTGTGAGTGTGGCAGTGTGTGTTTCTGTGTGTGTTTGTGTTGGCGGGAAAACATTGTGTATGCCTGTAAGAATAAGTCGATGGATGTTTGTGTGAGTTTCATGTGTATGTGTGTGTCGCGACCACATTTGTCAATATTTTAAGGCAGTTCCAAGTGTTGATGGTTCTGCTGGATACCCATTGTGAGTGCTGTGTTGTAAGTGTGACTGTGTGTGTGTGTGTTCACGGGAAACCGTTGTGTATGCCTGTAAGAAAAAGTCGATGGGTGTTTGTGTGTGATTCTTGTGTATGTGTGTGTCGGTGAAACGTTTGTGAGTATGTTAGGGCAGTTCCAAGTGTTGATGGCTCTGCCGAGGTCCAGTGTGCGTACTGTGCTGTTAGTGTGACAGTGTGTGTGTGTGTGTGTGTGTGTTTGGGGAAACCCCACTCTGTCTCCCTGTAACAAAATGTTGATGGGTGTTTGTGTGTGTTTCTTCTGTATGTGTGTGTCGGGACCACGTTTGTTTGTATGTTAGGGCAGATTCAAGTGCCAGTGTGAATGCTGTGTTGTGAGTGTGATAGTGTGTGTGTGTGTGTGTTTGCGGAAACCATTGTGCATGACTGTAAGTAAAAGTCCATGGGAGTTTGTGTGTGTTTCTTGTGTATGTGTGTGTCGGGACCACGTTTGTGAGTATGTTAGGGCAGTTCCAACTGTTGATGGCTATGCCGGGGACCCAGTGTGAGTGCTGTGTTGTGCATGTGATAGTGTCTGTGTGTTTGTGTGTGTGTTTTGCTGGATACCATTGTGTATGTCTGTAAGAAAAAGTCGTAGGGTGTTTTTGTGTGTTTCTTCTGCATGTGTGTTTCGGGACCACGTTTGTGAATATGTTAAGGTAATTCCAAGTGTTCATGGCTCTGCTGGAAATCCAATGTGAGTGCTCTGTCGTGAGTGTGCCTTTTGTGTGTGTGTGTGTGTGTGTGTGTGTTTGCAGGAAACCATTGTGTATGCCTGCAAGAAAAAGTCGATGGGTGTTTGTGTGTGTTATTTGTATATGTGTGTGTCAGGACCATGTTTGTGATTATGTTAAAGCAGTTCCAAGTGTTGACGGCTGTGTTGGAGACCCAGTGTGAGTGCTGTGTTGTGAGTGTGATAGTGTGTGTGTGTCTGTGTGTGTTTCCGAACCCCCTGTGTACGCCTGTAAGAAAAATTCCATGGGTGTTTGTGTGTGTTTCTTGTGTATGCGTGTGTCAGGAAAACGTTTGTGAGTATGTTAGGGCAGTTCCAAGTGTTGATGGCTCTGCCGAGGCCCAGTGTGAGTGCTGTGTTGCGAGTGTGACAGTGTGTGTGTGTGTGTGTGTGTGTTTTCGGGTTACCATTGTCTATGCCTGTATGAAAAAGTCGATGGGTGTATTTGTGTGTTCTTGCGTATTGTGTTTCAGATCCACATTTGTGAGTGTGTGAGGGCAGTTCCAAGTGTTCATGAGTTTGCTGGATATCCAGTGTGAGTGTGTGTTGTGAGTGTGACAGTGTGTGTGCGTGTCTGTGTGTGTGTTTGCAGGAAACCAGTCTGTATGCCTATAAGAAAAATTCGATGGGTGTTTGTGTGTGTTTCTTCTGTATGTGTGTGTCGGGACCACATTTGTGAATATGTTAGGGCAGTTCCAAGTGTTGATGGCTCTGCTGGAGACCCAGTGAGAGTGCTGTGTTGTGAGTGTGACAGTGTGTGTGTGTCTGTGTGTGTGTGTGTGTTTGGGGGAACCCCACAGTGTATGCTTCTAAGAAAAAGTCGATGGGTGTTTGTGTGTGTTTCTTGTGTATGTGTGTGTCGGGACCACGTATGAGAGTATTTTGTGGCAGTTCCAAGCGCCAGAGTGAATGCTGTGTTGTGAGTGTGGCAGTGTGTGTTTCTGTGTGTGTTTGTGTTGGCGGGAAAACATTGTGTATGCCTGTAAGAATAAGTCGATGGATGTTTGTGTGAGTTTCATGTGTATGTGTGTGTCGCGACCACATTTGTCAATATTTTAAGGCAGTTCCAAGTGTTGATGGTTCTGCTGGATACCCATTGTGAGTGGTGTGTTGTAAGTGTGACTGTGTGTGTGTGTGTTCAAGGGAAACCGTTGTGTATGCCTGTAAGAAAAAGTCGATGGGTGTTTGTGTGCGTTTCTTGTGTATGTGTGTGTCGGGAAAACGTTTGGGAGTATGTTAGGGCAGTTCCAAGTGTTGATGGCTCTGCCGAGGACCAGTGTGAGTGCTGTGTTGCGAGTGTGACAGTGTGTGTGTGTGTGTTTTCGGGTAACCATTGTGTATGCCTGTATGAAAAAGTCGATGGGTGTATTTGTGTGTTCTTGCGTATTGTGTTTCAGATCCACATTTGTGAGTGTGTGAGGGCAGTTCCAAGTCTTCATGAGTTTGCAGGATATCCAGTGTGAGTGTGTGTTGTGAGTGTGACAGTGTGTGTGCGTGTCTGTGTGTGTGTTTGCAGGAAACCAGTCTGTATGCCTATAAGAAAAATTCGATGGGTGTTTGTGTGTGTTTTTTCTGTATGTGTGTGTCGGGACCACATGTGTGAATATGTTAGGGCAGTTCCAAGTGTTGATGGCTCTGCTGGAGACCCAGTGAGAGTGCTGTGTTGTGAGTGTGATAGTGTGTGTGTGTCTGTGTGTGTGTGTGTGTGTGTTTGGGGGAACCCCACAGTGTATGCTTCTAAGAAAAAGTCGATGGGTGTTTGTGTGTGTTTCTTGTGTATGTGTGTGTCGAGACCACGTATGTGAGTATGTTGTGGCAGTTCCAAGTGCCAGTGTGAATGCTGTGTTGTGAGTGTGGCAGTGTGTGTTTCTGTGTGTGTTTGTGTTGGCGGGAAAACATTGTGTATGCCTGTAAGAATAAGTCGATGGATGTTTGTGTGAGTTTCATGTGTATGTGTGTGTCGCGACCACATTTGTCAATATTTTAAGGCAGTTCCAAGTGTTGATGGTTCTGCTGGATACCCATTGTGAGTGCTGTGTTGTAAGTGTGACTGTGTGTGTGTGTGTTCACGGGAAACCGTTGTGTATGCCTGTAAGAAAAAGTCGATGGGTGTTTGTGTGTGATTCTTGTGTATGTGTGTGTCGGTGAAACGTTTGTGAGTATGTTAGGGCAGTTCCAAGTGTTGATGGCTCTGCCGAGGTCCAGTGTGCGTACTGTGCTGTTAGTGTGACAGTGTGTGTGTGTGTGTGTGTGTGTTTGGGGAAACCCCACTCTGTCTCCCTGTAACAAAATGTTGATGGGTGTTTGTGTGTGTTTCTTCTGTATGTGTGTGTCGGGACCACGTTTGTTTGTATGTTAGGGCAGATTCAAGTGCCAGTGTGAATGCTGTGTTGTGAGTGTGATAGTGTGTGTGTGTGTGTGTTTGCGGAAACCATTGTGCATGACTGTAAGTAAAAGTCAATGGGAGTTTGTGTGTGTTTCTTGTGTATGTGTGTGTCGGGACCACGTTTCTGAGTATGTTAGGGCAGTTCCAACTGTTGATGGCTATGCCGGGGACCCAGTGTGAGTGCTGTGTTGTGCGTGTGATAGTGTCTGTGTGTGTGTGTGTGTGTTTTGCTGGATACCATTGTGTATGTCTGTAAGAAAAAGTCGTAGGGTGTTTTTGTGTGTTTCTTCTGCATGTGTGTTTCGGGACCACGTTTGTGAATATGTTAAGGTAATTCCAAGTGTTCATGGCTCTGCTGGAGATCCAATGTGAGTGCTCTGTCGTGAGTGTGCCTTTTGTGTGTGTGTGTGTGTGTGTGTGTGTTTGCAGGAAACCATTGTGTATGCCTGCAAGAAAAAGTCGATGGGTGTTTGTGTGTGTTATTTGTATATGTGTGTGTCAGGACCATGTTTGTGATTATGTTAAAGCAGTTCCAAGTGTTGACGGCTGTGTTGGAGACCCAGTGTGAGTGCTGTGTTGTGAGTGTGATAGTGTGTGTGTGTCTGTGTGTGTTTCCGAACCCCCTGTGTACGCCTGTAAGAAAAATTCCATGGGTGTTTGTGTGTGTTTCTTGTGTATGCGTGTGTCAGGAAAACGTTTGTGAGTATGTTAGGGCAGTTCCAAGTGTTGATGGCTCTGCCGAGGCCCAGTGTGAGTGCTGTGTTGCGAGTGTGACAGTGTGTGTGTGTGTGTGTGTGTGTGTTTTCGGGTTACCATTGTGTATGCCTGTATGAAAAAGTCGATGGGTGTATTTGTGTGTTCTTGCGTATTGTGTTTCAGATCCACATTTGTGAGTGTGTGAGGGCAGTTCCAAGTGTTCATGAGTTTGCTGGATATCCAGTGTGAGTGTGTGTTGTGAGTGTGACAGTGTGTGTGCGTGTCTGTGTGTGTGTTTGCAGGAAACCAGTCTGTATGCCTATAAGAAAAATTCGATGGGTGTTTGTGTGTGTTTCTTCTGTATGTGTGTGTCGGGACCACATTTGTGAATATGTTAGGGCAGTTCCAAGTGTTGATGGCTCTGCTGGAGACCCAGTGAGAGTGCTGTGTTGTGAGTGTGACAGTGTGTGTGTGTCTGTGTGTGTGTGTGTGTTTGGGGGAACCCCACAGTGTATGCTTCTAAGAAAAAGTCGATGGGTGTTTGTGTGTGTTTCTTGTGTATGTGTGTGTCGGGACCACGTATGAGAGTATTTTGTGGCAGTTCCAAGCGCCAGAGTGAATGCTGTGTTGTGAGTGTGGCAGTGTGTGTTTCTGTGTGTGTTTGTGTTGGCGGGAAAACATTGTGTATGCCTGTAAGAATAAGTCGATAGATGTTTGTGTGAGTTTCATGTGTATGTGTGTGTCGCGACCACATTTGTCAATATTTTAAGGCAGTTCCAAGTGTTGATGGTTCTGCTGGATACCCATTGTGAGTGGTGTGTTGTAAGTGTGACTGTGTGTGTGTGTGTTCAAGGGAAACCGTTGTGTATGCCTGTAAGAAAAAGTCGATGGGTGTTTGTGTGCGTTTCTTGTGTATGTGTGTGTCGGGAAAACGTTTGGGAGTATGTTAGGGCAGTTCCAAGTGTTGATGGCTCTGCCGAGGACCAGTGTGAGTGCTGTGTTGCGAGTGTGACAGTGTGTGTGTGTGTGTTTTCGGGTAACCATTGTGTATGCCTGTATGAAAAAGTCGATGGGTGTATTTGTGTGTTCTTGCGTATTGTGTTTCAGATCCACATTTGTGAGTGTGTGAGGGCAGTTCCAAGTCTTCATGAGTTTGCAGGATATCCAGTGTGAGTGTGTGTTGTGAGTGTGACAGTGTGTGTGCGTGTCTGTGTGTGTGTTTGCAGGAAACCAGTCTGTATGCCTATAAGAAAAATTCGATGGGTGTTTGTGTGTGTTTTTTCTGTATGTGTGTGTCGGGACCACATTTGTGAATATGTTAGGGCAGTTCCAAGTGTTGATGGCTCTGCTGGAGACCCAGTGAGAGTGCTGTGTTGTGAGTGTGATAGTGTGTGTGTGTCTGTGTGTGTGTGTGTGTGTTTGGGGGAACCCCACAGTGTATGCTTCTAAGAAAAAGTCGATGGGTGTTTGTGTGTGTTTCTTGTGTATGTGTGTGTCGAGACCACGTATGTGAGTATGTTGTGGCAGTTCCAAGTGCCAGTGTGAATGCTGTGTTGTGAGTGTGGCAGTGTGTGTTTCTGTGTGTGTTTGTGTTGGCGGGAAAACATTGTGTATGCCTGTAAGAATAAGTCGATGGATGTTTGTGTGAGTTTCATGTGTATGTGTGTGTCGCGACCACATTTGTCAATATTTTAAGGCAGTTCCAAGTGTTGATGGTTCTGCTGGATACCCATTGTGAGTGCTGTGTTGTAAGTGTGACTGTGTGTGTGTGTGTTCACGGGAAACCGTTGTGTATGCCTGTAAGAAAAAGTCGATGGGTGTTTGTGTGTGATTCTTGTGTATGTGTGTGTCGGTGAAACGTTTGTGAGTATGTTAGGGCAGTTCCAAGTGTTGATGGCTCTGCCGAGGTCCAGTGTGCGTACTGTGCTGTTAGTGTGACAGTGTGTGTGTGTGTGTGTGTGTGTGTGTTTGGGGAAACCCCACTCTGTCTCCCTGTAACAAAATGTTGATGGGTGTTTGTGTGTGTTTCTTCTGTATGTGTGTGTCGGGACCACGTTTGTTTGTATGTTAGGGCAGATTCAAGTGCCAGTGTGAATGCTGTGTTGTGAGTGTGATAGTGTGTGTGTGTGTGTGTTTGCGGAAACCATTGTGCATGACTGTAAGTAAAAGTCAATGGGAGTTTGTGTGTGATTCTTGTGTATGTGTGTGTCGGGACCACGTTTGTGAGTATGTTAGGGCAGTTCCAACTGTTGATGGCTATGCCGGGGACCCAGTGTGAGTGCTGTGTTGTGCGTGTGATAGTGTCTGTGTGTGTGTGTGTGTGTGTTGCTGGATACCATTGTGTATGTCTGTAAGAAAAAGTCGTAGGGTGTTTTTGTGTGTTTCTTCTGCATGTGTGTTTCGGGACCACGTTTGTGAATATGTTAAGGTAATTCCAAGTGTTCATGGCTCTGCTGGAGATCCAATGTGAGTGCTCTGTCGTGAGTGTGCCTTTTGTGTGTGTGTGTGTGTGTGTGTGTGTTTGCAGGAAACCATTGTGTATGCCTGCAAGAAAAAGTCGATGGGTGTTTGTGTGTGTTATTTGTATATGTGTGTGTCAGGACCATGTTTGTGATTATGTTAAAGCAGTTCCAAGTGTTGACGGCTGTGTTGGAGACCCAGTGTGAGTGCTGTGTTGTGAGTGTGATAGTGTGTGTGTGTCTGTGTGTGTTTCCGAACCCCCTGTGTACGCCTGTAAGAAAAATTCCATGGGTGTTTGTGTGTGTTTCTTGTGTATGCGTGTGTCAGGAAAACGTTTGTGAGTATGTTAGGGCAGTTCCAAGTGTTGATGGCTCTGCCGAGGCCCAGTGTGAGTGCTGTGTTGCGAGTGTGACAGTGTGTGTGTGTGTGTGTGTGTGTGTGTGTTTTCGGGTTACCATTGTGTATGCCTGTATGAAAAAGTCGATGGGTGTATTTGTGTGTTCTTGCGTATTGTGTTTCAGATCCACATTTGTGAGTGTGTGAGGGCAGTTCCAAGTGTTCATGAGTTTGCTGGATATCCAGTGTGAGTGTGTGTTGTGAGTGTGACAGTGTGTGTGCGTGTCTGTGTGTGTGTTTGCAGGAAACCAGTCTGTATGCCTATAAGAAAAATTCGATGGGTGTTTGTGTGTGTTTCTTCTGTATGTGTGTGTCGGGACCACATTTGTGAATATGTTAGGGCAGTTCCAAGTGTTGATGGCTCTGCTGGAGACCCAGTGAGAGTGCTGTGTTGTGAGTGTGACAGTGTGTGTGTGTCTGTGTGTGTGTGTGTGTTTGGGGGAACCCCACAGTGTATGCTTCTAAGAAAAAGTCGATGGGTGTTTGTGTGTGTTTCTTCTGTATGTGTGTGTCGGGACCACATTTGTGAATATGTTAGGGCAGTTCCAAGTGTTGATGGCTCTGCTGGAGACCCAGTGAGAGTGCTGTGTTGTGAGTGTGACAGTGTGTGTGTGTCTGTGTGTGTGTGTGTGTTTGGGGGAACCCCACAGTGTATGCTTCTAAGAAAAAGTCGATGGGTGTTTGTGTGTGTTTCTTGTGTATGTGTGTGTCGGGACCACGTATGAGAGTATTTTGTGGCAGTTCCAAGCGCCAGAGTGAATGCTGTGTTGTGAGTGTGGCAGTGTGTGTTTCTGTGTGTGTTTGTGTTGGCGGGAAAACATTGTGTATGCCTGTAAGAATAAGTCGATGGATGTGTGTGTGAGTTTCATGTGTATGTGTGTGTCGCGACCACATTTGTCAATATTTTAAGGCAGTTCCAAGTGTTGATGGTTCTGCTGGATACCCATTGTGAGTGGTGTGTTGTAAGTGTGACTGTGTGTGTGTGTGTTCAAGGGAAACCGTTGTGTATGCCTGTAAGAAAAAGTCGATGGGTGTTTGTGTGCGTTTCTTGTGTATGTGTGTGTCGGGAAAACGTTTGGGAGTATGTTAGGGCAGTTCCAAGTGTTGATGGCTCTGCCGAGGACCAGTGTGAGTGCTGTGTTGCGAGTGTGACAGTGTGTGTGTGTGTGTGTGTGTTTTCGGGTAACCATTGTGTATGCCTGTATGAAAAAGTCGATGGGTGTATTTGTGTGTTCTTGCGTATTGTGTTTCAGATCCACATTTGTGAGTGTGTGAGGGCAGTTCCAAGTCTTCATGAGTTTGCTGGATATCCAGTGTGAGTGTGTGTTGTGAGTGTGACAGTGTGTGTGCGTGTCTGTGTGTGTGTTTGCAGGAAACCAGTCTGTATGCCTATAAGAAAAATTCGATGGGTGTTTGTGTGTGTTTTTTCTGTATGTGTGTGTCGGGACCACATTTGTGAATATGTTAGGGCAGTTCCAAGTGTTGATGGCTCTGCTGGAGACCCAGTGAGAGTGCTGTGTTGTGAGTGTGATAGTGTGTGTGTGTCTGTGTGTGTGTGTGTGTGTTTGGGGGAACCCCACAGTGTATGCTTCTAAGAAAAAGTCGATGGGTGTTTGTGTGTGTTTCTTGTGTATGTGTGTGTCGAGACCACGTATGTGAGTATGTTGTGGCAGTTCCAAGCGCCAGTGTGAATGCTGTGTTGTGAGTGTGGCAGTGTGTGTTTCTGTGTGTGTTTGTGTTGGCGGGAAAACATTGTGTATGCCTGTAAGAATAAGTCGATGGATGTTTGTGTGAGTTTCATGTGTATGTGTGTGTCGCGACCACATTTGTCAATATTTTAAGGCAGTTCCAAGTGTTGATGGTTCTGCTGGATACCCATTGTGAGTGCTGTGTTGTAAGTGTGACTGTGTGTGTGTGTGTGTTCACGGGAAACCGTTGTGTATGCCTGTAAGAAAAAGTCGATGGGTGTTTGTGTGTGATTCTTGTGTATGTGTGTGTCGGTGAAAGGTTTGTGAGTATGTTAGGGCAGTTCCAAGTGTTGATGGCTCTGCCGAGGTCCAGTGTGCGTACTGTGCTGTTAGTGTGACAGTGTGTGTGTGTGTGTGTGTGTGTTTGGGGAAACCCCACTCTGTCTCCCTGTAACAAAATGTTGATGGGTGTTTGTGTGTGTTTCTTCTGTATGTGTGTGTCGGGACCACGTTTGTTTGTATGTTAGGGCAGATTCAAGTGCCAGTGTGAATGCTGTGTTGTGAGTGTGATAGTGTGTGTGTGTGTGTGTTTGCGGAAACCATTGTGCATGACTGTAAGTAAAAGTCCATGGGAGTTTGTGTGTGTTTCTTGTGTATGTGTGTGTCGGGACCACGTTTGTGAGTATGTTAGGGCAGTTCCAACTGTTGATGGCTATGCCGGGGACCCAGTGTGAGTGCTGTGTTGTGCGTGTGATAGTGTCTGTGTGTGTGTGTGTGTTTTGCTGGATACCATTGTGTATGTCTGTAAGAAAAAGTCGTAGGGTGTTTTTGTGTGTTTCTTCTGCATGTGTGTTTCGGGACCACGTTTGTGAATATGTTAAGGTAATTCCAAGTGTTCATGGCTCTGCTGGAGATCCAATGTGAGTGCTCTGTCGTGAGTGTGCCTTTTGTGTGTGTGTGTGTGTGTGTGTGTGTGTTTGCAGGAAACCATTGTGTATGCCTGCAAGAAAAAGTCGATGGGTGTTTGTGTGTGTTATTTGTATATGTGTGTGTCAGGACCATGTTTGTGATTATGTTAAAGCAGTTCCAAGTGTTGACGGCTGTGTTGGAGACCCAGTGTGAGTGCTGTGTTGTGAGTGTGATAGTGTGTGTGTGTCTGTGTGTGTTTCCGAACCCCCTGTGTACGCCTGTAAGAAAAATTCCATGGGTGTTTGTGTGTGTTTCTTGTGTATGCGTGTGTCAGGAAAACGTTTGTGAGTATGTTAGGGCAGTTCCAAGTGTTGATGGCTCTGCCGAGGCCCAGTGTGAGTGCTGTGTTGCGAGTGTGACAGTGTGTGTGTGTGTGTGTGTTTTCGGGTTACCATTGTGTATGCCTGTATGAAAAAGTCGATGGGTGTATTTGTGTGTTCTTGCGTATTGTGTTTCAGATCCACATTTGTGAGTGTGTGAGGGCAGTTCCAAGTCTTCATGAGTTTGCTGGATATCCAGTGTGAGTGTGTGTTGTGAGTGTGACAGTGTGTGTGCGTGTCTGTGTGTGTGTTTGCAGGAAACCAGTCTGTATGCCTATAAGAAAAATTCGATGGGTGTTTGTGTGTGTTTCTTCTGTATGTGTGTGTCGGGACCACATTTGTGAATATGTTAGGGCAGTTCCAAGTGTTGATGGCTCTGCTGGAGACCCAGTGAGAGTGCTGTGTTGTGAGTGTGACAGTGTGTGTGTGTCTGTGTGTGTGTGTGTGTGTTTGGGGGAACCCCACAGTGTATGCTTCTAAGAAAAAGTCGATGGGTGTTTGTGTGTGTTTCTTGTGTATGTGTGTGTCGGGACCACGTATGAGAGTATTTTGTGGCAGTTCCAAGCGCCAGAGTGAATGCTGTGTTGTGAGTGTGGCAGTGTGTGTTTCTGTGTGTGTTTGTGTTGGCGGGAAAACATTGTGTATGCCTGTAAGAATAAGTCGATGGATGTTTGTGTGAGTTTCATGTGTATGTGTGTGTCGCGACCACATTTGTCAATATTTTAAGGCAGTTCCAAGTGTTGATGGTTCTGCTGGATACCCATTGTGAGTGGTGTGTTGTAAGTGTGACTGTGTGTGTGTGTGTTCAAGGGAAACCGTTGTGTATGCCTGTAAGAAAAAGTCGATGGGTGTTTGTGTGCGTTTCTTGTGTATGTGTGTGTCGGGAAAACGTTTGGGAGTATGTTAGGGCAGTTCCAAGTGTTGATGGCTCTGCCGAGGACCAGTGTGAGTGCTGTGTTGCGAGTGTGACAGTGTGTGTGTGTGTGTGTGTGTTGTTTTCGGGTAACCGTTGTGTATGCCTGTAAGAAAAAGTCGATGGGTGTTTGTGTGTGATTCTTGTGTATGTGTGTGTCGGTGAAACGTTTGTGAGTATGTTAGGGCAGTTCCAAGTGTTGATGGCTCTGCCGAGGTCCAGTGTGCGTACTGTGCTGTTAGTGTGACAGTGTGTGTGTGTGTGTGTGTGTGTGTTTGGGGAATCCCCACTCTGTCTCCCTGTAACAAAATGTTGATGGGTGTTTGTGTGTGTTTCTTCTGTATGTGTGTGTCGGGACCACGTTTGTTTGTATGTTAGGGCAGATTCAAGTGCCAGTGTGAATGCTGTGTTGTGAGTGTGATAGTGTGTGTGTGTGTGTGTGTTTGCGGAAACCATGTGCATGACTGTAAGTAAAAGTCCATGGGAGTTTGTGTGTGTTTCTTGTGTATGTGTGTGTCGGGACCACGTTTGTGAGTATGTTAGGGCAGTTCCAACTGTTGATGGCTATGCCGGGGACCCAGTGTGAGTGCTGTGTTGTGCGTGTGATAGTGTCTGTGTGTGTGTGTGTGTGTTTTGCGGGATACCATTGTGTATGTCTGTAAGAAAAAGTCGTAGGGTGTTTTTGTGTGTTTCTTCTGCATGTGTGTTTCGGGACCACGTTTGTGAATATGTTAAGGTAATTCCAAGTGTTCATGGCTCTGCTGGAGATCCAATGTGAGTGCTCTGTCGTGAGTGTGCCTTTTGTGTGTGTGTGTGTGTGTGTGTGTGTGTTTGCAGGAAACCATTGTGTATGCCTGCAAGAAAAAGTCGATGGGTGTTTGTGTGTGTTATTTGTATATGCGTGTGTCAGGACCATGTTTGTGATTATGTTAAAGCAGTTCCAAGTGTTGACGGCTGTGTTGGAGACCCAGTGTGAGTGCTGTGTTGTGAGTGTGATAGTGTGTGTGTGTCTGTGTGTGTTTCCGAACCCCCTGTGTACGCCTGTAAGAAAAATTCCATGGGTGTTTGTGTGTGTTTCTTGTGTATGCGTGTGTCAGGAAAACGTTTGTGAGTATGTTAGGGCAGTTCCAAGTGTTGATGGCTCTGCCGAGGCCCAGTGTGAGTGCTGTGTTGCGAGTGTGACAGTGTGTGTGTGTGTGTGTGTGTGTTTTCGGGTTACCATTGTGTATGCCTGTATGAAAAAGTCGATGGGTGTATTTGTGTGTTCTTGCGTATTGTGTTTCAGATCCACATTTGTGAGTGTGTGAGGGCAGTTCCAAGTGTTCATGAGTTTGCTGGATATCCAGTGTGAGTGTGTGTTGTGAGTGTGACAGTGTGTGTGCGTGTCTGTGTGTGTGTTTGCAGGAAACCAGTCTGTATGCCTATAAGAAAAATTCGATGGGTGTTTGTGTGTGTTTCTTCTGTATGTGTGTGTCGGGACCACATTTGTGAATATGTTAGGGCAGTTCCAAGTGTTGATGGCTCTGCTGGAGACCCAGTGAGAGTGCTGTGTTGTGAGTGTGACAGTGTGTGTGTGTCTGTGTGTGTGTGTGTGTGTTTGGGGGAACCCCACAGTGTATGCTTCTAAGAAAAAGTCGATGGGTGTTTGTGTGTGTTTCTTGTGTATGTGTGTGTCGGGACCACGTATGAGAGTATTTTGTGGCAGTTCCAAGCGCCAGAGTGAATGCTGTGTTGTGAGTGTGGCAGTGTGTGTTTCTGTGTGTGTTTGTGTTGGCGGGAAAACATTGTGTATGCCTGTAAGAATAAGTCGATGGATGTTTGTGTGAGTTTCATGTGTATGTGTGTGTCGCGACCACATTTGTCAATATTTTAAGGCAGTTCCAAGTGTTGATGGTTCTGCTGGATACCCATTGTGAGTGGTGTGTTGTAAGTGTGACTGTGTGTGTGTGTGTTCAAGGGAAACCGTTGTGTATGCCTGTAAGAAAAAGTCGATGGGTGTTTGTGTGCGTTTCTTGTGTATGTGTGTGTCGGGAAAACGTTTGGGAGTATGTTAGGGCAGTTCCAAGTGTTGATGGCTCTGCCGAGGACCAGTGTGAGTGCTGTGTTGCGAGTGTGACAGTGTGTGTGTGTGTGTGTGTGTTGTTTTCGGGTAACCGTTGTGTATGCCTGTAAGAAAAAGTCGATGGGTGTTTGTGTGTGATTCTTGTGTATGTGTGTGTCGGTGAAACGTTTGTGAGTATGTTAGGGCAGTTCCAAGTGTTGATGGCTCTGCCGAGGTCCAGTGTGCGTACTGTGCTGTTAGTGTGACAGTGTGTGTGTGTGTGTGTGTGTGTGTTTGGGGAATCCCCACTCTGTCTCCCTGTAACAAAATGTTGATGGGTGTTTGTGTGTGTTTCTTCTGTATGTGTGTGTCGGGACCACGTTTGTTTGTATGTTAGGGCAGATTCAAGTGCCAGTGTGAATGCTGTGTTGTGAGTGTGATAGTGTGTGTGTGTGTGTGTGTTTGCGGAAACCATGTGCATGACTGTAAGTAAAAGTCCATGGGAGTTTGTGTGTGTTTCTTGTGTATGTGTGTGTCGGGACCACGTTTGTGAGTATGTTAGGGCAGTTCCAACTGTTGATGGCTATGCCGGGGACCCAGTGTGAGTGCTGTGTTGTGCGTGTGATAGTGTCTGTGTGTGTGTGTGTGTGTTTTGCGGGATACCATTGTGTATGTCTGTAAGAAAAAGTCGTAGGGTGTTTTTGTGTGTTTCTTCTGCATGTGTGTTTCGGGACCACGTTTGTGAATATGTTAAGGTAATTCCAAGTGTTCATGGCTCTGCTGGAGATCCAATGTGAGTGCTCTGTCGTGAGTGTGCCTTTTGTGTGTGTGTGTGTGTGTGTGTGTGTGTTTGCAGGAAACCATTGTGTATGCCTGCAAGAAAAAGTCGATGGGTGTTTGTGTGTGTTATTTGTATATGCGTGTGTCAGGACCATGTTTGTGATTATGTTAAAGCAGTTCCAAGTGTTGACGGCTGTGTTGGAGACCCAGTGTGAGTGCTGTGTTGTGAGTGTGATAGTGTGTGTGTGTCTGTGTGTGTTTCCGAACCCCCTGTGTACGCCTGTAAGAAAAATTCCATGGGTGTTTGTGTGTGTTTCTTGTGTATGCGTGTGTCAGGAAAACGTTTGTGAGTATGTTAGGGCAGTTCCAAGTGTTGATGGCTCTGCCGAGGCCCAGTGTGAGTGCTGTGTTGCGAGTGTGACAGTGTGTGTGTGTGTGTGTGTGTGTTTTCGGGTTACCATTGTGTATGCCTGTATGAAAAAGTCGATGGGTGTATTTGTGTGTTCTTGCGTATTGTGTTTCAGATCCACATTTGTGAGTGTGTGAGGGCAGTTCCAAGTGTTCATGAGTTTGCTGGATATCCAGTGTGAGTGTGTGTTGTGAGTGTGACAGTGTGTGTGCGTGTCTGTGTGTGTGTTTGCAGGAAACCAGTCTGTATGCCTATAAGAAAAATTCGATGGGTGTTTGTGTGTGTTTCTTCTGTATGTGTGTGTCGGGACCACATTTGTGAATATGTTAGGGCAGTTCCAAGTGTTGATGGCTCTGCTGGAGACCCAGTGAGAGTGCTGTGTTGTGAGTGTGACAGTGTGTGTGTGTCTGTGTGTGTGTGTGTGTGTTTGGGGGAACCCCACAGTGTATGCTTCTAAGAAAAAGTCGATGGGTGTTTGTGTGTGTTTCTTGTGTATGTGTGTGTCGGGACCACGTATGAGAGTATTTTGTGGCAGTTCCAAGCGCCAGAGTGAATGCTGTGTTGTGAGTGTGGCAGTGTGTGTTTCTGTGTGTGTTTGTGTTGGCGGGAAAACATTGTGTATGCCTGTAAGAATAAGTCGATGGATGTTTGTGTGAGTTTCATGTGTATGTGTGTGTCGCGACCACATTTGTCAATATTTTAAGGCAGTTCCAAGTGTTGATGGTTCTGCTGGATACCCATTGTGAGTGGTGTGTTGTAAGTGTGACTGTGTGTGTGTGTGTTCAAGGGAAACCGTTGTGTATGCCTGTAAGAAAAAGTCGATGGGTGTTTGTGTGCGTTTCTTGTGTATGTGTGTGTCGGGAAAACGTTTGGGAGTATGTTAGGGCAGTTCCAAGTGTTGATGGCTCTGCCGAGGACCAGTGTGAGTGCTGTGTTGCGAGTGTGACAGTGTGTGTGTGTGTGTGTGTGTTGTTTTCGGGTAACAGTTGTGTATGCCTGTAAGAAAAAGTCGATGGGTGTTTGTGTGTGATTCTTGTGTATGTGTGTGTCGGTGAAACGTTTGTGAGTATGTTAGGGCAGTTCCAAGTGTTGATGGCTCTGCCGAGGTCCAGTGTGCGTACTGTGCTGTTAGTGTGACAGTGTGTGTGTGTGTGTGTGTGTGTGTTTGGGGAATCCCCACTCTGTCTCCCTGTAACAAAATGTTGATGGGTGTTTGTGTGTGTTTCTTCTGTATGTGTGTGTCGGGACCACGTTTGTTTGTATGTTAGGGCAGATTCAAGTGCCAGTGTGAATGCTGTGTTGTGAGTGTGATAGTGTGTGTGTGTGTGTGTGTTTGCGGAAACCATGTGCATGACTGTAAGTAAAAGTCCATGGGAGTTTGTGTGTGTTTCTTGTGTATGTGTGTGTCGGGACCACGTTTGTGAGTATGTTAGGGCAGTTCCAACTGTTGATGGCTATGCCGGGGACCCAGTGTGAGTGCTGTGTTGTGCGTGTGATAGTGTCTGTGTGTGTGTGTGTGTGTTTTGCGGGATACCATTGTGTATGTCTGTAAGAAAAAGTCGTAGGGTGTTTTTGTGTGTTTCTTCTGCATGTGTGTTTCGGGACCACGTTTGTGAATATGTTAAGGTAATTCCAAGTGTTCATGGCTCTGCTGGAGATCCAATGTGAGTGCTCTGTCGTGAGTGTGCCTTTTGTGTGTGTGTGTGTGTGTGTGTGTGTGTTTGCAGGAAACCATTGTGTATGCCTGCAAGAAAAAGTCGATGGGTGTTTGTGTGTGTTATTTGTATATGCGTGTGTCAGGACCATGTTTGTGATTATGTTAAAGCAGTTCCAAGTGTTGACGGCTGTGTTGGAGACCCAGTGTGAGTGCTGTGTTGTGAGTGTGATAGTGTGTGTGTGTCTGTGTGTGTTTCCGAACCCCCTGTGTACGCCTGTAAGAAAAATTCCATGGGTGTTTGTGTGTGTTTCTTGTGTATGCGTGTGTCAGGAAAACGTTTGTGAGTATGTTAGGGCAGTTCCAAGTGTTGATGGCTCTGCCGAGGCCCAGTGTGAGTGCTGTGTTGCGAGTGTGACAGTGTGTGTGTGTGTGTGTGTGTGTGTTTTCGGGTTACCATTGTGTATGCCTGTATGAAAAAGTCGATGGGTGTATTTGTGTGTTCTTGCGTATTGTGTTTCAGATCCACATTTGTGAGTGTGTGAGGGCAGTTCCAAGTGTTCATGAGTTTGCTGGATATCCAGTGTGAGTGTGTGTTGTGAGTGTGACAGTGTGTGTGCGTGTCTGTGTGTGTGTTTGCAGGAAACCAGTCTGTATGCCTATAAGAAAAATTCGATGGGTGTTTGTGTGTGTTTCTTCTGTATGTGTGTGTCGGGACCACATTTGTGAATATGTTAGGGCAGTTCCAAGTGTTGATGGCTCTGCTGGAGACCCAGTGAGAGTGCTGTGTTGTGAGTGTGACAGTGTGTGTGTGTCTGTGTGTGTGTGTGTGTGTTTGGGGGAACCCCACAGTGTATGCTTCTAAGAAAAAGTCGATGGGTGTTTGTGTGTGTTTCTTGTGTATGTGTGTGTCGGGACCACGTATGAGAGTATTTTGTGGCAGTTCCAAGCGCCAGAGTGAATGCTGTGTTGTGAGTGTGGCAGTGTGTGTTTCTGTGTGTGTTTGTGTTGGCGGGAAAACATTGTGTATGCCTGTAAGAATAAGTCGATGGATGTTTGTGTGAGTTTCATGTGTATGTGTGTGTCGCGACCACATTTGTCAATATTTTAAGGCAGTTCCAAGTGTTGATGGTTCTGCTGGATACCCATTGTGAGTGGTGTGTTGTAAGTGTGACTGTGTGTGTGTGTGTTCAAGGGAAACCGTTGTGTATGCCTGTAAGAAAAAGTCGATGGGTGTTTGTGTGCGTTTCTTGTGTATGTGTGTGTCGGGAAAACGTTTGGGAGTATGTTAGGGCAGTTCCAAGTGTTGATGGCTCTGCCGAGGACCAGTGTGAGTGCTGTGTTGCGAGTGTGACAGTGTGTGTGTGTGTGTGTGTGTGTTTTCGGGTAACCATTGTGTATGCCTGTATGAAAAAGTCGATGGGTGTATTTGTGTGTTCTTGCGTATTGTGTTTCAGATCCACATTTGTGAGTGTGTGAGGGCAGTTCCAAGTCTTCATGAGTTTGCAGGATATCCAGTGTGAGTGTGTGTTGTGAGTGTGACAGTGTGTGTGCGTGTCTGTGTGTGTGTTTGCAGGAAACCAGTCTGTATGCCTATAAGAAAAATTCGATGGGTGTTTGTGTGTGTTTTTTCTGTATGTGTGTGTCGGGACCACATTTGTGAATATGTTAGGGCAGTTCCAAGTGTTGATGGCTCTGCTGGAGACCCAGTGAGAGTGCTGTGTTGTGAGTGTGATAGTGTGTGTGTGTCTGTGTGTGTGTGTGTGTTTGGGGGAACCCCACAGTGTATGCTTCTAAGAAAAAGTCGATGGGTGTTTGTGTGTGTTTCTTGTGTATGTGTGTGTCGAGACCACGTATGTGAGTATGTTGTGGCAGTTCCAAGCGCCAGTGTGAATGCTGTGTTGTGAGTGTGGCAGTGTGTGTTTCTGTGTGTGTTTGTGTTGGCGGGAAAACATTGTGTATGCCTGTAAGAATAAGTCGATGGATGTTTGTGTGAGTTTCATGTGTATGTGTGTGTCGCGACCACATTTGTCAATATTTTAAGGCAGTTCCAAGTGTTGATGGTTCTGCTGGATACCCATTGTGAGTGCTGTGTTGTAAGTGTGACTGTGTGTGTGTGTGTGTTCACGGGAAACCGTTGTGTATGCCTGTAAGAAAAAGTCGATGGGTGTTTGTGTGTGATTCTTGTGTATGTGTGTGTCGGTGAAACGTTTGTGAGTATGTTAGGGCAGTTCCAAGTGTTGATGGCTCTGCCGAGGTCCAGTGTGCGTACTGTGCTGTTAGTGTGACAGTGTGTGTGTGTGTGTGTGTGTTTGGGGAAACCCCACTCTGTCTCCCTGTAACAAAATGTTGATGGGTGTTTGTGTGTGTTTCTTCTGTATGTGTGTGTCGGGACCACGTTTGTTTGTATGTTAGGGCAGATTCAAGTGCCAGTGTGAATGCTGTGTTGTGAGTGTGATAGTGTGTGTGTGTGTGTGTTTGCGGAAACCATTGTGCATGACTGTAAGTAAAAGTCCATGGGAGTTTGTGTGTGTTTCTTGTGTATGTGTGTGTCGGGACCACGTTTGTGAGTATGTTAGGGCAGTTCCAACTGTTGATGGCTATGCCGGGGACCCAGTGTGAGTGCTGTGTTGTGCGTGTGATAGTGTCTGTGTGTGTGTGGGTGTTTTGCTGGATACCATTGTGTATGTCTGTAAGAAAAAGTCGTAGGGTGTTTTTGTGTGTTTCTTCTGCATGTGTGTTTCGGGACCACGTTTGTGAATATGTTAAGGTAATTCCAAGTGTTCATGGCTCTGCTGGAGATCCAATGTGAGTGCTCTGTCGTGAGTGTGCCTTTTGTGTGTGTGTGTGTGTGTGTGTGTGTGTTTGCAGGAAACCATTGTGTATGCCTGCAAGAAAAAGTCGATGGGTGTTTGTGTGTGTTATTTGTATATGTGTGTGTCAGGACCATGTTTGTGATTATGTTAAAGCAGTTCCAAGTGTTGACGGCTGTGTTGGAGACCCAGTGTGAGTGCTGTGTTGTGAGTGTGATAGTGTGTGTGTGTCTGTGTGTGTTTCCGAACCCCCTGTGTACGCCTGTAAGAAAAATTCCATGGGTGTTTGTGTGTGTTTCTTGTGTATGCGTGTGTCAGGAAAACGTTTGTGAGTATGTTAGGGCAGTTCCAAGTGTTGATGGCTCTGCCGAGGCCCAGTGTGAGTGCTGTGTTGCGAGTGTGACAGTGTGTGTGTGTGTGTGTGTGTGTTTTCGGGTTACCATTGTGTATGCCTGTATGAAAAAGTCGATGGGTGTATTTGTGTGTTCTTGCGTATTGTGTTTCAGATCCACATTTGTGAGTGTGTGAGGGCAGTTCCAAGTGTTCATGAGTTTGCTGGATATCCAGTGTGAGTGTGTGTTGTGAGTGTGACAGTGTGTGTGCGTGTCTGTGTGTGTGTTTGCAGGAAACCAGTCTGTATGCCTATAAGAAAAATTCGATGGGTGTTTGTGTGTGTTTCTTCTGTATGTGTGTGTCGGGACCACATTTGTGAATATGTTAGGGCAGTTCCAAGTGTTGATGGCTCTGCTGGAGACCCAGTGAGAGTGCTGTGTTGTGAGTGTGATAGTGTGTGTGTGTCTGTGTGTGTGTGTGTGTTTGGGGGAACCCCACAGTGTATGCTTCTAAGAAAAAGTCGATGGGTGTTTGTGTGTGTTTCTTGTGTATGTGTGTGTCGGGACCACGTATGAGAGTATTTTGTGGCAGTTCCAAGCGCCAGAGTGAATGCTGTGTTGTGAGTGTGGCAGTGTGTGTTTCTGTGTGTGTTTGTGTTGGCGGGAAAACATTGTGTATGCCTGTAAGAATAAGTCGATGGATGTTTGTGTGAGTTTCATGTGTATGTGTGTGTCGCGACCACATTTGTCAATATTTTAAGGCAGTTCCAAGTGTTGATGGTTCTGCTGGATACCCATTGTGAGTGGTGTGTTGTAAGTGTGACTGTGTGTGTGTGTGTTCAAGGGAAACCGTTGTGTATGCCTGTAAGAAAAAGTCGATGGGTGTTTGTGTGCGTTTCTTGTGTATGTGTGTGTCGGGAAAACGTTTGGGAGTATGTTAGGGCAGTTCCAAGTGTTGATGGCTCTGCCGAGGACCAGTGTGAGTGCTGTGTTGCGAGTGTGACAGTGTGTGTGTGTGTGTGTGTGTGTTTTCGGGTAACCGTTGTGTATGCCTGTATGAAAAAGTCGATGGGTGTATTTGTGTGTTCTTGCGTATTGTGTTTCAGATCCACATTTGTGAGTGTGTGAGGGCAGTTCCAAGTCTTCATGAGTTTGCAGGATATCCAGTGTGAGTGTGTGTTGTGAGTGTGACAGTGTGTGTGCGTGTCTGTGTGTGTGTTTGCAGGAAACCAGTCTGTATGCCTATAAGAAAAATTCGATGGGTGTTTGTGTGTGTTTTTTCTGTATGTGTGTGTCGGGACCACATTTGTGAATATGTTAGGGCAGTTCCAAGTGTTGATGGCTCTGCTGGAGACCCAGTGAGATTGCTGTGTTGTGAGTGTGATAGTGTGTGTGTGTCTGTGTGTGTGTGTGTGTGTTTGGGGGAACCCCACAGTGTATGCTTCTAAGAAAAAGTCGATGGGTGTTTGTGTGTGTTTCTTGTGTATGTGTGTGTCGAGACCACGTATGTGAGTATGTTGTGGCAGTTCCAAGCGCCAGTGTGAATGCTGTGTTGTGAGTGTGGCAGTGTGTGTTTCTGTGTGTGTTTGTGTTGGCGGGAAAACATTGTGTATACCTGTAAGAATAAGTCGATGGATGTTTGTGTGAGTTTCATGTGTATGTGTGTGTCGCGACCACATTTGTCAATATTTTAAGGCAGTTCCAAGTGTTGATGGTTCTGCTGGATACCCATTGTGAGTGCTGTGTTGTAAGTGTGACTGTGTGTGTGTGTGTTCACGGGAAACCGTTGTGTATGCCTGTAAGAAAAAGTCGATGGGTGTTTGTGTGTGATTCTTGTGTATGTGTGTGTCGGTGAAACGTTTGTGAGTATGTTAGGGCAGTTCCAAGTGTTGATGGCTCTGCCGAGGTCCAGTGTGCGTACTGTGCTGTTAGTGTGACAGTGTGTGTGCGTGTGTGTGTGTGTGTGTTTGGGGAAACCCCACTCTGTCTCCCTGTAACAAAATGTTGATGGGTGTTTGTGTGTGTTTCTTCTGTATGTGTGTGTCGGGACCACGTTTGTTTGTATGTTAGGGCAGATTCAAGTGCCAGTGTGAATGCTGTGTTGTGAGTGTGATAGTGTGTGTGTGTGTGTGTGTGTTTGCGGAAACCATGTGCATGACTGTAAGTAAAAGTCCATGGGAGTTTGTGTGTGTTTCTTGTGTATGTGTGTGTCGGGACCACGTTTGTGAGTATGTTAGGGCAGTTCCAACTGTTGATGGCTATGCCGGGGACCCAGTGTGAGTGCTGTGTTGTGCGTGTGATAGTGTCTGTGTGTGTGTGTGTGTGTTTTGCTGGATACCATTGTGTATGTCTGTAAGAAAAAGTCGTAGGGTGTTTTTGTGTGTTTCTTCTGCATGTGTGTTTCGGGACCACGTTTGTGAATATGTTAAGGTAATTCCAAGTGTTCATGGCTCTGCTGGAGATCCAATGTGAGTGCTCTGTCGTGAGTGTGCCTTTTGTGTGTGTGTGTGTGTGTGTGTGTGTTTGCAGGAAACCATTGTGTATGCCTGCAAGAAAAAGTCGATGGGTGTTTGTGTGTGTTATTTGTATATGCGTGTGTCAGGACCATGTTTGTGATTATGTTAAAGCAGTTCCAAGTGTTGACGGCTGTGTTGGAGACCCAGTGTGAGTGCTGTGTTGTGAGTGTGATAGTGTGTGTGTGTCTGTGTGTGTTTCCGAACCCCCTGTGTACGCCTGTAAGAAAAATTCCATGGGTGTTTGTGTGTGTTTCTTGTGTATGCGTGTGTCAGGAAAACGTTTGTGAGTATGTTAGGGCAGTTCCAAGTGTTGATGGCTCTGCCGAGGCCCAGTGTGAGTGCTGTGTTGCGAGTGTGACAGTGTGTGTGTGTGTGTGTGTGTGTGTGTTTTCGGGTTACCATTGTGTATGCCTGTATGAAAAAGTCGATGGGTGTATTTGTGTGTTCTTGCGTATTGTGTTTCAGATCCACATTTGTGAGTGTGTGAGGGCAGTTCCAAGTGTTCATGAGTTTGCTGGATATCCAGTGTGAGTGTGTGTTGTGAGTGTGACAGTGTGTGTGCGTGTCTGTGTGTGTGTTTGCAGGAAACCAGTCTGTATGCCTATAAGAAAAATTCGATGGGTGTTTGTGTGTGTTTCTTCTGTATGTGTGTGTCGGGACCACATTTGTGAATATGTTAGGGCAGTTCCAAGTGTTGATGGCTCTGCTGGAGACCCAGTGAGAGTGCTGTGTTGTGAGTGTGACAGTGTGTGTGTGTCTGTGTGTGTGTGCGTGTTTGGGGGAACCCCACAGTGTATGCTTCTAAGAAAAAGTCGATGGGTGTTTGTGTGTGTTTCTTGTGTATGTGTGTGTCGGGACCACGTATGAGAGTATTTTGTGGCAGTTCCAAGCGCCAGAGTGAATGCTGTGTTGTGAGTGTGGCAGTGTGTGTTTCTGTGTGTGTTTGTGTTGGCGGGAAAACATTGTGTATGCCTGTAAGAATAAGTCGATGGATGTTTGTGTGAGTTTCATGTGTATGTGTGTGTCGCGACCACATTTGTCAATATTTTAAGGCAGTTCCAAGTGTTGATGGTTCTGCTGGATACCCATTGTGAGTGGTGTGTTGTAAGTGTGACTGTGTGTGTGTGTGTTCAAGGGAAACCGTTGTGTATGCCTGTAAGAAAAAGTCGATGGGTGTTTGTGTGCGTTTCTTGTGTATGTGTGTGTCGGGAAAACGTTTGGGAGTATGTTAGGGCAGTTCCAAGTGTTGATGGCTCTGCCGAGGACCAGTGTGAGTGCTGTGTTGCGAGTGTGACAGTGTGTGTGTGTGTGTGTGTGTGTGTTTTCGGGTAACCATTGTGTATGCCTGTATGAAAAAGCCGATGGGTGTATTTGTGTGTTCTTGCGTATTGTGTTTCAGATCCACATTTGTGAGTGTGTGAGGGCAGTTCCAAGTCTTCATGAGTTTGCAAGATATCCAGTGTGAGTGTGTGTTGTGAGTGTGACAGTGTGTGTGCGTGTCTGTGTGTGTGTTTGCAGGAAACCAGTCTGTATGCCTATAAGAAAAATTCGATGGGTGTTTCTGTGTGTTTTTTCTGTATGTGTGTGTCGGGACCACATTTGTGAATATGTTAGGGCAGTTCCAAGTGTTGATGGCTCTGCTGGAGACCCAGTGAGAGTGCTGTGTTGTGAGTGTGATAGTGTGTGTGTGTCTGTGTGTGTGTGTGTGTGTTTGGGGGAACCCCACAGTGTATGCTTCTAAGAAAAAGTCGATGGGTGTTTGTGTGTGTTTCTTGTGTATGTGTGTGTCGAGACCACGTATGTGAGTATGTTGTGGCAGTTCCAAGCGCCAGTGTGAATGCTGTGTTGTGAGTGTGGCAGTGTGTGTTTCTGTGTGTGTTTGTGTTGGCGGGAAAACATTGTGTATGCCTGTAAGAATAAGTCGATGGATGTTTGTGTGAGTTTCATGTGTATGTGTGTGTCGCGACCACATTTGTCAATATTTTAAGGCAGTTCCAAGTGTTGATGGTTCTGCTGGATACCCATTGTGAGTGCTGTGTTGTAAGTGTGACTGTGTGTGTGTGTGTTCACGGGAAACCGTTGTGTATGCCTGTAAGAAAAAGTCGATGGGTGTTTGTGTGTGATTCTTGTGTATGTGTGTGTCGGTGAAACGTTTGTGAGTATGTTAGGGCAGTTCCAAGTGTTGATGGCTCTGCCGAGGTCCAGTGTGCGTACTGTGCTGTTAGTGTGACAGTGTGTGTGTGTGTGTGTGTGTGTGTGTTTGGGGAAACCCCACTCTGTCTCCCTGTAACAAAATGTTGATGGGTGTTTGTGTGTGTTTCTTCTGTATGTGTGTGTCGGGACCACGTTTGTTTGTATGTTAGGGCAGATTCAAGTGCCAGTGTGAATGCTGTGTTGTGAGTGTGATAGTGTGTGTGTGTGTGTGTTTGCGGAAACCATTGTGCATGACTGTAAGTAAAAGTCAATGGGAGTTTGTGTGTGTTTCTTGTGTATGTGTGTGTCGGGACCACGTTTGTGAGTATGTTAGGGCAGTTCCAACTGTTGATGGCTATGCCGGGGACCCAGTGTGAGTGCTGTGTTGTGCGTGTGATAGTGTCTGTGTGTGTGTGTGTGTTTTGCTGGATACCATTGTGTATGTCTGTAAGAAAAAGTCGTAGGGTGTTTTTGTGTGTTTCTTCTGCATGTGTGTTTCGGGACCACGTTTGTGAATATGTTAAGGTAATTCCAAGTGTTCATGGCTCTGCTGGAGATCCAATGTGAGTGCTCTGTCGTGAGTGTGCCTTTTGTGTGTGTGTGTGTGTGTGTGTGTGTTTGCAGGAAACCATTGTGTATGCCTGCAAGAAAAAGTCGATGGGTGTTTGTGTGTGTTATTTGTATATGTGTGTGTCAGGACCATGTTTGTGATTATGTTAAAGCAGTTCCAAGTGTTGACGGCTGTGTTGGAGACCCAGTGTGAGTGCTGTGTTGTGAGTGTGATAGTGTGTGTGTGTCTGTGTGTGTTTCCGAACCCCCTGTGTACGCCTGTAAGAAAAATTCCATGGGTGTTTGTGTGTGTTTCTTGTGTATGCGTGTGTCAGGAAAACGTTTGTGAGTATGTTAGGGCAGTTCCAAGTGTTGATGGCTCTGCCGAGGCCCAGTGTGAGTGCTGTGTTGCGAGTGTGACAGTGTGTGTGTGTGTGTGTGTGTGTGTTTTCGGGTTACCGTTGTGTATGCCTGTATGAAAAAGTCGATGGGTGTATTTGTGTGTTCTTGTGTATTGTGTTTCAGATCCACATTTGTGAGTGTGTGAGGGCAGTTCCAAGTGTTCATGAGTTTGCTGGATATCCAGTGTGAGTGTGTGTTGTGAGTGTGACAGTGTGTGTGCGTGTCTGTGTGTGTGTTTGCAGGAAACCAGTCTGTATGCCTATAAGAAAAATTCGATGGGTGTTTGTGTGTGTTTCTTCTGTATGTGTGTGTCGGGACCACATTTGTGAATATGTTAGGGCAGTTCCAAGTGTTGATGGCTCTGCTGGAGACCCAGTGAGAGTGCTGTGTTGTGAGTGTGACAGTGTGTGTGTGTCTGTGTGTGTGTGTGTGTTTGGGGGAACCCCACAGTGTATGCTTCTAAGAAAAAGTCGATGGGTGTTTGTGTGTGTTTCTTGTGTATGTGTGTGTCGGGACCACGTATGAGAGTATTTTGTGGCAGTTCCAAGCGCCAGAGTGAATGCTGTGTTGTGAGTGTGGCAGTGTGTGTTTCTGTGTGTGTTTGTGTTGGCGGGAAAACATTGTGTATGCCTGTAAGAATAAGTCGATGGATGTTTGTGTGAGTTTCATGTGTATGTGTGTGTCGCGACCACATTTGTCAATATTTTAAGGCAGTTCCAAGTGTTGATGGTTCTGCTGGATACCCATTGTGAGTGGTGTGTTGTAAGTGTGACTGTGTGTGTGTGTGTTCAAGGGAAACCGTTGTGTATGCCTGTAAGAAAAAGTCGATGGGTGTTTGTGTGCGTTTCTTGTGTATGTGTGTGTCGGGAAAACGTTTGGGAGTATGTTAGGGCAGTTCCAAGTGTTGATGGCTCTGCCGAGGACCAGTGTGAGTGCTGTGTTGCGAGTGTGACAGTGTGTGTGTGTGTGTGTGTGTGTGTGTGTTTTCGGGTAACCATTGTGTATGCCTGTATGAAAAAGTCGATGGGTGTATTTGTGTGTTCTTGCGTATTGTGTTTCAGATCCACATTTGTGAGTGTGTGAGGGCAGTTCCAAGTCTTCATGAGTTTGCAGGATATCCAGTGTGAGTGTGTGTTGTGAGTGTGACAGTGTGTGTGCGTGTCTGTGTGTGTGTTTGCAGGAAACCAGTCTGTATGCCTATAAGAAAAATTCGATGGGTGTTTGTGTGTGTTTTTTCTGTATGTGTGTGTCGGGACCACATTTGTGAATATGTTAGGGCAGTTCCAAGTGTTGATGGCTCTGCTGGAGACCCAGTGAGAGTGCTGTGTTGTGAGTGTGATAGTGTGTGTGTGTCTGTGTGTGTGTGTGTGTGTTTGGGGGAACCCCACAGTGTATGCTTCTAAGAAAAAGTCGATGGGTGTTTGTGTGTGTTTCTTGTGTATGTGTGTGTCGAGACCACGTATGTGAGTATGTTGTGGCAGTTCCAAGCGCCAGTGTGAATGCTGTGTTGTGAGTGTGGCAGTGTGTGTTTCTGTGTGTGTTTGTGTTGGCGGGAAAACATTGTGTATGCCTGTAAGAATAAGTCGATGGATGTTTGTGTGAGTTTCATGTGTATGTGTGTGTCGCGACCACATTTGTCAATATTTTAAGGCAGTTCCAAGTGTTGATGGTTCTGCTGGATACCCATTGTGAGTGCTGTGTTGTAAGTGTGACTGTGTGTGTGTGTGTTCACGGGAAACCGTTGTGTATGCCTGTAAGAAAAAGTCGATGGGTGTTTGTGTGTGATTCTTGTGTATGTGTGTGTCGGTGAAACATTTGTGAGTATGTTAGGGCAGTTCCAAGTGTTGATGGCTCTGCCGAGGTCCAGTGTGCGTACTGTGCTCTTAGTGTGACAGTGTGTGTGTGTGTGTGTGTGTGTGTTTGGGGAAACCCCACTCTGTCTCCCTGTAACAAAATGTTGATGGGTGTGTGTGTGTGTTTCTTCTGTATGTGTGTGTCGGGACCACGTTTGTTTGTATGTTAGGGCAGATTCAAGTGCCAGTGTGAATGCTGTGTTGTGAGTGTGATAGTGTGTGTGTGTGTGTGTTTGCGGAAACCATTGTGCATGACTGTAAGTAAAAGTCAATGGGAGTTTGTGTGTGTTTCTTGTGTATGTGTGTGTCGGGACCACGTTTGTGAGTATGTTAGGGCAGTTCCAACTGTTGATGGCTATGCCGGGGACCCAGTGTGAGTGCTGTGTTGTGCGTGTGATAGTGTCTGTGTGTGTGTGTGTGTGTTTTGCTGGATACCATTGTGTATGTCTGTAAGAAAAAGTCGTAGGGTGTTTTTGTGTGTTTCTTCTGCATGTGTGTTTCGGGACCACGTTTGTGAATATGTTAAGGTAATTCCAAGTGTTCATGGCTCTGCTGGAGATCCAATGTGAGTGCTCTGTCGTGAGTGTGCCTTTTGTGTGTGTGTGTGTGTGTGTGTGTGTGTTTGCAGGAAACCATTGTGTATGCCTGCAAGAAAAAGTCGATGGGTGTTTGTGTGTGTTATTTGTATATGTGTGTGTCAGGACCATGTTTGTGATTATGTTAAAGCAGTTCCAAGTGTTGACGGCTGTGTTGGAGACCCAGTGTGAGTGCTGTGTTGTGAGTGTGATAGTGTGTGTGTGTCTGTGTGTGTTTCCGAACCCCCTGTGTACGCCTGTAAGAAAAATTCCATGGGTGTTTGTGTGTGTTTCTTGTGTATGCGTGTGTCAGGAAAACGTTTGTGAGTATGTTAGGGCAGTTCCAAGTGTTGATGGCTCTGCCGAGGCCCAGTGTGAGTGCTGTGTTGCGAGTGTGACAGTGTGTGTGTGTGTGTGTGTGTTTTCGGGTTACCATTGTGTATGCCTGTATGAAAAAGTCGATGGGTGTATTTGTGTGTTCTTGCGTATTGTGTTTCAGATCCACATTTGTGAGTGTGTGAGGGCAGTTCCAAGTGTTCATGAGTTTGCTGGATATCCAGTGTGAGTGTGTGTTGTGAGTGTGACAGTGTGTGTGCGTGTCTGTGTGTGTGTTTGCAGGAAACCAGTCTGTATGCCTATAAGAAAAATTCGATGGGTGTTTGTGTGTGTTTCTTCTGTATGTGTGTGTCGGGACCACATTTGTGAATATGTTAGGGCAGTTCCAAGTGTTGATGGCTCTGCTGGAGACCCAGTGAGAGTGCTGTGTTGTGAGTGTGACAGTGTGTGTGTGTCTGTGTGTGTGTGTGTGTTTGGGGGAACCCCACAGTGTATGCTTCTAAGAAAAAGTCGATGGGTGTTTGTGTGTGTTTCTTGTGTATGTGTGTGTCGGGACCACGTATGAGAGTATTTTGTGGCAGTTCCAAGCGCCAGAGTGAATGCTGTGTTGTGAGTGTGGCAGTGTGTGTTTCTGTGTGTGTTTGTGTTGGCGGGAAAACATTGTGTATGCCTGTAAGAATAAGTCGATGGATGTTTGTGTGAGTTTCATGTGTATGTGTGTGTCGCGACCACATTTGTCAATATTTTAAGGCAGTTCCAAGTGTTGATGGTTCTGCTGGATACCCATTGTGAGTGGTGTGTTGTAAGTGTGACTGTGTGTGTGTGTGTTCAAGGGAAACCGTTGTGTATGCCTGTAAGAAAAAGTCGATGGGTGTTTGTGTGCGTTTCTTGTGTATGTGTGTGTCGGCAAAACGTTTGGGAGTATGTTAGGGCAGTTCCAAGTGTTGATGGCTCTGCCGAGGACCAGTGTGAGTGCTGTGTTGCGAGTGTGACAGTGTGTGTGTTTGTGTGTGTGTTTTCGGGTAACCATTGTGTATGCCTGTATGAAAAAGTCGATGGGTGTATTTGTGTGTTCTTGCGTATTGTGTTTCAGATCCACATTTGTGAGTGTGTGAGGGCAGTTCTAAGTCTTCATGAGTTTGCTGGATATCCAGTGTGAGTGTGTGTTGTGAGTGTGACAGTGTGTGTGCGTGTCTGTGTGTGTGTTTGCAGGAAACCAGTCTGTATGCCTATAAGAAAAATTCGATGGGTGTTTGTGTGTGTTTTTTCTGTATGTGTGTGTCGGGACCACATTTGTGAATATGTTAGGGCAGTTCCAAGTGTTGATGGCTCTGCTGGAGACCCAGTGAGAGTGCTGTGTTGTGAGTGTGATAGTGTGTGTGTGTGTGTGTGTGTGTGTGTGTGTTTGGGGGAACCCCACAGTGTATGCTTCTAAGAAAAAGTCGATGGGTGTTTGTGTGTGTTTCTTGTGTATGTGTGTGTCGGGACCACGTATGTGAGTATGTTGTGGCAGTTCCAAGCGCCAGTGTGAATGCTGTGTTGTGAGTGTGGCAGTGTGTGTTTCTGTGTGTGTTTGTGTTGGCGGGAAAACATTGTGTATGCCTGTAAGAATAAGTCGATGGATGTTTGTGTGAGTTTCATGTGTATGTGTGTGTCGCGACCACATTTGTCAATATTTTAAGGCAGTTCCAAGTGTTGATGGTTCTGCTGGATACCCATTGTGAGTGCTGTGTTGTAAGTGTGACTGTGTGTGTGTGTGTTCACGGGAAACCGTTGTGTATGCCTGTAAGAAAAAGTCGATGGGTGTTTGTGTGTGATTCTTGTGTATGTGTGTGTCGGTGAAACGTTTGTGAGTATGTTAGGGCAGTTCCAAGTGTTGATGGCTCTGCCGAGGTCCAGTGTGCGTACTGTGCTGTTAGTGTGACAGTGTGTGTGTGTGTGTGTGTGTGTTTGGGGAAACCCCACTCTGTCTCCCTGTAACAAAATGTTGATGGGTGTTTGTGTGTGTTTCTTCTGTATGTGTGTGTCGGGACCACGTTTGTTTGTATGTTAGGGCAGATTCAAGTGCCAGTGTGAATGCTGTGTTGTGAGTGTGATAGTGTGTGTGTGTGTGTGTTTGCGGAAACCATTGTGCATGACTGTAAGTAAAAGTCCATGGGAGTTTGTGTGTGTTTCTTGTGTATGTGTGTGTCGGGACCACGTTTGTGAGTATGTTAGGGCAGTTCCAACTGTTGATGGCTATGCCGGGGACCCAGTGTGAGTGCTGTGTTGTGCATGTGATAGTGTCTGTGTGTTTGTGTGTGTGTTTTGCTGGATACCATTGTGTATGTCTGTAAGAAAAAGTCGTAGGGTGTTTTTGTGTGTTTCTTCTGCATGTGTGTTTCGGGACCACGTTTGTGAATATGTTAAGGTAATTCCAAGTGTTCATGGCTCTGCTGGAAATCCAATGTGAGTGCACTGTCGTGAGTGTGCCTTTTGTGTGTGTGTGTGTGTGTGTGTGTTTGCAGGAAACCATTGTGTATGCCTGCAAGAAAAAGTCGATGGGTGTTTGTGTGTGTTATTTGTATATGTGTGTGTCAGGACCATGTTTGTGATTATGTTAAAGCAGTTCCAAGTGTTGACGGCTGTGTTGGAGACCCAGTGTGAGTGCTGTGTTGTGAGTGTGATAGTGTGTGTGTGTCTGTGTGTGTTTCCGAACCCCCTGTGTACGCCTGTAAGAAAAATTCCATGGGTGTTTGTGTGTGTTTCTTGTGTATGCGTGTGTCAGGAAAACGTTTGTGAGTATGTTAGGGCAGTTCCAAGTGTTGATGGCTCTGCCGAGGCCCAGTGTGAGTGCTGTGTTGCGAGTGTGACAGTGTGTGTGTGTGTGTGTGTGTGTGTTTTCGGGTTACCATTGTGTATGCCTGTATGAAAAAGTCGATGGGTGTATTTGTGTGTTCTTGCGTATTGTGTTTCAGATCCACATTTGTGAGTGTGTGAGGGCAGTTCCAAGTGTTCATGAGTTTGCTGGATATCCAGTGTGAGTGTGTGTTGTGAGTGTGACAGTGTGTGTGCGTGTCTGTGTGTGTGTTTGCAGGAAACCAGTCTGTATGCCTATAAGAAAAATTCGATGGGTGTTTGTGTGTGTTTCTTCTGTATGTGTGTGTCGGGACCACATTTGTGAATATGTTAGGGCAGTTCCAAGTGTTGATGGCTCTGCTGGAGACCCAGTGAGAGTGCTGTGTTGTGAGTGTGACAGTGTGTGTGTGTCTGTGTGTGTGTGTGTGTGTTTGGGGGAACCCCACAGTGTATGCTTCTAAGAAAAAGTCGATGGGTGTTTGTGTGTGTTTCTTGTGTATGTGTGTGTCGGGACCACGTATGAGAGTATTTTGTGGCAGTTCCAAGCGCCAGAGTGAATGCTGTGTTGTGAGTGTGGCAGTGTGTGTTTCTGTGTGTGTTTGTGTTGGCGGGAAAACATTGTGTATGCCTGTAAGAATAAGTCGATGGATGTTTGTGTGAGTTTCATGTGTATGTGTGTGTCGCGACCACATTTGTCAATATTTTAAGGCAGTTCCAAGTGTTGATGGTTCTGCTGGATACCCATTGTGAGTGGTGTGTTGTAAGTGTGACTGTGTGTGTGTGTGTTCAAGGGAAACCGTTGTGTATGCCTGTAAGAAAAAGTCGATGGGTGTTTGTGTGCGTTTCTTGTGTATGTGTGTGTCGGGAAAACGTTTGGGAGTATGTTAGGGCAGTTCCAAGTGTTGATGGCTCTGCCGAGGACCAGTGTGAGTGCTGTGTTGCGAGTGTGACAGTGTGTGTGTGTGTGTTTTCGGGTAACCATTGTGTATGCCTGTATGAAAAAGTCGATGGGTGTATTTGTGTGTTCTTGCGTATTGTGTTTCAGATCCACATTTGTGAGTGTGTGAGGGCAGTTCCAAGTCTTCATGAGTTTGCAGGATATCCAGTGTGAGTGTGTGTTGTGAGTGTGACAGTGTGTGTGCGTGTCTGTGTGTGTGTTTGCAGGAAACCAGTCTGTATGCCTATAAGAAAAATTCGATGGGTGTTTGTGTGTGTTTTTTCTGTATGTGTGTGTCGGGACCACATTTGTGAATATGTTAGGGCAGTTCCAAGTGTTGATGGCTCTGCTGGAGACCCAGTGAGAGTGCTGTGTTGTGAGTGTGATAGTGTGTGTGTGTCTGTGTGTGTGTGTGTGTGTTTGGGGGAACCCCACAGTGTATGCTTCTAAGAAAAAGTCGATGGGTGTTTGTGTGTGTTTCTTGTGTATGTGTGTGTCGAGACCACGTATGTGAGTATGTTGTGGCAGTTCCAAGCGCCAGTGTGAATGCTGTGTTGTGAGTGTGGCAGTGTGTGTTTCTGTGTGTGTTTGTGTTGGCGGGAAAACATTGTGTATGCCTGTAAGAATAAGTCGATGGATGTTTGTGTGAGTTTCATGTGTATGTGTGTGTCGCGACCACATTTGTCAATATTTTAAGGCAGTTCCAAGTGTTGATGGTTCTGCTGGATACCCATTGTGAGTGCTGTGTTGTAAGTGTGACTGTGTGTGTGTGTGTTCACGGGAAACCGTTGTGTATGCCTGTAAGAAAAAGTCGATGGGTGTTTGTGTGTGATTCTTGTGTATGTGTGTGTCGGTGAAACGTTTGTGAGTATGTTAGGGCAGTTCCAAGTGTTGATGGCTCTGCCGAGGTCCAGTGTGCGTACTGTGCTGTTAGTGTGACAGTGTGTGTGTGTGTGTGTGTGTGTTTGGGGAAACCCCACTCTGTCTCCCTGTAACAAAATGTTGATGGGTGTTTGTGTGTGTTTCTTCTGTATGTGTGTGTCGGGACCACGTTTGTTTGTATGTTAGGGCAGATTCAAGTGCCAGTGTGAATGCTGTGTTGTGAGTGTGATAGTGTGTGTGTGTGTGTTTGCGGAAACCATTGTGCATGACTGTAAGTAAAAGTCCATGGGAGTTTGTGTGTGTTTCTTGTGTATGTGTGTGTCGGGACCACGTTTGTGAGTATGTTAGGGCAGTTCCAACTGTTGATGGCTATGCCGGGGACCCAGTGTGAGTGCTGTGTTGTGCGTGTGATAGTGTCTGTGTGTGTGTGTGTGTGTTTTGCTGGATACCATTGTGTATGTCTGTAAGAAAAAGTCGTAGGGTGTTTTTGTGTGTTTCTTCTGCATGTGTGTTTCGGGACCACGTTTGTGAATATGTTAAGGTAATTCCAAGTGTTCATGGCTCTGCTGGAGATCCAATGTGAGTGCTCTGTCGTGAGTGTGCCTTTTGTGTGTGTGTGTGTGTGTGTGTGTGTTTGCAGGAAACCATTGTGTATGCCTGCAAGAAAAAGTCGATGGGTGTTTGTGTGTGTTATTTGTATATGTGTGTGTCAGGACCATGTTTGTGATTATGTTAAAGCAGTTCCAAGTGTTGACGGCTGTGTTGGAGACCCAGTGTGAGTGCTGTGTTGTGAGTGTGATAGTGTGTGTGTGTCTGTGTGTGTTTCCGAACCCCCTGTGTACGCCTGTAAGAAAAATTCCATGGGTGTTTGTGTGTGTTTCTTGTGTATGCGTGTGTCAGGAAAACGTTTGTGAGTATGTTAGGGCAGTTCCAAGTGTTGATGGCTCTGCCGAGGCCCAGTGTGAGTGCTGTGTTGCGAGTGTGACAGTGTGTGTGTGTGTGTGTGTGTTTTCGGGTTACCATTGTGTATGCCTGTATGAAAAAGTCGATGGGTGTATTTGTGTGTTCTTGCGTATTGTGTTTCAGATCCACATTTGTGAGTGTGTGAGGGCAGTTCCAAGTGTTCATGAGTTTGCTGGATATCCAGTGTGAGTGTGTGTTGTGAGTGTGACAGTGTGTGTGCGTGTCTGTGTGTGTGTTTGCAGGAAACCAGTCTGTATGCCTATAAGAAAAATTCGATGGGTGTTTGTGTGTGTTTCTTCTGTATGTGTGTGTCGGGACCACATTTGTGAATATGTTAGGGCAGTTCCAAGTGTTGATGGCTCTGCTGGAGACCCAGTGAGAGTGCTGTGTTGTGAGTGTGACAGTGTGTGTGTGTCTGTGTGTGTGTGTGTGTTTGGGGGAACCCCACAGTGTATGCTTCTAAGAAAAAGTCGATGGGTGTTTGTGTGTGTTTCTTGTGTATGTGTGTGTCGGGACCACGTATGAGAGTATTTTGTGGCAGTTCCAAGCGCCAGAGTGAATGCTGTGTTGTGAGTGTGGCAGTGTGTGTTTCTGTGTGTGTTTGTGTTGGCGGGAAAACATTGTGTATGCCTGTAAGAATAAGTCGATGGATGTTTGTGTGAGTTTCATGTGTATGTGTGTGTCGCGACCACATTTGTCAATATTTTAAGGCAGTTCCAAGTGTTGATGGTTCTGCTGGATACCCATTGTGAGTGGTGTGTTGTAAGTGTGACTGTGTGTGTGTGTGTTCAAGGGAAACCGTTGTGTATGCCTGTAAGAAAAAGTCGATGGGTGTTTGTGTGCGTTTCTTGTGTATGTGTGTGTCGGGAAAACGTTTGGGAGTATGTTAGGGCAGTTCCAAGTGTTGATGGCTCTGCCGAGGACCAGTGTGAGTGCTGTGTTGCGAGTGTGACAGTGTGTGTGTGTGTGTTTTCGGGTAACCATTGTGTATGCCTGTATGAAAAAGTCGATGGGTGTATTTGTGTGTTCTTGCGTATTGTGTTTCAGATCCACATTTGTGAGTGTGTGAGGGCAGTTCCAAGTCTTCATGAGTTTGCAGGATATCCAGTGTGAGTGTGTGTTGTGAGTGTGACAGTGTGTGTGCGTGTCTGTGTGTGTGTTTGCAGGAAACCAGTCTGTATGCCTATAAGAAAAATTCGATGGGTGTTTGTGTGTGTTTTTTCTGTATGTGTGTGTCGGGACCACATTTGTGAATATGTTAGGGCAGTTCCAAGTGTTGATGGCTCTGCTGGAGACCCAGTGAGAGTGCTGTGTTGTGAGTGTGATAGTGTGTGTGTGTCTGTGTGTGTGTGTGTGTGTGTTTGGGGGAACCCCACAGTGTATGCTTCTAAGAAAAAGTCGATGGGTGTTTGTGTGTGTTTCTTGTGTATGTGTGTGTCGAGACCACGTATGTGAGTATGTTGTGGCAGTTCCAAGCGCCAGTGTGAATGCTGTGTTGTGAGTGTGGCAGTGTGTGTTTCTGTGTGTGTTTGTGTTGGCGGGAAAACATTGTGTATGCCTGTAAGAATAAGTCGATGGATGTTTGTGTGAGTTTCATGTGTATGTGTGTGTCGCGACCACATTTGTCAATATTTTAAGGCAGTTCCAAGTGTTGATGGTTCTGCTGGATACCCATTGTGAGTGCTGTGTTGTAAGTGTGACTGTGTGTGTGTGTGTTCACGGGAAACCGTTGTGTATGCCTGTAAGAAAAAGTCGATGGGTGTTTGTGTGTGATTCTTGTGTATGTGTGTGTCGGTGAAACGTTTGTGAGTATGTTAGGGCAGTTCCAAGTGTTGATGGCTCTGCCGAGGTCCAGTGTGCGTACTGTGCTGTTAGTGTGACAGTGTGTGTGTGTGTGTGTGTGTGTGTTTGGGGAAACCCCACTCTGTCTCCCTGTAACAAAATGTTGATGGGTGTTTGTGTGTGTTTCTTCTGTATGTGTGTGTCGGGACCACGTTTGTTTGTATGTTAGGGCAGATTCAAGTGCCAGTGTGAATGCTGTGTTGTGAGTGTGATAGTGTGTGTGTGTGTGTGTGTGTTTGCGGAAACCATTGTGCATGACTGTAAGTAAAAGTCAATGGGAGTTTGTGTGTGTTTCTTGTGTATGTGTGTGTCGGGACCACGTTTGTGAGTATGTTAGGGCAGTTCCAACTGTTGATGGCTATGCCGGGGACCCAGTGTGAGTGCTGTGTTGTGCGTGTGATAGTGTCTGTGTGTGTGTGTGTGTGTTTTGCTGGATACCATTGTGTATGTCTGTAAGAAAAAGTCGTAGGGTGTTTTTGTGTGTTTCTTCTGCATGTGTGTTTCGGGACCACGTTTGTGAATATGTTAAGGTAATTCCAAGTGTTCATGGCTCTGCTGGAGATCCAATGTGAGTGCTCTGTCGTGAGTGTGCCTTTTGTGTGTGTGTGTGTGTGTGTGTGTGTGTTTGCAGGAAACCATTGTGTATGCCTGCAAGAAAAAGTCGATGGGTGTTTGTGTGTGTTATTTGTATATGTGTGTGTCAGGACCATGTTTGTGATTATGTTAAAGCAGTTCCAAGTGTTGACGGCTGTGTTGGAGACCCAGTGTGAGTGCTGTGTTGTGAGTGTGATAGTGTGTGTGTGTCTGTGTGTGTTTCCGAACCCCCTGTGTACGCCTGTAAGAAAAATTCCATGGGTGTTTGTGTGTGTTTCTTGTGTATGCGTGTGTCAGGAAAACGTTTGTGAGTATGTTAGGGCAGTTCCAAGTGTTGATGGCTCTGCCGAGGCCCAGTGTGAGTGCTGTGTTGCGAGTGTGACAGTGTGTGTGTGTGTGTGTGTGTGTGTGTTTTCGGGTTACCATTGTGTATGCCTGTATGAAAAAGTCGATGGGTGTATTTGTGTGTTCTTGCGTATTGTGTTTCAGATCCACATTTGTGAGTGTGTGAGGGCAGTTCCAAGTGTTCATGAGTTTGCTGGATATCCAGTGTGAGTGTGTGTTGTGAGTGTGACAGTGTGTGTGCGTGTCTGTGTGTGTGTTTGCAGGAAACCAGTCTGTATGCCTATAAGAAAAATTCGATGGGTGTTTGTGTGTGTTTCTTCTGTATGTGTGTGTCGGGACCACATTTGTGAATATGTTAGGGCAGTTCCAAGTGTTGATGGCTCTGCTGGAGACCCAGTGAGAGTGCTGTGTTGTGAGTGTGACAGTGTGTGTGTGTCTGTGTGTGTGTGTGTGTTTGGGGGAACCCCACAGTGTATGCTTCTAAGAAAAAGTCGATGGGTGTTTGTGTGTGTTTCTTGTGTATGTGTGTGTCGGGACCACGTATGAGAGTATTTTGTGGCAGTTCCAAGCGCCAGAGTGAATGCTGTGTTGTGAGTGTGGCAGTGTGTGTTTCTGTGTGTGTTTGTGTTGGCGGGAAAACATTGTGTATGCCTGTAAGAATAAGTCGATGGATGTTTGTGTGAGTTTCATGTGTATGTGTGTGTCGCGACCACATTTGTCAATATTTTAAGGCAGTTCCAAGTGTTGATGGTTCTGCTGGATACCCATTGTGAGTGGTGTGTTGTAAGTGTGACTGTGTGTGTGTGTGTTCAAGGGAAACCGTTGTGTATGCCTGCAAGAAAAAGTCGATGGGTGTTTGTGTGTGTTATTTGTATATGTGTGTGTCAGGACCATGTTTGTGATTATGTTAAAGCAGTTCCAAGTGTTGACGGCTGTGTTGGAGACCCAGTGTGAGTGCTGTGTTGTGAGTGTGATAGTGTGTGTGTGTCTGTGTGTGTTTCCGAACCCCCTGTGTACGCCTGTAAGAAAAATTCCATGGGTGTTTGTGTGTGTTTCTTGTGTATGCGTGTGTCAGGAAAACGTTTGTGAGTATGTTAGGGCAGTTCCAAGTGTTGATGGCTCTGCCGAGGCCCAGTGTGAGTGCTGTGTTGCGAGTGTGACAGTGTGTGTGTGTGTGTGTGTGTGTTTTCGGGTTACCATTGTGTATGCCTGTATGAAAAAGTCGATGGGTGTATTTGTGTGTTCTTGCGTATTGTGTTTCAGATCCACATTTGTGAGTGTGTGAGGGCAGTTCCAAGTGTTCATGAGTTTGCTGGATATCCAGTGTGAGTGTGTGTTGTGAGTGTGACAGTGTGTGTGCGTGTCTGTGTGTGTGTTTGCAGGAAACCAGTCTGTATGCCTATAAGAAAAATTCGATGGGTGTTTGTGTGTGTTTCTTCTGTATGTGTGTGTCGGGACCACATTTGTGAATATGTTAGGGCAGTTCCAAGTGTTGATGGCTCTGCTGGAGACCCAGTGAGAGTGCTGTGTTGTGAGTGTGACAGTGTGTGTGTGTCTGTGTGTGTGTGTGTGTGTTTGGGGGAACCCCACAGTGTATGCTTCTAAGAAAAAGTCGATGGGTGTTTGTGTGTGTTTCTTGTGTATGTGTGTGTCGGGACCACGTATGAGAGTATTTTGTGGCAGTTCCAAGCGCCAGAGTGAATGCTGTGTTGTGAGTGTGGCAGTGTGTGTTTCTGTGTGTGTTTGTGTTGGCGGGAAAACATTGTGTATGCCTGTAAGAATAAGTCGATGGATGTTTGTGTGAGTTTCATGTGTATGTGTGTGTCGCGACCACATTTGTCAATATTTTAAGGCAGTTCCAAGTGTTGATGGTTCTGCTGGATACCCATTGTGAGTGGTGTGTTGTAAGTGTGACTGTGTGTGTGTGTGTTCAAGGGAAACCGTTGTGTATGCCTGTAAGAAAAAGTCGATGGGTGTTTGTGTGCGTTTCTTGTGTATGTGTGTGTCGGGAAAACGTTTGGGAGTATGTTAGGGCAGTTCCAAGTGTTGATGGCTCTGCCGAGGACCAGTGTGAGTGCTGTGTTGCGAGTGTGACAGTGTGTGTGTGTGTGTTTTCGGGTAACCATTGTGTATGCCTGTATGAAAAAGTCGATGGGTGTATTTGTGTGTTCTTGCGTATTGTGTTTCAGATCCACATTTGTGAGTGTGTGAGGGCAGTTCCAAGTCTTCATGAGTTTGCAGGATATCCAGTGTGAGTGTGTGTTGTGAGTGTGACAGTGTGTGTGCGTGTCTGTGTGTGTGTTTGCAGGAAACCAGTCTGTATGCCTATAAGAAAAATTCGATGGGTGTTTGTGTGTGTTTTTTCTGTATGTGTGTGTCGGGACCACATTTGTGAATATGTTAGGGCAGTTCCAAGTGTTGATGGCTCTGCTGGAGACCCAGTGAGAGTGCTGTGTTGTGAGTGTGATAGTGTGTGTGTGTCTGTGTGTGTGTGTGTGTTTGGGGGAACCCCACAGTGTATGCTTCTAAGAAAAAGTCGATGGGTGTTTGTGTGTGTTTCTTGTGTATGTGTGTGTCGAGACCACGTATGTGAGTATGTTGTGGCAGTTCCAAGTGCCAGTGTGAATGCTGTGTTGTGAGTGTGGCAGTGTATGTTTCTGTGTGTGTTTGTGTTGGCGGGAAAACATTGTGTATGCCTGTAAGAATAAGTCGATGGATGTTTGTGTGAGTTTCATGTGTATGTGTGTGTCGCGACCACATTTGTCAATATTTTAAGGCAGTTCCAAGTGTTGATGGTTCTGCTGGATACCCATTGTGAGTGCTGTGTTGTAAGTGTGACTGTGTGTGTGTGTGTTCACGGGAAACCGTTGTGTATGCCTGTAAGAAAAAGTCGATGGGTGTTTGTGTGTGATTCTTGTGTATGTGTGTGTCGGTGAAACGTTTGTGAGTATGTTAGGGCAGTTCCAAGTGTTGATGGCTCTGCCGAGGTCCAGTGTGCGTACTGTGCTGTTAGTGTGACAGTGTGTGTGTGTGTGTGTGTGTGTTTGGGGAAACCCCACTCTGTCTCCCTGTAACAAAATGTTGATGGGTGTTTGTGTGTGTTTCTTCTGTATGTGTGTGTCGGGACCACGTTTGTTTGTATGTTAGGGCAGATTCAAGTGCCAGTGTGAATGCTGTGTTGTGAGTGTGATAGTGTGTGTGTGTGTGTTTGCGGAAACCATTGTGCATGACTGTAAGTAAAAGTCCATGGGAGTTTGTGTGTGTTTCTTGTGTATGTGTGTGTCGGGACCACGTTTGTGAGTATGTTAGGGCAGTTCCAACTGTTGATGGCTATGCCGGGGACCCAGTGTGAGTGCTGTGTTGTGCGTGTGATAGTGTCTGTGTGTGTGTGTGTGTGTTTTGCTGGATACCATTGTGTATGTCTGTAAGAAAAAGTCGTAGGGTGTTTTTGTGTGTTTCTTCTGCATGTGTGTTTCGGGACCACGTTTGTGAATATGTTAAGGTAATTCCAAGTGTTCATGGCTCTGCTGGAGATCCAATGTGAGTGCTCTGTCGTGAGTGTGCCTTTTGTGTGTGTGTGTGTGTGTGTGTGTTTGCAGGAAACCATTGTGTATGCCTGCAAGAAAAAGTCGATGGGTGTTTGTGTGTGTTATTTGTATATGTGTGTGTCAGGACCATGTTTGTGATTATGTTAAAGCAGTTCCAAGTGTTGACGGCTGTGTTGGAGACCCAGTGTGAGTGCTGTGTTGTGAGTGTGATAGTGTGTGTGTGTCTGTGTGTGTTTCCGAACCCCCTGTGTACGCCTGTAAGAAAAATTCCATGGGTGTTTGTGTGTGTTTCTTGTGTATGCGTGTGTCAGGAAAACGTTTGTGAGTATGTTAGGGCAGTTCCAAGTGTTGATGGCTCTGCCGAGGCCCAGTGTGAGTGCTGTGTTGCGAGTGTGACAGTGTGTGTGTGTGTGTGTGTGTGTGTGTTTTCGGGTTACCATTGTGTATGCCTGTATGAAAAAGTCGATGGGTGTATTTGTGTGTTCTTGCGTATTGTGTTTCAGATCCACATTTGTGAGTGTGTGAGGGCAGTTCCAAGTGTTCATGAGTTTGCTGGATATCCAGTGTGAGTGTGTGTTGTGAGTGTGACAGTGTGTGTGCGTGTCTGTGTGTGTGTTTGCAGGAAACCAGTCTGTATGCCTATAAGAAAAATTCGATGGGTGTTTGTGTGTGTTTCTTCTGTATGTGTGTGTCGGGACCACATTTGTGAATATGTTAGGGCAGTTCCAAGTGTTGATGGCTCTGCTGGAGACCCAGTGAGAGTGCTGTGTTGTGAGTGTGACAGTGTGTGTGTGTCTGTGTGTGTGTGTGTGTTTGGGGGAACCCCACAGTGTATGCTTCTAAGAAAAAGTCGATGGGTGTTTGTGTGTGTTTCTTGTGTATGTGTGTGTCGGGACCACGTATGAGAGTATTTTGTGGCAGTTCCAAGCGCCAGAGTGAATGCTGTGTTGTGAGTGTGGCAGTGTGTGTTTCTGTGTGTGTTTGTGTTGGCGGGAAAACATTGTGTATGCCTGTAAGAATAAGTCGATGGATGTTTGTGTGAGTTTCATGTGTATGTGTGTGTCGCGACCACATTTGTCAATATTTTAAGGCAGTTCCAAGTGTTGATGGTTCTGCTGGATACCCATTGTGAGTGGTGTGTTGTAAGTGTGACTGTGTGTGTGTGTGTTCAAGGGAAACCGTTGTGTATGCCTGTAAGAAAAAGTCGATGGGTGTTTGTGTGCGTTTCTTGTGTATGTGTGTGTCGGGAAAACGTTTGGGAGTATGTTAGGGCAGTTCCAAGTGTTGATGGCTCTGCCGAGGACCAGTGTGAGTGCTGTGTTGCGAGTGTGACAGTGTGTGTGTGTGTGTGTGTGTGTGTTTTCGGGTAACCATTGTGTATGCCTGTATGAAAAAGTCGATGGGTGTATTTGTGTGTTCTTGCGTATTGTGTTTCAGATCCACATTTGTGAGTGTGTGAGGGCAGTTCCAAGTCTTCATGAGTTTGCAGGATATCCAGTGTGAGTGTGTGTTGTGAGTGTGACAGTGTGTGTGCGTGTCTGTGTGTGTTTTTGCAGGAAACCAGTCTGTATGCCTATAAGAAAAATTCGATGGGTGTTTGTGTGTGTTTTTTCTGTATGTGTGTGTCGGGACCACATTTGTGAATATGTTAGGGCAGTTCCAAGTGTTGATGGCTCTGCTGGAGACCCAGTGAGAGTGCTGTGTTGTGAGTGTGATAGTGTGTGTGTGTCTGTGTGTGTGTGTGTGTTTGGGGGAACCCCACAATGTATGCTTCTAAGAAAAAGTCGATGGGTGTTTGTGTGTGTTTCTTGTGTATGTGTGTGTCGGGACCACGTATGTGAGTATGTTGTGGCAGTTCCAAGCGCCAGTGTGAATGCTGTGTTGTGAGTGTGGCAGTGTGTGTTTCTGTGTGTGTTTGTGTTGGCGGGAAAACATTGTGTATGCCTGTAAGAATAAGTCGATGGATGTTTGTGTGAGTTTCATGTGTATGTGTGTGTCGCGACCACATTTGTCAATATTTTAAGGCAGTTCCAAGTGTTGATGGTTCTGCTGGATACCCATTGTGAGTGCTGTGTTGTAAGTGTGACTGTGTGTGTGTGTGTTCACGGGAAACCGTTGTGTATGCCTGTAAGAAAAAGTCGATGGGTGTTTGTGTGTGATTCTTGTGTATGTGTGTGTCGGTGAAAAGTTTGTGAGTATGTTAGGGCAGTTCCAAGTGTTGATGGCTCTGCCGAGGTCCAGTGTGCGTACTGTGCTGTTAGTGTGACAGTGTGTGTGTGTGTGTGTGTGTGTTTGGGGAAACCCCACTCTGTCTCCCTGTAACAAAATGTTGATGGGTGTTTGTGTGTGTTTCTTCTGTATGTGTGTGTCGGGACCACGTTTGTTTGTATGTTAGGGCAGATTCAAGTGCCAGTGTGAATGCTGTGTTGTGAGTGTGATAGTGTGTGTGTGTGTGTGTGTTTGCGGAAACCATTGTGCATGACTGTAAGTAAAAGTCCATGGGAGTTTGTGTGTGTTTCTTGTGTATGTGTGTGTCGGGACCACGTTTGTGAGTATGTTAGGGCAGTTCCAACTGTTGATGGCTATGCCGGGGACCCAGTGTGAGTGCTGTGTTGTGCATGTGATAGTGTCTGTGTGTTTGTGTGTGTGTTTTGCTGGATACCATTGTGTATGTCTGTAAGAAAAAGTCGTAGGGTGTTTTTGTGTGTTTCTTCTGCATGTGTGTTTCGGGACCACGTTTGTGAATATGTTAAGGTAATTCCAAGTGTTCATGGCTCTGCTGGAGATCCAATGTGAGTGCTCTGTCGTGAGTGTGCCTTTTGTGTGTGTGTGTGTGTGTGTGTGTTTGCAGGAAACCATTGTGTATGCCTGCAAGAAAAAGTCGATGGGTGTTTGTGTGTGTTATTTGTATATGCGTGTGTCAGGACCATGTTTGTGATTATGTTAAAGCAGTTCCAAGTGTTGACGGCTGTGTTGGAGACCCAGTGTGAGTGCTGTGTTGTGAGTGTGATAGTGTGTGTGTGTCTGTGTGTGTTTCCGAACCCCCTGTGTACGCCTGTAAGAAAAATTCCATGGGTGTTTGTGTGTGTTTCTTGTGTATGCGTGTGTCAGGAAAACGTTTGTGAGTATGTTAGGGCAGTTCCAAGTGTTGATGGCTCTGCCGAGGCCCAGTGTGAGTGCTGTGTTGCGAGTGTGACAGTGTGTGTGTGTGTGTGTGTGTGTTTTCGGGTTACCATTGTGTATGCCTGTATGAAAAAGTCGATGGGTGTATTTGTGTGTTCTTGCGTATTGTGTTTCAGATCCACATTTGTGAGTGTGTGAGGGCAGTTCCAAGTGTTCATGAGTTTGCTGGATATCCAGTGTGAGTGTGTGTTGTGAGTGTGACAGTGTGTGTGCGTGTCTGTGTGTGTGTTTGCAGGAAACCAGTCTGTATGCCTATAAGAAAAATTCGATGGGTGTTTGTGTGTGTTTCTTCTGTATGTGTGTGTCGGGACCACATTTGTGAATATGTTAGGGCAGTTCCAAGTGTTGATGGCTCTGCTGGAGACCCAGTGAGAGTGCTGTGTTGTGAGTGTGACAGTGTGTGTGTGTCTGTGTGTGTGTGTGTGTTTGGGGGAACCCCACAGTGTATGCTTCTAAGAAAAAGTCGATGGGTGTTTGTGTGTGTTTCTTGTGTATGTGTGTGTCGGGACCACGTATGAGAGTATTTTGTGGCAGTTCCAAGCACCAGAGTGAATGCTGTGTTGTGAGTGTGGCAGTGTGTGTTTCTGTGTGTGTTTGTGTTGGCGGGAAAACATTGTGTATGCCTGTAAGAATAAGTCGATGGATGTTTGTGTGAGTTTCATGTGTATGTGTGTGTCGCGACCACATTTGTCAATATTTTAAGGCAGTTCCAAGTGTTGATGGTTCTGCTGGATACCCATTGTGAGTGGTGTGTTGTAAGTGTGACTGTGTGTGTGTGTGTTCAAGGGAAACCGTTGTGTATGCCTGCAAGAAAAAGTCGATGGGTGTTTGTGTGTGTTATTTGTATATGTGTGTGTCAGGACCATGTTTGTGATTATGTTAAAGCAGTTCCAAGTGTTGACGGCTGTGTTGGAGACCCAGTGTGAGTGCTGTGTTGTGAGTGTGATAGTGTGTGTGTGTCTGTGTGTGTTTCCGAACCCCCTGTGTACGCCTGTAAGAAAAATTCCATGGGTGTTTGTGTGTGTTTCTTGTGTATGCGTGTGTCAGGAAAACGTTTGTGAGTATGTTAGGGCAGTTCCAAGTGTTGATGGCTCTGCCGAGGCCCAGTGTGAGTGCTGTGTTGCGAGTGTGACAGTGTGTGTGTGTGTGTGTGTGTTTTCGGGTTACCATTGTGTATGCCTGTATGAAAAAGTCGATGGGTGTATTTGTGTGTTCTTGCGTATTGTGTTTCAGATCCACATTTGTGAGTGTGTGAGGGCAGTTCCAAGTGTTCATGAGTTTGCTGGATATCCAGTGTGAGTGTGTGTTGTGAGTGTGACAGTGTGTGTGCGTGTCTGTGTGTGTGTTTGCAGGAAACCAGTCTGTATGCCTATAAGAAAAATTCGATGGGTGTTTGTGTGTGTTTCTTCTGTATGTGTGTGTCGGGACCACATTTGTGAATATGTTAGGGCAGTTCCAAGTGTTGATGGCTCTGCTGGAGACCCAGTGAGAGTGCTGTGTTGTGAGTGTGACAGTGTGTGTGTGTCTGTGTGTGTGTGTGTGTGTGTTTGGGGGAACCCCACAGTGTATGCTTCTAAGAAAAAGTCGATGGGTGTTTGTGTGTGTTTCTTGTGTATTTGTGTGTCGGGACCACGTATGAGAGTATTTTGTGGCAGTTCCAAGCGCCAGAGTGAATGCTGTGTTGTGAGTGTGGCAGTGTGTGTTTCTGTGTGTGTTTGTGTTGGCGGGAAAACATTGTGTATGCCTGTAAGAATAAGTCGATGGATGTTTGTGTGAGTTTCATGTGTATGTGTGTGTCGCGACCACATTTGTCAATATTTTAAGGCAGTTCCAAGTGTTGATGGTTCTGCTGGATACCCATTGTGAGTGGTGTGTTGTAAGTGTGACTGTGTGTGTGTGTTCAAGGGAAACCGTTGTGTATGCCTGTAAGAAAAAGTCGATGGGTGTTTGTGTGCGTTTCTTGTGTATGTGTGTGTCGGGAAAACGTTTGGGAGTATGTTAGGGCAGTTCCAAGTGTTGATGGCTCTGCCGAGGACCAGTGTGAGTGCTGTGTTGCGAGTGTGACAGTGTGTGTGTGTGTGTTTTCGGGTAACCATTGTGTATGCCTGTATGAAAAAGTCGATGGGTGTATTTGTGTGTTCTTGCGTATTGTGTTTCAGATCCACATTTGTGAGTGTGTGAGGGCAGTTCCAAGTCTTCATGAGTTTGCAGGATATCCAGTGTGAGTGTGTGTTGTGAGTGTGACAGTGTGTGTGCGTGTCTGTGTGTGTGTTTGCAGGAAACCAGTCTGTATGCCTATAAGAAAAATTCGATGGGTGTTTGTGTGTGTTTTTTCTGTATGTGTGTGTCGGGACCACATTTGTGAATATGTTAGGGCAGTTCCAAGTGTTGATGGCTCTGCTGGAGACCCAGTGAGAGTGCTGTGTTGTGAGTGTGATAGTGTGTGTGTGTCTGTGTGTGTGTGTGTGTGTTTGGGGGAACCCCACAGTGTATGCTTCTAAGAAAAAGTCGATGGGTGTTTGTGTGTGTTTCTTGTGTATGTGTGTGTCGAGACCACGTATGTGAGTATGTTGTGGCAGTTCCAAGTGCCAGTGTGAATGCTGTGTTGTGAGTGTGGCAGTGTGTGTTTCTGTGTGTGTTTGTGTTGGCGGGAAAACATTGTGTATGCCTGTAAGAATAAGTCGATGGATGTTTGTGTGAGTTTCATGTGTATGTGTGTGTCGCGACCACATTTGTCAATATTTTAAGGCAGTTCCAAGTGTTGATGGTTCTGCTGGATACCCATTGTGAGTGCTGTGTTGTAAGTGTGACTGTGTGTGTGTGTGTTCACGGGAAACCGTTGTGTATGCCTGTAAGAAAAAGTCGATGGGTGTTTGTGTGTGATTCTTGTGTATGTGTGTGTCGGTGAAACGTTTGTGAGTATGTTAGGGCAGTTCCAAGTGTTGATGGCTCTGCCGAGGTCCAGTGTGCGTACTGTGCTGTTAGTGTGACAGTGTGTGTGTGTGTGTGTGTGTGTTTGGGGAAACCCCACTCTGTCTCCCTGTAACAAAATGTTGATGGGTGTTTGTGTGTGTTTCTTCTGTATGTGTGTGTCGGGACCACGTTTGTTTGTATGTTAGGGCAGATTCAAGTGCCAGTGTGAATGCTGTGTTGTGAGTGTGATAGTGTGTGTGTGTGTGTTTGCGGAAACCATTGTGCATGACTGTAAGTAAAAGTCAATGGGAGTTTGTGCGTGTTTCTTGTGTATGTGTGTGTCGGGACCACGTTTGTGAGTATGTTAGGGCAGTTCCAACTGTTGATGGCTATGCCGGGGACCCAGTGTGAGTGCTGTGTTGTGCGTGTGATAGTGTCTGTGTGTGTGTGTGTGTGTTTTGCTGGATACCATTGTGTATGTCTGTAAGAAAAAGTCGTAGGGTGTTTTTGTGTGTTTCTTCTGCATGTGTGTTTCGGGACCACGTTTGTGAATATGTTAAGGTAATTCCAAGTGTTCATGGCTCTGCTGGAGATCCAATGTGAGTGCTCTGTCGTGAGTGTGCCTTTTGTGTGTGTGTGTGTGTGTGTGTGTGTGTTTGCAGGAAACCATTGTGTATGCCTGCAAGAAAAAGTCGATGGGTGTTTGTGTGTGTTATTTGTATATGTGTGTGTCAGGACCATGTTTGTGATTATGTTAAAGCAGTTCCAAGTGTTGACGGCTGTGTTGGAGACCCAGTGTGAGTGCTGTGTTGTGAGTGTGATAGTGTGTGTGTGTCTGTGTGTGTTTCCGAACCCCCTGTGTACGCCTGTAAGAAAAATTCCATGGGTGTTTGTGTGTGTTTCTTGTGTATGCGTGTGTCAGGAAAACGTTTGTGAGTATGTTAGGGCAGTTCCAAGTGTTGATGGCTCTGCCGAGGCCCAGTGTGAGTGCTGTGTTGCGAGTGTGACAGTGTGTGTGTGTGTGTGTGTGTGTTTTCGGGTTACCATTGTGTATGCCTGTATGAAAAAGTCGATGGGTGTATTTGTGTGTTCTTGCGTATTGTGTTTCAGATCCACATTTGTGAGTGTGTGAGGGCAGTTCCAAGTGTTCATGAGTTTGCTGGATATCCAGTGTGAGTGTGTGTTGTGAGTGTGACAGTGTGTGTGCGTGTCTGTGTGTGTGTTTGCAGGAAACCAGTCTGTATGCCTATAAGAAAAATTCGATGGGTGTTTGTGTGTGTTTCTTCTGTATGTGTGTGTCGGGACCACATTTGTGAATATGTTAGGGCAGTTCCAAGTGTTGATGGCTCTGCTGGAGACCCAGTGAGAGTGCTGTGTTGTGAGTGTGACAGTGTGTGTGTGTCTGTGTGTGTGTGTGTGTTTGGGGGAACCCCACAGTGTATGCTTCTAAGAAAAAGTCGATGGGTGTTTGTGTGTGTTTCTTGTGTATGTGTGTGTCGGGACCACGTATGAGAGTATTTTGTGGCAGTTCCAAGCGCCAGAGTGAATGCTGTGTTGTGAGTGTGGCAGTGTGTGTTTCTGTGTGTGTTTGTGTTGGCGGGAAAACATTGTGTATGCCTGTAAGAATAAGTCGAGGATGTGTGTGTGAGTTTCATGTGTATGTGTGTGTCGCGACCACATTTGTCAATATTTTAAGGCAGTTCCAAGTGTTGATGGTTCTGCTGGATACCCATTGTGAGTGGTGTGTTGTAAGTGTGACTGTGTGTGTGTGTGTTCAAGGGAAACCGTTGTGTATGCCTGTAAGAAAAAGTCGATGGGTGTTTGTGTGCGTTTCTTGTGTATGTGTGTGTCGGGAAAACGTTTGGGAGTATGTTAGGGCAGTTCCAAGTGTTGATGGCTCTGCCGAGGACCAGTGTGAGTTCTGTGTTGCGAGTGTGACAGTGTGTGTGTGTGTGTGTGTGTGTGTTTTCGGGTAACCATTGTGTATGCCTGTATGAAAAAGTCGATGGGTGTATTTGTGTGTTCTTGCGTATTGTGTTTCAGATCCACATTTGTGAGTGTGTGAGGGCAGTTCCAAGTCTTCATGAGTTTGCAGGATATCCAGTGTGAGTGTGTGTTGTGAGTGTGACAGTGTGTGTGCGTGTCTGTGTGTGTGTTTGCAGGAAACCAGTCTGTATGCCTATAAGAAAAATTCGATGGGTGTTTGTGTGTGTTTTTTCTGTATGTGTGTGTCGGGACCACATTTGTGAATATGTTAGGGCAGTTCCAAGTGTTGATGGCTCTGCTGGAGACCCAGTGAGAGTGCTGTGTTGTGAGTGTGATAGTGTGTGTGTGTCTGTGTGTGTGTGTGTGTGTTTGGGGGAACCCCACAGTGTATGCTTCTAAGAAAAAGTCGATGGGTGTTTGTGTGTGTTTCTTGTGTATGTGTGTGTCGAGACCACGTATGTGAGTATGTTGTGGCAGTTCCAAGCGCCAGTGTGAATGCTGTGTTGTGAGTGTGGCAGTGTGTGTTTCTGTGTGTGTTTGTGTTGGCGGGAAAACATTGTGTATGCCTGTAAGAATAAGTCGATGGATGTTTGTGTGAGTTTCATGTGTATGTGTGTGTCGCGACCACATTTGTCAATATTTTAAGGCAGTTCCAAGTGTTGATGGTTCTGCTGGATACCCATTGTGAGTGCTGTGTTGTAAGTGTGACTGTGTGTGTGTGTGTGTTCACGGGAAACCGTTGTGTATGCCTGTAAGAAAAAGTCGATGGGTGTTTGTGTGTGATTCTTGTGTATGTGTGTGTCGGTGAAACGTTTGTGAGTATGTTAGGGCAGTTCCAAGTGTTGATGGCTCTGCCGAGGTCCAGTGTGCGTACTGTGCTGTTAGTGTGACAGTGTGTGTGTGTGTGTGTGTGTGTTTGGGGAAACCCCACTCTGTCTCCCTGTAACAAAATGTTGATGGGTGTTTGTGTGTGTTTCTTCTGTATGTGTGTGTCGGGACCACGTTTGTTTGTATGTTAGGGCAGATTCAAGTGCCAGTGTGAATGCTGTGTTGTGAGTGTGATAGTGTGTGTGTGTGTGTTTGCGGAAACCATTGTGCATGACTGTAAGTAAAAGTCCATGGGAGTTTGTGTGTGTTTCTTGTGTATGTGTGTGTCGGGACCACGTTTGTGAGTATGTTAGGGCAGTTCCAACTGTTGATGGCTATGCCGGGGACCCAGTGTGAGTGCTGTGTTGTGCGTGTGATAGTGTCTGTGTGTGTGTGTGTGTTTTGCTGGATACCATTGTGTATGTCTGTAAGAAAAAGTCGTAGGGTGTTTTTGTGTGTTTCTTCTGCATGTGTGTTTCGGGACCACGTTTGTGAATATGTTAAGGTAATTCCAAGTGTTCATGGCTCTGCTGGAGATCCAATGTGAGTGCTCTGTCGTGAGTGTGCCTTTTGTGTGTGTGTGTGTGTGTGTGTGTGTTTGCAGGAAACCATTGTGTATGCCTGCAAGAAAAAGTCGATGGGTGTTTGTGTGTGTTATTTGTATATGTGTGTGTCAGGACCATGTTTGTGATTATGTTAAAGCAGTTCCAAGTGTTGACGGCTGTGTTGGAGACCCAGTGTGAGTGCTGTGTTGTGAGTGTGATAGTGTGTGTGTCTGTGTGTGTTTCCGAACCCCCTGTGTACGCCTGTAAGAAAAATTCCATGGGTGTTTGTGTGTGTTTCTTGTGTATGCGTGTGTCAGGAAAACGTTTGTGAGTATGTTAGGGCAGTTCCAAGTGTTGATGGCTCTGCCGAGGCCCAGTGTGAGTGCTGTGTTGCGAGTGTGACAGTGTGTGTGTGTGTGTGTGTGTTTTCGGGTTACCATTGTGTATGCCTGTATGAAAAAGTCGATGGGTGTATTTGTGTGTTCTTGCGTATTGTGTTTCAGATCCACATTTGTGAGTGTGTGAGGGCAGTTCCAAGTGTTCATGAGTTTGCTGGATATCCAGTGTGAGTGTGTGTTGTGAGTGTGACAGTGTGTGTGCGTGTCTGTGTGTGTGTTTGCAGGAAACCAGTCTGTATGCCTATAAGAAAAATTCGATGGGTGTTTGTGTGTGTTTCTTCTGTATGTGTGTGTCGGGACCACATTTGTGAATATGTTAGGGCAGTTCCAAGTGTTGATGGCTCTGCTGGAGACCCAGTGAGAGTGCTGTGTTGTGAGTGTGACAGTGTGTGTGTGTCTGTGTGTGTGTGTGTGTTTGGGGGAACCCCACAGTGTATGCTTCTAAGAAAAAGTCGATGGGTGTTTGTGTGTGTTTCTTGTGTATGTGTGTGTCGGGACCACGTATGAGAGTATTTTGTGGCAGTTCCAAGCGCCAGAGTGAATGCTGTGTTGTGAGTGTGGCAGTGTGTGTTTCTGTGTGTGTTTGTGTTGGCGGGAAAACATTGTGTATGCCTGTAAGAATAAGTCGATGGATGTGTGTGTGAGTTTCATGTGTATGTGTGTGTCGCGACCACATTTGTCAATATTTTAAGGCAGTTCCAAGTGTTGATGGTTCTGCTGGATACCCATTGTGAGTGGTGTGTTGTAAGTGTGACTGTGTGTGTGTGTGTTCAAGGGAAACCGTTGTGTATGCCTGTAAGAAAAAGTCGATGGGTGTTTGTGTGCGTTTCTTGTGTATGTGTGTGTCGGGAAAACGTTTGGGAGTATGTTAGGGCAGTTCCAAGTGTTGATGGCTCTGCCGAGGACCAGTGTGAGTTCTGTGTTGCGAGTGTGACAGTGTGTGTGTGTGTGTGTGTGTGTGTTTTCGGGTAACCATTGTGTATGCCTGTATGAAAAAGTCGATGGGTGTATTTGTGTGTTCTTGCGTATTGTGTTTCAGATCCACATTTGTGAGTGTGTGAGGGCAGTTCCAAGTCTTCATGAGTTTGCAGGATATCCAGTGTGAGTGTGTGTTGTGAGTGTGACAGTGTGTGTGCGTGTCTGTGTGTGTGTTTGCAGGAAACCAGTCTGTATGCCTATAAGAAAAATTCGATGGGTGTTTGTGTGTGTTTTTTCTGTATGTGTGTGTCGGGACCACATTTGTGAATATGTTAGGGCAGTTCCAAGTGTTGATGGCTCTGCTGGAGACCCAGTGAGAGTGCTGTGTTGTGAGTGTGATAGTGTGTGTGTGTCTGTGTGTGTGTGTGTGTGTTTGGGGGAACCCCACAGTGTATGCTTCTAAGAAAAAGTCGATGGGTGTTTGTGTGTGTTTCTTGTGTATGTGTGTGTCGAGACCACGTATGTGAGTATGTTGTGGCAGTTCCAAGCGCCAGTGTGAATGCTGTGTTGTGAGTGTGGCAGTGTGTGTTTCTGTGTGTGTTTGTGTTGGCGGGAAAACATTGTGTATGCCTGTAAGAATAAGTCGATGGATGTTTGTGTGAGTTTCATGTGTATGTGTGTGTCGCGACCACATTTGTCAATATTTTAAGGCAGTTCCAAGTGTTGATGGTTCTGCTGGATACCCATTGTGAGTGCTGTGTTGTAAGTGTGACTGTGTGTGTGTGTGTTCACGGGAAACCGTTGTGTATGCCTGTAAGAAAAAGTCGATGGGTGTTTGTGTGTGATTCTTGTGTATGTGTGTGTCGGTGAAACGTTTGTGAGTATGTTAGGGCAGTTCCAAGTGTTGATGGCTCTGCCGAGGTCCAGTGTGCGTACTGTGCTGTTAGTGTGACAGTGTGTGTGTGTGTGTGTGTGTGTGTGTGTGTGTTTGGGGAAACCCCACTCTGTCTCCCTGTAACAAAATGTTGATGGGTGTTTGTGTGTGTTTTTTCTGTATGTGTGTGTCGGGACCACGTTTGTTTGTATGTTAGGGCAGATTCAAGTGCCAGTGTGAATGCTGTGTTGTGAGTGTGATAGTGTGTGTGTGTGTGTGTTTGCGGAAACCATTGTGCATGACTGTAAGTAAAAGTCCATGGGAGTTTGTGTGTGTTTCTTGTGTATGTGTGTGTCGGGACCACGTTTGTGAGTATGTTAGGGCAGTTCCAACTGTTGATGGCTATGCCGGGGACCCAGTGTGAGTGCTGTGTTGTGCGTGTGATAGTGTCTGTGTGTGTGTGTGTGTTTTGCTGGATACCATTGTGTATGTCTGTAAGAAAAAGTCGTAGGGTGTTTTTGTGTGTTTCTTCTGCATGTGTGTTTCGGGACCACGTTTGTGAATATGTTAAGGTAATTCCAAGTGTTGATGGCTCTGCTGGAGATCCAATGTGAGTGCTCTGTCGTGAGTGTGCCTTTTGTGTGTGTGTGTGTGTGTGTGTGTGTGTTTGCAGGAAACCATTGTGTATGCCTGCAAGAAAAAGTCGATGGGTGTTTGTGTGTGTTATTTGTATATGTGTGTGTCAGGACCATGTTTGTGATTATGTTAAAGCAGTTCCAAGTGTTGACGGCTGTGTTGGAGACCCAGTGTGAGTGCTGTGTTGTGAGTGTGATAGTGTGTGTGTGTCTGTGTGTGTTTCCGAACCCCCTGTGTACGCCTGTAAGAAAAATTCCATGGGTGTTTGTGTGTGTTTCTTGTGTATGCGTGTGTCAGGAAAACGTTTGTGAGTATGTTAGGGCAGTTCCAAGTGTTGATGGCTCTGCCGAGGCCCAGTGTGAGTGCTGTGTTGCGAGTGTGACAGTGTGTGTGTGTGTGTGTGTGTGTGTTTTCGGGTTACCATTGTGTATGCCTGTATGAAAAAGTCGATGGGTGTATTTGTGTGTTCTTGCGTATTGTGTTTCAGATCCACATTTGTGAGTGTGTGAGGGCAGTTCCAAGTGTTCATGAGTTTGCTGGATATCCAGTGTGAGTGTGTGTTGTGAGTGTGACAGTGTGTGTGCGTGTCTGTGTGTGTGTTTGCAGGAAACCAGTCTGTATGCCTATAAGAAAAATTCGATGGGTGTTTGTGTGTGTTTCTTCTGTATGTGTGTGTCGGGACCACATTTGTGAATATGTTAGGGCAGTTCCAAGTGTTGATGGCTCTGCTGGAGACCCAGTGAGAGTGCTGTGTTGTGAGTGTGACAGTGTGTGTGTGTCTGTGTGTGTGTGTGTGTTTGGGGGAACCCCACAGTGTATGCTTCTAAGAAAAAGTCGATGGGTGTTTGTGTGTGTTTCTTGTGTATGTGTGTGTCGGGACCACGTATGAGAGTATTTTGTGGCAGTTCCAAGCGCCAGAGTGAATGCTGTGTTGTGAGTGTGGCAGTGTGTGTTTCTGTGTGTGTTTGTGTTGGCGGGAAAACATTGTGTATGCCTGTAAGAATAAGTCGAGGATGTGTGTGTGAGTTTCATGTGTATGTGTGTGTCGCGACCACATTTGTCAATATTTTAAGGCAGTTCCAAGTGTTGATGGTTCTGCTGGATACCCATTGTGAGTGGTGTGTTGTAAGTGTGACTGTGTGTGTGTGTTCAAGGGAAACCGTTGTGTATGCCTGTAAGAAAAAGTCGATGGGTGTTTGTGTGCGTTTCTTGTGTATGTGTGTGTCGGGAAAACGTTTGGGAGTATGTTAGGGCAGTTCCAAGTGTTGATGGCTCTGCCGAGGACCAGTGTGAGTTCTGTGTTGCGAGTGTGACAGTGTGTGTGTGTGTGTGTGTGTGTGTTTTCGGGTAACCATTGTGTATGCCTGTATGAAAAAGTCGATGGGTGTATTTGTGTGTTCTTGCGTATTGTGTTTCAGATCCACATTTGTGAGTGTGTGAGGGCAGTTCCAAGTCTTCATGAGTTTGCAGGATATCCAGTGTGAGTGTGTGTTGTGAGTGTGACAGTGTGTGTGCGTGTCTGTGTGTGTGTTTGCAGGAAACCAGTCTGTATGCCTATAAGAAAAATTCGATGGGTGTTTGTGTGTGTTTTTTCTGTATGTGTGTGTCGGGACCACATTTGTGAATATGTTAGGGCAGTTCCAAGTGTTGATGGCTCTGCTGGAGACCCAGTGAGAGTGCTGTGTTGTGAGTGTGATAGTGTGTGTGTGTCTGTGTGTGTGTGTGTGTGTTTGGGGGAACCCCACAGTGTATGCTTCTAAGAAAAAGTCGATGGGTGTTTGTGTGTGTTTCTTGTGTATGTGTGTGTCGAGACCACGTATGTGAGTATGTTGTGGCAGTTCCAAGCGCCAGTGTGAATGCTGTGTTGTGAGTGTGGCAGTGTGTGTTTCTGTGTGTGTTTGTGTTGGCGGGAAAACATTGTGTATGCCTGTAAGAATAAGTCGATGGATGTTTGTGTGAGTTTCATGTGTATGTGTGTGTCGCGACCACATTTGTCAATATTTTAAGGCAGTTCCAAGTGTTGATGGTTCTGCTGGATACCCATTGTGAGTGCTGTGTTGTAAGTGTGACTGTGTGTGTGTGTGTGTTCACGGGAAACCGTTGTGTATGCCTGTAAGAAAAAGTCGATGGGTGTTTGTGTGTGATTCTTGTGTATGTGTGTGTCGGTGAAACGTTTGTGAGTATGTTAGGGCAGTTCCAAGTGTTGATGGCTCTGCCGAGGTCCAGTGTGCGTACTGTGCTGTTAGTGTGACAGTGTGTGTGTGTGTGTGTGTGTGTGTTTGGGGAAACCCCACTCTGTCTCCCTGTAACAAAATGTTGATGGGTGTTTGTGTGTGTTTCTTCTGTATGTGTGTGTCGGGACCACGTTTGTTTGTATGTTAGGGCAGATTCAAGTGCCAGTGTGAATGCTGTGTTGTGAGTGTGATAGTGTGTGTGTGTGTGTTTGCGGAAACCATTGTGCATGACTGTAAGTAAAAGTCCATGGGAGTTTGTGTGTGTTTCTTGTGTATGTGTGTGTCGGGACCACGTTTGTGAGTATGTTAGGGCAGTTCCAACTGTTGATGGCTATGCCGGGGACCCAGTGTGAGTGCTGTGTTGTGCGTGTGATAGTGTCTGTGTGTGTGTGTGTGTTTTGCTGGATACCATTGTGTATGTCTGTAAGAAAAAGTCGTAGGGTGTTTTTGTGTGTTTCTTCTGCATGTGTGTTTCGGGACCACGTTTGTGAATATGTTAAGGTAATTCCAAGTGTTCATGGCTCTGCTGGAGATCCAATGTGAGTGCTCTGTCGTGAGTGTGCCTTTTGTGTGTGTGTGTGTGTGTGTGTGTGTTTGCAGGAAACCATTGTGTATGCCTGCAAGAAAAAGTCGATGGGTGTTTGTGTGTGTTATTTGTATATGTGTGTGTCAGGACCATGTTTGTGATTATGTTAAAGCAGTTCCAAGTGTTGACGGCTGTGTTGGAGACCCAGTGTGAGTGCTGTGTTGTGAGTGTGATAGTGTGTGTGTGTCTGTGTGTGTTTCCGAACCCCCTGTGTACGCCTGTAAGAAAAATTCCATGGGTGTTTGTGTGTGTTTCTTGTGTATGCGTGTGTCAGGAAAACGTTTGTGAGTATGTTAGGGCAGTTCCAAGTGTTGATGGCTCTGCCGAGGCCCAGTGTGAGTGCTGTGTTGCGAGTGTGACAGTGTGTGTGTGTGTGTGTGTGTGTTTTCGGGTTACCATTGTGTATGCCTGTATGAAAAAGTCGATGGGTGTATTTGTGTGTTCTTGCGTATTGTGTTTCAGATCCACATTTGTGAGTGTGTGAGGGCAGTTCCAAGTGTTCATGAGTTTGCTGGATATCCAGTGTGAGTGTGTGTTGTGAGTGTGACAGTGTGTGTGCGTGTCTGTGTGTGTGTTTGCAGGAAACCAGTCTGTATGCCTATAAGAAAAATTCGATGGGTGTTTGTGTGTGTTTCTTCTGTATGTGTGTGTCGGGACCACATTTGTGAATATGTTAGGGCAGTTCCAAGTGTTGATGGCTCTGCTGGAGACCCAGTGAGAGTGCTGTGTTGTGAGTGTGACAGTGTGTGTGTGTCTGTGTGTGTGTGTGTGTTTGGGGGAACCCCACAGTGTATGCTTCTAAGAAAAAGTCGATGGGTGTTTGTGTGTGTTTCTTGTGTATGTGTGTGTCGGGACCACGTATGAGAGTATTTTGTGGCAGTTCCAAGCGCCAGAGTGAATGCTGTGTTGTGAGTGTGGCAGTGTGTGTTTCTGTGTGTGTTTGTGTTGGCGGGAAAACATTGTGTATGCCTGTAAGAATAAGTCGATGGATGTGTGTGTGAGTTTCATGTGTATGTGTGTGTCGCGACCACATTTGTCAATATTTTAAGGCAGTTCCAAGTGTTGATGGTTCTGCTGGATACCCATTGTGAGTGGTGTGTTGTAAGTGTGACTGTGTGTGTGTGTTCAAGGGAAACCGTTGTGTATGCCTGTAAGAAAAAGTCGATGGGTGTTTGTGTGCGTTTCTTGTGTATGTGTGTGTCGGGAAAACGTTTGGGAGTATGTTAGGGCAGTTCCAAGTGTTGATGGCTCTGCCGAGGACCAGTGTGAGTTCTGTGTTGCGAGTGTGACAGTGTGTGTGTGTGTGTGTGTGTGTGTTTTCGGGTAACCATTGTGTATGCCTGTATGAAAAAGTCGATGGGTGTATTTGTGTGTTCTTGCGTATTGTGTTTCAGATCCACATTTGTGAGTGTGTGAGGGCAGTTCCAAGTCTTCATGAGTTTGCAGGATATCCAGTGTGAGTGTGTGTTGTGAGTGTGACAGTGTGTGTGCGTGTCTGTGTGTGTGTTTGCAGGAAACCAGTCTGTATGCCTATAAGAAAAATTCGATGGGTGTTTGTGTGTGTTTTTTCTGTATGTGTGTGTCGGGACCACATTTGTGAATATGTTAGGGCAGTTCCAAGTGTTGATGGCTCTGCTGGAGACCCAGTGAGAGTGCTGTGTTGTGAGTGTGATAGTGTGTGTGTGTCTGTGTGTGTGTGTGTGTGTTTGGGGGAACCCCACAGTGTATGCTTCTAAGAAAAAGTCGATGGGTGTTTGTGTGTGTTTCTTGTGTATGTGTGTGTCGAGACCACGTATGTGAGTATGTTGTGGCAGTTCCAAGCGCCAGTGTGAATGCTGTGTTGTGAGTGTGGCAGTGTGTGTTTCTGTGTGTGTTTGTGTTGGCGGGAAAACATTGTGTATGCCTGTAAGAATAAGTCGATGGATGTTTGTGTGAGTTTCATGTGTATGTGTGTGTCGCGACCACATTTGTCAATATTTTAAGGCAGTTCCAAGTGTTGATGGTTCTGCTGGATACCCATTGTGAGTGCTGTGTTGTAAGTGTGACTGTGTGTGTGTGTGTTCACGGGAAACCGTTGTGTATGCCTGTAAGAAAAAGTCGATGGGTGTTTGTGTGTGATTCTTGTGTATGTGTGTGTCGGTGAAACGTTTGTGAGTATGTTAGGGCAGTTCCAAGTGTTGATGGCTCTGCCGAGGTCCAGTGTGCGTACTGTGCTGTTAGTGTGACAGTGTGTGTGTGTGTGTGTGTGTGTGTGTTTGGGGAAACCCCACTCTGTCTCCCTGTAACAAAATGTTGATGGGTGTTTGTGTGTGTTTCTTCTGTATGTGTGTGTCGGGACCACGTTTGTTTGTATGTTAGGGCAGATTCAAGTGCCAGTGTGAATGCTGTGTTGTGAGTGTGATAGTGTGTGTGTGTGTGTGTTTGCGGAAACCATTGTGCATGACTGTAAGTAAAAGTCCATGGGAGTTTGTGTGTGTTTCTTGTGTATGTGTGTGTCGGGACCACGTTTGTGAGTATGTTAGGGCAGTTCCAACTGTTGATGGCTATGCCGGGGACCCAGTGTGAGTGCTGTGTTGTGTGTGTGATAGTGTCTGTGTGTGTGTGTGTGTGTTTTGCTGGATACCATTGTGTATGTCTGTAAGAAAAAGTCGTAGGGTGTTTTTGTGTGTTTCTTCTGCATGTGTGTTTCGGGACCACGTTTGTGAATATGTTAAGGTAATTCCAAGTGTTCATGGCTCTGCTGGAGATCCAATGTGAGTGCTCTGTCGTGAGTGTGCCTTTTGTGTGTGTGTGTGTGTGTGTGTGTGTGTGTTTGCAGGAAACCATTGTGTATGCCTGCAAGAAAAAGTCGATGGGTGTTTGTGTGTGTTATTTGTATATGTGTGTGTCAGGACCATGTTTGTGATTATGTTAAAGCAGTTCCAAGTGTTGACGGCTGTGTTGGAGACCCAGTGTGAGTGCTGTGTTGTGAGTGTGATAGTGTGTGTGTGTCTGTGTGTGTTTCCGAACCCCCTGTGTACGCCTGTAAGAAAAATTCCATGGGTGTTTGTGTGTGTTTCTTGTGTATGCGTGTGTCAGGAAAACGTTTGTGAGTATGTTAGGGCAGTTCCAAGTGTTGATGGCTCTGCCGAGGCCCAGTGTGAGTGCTGTGTTGCGAGTGTGACAGTGTGTGTGTGTGTGTGTGTGTGTGTGTGTGTGTGTTTTCGGGTTACCATTGTGTATGCCTGTATGAAAAAGTCGATGGGTGTATTTGTGTGTTCTTGCGTATTGTGTTTCAGATCCACATTTGTGAGTGTGTGAGGGCAGTTCCAAGTGTTCATGAGTTTGCTGGATATCCAGTGTGAGTGTGTGTTGTGAGTGTGACAGTGTGTGTGCGTGTCTGTGTGTGTGTTTGCAGGAAACCAGTCTGTATGCCTATAAGAAAAATTCGATGGGTGTTTGTGTGTGTTTCTTCTGTATGTGTGTGTCGGGACCACATTTGTGAATATGTTAGGGCAGTTCCAAGTGTTGATGGCTCTGCTGGAGACCCAGTGAGAGTGCTGTGTTGTGAGTGTGACAGTGTGTGTGTGTCTGTGTGTGTGTGTGTGTTTGGGGGAACCCCACAGTGTATGCTTCTAAGAAAAAGTCGATGGGTGTTTGTGTGTGTTTCTTGTGTATGTGTGTGTCGGGACCACGTATGAGAGTATTTTGTGGCAGTTCCAAGCGCCAGAGTGAATGCTGTGTTGTGAGTGTGGCAGTGTGTGTTTCTGTGTGTGTTTGTGTTGGCGGGAAAACATTGTGTATGCCTGTAAGAATAAGTCGATGGATGTTTGTGTGAGTTTCATGTGTATGTGTGTGTCGCGACCACATTTGTCAATATTTTAAGGCAGTTCCAAGTGTTGATGGTTCTGCTGGATACCCATTGTGAGTGGTGTGTTGTAAGTGTGACTGTGTGTGTGTGTCTTCAAGGGAAACCGTTGTGTATGCCTGTAAGAAAAAGTCGATGGGTGTTTGTGTGCGTTTCTTGTGTATGTGTGTGTCGGGAAAACGTTTGGGAGTATGTTAGGGCAGTTCCAAGTGTTCATGGCTCTGCCGAGGACCAGTGTGAGTGCTGTGTTGCGAGTGTGACAGTGTGTGTGTGTGTGTGTGTGTTTTCGGGTAACCATTGTGTATGCCTGTATGAAAAAGTCGATGGGTGTATTTGTGTGTTCTTGCGTATTGTGTTTCAGATCCACATTTGTGAGTGTGTGAGGGCAGTTCCAAGTCTTCATGAGTTTGCTGGATATCCAGTGTGAGTGTGTGTTGTGAGTGTGACAGTGTGTGTGCGTGTCTGTGTGTGTGTTTGCAGGAAACCAGTCTGTATGCCTATAAGAAAAATTCGATGGGTGTTTGTGTGTGTTTTTTCTGTATGTGTGTGTCGGGACCACATTTGTGAATATGTTAGGGCAGTTCCAAGTGTTGATGGCTCTGCTGGAGACCCAGTGAGAGTGCTGTGTTGTGAGTGTGATAGTGTGTGTGTGTCTGTGTGTGTGTGTGTGTTTGGGGGAACCCCACAGTGTATGCTTCTAAGAAAAAGTCGATGGGTGTTTGTGTGTGTTTCTTGTGTATGTGTGTGTCGGGACCACGTATGTGAGTATGTTGTGGCAGTTCCAAGCGCCAGTGTGAATGCTGTGTTGTGAGTGTGGCAGTGTGTGTTTCTGTGTGTGTTTGTGTTGGCGGGAAAACATTGTGTATGCCTGTAAGAATAAGTCGATGGATGTTTGTGTGAGTTTCATGTGTATGTGTGTGTCGCGACCACATTTGTCAATATTTTAAGGCAGTTCCAAGTGTTGATGGTTCTGCTGGATACCCATTGTGAGTGCTGTGTTGTAAGTGTGACTGTGTGTGTGTGTGTTCACGGGAAACCGTTGTGTATGCCTGTAAGAAAAAGTCGATGGGTGTTTGTGTGTGATTCTTGTGTATGTGTGTGTCGGTGAAACGTTTGTGAGTATGTTAGGGCAGTTCCAAGTGTTGATGGCTCTGCCGAGGTCCAGTGTGCGTACTGTGCTGTTAGTGTGACAGTGTGTGTGTGTGTGTGTGTGTGTTTGGGGAAACCCCACTCTGTCTCCCTGTAACAAAATGTTGATGGGTGTTTGTGTGTGTTTCTTCTGTATGTGTGTGTCGGGACCACGTTTGTTTGTATGTTAGGGCAGATTCAAGTGCCAGTGTGAATGCTGTGTTGTGAGTGTGATAGTGTGTGTGTGTGTGTGTTTGCGGAAACCATTGTGCATGACTGTAAGTAAAAGTCCATGGGAGTTTGTGTGTGTTTCTTGTTTATGTGTGTGTCGGGACCACGTTTGTGAGTATGTTAGGGCAGTTCCAACTGTTGATGGCTCTGCCGGGGACCCAGTGTGAGTGCTGTGTTGTGCATGTGATAGTGTCTGTGTGTTTGTGTGTGTGTTTTGCTGGATACCATTGTGTATGTCTGTAAGAAAAAGTCGTAGGGTGTTTTTGTGTGTTTCTTCTGCATGTGTGTTTCGGGACCACGTTTGTGAATATGTTAAGGTAATTCCAAGTGTTCATGGCTCTGCTGGAAATCCAATGTGAGTGCTCTGTCGTGAGTGTGCCTTTTGTGTGTGTGTGTGTGTGTGTGTGTTTGCAGGAAACCATTGTGTATGCCTGCAAGAAAAAGTCGATGGGTGTTTGTGTGTGTTATTTGTATATGTGTGTGTCAGGACCATGTTTGTGATTATGTTAAAGCAGTTCCAAGTGTTGACGGCTGTGTTGGAGACCCAGTGTGAGTGCTGTGTTGTGAGTGTGATAGTGTGTGTGTGTCTGTGTGTGTTTCCGAACCCCCTGTGTACGCCTGTAAGAAAAATTCCATGGGTGTTTGTGTGTGTTTCTTGTGTATGCGTGTGTCAGGAAAACGTTTGTGAGTATGTTAGGGCAGTTCCAAGTGTTGATGGCTCTGCCGAGGCCCAGTGTGAGTGCTGTGTTGCGAGTGTGACAGTGTGTGTGTGTGTGTGTGTGTTTTCGGGTTACCATTGTGTATGCCTGTATGAAAAAGTCGATGGGTGTATTTGTGTGTTCTTGCGTATTGTGTTTCAGATCCACATTTGTGAGTGTGTGAGGGCAGTTCCAAGTGTTCATGAGTTTGCTGGATATCCAGTGTGAGTGTGTGTTGTGAGTGTGACAGTGTGTGTGCGTGTCTGTGTGTGTGTTTGCAGGAAACCAGTCTGTATGCCTATAAGAAAAATTCGATGGGTGTTTGTGTGTGTTTCTTCTGTATGTGTGTGTCGGGACCACATTTGTGAATATGTTAGGGCAGTTCCAAGTGTTGATGGCTCTGCTGGAGACCCAGTGAGAGTGCTGTGTTGTGAGTGTGACAGTGTGTGTGTGTCTGTGTGTGTGTGTGTGTTTGGGGGAACCCCACAGTGTATGCTTCTAAGAAAAAGTCGATGGGTGTTTGTGTGTGTTTCTTGTGTATGTGTGTGTCGGGACCACGTATGAGAGTATTTTGTGGCAGTTCCAAGCGCCAGTGTGAATGCTGTGTTGTGAGTGTGGCAGTGTGTGTTTCTGTGTGTGTTTGTGTTGGCGGGAAAACATTGTGTATGCCTGTAAGAATAAGTCGATGGATGTTTGTGTGAGTTTCATGTGTATGTGTGTGTCGCGACCACATTTGTCAATATTTTAAGGCAGTTCCAAGTGTTGATGGTTCTGCTGGATACCCATTGTGAGTGCTGTGTTGTAAGTGTGACTGTGTGTGTGTGTTCAAGGGAAACCGTTGTGTATGCCTGTAAGAAAAAGTCGATGGGTGTTTGTGTGCGTTTCTTGTGTATGTGTGTGTCGGGAAAACGTTTGGGAGTATGTTAGGGCAGTTCCAAGTGTTGATGGCTCTGCCGAGGACCAGTGTGAGTGCTGTGTTGCGAGTGTGACAGTGTGTGTGTGTGTGTTTTCGGGTAACCATTGTGTATGCCTGTATGAAAAAGTCGATGGGTGTATTTGTGTGTTCTTGCGTATTGTGTTTCAGATCCACATTTGTGAGTGTGTGAGGGCAGTTCCAAGTCTTCATGAGTTTGCAGGATATCCAGTGTGAGTGTGTGTTGTGAGTGTGACAGTGTGTGTGCGTGTCTGTGTGTGTGTTTGCAGGAAACCAGTCTGTATGCCTATAAGAAAAATTCGATGGGTGTTTGTGTGTGTTTTTTCTGTATGTGTGTGTCGGGACCACATTTGTGAATATGTTAGGGCAGTTCCAAGTGTTGATGGCTCTGCTGGAGACCCAGTGAGAGTGCTGTGTTGTGAGTGTGATAGTGTGTGTGTGTCTGTGTGTGTGTGTGTGTTTGGGGGAACCCCACAGTGTATGCTTCTAAGAAAAAGTCGATGGGTGTTTGTGTGTGTTTCTTGTGTATGTGTGTGTCGAGACCACGTATGTTAGTATGTTGTGGCAGTTCCAAGTGCCAGTGTGAATGCTGTGTTGTGAGTGTGGCAGTGTGTGTTTCTGTGTGTGTTTGTGTTGGCGGGAAAACATTGTGTATGCCTGTAAGAATAAGTCGATGGATGTTTGTGTGAGTTTCATGTGTATGTGTGTGTCGCGACCACATTTGTCAATATTTTAAGGCAGTTCCAAGTGTTGATGGTTCTGCTGGATACCCATTGTGAGTGCTGTGTTGTAAGTGTGACTGTGTGTGTGTGTGTTCACGGGAAACCGTTGTGTATGCCTGTAAGAAAAAGTCGATGGGTGTTTGTGTGTGATTCTTGTGTATGTGTGTGTCGGTGAAACGTTTGTGAGTATGTTAGGGCAGTTCCAAGTGTTGATGGCTCTGCCGAGGTCCAGTCTCAGCTCTGTGCTGTTAGTGTGACAGTGTGTGTGTGTGTGTGTGTGTGTGTGTGTTTGGGGAAACCCCACTCTGTCTCCCTGTAACAAAATGTTGATGGATTTTTGTGTGTGTTTCTTCTGTATGTGTGTGTCGGGACCACGTTTGTTTGTATGTTAGGGCAGATTCAAGTGCCAGTGTGAATGCTGTGTTGTGAGTGTGATAGTGTGTGTGTGTGTGTGTTTGCGGAAACCATTGTGCATGACTGTAAGTAAAAGTCCATGGGAGTTTGTGTGTGTTTCTTGTGTATGTGTGTGTCGGGACCACGTTTGTGAGTATGTTAGGGCAGTTCCAACTGTTGATGGCTATGCCGGGGACCCAGTGTGAGTGCTGTGTTGTGCGTGTGATAGTGTCTGTGTGTGTGTGTGTGTGTTTTGCTGGATACCATTGTGTATGTCTGTAAGAAAAAGTCGTAGGGTGTTTTTGTGTGTTTCTTCTGCATGTGTGTTTCGGGACCACGTTTGTGAATATGTTAAGGTAATTCCAAGTGTTCATGGCTCTGCTGGAGATCCAATGTGAGTGCTCTGTCGTGAGTGTGCCTTTTGTGTGTGTGTGTGTGTGTGTGTGTGTTTGCAGGAAACCATTGTGTATGCCTGCAAGAAAAAGTCGATGGGTGTTTGTGTGTGTTATTTGTATATGTGTGTGTCAGGACCATGTTTGTGATTATGTTAAAGCAGTTCCAAGTGTTGACGGCTGTGTTGGAGACCCAGTGTGAGTGCTGTGTTGTGAGTGTGATAGTGTGTGTGTGTCTGTGTGTGTTTCCGAACCCCCTGTGTACGCCTGTAAGAAAAATTCCATGGGTGTTTGTGTGTGTTTCTTGTGTATGCGTGTGTCAGGAAAACGTTTGTGAGTATGTTAGGGCAGTTCCAAGTGTTGATGGCTCTGCCGAGGCCCAGTGTGAGTGCTGTGTTGCGAGTGTGACAGTGTGTGTGTGTGTGTGTGTGTGTGTTTTCGGGTTACCATTGTGTATGCCTGTATGAAAAAGTCGATGGGTGTATTTGTGTGTTCTTGCGTATTGTGTTTCAGATCCACATTTGTGAGTGTGTGAGGGCAGTTCCAAGTGTTCATGAGTTTGCTGGATATCCAGTGTGAGTGTGTGTTGTGAGTGTGACAGTGTGTGTGCGTGTCTGTGTGTGTGTTTGCAGGAAACCAGTCTGTATGCCTATAAGAAAAATTCGATGGGTGTTTGTGTGTGTTTCTTCTGTATGTGTGTGTCGGGACCACATTTGTGAATATGTTAGGGCAGTTCCAAGTGTTGATGGCTCTGCTGGAGACCCAGTGAGAGTGCTGTGTTGTGAGTGTGACAGTGTGTGTGTGTCTGTGTGTGTGTGTGTGTTTGGGGGAACCCCACAGTGTATGCTTCTAAGAAAAAGTCGATGGGTGTTTGTGTGTGTTTCTTGTGTATGTGTGTGTCGGGACCACGTATGAGAGTATTTTGTGGCAGTTCCAAGCGCCAGAGTGAATGCTGTGTTGTGAGTGTGGCAGTGTGTGTTTCTGTGTGTGTTTGTGTTGGCGGGAAAACATTGTGTATGCCTGTAAGAAAAAGTCGATGGATGTTTGTGTGAGTTTCATGTGTATGTGTGTGTCGCGACCACATTTGTCAATATTTTAAGGCAGTTCCAAGTGTTGATGGTTCTGCTGGATACCCATTGTGAGTGGTGTGTTGTAAGTGTGACTGTGTGTGTGTGTGTTCAAGGGAAACCGTTGTGTATGCCTGTAAGAAAAAGTCGATGGGTGTTTGTGTGCGTTTCTTGTGTATGTGTGTGTCGGGAAAACGTTTGGGAGTATGTTAGGGCAGTTCCAAGTGTTGATGGCTCTGCCGAGGACCAGTGTGAGTGCTGTGTTGCGAGTGTGACAGTGTGTGTGTGTGTGTTTTCGGGTAACCATTGTGTATGCCTGTATGAAAAAGTCGATGGGTGTATTTGTGTGTTCTTGCGTATTGTGTTTCAGATCCACATTTGTGAGTGTGTGAGGGCAGTTCCAAGTCTTCATGAGTTTGCAGGATATCCAGTGTGAGTGTGTGTTGTGAGTGTGACAGTGTGTGTGCGTGTCTGTGTGTGTGTTTGCAGGAAACCAGTCTGTATGCCTATAAGAAAAATTCGATGGGTGTTTGTGTGTGTTTTTTCTGTATGTGTGTGTCGGGACCACATTTGTGAATATGTTAGGGCAGTTCCAAGTGTTGATGGCTCTGCTGGAGACCCAGTGAGAGTGCTGTGTTGTGAGTGTGATAGTGTGTGTGTGTCTGTGTGTGTGTGTGTGTGTTTGGGGGAACCCCACAGTGTATGCTTCTAAGAAAAAGTCGATGGGTGTTTGTGTGTGTTTCTTGTGTATGTGTGTGTCGAGACCACGTATGTGAGTATGTTGTGGCAGTTCCAAGCGCCAGTGTGAATGCTGTGTTGTGAGTGTGGCAGTGTGTGTTTCTGTGTGTGTTTGTGTTGGCGGGAAAACATTGTGTATGCCTGTAAGAATAAGTCGATGGATGTTTGTGTGAGTTTCATGTGTATGTGTGTGTCGCGACCACATTTGTCAATATTTTAAGGCAGTTCCAAGTGTTGATGGTTCTGCTGGATACCCATTGTGAGTGCTGTGTTGTAAGTGTGACTGTGTGTGTGTGTGTGTTCACGGGAAACCGTTGTGTATGCCTGTAAGAAAAAGTCGATGGGTGTTTGTGTGTGATTCTTGTGTATGTGTGTGTCGGTGAAACGTTTGTGAGTATGTTAGGGCAGTTCCAAGTGTTGATGGCTCTGCCGAGGTCCAGTGTGCGTACTGTGCTGTTAGTGTGACAGTGTGTGTGTGTGTGTGTGTGTGTGTTTGGGGAAACCCCACTCTGTCTCCCTGTAATAAATGTTGATGGGTGTTTGTGTGTGTTTCTTCTGTATGTGTGTGTCGGGACCACGTTTGTTTGTATGTTAGGGCAGATTCAAGTGCCAGTGTGAATGCTGTGTTGTGAGTGTGATAGTGTGTGTGTGTGTGTTTGCGGAAACCATTGTGCATGACTGTAAGTAAAAGTCCATGGGAGTTTGTGTGTGTTTCTTGTGTATGTGTGTGTCGGGACCACGTTTGTGAGTATGTTAGGGCAGTTCCAACTGTTGATGGCTATGCCGGGGACCCAGTGTGAGTGCTGTGTTGTGCGTGTGATAGTGTCTGTGTGTGTGTGTGTGTTTTGCTGGATACCATTGTGTATGTCTGTAAGAAAAAGTCGTAGGGTGTTTTTGTGTGTTTCTTCTGCATGTGTGTTTCGGGACCACGTTTGTGAATATGTTAAGGTAATTCCAAGTGTTCATGGCTCTGCTGGAGATCCAATGTGAGTGCTCTGTCGTGAGTGTGCCTTTTGTGTGTGTGTGTGTGTGTGTGTGTGTTTGCAGGAAACCATTGTGTATGCCTGCAAGAAAAAGTCGATGGGTGTTTGTGTGTGTTATTTGTATATGTGTGTGTCAGGACCATGTTTGTGATTATGTTAAAGCAGTTCCAAGTGTTGACGGCTGTGTTGGAGACCCAGTGTGAGTGCTGTGTTGTGAGTGTGATAGTGTGTGTGTGTCTGTGTGTGTTTCCGAACCCCCTGTGTACGCCTGTAAGAAAAATTCCATGGGTGTTTGTGTGTGTTTCTTGTGTATGCGTGTGTCAGGAAAACGTTTGTGAGTATGTTAGGGCAGTTCCAAGTGTTGATGGCTCTGCCGAGGCCCAGTGTGAGTGCTGTGTTGCGAGTGTGACAGTGTGTGTGTGTGTGTGTGTGTTTTCGGGTTACCATTGTGTATGCCTGTATGAAAAAGTCGATGGGTGTATTTGTGTGTTCTTGCGTATTGTGTTTCAGATCCACATTTGTGAGTGTGTGAGGGCAGTTCCAAGTGTTCATGAGTTTGCTGGATATCCAGTGTGAGTGTGTGTTGTGAGTGTGACAGTGTGTGTGCGTGTCTGTGTGTGTGTTTGCAGGAAACCAGTCTGTATGCCTATAAGAAAAATTCGATGGGTGTTTGTGTGTGTTTCTTCTGTATGTGTGTGTCGGGACCACATTTGTGAATATGTTAGGGCAGTTCCAAGTGTTGATGGCTCTGCTGGAGACCCAGTGAGAGTGCTGTGTTGTGAGTGTGACAGTGTGTGTGTGTCTGTGTGTGTGTGTGTGTTTGGGGGAACCCCACAGTGTATGCTTCTAAGAAAAAGTCGATGGGTGTTTGTGTGTGTTTCTTGTGTATGTGTGTGTCGGGACCACGTATGAGAGTATTTTGTGGCAGTTCCAAGCGCCAGAGTGAATGCTGTGTTGTGAGTGTGGCAGTGTGTGTTTCTGTGTGTGTTTGTGTTGGCGGGAAAACATTGTGTATGCCTGTAAGAATAAGTCGATGGATGTGTGTGTGAGTTTCATGTGTATGTGTGTGTCGCGACCACATTTGTCAATATTTTAAGGCAGTTCCAAGTGTTGATGGTTCTGCTGGATACCCATTGTGAGTGGTGTGTTGTAAGTGTGACTGTGTGTGTGTGTGTTCAAGGGAAACCGTTGTGTATGCCTGTAAGAAAAAGTCGATGGGTGTTTGTGTGCGTTTCTTGTGTATGTGTGTGTCGGGAAAACGTTTGGGAGTATGTTAGGGCAGTTCCAAGTGTTGATGGCTCTGCCGAGGACCAGTGTGAGTTCTGTGTTGCGAGTGTGACAGTGTGTGTGTGTGTGTGTGTGTGTGTTTTCGGGTAACCATTGTGTATGCCTGTATGAAAAAGTCGATGGGTGTATTTGTGTGTTCTTGCGTATTGTGTTTCAGATCCACATTTGTGAGTGTGTGAGGGCAGTTCCAAGTCTTCATGAGTTTGCAGGATATCCAGTGTGAGTGTGTGTTGTGAGTGTGACAGTGTGTGTGCGTGTCTGTGTGTGTGTTTGCAGGAAACCAGTCTGTATGCCTATAAGAAAAATTCGATGGGTGTTTGTGTGTGTTTTTTCTGTATGTGTGTGTCGGGACCACATTTGTGAATATGTTAGGGCAGTTCCAAGTGTTGATGGCTCTGCTGGAGACCCAGTGAGAGTGCTGTGTTGTGAGTGTGATAGTGTGTGTGTGTCTGTGTGTGTGTGTGTGTGTTTGGGGGAACCCCACAGTGTATGCTTCTAAGAAAAAGTCGATGGGTGTTTGTGTGTGTTTCTTGTGTATGTGTGTGTCGAGACCACGTATGTGAGTATGTTGTGGCAGTTCCAAGCGCCAGTGTGAATGCTGTGTTGTGAGTGTGGCAGTGTGTGTTTCTGTGTGTGTTTGTGTTGGCGGGAAAACATTGTGTATGCCTGTAAGAATAAGTCGATGGATGTTTGTGTGAGTTTCATGTGTATGTGTGTGTCGCGACCACATTTGTCAATATTTTAAGGCAGTTCCAAGTGTTGATGGTTCTGCTGGATACCCATTGTGAGTGCTGTGTTGTAAGTGTGACTGTGTGTGTGTGTGTTCACGGGAAACCGTTGTGTATGCCTGTAAGAAAAAGTCGATGGGTGTTTGTGTGTGATTCTTGTGTATGTGTGTGTCGGTGAAACGTTTGTGAGTATGTTAGGGCAGTTCCAAGTGTTGATGGCTCTGCCGAGGTCCAGTGTGCGTACTGTGCTGTTAGTGTGACAGTGTGTGTGTGTGTGTGTGTGTGTGTTTGGGGAAACCCCACTCTGTCTCCCTGTAATAAATGTTGATGGGTGTTTGTGTGTGTTTCTTCTGTATGTGTGTGTCGGGACCACGTTTGTTTGTATGTTAGGGCAGATTCAAGTGCCAGTGTGAATGCTGTGTTGTGAGTGTGATAGTGTGTGTGTGTGTGTTTGCGGAAACCATTGTGCATGACTGTAAGTAAAAGTCCATGGGAGTTTGTGTGTGTTTCTTGTGTATGTGTGTGTCGGGACCACGTTTGTGAGTATGTTAGGGCAGTTCCAACTGTTGATGGCTATGCCGGGGACCCAGTGTGAGTGCTGTGTTGTGCGTGTGATAGTGTCTGTGTGTGTGTGTGTGTTTTGCTGGATACCATTGTGTATGTCTGTAAGAAAAAGTCGTAGGGTGTTTTTGTGTGTTTCTTCTGCATGTGTGTTTCGGGACCACGTTTGTGAATATGTTAAGGTAATTCCAAGTGTTCATGGCTCTGCTGGAGATCCAATGTGAGTGCTCTGTCGTGAGTGTGCCTTTTGTGTGTGTGTGTGTGTGTGTGTGTGTTTGCAGGAAACCATTGTGTATGCCTGCAAGAAAAAGTCGATGGGTGTTTGTGTGTGTTATTTGTATATGTGTGTGTCAGGACCATGTTTGTGATTATGTTAAAGCAGTTCCAAGTGTTGACGGCTGTGTTGGAGACCCAGTGTGAGTGCTGTGTTGTGAGTGTGATAGTGTGTGTGTGTCTGTGTGTGTTTCCGAACCCCCTGTGTACGCCTGTAAGAAAAATTCCATGGGTGTTTGTGTGTGTTTCTTGTGTATGCGTGTGTCAGGAAAACGTTTGTGAGTATGTTAGGGCAGTTCCAAGTGTTGATGGCTCTGCCGAGGCCCAGTGTGAGTGCTGTGTTGCGAGTGTGACAGTGTGTGTGTGTGTGTGTGTGTTTTCGGGTTACCATTGTGTATGCCTGTATGAAAAAGTCGATGGGTGTATTTGTGTGTTCTTGCGTATTGTGTTTCAGATCCACATTTGTGAGTGTGTGAGGGCAGTTCCAAGTGTTCATGAGTTTGCTGGATATCCAGTGTGAGTGTGTGTTGTGAGTGTGACAGTGTGTGTGCGTGTCTGTGTGTGTGTTTGCAGGAAACCAGTCTGTATGCCTATAAGAAAAATTCGATGGGTGTTTGTGTGTGTTTCTTCTGTATGTGTGTGTCGGGACCACATTTGTGAATATGTTAGGGCAGTTCCAAGTGTTGATGGCTCTGCTGGAGACCCAGTGAGAGTGCTGTGTTGTGAGTGTGACAGTGTGTGTGTGTCTGTGTGTGTGTGTGTGTTTGGGGGAACCCCACAGTGTATGCTTCTAAGAAAAAGTCGATGGGTGTTTGTGTGTGTTTCTTGTGTATGTGTGTGTCGGGACCACGTATGAGAGTATTTTGTGGCAGTTCCAAGCGCCAGAGTGAATGCTGTGTTGTGAGTGTGGCAGTGTGTGTTTCTGTGTGTGTTTGTGTTGGCGGGAAAACATTGTGTATGCCTGTAAGAATAAGTCGATGGATGTGTGTGTGAGTTTCATGTGTATGTGTGTGTCGCGACCACATTTGTCAATATTTTAAGGCAGTTCCAAGTGTTGATGGTTCTGCTGGATACCCATTGTGAGTGGTGTGTTGTAAGTGTGACTGTGTGTGTGTGTGTTCAAGGGAAACCGTTGTGTATGCCTGTAAGAAAAAGTCGATGGGTGTTTGTGTGCGTTTCTTGTGTATGTGTGTGTCGGGAAAACGTTTGGGAGTATGTTAGGGCAGTTCCAAGTGTTGATGGCTCTGCCGAGGACCAGTGTGAGTTCTGTGTTGCGAGTGTGACAGTGTGTGTGTGTGTGTGTGTGTGTGTTTTCGGGTAACCATTGTGTATGCCTGTATGAAAAAGTCGATGGGTGTATTTGTGTGTTCTTGCGTATTGTGTTTCAGATCCACATTTGTGAGTGTGTGAGGGCAGTTCCAAGTCTTCATGAGTTTGCAGGATATCCAGTGTGAGTGTGTGTTGTGAGTGTGACAGTGTGTGTGCGTGTCTGTGTGTGTGTTTGCAGGAAACCAGTCTGTATGCCTATAAGAAAAATTCGATGGGTGTTTGTGTGTGTTTTTTCTGTATGTGTGTGTCGGGACCACATTTGTGAATATGTTAGGGCAGTTCCAAGTGTTGATGGCTCTGCTGGAGACCCAGTGAGAGTGCTGTGTTGTGAGTGTGATAGTGTGTGTGTGTCTGTGTGTGTGTGTGTGTGTTTGGGGGAACCCCACAGTGTATGCTTCTAAGAAAAAGTCGATGGGTGTTTGTGTGTGTTTCTTGTGTATGTGTGTGTCGAGACCACGTATGTGAGTATGTTGTGGCAGTTCCAAGCGCCAGTGTGAATGCTGTGTTGTGAGTGTGGCAGTGTGTGTTTCTGTGTGTGTTTGTGTTGGCGGGAAAACATTGTGTATGCCTGTAAGAATAAGTCGATGGATGTTTGTGTGAGTTTCATGTGTATGTGTGTGTCGCGACCACATTTGTCAATATTTTAAGGCAGTTCCAAGTGTTGATGGTTCTGCTGGATACCCATTGTGAGTGCTGTGTTGTAAGTGTGACTGTGTGTGTGTGTGTTCACGGGAAACCGTTGTGTATGCCTGTAAGAAAAAGTCGATGGGTGTTTGTGTGTGATTCTTGTGTATGTGTGTGTCGGTGAAACGTTTGTGAGTATGTTAGGGCAGTTCCAAGTGTTGATGGCTCTGCCGAGGTCCAGTGTGCGTACTGTGCTGTTAGTGTGACAGTGTGTGTGTGTGTGTGTGTGTGTGTTTGGGGAAACCCCACTCTGTCTCCCTGTAATAAATGTTGATGGGTGTTTGTGTGTGTTTCTTCTGTATGTGTGTGTCGGGACCACGTTTGTTTGTATGTTAGGGCAGATTCAAGTGCCAGTGTGAATGCTGTGTTGTGAGTGTGATAGTGTGTGTGTGTGTGTTTGCGGAAACCATTGTGCATGACTGTAAGTAAAAGTCCATGGGAGTTTGTGTGTGTTTCTTGTGTATGTGTGTGTCGGGACCACGTTTGTGAGTATGTTAGGGCAGTTCCAACTGTTGATGGCTATGCCGGGGACCCAGTGTGAGTGCTGTGTTGTGCGTGTGATAGTGTCTGTGTGTGTGTGTGTGTTTTGCTGGATACCATTGTGTATGTCTGTAAGAAAAAGTCGTAGGGTGTTTTTGTGTGTTTCTTCTGCATGTGTGTTTCGGGACCACGTTTGTGAATATGTTAAGGTAATTCCAAGTGTTCATGGCTCTGCTGGAGATCCAATGTGAGTGCTCTGTCGTGAGTGTGCCTTTTGTGTGTGTGTGTGTGTGTGTGTGTGTTTGCAGGAAACCATTGTGTATGCCTGCAAGAAAAAGTCGATGGGTGTTTGTGTGTGTTATTTGTATATGTGTGTGTCAGGACCATGTTTGTGATTATGTTAAAGCAGTTCCAAGTGTTGACGGCTGTGTTGGAGACCCAGTGTGAGTGCTGTGTTGTGAGTGTGATAGTGTGTGTGTGTCTGTGTGTGTTTCCGAACCCCCTGTGTACGCCTGTAAGAAAAATTCCATGGGTGTTTGTGTGTGTTTCTTGTGTATGCGTGTGTCAGGAAAACGTTTGTGAGTATGTTAGGGCAGTTCCAAGTGTTGATGGCTCTGCCGAGGCCCAGTGTGAGTGCTGTGTTGCGAGTGTGACAGTGTGTGTGTGTGTGTGTGTGTTTTCGGGTTACCATTGTGTATGCCTGTATGAAAAAGTCGATGGGTGTATTTGTGTGTTCTTGCGTATTGTGTTTCAGATCCACATTTGTGAGTGTGTGAGGGCAGTTCCAAGTGTTCATGAGTTTGCTGGATATCCAGTGTGAGTGTGTGTTGTGAGTGTGACAGTGTGTGTGCGTGTCTGTGTGTGTGTTTGCAGGAAACCAGTCTGTATGCCTATAAGAAAAATTCGATGGGTGTTTGTGTGTGTTTCTTCTGTATGTGTGTGTCGGGACCACATTTGTGAATATGTTAGGGCAGTTCCAAGTGTTGATGGCTCTGCTGGAGACCCAGTGAGAGTGCTGTGTTGTGAGTGTGACAGTGTGTGTGTGTCTGTGTGTGTGTGTGTGTTTGGGGGAACCCCACAGTGTATGCTTCTAAGAAAAAGTCGATGGGTGTTTGTGTGTGTTTCTTGTGTATGTGTGTGTCGGGACCACGTATGAGAGTATTTTGTGGCAGTTCCAAGCGCCAGAGTGAATGCTGTGTTGTGAGTGTGGCAGTGTGTGTTTCTGTGTGTGTTTGTGTTGGCGGGAAAACATTGTGTATGCCTGTAAGAATAAGTCGATGGATGTGTGTGTGAGTTTCATGTGTATGTGTGTGTCGCGACCACATTTGTCAATATTTTAAGGCAGTTCCAAGTGTTGATGGTTCTGCTGGATACCCATTGTGAGTGGTGTGTTGTAAGTGTGACTGTGTGTGTGTGTGTTCAAGGGAAACCGTTGTGTATGCCTGTAAGAAAAAGTCGATGGGTGTTTGTGTGCGTTTCTTGTGTATGTGTGTGTCGGGAAAACGTTTGGGAGTATGTTAGGGCAGTTCCAAGTGTTGATGGCTCTGCCGAGGACCAGTGTGAGTTCTGTGTTGCGAGTGTGACAGTGTGTGTGTGTGTGTGTGTGTGTGTTTTCGGGTAACCATTGTGTATGCCTGTATGAAAAAGTCGATGGGTGTATTTGTGTGTTCTTGCGTATTGTGTTTCAGATCCACATTTGTGAGTGTGTGAGGGCAGTTCCAAGTCTTCATGAGTTTGCAGGATATCCAGTGTGAGTGTGTGTTGTGAGTGTGACAGTGTGTGTGCGTGTCTGTGTGTGTGTTTGCAGGAAACCAGTCTGTATGCCTATAAGAAAAATTCGATGGGTGTTTGTGTGTGTTTTTTCTGTATGTGTGTGTCGGGACCACATTTGTGAATATGTTAGGGCAGTTCCAAGTGTTGATGGCTCTGCTGGAGACCCAGTGAGAGTGCTGTGTTGTGAGTGTGATAGTGTGTGTGTGTCTGTGTGTGTGTGTGTGTGTTTGGGGGAACCCCACAGTGTATGCTTCTAAGAAAAAGTCGATGGGTGTTTGTGTGTGTTTCTTGTGTATGTGTGTGTCGAGACCACGTATGTGAGTATGTTGTGGCAGTTCCAAGCGCCAGTGTGAATGCTGTGTTGTGAGTGTGGCAGTGTGTGTTTCTGTGTGTGTTTGTGTTGGCGGGAAAACATTGTGTATGCCTGTAAGAATAAGTCGATGGATGTTTGTGTGAGTTTCATGTGTATGTGTGTGTCGCGACCACATTTGTCAATATTTTAAGGCAGTTCCAAGTGTTGATGGTTCTGCTGGATACCCATTGTGAGTGCTGTGTTGTAAGTGTGACTGTGTGTGTGTGTGTTCACGGGAAACCGTTGTGTATGCCTGTAAGAAAAAGTCGATGGGTGTTTGTGTGTGATTCTTGTGTATGTGTGTGTCGGTGAAACGTTTGTGAGTATGTTAGGGCAGTTCCAAGTGTTGATGGCTCTGCCGAGGTCCAGTGTGCGTACTGTGCTGTTAGTGTGACAGTGTGTGTGTGTGTGTGTGTGTGTGTTTGGGGAAACCCCACTCTGTCTCCCTGTAATAAATGTTGATGGGTGTTTGTGTGTGTTTCTTCTGTATGTGTGTGTCGGGACCACGTTTGTTTGTATGTTAGGGCAGATTCAAGTGCCAGTGTGAATGCTGTGTTGTGAGTGTGATAGTGTGTGTGTGTGTGTTTGCGGAAACCATTGTGCATGACTGTAAGTAAAAGTCCATGGGAGTTTGTGTGTGTTTCTTGTGTATGTGTGTGTCGGGACCACGTTTGTGAGTATGTTAGGGCAGTTCCAACTGTTGATGGCTATGCCGGGGACCCAGTGTGAGTGCTGTGTTGTGCGTGTGATAGTGTCTGTGTGTGTGTGTGTGTTTTGCTGGATACCATTGTGTATGTCTGTAAGAAAAAGTCGTAGGGTGTTTTTGTGTGTTTCTTCTGCATGTGTGTTTCGGGACCACGTTTGTGAATATGTTAAGGTAATTCCAAGTGTTCATGGCTCTGCTGGAGATCCAATGTGAGTGCTCTGTCGTGAGTGTGCCTTTTGTGTGTGTGTGTGTGTGTGTGTGTGTTTGCAGGAAACCATTGTGTATGCCTGCAAGAAAAAGTCGATGGGTGTTTGTGTGTGTTATTTGTATATGTGTGTGTCAGGACCATGTTTGTGATTATGTTAAAGCAGTTCCAAGTGTTGACGGCTGTGTTGGAGACCCAGTGTGAGTGCTGTGTTGTGAGTGTGATAGTGTGTGTGTGTCTGTGTGTGTTTCCGAACCCCCTGTGTACGCCTGTAAGAAAAATTCCATGGGTGTTTGTGTGTGTTTCTTGTGTATGCGTGTGTCAGGAAAACGTTTGTGAGTATGTTAGGGCAGTTCCAAGTGTTGATGGCTCTGCCGAGGCCCAGTGTGAGTGCTGTGTTGCGAGTGTGACAGTGTGTGTGTGTGTGTGTGTGTTTTCGGGTTACCATTGTGTATGCCTGTATGAAAAAGTCGATGGGTGTATTTGTGTGTTCTTGCGTATTGTGTTTCAGATCCACATTTGTGAGTGTGTGAGGGCAGTTCCAAGTGTTCATGAGTTTGCTGGATATCCAGTGTGAGTGTGTGTTGTGAGTGTGACAGTGTGTGTGCGTGTCTGTGTGTGTGTTTGCAGGAAACCAGTCTGTATGCCTATAAGAAAAATTCGATGGGTGTTTGTGTGTGTTTCTTCTGTATGTGTGTGTCGGGACCACATTTGTGAATATGTTAGGGCAGTTCCAAGTGTTGATGGCTCTGCTGGAGACCCAGTGAGAGTGCTGTGTTGTGAGTGTGACAGTGTGTGTGTGTCTGTGTGTGTGTGTGTGTTTGGGGGAACCCCACAGTGTATGCTTCTAAGAAAAAGTCGATGGGTGTTTGTGTGTGTTTCTTGTGTATGTGTGTGTCGGGACCACGTATGAGAGTATTTTGTGGCAGTTCCAAGCGCCAGAGTGAATGCTGTGTTGTGAGTGTGGCAGTGTGTGTTTCTGTGTGTGTTTGTGTTGGCGGGAAAACATTGTGTATGCCTGTAAGAATAAGTCGATGGATGTGTGTGTGAGTTTCATGTGTATGTGTGTGTCGCGACCACATTTGTCAATATTTTAAGGCAGTTCCAAGTGTTGATGGTTCTGCTGGATACCCATTGTGAGTGGTGTGTTGTAAGTGTGACTGTGTGTGTGTGTGTTCAAGGGAAACCGTTGTGTATGCCTGTAAGAAAAAGTCGATGGGTGTTTGTGTGCGTTTCTTGTGTATGTGTGTGTCGGGAAAACGTTTGGGAGTATGTTAGGGCAGTTCCAAGTGTTGATGGCTCTGCCGAGGACCAGTGTGAGTTCTGTGTTGCGAGTGTGACAGTGTGTGTGTGTGTGTGTGTGTGTGTTTTCGGGTAACCATTGTGTATGCCTGTATGAAAAAGTCGATGGGTGTATTTGTGTGTTCTTGCGTATTGTGTTTCAGATCCACATTTGTGAGTGTGTGAGGGCAGTTCCAAGTCTTCATGAGTTTGCAGGATATCCAGTGTGAGTGTGTGTTGTGAGTGTGACAGTGTGTGTGCGTGTCTGTGTGTGTGTTTGCAGGAAACCAGTCTGTATGCCTATAAGAAAAATTCGATGGGTGTTTGTGTGTGTTTTTTCTGTATGTGTGTGTCGGGACCACATTTGTGAATATGTTAGGGCAGTTCCAAGTGTTGATGGCTCTGCTGGAGACCCAGTGAGAGTGCTGTGTTGTGAGTGTGATAGTGTGTGTGTGTCTGTGTGTGTGTGTGTGTGTTTGGGGGAACCCCACAGTGTATGCTTCTAAGAAAAAGTCGATGGGTGTTTGTGTGTGTTTCTTGTGTATGTGTGTGTCGAGACCACGTATGTGAGTATGTTGTGGCAGTTCCAAGCGCCAGTGTGAATGCTGTGTTGTGAGTGTGGCAGTGTGTGTTTCTGTGTGTGTTTGTGTTGGCGGGAAAACATTGTGTATGCCTGTAAGAATAAGTCGATGGATGTTTGTGTGAGTTTCATGTGTATGTGTGTGTCGCGACCACATTTGTCAATATTTTAAGGCAGTTCCAAGTGTTGATGGTTCTGCTGGATACCCATTGTGAGTGCTGTGTTGTAAGTGTGACTGTGTGTGTGTGTGTTCACGGGAAACCGTTGTGTATGCCTGTAAGAAAAAGTCGATGGGTGTTTGTGTGTGATTCTTGTGTATGTGTGTGTCGGTGAAACGTTTGTGAGTATGTTAGGGCAGTTCCAAGTGTTGATGGCTCTGCCGAGGTCCAGTGTGCGTACTGTGCTGTTAGTGTGACAGTGTGTGTGTGTGTGTGTGTGTGTGTGTGTGTTTGGGGAAACCCCACTCTGTCTCCCTGTAACAAAATGTTGATGGGTGTTTGTGTGTGTTTTTTCTGTATGTGTGTGTCGGGACCACGTTTGTTTGTATGTTAGGGCAGATTCAAGTGCCAGTGTGAATGCTGTGTTGTGAGTGTGATAGTGTGTGTGTGTGTGTGTTTGCGGAAACCATTGTGCATGACTGTAAGTAAAAGTCCATGGGAGTTTGTGTGTGTTTCTTGTGTATGTGTGTGTCGGGACCACGTTTGTGAGTATGTTAGGGCAGTTCCAACTGTTGATGGCTATGCCGGGGACCCAGTGTGAGTGCTGTGTTGTGCGTGTGATAGTGTCTGTGTGTGTGTGTGTGTTTTGCTGGATACCATTGTGTATGTCTGTAAGAAAAAGTCGTAGGGTGTTTTTGTGTGTTTCTTCTGCATGTGTGTTTCGGGACCACGTTTGTGAATATGTTAAGGTAATTCCAAGTGTTGATGGCTCTGCTGGAGATCCAATGTGAGTGCTCTGTCGTGAGTGTGCCTTTTGTGTGTGTGTGTGTGTGTGTGTGTGTGTGTTTGCAGGAAACCATTGTGTATGCCTGCAAGAAAAAGTCGATGGGTGTTTGTGTGTGTTATTTGTATATGTGTGTGTCAGGACCATGTTTGTGATTATGTTAAAGCAGTTCCAAGTGTTGACGGCTGTGTTGGAGACCCAGTGTGAGTGCTGTGTTGTGAGTGTGATAGTGTGTGTGTGTCTGTGTGTGTTTCCGAACCCCCTGTGTACGCCTGTAAGAAAAATTCCATGGGTGTTTGTGTGTGTTTCTTGTGTATGCGTGTGTCAGGAAAACGTTTGTGAGTATGTTAGGGCAGTTCCAAGTGTTGATGGCTCTGCCGAGGCCCAGTGTGAGTGCTGTGTTGCGAGTGTGACAGTGTGTGTGTGTGTGTGTGTGTGTGTTTTCGGGTTACCATTGTGTATGCCTGTATGAAAAAGTCGATGGGTGTATTTGTGTGTTCTTGCGTATTGTGTTTCAGATCCACATTTGTGAGTGTGTGAGGGCAGTTCCAAGTGTTCATGAGTTTGCTGGATATCCAGTGTGAGTGTGTGTTGTGAGTGTGACAGTGTGTGTGCGTGTCTCTGTGTGTGTTTGCAGGAAACCAGTCTGTATGCCTATAAGAAAAATTCGATGGGTGTTTGTGTGTGTTTCTTCTGTATGTGTGTGTCGGGACCACATTTGTGAATATGTTAGGGCAGTTCCAAGTGTTGATGGCTCTGCTGGAGACCCAGTGAGAGTGCTGTGTTGTGAGTGTGACAGTGTGTGTGTGTCTGTGTGTGTGTGTGTGTTTGGGGGAACCCCACAGTGTATGCTTCTAAGAAAAAGTCGATGGGTGTTTGTGTGTGTTTCTTGTGTATGTGTGTGTCGGGACCACGTATGAGAGTATTTTGTGGCAGTTCCAAGCGCCAGAGTGAATGCTGTGTTGTGAGTGTGGCAGTGTGTGTTTCTGTGTGTGTTTGTGTTGGCGGGAAAACATTGTGTATGCCTGTAAGAATAAGTCGAGGATGTGTGTGTGAGTTTCATGTGTATGTGTGTGTCGCGACCACATTTGTCAATATTTTAAGGCAGTTCCAAGTGTTGATGGTTCTGCTGGATACCCATTGTGAGTGGTGTGTTGTAAGTGTGACTGTGTGTGTGTGTTCAAGGGAAACCGTTGTGTATGCCTGTAAGAAAAAGTCGATGGGTGTTTGTGTGCGTTTCTTGTGTATGTGTGTGTCGGGAAAACGTTTGGGAGTATGTTAGGGCAGTTCCAAGTGTTGATGGCTCTGCCGAGGACCAGTGTGAGTTCTGTGTTGCGAGTGTGACAGTGTGTGTGTGTGTGTGTGTGTGTGTTTTCGGGTAACCATTGTGTATGCCTGTATGAAAAAGTCGATGGGTGTATTTGTGTGTTCTTGCGTATTGTGTTTCAGATCCACATTTGTGAGTGTGTGAGGGCAGTTCCAAGTCTTCATGAGTTTGCAGGATATCCAGTGTGAGTGTGTGTTGTGAGTGTGACAGTGTGTGTGCGTGTCTGTGTGTGTGTTTGCAGGAAACCAGTCTGTATGCCTATAAGAAAAATTCGATGGGTGTTTGTGTGTGTTTTTTCTGTATGTGTGTGTCGGGACCACATTTGTGAATATGTTAGGGCAGTTCCAAGTGTTGATGGCTCTGCTGGAGACCCAGTGAGAGTGCTGTGTTGTGAGTGTGATAGTGTGTGTGTGTCTGTGTGTGTGTGTGTGTGTTTGGGGGAACCCCACAGTGTATGCTTCTAAGAAAAAGTCGATGGGTGTTTGTGTGTGTTTCTTGTGTATGTGTGTGTCGAGACCACGTATGTGAGTATGTTGTGGCAGTTCCAAGCGCCAGTGTGAATGCTGTGTTGTGAGTGTGGCAGTGTGTGTTTCTGTGTGTGTTTGTGTTGGCGGGAAAACATTGTGTATGCCTGTAAGAATAAGTCGATGGATGTTTGTGTGAGTTTCATGTGTATGTGTGTGTCGCGACCACATTTGTCAATATTTTAAGGCAGTTCCAAGTGTTGATGGTTCTGCTGGATACCCATTGTGAGTGCTGTGTTGTAAGTGTGACTGTGTGTGTGTGTGTGTTCACGGGAAACCGTTGTGTATGCCTGTAAGAAAAAGTCGATGGGTGTTTGTGTGTGATTCTTGTGTATGTGTGTGTCGGTGAAACGTTTGTGAGTATGTTAGGGCAGTTCCAAGTGTTGATGGCTCTGCCGAGGTCCAGTGTGCGTACTGTGCTGTTAGTGTGACAGTGTGTGTGTGTGTGTGTGTGTTTGGGGAAACCCCACTCTGTCTCCCTGTAACAAAATGTTGATGGGTGTTTGTGTGTGTTTCTTCTGTATGTGTGTGTCGGGACCACGTTTGTTTGTATGTTAGGGCAGATTCAAGTGCCAGTGTGAATGCTGTGTTGTGAGTGTGATAGTGTGTGTGTGTGTGTTTGCGGAAACCATTGTGCATGACTGTAAGTAAAAGTCCATGGGAGTTTGTGTGTGTTTCTTGTGTATGTGTGTGTCGGGACCACGTTTGTGAGTATGTTAGGGCAGTTCCAACTGTTGATGGCTATGCCGGGGACCCAGTGTGAGTGCTGTGTTGTGCGTGTGATAGTGTCTGTGTGTGTGTGTGTGTTTTGCTGGATACCATTGTGTATGTCTGTAAGAAAAAGTCGTAGGGTGTTTTTGTGTGTTTCTTCTGCATGTGTGTTTCGGGACCACGTTTGTGAATATGTTAAGGTAATTCCAAGTGTTCATGGCTCTGCTGGAGATCCAATGTGAGTGCTCTGTCGTGAGTGTGCCTTTTGTGTGTGTGTGTGTGTGTGTGTGTGTTTGCAGGAAACCATTGTGTATGCCTGCAAGAAAAAGTCGATGGGTGTTTGTGTGTGTTATTTGTATATGTGTGTGTCAGGACCATGTTTGTGATTATGTTAAAGCAGTTCCAAGTGTTGACGGCTGTGTTGGAGACCCAGTGTGAGTGCTGTGTTGTGAGTGTGATAGTGTGTGTGTGTCTGTGTGTGTTTCCGAACCCCCTGTGTACGCCTGTAAGAAAAATTCCATGGGTGTTTGTGTGTGTTTCTTGTGTATGCGTGTGTCAGGAAAACGTTTGTGAGTATGTTAGGGCAGTTCCAAGTGTTGATGGCTCTGCCGAGGCCCAGTGTGAGTGCTGTGTTGCGAGTGTGACAGTGTGTGTGTGTGTGTGTGTGTGTTTTCGGGTTACCATTGTGTATGCCTGTATGAAAAAGTCGATGGGTGTATTTGTGTGTTCTTGCGTATTGTGTTTCAGATCCACATTTGTGAGTGTGTGAGGGCAGTTCCAAGTGTTCATGAGTTTGCTGGATATCCAGTGTGAGTGTGTGTTGTGAGTGTGACAGTGTGTGTGCGTGTCTGTGTGTGTGTTTGCAGGAAACCAGTCTGTATGCCTATAAGAAAAATTCGATGGGTGTTTGTGTGTGTTTCTTCTGTATGTGTGTGTCGGGACCACATTTGTGAATATGTTAGGGCAGTTCCAAGTGTTGATGGCTCTGCTGGAGACCCAGTGAGAGTGCTGTGTTGTGAGTGTGACAGTGTGTGTGTGTCTGTGTGTGTGTGTGTGTTTGGGGGAACCCCACAGTGTATGCTTCTAAGAAAAAGTCGATGGGTGTTTGTGTGTGTTTCTTGTGTATGTGTGTGTCGGGACCACGTATGAGAGTATTTTGTGGCAGTTCCAAGCGCCAGAGTGAATGCTGTGTTGTGAGTGTGGCAGTGTGTGTTTCTGTGTGTGTTTGTGTTGGCGGGAAAACATTGTGTATGCCTGTAAGAATAAGTCGATGGATGTGTGTGTGAGTTTCATGTGTATGTGTGTGTCGCGACCACATTTGTCAATATTTTAAGGCAGTTCCAAGTGTTGATGGTTCTGCTGGATACCCATTGTGAGTGGTGTGTTGTAAGTGTGACTGTGTGTGTGTGTGTTCAAGGGAAACCGTTGTGTATGCCTGTAAGAAAAAGTCGATGGGTGTTTGTGTGCGTTTCTTGTGTATGTGTGTGTCGGGAAAACGTTTGGGAGTATGTTAGGGCAGTTCCAAGTGTTGATGGCTCTGCCGAGGACCAGTGTGAGTGCTGTGTTGCGAGTGTGACAGTGTGTGTGTGTGTGTTTTCGGGTAACCATTGTGTATGCCTGTATGAAAAAGTCGATGGGTGTATTTGTGTGTTCTTGCGTATTGTGTTTCAGATCCACATTTGTGAGTGTGTGAGGGCAGTTCCAAGTCTTCATGAGTTTGCAGGATATCCAGTGTGAGTGTGTGTTGTGAGTGTGACAGTGTGTGTGCGTGTCTGTGTGTGTGTTTGCAGGAAACCAGTCTGTATGCCTATAAGAAAAATTCGATGGGTGTTTGTGTGTGTTTTTTCTGTATGTGTGTGTCGGGACCACATTTGTGAATATGTTAGGGCAGTTCCAAGTGTTGATGGCTCTGCTGGAGACCCAGTGAGAGTGCTGTGTTGTGAGTGTGATAGTGTGTGTGTGTCTGTGTGTGTGTGTGTGTGTTTGGGGGAACCCCACAGTGTATGCTTCTAAGAAAAAGTCGATGGGTGTTTGTGTGTGTTTCTTGTGTATGTGTGTGTCGAGACCACGTATGTGAGTATGTTGTGGCAGTTCCAAGTGCCAGTGTGAATGCTGTGTTGTGAGTGTGGCAGTGTGTGTTTCTGTGTGTGTTTGTGTTGGCGGGAAAACATTGTGTATGCCTGTAAGAATAAGTCGATGGATGTTTGTGTGAGTTTCATGTGTATGTGTGTGTCGCGACCACATTTGTCAATATTTTAAGGCAGTTCCAAGTGTTGATGGTTCTGCTGGATACCCATTGTGAGTGCTGTGTTGTAAGTGTGACTGTGTGTGTGTGTGTTCACGGGAAACCGTTGTGTATGCCTGTAAGAAAAAGTCGATGGGTGTTTGTGTGTGATTCTTGTGTATGTGTGTGTCGGTGAAACGTTTGTGAGTATGTTAGGGCAGTTCCAAGTGTTGATGGCTCTGCCGAGGTCCAGTGTGCGTACTGTGCTGTTAGTGTGACAGTGTGTGTGTGTGTGTGTGTGTGTGTGTGTTTGGGGAAACCCCACTCTGTCTCCCTGTAACAAAATGTTGATGGATTTTTGTGTGTGTTTCTTCTGTATGTGTGTGTCGGGACCACGTTTGTTTGTATGTTAGGGCAGATTCAAGTGCCAGTGTGAATGCTGTGTTGTGAGTGTGATAGTGTGTGTGTGTGTGTGTTTGCGGAAACCATTGTGCATGACTGTAAGTAAAAGTCCATGGGAGTTTGTGTGTGTTTCTTGTGTATGTGTGTGTCGGGACCACGTTTGTGAGTATGTTAGGGCAGTTCCAACTGTTGATGGCTATGCCGGGGACCCAGTGTGAGTGCTGTGTTGTGCGTGTGATAGTGTCTGTGTGTGTGTGTGTGTGTTTTGCTGGATACCATTGTGTATGTCTGTAAGAAAAAGTCGTAGGGTGTTTTTGTGTGTTTCTTCTGCATGTGTGTTTCGGGACCACGTTTGTGAATATGTTAAGGTAATTCCAAGTGTTCATGGCTCTGCTGGAGATCCAATGTGAGTGCTCTGTCGTGAGTGTGCCTTTTGTGTGTGTGTGTGTGTGTGTGTGTGTTTGCAGGAAACCATTGTGTATGCCTGCAAGAAAAAGTCGATGGGTGTTTGTGTGTGTTATTTGTATATGTGTGTGTCAGGACCATGTTTGTGATTATGTTAAAGCAGTTCCAAGTGTTGACGGCTGTGTTGGAGACCCAGTGTGAGTGCTGTGTTGTGAGTGTGATAGTGTGTGTGTGTCTGTGTGTGTTTCCGAACCCCCTGTGTACGCCTGTAAGAAAAATTCCATGGGTGTTTGTGTGTGTTTCTTGTGTATGCGTGTGTCAGGAAAACGTTTGTGAGTATGTTAGGGCAGTTCCAAGTGTTGATGGCTCTGCCGAGGCCCAGTGTGAGTGCTGTGTTGCGAGTGTGACAGTGTGTGTGTGTGTGTGTGTGTGTGTGTGTTTTCGGGTTACCATTGTGTATGCCTGTATGAAAAAGTCGATGGGTGTATTTGTGTGTTCTTGCGTATTGTGTTTCAGATCCACATTTGTGAGTGTGTGAGGGCAGTTCCAAGTGTTCATGAGTTTGCTGGATATCCAGTGTGAGTGTGTGTTGTGAGTGTGACAGTGTGTGTGCGTGTCTGTGTGTGTGTTTGCAGGAAACCAGTCTGTATGCCTATAAGAAAAATTCGATGGGTGTTTGTGTGTGTTTCTTCTGTATGTGTGTGTCGGGACCACATTTGTGAATATGTTAGGGCAGTTCCAAGTGTTGATGGCTCTGCTGGAGACCCAGTGAGAGTGCTGTGTTGTGAGTGTGACAGTGTGTGTGTGTCTGTGTGTGTGTGTGTGTTTGGGGGAACCCCACAGTGTATGCTTCTAAGAAAAAGTCGATGGGTGTTTGTGTGTGTTTCTTGTGTATGTGTGTGTCGGGACCACGTATGAGAGTATTTTGTGGCAGTTCCAAGCGCCAGAGTGAATGCTGTGTTGTGAGTGTGGCAGTGTGTGTTTCTGTGTGTGTTTGTGTTGGCGGGAAAACATTGTGTATGCCTGTAAGAAAAAGTCGATGGATGTTTGTGTGAGTTTCATGTGTATGTGTGTGTCGCGACCACATTTGTCAATATTTTAAGGCAGTTCCAAGTGTTGATGGTTCTGCTGGATACCCATTGTGAGTGGTGTGTTGTAAGTGTGACTGTGTGTGTGTGTGTTCAAGGGAAACCGTTGTGTATGCCTGTAAGAAAAAGTCGATGGGTGTTTGTGTGCGTTTCTTGTGTATGTGTGTGTCGGGAAAACGTTTGGGAGTATGTTAGGGCAGTTCCAAGTGTTGATGGCTCTGCCGAGGACCAGTGTGAGTGCTGTGTTGCGAGTGTGACAGTGTGTGTGTGTGTGTGTGTGTTTTCGGGTAACCATTGTGTATGCCTGTATGAAAAAGTCGATGGGTGTATTTGTGTGTTCTTGCGTATTGTGTTTCAGATCCACATTTGTGAGTGTGTGAGGGCAGTTCCAAGTCTTCATGAGTTTGCTGGATATCCAGTGTGAGTGTGTGTTGTGAGTGTGACAGTGTGTGTGCGTGTCTGTGTGTGTGTTTGCAGGAAACCAGTCTGTATGCCTATAAGAAAAATTCGATGGGTGTTTGTGTGTGTTTTTTCTGTATGTGTGTGTCGGGACCACATTTGTGAATATGTTAGGGCAGTTCCAAGTGTTGATGGCTCTGCTGGAGACCCAGTGAGAGTGCTGTGTTGTGAGTGTGATAGTGTGTGTGTGTCTGTGTGTGTGTGTGTGTTTGGGGGAACCCCACAGTGTATGCTTCTAAGAAAAAGTCGATGGGTGTTTGTGTGTGTTTCTTGTGTATGTGTGTGTCGGGACCACGTATGTGAGTATGTTGTGGCAGTTCCAAGCGCCAGTGTGAATGCTGTGTTGTGAGTGTGGCAGTGTGTGTTTCTGTGTGTGTTTGTGTTGGCGGGAAAACATTGTGTATGCCTGTAAGAATAAGTCGATGGATGTTTGTGTGAGTTTCATGTGTATGTGTGTGTCGCGACCACATTTGTCAATATTTTAAGGCAGTTCCAAGTGTTGATGGTTCTGCTGGATACCCATTGTGAGTGCTGTGTTGTAAGTGTGACTGTGTGTGTGTGTGTTCACGGGAAACCGTTGTGTATGCCTGTAAGAAAAAGTCGATGGGTGTTTGTGTGTGATTCTTGTGTATGTGTGTGTCGGTGAAACGTTTGTGAGTATGTTAGGGCAGTTCCAAGTGTTGATGGCTCTGCCGAGGTCCAGTGTGCTTACTGTGCTGTTAGTGTGACAGTGTGTGTGTGTGTGTGTGTGTGTTTGGGGAAACCCCACTCTGTCTCCCTGTAACAAAATGTTGATGGGTGTTTGTGTGTGTTTCTTCTGTATGTGTGTGTCGGGACCACGTTTGTTTGTATGTTAGGGCAGATTCAAGTGCCAGTGTGAATGCTGTGTTGTGAGTGTGATAGTGTGTGTGTGTGTGTGTTTGCGGAAACCATTGTGCATGACTGTAAGTAAAAGTCCATGGGAGTTTGTGTGTGTTTCTTGTGTATGTGTGTGTCGGGACCACGTTTGTGAGTATGTTAGGGCAGTTCCAACTGTTGATGGCTATGCCGGGGACCCAGTGTGAGTGCTGTGTTGTGCATGTGATAGTGTCTGTGTGTTTGTGTGTGTGTTTTGCTGGATACCATTGTGTATGTCTGTAAGAAAAAGTCGTAGGGTGTTTTTGTGTGTTTCTTCTGCATGTGTGTTTCGGGACCACGTTTGTGAATATGTTAAGGTAATTCCAAGTGTTCATGGCTCTGCTGGAAATCCAATGTGAGTGCTCTGTCGTGAGTGTGCCTTTTGTGTGTGTGTGTGTGTGTGTGTGTTTGCAGGAAACCATTGTGTATGCCTGCAAGAAAAAGTCGATGGGTGTTTGTGTGTGTTATTTGTATATGTGTGTGTCAGGACCATGTTTGTGATTATGTTAAAGCAGTTCCAAGTGTTGACGGCTGTGTTGGAGACCCAGTGTGAGTGCTGTGTTGTGAGTGTGATAGTGTGTGTGTGTCTGTGTGTGTTTCCGAACCCCCTGTGTACGCCTGTAAGAAAAATTCCATGGGTGTTTGTGTGTGTTTCTTGTGTATGCGTGTGTCAGGAAAACGTTTGTGAGTATGTTAGGGCAGTTCCAAGTGTTGATGGCTCTGCCGAGGCCCAGTGTGAGTGCTGTGTTGCGAGTGTGACAGTGTGTGTGTGTGTGTGTGTGTGTGTTTTCGGGTTACCATTGTGTATGCCTGTATGAAAAAGTCGATGGGTGTATTTGTGTGTTCTTGCGTATTGTGTTTCAGATCCACATTTGTGAGTGTGTGAGGGCAGTTCCAAGTGTTCATGAGTTTGCTGGATATCCAGTGTGAGTGTGTGTTGTGAGTGTGACAGTGTGTGTGCGTGTCTGTGTGTGTGTTTGCAGGAAACCAGTCTGTATGCCTATAAGAAAAATTCGATGGGTGTTTGTGTGTGTTTCTTCTGTATGTGTGTGTCGGGACCACATTTGTGAATATGTTAGGGCAGTTCCAAGTGTTGATGGCTCTGCTGGAGACCCAGTGAGAGTGCTGTGTTGTGAGTGTGACAGTGTGTGTGTATCTGTGTGTGTGTGTGTGTTTGGGGGAACCCCACAGTGTATGCTTCTAAGAAAAAGTCGATGGGTGTTTGTGTGTGTTTCTTGTGTATGTGTGTGTCGGGACCACGTATGAGAGTATTTTGTGGCAGTTCCAAGCGCCAGAGTGAATGCTGTGTTGTGAGTGTGGCAGTGTGTGTTTCTGTGTGTGTTTGTGTTGGCGGGAAAACATTGTGTATGCCTGTAAGAATAAGTCGATGGATGTTTGTGTGAGTTTCATGTGTATGTGTGTGTCGCGACCACATTTGTCAATATTTTAAGGCAGTTCCAAGTGTTGATGGTTCTGCTGGATACCCATTGTGAGTGCTGTGTTGTAAGTGTGACTGTGTGTGTGTGTGTTCACGGGAAACCGTTGTGTATGCCTGTAAGAAAAAGTCGATGGGTGTTTGTGTGTGATTCTTGTGTATGTGTGTGTCGGTGAAACGTTTGTGAGTATGTTAGGGCAGTTCCAAGTGTTGATGGCTCTGCCGAGGTCCAGTGTGCGTACTGTGCTGTTAGTGTGACAGTGTGTGTGTGTGTGTGTGTGTGTGTGTTTGGGGAAACCCCACTCTGTCTCCCTGTAACAAAATGTTGATGGGTGTTTGTGTGTGTTTCTTCTGTATGTGTGTGTCGGGACCACGTTTGTTTGTATGTTAGGGCAGATTCAAGTGCCAGTGTGAATGCTGTGTTGTGAGTGTGATAGTGTGTGTGTGTGTGTGTTTGCGGAAACCATTGTGCATGACTGTAAGTAAAAGTCCATGGGAGTTTGTGTGTGTTTCTTGTGTATGTGTGTGTCGGGACCACGTTTGTGAGTATGTTAGGGCAGTTCCAACTGTTGATGGCTATGCCGGGGACCCAGTGTGAGTGCTGTGTTGTGCGTGTGATAGTGTCTGTGTGTGTGTGTGTGTGTTTTGCTGGATACCATTGTGTATGTCTGTAAGAAAAAGTCGTAGGGTGTTTTTGTGTGTTTCTTCTGCATGTGTGTTTCGGGACCACGTTTGTGAATATGTTAAGGTAATTCCAAGTGTTCATGGCTCTGCTGGAGATCCAATGTGAGTGCTCTGTCGTGAGTGTGCCTTTTGTGTGTGTGTGTGTGTGTGTGTGTGTGTTTGCAGGAAACCATTGTGTATGCCTGCAAGAAAAAGTCGATGGGTGTTTGTGTGTGTTATTTGTATATGTGTGTGTCAGGACCATGTTTGTGATTATGTTAAAGCAGTTCCAAGTGTTGACGGCTGTGTTGGAGACCCAGTGTGAGTGCTGTGTTGTGAGTGTGATAGTGTGTGTGTGTCTGTGTGTGTTTCCGAACCCCCTGTGTACGCCTGTAAGAAAAATTCCATGGGTGTTTGTGTGTGTTTCTTGTGTATGCGTGTGTCAGGAAAACGTTTGTGAGTATGTTAGGGCAGTTCCAAGTGTTGATGGCTCTGCCGAGGCCCAGTGTGAGTGCTGTGTTGCGAGTGTGACAGTGTGTGTGTGTGTGTGTGTGTGTGTGTGTTTTCGGGTTACCATTGTGTATGCCTGTATGAAAAAGTCGATGGGTGTATTTGTGTGTTCTTGCGTATTGTGTTTCAGATCCACATTTGTGAGTGTGTGAGGGCAGTTCCAAGTGTTCATGAGTTTGCTGGATATCCAGTGTGAGTGTGTGTTGTGAGTGTGACAGTGTGTGTGCGTGTCTGTGTGTGTGTTTGCAGGAAACCAGTCTGTATGCCTATAAGAAAAATTCGATGGGTGTTTGTGTGTGTTTCTTCTGTATGTGTGTGTCGGGACCACATTTGTGAATATGTTAGGGCAGTTCCAAGTGTTGATGGCTCTGCTGGAGACCCAGTGAGAGTGCTGTGTTGTGAGTGTGACAGTGTGTGTGTGTCTCTGTGTGTGTGTGTGTTTGGGGGAACCCCACAGTGTATGCTTCTAAGAAAAAGTCGATGGGTGTTTGTGTGTGTTTCTTGTGTATGTGTGTGTCGGGACCACGTATGAGAGTATTTTGTGGCAGTTCCAAGCGCCAGAGTGAATGCTGTGTTGTGAGTGTGGCAGTGTGTGTTTCTGTGTGTGTTTGTGTTGGCGGGAAAACATTGTGTATGCCTGTAAGAAAAAGTCGATGGATGTTTGTGTGAGTTTCATGTGTATGTGTGTGTCGCGACCACATTTGTCAATATTTTAAGGCAGTTCCAAGTGTTGATGGTTCTGCTGGATACCCATTGTGAGTGGTGTGTTGTAAGTGTGACTGTGTGTGTGTGTGTTCAAGGGAAACCGTTGTGTATGCCTGTAAGAAAAAGTCGATGGGTGTTTGTGTGCGTTTCTTGTGTATGTGTGTGTCGGGAAAACGTTTGGGAGTATGTTAGGGCAGTTCCAAGTGTTGATGGCTCTGCCGAGGACCAGTGTGAGTGCTGTGTTGCGAGTGTGACAGTGTGTGTGTGTGTGTGTGTGTTTTCGGGTAACCATTGTGTATGCCTGTATGAAAAAGTCGATGGGTGTATTTGTGTGTTCTTGCGTATTGTGTTTCAGATCCACATTTGTGAGTGTGTGAGGGCAGTTCCAAGTCTTCATGAGTTTGCTGGATATCCAGTGTGAGTGTGTGTTGTGAGTGTGACAGTGTGTGTGCGTGTCTGTGTGTGTGTTTGCAGGAAACCAGTCTGTATGCCTATAAGAAAAATTCGATGGGTGTTTGTGTGTGTTTTTTCTGTATGTGTGTGTCGGGACCACATTTGTGAATATGTTAGGGCAGTTCCAAGTGTTGATGGCTCTGCTGGAGACCCAGTGAGAGTGCTGTGTTGTGAGTGTGATAGTGTGTGTGTGTCTGTGTGTGTGTGTGTGTTTGGGGGAACCCCACAGTGTATGCTTCTAAGAAAAAGTCGATGGGTGTTTGTGTGTGTTTCTTGTGTATGTGTGTGTCGGGACCACGTATGTGAGTATGTTGTGGCAGTTCCAAGCGCCAGTGTGAATGCTGTGTTGTGAGTGTGGCAGTGTGTGTTTCTGTGTGTGTTTGTGTTGGCGGGAAAACATTGTGTATGCCTGTAAGAATAAGTCGATGGATGTTTGTGTGAGTTTCATGTGTATGTGTGTGTCGCGACCACATTTGTCAATATTTTAAGGCAGTTCCAAGTGTTGATGGTTCTGCTGGATACCCATTGTGAGTGCTGTGTTGTAAGTGTGACTGTGTGTGTGTGTGTTCACGGGAAACCGTTGTGTATGCCTGTAAGAAAAAGTCGATGGGTGTTTGTGTGTGATTCTTGTGTATGTGTGTGTCGGTGAAACGTTTGTGAGTATGTTAGGGCAGTTCCAAGTGTTGATGGCTCTGCCGAGGTCCAGTGTGCTTACTGTGCTGTTAGTGTGACAGTGTGTGTGTGTGTGTGTGTGTGTTTGGGGAAACCCCACTCTGTCTCCCTGTAACAAAATGTTGATGGGTGTTTGTGTGTGTTTCTTCTGTATGTGTGTGTCGGGACCACGTTTGTTTGTATGTTAGGGCAGATTCAAGTGCCAGTGTGAATGCTGTGTTGTGAGTGTGATAGTGTGTGTGTGTGTGTGTTTGCGGAAACCATTGTGCATGACTGTAAGTAAAAGTCCATGGGAGTTTGTGTGTGTTTCTTGTGTATGTGTGTGTCGGGACCACGTTTGTGAGTATGTTAGGGCAGTTCCAACTGTTGATGGCTATGCCGGGGACCCAGTGTGAGTGCTGTGTTGTGCATGTGATAGTGTCTGTGTGTTTGTGTGTGTGTTTTGCTGGATACCATTGTGTATGTCTGTAAGAAAAAGTCGTAGGGTGTTTTTGTGTGTTTCTTCTGCATGTGTGTTTCGGGACCACGTTTGTGAATATGTTAAGGTAATTCCAAGTGTTCATGGCTCTGCTGGAAATCCAATGTGAGTGCTCTGTCGTGAGTGTGCCTTTTGTGTGTGTGTGTGTGTGTGTGTGTTTGCAGGAAACCATTGTGTATGCCTGCAAGAAAAAGTCGATGGGTGTTTGTGTGTGTTATTTGTATATGTGTGTGTCAGGACCATGTTTGTGATTATGTTAAAGCAGTTCCAAGTGTTGACGGCTGTGTTGGAGACCCAGTGTGAGTGCTGTGTTGTGAGTGTGATAGTGTGTGTGTGTCTGTGTGTGTTTCCGAACCCCCTGTGTACGCCTGTAAGAAAAATTCCATGGGTGTTTGTGTGTGTTTCTTGTGTATGCGTGTGTCAGGAAAACGTTTGTGAGTATGTTAGGGCAGTTCCAAGTGTTGATGGCTCTGCCGAGGCCCAGTGTGAGTGCTGTGTTGCGAGTGTGACAGTGTGTGTGTGTGTGTGTGTGTGTGTTTTCGGGTTACCATTGTGTATGCCTGTATGAAAAAGTCGATGGGTGTATTTGTGTGTTCTTGCGTATTGTGTTTCAGATCCACATTTGTGAGTGTGTGAGGGCAGTTCCAAGTGTTCATGAGTTTGCTGGATATCCAGTGTGAGTGTGTGTTGTGAGTGTGACAGTGTGTGTGCGTGTCTGTGTGTGTGTTTGCAGGAAACCAGTCTGTATGCCTATAAGAAAAATTCGATGGGTGTTTGTGTGTGTTTCTTCTGTATGTGTGTGTCGGGACCACATTTGTGAATATGTTAGGGCAGTTCCAAGTGTTGATGGCTCTGCTGGAGACCCAGTGAGAGTGCTGTGTTGTGAGTGTGACAGTGTGTGTGTGTCTGTGTGTGTGTGTGTGTTTGGGGGAACCCCACAGTGTATGCTTCTAAGAAAAAGTCGATGGGTGTTTGTGTGTGTTTCTTGTGTATGTGTGTGTCGGGACCACGTATGAGAGTATTTTGTGGCAGTTCCAAGCGCCAGAGTGAATGCTGTGTTGTGAGTGTGGCAGTGTGTGTTTCTGTGTGTGTTTGTGTTGGCGGGAAAACATTGTGTATGCCTGTAAGAATAAGTCGATGGATGTTTGTGTGAGTTTCATGTGTATGTGTGTGTCGCGACCACATTTGTCAATATTTTAAGGCAGTTCCAAGTGTTGATGGTTCTGCTGGATACCCATTGTGAGTGGTGTGTTGTAAGTGTGACTGTGTGTGTGTGTGTTCAAGGGAAACCGTTGTGTATGCCTGTAAGAAAAAGTCGATGGGTGTTTGTGTGCGTTTCTTGTGTATGTGTGTGTCGGGAAAACGTTTGGGAGTATGTTAGGGCAGTTCCAAGTGTTGATGGCTCTGCCGAGGACCAGTGTGAGTGCTGTGTTGCGAGTGTGACAGTGTGTGTGTGTGTGTGTGTGTTTTCGGGTAACCATTGTGTATGCCTGTATGAAAAAGTCGATGGGTGTAATTGTGTGTTCTTGCGTATTGTGTTTCAGATCCACATTTGTGAGTGTGTGAGGGCAGTTCCAAGTCTTCATTAGTTTGCTGGATATCCAGTGTGAGTGTGTGTTGTGAGTGTGACAGTGTGTGTGCGTGTCTGTGTGTGTGTTTGCAGGAAACCAGTCTGTATGCCTATAAGAAAAATTCGATGGGTGTTTGTGTGTGTTTTTTCTGTATGTGTGTGTCGGGACCACATTTGTGAATATGTTAGGGCAGTTCCAAGTGTTGATGGCTCTGCTGGAGACCCAGTGAGAGTGCTGTGTTGTGAGTGTGATAGTGTGTGTGTGTCTGTGTGTGTGTGTGTGTTTGGGGGAACCCCACAGTGTATGCTTCTAAGAAAAAGTCGATGGGTGTTTGTGTGTGTTTCTTGTGTATGTGTGTGTCGAGACCACGTATGTGAGTATGTTGTGGCAGTTCCAAGCGCCAGTGTGAATGCTGTGTTGTGAGTGTGGCAGTGTGTGTTTCTGTGTGTGTTTGTGTTGGCGGGAAAACATTGTGTATGCCTGTAAGAATAAGTCGATGGATGTTTGTGTGAGTTTCATGTGTATGTGTGTGTCGCGACCACATTTGTCAATATTTTAAGGCAGTTCCAAGTGTTGATGGTTCTGCTGGATACCCATTGTGAGTGCTGTGTTGTAAGTGTGACTGTGTGTGTGTGTGTTCACGGGAAACCGTTGTGTATGCCTGTAAGAAAAAGTCGATGGGTGTTTGTGTGTGATTCTTGTGTATGTGTGTGTCGGTGAAACGTTTGTGAGTATGTTAGGGCAGTTCCAAGTGTTGATGGCTCTGCCGAGGTCCAGTGTGCGTACTGTGCTGTTAGTGTGACAGTGTGTGTGTGTGTGTGTGTGTTTGGGGAAACCCCACTCTGTCTCCCTGTAACAAAATGTTGATGGGTGTTTGTGTGTGTTTCTTCTGTATGTGTGTGTCGGGACCACGTTTGTTTGTATGTTAGGGCAGATTCAAGTGCCAGTGTGAATGCTGTGTTGTGAGTGTGATAGTGTGTGTGTGTGTGTGTTTGCGGAAACCATTGTGCATGACTGTAAGTAAAAGTCAATGGGAGTTTGTGTGTGTTTCTTGTGTATGTGTGTGTCGGGACCACGTTTGTGAGTATGTTAGGGCAGTTCCAACTGTTGATGGCTATGCCGGGGACCCAGTGTGAGTGCTGTGTTGTGCGTGTGATAGTGTCTGTGTGTGTTTGTGTGTGTTTTGCTGGATACCATTGTGTATGTCTGTAAGAAAAAGTCGTAGGGTGTTTTTGTGTGTTTCTTCTGCATGTGTGTTTCGGGACCACGTTTGTGAATATGTTAAGGTAATTCCAAGTGTTCATGGCTCTGCTGGAGATCCAATGTGAGTGCTCTGTCGTGAGTGTGCCTTTTGTGTGTGTGTGTGTGTGTGTGTGTGTTTGCAGGAAACCATTGTGTATGCCTGCAAGAAAAAGTCGATGGGTGTTTGTGTGTGTTATTTGTATATGTGTGTGTCAGGACCATGTTTGTGATTATGTTAAAGCAGTTCCAAGTGTTGACGGCTGTGTTGGAGACCCAGTGTGAGTGCTGTGTTGTGAGTGTGATAGTGTGTGTGTGTCTGTGTGTGTTTCCGAACCCCCTGTGTACGCCTGTAAGAAAAATTCCATGGGTGTTTGTGTGTGTTTCTTGTGTATGCGTGTGTCAGGAAAACGTTTGTGAGTATGTTAGGGCAGTTCCAAGTGTTGATGGCTCTGCCGAGGCCCAGTGTGAGTGCTGTGTTGCGAGTGTGACAGTGTGTGTGTGTGTGTGTGTGTGTTTTCGGGTTACCATTGTGTATGCCTGTATGAAAAAGTCGATGGGTGTATTTGTGTGTTCTTGCGTATTGTGTTTCAGATCCACATTTGTGAGTGTGTGAGGGCAGTTCCAAGTGTTCATGAGTTTGCTGGATATCCAGTGTGAGTGTGTGTTGTGAGTGTGACAGTGTGTGTGCGTGTCTGTGTGTGTGTTTGCAGGAAACCAGTCTGTATGCCTATAAGAAAAATTCGATGGGTGTTTGTGTGTGTTTCTTCTGTATGTGTGTGTCGGGACCACATTTGTGAATATGTTAGGGCAGTTCCAAGTGTTGATGGCTCTGCTGGAGACCCAGTGAGAGTGCTGTGTTGTGAGTGTGACAGTGTGTGTGTGTCTGTGTGTGTGTGTGTGTTTGGGGGAACCCCACAGTGTATGCTTCTAAGAAAAAGTCGATGGGTGTTTGTGTGTGTTTCTTGTGTATGTGTGTGTCGGGACCACGTATGAGAGTATTTTGTGGCAGTTCCAAGCGCCAGAGTGAATGCTGTGTTGTGAGTGTGGCAGTGTGTGTTTCTGTGTGTGTTTGTGTTGGCGGGAAAACATTGTGTATGCCTGTAAGAATAAGTCGATGGATGTTTGTGTGAGTTTCATGTGTATGTGTGTGTCGCGACCACATTTGTCAATATTTTAAGGCAGTTCCAAGTGTTGATGGTTCTGCTGGATACCCATTGTGAGTGGTGTGTTGTAAGTGTGACTGTGTGTGTGTGTGTTCAAGGGAAACCGTTGTGTATGCCTGCAAGAAAAAGTCGATGGGTGTTTGTGTGTGTTATTTGTATATGTGTGTGTCAGGACCATGTTTGTGATTATGTTAAAGCAGTTCCAAGTGTTGACGGCTGTGTTGGAGACCCAGTGTGAGTGCTGTGTTGTGAGTGTGATAGTGTGTGTGTGTCTGTGTGTGTTTCCGAACCCCCTGTGTACGCCTGTAAGAAAAATTCCATGGGTGTTTGTGTGTGTTTCTTGTGTATGCGTGTGTCAGGAAAACGTTTGTGAGTATGTTAGGGCAGTTCCAAGTGTTGATGGCTCTGCCGAGGCCCAGTGTGAGTGCTGTGTTGCGAGTGTGACAGTGTGTGTGTGTGTGTGTGTGTGTTTTCGGGTTACCATTGTGTATGCCTGTATGAAAAAGTCGATGGGTGTATTTGTGTGTTCTTGCGTATTGTGTTTCAGATCCACATTTGTGAGTGTGTGAGGGCAGTTCCAAGTGTTCATGAGTTTGCTGGATATCCAGTGTGAGTGTGTGTTGTGAGTGTGACAGTGTGTGTGCGTGTCTGTGTGTGTGTTTGCAGGAAACCAGTCTGTATGCCTATAAGAAAAATTCGATGGGTGTTTGTGTGTGTTTCTTCTGTATGTGTGTGTCGGGACCACATTTGTGAATATGTTAGGGCAGTTCCAAGTGTTGATGGCTCTGCTGGAGACCCAGTGAGAGTGCTGTGTTGTGAGTGTGACAGTGTGTGTGTGTCTGTGTGTGTGTGTGTGTTTGGGGGAACCCCACAGTGTATGCTTCTAAGAAAAAGTCGATGGGTGTTTGTGTGTGTTTCTTGTGTATGTGTGTGTCGGGACCACGTATGAGAGTATTTTGTGGCAGTTCCAAGCGCCAGAGTGAATGCTGTGTTGTGAGTGTGGCAGTGTGTGTTTCTGTGTGTGTTTGTGTTGGCGGGAAAACATTGTGTATGCCTGTAAGAATAAGTCGATGGATGTTTGTGTGAGTTTCATGTGTATGTGTGTGTCGCGACCACATTTGTCAATATTTTAAGGCAGTTCCAAGTGTTGATGGTTCTGCTGGATACCCATTGTGAGTGGTGTGTTGTAAGTGTGACTGTGTGTGTGTGTGTTCAAGGGAAACCGTTGTGTATGCCTGTAAGAAAAAGTCGATGGGTGTTTGTGTGCGTTTCTTGTGTATATGTGTGTCGGGAAAACGTTTGGGAGTATGTTAGGGCAGTTCCAAGTGTTGATGGCTCTGCCGAGGACCAGTGTGAGTGCTGTGTTGCGAGTGTGACAGTGTGTGTGTGTGTGTTTTCGGGTAACCATTGTGTATGCCTGTATGAAAAAGTCGATGGGTGTATTTGTGTGTTCTTGCGTATTGTGTTTCAGATCCACATTTGTGAGTGTGTGAGGGCAGTTCCAAGTCTTCATGAGTTTGCAGGATATCCAGTGTGAGTGTGTGTTGTGAGTGTGACAGTGTGTGTGCGTGTCTGTGTGTGTGTTTGCAGGAAACCAGTCTGTATGCCTATAAGAAAAATTCGATGGGTGTTTGTGTGTGTTTTTTCTGTATGTGTGTGTCGGGACCACATTTGTGAATATGTTAGGGCAGTTCCAAGTGTTGATGGCTCTGCTGGAGACCCAGTGAGAGTGCTGTGTTGTGAGTGTGATAGTGTGTGTGTGTCTGTGTGTGTGTGTGTGTGTTTGGGGGAACCCCACAGTGTATGCTTCTAAGAAAAAGTCGATGGGTGTTTGTGTGTGTTTCTTGTGTATGTGTGTGTCGAGACCACGTATGTGAGTATGTTGTGGCAGTTCCAAGCGCCAGTGTGAATGCTGTGTTGTGAGTGTGGCAGTGTGTGTTTCTGTGTGTGTTTGTGTTGGCGGGAAAACATTGTGTATGCCTGTAAGAATAAGTCGATGGATGTTTGTGTGAGTTTCATGTGTATGTGTGTGTCGCGACCACATTTGTCAATATTTTAAGGCAGTTCCAAGTGTTGATGGTTCTGCTGGATACCCATTGTGAGTGCTGTGTTGTAAGTGTGACTGTGTGTGTGTGTGTTCACGGGAAACCGTTGTGTATGCCTGTAAGAAAAAGTCGATGGGTGTTTGTGTGTGATTCTTGTGTATGTGTGTGTCGGTGAAACGTTTGTGAGTATGTTAGGGCAGTTCCAAGTGTTGATGGCTCTGCCGAGGTCCAGTGTGCGTACTGTGCTGTTAGTGTGACAGTGTGTGTGTGTGTGTGTGTGTTTGGGGAAACCCCACTCTGTCTCCCTGTAACAAAATGTTGATGGGTGTTTGTGTGTGTTTCTTCTGTATGTGTGTGTCGGGACCACGTTTGTTTGTATGTTAGGGTAGATTCAAGTGCCAGTGTGAATGCTGTGTTGTGAGTGTGATAGTGTGTGTGTGTGTGTTTGCGGAAACCATTGTGCATGACTGTAAGTAAAAGTCCATGGGAGTTTGTGTGTGTTTCTTGTGTATGTGTGTGTCGGGACCACGTTTGTGAGTATGTTAGGGCAGTTCCAACTGTTGATGGCTATGCCGGGGACCCAGTGTGAGTGCTGTGTTGTGCGTGTGATAGTGTCTGTGTGTGTGTGTGTGTGTTTTGCTGGATACCATTGTGTATGTCTGTAAGAAAAAGTCGTAGGGTGTTTTTGTGTGTTTCTTCTGCATGTGTGTTTCGGGACCACGTTTGTGAATATGTTAAGGTAATTCCAAGTGTTCATGGCTCTGCTGGAGATCCAATGTGAGTGCTCTGTCGTGAGTGTGCCTTTTGTGTGTGTGTGTGTGTGTGTGTGTTTGCAGGAAACCATTGTGTATGCCTGCAAGAAAAAGTCGATGGGTGTTTGTGTGTGTTATTTGTATATGTGTGTGTCAGGACCATGTTTGTGATTATGTTAAAGCAGTTCCAAGTGTTGACGGCTGTGTTGGAGACCCAGTGTGAGTGCTGTGTTGTGAGTGTGATAGTGTGTGTGTGTCTGTGTGTGTTTCCGAACCCCCTGTGTACGCCTGTAAGAAAAATTCCATGGGTGTTTGTGTGTGTTTCTTGTGTATGCGTGTGTCAGGAAAACGTTTGTGAGTATGTTAGGGCAGTTCCAAGTGTTGATGGCTCTGCCGAGGCCCAGTGTGAGTGCTGTGTTGCGAGTGTGACAGTGTGTGTGTGTGTGTGTTTTCGGGTTACCATTGTGTATGCCTGTATGAAAAAGTCGATGGGTGTATTTGTGTGTTCTTGCGTATTGTGTTTCAGATCCACATTTGTGAGTGTGTGAGGGCAGTTCCAAGTGTTCATGAGTTTGCTGGATATCCAGTGTGAGTGTGTGTTGTGAGTGTGACAGTGTGTGTGCGTGTCTGTGTGTGTGTTTGCAGGAAACCAGTCTGTATGCCTATAAGAAAAATTCGATGGGTGTTTGTGTGTGTTTCTTCTGTATGTGTGTGTCGGGACCACATTTGTGAATATGTTAGGGCAGTTCCAAGTGTTGATGGCTCTGCTGGAGACCCAGTGAGAGTGCTGTGTTGTGAGTGTGACAGTGTGTGTGTGTCTGTGTGTGTGTGTGTGTTTGGGGGAACCCCACAGTGTATGCTTCTAAGAAAAAGTCGATGGGTGTTTGTGTGTGTTTCTTGTGTATGTGTGTGTCGGGACCACGTATGAGAGTATTTTGTGGCAGTTCCAAGCGCCAGAGTGAATGCTGTGTTGTGAGTGTGGCAGTGTGTGTTTCTGTGTGTGTTTGTGTTGGCGGGAAAACATTGTGTATGCCTGTAAGAATAAGTCGATGGATGTTTGTGTGAGTTTCATGTGTATGTGTGTGTCGCGACCACATTTGTCAATATTTTAAGGCAGTTCCAAGTGTTGATGGTTCTGCTGGATACCCATTGTGAGTGGTGTGTTGTAAGTGTGACTGTGTGTGTGTGTGTTCAAGGGAAACCGTTGTGTATGCCTGTAAGAAAAAGTCGATGGGTGTTTGTGTGCGTTTCTTGTGTATGTGTGTGTCGGGAAAACGTTTGGGAGTATGTTAGGGCAGTTCCAAGTGTTGATGGCTCTGCCGAGGACCAGTGTGAGTGCTGTGTTGCGAGTGTGACAGTGTGTGTGTGTGTGTTTTCGGGTAACCATTGTGTATGCCTGTATGAAAAAGTCGATGGGTGTATTTGTGTGTTCTTGCGTATTGTGTTTCAGATCCACATTTGTGAGTGTGTGAGGGCAGTTCCAAGTCTTCATGAGTTTGCAGGATATCCAGTGTGAGTGTGTGTTGTGAGTGTGACAGTGTGTGTGCGTGTCTGTGTGTGTGTTTGCAGGAAACCAGTCTGTATGCCTATAAGAAAAATTCGATGGGTGTTTGTGTGTGTTTTTTCTGTATGTGTGTGTCGGGACCACATTTGTGAATATGTTAGGGCAGTTCCAAGTGTTGATGGCTCTGCTGGAGACCCAGTGAGAGTACTGTGTTGTGAGTGTGATAGTGTGTGTGTGTCTGTGTGTGTGTGTGTGTGTTTGGGGGAACCCCACAGTGTATGCTTCTAAGAAAAAGTCGATGGGTGTTTGTGTGTGTTTCTTGTGTATGTGTGTGTCGAGACCACGTATGTGAGTATGTTGTGGCAGTTCCAAGCGCCAGTGTGAATGCTGTGTTGTGAGTGTGGCAGTGTGTGTTTCTGTGTGTGTTTGTGTTGGCGGGAAAACATTGTGTATGCCTGTAAGAATAAGTCGATGGATGTTTGTGTGAGTTTCATGTGTATGTGTGTGTCGCGACCACATTTGTCAATATTTTAAGGCAGTTCCAAGTGTTGATGGTTCTGCTGGATACCCATTGTGAGTGCTGTGTTGTAAGTGTGACTGTGTGTGTGTGTGTTCACGGGAAACCGTTGTGTATGCCTGTAAGAAAAAGTCGATGGGTGTTTGTGTGTGATTCTTGTGTATGTGTGTGTCGGTGAAACGTTTGTGAGTATGTTAGGGCAGTTCCAAGTGTTGATGGCTCTGCCGAGGTCCAGTGTGCGTACTGTGCTGTTAGTGTGACAGTGTGTGTGTGTGTGTGTGTGTGTTTGGGGAAACCCCACTCTGTCTCCCTGTAACAAAATGTTGATGGGTGTTTGTGTGTGTTTCTTCTGTATGTGTGTGTCGGGACCACGTTTGTTTGTATGTTAGGGCAGATTCAAGTGCCAGTGTGAATGCTGTGTTGTGAGTGTGATAGTGTGTGTGTGTGTGTGTTTGCGGAAACCATTGTGCATGACTGTAAGTAAAAGTCCATGGGAGTTTGTGTGTGTTTCTTGTGTATGTGTGTGTCGGGACCACGTTTGTGAGTATGTTAGGGCAGTTCCAACTGTTGATGGCTATGCCGGGGACCCAGTGTGAGTGCTGTGTTGTGCGTGTGATAGTGTCTGTGTGTGTGTGTGTGTGTTTTGCTGGATACCATTGTGTATGTCTGTAAGAAAAAGTCGTAGGGTGTTTTTGTGTGTTTCTTCTGCATGTGTGTTTCGGGACCACGTTTGTGAATATGTTAAGGTAATTCCAAGTGTTCATGGCTCTGCTGGAGATCCAATGTGAGTGCTCTGTCGTGAGTGTGCCTTTTGTGTGTGTGTGTGTGTGTGTGTGTGTGTTTGCAGGAAACCATTGTGTATGCCTGCAAGAAAAAGTCGATGGGTGTTTGTGTGTGTTATTTGTATATGTGTGTGTCAGGACCATGTTTGTGATTATGTTAAAGCAGTTCCAAGTGTTGACGGCTGTGTTGGAGACCCAGTGTGAGTGCTGTGTTGTGAGTGTGATAGTGTGTGTGTGTCTGTGTGTGTTTCCGAACCCCCTGTGTACGCCTGTAAGAAAAATTCCATGGGTGTTTGTGTGTGTTTCTTGTGTATGCGTGTGTCAGGAAAACGTTTGTGAGTATGTTAGGGCAGTTCCAAGTGTTGATGGCTCTGCCGAGGCCCGGTGTGAGTGCTGTGTTGCGAGTGTGACAGTGTGTGTGTGTGTGTGTGTGTGTGTTTTCGGGTTACCATTGTGTATGCCTGTATGAAAAAGTCGATGGGTGTATTTGTGTGTTCTTGCGTATTGTGTTTCAGATCCACATTTGTGAGTGTGTGAGGGCAGTTCCAAGTGTTCATGAGTTTGCTGGATATCCAGTGTGAGTGTGTGTTGTGAGTGTGACAGTGTGTGTGCGTGTCTGTGTGTGTGTTTGCAGGAAACCAGTCTGTATGCCTATAAGAAAAATTCGATGGGTGTTTGTGTGTGTTTCTTCTGTATGTGTGTGTCGGGACCACATTTGTGAATATGTTAGGGCAGTTCCAAGTGTTGATGGCTCTGCTGGAGACCCAGTGAGAGTGCTGTGTTGTGAGTGTGACAGTGTGTGTGTGTCTGTGTGTGTGTGTGTGTTTGGGGGAACCCCACAGTGTATGCTTCTAAGAAAAAGTCGATGGGTGTTTGTGTGTGTTTCTTGTGTATGTGTGTGTCGGGACCACGTATGAGAGTATTTTGTGGCAGTTCCAAGCGCCAGAGTGAATGCTGTGTTGTGAGTGTGGCAGTGTGTGTTTCTGTGTGTGTTTGTGTTGGCGGGAAAACATTGTGTATGCCTGTAAGAATAAGTCGATGGATGTTTGTGTGAGTTTCATGTGTATGTGTGTGTCGCGACCACATTTGTCAATATTTTAAGGCAGTTCCAAGTGTTGATGGTTCTGCTGGATACCCATTGTGAGTGGTGTGTTGTAAGTGTGACTGTGTGTGTGTGTGTTCAAGGGAAACCGTTGTGTATGCCTGCAAGAAAAAGTCGATGGGTGTTTGTGTGTGTTATTTGTATATGTGTGTGTCAGGACCATGTTTGTGATTATGTTAAAGCAGTTCCAAGTGTTGACGGCTGTGTTGGAGACCCAGTGTGAGTGCTGTGTTGTGAGTGTGATAGTGTGTGTGTGTCTGTGTGTGTTTCCGAACCCCCTGTGTACGCCTGTAAGAAAAATTCCATGGGTGTTTGTGTGTGTTTCTTGTGTATGCGTGTGTCAGGAAAACGTTTGTGAGTATGTTAGGGCAGTTCCAAGTGTTGATGGCTCTGCCGAGGCCCAGTGTGAGTGCTGTGTTGCGAGTGTGACAGTGTGTGTGTGTGTGTGTGTTTTCGGGTTACCATTGTGTATGCCTGTATGAAAAAGTCGATGGGTGTATTTGTGTGTTCTTGCGTATTGTGTTTCAGATCCACATTTGTGAGTGTGTGAGGGCAGTTCCAAGTGTTCATGAGTTTGCTGGATATCCAGTGTGAGTGTGTGTTGTGAGTGTGACAGTGTGTGTGCGTGTCTGTGTGTGTGTTTGCAGGAAACCAGTCTGTATGCCTATAAGAAAAATTCGATGGGTGTTTGTGTGTGTTTCTTCTGTATGTGTGTGTCGGGACCACATTTGTGAATATGTTAGGGCAGTTCCAAGTGTTGATGGCTCTGCTGGAGACCCAGTGAGAGTGCTGTGTTGTGAGTGTGACAGTGTGTGTGTGTCTGTGTGTGTGTGTGTGTGTTTGGGGGAACCCCACAGTGTATGCTTCTAAGAAAAAGTCGATGGGTGTTTGTGTGTGTTTCTTGTGTATGTGTGTGTCGGGACCACGTATGAGAGTATTTTGTTGCAGTTCCAAGCGCCAGAGTGAATGCTGTGTTGTGAGTGTGGCAGTGTGTGTTTCTGTGTGTGTTTGTGTTGGCGGGAAAACATTGTGTATGCCTGTAAGAATAAGTCGATGGATGTTTGTGTGAGTTTCATGTGTATGTGTGTGTCGCGACCACATTTGTCAATATTTTAAGGCAGTTCCAAGTGTTGATGGTTCTGCTGGATACCCATTGTGAGTGGTGTGTTGTAAGTGTGACTGTGTGTGTGTGTGTTCAAGGGAAACCGTTGTGTATGCCTGTAAGAAAAAGTCGATGGGTGTTTGTGTGCGTTTCTTGTGTATGTGTGTGTCGGGAAAACGTTTGGGAGTATGTTAGGGCAGTTCCAAGTGTTGATGGCTCTGCCGAGGACCAGTGTGAGTGCTGTGTTGCGAGTGTGACAGTGTGTGTGTGTGTGTTTTCGGGTAACCATTGTGTATGCCTGTATGAAAAAGTCGATGGGTGTATTTGTGTGTTCTTGCGTATTGTGTTTCAGATCCACATTTGTGAGTGTGTGAGGGCAGTTCCAAGTCTTCATGAGTTTGCAGGATATCCAGTGTGAGTGTGTGTTGTGAGTGTGACAGTGTGTGTGCGTGTCTGTGTGTGTGTTTGCAGGAAACCAGTCTGTATGCCTATAAGAAAAATTCGATGGGTGTTTGTGTGTGTTTTTTCTGTATGTGTGTGTCGGGACCACATTTGTGAATATGTTAGGGCAGTTCCAAGTGTTGATGGCTCTGCTGGAGACCCAGTGAGAGTGCTGTGTTGTGAGTGTGATAGTGTGTGTGTGTCTGTGTGTGTGTGTGTGTGTTTGGGGGAACCCCACAGTGTATGCTTCTAAGAAAAAGTCGATGGGTGTTTGTGTGTGTTTCTTGTGTATGTGTGTGTCGAGACCACGTATGTGAGTATGTTGTGGCAGTTCCAAGCGCCAGTGTGAATGCTGTGTTGTGAGTGTGGCAGTGTGTGTTTCTGTGTGTGTTTGTGTTGGCGGGAAAACATTGTGTATGCCTGTAAGAATAAGTCGATGGATGTTTGTGTGAGTTTCATGTGTATGTGTGTGTCGCGACCACATTTGTCAATATTTTAAGGCAGTTCCAAGTGTTGATGGTTCTGCTGGATACCCATTGTGAGTGCTGTGTTGTAAGTGTGACTGTGTGTGTGTGTGTTCACGGGAAACCGTTGTGTATGCCTGTAAGAAAAAGTCGATGGGTGTTTGTGTGTGATTCTTGTGTATGTGTGTGTCGGTGAAACGTTTGTGAGTATGTTAGGGCAGTTCCAAGTGTTGATGGCTCTGCCGAGGTCCAGTGTGCGTACTGTGCTGTTAGTGTGACAGTGTGTGTGTGTGTGTGTGTGTGTTTGGGGAAACCCCACTCTGTCTCCCTGTAACAAAATGTTGATGGGTGTTTGTGTGTGTTTCTTCTGTATGTGTGTGTCGGGACCACGTTTGTTTGTATGTTAGGGCAGATTCAAGTGCCAGTGTGAATGCTGTGTTGTGAGTGTGATAGTGTGTGTGTGTGTGTTTGCGGAAACCATTGTGCATGACTGTAAGTAAAAGTCCATGGGAGTTTGTGTGTGTTTCTTGTGTATGTGTGTGTCGGGACCACGTTTGTGAGTATGTTAGGGCAGTTCCAACTGTTGATGGCTATGCCGGGGACCCAGTGTGAGTGCTGTGTTGTGCGTGTGATAGTGTCTGTGTGTGTGTGTGTGTGTGTTTTGCTGGATACCATTGTGTATGTCTGTAAGAAAAAGTCGTAGGGTGTTTTTGTGTGTTTCTTCTGCATGTGTGTTTCGGGACCACGTTTGTGAATATGTTAAGGTAATTCCAAGTGTTCATGGCTCTGCTGGAGATCCAATGTGAGTGCTCTGTCGTGAGTGTGCCTTTTGTGTGTGTGTGTGTGTGTGTGTGTGTGTGTTTGCAGGAAACCATTGTGTATGCCTGCAAGAAAAAGTCGATGGGTGTTTGTGTGTGTTATTTGTATATGTGTGTGTCAGGACCATGTTTGTGATTATGTTAAAGCAGTTCCAAGTGTTGACGGCTGTGTTGGAGACCCAGTGTGAGTGCTGTGTTGTGAGTGTGATAGTGTGTGTGTGTCTGTGTGTGTTTCCGAACCCCCTGTGTACGCCTGTAAGAAAAATTCCATGGGTGTTTGTGTGTGTTTCTTGTGTATGCGTGTGTCAGGAAAACGTTTGTGAGTATGTTAGGGCAGTTCCAAGTGTTGATGGCTCTGCCGAGGCCCAGTGTGAGTGCTGTGTTGCGAGTGTGACAGTGTGTGTGTGTGTGTGTGTGTGTGTTTTCGGGTTACCATTGTGTATGCCTGTATGAAAAAGTCGATGGGTGTATTTGTGTGTTCTTGCGTATTGTGTTTCAGATCCACATTTGTGAGTGTGTGAGGGCAGTTCCAAGTGTTCATGAGTTTGCTGGATATCCAGTGTGAGTGTGTGTTGTGAGTGTGACAGTGTGTGTGCGTGTCTGTGTGTGTGTTTGCAGGAAACCAGTCTGTATGCCTATAAGAAAAATTCGATGGGTGTTTGTGTGTGTTTCTTCTGTATGTGTGTGTCGGGACCACATTTGTGAATATGTTAGGGCAGTTCCAAGTGTTGATGGCTCTGCTGGAGACCCAGTGAGAGTGCTGTGTTGTGAGTGTGACAGTGTGTGTGTGTCTGTGTGTGTGTGTGTGTTTGGGGGAACCCCACAGTGTATGCTTCTAAGAAAAAGTCGATGGGTGTTTGTGTGTGTTTCTTGTGTATGTGTGTGTCGGGACCACGTATGAGAGTATTTTGTGGCAGTTCCAAGCGCCAGAGTGAATGCTGTGTTGTGAGTGTGGCAGTGTGTGTTTCTGTGTGTGTTTGTGTTGGCGGGAAAACATTGTGTATGCCTGTAAGAATAAGTCGATGGATGTTTGTGTGAGTTTCATGTGTATGTGTGTGTCGCGACCACATTTGTCAATATTTTAAGGCAGTTCCAAGTGTTGATGGTTCTGCTGGATACCCATTGTGAGTGGTGTGTTGTAAGTGTGACTGTGTGTGTGTGTGTTCAAGGGAAACCGTTGTGTATGCCTGCAAGAAAAAGTCGATGGGTGTTTGTGTGTGTTATTTGTATATGTGTGTGTCAGGACCATGTTTGTGATTATGTTAAAGCAGTTCCAAGTGTTGACGGCTGTGTTGGAGACCCAGTGTGAGTGCTGTGTTGTGAGTGTGATAGTGTGTGTGTGTCTGTGTGTGTTTCCGAACCCCCTGTGTACGCCTGTAAGAAAAATTCCATGGGTGTTTGTGTGTGTTTCTTGTGTATGCGTGTGTCAGGAAAACGTTTGTGAGTATGTTAGGGCAGTTCCAAGTGTTGATGGCTCTGCCGAGGCCCAGTGTGAGTGCTGTGTTGCGAGTGTGACAGTGTGTGTGTGTGTGTGTGTTTTTGGGTTACCATTGTGTATGCCTGTATGAAAAAGTCGATGAGTGTATTTGTGTGTTCTTGCGTATTGTGTTTCAGATCCACATTTGTGAGTGTGTGAGGGCAGTTCCAAGTGTTCATGAGTTTGCTGGATATCCAGTGTGAGTGTGTGTTGTGAGTGTGACAGTGTGTGTGCGTGTCTGTGTGTGTGTTTGCAGGAAACCAGTCTGTATGCCTATAAGAAAAATTCGATGGGTGTTTGTGTGTGTTTCTTCTGTATGTGTGTGTCGGGACCACATTTGTGAATATGTTAGGGCAGTTCCAAGTGTTGATGGCTCTGCTGGAGACCCAGTGAGAGTGCTGTGTTGTGAGTGTGACAGTGTGTGTGTGTCTGTGTGTGTGTGTGTGTTTGGGGGAACCCCACAGTGTATGCTTCTAAGAAAAAGTCGATGGGTGTTTGTGTGTGTTTCTTGTGTATGTGTGTGTCGGGACCACGTATGAGAGTATTTTGTGGCAGTTCCAAGCGCCAGAGTGAATGCTGTGTTGTGAGTGTGGCAGTGTGTGTTTCTGTGTGTGTTTGTGTTGGCGGGAAAACATTGTGTATGCCTGTAAGAATAAGTCGATGGATGTTTGTGTGAGTTTCATGTGTATGTGTGTGTCGCGACCACATTTGTCAATATTTTAAGGCAGTTCCAAGTGTTGATGGTTCTGCTGGATACCCATTGTGAGTGGTGTGTTGTAAGTGTGACTGTGTGTGTGTGTGTTCAAGGGAAACCGTTGTGTATGCCTGCAAGAAAAAGTCGATGGGTGTTTGTGTGTGTTATTTGTATATGTGTGTGTCAGGACCATGTTTGTGATTATGTTAAAGCAGTTCCAAGTGTTGACGGCTGTGTTGGAGACCCAGTGTGAGTGCTGTGTTGTGAGTGTGATAGTGTGTGTGTGTCTGTGTGTGTTTCCGAACCCCCTGTGTACGCCTGTAAGAAAAATTCCATGGGTGTTTGTGTGTGTTTCTTGTGTATGCGTGTGTCAGGAAAACGTTTGTGAGTATGTTAGGGCAGTTCCAAGTGTTGATGGCTCTGCCGAGGCCCAGTGTGAGTGCTGTGTTGCGAGTGTGACAGTGTGTGTGTGTGTGTGTGTGTTTTCGGGTTACCATTGTGTATGCCTGTATGAAAAAGTCGATGGGTGTATTTGTGTGTTCTTGCGTATTGTGTTTCAGATCCACATTTGTGAGTGTGTGAGGGCAGTTCCAAGTGTTCATGAGTTTGCTGGATATCCAGTGTGAGTGTGTGTTGTGAGTGTGACAGTGTGTGTGCGTGTCTGTGTGTGTGTTTGCAGGAAACCAGTCTGTATGCCTATAAGAAAAATTCGATGGGTGTTTGTGTGTGTTTCTTCTGTATGTGTGTGTCGGGACCACATTTGTGAATATGTTAGGGCAGTTCCAAGTGTTGATGGCTCTGCTGGAGACCCAGTGAGAGTGCTGTGTTGTGAGTGTGACAGTGTGTGTGTGTCTGTGTGTGTGTGTGTGTTTGGGGGAACCCCACAGTGTATGCTTCTAAGAAAAAGTCGATGGGTGTTTGTGTGTGTTTCTTGTGTATGTGTGTGTCGGGACCACGTATGAGAGTATTTTGTGGCAGTTCCAAGCGCCAGAGTGAATGCTGTGTTGTGAGTGTGGCAGTGTGTGTTTCTGTGTGTGTTTGTGTTGGCGGGAAAACATTGTGTATGCCTGTAAGAATAAGTCGATGGATGTTTGTGTGAGTTTCATGTGTATGTGTGTGTCGCGACCACATTTGTCAATATTTTAAGGCAGTTCCAAGTGTTGATGGTTCTGCTGGATACCCATTGTGAGTGCTGTGTTGTAAGTGTGACTGTGTGTGTGTGTGTTCACGGGAAACCGTTGTGTATGCCTGTAAGAAAAAGTCGATGGGTGTTTGTGTGTGATTCTTGTGTATGTGTGTGTCGGTGAAACGTTTGTGAGTATGTTAGGGCAGTTCCAAGTGTTGATGGCTCTGCCGAGGTCCAGTGTGCGTACTGTGCTGTTAGTGTGACAGTGTGTGTGTGTGTGTGTGTGTGTTTGGGGAAACCCCACTCTGTCTCCCTGTAACAAAATGTTGATGGGTGTTTGTGTGTGTTTCTTCTGTATGTGTGTGTCGGGACCACGTTTGTTTGTATGTTAGGGCAGATTCAAGTGCCAGTGTGAATGCTGTGTTGTGAGTGTGATAGTGTGTGTGTGTGTGTGTGTTTGCGGAAACCATTGTGCATGACTGTAAGTAAAAGTCAATGGGAGTTTGTGTGTGTTTCTTGTGTATGTGTGTGTCGGGACCACGTTTGTGAGTATGTTAGGGCAGTTCCAACTGTTGATGGCTATGCCGGGGACCCAGTGTGAGTGCTGTGTTGTGCATGTGATAGTGTCTGTGTGTGTGTGTGTGTGTGTTTTGCTGGATACCATTGTGTATGTCTGTAAGAAAAAGTCGTAGGGTGTTTTTGTGTGTTTCTTCTGCATGTGTGTTTCGGGACCACGTTTGTGAATATGTTAAGGTAATTCCAAGTGTTCATGGCTCTGCTGGAGATCCAATGTGAGTGCTCTGTCGTGAGTGTGCCTTTTGTGTGTGTGTGTGTGTGTGTGTGTTTGCAGGAAACCATTGTGTATGCCTGCAAGAAAAAGTCGATGGGTGTTTGTGTGTGTTATTTGTATATGTGTGTGTCAGGACCATGTTTGTGATTATGTTAAAGCAGTTCCAAGTGTTGACGGCTGTGTTGGAGACCCAGTGTGAGTGCTGTGTTGTGAGTGTGATAGTGTGTGTGTGTCTGTGTGTGTTTCCGAACCCCCTGTGTACGCCTGTAAGAAAAATTCCATGGGTGTTTGTGTGTGTTTCTTGTGTATGCGTGTGTCAGGAAAACGTTTGTGAGTATGTTAGGGCAGTTCCAAGTGTTGATGGCTCTGCCGAGGCCCAGTGTGAGTGCTGTGTTGCGAGTGTGACAGTGTGTGTGTGTGTGTGTGTGTGTTTTCGGGTTACCATTGTGTATGCCTGTATGAAAAAGTCGATGGGTGTATTTGTGTGTTCTTGCGTATTGTGTTTCAGATCCACATTTGTGAGTGTGTGAGGGCAGTTCCAAGTGTTCATGAGTTTGCTGGATATCCAGTGTGAGTGTGTGTTGTGAGTGTGACAGTGTGTGTGCGTGTCTGTGTGTGTGTTTGCAGGAAACCAGTCTGTATGCCTATAAGAAAAATTCGATGGGTGTTTGTGTGTGTTTCTTCTGTATGTGTGTGTCGGGACCACATTTGTGAATATGTTAGGGCAGTTCCAAGTGTTGATGGCTCTGCTGGAGACCCAGTGAGAGTGCTGTGTTGTGAGTGTGACAGTGTGTGTGTGTCTGTGTGTGTGTGTGTGTTTGGGGGAACCCCACAGTGTATGCTTCTAAGAAAAAGTCGATGGGTGTTTGTGTGTGTTTCTTGTGTATGTGTGTGTCGGGACCACGTATGAGAGTATTTTGTGGCAGTTCCAAGCGCCAGAGTGAATGCTGTGTTGTGAGTGTGGCAGTGTGTGTTTCTGTGTGTGTTTGTGTTGGCGGGAAAACATTGTGTATGCCTGTAAGAATAAGTCGATGGATGTTTGTGTGAGTTTCATGTGTATGTGTGTGTCGCGACCACATTTGTCAATATTTTAAGGCAGTTCCAAGTGTTGATGGTTCTGCTGGATACCCATTGTGAGTGGTGTGTTGTAAGTGTGACTGTGTGTGTGTGTGTTCAAGGGAAACCGTTGTGTATGCCTGCAAGAAAAAGTCGATGGGTGTTTGTGTGTGTTATTTGTATATGTGTGTGTCAGGACCATGTTTGTGATTATGTTAAAGCAGTTCCAAGTGTTGACGGCTGTGTTGGAGACCCAGTGTGAGTGCTGTGTTGTGAGTGTGATAGTGTGTGTGTGTCTGTGTGTGTTTCCGAACCCCCTGTGTACGCCTGTAAGAAAAATTCCATGGGTGTTTGTGTGTGTTTCTTGTGTATGCGTGTGTCAGGAAAACGTTTGTGAGTATGTTAGGGCAGTTCCAAGTGTTGATGGCTCTGCCGAGGCCCAGTGTGAGTGCTGTGTTGCGAGTGTGACAGTGTGTGTGTGTGTGTGTGTGTGTGTTTTCGGGTTACCATTGTGTATGCCTGTATGAAAAAGTCGATGGGTGTATTTGTGTGTTCTTGCGTATTGTGTTTCAGATCCACATTTGTGAGTGTGTGAGGGCAGTTCCAAGTGTTCATGAGTTTGCTGGATATCCAGTGTGAGTGTGTGTTGTGAGTGTGACAGTGTGTGTGCGTGTCTGTGTGTGTGTTTGCAGGAAACCAGTCTGTATGCCTATAAGAAAAATTCGATGGGTGTTTGTGTGTGTTTTTTCTGTATGTGTGTGTCGGGACCACATTTGTGAATATGTTAGGGCAGTTCCAAGTGTTGATGGCTCTGCTGGAGACCCAGTGAGAGTGCTGTGTTGTGAGTGTGACAGTGTGTGTGTGTCTGTGTGTGTGTGTGTGTGTGTTTGGGGGAACCCCACAGTGTATGCTTCTAAGAAAAAGTCGATGGGTGTTTGTGTGTGTTTCTTGTGTATGTGTGTGTCGGGACCACGTATGAGAGTATTTTGTGGCAGTTCCAAGCGCCAGAGTGAATGCTGTGTTGTGAGTGTGGCAGTGTGTGTTTCTGTGTGTGTTTGTGTTGGCGGGAAAACATTGTGTATGCCTGTAAGAATAAGTCGATGGATGTTTGTGTGAGTTTCATGTGTATGTGTGTGTCGCGACCACATTTGTCAATATTTTAAGGCAGTTCCAAGTGTTGATGGTTCTGCTGGATACCCATTGTGAGTGGTGTGTTGTAAGTGTGACTGTGTGTGTGTGTGTTCAAGGGAAACCGTTGTGTATGCCTGTAAGAAAAAGTCGATGGGTGTTTGTGTGCGTTTCTTGTGTATGCGTGTGTCGGGAAAACGTTTGGGAGTATGTTAGGGCAGTTCCAAGTGTTGATGGCTCTGCCGAGGACCAGTGTGAGTGCTGTGTTGCGAGTGTGACAGTGTGTGTGTGTGTGTTTTCGGGTAACCATTGTGTATGCCTGTATGAAAAAGTCGATGGGTGTATTTGTGTGTTCTTGCGTATTGTGTTTCAGATCCACATTTGTGAGTGTGTGAGGGCAGTTCCAAGTCTTCATGAGTTTGCAGGATATCCAGTGTGAGTGTGTGTTGTGAGTGTGACAGTGTGTGTGCGTGTCTGTGTGTGTGTTTGCAGGAAACCAGTCTGTATGCCTATAAGAAAAATTCGATGGGTGTTTGTGTGTGTTTTTTCTGTATGTGTGTGTCGGGACCACATTTGTGAATATGTTAGGGCAGTTCCAAGTGTTGATGGCTCTGCTGGAGACCCAGTGAGAGTGCTGTGTTGTGAGTGTGATAGTGTGTGTGTGTCTGTGTGTGTGTGTGTGTTTGGGGGAACCCCACAGTGTATGCTTCTAAGAAAAAGTCGATGGGTGTTTGTGTGTGTTTCTTGTGTATGTGTGTGTCGGGACCACGTATGTGAGTATGTTGTGGCAGTTCCAAGCGCCAGTGTGAATGCTGTGTTGTGAGTGTGGCAGTGTGTGTTTCTGTGTGTGTTTGTGTTGGCGGGAAAACATTGTGTATGCCTGTAAGAATAAGTCGATGGATGTTTGTGTGAGTTTCATGTGTATGTGTGTGTCGCGACCACATTTGTCAATATTTTAAGGCAGTTCCAAGTGTTGATGGTTCTGCTGGATACCCATTGTGAGTGCTGTGTTGTAAGTGTGACTGTGTGTGTGTGTGTTCACGGGAAACCGTTGTGTATGCCTGTAAGAAAAAGTCGATGGGTGTTTGTGTGTGATTCTTGTGTATGTGTGTGTCGGTGAAACGTTTGTGAGTATGTTAGGGCAGTTCCAAGTGTTGATGGCTCTGCCGAGGTCCAGTGTGCGTACTGTGCTGTTAGTGTGACAGTGTGTGTGTGTGTGTGTGTGTGTTTGGGGAAACCCCACTCTGTCTCCCTGTAACAAAATGTTGATGGGTGTTTGTGTGTGTTTCTTCTGTATGTGTGTGTCGGGACCACGTTTGTTTGTATGTTAGGGCAGATTCAAGTGCCAGTGTGAATGCTGTGTTGTGAGTGTGATAGTGTGTGTGTGTGTGTTTGCGGAAACCATTGTGCATGACTGTAAGTAAAAGTCCATGGGAGTTTGTGTGTGTTTCTTGTGTATGTGTGTGTCGGGACCACGTTTGTGAGTATGTTAGGGCAGTTCCAACTGTTGATGGCTATGCCGGGGACCCAGTGTGAGTGCTGTGTTGTGCGTGTGATAGTGTCTGTGTGTGTGTGTGTGTGTGTTTTGCTGGATACCATTGTGTATGTCTGTAAGAAAAAGTCGTAGGGTGTTTTTGTGTGTTTCTTCTGCATGTGTGTTTCGGGACCACGTTTGTGAATATGTTAAGGTAATTCCAAGTGTTCATGGCTCTGCTGGAGATCCAATGTGAGTGCTCTGTCGTGAGTGTGCCTTTTGTGTGTGTGTGTGTGTGTGTGTGTGTGTTTGCAGGAAACCATTGTGTATGCCTGCAAGAAAAAGTCGATGGGTGTTTGTGTGTGTTATTTGTATATGTGTGTGTCAGGACCATGTTTGTGATTATGTTAAAGCAGTTCCAAGTGTTGACGGCTGTGTTGGAGACCCAGTGTGAGTGCTGTGTTGTGAGTGTGATAGTGTGTGTGTGTCTGTGTGTGTTTCCGAACCCCCTGTGTACGCCTGTAAGAAAAATTCCATGGGTGTTTGTGTGTGTTTCTTGTGTATGCGTGTGTCAGGAAAACGTTTGTGAGTATGTTAGGGCAGTTCCAAGTGTTGATGGCTCTGCCGAGGCCCAGTGTGAGTGCTGTGTTGCGAGTGTGACAGTGTGTGTGTGTGTGTGTGTGTGTGTTTTCGGGTTACCATTGTGTATGCCTGTATGAAAAAGTCGATGGGTGTATTTGTGTGTTCTTGCGTATTGTGTTTCAGATCCACATTTGTGAGTGTGTGAGGGCAGTTCCAAGTGTTCATGAGTTTGCTGGATATCCAGTGTGAGTGTGTGTTGTGAGTGTGACAGTGTGTGTGCGTGTCTGTGTGTGTGTTTGCAGGAAACCAGTCTGTATGCCTATAAGAAAAATTCGATGGGTGTTTGTGTGTGTTTCTTCTGTATGTGTGTGTCGGGACCACATTTGTGAATATGTTAGGGCAGTTCCAAGTGTTGATGGCTCTGCTGGAGACCCAGTGAGAGTGCTGTGTTGTGAGTGTGACAGTGTGTGTGTGTCTGTGTGTGTGTGTGTGTTTGGGGGAACCCCACAGTGTATGCTTCTAAGAAAAAGTCGATGGGTGTTTGTGTGTGTTTCTTGTGTATGTGTGTGTCGGGACCACGTATGAGAGTATTTTGTGGCAGTTCCAAGCGCCAGAGTGAATGCTGTGTTGTGAGTGTGGCAGTGTGTGTTTCTGTGTGTGTTTGTGTTGGCGGGAAAACATTGTGTATGCCTGTAAGAATAAGTCGATGGATGTTTGTGTGAGTTTCATGTGTATGTGTGTGTCGCGACCACATTTGTCAATATTTTAAGGCAGTTCCAAGTGTTGATGGTTCTGCTGGATACCCATTGTGAGTGGTGTGTTGTAAGTGTGACTGTGTGTGTGTGTGTTCAAGGGAAACCGTTGTGTATGCCTGCAAGAAAAAGTCGATGGGTGTTTGTGTGTGTTATTTGTATATGTGTGTGTCAGGACCATGTTTGTGATTATGTTAAAGCAGTTCCAAGTGTTGACGGCTGTGTTGGAGACCCAGTGTGAGTGCTGTGTTGTGAGTGTGATAGTGTGTGTGTGTCTGTGTGTGTTTCCGAACCCCCTGTGTACGCCTGTAAGAAAAATTCCATGGGTGTTTGTGTGTGTTTCTTGTGTATGCGTGTGTCAGGAAAACGTTTGTGAGTATGTTAGGGCAGTTCCAAGTGTTGATGGCTCTGCCGAGGCCCAGTGTGAGTGCTGTGTTGCGAGTGTGACAGTGTGTGTGTGTGTGTGTGTGTTTTCGGGTTACCATTGTGTATGCCTGTATGAAAAAGTCGATGGGTGTATTTGTGTGTTCTTGCGTATTGTGTTTCAGATCCACATTTGTGAGTGTGTGAGGGCAGTTCCAAGTGTTCATGAGTTTGCTGGATATCCAGTGTGAGTGTGTGTTGTGAGTGTGACAGTGTGTGTGCGTGTCTGTGTGTGTGTTTGCAGGAAACCAGTCTGTATGCCTATAAGAAAAATTCGATGGGTGTTTGTGTGTGTTTCTTCTGTATGTGTGTGTCGGGACCACATTTGTGAATATGTTAGGGCAGTTCCAAGTGTTGATGGCTCTGCTGGAGACCCAGTGAGAGTGCTGTGTTGTGAGTGTGACAGTGTGTGTGTGTCTGTGTGTGTGTGTGTGTTTGGGGGAACCCCACAGTGTATGCTTCTAAGAAAAAGTCGATGGGTGTTTGTGTGTGTTTCTTGTGTATGTGTGTGTCGGGACCACGTATGAGAGTATTTTGTGGCAGTTCCAAGCGCCAGAGTGAATGCTGTGTTGTGAGTGTGGCAGTGTGTGTTTCTGTGTGTGTTTGTGTTGGCGGGAAAACATTGTGTATGCCTGTAAGAATAAGTCGATGGATGTTTGTGTGAGTTTCATGTGTATGTGTGTGTCGCGACCACATTTGTCAATATTTTAAGGCAGTTCCAAGTGTTGATGGTTCTGCTGGATACCCATTGTGAGTGGTGTGTTGTAAGTGTGACTGTGTGTGTGTGTGTTCAAGGGAAACCGTTGTGTATGCCTGCAAGAAAAAGTCGATGGGTGTTTGTGTGTGTTATTTGTATATGTGTGTGTCAGGACCATGTTTGTGATTATGTTAAAGCAGTTCCAAGTGTTGACGGCTGTGTTGGAGACCCAGTGTGAGTGCTGTGTTGTGAGTGTGATAGTGTGTGTGTGTCTGTGTGTGTTTCCGAACCCCCTGTGTACGCCTGTAAGAAAAATTCCATGGGTGTTTGTGTGTGTTTCTTGTGTATGCGTGTGTCAGGAAAACGTTTGTGAGTATGTTAGGGCAGTTCCAAGTGTTGATGGCTCTGCCGAGGCCCAGTGTGAGTGCTGTGTTGCGAGTGTGACAGTGTGTGTGTGTGTGTGTGTGTGTTTTCGGGTTACCATTGTGTATGCCTGTATGAAAAAGTCGATGGGTGTATTTGTGTGTTCTTGCGTATTGTGTTTCAGATCCACATTTGTGAGTGTGTGAGGGCAGTTCCAAGTGTTCATGAGTTTGCTGGATATCCAGTGTGAGTGTGTGTTGTGAGTGTGACAGTGTGTGTGCGTGTCTGTGTGTGTGTTTGCAGGAAACCAGTCTGTATGCCTATAAGAAAAATTCGATGGGTGTTTGTGTGTGTTTCTTCTGTATGTGTGTGTCGGGACCACATTTGTGAATATGTTAGGGCAGTTCCAAGTGTTGATGGCTCTGCTGGAGACCCAGTGAGAGTGCTGTGTTGTGAGTGTGACAGTGTGTGTGTGTCTGTGTGTGTGTGTGTGTTTGGGGGAACCCCACAGTGTATGCTTCTAAGAAAAAGTCGATGGGTGTTTGTGTGTGTTTCTTGTGTATGTGTGTGTCGGGACCACGTATGAGAGTATTTTGTGGCAGTTCCAAGCGCCAGAGTGAATGCTGTGTTGTGAGTGTGGCAGTGTGTGTTTCTGTGTGTGTTTGTGTTGGCGGGAAAACATTGTGTATGCCTGTAAGAATAAGTCGATGGATGTTTGTGTGAGTTTCATGTGTATGTGTGTGTCGCGACCACATTTGTCAATATTTTAAGGCAGTTCCAAGTGTTGATGGTTCTGCTGGATACCCATTGTGAGTGGTGTGTTGTAAGTGTGACTGTGTGTGTGTGTGTTCAAGGGAAACCGTTGTGTATGCCTGCAAGAAAAAGTCGATGGGTGTTTGTGTGTGTTATTTGTATATGTGTGTGTCAGGACCATGTTTGTGATTATGTTAAAGCAGTTCCAAGTGTTGACGGCTGTGTTGGAGACCCAGTGTGAGTGCTGTGTTGTGAGTGTGATAGTGTGTGTGTGTCTGTGTGTGTTTCCGAACCCCCTGTGTACGCCTGTAAGAAAAATTCCATGGGTGTTTGTGTGTGTTTCTTGTGTATGCGTGTGTCAGGAAAACGTTTGTGAGTATGTTAGGGCAGTTCCAAGTGTTGATGGCTCTGCCGAGGCCCAGTGTGAGTGCTGTGTTGCGAGTGTGACAGTGTGTGTGTGTGTGTGTGTGTGTTTTCGGGTTACCATTGTGTATGCCTGTATGAAAAAGTCGATGGGTGTATTTGTGTGTTCTTGCGTATTGTGTTTCAGATCCACATTTGTGAGTGTGTGAGGGCAGTTCCAAGTGTTCATGAGTTTGCTGGATATCCAGTGTGAGTGTGTGTTGTGAGTGTGACAGTGTGTGTGCGTGTCTGTGTGTGTGTTTGCAGGAAACCAGTCTGTATGCCTATAAGAAAAATTCGATGGGTGTTTGTGTGTGTTTCTTCTGTATGTGTGTGTCGGGACCACATTTGTGAATATGTTAGGGCAGTTCCAAGTGTTGATGGCTCTGCTGGAGACCCAGTGAGAGTGCTGTGTTGTGAGTGTGATAGTGTGTGTGTGTCTGTGTGTGTGTGTGTGTGTTTGGGGGAACCCCACAGTGTATGCTTCTAAGAAAAAGTCGATGGGTGTTTGTGTGTGTTTCTTGTGTATGTGTGTGTCGGGACCACGTATGAGTGTATTTTGTGGCAGTTCCAAGCGCCAGAGTGAATGCTGTGTTGTGAGTGTGGCAGTGTGTGTTTCTGTGTGTGTTTGTGTTGGCGGGAAAACATTGTGTATGCCTGTAAGAATAAGTCGATGGATGTTTGTGTGAGTTTCATGTGTATGTGTGTGTCGCGACCACATTTGTCAATATTTTAAGGCAGTTCCAAGTGTTGATGGTTCTGCTGGATACCCATTGTGAGTGGTGTGTTGTAAGTGTGACTGTGTGTGTGTGTGTTCACGGGAAACCGTTGTATATGCCTGTAAGAAAAAGTCGATGGGTGTTTGTGTGCGTTTCTTGTGTATGTGTGTGTCGGGAAAACGTTTGGGAGTATGTTAGGGCAGTTCCAAGTGTTGATGGCTCTGCCGAGGACCAGTGTGAGTGCTGTGTTGCGAGTGTGACAGTGTGTGTGTGTGTGTTTTCGGGTAACCATTGTGTATGCCTGTATGAAAAAGTCGATGGGTGTATTTGTGTGTTCTTGCGTATTGTGTTTCAGATCCACATTTGTGAGTGTGTGAGGGCAGTTCCAAGTCTTCATGAGTTTGCAGGATATCCAGTGTGAGTGTGTGTTGTGAGTGTGACAGTGTGTGTGCGTGTCTGTGTGTGTGTTTGCAGGAAACCAGTCTGTATGCCTATAAGAAAAATTCGATGGGTGTTTGTGTGTGTTTTTTCTGTATGTGTGTGTCGGGACCACATTTGTGAATATGTTAGGGCAGTTCCAAGTGTTGATGGCTCTGCTGGAGACCCAGTGAGAGTGCTGTGTTGTGAGTGTGATAGTGTGTGTGTGTCTGTGTGTGTGTGTGTGTGTTTGGGGGAACCCCACAGTGTATGCTTCTAAGAAAAAGTCGATGGGTGTTTGTGTGTGTTTCTTGTGTATGTGTGTGTCGAGACCACGTATGTGAGTATGTTGTGGCAGTTCCAAGTGCCAGTGTGAATGCTGTGTTGTGAGTGTGGCAGTGTGTGTTTCTGTGTGTGTTTGTGTTGGCGGGAAAACATTGTGTATGCCTGTAAGAATAAGTCGATGGATGTTTGTGTGAGTTTCATGTGTATGTGTGTGTCGCGACCACATTTGTCAATATTTTAAGGCAGTTCCAAGTGTTGATGGTTCTGCTGGATACCCATTGTGAGTGCTGTGTTGTAAGTGTGACTGTGTGTGTGTGTTCACGGGAAACCGTTGTGTATGCCTGTAAGAAAAAGTCGATGGGTGTTTGTGTGTGATTCTTGTGTATGTGTGTGTCGGTGAAACGTTTGTGAGTATGTTAGGGCAGTTCCAAGTGTTGATGGCTCTGCCGAGGTCCAGTGTGCGTACTGTGCTGTTAGTGTGACAGTGTGTGTGTGTGTGTGTGTGTGTTTGGGGAAACCCCACTCTGTCTCCCTGTAACAAAATGTTGATGGGTGTTTGTGTGTGTTTCTTCTGTATGTGTGTGTCGGGACCACGTTTGTTTGTATGTTAGGGCAGATTCAAGTGCCAGTGTGAATGCTGTGTTGTGAGTGTGATAGTGTGTGTGTGTGTGTTTGCGGAAACCATTGTGCATGACTGTAAGTAAAAGTCCATGGGAGTTTGTGTGTGTTTCTTGTGTATGTGTGTGTCGGGACCACGTTTGTGAGTATGTTAGGGCAGTTCCAACTGTTGATGGCTATGCCGGGGACCCAGTGTGAGTGCTGTGTTGTGCGTGTGATAGTGTCTGTGTGTGTGTGTGTGTGTTTTGCTGGATACCATTGTGTATGTCTGTAAGAAAAAGTCGTAGGGTGTTTTTGTGTGTTTCTTCTGCATGTGTGTTTCGGGACCACGTTTGTGAATATGTTAAGGTAATTCCAAGTGTTCATGGCTCTGCTGGAGATCCAATGTGAGTGCTCTGTCGTGAGTGTGCCTTTTGTGTGTGTGTGTGTGTGTGTGTGTGTGTGTTTGCAGGAAACCATTGTGTATGCCTGCAAGAAAAAGTCGATGGGTGTTTGTGTGTGTTATTTGTATATGTGTGTGTCAGGACCATGTTTGTGATTATGTTAAAGCAGTTCCAAGTGTTGACGGCTGTGTTGGAGACCCAGTGTGAGTGCTGTGTTGTGAGTGTGATAGTGTGTGTGTGTCTGTGTGTGTTTCCGAACCCCCTGTGTACGCCTGTAAGAAAAATTCCATGGGTGTTTGTGTGTGTTTCTTGTGTATGCGTGTGTCAGGAAAACGTTTGTGAGTATGTTAGGGCAGTTCCAAGTGTTGATGGCTCTGCCGAGGCCCAGTGTGAGTGCTGTGTTGCGAGTGTGACAGTGTGTGTGTGTGTGTGTGTGTTTTCGGGTTACCATTGTGTATGCCTGTATGAAAAAGTCGATGGGTGTATTTGTGTGTTCTTGCGTATTGTGTTTCAGATCCACATTTGTGAGTGTGTGAGGGCAGTTCCAAGTGTTCATGAGTTTGCTGGATATCCAGTGTGAGTGTGTGTTGTGAGTGTGACAGTGTGTGTGCGTGTCTGTGTGTGTGTTTGCAGGAAACCAGTCTGTATGCCTATAAGAAAAATTCGATGGGTGTTTGTGTGTGTTTCTTCTGTATGTGTGTGTCGGGACCACATTTGTGAATATGTTAGGGCAGTTCCAAGTGTTGATGGCTCTGCTGGAGACCCAGTGAGAGTGCTGTGTTGTGAGTGTGACAGTGTGTGTGTGTCTGTGTGTGTGTGTGTGTTTGGGGGAACCCCACAGTGTATGCTTCTAAGAAAAAGTCGATGGGTGTTTGTGTGTGTTTCTTGTGTATGTGTGTGTCGGGACCACGTATGAGAGTATTTTGTGGCAGTTCCAAGCGCCAGACTGAATGCTGTGTTGTGAGTGTGGCAGTGTGTGTTTCTGTGTGTGTTTGTGTTGGCGGGAAAACATTGTGTATGCCTGTAAGAATAAGTCGATGGATGTTTGTGTGAGTTTCATGTGTATGTGTGTGTCGCGACCACATTTGTCAATATTTTAAGGCAGTTCCAAGTGTTGATGGTTCTGCTGGATACCCATTGTGAGTGGTGTGTTGTAAGTGTGACTGTGTGTGTGTGTGTTCAAGGGAAACCGTTGTGTATGCCTGTAAGAAAAAGTCGATGGGTGTTTGTGTGCGTTTCTTGTGTATGTGTGTGTCGGGAAAACGTTTGGGAGTATGTTAGGGCAGTTCCAAGTGTTGATGGCTCTGCCGAGGACCAGTGTGAGTGCTGTGTTGCGAGTGTGACAGTGTGTGTGTGTGTGTGTGTGTGTGTTTTCGGGTAACCATTGTGTATGCCTGTATGAAAAAGTCGATGGGTGTATTTGTGTGTTCTTGCGTATTGTGTTTCAGATCCACATTTGTGAGTGTGTGAGGGCAGTTCCAAGTCTTCATGAGTTTGCAGGATATCCAGTGTGAGTGTGTGTTGTGAGTGTGACAGTGTGTGTGCGTGTCTGTGTGTGTTTTTGCAGGAAACCAGTCTGTATGCCTATAAGAAAAATTCGATGGGTGTTTGTGTGTGTTTTTTCTCTATGTGTGTGTCGGGACCACATTTGTGAATATGTTAGGGCAGTTCCAAGTGTTGATGGCTCTGCTGGAGACCCAGTGAGAGTGCTGTGTTGTGAGTGTGATAGTGTGTGTGTGTCTGTGTGTGTGTGTGTGTTTGGGGGAACCCCACAGTGTATGCTTCTAAGAAAAAGTCGATGGGTGTTTGTGTGTGTTTCTTGTGTATGTGTGTGTCGGGACCACGTATGTGAGTATGTTGTGGCAGTTCCAAGCGCCAGTGTGAATGCTGTGTTGTGAGTGTGGCAGTGTGTGTTTCTGTGTGTGTTTGTGTTGGCGGGAAAACATTGTGTATGCCTGTAAGAATAAGTCGATGGATGTTTGTGTGAGTTTCATGTGTATGTGTGTGTCGCGACCACATTTGTCAATATTTTAAGGCAGTTCCAAGTGTTGATGGTTCTGCTGGATACCCATTGTGAGTGCTGTGTTGTAAGTGTGACTGTGTGTGTGTGTGTTCACGGGAAACCGTTGTGTATGCCTGTAAGAAAAAGTCGATGGGTGTTTGTGTGTGATTCTTGTGTATGTGTGTGTCGGTGAAACGTTTGTGAGTATGTTAGGGCAGTTCCAAGTGTTGATGGCTCTGCCGAGGTCCAGTGTGCGTACTGTGCTGTTAGTGTGACAGTGTGTGTGTGTGTGTGTGTGTGTTTGGGGAAACCCCACTCTGTCTCCCTGTAACAAAATGTTGATGGGTGTTTGTGTGTGTTTCTTCTGTATGTGTGTGTCGGGACCACGTTTGTTTGTATGTTAGGGCAGATTCAAGTGCCAGTGTGAATGCTGTGTTGTGAGTGTGATAGTGTGTGTGTGTGTGTGTGTTTGCGGAAACCATTGTGCATGACTGTAAGTAAAAGTCAATGGGAGTTTGTGTGTGTTTCTTGTGTATGTGTGTGTCGGGACCACGTTTGTGAGTATGTTAGGGCAGTTCCAACTGTTGATGGCTATGCCGGGGACCCAGTGTGAGTGCTGTGTTGTGCATGTGATAGTGTCTGTGTGTGTGTGTGTGTGTGTTTTGCTGGATACCATTGTGTATGTCTGTAAGAAAAAGTCGTAGGGTGTTTTTGTGTGTTTCTTCTGCATGTGTGTTTCGGGACCACGTTTGTGAATATGTTAAGGTAATTCCAAGTGTTCATGGCTCTGCTGGAGATCCAATGTGAGTGCTCTGTCGTGAGTGTGCCTTTTGTGTGTGTGTGTGTGTGTGTGTGTTTGCAGGAAACCATTGTGTATGCCTGCAAGAAAAAGTCGATGGGTGTTTGTGTGTGTTATTTGTATATGCGTGTGTCAGGACCATGTTTGTGATTATGTTAAAGCAGTTCCAAGTGTTGACGGCTGTGTTGGAGACCCAGTGTGAGTGCTGTGTTGTGAGTGTGATAGTGTGTGTGTGTCTGTGTGTGTTTCCGAACCCCCTGTGTACGCCTGTAAGAAAAATTCCATGGGTGTTTGTGTGTGTTTCTTGTGTATGCGTGTGTCAGGAAAACGTTTGTGAGTATGTTAGGGCAGTTCCAAGTGTTGATGGCTCTGCCGAGGCCCAGTGTGAGTGCTGTGTTGCGAGTGTGACAGTGTGTGTGTGTGTGTGTGTGTGTTTTCGGGTTACCATTGTGTATGCCTGTATGAAAAAGTCGATGGGTGTATTTGTGTGTTCTTGCGTATTGTGTTTCAGATCCACATTTGTGAGTGTGTGAGGGCAGTTCCAAGTGTTCATGAGTTTGCTGGATATCCAGTGTGAGTGTGTGTTGTGAGTGTGACAGTGTGTGTGCGTGTCTGTGTGTGTGTTTGCAGGAAACCAGTCTGTATGCCTATAAGAAAAATTCGATGGGTGTTTGTGTGTGTTTCTTCTGTATGTGTGTGTCGGGACCACATTTGTGAATATGTTAGGGCAGTTCCAAGTGTTGATGGCTCTGCTGGAGACCCAGTGAGAGTGCTGTGTTGTGAGTGTGACAGTGTGTGTGTGTCTGTGTGTGTGTGTGTGTTTGGGGGAACCCCACAGTGTATGCTTCTAAGAAAAAGTCGATGGGTGTTTGTGTGTGTTTCTTGTGTATGTGTGTGTCGGGACCACGTATGAGAGTATTTTGTGGCAGTTCCAAGCGCCAGAGTGAATGCTGTGTTGTGAGTGTGGCAGTGTGTGTTTCTGTGTGTGTTTGTGTTGGCGGGAAAACATTGTGTATGCCTGTAAGAATAAGTCGATGGATGTTTGTGTGAGTTTCATGTGTATGTGTGTGTCGCGACCACATTTGTCAATATTTTAAGGCAGTTCCAAGTGTTGATGGTTCTGCTGGATACCCATTGTGAGTGGTGTGTTGTAAGTGTGACTGTGTGTGTGTGTGTTCAAGGGAAACCGTTGTGTATGCCTGCAAGAAAAAGTCGATGGGTGTTTGTGTGTGTTATTTGTATATGTGTGTGTCAGGACCATGTTTGTGATTATGTTAAAGCAGTTCCAAGTGTTGACGGCTGTGTTGGAGACCCAGTGTGAGTGCTGTGTTGTGAGTGTGATAGTGTGTGTGTGTCTGTGTGTGTTTCCGAACCCCCTGTGTACGCCTGTAAGAAAAATTCCATGGGTGTTTGTGTGTGTTTCTTGTGTATGCGTGTGTCAGGAAAACGTTTGTGAGTATGTTAGGGCAGTTCCAAGTGTTGATGGCTCTGCCGAGGCCCAGTGTGAGTGCTGTGTTGCGAGTGTGACAGTGTGTGTGTGTGTGTGTGTGTGTGTTTTCGGGTTACCATTGTGTATGCCTGTATGAAAAAGTCGATGGGTGTATTTGTGTGTTCTTGCGTATTGTGTTTCAGATCCACATTTGTGAGTGTGTGAGGGCAGTTCCAAGTGTTCATGAGTTTGCTGGATATCCAGTGTGAGTGTGTGTTGTGAGTGTGACAGTGTGTGTGCGTGTCTGTGTGTGTGTTTGCAGGAAACCAGTCTGTATGCCTATAAGAAAAATTCGATGGGTGTTTGTGTGTGTTTTTTCTGTATGTGTGTGTCGGGACCACATTTGTGAATATGTTAGGGCAGTTCCAAGTGTTGATGGCTCTGCTGGAGACCCAGTGAGAGTGCTGTGTTGTGAGTGTGACAGTGTGTGTGTGTCTGTGTGTGTGTGTGTGTGTGTTTGGGGGAACCCCACAGTGTATGCTTCTAAGAAAAAGTCGATGGGTGTTTGTGTGTGTTTCTTGTGTATGTGTGTGTCGGGACCACGTATGAGAGTATTTTGTGGCAGTTCCAAGCGCCAGAGTGAATGCTGTGTTGTGAGTGTGGCAGTGTGTGTTTCTGTGTGTGTTTGTGTTGGCGGGAAAACATTGTGTATGCCTGTAAGAATAAGTCGATGGATGTTTGTGTGAGTTTCATGTGTATGTGTGTGTCGCGACCACATTTGTCAATATTTTAAGGCAGTTCCAAGTGTTGATGGTTCTGCTGGATACCCATTGTGAGTGGTGTGTTGTAAGTGTGACTGTGTGTGTGTGTGTTCAAGGGAAACCGTTGTGTATGCCTGTAAGAAAAAGTCGATGGGTGTTTGTGTGCGTTTCTTGTGTATGCGTGTGTCGGGAAAACGTTTGGGAGTATGTTAGGGCAGTTCCAAGTGTTGATGGCTCTGCCGAGGACCAGTGTGAGTGCTGTGTTGCGAGTGTGACAGTGTGTGTGTGTGTGTTTTCGGGTAACCATTGTGTATGCCTGTATGAAAAAGTCGATGGGTGTATTTGTGTGTTCTTGCGTATTGTGTTTCAGATCCACATTTGTGAGTGTGTGAGGGCAGTTCCAAGTCTTCATGAGTTTGCAGGATATCCAGTGTGAGTGTGTGTTGTGAGTGTGACAGTGTGTGTGCGTGTCTGTGTGTGTGTTTGCAGGAAACCAGTCTGTATGCCTATAAGAAAAATTCGATGGGTGTTTGTGTGTGTTTTTTCTGTATGTGTGTGTCGGGACCACATTTGTGAATATGTTAGGGCAGTTCCAAGTGTTGATGGCTCTGCTGGAGACCCAGTGAGAGTGCTGTGTTGTGAGTGTGATAGTGTGTGTGTGTCTGTGTGTGTGTGTGTGTTTGGGGGAACCCCACAGTGTATGCTTCTAAGAAAAAGTCGATGGGTGTTTGTGTGTGTTTCTTGTGTATGTGTGTGTCGGGACCACGTATGTGAGTATGTTGTGGCAGTTCCAAGCGCCAGTGTGAATGCTGTGTTGTGAGTGTGGCAGTGTGTGTTTCTGTGTGTGTTTGTGTTGGCGGGAAAACATTGTGTATGCCTGTAAGAATAAGTCGATGGATGTTTGTGTGAGTTTCATGTGTATGTGTGTGTCGCGACCACATTTGTCAATATTTTAAGGCAGTTCCAAGTGTTGATGGTTCTGCTGGATACCCATTGTGAGTGCTGTGTTGTAAGTGTGACTGTGTGTGTGTGTGTTCACGGGAAACCGTTGTGTATGCCTGTAAGAAAAAGTCGATGGGTGTTTGTGTGTGATTCTTGTGTATGTGTGTGTCGGTGAAACGTTTGTGAGTATGTTAGGGCAGTTCCAAGTGTTGATGGCTCTGCCGAGGTCCAGTGTGCGTACTGTGCTGTTAGTGTGACAGTGTGTGTGTGTGTGTGTGTGTGTTTGGGGAAACCCCACTCTGTCTCCCTGTAACAAAATGTTGATGGGTGTTTGTGTGTGTTTCTTCTGTATGTGTGTGTCGGGACCACGTTTGTTTGTATGTTAGGGCAGATTCAAGTGCCAGTGTGAATGCTGTGTTGTGAGTGTGATAGTGTGTGTGTGTGTGTTTGCGGAAACCATTGTGCATGACTGTAAGTAAAAGTCCATGGGAGTTTGTGTGTGTTTCTTGTGTATGTGTGTGTCGGGACCACGTTTGTGAGTATGTTAGGGCAGTTCCAACTGTTGATGGCTATGCCGGGGACCCAGTGTGAGTGCTGTGTTGTGCGTGTGATAGTGTCTGTGTGTGTGTGTGTGTGTGTTTTGCTGGATACCATTGTGTATGTCTGTAAGAAAAAGTCGTAGGGTGTTTTTGTGTGTTTCTTCTGCATGTGTGTTTCGGGACCACGTTTGTGAATATGTTAAGGTAATTCCAAGTGTTCATGGCTCTGCTGGAGATCCAATGTGAGTGCTCTGTCGTGAGTGTGCCTTTTGTGTGTGTGTGTGTGTGTGTGTGTGTGTTTGCAGGAAACCATTGTGTATGCCTGCAAGAAAAAGTCGATGGGTGTTTGTGTGTGTTATTTGTATATGTGTGTGTCAGGACCATGTTTGTGATTATGTTAAAGCAGTTCCAAGTGTTGACGGCTGTGTTGGAGACCCAGTGTGAGTGCTGTGTTGTGAGTGTGATAGTGTGTGTGTGTCTGTGTGTGTTTCCGAACCCCCTGTGTACGCCTGTAAGAAAAATTCCATGGGTGTTTGTGTGTGTTTCTTGTGTATGCGTGTGTCAGGAAAACGTTTGTGAGTATGTTAGGGCAGTTCCAAGTGTTGATGGCTCTGCCGAGGCCCAGTGTGAGTGCTGTGTTGCGAGTGTGACAGTGTGTGTGTGTGTGTGTGTGTGTGTTTTCGGGTTACCATTGTGTATGCCTGTATGAAAAAGTCGATGGGTGTATTTGTGTGTTCTTGCGTATTGTGTTTCAGATCCACATTTGTGAGTGTGTGAGGGCAGTTCCAAGTGTTCATGAGTTTGCTGGATATCCAGTGTGAGTGTGTGTTGTGAGTGTGACAGTGTGTGTGCGTGTCTGTGTGTGTGTTTGCAGGAAACCAGTCTGTATGCCTATAAGAAAAATTCGATGGGTGTTTGTGTGTGTTTCTTCTGTATGTGTGTGTCGGGACCACATTTGTGAATATGTTAGGGCAGTTCCAAGTGTTGATGGCTCTGCTGGAGACCCAGTGAGAGTGCTGTGTTGTGAGTGTGACAGTGTGTGTGTGTCTGTGTGTGTGTGTGTGTTTGGGGGAACCCCACAGTGTATGCTTCTAAGAAAAAGTCGATGGGTGTTTGTGTGTGTTTCTTGTGTATGTGTGTGTCGGGACCACGTATGAGAGTATTTTGTGGCAGTTCCAAGCGCCAGAGTGAATGCTGTGTTGTGAGTGTGGCAGTGTGTGTTTCTGTGTGTGTTTGTGTTGGCGGGAAAACATTGTGTATGCCTGTAAGAATAAGTCGATGGATGTTTGTGTGAGTTTCATGTGTATGTGTGTGTCGCGACCACATTTGTCAATATTTTAAGGCAGTTCCAAGTGTTGATGGTTCTGCTGGATACCCATTGTGAGTGGTGTGTTGTAAGTGTGACTGTGTGTGTGTGTGTTCAAGGGAAACCGTTGTGTATGCCTGCAAGAAAAAGTCGATGGGTGTTTGTGTGTGTTATTTGTATATGTGTGTGTCAGGACCATGTTTGTGATTATGTTAAAGCAGTTCCAAGTGTTGACGGCTGTGTTGGAGACCCAGTGTGAGTGCTGTGTTGTGAGTGTGATAGTGTGTGTGTGTCTGTGTGTGTTTCCGAACCCCCTGTGTACGCCTGTAAGAAAAATTCCATGGGTGTTTGTGTGTGTTTCTTGTGTATGCGTGTGTCAGGAAAACGTTTGTGAGTATGTTAGGGCAGTTCCAAGTGTTGATGGCTCTGCCGAGGCCCAGTGTGAGTGCTGTGTTGCGAGTGTGACAGTGTGTGTGTGTGTGTGTGTGTTTTCGGGTTACCATTGTGTATGCCTGTATGAAAAAGTCGATGGGTGTATTTGTGTGTTCTTGCGTATTGTGTTTCAGATCCACATTTGTGAGTGTGTGAGGGCAGTTCCAAGTGTTCATGAGTTTGCTGGATATCCAGTGTGAGTGTGTGTTGTGAGTGTGACAGTGTGTGTGCGTGTCTGTGTGTGTGTTTGCAGGAAACCAGTCTGTATGCCTATAAGAAAAATTCGATGGGTGTTTGTGTGTGTTTCTTCTGTATGTGTGTGTCGGGACCACATTTGTGAATATGTTAGGGCAGTTCCAAGTGTTGATGGCTCTGCTGGAGACCCAGTGAGAGTGCTGTGTTGTGAGTGTGACAGTGTGTGTGTGTCTGTGTGTGTGTGTGTGTTTGGGGGAACCCCACAGTGTATGCTTCTAAGAAAAAGTCGATGGGTGTTTGTGTGTGTTTCTTGTGTATGTGTGTGTCGGGACCACGTATGAGAGTATTTTGTGGCAGTTCCAAGCGCCAGAGTGAATGCTGTGTTGTGAGTGTGGCAGTGTGTGTTTCTGTGTGTGTTTGTGTTGGCGGGAAAACATTGTGTATGCCTGTAAGAATAAGTCGATGGATGTTTGTGTGAGTTTCATGTGTATGTGTGTGTCGCGACCACATTTGTCAATATTTTAAGGCAGTTCCAAGTGTTGATGGTTCTGCTGGATACCCATTGTGAGTGGTGTGTTGTAAGTGTGACTGTGTGTGTGTGTGTTCAAGGGAAACCGTTGTGTATGCCTGCAAGAAAAAGTCGATGGGTGTTTGTGTGTGTTATTTGTATATGTGTGTGTCAGGACCATGTTTGTGATTATGTTAAAGCAGTTCCAAGTGTTGACGGCTGTGTTGGAGACCCAGTGTGAGTGCTGTGTTGTGAGTGTGATAGTGTGTGTGTGTCTGTGTGTGTTTCCGAACCCCCTGTGTACGCCTGTAAGAAAAATTCCATGGGTGTTTGTGTGTGTTTCTTGTGTATGCGTGTGTCAGGAAAACGTTTGTGAGTATGTTAGGGCAGTTCCAAGTGTTGATGGCTCTGCCGAGGCCCAGTGTGAGTGCTGTGTTGCGAGTGTGACAGTGTGTGTGTGTGTGTGTGTGTGTTTTCGGGTTACCATTGTGTATGCCTGTATGAAAAAGTCGATGGGTGTATTTGTGTGTTCTTGCGTATTGTGTTTCAGATCCACATTTGTGAGTGTGTGAGGGCAGTTCCAAGTGTTCATGAGTTTGCTGGATATCCAGTGTGAGTGTGTGTTGTGAGTGTGACAGTGTGTGTGCGTGTCTGTGTGTGTGTTTGCAGGAAACCAGTCTGTATGCCTATAAGAAAAATTCGATGGGTGTTTGTGTGTGTTTCTTCTGTATGTGTGTGTCGGGACCACATTTGTGAATATGTTAGGGCAGTTCCAAGTGTTGATGGCTCTGCTGGAGACCCAGTGAGAGTGCTGTGTTGTGAGTGTGACAGTGTGTGTGTGTCTGTGTGTGTGTGTGTGTTTGGGGGAACCCCACAGTGTATGCTTCTAAGAAAAAGTCGATGGGTGTTTGTGTGTGTTTCTTGTGTATGTGTGTGTCGGGACCACGTATGAGAGTATTTTGTGGCAGTTCCAAGCGCCAGAGTGAATGCTGTGTTGTGAGTGTGGCAGTGTGTGTTTCTGTGTGTGTTTGTGTTGGCGGGAAAACATTGTGTATGCCTGTAAGAATAAGTCGATGGATGTTTGTGTGAGTTTCATGTGTATGTGTGTGTCGCGACCACATTTGTCAATATTTTAAGGCAGTTCCAAGTGTTGATGGTTCTGCTGGATACCCATTGTGAGTGGTGTGTTGTAAGTGTGACTGTGTGTGTGTGTGTTCAAGGGAAACCGTTGTGTATGCCTGCAAGAAAAAGTCGATGGGTGTTTGTGTGTGTTATTTGTATATGTGTGTGTCAGGACCATGTTTGTGATTATGTTAAAGCAGTTCCAAGTGTTGACGGCTGTGTTGGAGACCCAGTGTGAGTGCTGTGTTGTGAGTGTGATAGTGTGTGTGTGTCTGTGTGTGTTTCCGAACCCCCTGTGTACGCCTGTAAGAAAAATTCCATGGGTGTTTGTGTGTGTTTCTTGTGTATGCGTGTGTCAGGAAAACGTTTGTGAGTATGTTAGGGCAGTTCCAAGTGTTGATGGCTCTGCCGAGGCCCAGTGTGAGTGCTGTGTTGCGAGTGTGACAGTGTGTGTGTGTGTGTGTGTGTGTTTTCGGGTTACCATTGTGTATGCCTGTATGAAAAAGTCGATGGGTGTATTTGTGTGTTCTTGCGTATTGTGTTTCAGATCCACATTTGTGAGTGTGTGAGGGCAGTTCCAAGTGTTCATGAGTTTGCTGGATATCCAGTGTGAGTGTGTGTTGTGAGTGTGACAGTGTGTGTGCGTGTCTGTGTGTGTGTTTGCAGGAAACCAGTCTGTATGCCTATAAGAAAAATTCGATGGGTGTTTGTGTGTGTTTTTTCTGTATGTGTGTGTCGGGACCACATTTGTGAATATGTTAGGGCAGTTCCAAGTGTTGATGGCTCTGCTGGAGACCCAGTGAGAGTGCTGTGTTGTGAGTGTGATAGTGTGTGTGTGTCTGTGTGTGTGTGTGTGTGTTTGGGGGAACCCCACAGTGTATGCTTCTAAGAAAAAGTCGATGGGTGTTTGTGTGTGTTTCTTGTGTATGTGTGTGTCGGGACCACGTATGAGTGTATTTTGTGGCAGTTCCAAGCGCCAGAGTGAATGCTGTGTTGTGAGTGTGGCAGTGTGTGTTTCTGTGTGTGTTTGTGTTGGCGGGAAAACATTGTGTATGCCTGTAAGAATAAGTCGATGGATGTTTGTGTGAGTTTCATGTGTATGTGTGTGTCGCGACCACATTTGTCAATATTTTAAGGCAGTTCCAAGTGTTGATGGTTCTGCTGGATACCCATTGTGAGTGGTGTGTTGTAAGTGTGACTGTGTGTGTGTGTGTTCACGGGAAACCGTTGTATATGCCTGTAAGAAAAAGTCGATGGGTGTTTGTGTGCGTTTCTTGTGTATGTGTGTGTCGGGAAAACGTTTGGGAGTATGTTAGGGCAGTTCCAAGTGTTGATGGCTCTGCCGAGGACCAGTGTGAGTGCTGTGTTGCGAGTGTGACAGTGTGTGTGTGTGTGTTTTCGGGTAACCATTGTGTATGCCTGTATGAAAAAGTCGATGGGTGTATTTGTGTGTTCTTGCGTATTGTGTTTCAGATCCACATTTGTGAGTGTGTGAGGGCAGTTCCAAGTCTTCATGAGTTTGCAGGATATCCAGTGTGAGTGTGTGTTGTGAGTGTGACAGTGTGTGTGCGTGTCTGTGTGTGTGTTTGCAGGAAACCAGTCTGTATGCCTATAAGAAAAATTCGATGGGTGTTTGTGTGTGTTTTTTCTGTATGTGTGTGTCGGGACCACATTTGTGAATATGTTAGGGCAGTTCCAAGTGTTGATGGCTCTGCTGGAGACCCAGTGAGAGTGCTGTGTTGTGAGTGTGATAGTGTGTGTGTGTCTGTGTGTGTGTGTGTGTGTTTGGGGGAACCCCACAGTGTATGCTTCTAAGAAAAAGTCGATGGGTGTTTGTGTGTGTTTCTTGTGTATGTGTGTGTCGAGACCACGTATGTGAGTATGTTGTGGCAGTTCCAAGTGCCAGTGTGAATGCTGTGTTGTGAGTGTGGCAGTGTGTGTTTCTGTGTGTGTTTGTGTTGGCGGGAAAACATTGTGTATGCCTGTAAGAATAAGTCGATGGATGTTTGTGTGAGTTTCATGTGTATGTGTGTGTCGCGACCACATTTGTCAATATTTTAAGGCAGTTCCAAGTGTTGATGGTTCTGCTGGATACCCATTGTGAGTGCTGTGTAGTAAGTGTGACTGTGTGTGTGTGTTCACGGGAAACCGTTGTGTATGCCTGTAAGAAAAAGTCGATGGGTGTTTGTGTGTGATTCTTGTGTATGTGTGTGTCGGTGAAACGTTTGTGAGTATGTTAGGGCAGTTCCAAGTGTTGATGGCTCTGCCGAGGTCCAGTGTGCGTACTGTGCTGTTAGTGTGACAGTGTGTGTGTGTGTGTGTGTGTGTTTGGGGAAACCCCACTCTGTCTCCCTGTAACAAAATGTTGATGGGTGTTTGTGTGTGTTTCTTCTGTATGTGTGTGTCGGGACCACGTTTGTTTGTATGTTAGGGCAGATTCAAGTGCCAGTGTGAATGCTGTGTTGTGAGTGTGATAGTGTGTGTGTGTGTGTGTTTGCGGAAACCATTGTGCATGACTGTAAGTAAAAGTCCATGGGAGTTTGTGTGTGTTTCTTGTGTATGTGTGTGTCGGGACCACGTTTGTGAGTATGTTAGGGCAGTTCCAACTGTTGATGGCTATGCCGGGGACCCAGTGTGAGTGCTGTGTTGTGCGTGTGATAGTGTCTGTGTGTGTGTGTGTGTGTTTTGCTGGATACCATTGTGTATGTCTGTAAGAAAAAGTCGTAGGGTGTTTTTGTGTGTTTCTTCTGCATGTGTGTTTCGGGACCACGTTTGTGAATATGTTAAGGTAATTCCAAGTGTTCATGGCTCTGCTGGAGATCCAATGTGAGTGCTCTGTCGTGAGTGTGCCTTTTGTGTGTGTGTGTGTGTGTGTGTGTGTGTGTTTGCAGGAAACCATTGTGTATGCCTGCAAGAAAAAGTCGATGGGTGTTTGTGTGTGTTATTTGTATATGTGTGTGTCAGGACCATGTTTGTGATTATGTTAAAGCAGTTCCAAGTGTTGACGGCTGTGTTGGAGACCCAGTGTGAGTGCTGTGTTGTGAGTGTGATAGTGTGTGTGTGTCTGTGTGTGTTTCCGAACCCCCTGTGTACGCCTGTAAGAAAAATTCCATGGGTGTTTGTGTGTGTTTCTTGTGTATGCGTGTGTCAGGAAAACGTTTGTGAGTATGTTAGGGCAGTTCCAAGTGTTGATGGCTCTGCCGAGGCCCAGTGTGAGTGCTGTGTTGCGAGTGTGACAGTGTGTGTGTGTGTGTGTGTGTTTTCGGGTTACCATTGTGTATGCCTGTATGAAAAAGTCGATGGGTGTATTTGTGTGTTCTTGCGTATTGTGTTTCAGATCCACATTTGTGAGTGTGTGAGGGCAGTTCCAAGTGTTCATGAGTTTGCTGGATATCCAGTGTGAGTGTGTGTTGTGAGTGTGACAGTGTGTGTGCGTGTCTGTGTGTGTGTTTGCAGGAAACCAGTCTGTATGCCTATAAGAAAAATTCGATGGGTGTTTGTGTGTGTTTCTTCTGTATGTGTGTGTCGGGACCACATTTGTGAATATGTTAGGGCAGTTCCAAGTGTTGATGGCTCTGCTGGAGACCCAGTGAGAGTGCTGTGTTGTGAGTGTGACAGTGTGTGTGTGTCTGTGTGTGTGTGTGTGTTTGGGGGAACCCCACAGTGTATGCTTCTAAGAAAAAGTCGATGGGTGTTTGTGTGTGTTTCTTGTGTATGTGTGTGTCGGGACCACGTATGAGAGTATTTTGTGGCAGTTCCAAGCGCCAGAGTGAATGCTGTGTTGTGAGTGTGGCAGTGTGTGTTTCTGTGTGTGTTTGTGTTGGCGGGAAAACATTGTGTATGCCTGTAAGAATAAGTCGATGGATGTTTGTGTGAGTTTCATGTGTATGTGTGTGTCGCGACCACATTTGTCAATATTTTAAGGCAGTTCCAAGTGTTGATGGTTCTGCTGGATACCCATTGTGAGTGGTGTGTTGTAAGTGTGACTGTGTGTGTGTGTGTTCAAGGGAAACCGTTGTGTATGCCTGTAAGAAAAAGTCGATGGGTGTTTGTGTGCGTTTCTTGTGTATGTGTGTGTCGGGAAAACGTTTGGGAGTATGTTAGGGCAGTTCCAAGTGTTGATGGCTCTGCCGAGGACCAGTGTGAGTGCTGTGTTGCGAGTGTGACAGTGTGTGTGTGTGTGTGTGTGTGTGTGTTTTCGGGTAACCATTGTGTATGCCTGTATGAAAAAGTCGATGGGTGTATTTGTGTGTTCTTGCGTATTGTGTTTCAGATCCACATTTGTGAGTGTGTGAGGGCAGTTCCAAGTCTTCATGAGTTTGCAGGATATCCAGTGTGAGTGTGTGTTGTGAGTGTGACAGTGTGTGTGCGTGTCTGTGTGTGTTTTTGCAGGAAACCAGTCTGTATGCCTATAAGAAAAATTCGATGGGTGTTTGTGTGTGTTTTTTCTCTATGTGTGTGTCGGGACCACATTTGTGAATATGTTAGGGCAGTTCCAAGTGTTGATGGCTCTGCTGGAGACCCAGTGAGAGTGCTGTGTTGTGAGTGTGATAGTGTGTGTGTGTCTGTGTGTGTGTGTGTGTGTTTGGGGGAACCCCACAGTGTATGCTTCTAAGAAAAAGTCGATGGGTGTTTGTGTGTGTTTCTTGTGTATGTGTGTGTCGGGACCACGTATGTGAGTATGTTGTGGCAGTTCCAAGCGCCAGTGTGAATGCTGTGTTGTGAGTGTGGCAGTGTGTGTTTCTGTGTGTGTTTGTGTTGGCGGGAAAACATTGTGTATGCCTGTAAGAATAAGTCGATGGATGTTTGTGTGAGTTTCATGTGTATGTGTGTGTCGCGACCACATTTGTCAATATTTTAAGGCAGTTCCAAGTGTTGATGGTTCTGCTGGATACCCATTGTGAGTGCTGTGTTGTAAGTGTGACTGTGTGTGTGTGTGTTCACGGGAAACCGTTGTGTATGCCTGTAAGAAAAAGTCGATGGGTGTTTGTGTGTGATTCTTGTGTATGTGTGTGTCGGTGAAACGTTTGTGAGTATGTTAGGGCAGTTCCAAGTGTTGATGGCTCTGCCGAGGTCCAGTGTGCGTACTGTGCTGTTAGTGTGACAGTGTGTGTGTGTGTGTGTGTGTGTTTGGGGAAACCCCACTCTGTCTCCCTGTAACAAAATGTTGATGGGTGTTTGTGTGTGTTTCTTCTGTATGTGTGTGTCGGGACCACGTTTGTTTGTATGTTAGGGCAGATTCAAGTGCCAGTGTGAATGCTGTGTTGTGAGTGTGATAGTGTGTGTGTGTGTGTGTGTTTGCGGAAACCATTGTGCATGACTGTAAGTAAAAGTCAATGGGAGTTTGTGTGTGTTTCTTGTGTATGTGTGTGTCGGGACCACGTTTGTGAGTATGTTAGGGCAGTTCCAACTGTTGATGGCTATGCCGGGGACCCAGTGTGAGTGCTGTGTTGTGCATGTGATAGTGTCTGTGTGTGTGTGTGTGTGTGTTTTGCTGGATACCATTGTGTATGTCTGTAAGAAAAAGTCGTAGGGTGTTTTTGTGTGTTTCTTCTGCATGTGTGTTTCGGGACCACGTTTGTGAATATGTTAAGGTAATTCCAAGTGTTCATGGCTCTGCTGGAGATCCAATGTGAGTGCTCTGTCGTGAGTGTGCCTTTTGTGTGTGTGTGTGTGTGTGTGTGTTTGCAGGAAACCATTGTGTATGCCTGCAAGAAAAAGTCGATGGGTGTTTGTGTGTGTTATTTGTATATGCGTGTGTCAGGACCATGTTTGTGATTATGTTAAAGCAGTTCCAAGTGTTGACGGCTGTGTTGGAGACCCAGTGTGAGTGCTGTGTTGTGAGTGTGATAGTGTGTGTGTGTCTGTGTGTGTTTCCGAACCCCCTGTGTACGCCTGTAAGAAAAATTCCATGGGTGTTTGTGTGTGTTTCTTGTGTATGCGTGTGTCAGGAAAACGTTTGTGAGTATGTTAGGGCAGTTCCAAGTGTTGATGGCTCTGCCGAGGCCCAGTGTGAGTGCTGTGTTGCGAGTGTGACAGTGTGTGTGTGTGTGTGTGTGTGTTTTCGGGTTACCATTGTGTATGCCTGTATGAAAAAGTCGATGGGTGTATTTGTGTGTTCTTGCGTATTGTGTTTCAGATCCACATTTGTGAGTGTGTGAGGGCAGTTCCAAGTGTTCATGAGTTTGCTGGATATCCAGTGTGAGTGTGTGTTGTGAGTGTGACAGTGTGTGTGCGTGTCTGTGTGTGTGTTTGCAGGAAACCAGTCTGTATGCCTATAAGAAAAATTCGATGGGTGTTTGTGTGTGTTTCTTCTGTATGTGTGTGTCGGGACCACATTTGTGAATATGTTAGGGCAGTTCCAAGTGTTGATGGCTCTGCTGGAGACCCAGTGAGAGTGCTGTGTTGTGAGTGTGACAGTGTGTGTGTGTCTGTGTGTGTGTGTGTGTTTGGGGGAACCCCACAGTGTATGCTTCTAAGAAAAAGTCGATGGGTGTTTGTGTGTGTTTCTTGTGTATGTGTGTGTCGGGACCACGTATGAGAGTATTTTGTGGCAGTTCCAAGCGCCAGAGTGAATGCTGTGTTGTGAGTGTGGCAGTGTGTGTTTCTGTGTGTGTTTGTGTTGGCGGGAAAACATTGTGTATGCCTGTAAGAATAAGTCGATGGATGTTTGTGTGAGTTTCATGTGTATGTGTGTGTCGCGACCACATTTGTCAATATTTTAAGGCAGTTCCAAGTGTTGATGGTTCTGCTGGATACCCATTGTGAGTGGTGTGTTGTAAGTGTGACTGTGTGTGTGTGTGTTCAAGGGAAACCGTTGTGTATGCCTGCAAGAAAAAGTCGATGGGTGTTTGTGTGTGTTATTTGTATATGTGTGTGTCAGGACCATGTTTGTGATTATGTTAAAGCAGTTCCAAGTGTTGACGGCTGTGTTGGAGACCCAGTGTGAGTGCTGTGTTGTGAGTGTGATAGTGTGTGTGTGTCTGTGTGTGTTTCCGAACCCCCTGTGTACGCCTGTAAGAAAAATTCCATGGGTGTTTGTGTGTGTTTCTTGTGTATGCGTGTGTCAGGAAAACGTTTGTGAGTATGTTAGGGCAGTTCCAAGTGTTGATGGCTCTGCCGAGGCCCAGTGTGAGTGCTGTGTTGCGAGTGTGACAGTGTGTGTGTGTGTGTGTGTGTGTGTTTTCGGGTTACCATTGTGTATGCCTGTATGAAAAAGTCGATGGGTGTATTTGTGTGTTCTTGCGTATTGTGTTTCAGATCCACATTTGTGAGTGTGTGAGGGCAGTTCCAAGTGTTCATGAGTTTGCTGGATATCCAGTGTGAGTGTGTGTTGTGAGTGTGACAGTGTGTGTGCGTGTCTGTGTGTGTGTTTGCAGGAAACCAGTCTGTATGCCTATAAGAAAAATTCGATGGGTGTTTGTGTGTGTTTTTTCTGTATGTGTGTGTCGGGACCACATTTGTGAATATGTTAGGGCAGTTCCAAGTGTTGATGGCTCTGCTGGAGACCCAGTGAGAGTGCTGTGTTGTGAGTGTGACAGTGTGTGTGTGTCTGTGTGTGTGTGTGTGTGTGTTTGGGGGAACCCCACAGTGTATGCTTCTAAGAAAAAGTCGATGGGTGTTTGTGTGTGTTTCTTGTGTATGTGTGTGTCGGGACCACGTATGAGAGTATTTTGTGGCAGTTCCAAGCGCCAGAGTGAATGCTGTGTTGTGAGTGTGGCAGTGTGTGTTTCTGTGTGTGTTTGTGTTGGCGGGAAAACATTGTGTATGCCTGTAAGAATAAGTCGATGGATGTTTGTGTGAGTTTCATGTGTATGTGTGTGTCGCGACCACATTTGTCAATATTTTAAGGCAGTTCCAAGTGTTGATGGTTCTGCTGGATACCCATTGTGAGTGGTGTGTTGTAAGTGTGACTGTGTGTGTGTGTGTTCAAGGGAAACCGTTGTGTATGCCTGTAAGAAAAAGTCGATGGGTGTTTGTGTGCGTTTCTTGTGTATGCGTGTGTCGGGAAAACGTTTGGGAGTATGTTAGGGCAGTTCCAAGTGTTGATGGCTCTGCCGAGGACCAGTGTGAGTGCTGTGTTGCGAGTGTGACAGTGTGTGTGTGTGTGTTTTCGGGTAACCATTGTGTATGCCTGTATGAAAAAGTCGATGGGTGTATTTGTGTGTTCTTGCGTATTGTGTTTCAGATCCACATTTGTGAGTGTGTGAGGGCAGTTCCAAGTCTTCATGAGTTTGCAGGATATCCAGTGTGAGTGTGTGTTGTGAGTGTGACAGTGTGTGTGCGTGTCTGTGTGTGTGTTTGCAGGAAACCAGTCTGTATGCCTATAAGAAAAATTCGATGGGTGTTTGTGTGTGTTTTTTCTGTATGTGTGTGTCGGGACCACATTTGTGAATATGTTAGGGCAGTTCCAAGTGTTGATGGCTCTGCTGGAGACCCAGTGAGAGTGCTGTGTTGTGAGTGTGATAGTGTGTGTGTGTCTGTGTGTGTGTGTGTGTTTGGGGGAACCCCACAGTGTATGCTTCTAAGAAAAAGTCGATGGGTGTTTGTGTGTGTTTCTTGTGTATGTGTGTGTCGGGACCACGTATGTGAGTATGTTGTGGCAGTTCCAAGCGCCAGTGTGAATGCTGTGTTGTGAGTGTGGCAGTGTGTGTTTCTGTGTGTGTTTGTGTTGGCGGGAAAACATTGTGTATGCCTGTAAGAATAAGTCGATGGATGTTTGTGTGAGTTTCATGTGTATGTGTGTGTCGCGACCACATTTGTCAATATTTTAAGGCAGTTCCAAGTGTTGATGGTTCTGCTGGATACCCATTGTGAGTGCTGTGTTGTAAGTGTGACTGTGTGTGTGTGTGTGTTCACGGGAAACCGTTGTGTATGCCTGTAAGAAAAAGTCGATGGGTGTTTGTGTGTGATTCTTGTGTATGTGTGTGTCGGTGAAACGTTTGTGAGTATGTTAGGGCAGTTCCAAGTGTTGATGGCTCTGCCGAGGTCCAGTGTGCGTACTGTGCTGTTAGTGTGACAGTGTGTGTGTGTGTGTGTGTGTGTTTGGGGAAACCCCACTCTGTCTCCCTGTAACAAAATGTTGATGGGTGTTTGTGTGTGTTTCTTCTGTATGTGTGTGTCGGGACCACGTTTGTTTGTATGTTAGGGCATATTCAAGTGCCAGTGTGAATGCTGTGTTGTGAGTGTGATAGTGTGTGTGTGTGTGTTTGCGGAAACCATTGTGCATGACTGTAAGTAAAAGTCAATGGGAGTTTGTGTGTGTTTCTTGTGTATGTGTGTGTCGGGACCACGTTTGTGAGTATGTTAGGGCAGTTCCAACTGTTGATGGCTATGCCGGGGACCCAGTGTGAGTGCTGTGTTGTGCATGTGATAGTGTCTGTGTGTTTGTGTGTGTGTTTTGCTGGATACCATTGTGTATGTCTGTAAGAAAAAGTCGTAGGGTGTTTTTGTGTGTTTCTTCTGCATGTGTGTTTCGGGACCACGTTTGTGAATATGTTAAGGTAATTCCAAGTGTTCATGGCTCTGCTGGAGATCCAATGTGAGTGCTCTGTCGTGAGTGTGCCTTTTGTGTGTGTGTGTGTGTGTGTGTGTGTTTGCAGGAAACCATTGTGTATGCCTGCAAGAAAAAGTCGATGGGTGTTTGTGTGTGTTATTTGTATATGTGTGTGTCAGGACCATGTTTGTGATTATGTTAAAGCAGTTCCAAGTGTTGACGGCTGTGTTGGAGACCCAGTGTGAGTGCTGTGTTGTGAGTGTGATAGTGTGTGTGTGTCTGTGTGTGTTTCCGAACCCCCTGTGTACGCCTGTAAGAAAAATTCCATGGGTGTTTGTGTGTGTTTCTTGTGTATGCGTGTGTCAGGAAAACGTTTGTGAGTATGTTAGGGCAGTTCCAAGTGTTGATGGCTCTGCCGAGGCCCAGTGTGAGTGCTGTGTTGCGAGTGTGACAGTGTGTGTGTGTGTGTGTGTGTTTTCGGGTTACCATTGTGTATGCCTGTATGAAAAAGTCGATGGGTGTATTTGTGTGTTCTTGCGTATTGTGTTTCAGATCCACATTTGTGAGTGTGTGAGGGCAGTTCCAAGTGTTCATGAGTTTGCTGGATATCCAGTGTGAGTGTGTGTTGTGAGTGTGACAGTGTGTGTGCGTGTCTGTGTGTGTGTTTGCAGGAAACCAGTCTGTATGCCTATAAGAAAAATTCGATGGGTGTTTGTGTGTGTTTCTTCTGTATGTGTGTGTCGGGACCACATTTGTGAATATGTTAGGGCAGTTCCAAGTGTTGATGGCTCTGCTGGAGACCCAGTGAGAGTGCTGTGTTGTGAGTGTGACAGTGTGTGTGTGTCTGTGTGTGTGTGTGTGTTTGGGGGAACCCCACAGTGTATGCTTCTAAGAAAAAGTCGATGGGTGTTTGTGTGTGTTTCTTGTGTATGTGTGTGTCGGGACCACGTATGAGAGTATTTTGTGGCAGTTCCAAGCGCCAGAGTGAATGCTGTGTTGTGAGTGTGGCAGTGTGTGTTTCTGTGTGTGTTTGTGTTGGCGGGAAAACATTGTGTATGCCTGTAAGAATAAGTCGATGGATGTTTGTGTGAGTTTCATGTGTATGTGTGTGTCGCGACCACATTTGTCAATATTTTAAGGCAGTTCCAAGTGTTGATGGTTCTGCTGGATACCCATTGTGAGTGGTGTGTTGTAAGTGTGACTGTGTGTGTGTGTGTTCAAGGGAAACCGTTGTGTATGCCTGCAAGAAAAAGTCGATGGGTGTTTGTGTGTGTTATTTGTATATGTGTGTGTCAGGACCATGTTTGTGATTATGTTAAAGCAGTTCCAAGTGTTGACGGCTGTGTTGGAGACCCAGTGTGAGTGCTGTGTTGTGAGTGTGATAGTGTGTGTGTGTCTGTGTGTGTTTCCGAACCCCCTGTGTACGCCTGTAAGAAAAATTCCATGGGTGTTTGTGTGTGTTTCTTGTGTATGCGTGTGTCAGGAAAACGTTTGTGAGTATGTTAGGGCAGTTCCAAGTGTTGATGGCTCTGCCGAGGCCCAGTGTGAGTGCTGTGTTGCGAGTGTGACAGTGTGTGTGTGTGTGTGTGTGTGTGTGTGTTTTCGGGTTACCATTGTGTATGCCTGTATGAAAAAGTCGATGGGTGTATTTGTGTGTTCTTGCGTATTGTGTTTCAGATCCACATTTGTGAGTGTGTGAGGGCAGTTCCAAGTGTTCATGAGTTTGCTGGATATCCAGTGTGAGTGTGTGTTGTGAGTGTGACAGTGTGTGTGCGTGTCTGTGTGTGTGTTTGCAGGAAACCAGTCTGTATGCCTATAAGAAAAATTCGATGGGTGTTTGTGTGTGTTTCTTCTGTATGTGTGTGTCGGGACCACATTTGTGAATATGTTAGGGCAGTTCCAAGTGTTGATGGCTCTGCTGGAGACCCAGTGAGAGTGCTGTGTTGTGAGTGTGACAGTGTGTGTGTGTCTGTGTGTGTGTGTGTGTGTTTGGGGGAACCCCACAGTGTATGCTTCTAAGAAAAAGTCGATGGGTGTTTGTGTGTGTTTCTTGTGTATGTGTGTGTCGGGACCACGTATGAGAGTATTTTGTGGCAGTTCCAAGCGCCAGAGTGAATGCTGTGTTGTGAGTGTGGCAGTGTGTGTTTCTGTGTGTGTTTGTGTTGGTGGGAAAACATTGTGTATGCCTGTAAGAATAAGTCGATGGATGTTTGTGTGAGTTTCATGTGTATGTGTGTGTCGCGACCACATTTGTCAATATTTTAAGGCAGTTCCAAGTGTTGATGGTTCTGCTGGATACCCATTGTGAGTGGTGTGTTGTAAGTGTGACTGTGTGTGTGTGTGTTCAAGGGAAACCGTTGTGTATGCCTGTAAGAAAAAGTCGATGGGTGTTTGTGTGCGTTTCTTGTGTATGCGTGTGTCGGGAAAACGTTTGGGAGTATGTTAGGGCAGTTCCAAGTGTTGATGGCTCTGCCGAGGACCAGTGTGAGTGCTGTGTTGCGAGTGTGACAGTGTGTGTGTGTGTGTGTGTGTTTTCGGGTTACCATTGTGTATGCCTGTATGAAAAAGTCGATGGGTGTATTTGTGTGTTCTTGCGTATTGTGTTTCAGATCCACATTTGTGAGTGTGTGAGGGCAGTTCCAAGTGTTCATGAGTTTGCTGGATATCCAGTGTGAGTGTGTGTTGTGAGTGTGACAGTGTGTGTGCGTGTCTGTGTGTGTGTTTGCAGGAAACCAGTCTGTATGCCTATAAGAAAAATTCGATGGGTGTTTGTGTGTGTTTCTTCTGTATGTGTGTGTCGGGACCACATTTGTGAATATGTTAGGGCAGTTCCAAGTGTTGATGGCTCTGCTGGAGACCCAGTGAGAGTGCTGTGTTGTGAGTGTGACAGTGTGTGTGTGTCTGTGTGTGTGTGTGTGTTTGGGGGAACCCCACAGTGTATGCTTCTAAGAAAAAGTCGATGGGTGTTTGTGTGTGTTTCTTGTGTATGTGTGTGTCGGGACCACGTATGAGAGTATTTTGTGGCAGTTCCAAGCGCCAGAGTGAATGCTGTGTTGTGAGTGTGGCAGTGTGTGTTTCTGTGTGTGTTTGTGTTGGCGGGAAAACATTGTGTATGCCTGTAAGAATAAGTCGATGGATGTTTGTGTGAGTTTCATGTGTATGTGTGTGTCGCGACCACATTTGTCAATATTTTAAGGCAGTTCCAAGTGTTGATGGTTCTGCTGGATACCCATTGTGAGTGGTGTGTTGTAAGTGTGACTGTGTGTGTGTGTTCAAGGGAAACCGTTGTGTATGCCTGCAAGAAAAAGTCGATGGGTGTTTGTGTGTGTTATTTGTATATGTGTGTGTCAGGACCATGTTTGTGATTATGTTAAAGCAGTTCCAAGTGTTGACGGCTGTGTTGGAGACCCAGTGTGAGTGCTGTGTTGTGAGTGTGATAGTGTGTGTGTGTCTGTGTGTGTTTCCGAACCCCCTGTGTACGCCTGTAAGAAAAATTCCATGGGTGTTTGTGTGTGTTTCTTGTGTATGCGTGTGTCAGGAAAACGTTTGTGAGTATGTTAGGGCAGTTCCAAGTGTTGATGGCTCTGCCGAGGCCCAGTGTGAGTGCTGTGTTGCGAGTGTGACAGTGTGTGTGTGTGTGTGTGTGTGTGTGTTTTCGGGTTACCATTGTGTATGCCTGTATGAAAAAGTCGATGGGTGTATTTGTGTGTTCTTGCGTATTGTGTTTCAGATCCACATTTGTGAGTGTGTGAGGGCAGTTCCAAGTGTTCATGAGTTTGCTGGATATCCAGTGTGAGTGTGTGTTGTGAGTGTGACAGTGTGTGTGCGTGTCTGTGTGTGTGTTTGCAGGAAACCAGTCTGTATGCCTATAAGAAAAATTCGATGGGTGTTTGTGTGTGTTTCTTCTGTATGTGTGTGTCGGGACCACATTTGTGAATATGTTAGGGCAGTTCCAAGTGTTGATGGCTCTGCTGGAGACCCAGTGAGAGTGCTGTGTTGTGAGTGTGACAGTGTGTGTGTGTCTGTGTGTGTGTGTGTGTGTTTGGGGGAACCCCACAGTGTATGCTTCTAAGAAAAAGTCGATGGGTGTTTGTGTGTGTTTCTTGTGTATGTGTGTGTCGGGACCACGTATGAGAGTATTTTGTGGCAGTTCCAAGCGCCAGAGTGAATGCTGTGTTGTGAGTGTGGCAGTGTGTGTTTCTGTGTGTGTTTGTGTTGGCGGGAAAACATTGTGTATGCCTGTAAGAATAAGTCGATGGATGTTTGTGTGAGTTTCATGTGTATGTGTGTGTCGCGACCACATTTGTCAATATTTTAAGGCAGTTCCAAGTGTTGATGGTTCTGCTGGATACCCATTGTGAGTGGTGTGTTGTAAGTGTGACTGTGTGTGTGTGTGTTCAAGGGAAACCGTTGTGTATGCCTGTAAGAAAAAGTCGATGGGTGTTTGTGTGCGTTTCTTGTGTATGCGTGTGTCGGGAAAACGTTTGGGAGTATGTTAGGGCAGTTCCAAGTGTTGATGGCTCTGCCGAGGACCAGTGTGAGTGCTGTGTTGCGAGTGTGACAGTGTGTGTGTGTGTGTGTGTGTTTTCGGGTTACCATTGTGTATGCCTGTATGAAAAAGTCGATGGGTGTATTTGTGTGTTCTTGCGTATTGTGTTTCAGATCCACATTTGTGAGTGTGTGAGGGCAGTTCCAAGTGTTCATGAGTTTGCTGGATATCCAGTGTGAGTGTGTGTTGTGAGTGTGACAGTGTGTGTGCGTGTCTGTGTGTGTGTTTGCAGGAAACCAGTCTGTATGCCTATAAGAAAAATTCGATGGGTGTTTGTGTGTGTTTCTTCTGTATGTGTGTGTCGGGACCACATTTGTGAATATGTTAGGGCAGTTCCAAGTGTTGATGGCTCTGCTGGAGACCCAGTGAGAGTGCTGTGTTGTGAGTGTGACAGTGTGTGTGTGTCTGTGTGTGTGTGTGTGTGTTTGGGGGAACCCCACAGTGTATGCTTCTAAGAAAAAGTCGATGGGTGTTTGTGTGTGTTTCTTGTGTATGTGTGTGTCGGGACCACGTATGAGAGTATTTTGTGGCAGTTCCAAGCGCCAGAGTGAATGCTGTGTTGTGAGTGTGGCAGTGTGTGTTTCTGTGTGTGTTTGTGTTGGCGGGAAAACATTGTGTATGCCTGTAAGAATAAGTCGATGGATGTTTGTGTGAGTTTCATGTGTATGTGTGTGTCGCGACCACATTTGTCAATATTTTAAGGCAGTTCCAAGTGTTGATGGTTCTGCTGGATACCCATTGTGAGTGGTGTGTTGTAAGTGTGACTGTGTGTGTGTGTGTTCAAGGGAAACCGTTGTGTATGCCTGTAAGAAAAAGTCGATGGGTGTTTGTGTGCGTTTCTTGTGTATGCGTGTGTCGGGAAAACGTTTGGGAGTATGTTAGGGCAGTTCCAAGTGTTGATGGCTCTGCCGAGGACCAGTGTGAGTGCTGTGTTGCGAGTGTGACAGTGTGTGTGTGTGTGTGTGTGTTTTCGGGTTACCATTGTGTATGCCTGTATGAAAAAGTCGATGGGTGTATTTGTGTGTTCTTGCGTATTGTGTTTCAGATCCACATTTGTGAGTGTGTGAGGGCAGTTCCAAGTGTTCATGAGTTTGCTGGATATCCAGTGTGAGTGTGTGTTGTGAGTGTGACAGTGTGTGTGCGTGTCTGTGTGTGTGTTTGCAGGAAACCAGTCTGTATGCCTATAAGAAAAATTCGATGGGTGTTTGTGTGTGTTTCTTCTGTATGTGTGTGTCGGGACCACATTTGTGAATATGTTAGGGCAGTTCCAAGTGTTGATGGCTCTGCTGGAGACCCAGTGAGAGTGCTGTGTTCTGAGTGTGACAGTGTGTGTGTGTCTGTGTGTGTGTGTGTGTGTTTGGGGGAACCCCACAGTGTATGCTTCTAAGAAAAAGTCGATGGGTGTTTGTGTGTGTTTCTTGTGTATGTGTGTGTCGGGACCACGTATGAGAGTATTTTGTGGCAGTTCCAAGCGCCAGAGTGAATGCTGTGTTGTGAGTGTGGCAGTGTGTGTTTCTGTGTGTGTTTGTGTTGGCGGGAAAACATTGTGTATGCCTGTAAGAATAAGTCGATGGATGTTTGTGTGAGTTTCATGTGTATGTGTGTGTCGCGACCACATTTGTCAATATTTTAAGGCAGTTCCAAGTGTTGATGGTTCTGCTGGATACCCATTGTGAGTGGTGTGTTGTAAGTGTGACTGTGTGTGTGTGTGTTCAAGGGAAACCGTTGTGTATGCCTGTAAGAAAAAGTCGATGGGTGTTTGTGTGCGTTTCTTGTGTATGTGTGTGTCGGGAAAACGTTTGGGAGTATGTTAGGGCAGTTCCAAGTGTTGATGGCTCTGCCGAGGACCAGTGTGAGTGCTGTGTTGCGAGTGTGACAGTGTGTGTGTGTGTGTTTTCGGGTAACCATTGTGTATGCCTGTATGAAAAAGTCGATGGGTGTATTTGTGTGTTCTTGCGTATTGTGTTTCAGATCCACATTTGTGAGTGTGTGAGGGCAGTTCCAAGTCTTCATGAGTTTGCAGGATATCCAGTGTGAGTGTGTGTTGTGAGTGTGACAGTGTGTGTGCGTGTCTGTGTGTGTGTTTGCAGGAAACCAGTCTGTATGCCTATAAGAAAAATTCGATGGGTGTTTGTGTGTGTTTTTTCTGTATGTGTGTGTCGGGACCACATTTGTGAATATGTTAGGGCAGTTCCAAGTGTTGATGGCTCTGCTGGAGACCCAGTGAGAGTGCTGTGTTGTGAGTGTGATAGTGTGTGTGTGTCTGTGTGTGTGTGTGTGTGTTTGGGGGAACCCCACAGTGTATGCTTCTAAGAAAAAGTCGATGGGTGTTTGTGTGTGTTTCTTGTGTATGTGTGTGTCGAGACCACGTATGTGAGTATGTTGTGGCAGTTCCAAGCGCCAGTGTGAATGCTGTGTTGTGAGTGTGGCAGTGTGTGTTTCTGTGTGTGTTTGTGTTGGCGGGAAAACATTGTGTATGCCTGTAAGAATAAGTCGATGGATGTTTGTGTGAGTTTCATGTGTATGTGTGTGTCGCGACCACATTTGTCAATATTTTAAGGCAGTTCCAAGTGTTGATGGTTCTGCTGGATACCCATTGTGAGTGCTGTGTTGTAAGTGTGACTGTGTGTGTGTGTGTTCACGGGAAACCGTTGTGTATGCCTGTAAGAAAAAGTCGATGGGTGTTTGTGTGTGATTCTTGTGTATGTGTGTGTCGGTGAAACGTTTGTGAGTATGTTAGGGCAGTTCCAAGTGTTGATGGCTCTGCCGAGGTCCAGTGTGCGTACTGTGCTGTTAGTGTGACAGTGTGTGTGTGTGTGTGTGTGTGTTTGGGGAAACCCCACTCTGTCTCCCTGTAACAAAATGTTGATGGGTGTTTGTGTGTGTTTCTTCTGTATGTGTGTGTCGGGACCACGTTTGTTTGTATGTTAGGGCAGATTCAAGTGCCAGTGTGAATGCTGTGTTGTGAGTGTGATAGTGTGTGTGTGTGTGTTTGCGGAAACCATTGTGCATGACTGTAAGTAAAAGTCCATGGGAGTTTGTGTGTGTTTCTTGTGTATGTGTGTGTCGGGACCACGTTTGTGAGTATGTTAGGGCAGTTCCAACTGTTGATGGCTATGCCGGGGACCCAGTGTGAGTGCTGTGTTGTGCGTGTGATAGTGTCTGTGTGTGTGTGTGTGTGTTTTGCTGGATACCATTGTGTATGTCTGTAAGAAAAAGTCGTAGGGTGTTTTTGTGTGTTTCTTCTGCATGTGTGTTTCGGGACCACGTTTGTGAATATGTTAAGGTAATTCCAAGTGTTCATGGCTCTGCTGGAGATCCAATGTGAGTGCTCTGTCGTGAGTGTGCCTTTTGTGTGTGTGTGTGTGTGTGTGTGTGTTTGCAGGAAACCATTGTGTATGCCTGCAAGAAAAAGTCGATGGGTGTTTGTGTGTGTTATTTGTATATGTGTGTGTCAGGACCATGTTTGTGATTATGTTAAAGCAGTTCCAAGTGTTGACGGCTGTGTTGGAGACCCAGTGTGAGTGCTGTGTTGTGAGTGTGATAGTGTGTGTGTGTCTGTGTGTGTTTCCGAACCCCCTGTGTACGCCTGTAAGAAAAATTCCATGGGTGTTTGTGTGTGTTTCTTGTGTATGCGTGTGTCAGGAAAACGTTTGTGAGTATGTTAGGGCAGTTCCAAGTGTTGATGGCTCTGCCGAGGCCCAGTGTGAGTGCTGTGTTGCGAGTGTGACAGTGTGTGTGTGTGTGTGTGTGTGTGTTTTCGGGTTACCATTGTGTATGCCTGTATGAAAAAGTCGATGGGTGTATTTGTGTGTTCTTGCGTATTGTGTTTCAGATCCACATTTGTGAGTGTGTGAGGGCAGTTCCAAGTGTTCATGAGTTTGCTGGATATCCAGTGTGAGTGTGTGTTGTGAGTGTGACAGTGTGTGTGCGTGTCTGTGTGTGTGTTTGCAGGAAACCAGTCTGTATGCCTATAAGAAAAATTCGATGGGTGTTTGTGTGTGTTTCTTCTGTATGTGTGTGTCGGGACCACATTTGTGAATATGTTAGGGCAGTTCCAAGTGTTGATGGCTCTGCTGGAGACCCAGTGAGAGTGCTGTGTTGTGAGTGTGACAGTGTGTGTGTGTCTGTGTGTGTGTGTGTGTTTGGGGGAACCCCACAGTGTATGCTTCTAAGAAAAAGTCGATGGGTGTTTGTGTGTGTTTCTTGTGTATGTGTGTGTCGGGACCACGTATGAGAGTATTTTGTGGCAGTTCCAAGCGCCAGAGTGAATGCTGTGTTGTGAGTGTGGCAGTGTGTGTTTCTGTGTGTGTTTGTGTTGGTGGGAAAACATTGTGTATGCCTGTAAGAATAAGTCGATGGATGTTTGTGTGAGTTTCATGTGTATGTGTGTGTCGCGACCACATTTGTCAATATTTTAAGGCAGTTCCAAGTGTTGATGGTTCTGCTGGATACCCATTGTGAGTGGTGTGTTGTAAGTGTGACTGTGTGTGTGTGTGTTCAAGGGAAACCGTTGTGTATGCCTGCAAGAAAAAGTCGATGGGTGTTTGTGTGTGTTATTTGTATATGTGTGTGTCAGGACCATGTTTGTGATTATGTTAAAGCAGTTCCAAGTGTTGACGGCTGTGTTGGAGACCCAGTGTGAGTGCTGTGTTGTGAGTGTGATAGTGTGTGTGTGTCTGTGTGTGTTTCCGAACCCCCTGTGTACGCCTGTAAGAAAAATTCCATGGGTGTTTGTGTGTGTTTCTTGTGTATGCGTGTGTCAGGAAAACGTTTGTGAGTATGTTAGGGCAGTTCCAAGTGTTGATGGCTCTGCCGAGGCCCAGTGTGAGTGCTGTGTTGCGAGTGTGACAGTGTGTGTGTGTGTGTGTGTGTGTGTTTTCGGGTTACCATTGTGTATGCCTGTATGAAAAAGTCGATGGGTGTATTTGTGTGTTCTTGCGTATTGTGTTTCAGATCCACATTTGTGAGTGTGTGAGGGCAGTTCCAAGTGTTCATGAGTTTGCTGGATATCCAGTGTGAGTGTGTGTTGTGAGTGTGACAGTGTGTGTGCGTGTCTGTGTGTGTGTTTGCAGGAAACCAGTCTGTATGCCTATAAGAAAAATTCGATGGGTGTTTGTGTGTGTTTCTTCTGTATGTGTGTGTCGGGACCACATTTGTGAATATGTTAGGGCAGTTCCAAGTGTTGATGGCTCTGCTGGAGACCCAGTGAGAGTGCTGTGTTGTGAGTGTGACAGTGTGTGTGTGTCTGTGTGTGTGTGTGTGTGTTTGGGGGAACCCCACAGTGTATGCTTCTAAGAAAAAGTCGATGGGTGTTTGTGTGTGTTTCTTGTGTATGTGTGTGTCGGGACCACGTATAAGAGTATTTTGTGGCAGTTCCAAGCGCCAGAGTGAATGCTGTGTTGTGAGTGTGGCAGTGTGTGTTTCTGTGTGTGTTTGTGTTGGCGGGAAAACATTGTGTATGCCTGTAAGAATAAGTCGATGGATGTTTGTGTGAGTTTCATGTGTATGTGTGTGTCGCGACCACATTTGTCAATATTTTAAGGCAGTTCCAAGTGTTGATGGTTCTGCTGGATACCCATTGTGAGTGGTGTGTTGTAAGTGTGACTGTGTGTGTGTGTGTTCAAGGGAAACCGTTGTGTATGCCTGTAAGAAAAAGTCGATGGGTGTTTGTGTGCGTTTCTTGTGTATGTGTGTGTCGGGAAAACGTTTGGGAGTATGTTAGGGCAGTTCCAAGTGTTGATGGCTCTGCCGAGGACCAGTGTGAGTGCTGTGTTGCGAGTGTGACAGTGTGTGTGTGTGTGTTTTCGGGTAACCATTGTGTATGCCTGTATGAAAAAGTCGATGGGTGTATTTGTGTGTTCTTGCGTATTGTGTTTCAGATCCACATTTGTGAGTGTGTGAGGGCAGTTCCAAGTCTTCATGAGTTTGCAGGATATCCAGTGTGAGTGTGTGTTGTGAGTGTGACAGTGTGTGTGCGTGTCTGTGTGTGTGTTTGCAGGAAACCAGTCTGTATGCCTATAAGAAAAATTCGATGGGTGTTTGTGTGTGTTTTTTCTGTATGTGTGTGTCGGGACCACATTTGTGAATATGTTAGGGCAGTTCCAAGTGTTGATGGCTCTGCTGGAGACCCAGTGAGAGTGCTGTGTTGTGAGTGTGATAGTGTGTGTGTGTCTGTGTGTGTGTGTGTGTGTTTGGGGGAACCCCACAGTGTATGCTTCTAAGAAAAAGTCGATGGGTGTTTGTGTGTGTTTCTTGTGTATGTGTGTGTCGAGACCACGTATGTGAGTATGTTGTGGCAGTTCCAAGTGCCAGTGTGAATGCTGTGTTGTGAGTGTGGCAGTGTGTGTTTCTGTGTGTGTTTGTGTTGGCGGGAAAACATTGTGTATGCCTGTAAGAATAAGTCGATGGATGTTTGTGTGAGTTTCATGTGTATGTGTGTGTCGCGACCACATTTGTCAATATTTTAAGGCAGTTCCAAGTGTTGATGGTTCTGCTGGATACCCATTGTGAGTGCTGTGTTGTAAGTGTGACTGTGTGTGTGTGTGTTCACGGGAAACCGTTGTGTATGCCTGTAAGAAAAAGTCGATGGGTGTTTGTGTGTGATTCTTGTGTATGTGTGTGTCGGTGAAACGTTTGTGAGTATGTTAGGGCAGTTCCAAGTGTTGATGGCTCTGCCGAGGTCCAGTGTGCGTACTGTGCTGTTAGTGTGACAGTGTGTGTGTGTGTGTGTGTGTGTTTGGGGAAACCCCACTCTGTCTCCCTGTAACAAAATGTTGATGGGTGTTTGTGTGTGTTTCTTCTGTATGTGTGTGTCGGGACCACGTTTGTTTGTATGTTAGGGCAGATTCAAGTGCCAGTGTGAATGCTGTGTTGTGAGTGTGATAGTGTGTGTGTGTGTGTTTGCGGAAACCATTGTGCATGACTGTAAGTAAAAGTCAATGGGAGTTTGTGTGTGTTTCTTGTGTATGTGTGTGTCGGGACCACGTTTGTGAGTATGTTAGGGCAGTTCCAACTGTTGATGGCTATGCCGGGGACCCAGTGTGAGTGCTGTGTTGTGCGTGTGATAGTGTCTGTGTGTGTGTGTGTGTGTTTTGCTGGATACCATTGTGTATGTCTGTAAGAAAAAGTCGTAGGGTGTTTTTGTGTGTTTCTTCTGCATGTGTGTTTCGGGACCACGTTTGTGAATATGTTAAGGTAATTCCAAGTGTTCATGGCTCTGCTGGAGATCCAATGTGAGTGCTCTGTCGTGAGTGTGCCTTTTGTGTGTGTGTGTGTGTGTGTGTGTGTGTTTGCAGGAAACCATTGTGTATGCCTGCAAGAAAAAGTCGATGGGTGTTTGTGTGTGTTATTTGTATATGTGTGTGTCAGGACCATGTTTGTGATTATGTTAAAGCAGTTCCAAGTGTTGACGGCTGTGTTGGAGACCCAGTGTGAGTGCTGTGTTGTGAGTGTGATAGTGTGTGTGTGTCTGTGTGTGTTTCCGAACCCCCTGTGTACGCCTGTAAGAAAAATTCCATGGGTGTTTGTGTGTGTTTCTTGTGTATGCGTGTGTCAGGAAAACGTTTGTGAGTATGTTAGGGCAGTTCCAAGTGTTGATGGCTCTGCCGAGGCCCAGTGTGAGTGCTGTGTTGCGAGTGTGACAGTGTGTGTGTGTGTGTGTGTGTTTTCGGGTTACCATTGTGTATGCCTGTATGAAAAAGTCGATGGGTGTATTTGTGTGTTCTTGCGTATTGTGTTTCAGATCCACATTTGTGAGTGTGTGAGGGCAGTTCCAAGTGTTCATGAGTTTGCTGGATATCCAGTGTGAGTGTGTGTTGTGAGTGTGACAGTGTGTGTGCGTGTCTGTGTGTGTGTTTGCAGGAAACCAGTCTGTATGCCTATAAGAAAAATTCGATGGGTGTTTGTGTGTGTTTCTTCTGTATGTGTGTGTCGGGACCACATTTGTGAATATGTTAGGGCAGTTCCAAGTGTTGATGGCTCTGCTGGAGACCCAGTGAGAGTGCTGTGTTGTGAGTGTGACAGTGTATGTGTGTCTGTGTGTGTGTGTGTGTTTGGGGGAACCCCACAGTGTATGCTTCTAAGAAAAAGTCGATGGGTGTTTGTGTGTGTTTCTTGTGTATGTGTGTGTCGGGACCACGTATGAGAGTATTTTGTGGCAGTTCCAAGCGCCAGAGTGAATGCTGTGTTGTGAGTGTGGCAGTGTGTGTTTCTGTGTGTGTTTGTGTTGGTGGGAAAACATTGTGTATGCCTGTAAGAATAAGTCGATGGATGTTTGTGTGAGTTTCATGTGTATGTGTGTGTCGCGACCACATTTGTCAATATTTTAAGGCAGTTCCAAGTGTTGATGGTTCTGCTGGATACCCATTGTGAGTGGTGTGTTGTAAGTGTGACTGTGTGTGTGTGTGTTCAAGGGAAACCGTTGTGTATGCCTGCAAGAAAAAGTCGATGGGTGTTTGTGTGTGTTATTTGTATATGTGTGTGTCAGGACCATGTTTGTGATTATGTTAAAGCAGTTCCAAGTGTTGACGGCTGTGTTGGAGACCCAGTGTGAGTGCTGTGTTGTGAGTGTGATAGTGTGTGTGTGTCTGTGTGTGTTTCCGAACCCCCTGTGTACGCCTGTAAGAAAAATTCCATGGGTGTTTGTGTGTGTTTCTTGTGTATGCGTGTGTCAGGAAAACGTTTGTGAGTATGTTAGGGCAGTTCCAAGTGTTGATGGCTCTGCCGAGGCCCAGTGTGAGTGCTGTGTTGCGAGTGTGACAGTGTGTGTGTGTGTGTGTGTGTGTGTTTTCGGGTTACCATTGTGTATGCCTGTATGAAAAAGTCGATGGGTGTATTTGTGTGTTCTTGCGTATTGTGTTTCAGATCCACATTTGTGAGTGTGTGAGGGCAGTTCCAAGTGTTCATGAGTTTGCTGGATATCCAGTGTGAGTGTGTGTTGTGAGTGTGACAGTGTGTGTGCGTGTCTGTGTGTGTGTTTGCAGGAAACCAGTCTGTATGCCTATAAGAAAAATTCGATGGGTGTTTGTGTGTGTTTCTTCTGTATGTGTGTGTCGGGACCACATTTGTGAATATGTTAGGGCAGTTCCAAGTGTTGATGGCTCTGCTGGAGACCCAGTGAGAGTGCTGTGTTGTGAGTGTGACAGTGTGTGTGTGTCTGTGTGTGTGTGTGTGTGTTTGGGGGAACCCCACAGTGTATGCTTCTAAGAAAAAGTCGATGGGTGTTTGTGTGTGTTTCTTGTGTATGTGTGTGTCGGGACCACGTATAAGAGTATTTTGTGGCAGTTCCAAGCGCCAGAGTGAATGCTGTGTTGTGAGTGTGGCAGTGTGTGTTTCTGTGTGTGTTTGTGTTGGCGGGAAAACATTGTGTATGCCTGTAAGAATAAGTCGATGGATGTTTGTGTGAGTTTCATGTGTATGTGTGTGTCGCGACCACATTTGTCAATATTTTAAGGCAGTTCCAAGTGTTGATGGTTCTGCTGGATACCCATTGTGAGTGGTGTGTTGTAAGTGTGACTGTGTGTGTGTGTGTTCAAGGGAAACCGTTGTGTATGCCTGTAAGAAAAAGTCGATGGGTGTTTGTGTGCGTTTCTTGTGTATGTGTGTGTCGGGAAAACGTTTGGGAGTATGTTAGGGCAGTTCCAAGTGTTGATGGCTCTGCCGAGGACCAGTGTGAGTGCTGTGTTGCGAGTGTGACAGTGTGTGTGTGTGTGTTTTCGGGTAACCATTGTGTATGCCTGTATGAAAAAGTCGATGGGTGTATTTGTGTGTTCTTGCGTATTGTGTTTCAGATCCACATTTGTGAGTGTGTGAGGGCAGTTCCAAGTCTTCATGAGTTTGCAGGATATCCAGTGTGAGTGTGTGTTGTGAGTGTGACAGTGTGTGTGCGTGTCTGTGTGTGTGTTTGCAGGAAACCAGTCTGTATGCCTATAAGAAAAATTCGATGGGTGTTTGTGTGTGTTTTTTCTGTATGTGTGTGTCGGGACCACATTTGTGAATATGTTAGGGCAGTTCCAAGTGTTGATGGCTCTGCTGGAGACCCAGTGAGAGTGCTGTGTTGTGAGTGTGATAGTGTGTGTGTGTCTGTGTGTGTGTGTGTGTGTTTGGGGGAACCCCACAGTGTATGCTTCTAAGAAAAAGTCGATGGGTGTTTGTGTGTGTTTCTTGTGTATGTGTGTGTCGAGACCACGTATGTGAGTATGTTGTGGCAGTTCCAAGTGCCAGTGTGAATGCTGTGTTGTGAGTGTGGCAGTGTGTGTTTCTGTGTGTGTTTGTGTTGGCGGGAAAACATTGTGTATGCCTGTAAGAATAAGTCGATGGATGTTTGTGTGAGTTTCATGTGTATGTGTGTGTCGCGACCACATTTGTCAATATTTTAAGGCAGTTCCAAGTGTTGATGGTTCTGCTGGATACCCATTGTGAGTGCTGTGTTGTAAGTGTGACTGTGTGTGTGTGTGTTCACGGGAAACCGTTGTGTATGCCTGTAAGAAAAAGTCGATGGGTGTTTGTGTGTGATTCTTGTGTATGTGTGTGTCGGTGAAACGTTTGTGAGTATGTTAGGGCAGTTCCAAGTGTTGATGGCTCTGCCGAGGTCCAGTGTGCGTACTGTGCTGTTAGTGTGACAGTGTGTGTGTGTGTGTGTGTGTGTGTTTGGGGAAACCCCACTCTGTCTCCCTGTAACAAAATGTTGATGGGTGTTTGTGTGTGTTTCTTCTGTATGTGTGTGTCGGGACCACGTTTGTTTGTATGTTAGGGCAGATTCAAGTGCCAGTGTGAATGCTGTGTTGTGAGTGTGATAGTGTGTGTGTGTGTGTTTGCGGAAACCATTGTGCATGACTGTAAGTAAAAGTCCATGGGAGTTTGTGTGTGTTTCTTGTGTATGTGTGTGTCGGGACCACGTTTGTGAGTATGTTAGGGCAGTTCCAACTGTTGATGGCTATGCCGGGGACCCAGTGTGAGTGCTGTGTTGTGCGTGTGATAGTGTCTGTGTGTGTGTGTGTGTGTTTTGCTGGATACCATTGTGTATGTCTGTAAGAAAAAGTCGTAGGGTGTTTTTGTGTGTTTCTTCTGCATGTGTGTTTCGGGACCACGTTTGTGAATATGTTAAGGTAATTCCAAGTGTTCATGGCTCTGCTGGAGATCCAATGTGAGTGCTCTGTCGTGAGTGTGCCTTTTGTGTGTGTGTGTGTGTGTGTGTGTGTGTTTGCAGGAAACCATTGTGTATGCCTGCAAGAAAAAGTCGATGGGTGTTTGTGTGTGTTATTTGTATATGTGTGTGTCAGGACCATGTTTGTGATTATGTTAAAGCAGTTCCAAGTGTTGACGGCTGTGTTGGAGACCCAGTGTGAGTGCTGTGTTGTGAGTGTGATAGTGTGTGTGTGTCTGTGTGTGTTTCCGAACCCCCTGTGTACGCCTGTAAGAAAAATTCCATGGGTGTTTGTGTGTGTTTCTTGTGTATGCGTGTGTCAGGAAAACGTTTGTGAGTATGTTAGGGCAGTTCCAAGTGTTGATGGCTCTGCCGAGGCCCAGTGTGAGTGCTGTGTTGCGAGTGTGACAGTGTGTGTGTGTGTGTGTGTGTGTGTGTTTTCGGGTTACCATTGTGTATGCCTGTATGAAAAAGTCGATGGGTGTATTTGTGTGTTCTTGCGTATTGTGTTTCAGATCCACATTTGTGAGTGTGTGAGGGCAGTTCCAAGTGTTCATGAGTTTGCTGGATATCCAGTGTGAGTGTGTGTTGTGAGTGTGACAGTGTGTGTGCGTGTCTGTGTGTGTGTTTGCAGGAAACCAGTCTGTATGCCTATAAGAAAAATTCGATGGGTGTTTGTGTGTGTTTCTTCTGTATGTGTGTGTCGGGACCACATTTGTGAATATGTTAGGGCAGTTCCAAGTGTTGATGGCTCTGCTGGAGACCCAGTGAGAGTGCTGTGTTGTGAGTGTGACAGTGTGTGTGTGTCTGTGTGTGTGTGTGTGTTTGGGGGAACCCCACAGTGTATGCTTCTAAGAAAAAGTCGATGGGTGTTTGTGTGTGTTTCTTGTGTATGTGTGTGTCGGGACCACGTATGAGAGTATTTTGTGGCAGTTCCAAGCGCCAGAGTGAATGCTGTGTTGTGAGTGTGGCAGTGTGTGTTTCTGTGTGTGTTTGTGTTGGTGGGAAAACATTGTGTATGCCTGTAAGAATAAGTCGATGGATGTTTGTGTGAGTTTCATGTGTATGTGTGTGTCGCGACCACATTTGTCAATATTTTAAGGCAGTTCCAAGTGTTGATGGTTCTGCTGGATACCCATTGTGAGTGGTGTGTTGTAAGTGTGACTGTGTGTGTGTGTGTTCAAGGGAAACCGTTGTGTATGCCTGCAAGAAAAAGTCGATGGGTGTTTGTGTGTGTTATTTGTATATGTGTGTGTCAGGACCATGTTTGTGATTATGTTAAAGCAGTTCCAAGTGTTGACGGCTGTGTTGGAGACCCAGTGTGAGTGCTGTGTTGTGAGTGTGATAGTGTGTGTGTGTCTGTGTGTGTTTCCGAACCCCCTGTGTACGCCTGTAAGAAAAATTCCATGGGTGTTTGTGTGTGTTTCTTGTGTATGCGTGTGTCAGGAAAACGTTTGTGAGTATGTTAGGGCAGTTCCAAGTGTTGATGGCTCTGCCGAGGCCCAGTGTGAGTGCTGTGTTGCGAGTGTGACAGTGTGTGTGTGTGTGTGTGTGTGTTTTCGGGTTACCATTGTGTATGCCTGTATGAAAAAGTCGATGGGTGTATTTGTGTGTTCTTGCGTATTGTGTTTCAGATCCACATTTGTGAGTGTGTGAGGGCAGTTCCAAGTGTTCATGAGTTTGCTGGATATCCAGTGTGAGTGTGTGTTGTGAGTGTGACAGTGTGTGTGCGTGTCTGTGTGTGTGTTTGCAGGAAACCAGTCTGTATGCCTATAAGAAAAATTCGATGGGTGTTTGTGTGTGTTTCTTCTGTATGTGTGTGTCGGGACCACATTTGTGAATATGTTAGGGCAGTTCCAAGTGTTGATGGCTCTGCTGGAGACCCAGTGAGAGTGCTGTGTTGTGAGTGTGACAGTGTGTGTGTGTCTGTGTGTGTGTGTGTGTGTTTGGGGGAACCCCACAGTGTATGCTTCTAAGAAAAAGTCGATGGGTGTTTGTGTGTGTTTCTTGTGTATGTGTGTGTCGGGACCACGTATAAGAGTATTTTGTGGCAGTTCCAAGCGCCAGAGTGAATGCTGTGTTGTGAGTGTGGCAGTGTGTGTTTCTGTGTGTGTTTGTGTTGGCGGGAAAACATTGTGTATGCCTGTAAGAATAAGTCGATGGATGTTTGTGTGAGTTTCATGTGTATGTGTGTGTCGCGACCACATTTGTCAATATTTTAAGGCAGTTCCAAGTGTTGATGGTTCTGCTGGATACCCATTGTGAGTGGTGTGTTGTAAGTGTGACTGTGTGTGTGTGTGTTCAAGGGAAACCGTTGTGTATGCCTGTAAGAAAAAGTCGATGGGTGTTTGTGTGCGTTTCTTGTGTATGTGTGTGTCGGGAAAACGTTTGGGAGTATGTTAGGGCAGTTCCAAGTGTTGATGGCTCTGCCGAGGACCAGTGTGAGTGCTGTGTTGCGAGTGTGACAGTGTGTGTGTGTGTGTTTTCGGGTAACCATTGTGTATGCCTGTATGAAAAAGTCGATGGGTGTATTTGTGTGTTCTTGCGTATTGTGTTTCAGATCCACATTTGTGAGTGTGTGAGGGCAGTTCCAAGTCTTCATGAGTTTGCAGGATATCCAGTGTGAGTGTGTGTTGTGAGTGTGACAGTGTGTGTGCGTGTCTGTGTGTGTGTTTGCAGGAAACCAGTCTGTATGCCTATAAGAAAAATTCGATGGTTGTTTGTGTGTGTTTTTTCTGTATGTGTGTGTCGGGACCACATTTGTGAATATGTTAGGGCAGTTCCAAGTGTTGATGGCTCTGCTGGAGACCCAGTGAGAGTGCTGTGTTGTGAGTGTGATAGTGTGTGTGTGTCTGTGTGTGTGTGTGTGTGTTTGGGGGAACCCCACAGTGTATGCTTCTAAGAAAAAGTCGATGGGTGTTTGTGTGTGTTTCTTGTGTATGTGTGTGTCGAGACCACGTATGTGAGTATGTTGTGGCAGTTCCAAGTGCCAGTGTGAATGCTGTGTTGTGAGTGTGGCAGTGTGTGTTTCTGTGTGTGTTTGTGTTGGCGGGAAAACATTGTGTATGCCTGTAAGAATAAGTCGATGGATGTTTGTGTGAGTTTCATGTGTATGTGTGTGTCGCGACCACATTTGTCAATATTTTAAGGCAGTTCCAAGTGTTGATGGTTCTGCTGGATACCCATTGTGAGTGCTGTGTTGTAAGTGTGACTGTGTGTGTGTGTGTTCACGGGAAACCGTTGTGTATGCCTGTAAGAAAAAGTCGATGGGTGTTTGTGTGTGATTCTTGTGTATGTGTGTGTCGGTGAAACGTTTGTGAGTATGTTAGGGCAGTTCCAAGTGTTGATGGCTCTGCCGAGGTCCAGTGTGCGTACTGTGCTGTTAGTGTGACAGTGTGTGTGTGTGTGTGTGTGTGTTTGGGGAAACCCCACTCTGTCTCCCTGTAACAAAATGTTGATGGGTGTTTGTGTGTGTTTCTTCTGTATGTGTGTGTCGGGACCACGTTTGTTTGTATGTTAGGGCAGATTCAAGTGCCAGTGTGAATGCTGTGTTGTGAGTGTGATAGTGTGTGTGTGTGTGTTTGCGGAAACCATTGTGCATGACTGTAAGTAAAAGTCCATGGGAGTTTGTGTGTGTTTCTTGTGTATGTGTGTGTCGGGACCACGTTTGTGAGTATGTTAGGGCAGTTCCAACTGTTGATGGCTATGCCGGGGACCCAGTGTGAGTGCTGTGTTGTGCGTGTGATAGTGTCTGTGTGTGTGTGTGTGTGTTTTGCTGGATACCATTGTGTATGTCTGTAAGAAAAAGTCGTAGGGTGTTTTTGTGTGTTTCTTCTGCATGTGTGTTTCGGGACCACGTTTGTGAATATGTTAAGGTAATTCCAAGTGTTCATGGCTCTGCTGGAGATCCAATGTGAGTGCTCTGTCGTGAGTGTGCCTTTTGTGTGTGTGTGTGTGTGTGTGTGTGTGTTTGCAGGAAACCATTGTGTATGCCTGCAAGAAAAAGTCGATGGGTGTTTGTGTGTGTTATTTGTATATGTGTGTGTCAGGACCATGTTTGTGATTATGTTAAAGCAGTTCCAAGTGTTGACGGCTGTGTTGGAGACCCAGTGTGAGTGCTGTGTTGTGAGTGTGATAGTGTGTGTGTGTCTGTGTGTGTTTCCGAACCCCCTGTGTACGCCTGTAAGAAAAATTCCATGGGTGTTTGTGTGTGTTTCTTGTGTATGCGTGTGTCAGGAAAACGTTTGTGAGTATGTTAGGGCAGTTCCAAGTGTTGATGGCTCTGCCGAGGCCCAGTGTGAGTGCTGTGTTGCGAGTGTGACAGTGTGTGTGTGTGTGTGTGTGTGTGTGTGTTTTCGGGTTACCATTGTGTATGCCTGTATGAAAAAGTCGATGGGTGTATTTGTGTGTTCTTGCGTATTGTGTTTCAGATCCACATTTGTGAGTGTGTGAGGGCAGTTCCAAGTGTTCATGAGTTTGCTGGATATCCAGTGTGAGTGTGTGTTGTGAGTGTGACAGTGTGTGTGCGTGTCTGTGTGTGTGTTTGCAGGAAACCAGTCTGTATGCCTATAAGAAAAATTCGATGGGTGTTTGTGTGTGTTTCTTCTGTATGTGTGTGTCGGGACCACATTTGTGAATATGTTAGGGCAGTTCCAAGTGTTGATGGCTCTGCTGGAGACCCAGTGAGAGTGCTGTGTTGTGAGTGTGACAGTGTGTGTGTGTCTGTGTGTGTGTGTGTGTTTGGGGGAACCCCACAGTGTATGCTTCTAAGAAAAAGTCGATGGGTGTTTGTGTGTGTTTCTTGTGTATGTGTGTGTCGGGACCACGTATGAGAGTATTTTGTGGCAGTTCCAAGCGCCAGAGTGAATGCTGTGTTGTGAGTGTGGCAGTGTGTGTTTCTGTGTGTGTTTGTGTTGGTGGGAAAACATTGTGTATGCCTGTAAGAATAAGTCGATGGATGTTTGTGTGAGTTTCATGTGTATGTGTGTGTCGCGACCACATTTGTCAATATTTTAAGGCAGTTCCAAGTGTTGATGGTTCTGCTGGATACCCATTGTGAGTGGTGTGTTGTAAGTGTGACTGTGTGTGTGTGTGTTCAAGGGAAACCGTTGTGTATGCCTGCAAGAAAAAGTCGATGGGTGTTTGTGTGTGTTATTTGTATATGTGTGTGTCAGGACCATGTTTGTGATTATGTTAAAGCAGTTCCAAGTGTTGACGGCTGTGTTGGAGACCCAGTGTGAGTGCTGTGTTGTGAGTGTGATAGTGTGTGTGTGTCTGTGTGTGTTTCCGAACCCCCTGTGTACGCCTGTAAGAAAAATTCCATGGGTGTTTGTGTGTGTTTCTTGTGTATGCGTGTGTCAGGAAAACGTTTGTGAGTATGTTAGGGCAGTTCCAAGTGTTGATGGCTCTGCCGAGGCCCAGTGTGAGTGCTGTGTTGCGAGTGTGACAGTGTGTGTGTGTGTGTGTGTGTGTGTTTTCGGGTTACCATTGTGTATGCCTGTATGAAAAAGTCGATGGGTGTATTTGTGTGTTCTTGCGTATTGTGTTTCAGATCCACATTTGTGAGTGTGTGAGGGCAGTTCCAAGTGTTCATGAGTTTGCTGGATATCCAGTGTGAGTGTGTGTTGTGAGTGTGACAGTGTGTGTGCGTGTCTGTGTGTGTGTTTGCAGGAAACCAGTCTGTATGCCTATAAGAAAAATTCGATGGGTGTTTGTGAGTGTTTCTTCTGTATGTGTGTGTCGGGACCACATTTGTGAATATGTTAGGGCAGTTCCAAGTGTTGATGGCTCTGCTGGAGACCCAGTGAGAGTGCTGTGTTCTGAGTGTGACAGTGTGTGTGTGTCTGTGTGTGTGTGTGTGTGTTTGGGGGAACCCCACAGTGTATGCTTCTAAGAAAAAGTCGATGGGTGTTTGTGTGTGTTTCTTGTGTATGTGTGTGTCGGGACCACGTATAAGAGTATTTTGTGGCAGTTCCAAGCGCCAGAGTGAATGCTGTGTTGTGAGTGTGGCAGTGTGTGTTTCTGTGTGTGTTTGTGTTGGCGGGAAAACATTGTGTATGCCTGTAAGAATAAGTCGATGGATGTTTGTGTGAGTTTCATGTGTATGTGTGTGTCGCGACCACATTTGTCAATATTTTAAGGCAGTTCCAAGTGTTGATGGTTCTGCTGGATACCCATTGTGAGTGGTGTGTTGTAAGTGTGACTGTGTGTGTGTGTGTTCAAGGGAAACCGTTGTGTATGCCTGTAAGAAAAAGTCGATGGGTGTTTGTGTGCGTTTCTTGTGTATGTGTGTGTCGGGAAAACGTTTGGGAGTATGTTAGGGCAGTTCCAAGTGTTGATGGCTCTGCCGAGGACCAGTGTGAGTGCTGTGTTGCGAGTGTGACAGTGTGTGTGTGTGTGTTTTCGGGTAACCATTGTGTATGCCTGTATGAAAAAGTCGATGGGTGTATTTGTGTGTTCTTGCGTATTGTGTTTCAGATCCACATTTGTGAGTGTGTGAGGGCAGTTCCAAGTCTTCATGAGTTTGCAGGATATCCAGTGTGAGTGTGTGTTGTGAGTGTGACAGTGTGTGTGCGTGTCTGTGTGTGTGTTTGCAGGAAACCAGTCTGTATGCCTATAAGAAAAATTCGATGGGTGTTTGTGTGTGTTTTTTCTGTATGTGTGTGTCGGGACCACATTTGTGAATATGTTAGGGCAGTTCCAAGTGTTGATGGCTCTGCTGGAGACCCAGTGAGAGTGCTGTGTTGTGAGTGTGATAGTGTGTGTGTGTCTGTGTGTGTGTGTGTGTGTTTGGGGGAACCCCACAGTGTATGCTTCTAAGAAAAAGTCGATGGGTGTTTGTGTGTGTTTCTTGTGTATGTGTGTGTCGAGACCACGTATGTGAGTATGTTGTGGCAGTTCCAAGTGCCAGTGTGAATGCTGTGTTGTGAGTGTGGCAGTGTGTGTTTCTGTGTGTGTTTGTGTTGGCGGGAAAACATTGTGTATGCCTGTAAGAATAAGTCGATGGATGTTTGTGTGAGTTTCATGTGTATGTGTGTGTCGCGACCACATTTGTCAATATTTTAAGGCAGTTCCAAGTGTTGATGGTTCTGCTGGATACCCATTGTGAGTGCTGTGTTGTAAGTGTGACTGTGTGTGTGTGTGTTCACGGGAAACCGTTGTGTATGCCTGTAAGAAAAAGTCGATGGGTGTTTGTGTGTGATTCTTGTGTATGTGTGTGTCGGTGAAACGTTTGTGAGTATGTTAGGGCAGTTCCAAGTGTTGATGGCTCTGCCGAGGTCCAGTGTGCGTACTGTGCTGTTAGTGTGACAGTGTGTGTGTGTGTGTGTGTGTGTTTGGGGAAACCCCACTCTGTCTCCCTGTAACAAAATGTTGATGGGTGTTTGTGTGTGTTTCTTCTGTATGTGTGTGTCGGGACCACGTTTGTTTGTATGTTAGGGCAGATTCAAGTGCCAGTGTGAATGCTGTGTTGTGAGTGTGATAGTGTGTGTGTGTGTGTTTGCGGAAACCATTGTGCATGACTGTAAGTAAAAGTCCATGGGAGTTTGTGTGTGTTTCTTGTGTATGTGTGTGTCGGGACCACGTTTGTGAGTATGTTAGGGCAGTTCCAACTGTTGATGGCTATGCCGGGGACCCAGTGTGAGTGCTGTGTTGTGCGTGTGATAGTGTCTGTGTGTGTGTGTGTGTGTGTTTTGCTGGATACCATTGTGTATGTCTGTAAGAAAAAGTCGTAGGGTGTTTTTGTGTGTTTCTTCTGCATGTGTGTTTCGGGACCACGTTTGTGAATATGTTAAGGTAATTCCAAGTGTTCATGGCTCTGCTGGAGATCCAATGTGAGTGCTCTGTCGTGAGTGTGCCTTTTGTGTGTGTGTGTGTGTGTGTGTGTGTGTTTGCAGGAAACCATTGTGTATGCCTGCAAGAAAAAGTCGATGGGTGTTTGTGTGTGTTATTTGTATATGTGTGTGTCAGGACCATGTTTGTGATTATGTTAAAGCAGTTCCAAGTGTTGACGGCTGTGTTGGAGACCCAGTGTGAGTGCTGTGTTGTGAGTGTGATAGTGTGTGTGTGTCTGTGTGTGTTTCCGAACCCCCTGTGTACGCCTGTAAGAAAAATTCCATGGGTGTTTGTGTGTGTTTCTTGTGTATGCGTGTGTCAGGAAAACGTTTGTGAGTATGTTAGGGCAGTTCCAAGTGTTGATGGCTCTGCCGAGGCCCAGTGTGAGTGCTGTGTTGCGAGTGTGACAGTGTGTGTGTGTGTGTGTGTGTGTGTTTTCGGGTTACCATTGTGTATGCCTGTATGAAAAAGTCGATGGGTGTATTTGTGTGTTCTTGCGTATTGTGTTTCAGATCCACATTTGTGAGTGTGTGAGGGCAGTTCCAAGTGTTCATGAGTTTGCTGGATATCCAGTGTGAGTGTGTGTTGTGAGTGTGACAGTGTGTGTGCGTGTCTGTGTGTGTGTTTGCAGGAAACCAGTCTGTATGCCTATAAGAAAAATTCGATGGGTGTTTGTGTGTGTTTCTTCTGTATGTGTGTGTCGGGACCACATTTGTGAATATGTTAGGGCAGTTCCAAGTGTTGATGGCTCTGCTGGAGACCCAGTGAGAGTGCTGTGTTGTGAGTGTGACAGTGTGTGTGTGTCTGTGTGTGTGTGTGTGTTTGGGGGAACCCCACAGTGTATGCTTCTAAGAAAAAGTCGATGGGTGTTTGTGTGTGTTTCTTGTGTATGTGTGTGTCGGGACCACGTATGAGAGTATTTTGTGGCAGTTCCAAGCGCCAGAGTGAATGCTGTGTTGTGAGTGTGGCAGTGTGTGTTTCTGTGTGTGTTTGTGTTGGCGGGAAAACATTGTGTATGCCTGTAAGAATAAGTCGATGGATGTTTGTGTGAGTTTCATGTGTATGTGTGTGTCGCGACCACATTTGTCAATATTTTAAGGCAGTTCCAAGTGTTGATGGTTCTGCTGGATACCCATTGTGAGTGGTGTGTTGTAAGTGTGACTGTGTGTGTGTGTGTTCAAGGGAAACCGTTGTGTATGCCTGCAAGAAAAAGTCGATGGGTGTTTGTGTGTGTTATTTGTATATGTGTGTGTCAGGACCATGTTTGTGATTATGTTAAAGCAGTTCCAAGTGTTGACGGCTGTGTTGGAGACCCAGTGTGAGTGCTGTGTTGTGAGTGTGATAGTGTGTGTGTGTCTGTGTGTGTTTCCGAACCCCCTGTGTACGCCTGTAAGAAAAATTCCATGGGTGTTTGTGTGTGTTTCTTGTGTATGCGTGTGTCAGGAAAACGTTTGTGAGTATGTTAGGGCAGTTCCAAGTGTTGATGGCTCTGCCGAGGCCCAGTGTGAGTGCTGTGTTGCGAGTGTGACAGTGTGTGTGTGTGTGTGTGTGTGTGTGTTTTCGGGTTACCATTGTGTATGCCTGTATGAAAAAGTCGATGGGTGTATTTGTGTGTTCTTGCGTATTGTGTTTCAGATCCACATTTGTGAGTGTGTGAGGGCAGTTCCAAGTGTTCATGAGTTTGCTGGATATCCAGTGTGAGTGTGTGTTGTGAGTGTGACAGTGTGTGTGCGTGTCTGTGTGTGTGTTTGCAGGAAACCAGTCTGTATGCCTATAAGAAAAATTCGATGGGTGTTTGTGTGTGTTTCTTCTGTATGTGTGTGTCGGGACCACATTTGTGAATATGTTAGGGCAGTTCCAAGTGTTGATGGCTCTGCTGGAGACCCAGTGAGAGTGCTGTGTTGTGAGTGTGACAGTGTGTGTGTGTCTGTGTGTGTGTGTGTGTTTGGGGGAACCCCACAGTGTATGCTTCTAAGAAAAAGTCGATGGGTGTTTGTGTGTGTTTCTTGTGTATGTGTGTGTCGGGACCACGTATGAGAGTATTTTGTGGCAGTTCCAAGCGCCAGAGTGAATGCTGTGTTGTGAGTGTGGCAGTGTGTGTTTCTGTGTGTGTTTGTGTTGGTGGGAAAACATTGTGTATGCCTGTAAGAATAAGTCGATGGATGTTTGTGTGAGTTTCATGTGTATGTGTGTGTCGCGACCACATTTGTCAATATTTTAAGGCAGTTCCAAGTGTTGATGGTTCTGCTGGATACCCATTGTGAGTGGTGTGTTGTAAGTGTGACTGTGTGTGTGTGTGTTCAAGGGAAACCGTTGTGTATGCCTGCAAGAAAAAGTCGATGGGTGTTTGTGTGTGTTATTTGTATATGTGTGTGTCAGGACCATGTTTGTGATTATGTTAAAGCAGTTCCAAGTGTTGACGGCTGTGTTGGAGACCCAGTGTGAGTGCTGTGTTGTGAGTGTGATAGTGTGTGTGTGTCTGTGTGTGTTTCCGAACCCCCTGTGTACGCCTGTAAGAAAAATTCCATGGGTGTTTGTGTGTGTTTCTTGTGTATGCGTGTGTCAGGAAAACGTTTGTGAGTATGTTAGGGCAGTTCCAAGTGTTGATGGCTCTGCCGAGGCCCAGTGTGAGTGCTGTGTTGCGAGTGTGACAGTGTGTGTGTGTGTGTGTGTGTGTGTTTTCGGGTTACCATTGTGTATGCCTGTATGAAAAAGTCGATGGGTGTATTTGTGTGTTCTTGCGTATTGTGTTTCAGATCCACATTTGTGAGTGTGTGAGGGCAGTTCCAAGTGTTCATGAGTTTGCTGGATATCCAGTGTGAGTGTGTGTTGTGAGTGTGACAGTGTGTGTGCGTGTCTGTGTGTGTGTTTGCAGGAAACCAGTCTGTATGCCTATAAGAAAAATTCGATGGGTGTTTGTGTGTGTTTCTTCTGTATGTGTGTGTCGGGACCACATTTGTGAATATGTTAGGGCAGTTCCAAGTGTTGATGGCTCTGCTGGAGACCCAGTGAGAGTGCTGTGTTGTGAGTGTGACAGTGTGTGTGTGTCTGTGTGTGTGTGTGTGTGTTTGGGGGAACCCCACAGTGTATGCTTCTAAGAAAAAGTCGATGGGTGTTTGTGTGTGTTTCTTGTGTATGTGTGTGTCGGGACCACGTATAAGAGTATTTTGTGGCAGTTCCAAGCGCCAGAGTGAATGCTGTGTTGTGAGTGTGGCAGTGTGTGTTTCTGTGTGTGTTTGTGTTGGCGGGAAAACATTGTGTATGCCTGTAAGAATAAGTCGATGGATGTTTGTGTGAGTTTCATGTGTATGTGTGTGTCGCGACCACATTTGTCAATATTTTAAGGCAGTTCCAAGTGTTGATGGTTCTGCTGGATACCCATTGTGAGTGGTGTGTTGTAAGTGTGACTGTGTGTGTGTGTGTTCAAGGGAAACCGTTGTGTATGCCTGTAAGAAAAAGTCGATGGGTGTTTGTGTGCGTTTCTTGTGTATGTGTGTGTCGGGAAAACGTTTGGGAGTATGTTAGGGCAGTTCCAAGTGTTGATGGCTCTGCCGAGGATCAGTGTGAGTGCTGTGTTGCGAGTGTGACAGTGTGTGTGTGTGTGTTTTCGGGTAACCATTGTGTATGCCTGTATGAAAAAGTCGATGGGTGTATTTGTGTGTTCTTGCGTATTGTGTTTCAGATCCACATTTGTGAGTGTGTGAGGGCAGTTCCAAGTCTTCATGAGTTTGCAGGATATCCAGTGTGAGTGTGTGTTGTGAGTGTGACAGTGTGTGTGCGTGTCTGTGTGTGTGTTTGCAGGAAACCAGTCTGTATGCCTATAAGAAAAATTCGATGGGTGTTTGTGTGTGTTTTTTCTGTATGTGTGTGTCGGGACCACATTTGTGAATATGTTAGGGCAGTTCCAAGTGTTGATGGCTCTGCTGGAGACCCAGTGAGAGTGCTGTGTTGTGAGTGTGATAGTGTGTGTGTGTCTGTGTGTGTGTGTGTGTGTTTGGGGGAACCCCACAGTGTATGCTTCTAAGAAAAAGTCGATGGGTGTTTGTGTGTGTTTCTTGTGTATGTGTGTGTCGAGACCACGTATGTGAGTATGTTGTGGCAGTTCCAAGTGCCAGTGTGAATGCTGTGTTGTGAGTGTGGCAGTGTGTGTTTCTGTGTGTGTTTGTGTTGGCGGGAAAACATTGTGTATGCCTGTAAGAATAAGTCGATGGATGTTTGTGTGAGTTTCATGTGTATGTGTGTGTCGCGACCACATTTGTCAATATTTTAAGGCAGTTCCAAGTGTTGATGGTTCTGCTGGATACCCATTGTGAGTGCTGTGTTGTAAGTGTGACTGTGTGTGTGTGTGTTCACGGGAAACCGTTGTGTATGCCTGTAAGAAAAAGTCGATGGGTGTTTGTGTGTGATTCTTGTGTATGTGTGTGTCGGTGAAACGTTTGTGAGTATGTTAGGGCAGTTCCAAGTGTTGATGGCTCTGCCGAGGTCCAGTGTGCGTACTGTGCTGTTAGTGTGACAGTGTGTGTGTGTGTGTGTGTGTGTTTGGGGAAACCCCACTCTGTCTCCCTGTAACAAAATGTTGATGGGTGTTTGTGTGTGTTTCTTCTGTATGTGTGTGTCGGGACCACGTTTGTTTGTATGTTAGGGCAGATTCAAGTGCCAGTGTGAATGCTGTGTTGTGAGTGTGATAGTGTGTGTGTGTGTTTGCGGAAACCATTGTGCATGACTGTAAGTAAAAGTCCATGGGAGTTTGTGTGTGTTTCTTGTGTATGTGTGTGTCGGGACCACGTTTGTGAGTATGTTAGGGCAGTTCCAACTGTTGATGGCTATGCCGGGGACCCAGTGTGAGTGCTGTGTTGTGCGTGTGATAGTGTCTGTGTGTGTGTGTGTGTGTTTTGCTGGATACCATTGTGTATGTCTGTAAGAAAAAGTCGTAGGGTGTTTTTGTGTGTTTCTTCTGCATGTGTGTTTCGGGACCACGTTTGTGAATATGTTAAGGTAATTCCAAGTGTTCATGGCTCTGCTGGAGATCCAATGTGAGTGCTCTGTCGTGAGTGTGCCTTTTGTGTGTGTGTGTGTGTGTGTGTGTGTGTTTGCAGGAAACCATTGTGTATGCCTGCAAGAAAAAGTCGATGGGTGTTTGTGTGTGTTATTTGTATATGTGTGTGTCAGGACCATGTTTGTGATTATGTTAAAGCAGTTCCAAGTGTTGACGGCTGTGTTGGAGACCCAGTGTGAGTGCTGTGTTGTGAGTGTGATAGTGTGTGTGTGTCTGTGTGTGTTTCCGAACCCCCTGTGTACGCCTGTAAGAAAAATTCCATGGGTGTTTGTGTGTGTTTCTTGTGTATGCGTGTGTCAGGAAAACGTTTGTGAGTATGTTAGGGCAGTTCCAAGTGTTGATGGCTCTGCCGAGGCCCAGTGTGAGTGCTGTGTTGCGAGTGTGACAGTGTGTGTGTGTGTGTGTGTGTGTGTGTGTGTTTTCGGGTTACCATTGTGTATGCCTGTATGAAAAAGTCGATGGGTGTATTTGTGTGTTCTTGCGTATTGTGTTTCAGATCCACATTTGTGAGTGTGTGAGGGCAGTTCCAAGTGTTCATGAGTTTGCTGGATATCCAGTGTGAGTGTGTGTTGTGAGTGTGACAGTGTGTGTGCGTGTCTGTGTGTGTGTTTGCAGGAAACCAGTCTGTATGCCTATAAGAAAAATTCGATGGGTGTTTGTGTGTGTTTCTTCTGTATGTGTGTGTCGGGACCACATTTGTGAATATGTTAGGGCAGTTCCAAGTGTTGATGGCTCTGCTGGAGACCCAGTGAGAGTGCTGTGTTGTGAGTGTGACAGTGTGTGTGTGTCTGTGTGTGTGTGTGTGTTTGGGGGAACCCCACAGTGTATGCTTCTAAGAAAAAGTCGATGGGTGTTTGTGTGTGTTTCTTGTGTATGTGTGTGTCGGGACCACGTATGAGAGTATTTTGTGGCAGTTCCAAGCGCCAGAGTGAATGCTGTGTTGTGAGTGTGGCAGTGTGTGTTTCTGTGTGTGTTTGTGTTGGCGGGAAAACATTGTGTATGCCTGTAAGAATAAGTCGATGGATGTTTGTGTGAGTTTCATGTGTATGTGTGTGTCGCGACCACATTTGTCAATATTTTAAGGCAGTTCCAAGTGTTGATGGTTCTGCTGGATACCCATTGTGAGTGGTGTGTTGTAAGTGTGACTGTGTGTGTGTGTGTTCAAGGGAAACCGTTGTGTATGCCTGCAAGAAAAAGTCGATGGGTGTTTGTGTGTGTTATTTGTATATGTGTGTGTCAGGACCATGTTTGTGATTATGTTAAAGCAGTTCCAAGTGTTGACGGCTGTGTTGGAGACCCAGTGTGAGTGCTGTGTTGTGAGTGTGATAGTGTGTGTGTGTCTGTGTGTGTTTCCGAACCCCCTGTGTACGCCTGTAAGAAAAATTCCATGGGTGTTTGTGTGTGTTTCTTGTGTATGCGTGTGTCAGGAAAACGTTTGTGAGTATGTTAGGGCAGTTCCAAGTGTTGATGGCTCTGCCGAGGCCCAGTGTGAGTGCTGTGTTGCGAGTGTGACAGTGTGTGTGTGTGTGTGTGTGTGTGTTTTCGGGTTACCATTGTGTATGCCTGTATGAAAAAGTCGATGGGTGTATTTGTGTGTTCTTGCGTATTGTGTTTCAGATCCACATTTGTGAGTGTGTGAGGGCAGTTCCAAGTGTTCATGAGTTTGCTGGATATCCAGTGTGAGTGTGTGTTGTGAGTGTGACAGTGTGTGTGCGTGTCTGTGTGTGTGTTTGCAGGAAACCAGTCTGTATGCCTATAAGAAAAATTCGATGGGTGTTTGTGAGTGTTTCTTCTGTATGTGTGTGTCGGGACCACATTTGTGAATATGTTAGGGCAGTTCCAAGTGTTGATGGCTCTGCTGGAGACCCAGTGAGAGTGCTGTGTTCTGAGTGTGACAGTGTGTGTGTGTCTGTGTGTGTGTGTGTGTGTTTGGGGGAACCCCACAGTGTATGCTTCTAAGAAAAAGTCGATGGGTGTTTGTGTGTGTTTCTTGTGTATGTGTGTGTCGGGACCACGTATAAGAGTATTTTGTGGCAGTTCCAAGCGCCAGAGTGAATGCTGTGTTGTGAGTGTGGCAGTGTGTGTTTCTGTGTGTGTTTGTGTTGGCGGGAAAACATTGTGTATGCCTGTAAGAATAAGTCGATGGATGTTTGTGTGAGTTTCATGTGTATGTGTGTGTCGCGACCACATTTGTCAATATTTTAAGGCAGTTCCAAGTGTTGATGGTTCTGCTGGATACCCATTGTGAGTGGTGTGTTGTAAGTGTGACTGTGTGTGTGTGTGTTCAAGGGAAACCGTTGTGTATGCCTGTAAGAAAAAGTCGATGGGTGTTTGTGTGCGTTTCTTGTGTATGTGTGTGTCGGGAAAACGTTTGGGAGTATGTTAGGGCAGTTCCAAGTGTTGATGGCTCTGCCGAGGACCAGTGTGAGTGCTGTGTTGCGAGTGTGACAGTGTGTGTGTGTGTGTTTTCGGGTAACCATTGTGTATGCCTGTATGAAAAAGTCGATGGGTGTATTTGTGTGTTCTTGCGTATTGTGTTTCAGATCCACATTTGTGAGTGTGTGAGGGCAGTTCCAAGTCTTCATGAGTTTGCAGGATATCCAGTGTGAGTGTGTGTTGTGAGTGTGACAGTGTGTGTGCGTGTCTGTGTGTGTGTTTGCAGGAAACCAGTCTGTATGCCTATAAGAAAAATTCGATGGGTGTTTGTGTGTGTTTTTTCTGTATGTGTGTGTCGGGACCACATTTGTGAATATGTTAGGGCAGTTCCAAGTGTTGATGGCTCTGCTGGAGACCCAGTGAGAGTGCTGTGTTGTGAGTGTGATAGTGTGTGTGTGTCTGTGTGTGTGTGTGTGTGTTTGGGGGAACCCCACAGTGTATGCTTCTAAGAAAAAGTCGATGGGTGTTTGTGTGTGTTTCTTGTGTATGTGTGTGTCGAGACCACGTATGTGAGTATGTTGTGGCAGTTCCAAGTGCCAGTGTGAATGCTGTGTTGTGAGTGTGGCAGTGTGTGTTTCTGTGTGTGTTTGTGTTGGCGGGAAAACATTGTGTATGCCTGTAAGAATAAGTCGATGGATGTTTGTGTGAGTTTCATGTGTATGTGTGTGTCGCGACCACATTTGTCAATATTTTAAGGCAGTTCCAAGTGTTGATGGTTCTGCTGGATACCCATTGTGAGTGCTGTGTTGTAAGTGTGACTGTGTGTGTGTGTGTTCACGGGAAACCGTTGTGTATGCCTGTAAGAAAAAGTCGATGGGTGTTTGTGTGTGATTCTTGTGTATGTGTGTGTCGGTGAAACGTTTGTGAGTATGTTAGGGCAGTTCCAAGTGTTGATGGCTCTGCCGAGGTCCAGTGTGCGTACTGTGCTGTTAGTGTGACAGTGTGTGTGTGTGTGTGTGTGTGTTTGGGGAAACCCCACTCTGTCTCCCTGTAACAAAATGTTGATGGGTGTTTGTGTGTGTTTCTTCTGTATGTGTGTGTCGGGACCACGTTTGTTTGTATGTTAGGGCAGATTCAAGTGCCAGTGTGAATGCTGTGTTGTGAGTGTGATAGTGTGTGTGTGTGTGTTTGCGGAAACCATTGTGCATGACTGTAAGTAAAAGTCCATGGGAGTTTGTGTGTGTTTCTTGTGTATGTGTGTGTCGGGACCACGTTTGTGAGTATGTTAGGGCAGTTCCAACTGTTGATGGCTATGCCGGGGACCCAGTGTGAGTGCTGTGTTGTGCGTGTGATAGTGTCTGTGTGTGTGTGTGTGTGTGTTTTGCTGGATACCATTGTGTATGTCTGTAAGAAAAAGTCGTAGGGTGTTTTTGTGTGTTTCTTCTGCATGTGTGTTTCGGGACCACGTTTGTGAATATGTTAAGGTAATTCCAAGTGTTCATGGCTCTGCTGGAGATCCAATGTGAGTGCTCTGTCGTGAGTGTGCCTTTTGTGTGTGTGTGTGTGTGTGTGTGTGTGTTTGCAGGAAACCATTGTGTATGCCTGCAAGAAAAAGTCGATGGGTGTTTGTGTGTGTTATTTGTATATGTGTGTGTCAGGACCATGTTTGTGATTATGTTAAAGCAGTTCCAAGTGTTGATGGCTGTGTTGGAGACCCAGTGTGAGTGCTGTGTTGTGAGTGTGATAGTGTGTGTGTGTCTGTGTGTGTTTCCGAACCCCCTGTGTACGCCTGTAAGAAAAATTCCATGGGTGTTTGTGTGTGTTTCTTGTGTATGCGTGTGTCAGGAAAACGTTTGTGAGTATGTTAGGGCAGTTCCAAGTGTTGATGGCTCTGCCGAGGCCCAGTGTGAGTGCTGTGTTGCGAGTGTGACAGTGTGTGTGTGTGTGTGTGTGTGTGTTTTCGGGTTACCATTGTGTATGCCTGTATGAAAAAGTCGATGGGTGTATTTGTGTGTTCTTGCGTATTGTGTTTCAGATCCACATTTGTGAGTGTGTGAGGGCAGTTCCAAGTGTTCATGAGTTTGCTGGATATCCAGTGTGAGTGTGTGTTGTGAGTGTGACAGTGTGTGTGCGTGTCTGTGTGTGTGTTTGCAGGAAACCAGTCTGTATGCCTATAAGAAAAATTCGATGGGTGTTTGTGTGTGTTTCTTCTGTATGTGTGTGTCGGGACCACATTTGTGAATATGTTAGGGCAGTTCCAAGTGTTGATGGCTCTGCTGGAGACCCAGTGAGAGTGCTGTGTTGTGAGTGTGACAGTGTGTGTGTGTCTGTGTGTGTGTGTGTTTGGGGGAACCCCACAGTGTATGCTTCTAAGAAAAAGTCGATGGGTGTTTGTGTGTGTTTCTTGTGTATGTGTGTGTCGGGACCACGTATGAGAGTATTTTGTGGCAGTTCCAAGCGCCAGAGTGAATGCTGTGTTGTGAGTGTGGCAGTGTGTGTTTCTGTGTGTGTTTGTGTTGGTGGGAAAACATTGTGTATGCCTGTAAGAATAAGTCGATGGATGTTTGTGTGAGTTTCATGTGTATGTGTGTGTCGCGACCACATTTGTCAATATTTTAAGGCAGTTCCAAGTGTTGATGGTTCTGCTGGATACCCATTGTGAGTGGTGTGTTGTAAGTGTGACTGTGTGTGTGTGTGTTCAAGGGAAACCGTTGTGTATGCCTGCAAGAAAAAGTCGATGGGTGTTTGTGTGTGTTATTTGTATATGTGTGTGTCAGGACCATGTTTGTGATTATGTTAAAGCAGTTCCAAGTGTTGACGGCTGTGTTGGAGACCCAGTGTGAGTGCTGTGTTGTGAGTGTGATAGTGTGTGTGTGTCTGTGTGTGTTTCCGAACCCCCTGTGTACGCCTGTAAGAAAAATTCCATGGGTGTTTGTGTGTGTTTCTTGTGTATGCGTGTGTCAGGAAAACGTTTGTGAGTATGTTAGGGCAGTTCCAAGTGTTGATGGCTCTGCCGAGGCCCAGTGTGAGTGCTGTGTTGCGAGTGTGACAGTGTGTGTGTGTGTGTGTGTGTTTTCGGGTTACCATTGTGTATGCCTGTATGAAAAAGTCGATGGGTGTATTTGTGTGTTCTTGCGTATTGTGTTTCAGATCCACATTTGTGAGTGTGTGAGGGCAGTTCCAAGTGTTCATGAGTTTGCTGGATATCCAGTGTGAGTGTGTGTTGTGAGTGTGACAGTGTGTGTGCGTGTCTGTGTGTGTGTTTGCAGGAAACCAGTCTGTATGCCTATAAGAAAAATTCGATGGGTGTTTGTGTGTGTTTCTTCTGTATGTGTGTGTCGGGACCACATTTGTGAATATGTTAGGGCAGTTCCAAGTGTTGATGGCTCTGCTGGAGACCCAGTGAGAGTGCTGTGTTGTGAGTGTGACAGTGTGTGTGTGTCTGTGTGTGTGTGTGTGTGTTTGGGGGAACCCCACAGTGTATGCTTCTAAGAAAAAGTCGATGGGTGTTTGTGTGTGTTTCTTGTGTATGTGTGTGTCGGGACCACGTATAAGAGTATTTTGTGGCAGTTCCAAGCGCCAGAGTGAATGCTGTGTTGTGAGTGTGGCAGTGTGTGTTTCTGTGTGTGTTTGTGTTGGCGGGAAAACATTGTGTATGCCTGTAAGAATAAGTCGATGGATGTTTGTGTGAGTTTCATGTGTATGTGTGTGTCGCGACCACATTTGTCAATATTTTAAGGCAGTTCCAAGTGTTGATGGTTCTGCTGGATACCCATTGTGAGTGGTGTGTTGTAAGTGTGACTGTGTGTGTGTGTGTTCAAGGGAAACCGTTGTGTATGCCTGTAAGAAAAAGTCGATGGGTGTTTGTGTGCGTTTCTTGTGTATGTGTGTGTCGGGAAAACGTTTGGGAGTATGTTAGGGCAGTTCCAAGTGTTGATGGCTCTGCCGAGGACCAGTGTGAGTGCTGTGTTGCGAGTGTGACAGTGTGTGTGTGTGTGTGTTTTCGGGTAACCATTGTGTATGCCTGTATGAAAAAGTCGATGGGTGTATTTGTGTGTTCTTGCGTATTGTGTTTCAGATCCACATTTGTGAGTGTGTGAGGGCAGTTCCAAGTCTTCATGAGTTTGCAGGATATCCAGTGTGAGTGTGTGTTGTGAGTGTGACAGTGTGTGTGCGTGTCTGTGTGTGTGTTTGCAGGAAACCAGTCTGTATGCCTATAAGAAAAATTCGATGGGTGTTTGTGTGTGTTTCTTCTGTATGTGTGTGTCGGGACCACATTTGTGAATATGTTAGGGCAGTTCCAAGTGTTGATGGCTCTGCTGGAGACCCAGTGAGAGTGCTGTGTTGTGAGTGTGATAGTGTGTGTGTGTCTGTGTGTGTGTGTGTGTGTTTGGGGGAACCCCACAGTGTATGCTTCTAAGAAAAAGTCGATGGGTGTTTGTGTGTGTTTCTTGTGTATGTGTGTGTCGAGACCACGTATGTGAGTATGTTGTGGCAGTTCCAAGTGCCAGTGTGAATGCTGTGTTGTGAGTGTGGCAGTGTGTGTTTCTGTGTGTGTTTGTGTTGGCGGGAAAACATTGTGTATGCCTGTAAGAATAAGTCGATGGATGTTTGTGTGAGTTTCATGTGTATGTGTGTGTCGCGACCACATTTGTCAATATTTTAAGGCAGTTCCAAGTGTTGATGGTTCTGCTGGATACCCATTGTGAGTGCTGTGTTGTAAGTGTGACTGTGTGTGTGTGTGTTCACGGGAAACCGTTGTGTATGCCTGTAAGAAAAAGTCGATGGGTGTTTGTGTGTGATTCTTGTGTATGTGTGTGTCGGTGAAACGTTTGTGAGTATGTTAGGGCAGTTCCAAGTGTTGATGGCTCTGCCGAGGTCCAGTGTGCGTACTGTGCTGTTAGTGTGACAGTGTGTGTGTGTGTGTGTGTGTGTTTGGGGAAACCCCACTCTGTCTCCCTGTAACAAAATGTTGATGGGTGTTTGTGTGTGTTTCTTCTGTATGTGTGTGTCGGGACCACGTTTGTTTGTATGTTAGGGCAGATTCAAGTGCCAGTGTGAATGCTGTGTTGTGAGTGTGATAGTGTGTGTGTGTGTGTTTGCGGAAACCATTGTGCATGACTGTAAGTAAAAGTCCATGGGAGTTTGTGTGTGTTTCTTGTGTATGTGTGTGTCGGGACCACGTTTGTGAGTATGTTAGGGCAGTTCCAACTGTTGATGGCTATGCCGGGGACCCAGTGTGAGTGCTGTGTTGTGCGTGTGATAGTGTCTGTGTGTGTGTGTGTGTGTTTTGCTGGATACCATTGTGTATGTCTGTAAGAAAAAGTCGTAGGGTGTTTTTGTGTGTTTCTTCTGCATGTGTGTTTCGGGACCACGTTTGTGAATATGTTAAGGTAATTCCAAGTGTTCATGGCTCTGCTGGAGATCCAATGTGAGTGCTCTGTCGTGAGTGTGCCTTTTGTGTGTGTGTGTGTGTGTGTGTGTGTGTTTGCAGGAAACCATTGTGTATGCCTGCAAGAAAAAGTCGATGGGTGTTTGTGTGTGTTATTTGTATATGTGTGTGTCAGGACCATGTTTGTGATTATGTTAAAGCAGTTCCAAGTGTTGACGGCTGTGTTGGAGACCCAGTGTGAGTGCTGTGTTGTGAGTGTGATAGTGTGTGTGTGTCTGTGTGTGTTTCCGAACCCCCTGTGTACGCCTGTAAGAAAAATTCCATGGGTGTTTGTGTGTGTTTCTTGTGTATGCGTGTGTCAGGAAAATGTTTGTGAGTATGTTAGGGCAGTTCCAAGTGTTGATGGCTCTGCCGAGGCCCAGTGTGAGTGCTGTGTTGCGAGTGTGACAGTGTGTGTGTGTGTGTGTGTGTGTGTTTTCGGGTTACCATTGTGTATGCCTGTATGAAAAAGTCGATGGGTGTATTTGTGTGTTCTTGCGTATTGTGTTTCAGATCCACATTTGTGAGTGTGTGAGGGCAGTTCCAAGTGTTCATGAGTTTGCTGGATATCCAGTGTGAGTGTGTGTTGTGAGTGTGACAGTGTGTGTGCGTGTCTGTGTGTGTGTTTGCAGGAAACCAGTCTGTATGCCTATAAGAAAAATTCGATGGGTGTTTGTGTGTGTTTCTTCTGTATGTGTGTGTCGGGACCACATTTGTGAATATGTTAGGGCAGTTCCAAGTGTTGATGGCTCTGCTGGAGACCCAGTGAGAGTGCTGTGTTGTGAGTGTGACAGTGTGTGTGTGTCTGTGTGTGTGTGTGTGTTTGGGGGAACCCCACAGTGTATGCTTCTAAGAAAAAGTCGATGGGTGTTTGTGTGTGTTTCTTGTGTATGTGTGTGTCGGGACCACGTATGAGAGTATTTTGTGGCAGTTCCAAGCGCCAGAGTGAATGCTGTGTTGTGAGTGTGGCAGTGTGTGTTTCTGTGTGTGTTTGTGTTGGTGGGAAAACATTGTGTATGCCTGTAAGAATAAGTCGATGGATGTTTGTGTGAGTTTCATGTGTATGTGTGTGTCGCGACCACATTTGTCAATATTTTAAGGCAGTTCCAAGTGTTGATGGTTCTGCTGGATACCCATTGTGAGTGGTGTGTTGTAAGTGTGACTGTGTGTGTGTGTGTTCAAGGGAAACCGTTGTGTATGCCTGCAAGAAAAAGTCGATGGGTGTTTGTGTGTGTTATTTGTATATGTGTGTGTCAGGACCATGTTTGTGATTATGTTAAAGCAGTTCCAAGTGTTGACGGCTGTGTTGGAGACCCAGTGTGAGTGCTGTGTTGTGAGTGTGATAGTGTGTGTGTGTCTGTGTGTGTTTCCGAACCCCCTGTGTACGCCTGTAAGAAAAATTCCATGGGTGTTTGTGTGTGTTTCTTGTGTATGCGTGTGTCAGGAAAACGTTTGTGAGTATGTTAGGGCAGTTCCAAGTGTTGATGGCTCTGCCGAGGCCCAGTGTGAGTGCTGTGTTGCGAGTGTGACAGTGTGTGTGTGTGTGTGTGTGTGTTTTCGGGTTACCATTGTGTATGCCTGTATGAAAAAGTCGATGGGTGTATTTGTGTGTTCTTGCGTATTGTGTTTCAGATCCACATTTGTGAGTGTGTGAGGGCAGTTCCAAGTGTTCATGAGTTTGCTGGATATCCAGTGTGAGTGTGTGTTGTGAGTGTGACAGTGTGTGTGCGTGTCTGTGTGTGTGTTTGCAGGAAACCAGTCTGTATGCCTATAAGAAAAATTCGATGGGTGTTTGTGTGTGTTTCTTCTGTATGTGTGTGTCGGGACCACATTTGTGAATATGTTAGGGCAGTTCCAAGTGTTGATGGCTCTGCTGGAGACCCAGTGAGAGTGCTGTGTTGTGAGTGTGACAGTGTGTGTGTGTCTGTGTGTGTGTGTGTGTGTTTGGGGGAACCCCACAGTGTATGCTTCTAAGAAAAAGTCGATGGGTGTTTGTGTGTGTTTCTTGTGTATGTGTGTGTCGGGACCACGTATAAGAGTATTTTGTGGCAGTTCCAAGCGCCAGAGTGAATGCTGTGTTGTGAGTGTGGCAGTGTGTGTTTCTGTGTGTGTTTGTGTTGGCGGGAAAACATTGTGTATGCCTGTAAGAATAAGTCGATGGATGTTTGTGTGAGTTTCATGTGTATGTGTGTGTCGCGACCACATTTGTCAATATTTTAAGGCAGTTCCAAGTGTTGATGGTTCTGCTGGATACCCATTGTGAGTGGTGTGTTGTAAGTGTGACTGTGTGTGTGTGTGTTCAAGGGAAACCGTTGTGTATGCCTGTAAGAAAAAGTCGATGGGTGTTTGTGTGCGTTTCTTGTGTATGTGTGTGTCGGGAAAACGTTTGGGAGTATGTTAGGGCAGTTCCAAGTGTTGATGGCTCTGCCGAGGACCAGTGTGAGTGCTGTGTTGCGAGTGTGACAGTGTGTGTGTGTGTGTTTTCGGGTAACCATTGTGTATGCCTGTATGAAAAAGTCGATGGGTGTATTTGTGTGTTCTTGCGTATTGTGTTTCAGATCCACATTTGTGAGTGTGTGAGGGCAGTTCCAAGTCTTCATGAGTTTGCAGGATATCCAGTGTGAGTGTGTGTTGTGAGTGTGACAGTGTGTGTGCGTGTCTGTGTGTGTGTTTGCAGGAAACCAGTCTGTATGCCTATAAGAAAAATTCGATGGGTGTTTGTGTGTGTTTTTTCTGTATGTGTGTGTCGGGACCACATTTGTGAATATGTTAGGGCAGTTCCAAGTGTTGATGGCTCTGCTGGAGACCCAGTGAGAGTGCTGTGTTGTGAGTGTGATAGTGTGTGTGTGTCTGTGTGTGTGTGTGTGTGTTTGGGGGAACCCCACAGTGTATGCTTCTAAGAAAAAGTCGATGGGTGTTTGTGTGTGTTTCTTGTGTATGTGTGTGTCGAGACCACGTATGTGAGTATGTTGTGGCAGTTCCAAGTGCCAGTGTGAATGCTGTGTTGTGAGTGTGGCAGTGTGTGTTTCTGTGTGTGTTTGTGTTGGCGGGAAAACATTGTGTATGCCTGTAAGAATAAGTCGATGGATGTTTGTGTGAGTTTCATGTGTATGTGTGTGTCGCGACCACATTTGTCAATATTTTAAGGCAGTTCCAAGTGTTGATGGTTCTGCTGGATACCCATTGTGAGTGCTGTGTTGTAAGTGTGACTGTGTGTGTGTGTGTTCACGGGAAACCGTTGTGTATGCCTGTAAGAAAAAGTCGATGGGTGTTTGTGTGTGATTCTTGTGTATGTGTGTGTCGGTGAAACGTTTGTGAGTATGTTAGGGCAGTTCCAAGTGTTGATGGCTCTGCCGAGGTCCAGTGTGCGTACTGTGCTGTTAGTGTGACAGTGTGTGTGTGTGTGTGTGTGTGTTTGGGGAAACCCCACTCTGTCTCCCTGTAACAAAATGTTGATGGGTGTTTGTGTGTGTTTCTTCTGTATGTGTGTGTCGGGACCACGTTTGTTTGTATGTTAGGGCAGATTCAAGTGCCAGTGTGAATGCTGTGTTGTGAGTGTGATAGTGTGTGTGTGTGTGTTTGCGGAAACCATTGTGCATGACTGTAAGTAAAAGTCCATGGGAGTTTGTGTGTGTTTCTTGTGTATGTGTGTGTCGGGACCACGTTTGTGAGTATGTTAGGGCAGTTCCAACTGTTGATGGCTATGCCGGGGACCCAGTGTGAGTGCTGTGTTGTGCGTGTGATAGTGTCTGTGTGTGTGTGTGTGTGTTTTGCTGGATACCATTGTGTATGTCTGTAAGAAAAAGTCGTAGGGTGTTTTTGTGTGTTTCTTCTGCATGTGTGTTTCGGGACCACGTTTGTGAATATGTTAAGGTAATTCCAAGTGTTCATGGCTCTGCTGGAGATCCAATGTGAGTGCTCTGTCGTGAGTGTGCCTTTTGTGTGTGTGTGTGTGTGTGTGTGTGTGTTTGCAGGAAACCATTGTGTATGCCTGCAAGAAAAAGTCGATGGGTGTTTGTGTGTGTTATTTGTATATGTGTGTGTCAGGACCATGTTTGTGATTATGTTAAAGCAGTTCCAAGTGTTGACGGCTGTGTTGGAGACCCAGTGTGAGTGCTGTGTTGTGAGTGTGATAGTGTGTGTGTGTCTGTGTGTGTTTCCGAACCCCCTGTGTACGCCTGTAAGAAAAATTCCATGGGTGTTTGTGTGTGTTTCTTGTGTATGCGTGTGTCAGGAAAACGTTTGTGAGTATGTTAGGGCAGTTCCAAGTGTTGATGGCTCTGCCGAGGCCCAGTGTGAGTGCTGTGTTGCGAGTGTGACAGTGTGTGTGTGTGTGTGTGTGTGTTTTCGGGTTACCATTGTGTATGCCTGTATGAAAAAGTTGATGGGTGTATTTGTGTGTTCTTGCGTATTGTGTTTCAGATCCACATTTGTGAGTGTGTGAGGGCAGTTCCAAGTGTTCATGAGTTTGCTGGATATCCAGTGTGAGTGTGTGTTGTGAGTGTGACAGTGTGTGTGCGTGTCTGTGTGTGTGTTTGCAGGAAACCAGTCTGTATGCCTATAAGAAAAATTCGATGGGTGTTTGTGTGTGTTTCTTCTGTATGTGTGTGTCGGGACCACATTTGTGAATATGTTAGGGCAGTTCCAAGTGTTGATGGCTCTGCTGGAGACCCAGTGAGAGTGCTGTGTTGTGAGTGTGACAGTGTGTGTGTGTCTGTGTGTGTGTGTGTGTTTGGGGGAACCCCACAGTGTATGCTTCTAAGAAAAAGTCGATGGGTGTTTGTGTGTGTTTCTTGTGTATGTGTGTGTCGGGACCACGTATGAGAGTATTTTGTGGCAGTTCCAAGCGCCAGAGTGAATGCTGTGTTGTGAGTGTGGCAGTGTGTGTTTCTGTGTGTGTTTGTGTTGGTGGGAAAACATTGTGTATGCCTGTAAGAATAAGTCGATGGATGTTTGTGTGAGTTTCATGTGTATGTGTGTGTCGCGACCACATTTGTCAATATTTTAAGGCAGTTCCAAGTGTTGATGGTTCTGCTGGATACCCATTGTGAGTGGTGTGTTGTAAGTGTGACTGTGTGTGTGTGTGTTCAAGGGAAACCGTTGTGTATGCCTGCAAGAAAAAGTCGATGGGTGTTTGTGTGTGTTATTTGTATATGTGTGTGTCAGGACCATGTTTGTGATTATGTTAAAGCAGTTCCAAGTGTTGACGGCTGTGTTGGAGACCCAGTGTGAGTGCTGTGTTGTGAGTGTGATAGTGTGTGTGTGTCTGTGTGTGTTTCCGAACCCCCTGTGTACGCCTGTAAGAAAAATTCCATGGGTGTTTGTGTGTGTTTCTTGTGTATGCGTGTGTCAGGAAAACGTTTGTGAGTATGTTAGGGCAGTTCCAAGTGTTGATGGCTCTGCCGAGGCCCAGTGTGAGTGCTGTGTTGCGAGTGTGACAGTGTGTGTGTGTGTGTGTGTGTGTGTTTTCGGGTTACCATTGTGTATGCCTGTATGAAAAAGTCGATGGGTGTATTTGTGTGTTCTTGCGTATTGTGTTTCAGATCCACATTTGTGAGTGTGTGAGGGCAGTTCCAAGTGTTCATGAGTTTGCTGGATATCCAGTGTGAGTGTGTGTTGTGAGTGTGACAGTGTGTGTGCGTGTCTGTGTGTGTGTTTGCAGGAAACCAGTCTGTATGCCTATAAGAAAAATTCGATGGGTGTTTGTGTGTGTTTCTTCTGTATGTGTGTGTCGGGACCACATTTGTGAATATGTTAGGGCAGTTCCAAGTGTTGATGGCTCTGCTGGAGACCCAGTGAGAGTGCTGTGTTGTGAGTGTGACAGTGTGTGTGTGTCTGTGTGTGTGTGTGTGTGTTTGGGGGAACCCCACAGTGTATGCTTCTAAGAAAAAGTCGATGGGTGTTTGTGTGTGTTTCTTGTGTATGTGTGTGTCGGGACCACGTATAAGAGTATTTTGTGGCAGTTCCAAGCGCCAGAGTGAATGCTGTGTTGTGAGTGTGGCAGTGTGTGTTTCTGTGTGTGTTTGTGTTGGCGGGAAAACATTGTGTATGCCTGTAAGAATAAGTCGATGGATGTTTGTGTGAGTTTCATGTGTATGTGTGTGTCGCGACCACATTTGTCAATATTTTAAGGCAGTTCCAAGTGTTGATGGTTCTGCTGGATACCCATTGTGAGTGGTGTGTTGTAAGTGTGACTGTGTGTGTGTGTGTTCAAGGGAAACCGTTGTGTATGCCTGTAAGAAAAAGTCGATGGGTGTTTGTGTGCGTTTCTTGTGTATGTGTGTGTCGGGAAAACGTTTGGGAGTATGTTAGGGCAGTTCCAAGTGTTGATGGCTCTGCCGAGGACCAGTGTGAGTGCTGTGTTGCGAGTGTGACAGTGTGTGTGTGTGTGTTTTCGGGTAACCATTGTGTATGCCTGTATGAAAAAGTCGATGGGTGTATTTGTGTGTTCTTGCGTATTGTGTTTCAGATCCACATTTGTGAGTGTGTGAGGGCAGTTCCAAGTCTTCATGAGTTTGCAGGATATCCAGTGTGAGTGTGTGTTGTGAGTGTGACAGTGTGTGTGCGTGTCTGTGTGTGTGTTTGCAGGAAACCAGTCTGTATGCCTATAAGAAAAATTCGATGGGTGTTTGTGTGTGTTTTTTCTCTATGTGTGTGTCGGGACCACATTTGTGAATATGTTAGGGCAGTTCCAAGTGTTGATGGCTCTGCTGGAGACCCAGTGAGAGTGCTGTGTTGTGAGTGTGATAGTGTGTGTGTGTCTGTGTGTGTGTGTGTGTGTTTGGGGGAACCCCACAGTGTATGCTTCTAAGAAAAAGTCGATGGGTGTTTGTGTGTGTTTCTTGTGTATGTGTGTGTCGAGACCACGTATGTGAGTATGTTGTGGCAGTTCCAAGTGCCAGTGTGAATGCTGTGTTGTGAGTGTGGCAGTGTGTGTTTCTGTGTGTGTTTGTGTTGGCGGGAAAACATTGTGTATGCCTGTAAGAATAAGTCGATGGATGTTTGTGTGAGTTTCATGTGTATGTGTGTGTCGCGACCACATTTGTCAATATTTTAAGGCAGTTCCAAGTGTTGATGGTTCTGCTGGATACCCATTGTGAGTGCTGTGTTGTAAGTGTGACTGTGTGTGTGTGTGTTCACGGGAAACCGTTGTGTATGCCTGTAAGAAAAAGTCGATGGGTGTTTGTGTGTGATTCTTGTGTATGTGTGTGTCGGTGAAACGTTTGTGAGTATGTTAGGGCAGTTCCAAGTGTTGATGGCTCTGCCGAGGTCCAGTGTGCGTACTGTGCTGTTAGTGTGACAGTGTGTGTGTGTGTGTGTGTGTGTTTGGGGAAACCCCACTCTGTCTCCCTGTAACAAAATGTTGATGGGTGTTTGTGTGTGTTTCTTCTGTATGTGTGTGTCGGGACCACGTTTGTTTGTATGTTAGGGCAGATTCAAGTGCCAGTGTGAATGCTGTGTTGTGAGTGTGATAGTGTGTGTGTGTGTGTTTGCGGAAACCATTGTGCATGACTGTAAGTAAAAGTCCATGGGAGTTTGTGTGTGTTTCTTGTGTATGTGTGTGTCGGGACCACGTTTGTGAGTATGTTAGGGCAGTTCCAACTGTTGATGGCTATGCCGGGGACCCAGTGTGAGTGCTGTGTTGTGCGTGTGATAGTGTCTGTGTGTGTGTGTGTGTGTTTTGCTGGATACCATTGTGTATGTCTGTAAGAAAAAGTCGTAGGGTGTTTTTGTGTGTTTCTTCTGCATGTGTGTTTCGGGACCACGTTTGTGAATATGTTAAGGTAATTCCAAGTGTTCATGGCTCTGCTGGAGATCCAATGTGAGTGCTCTGTCGTGAGTGTGCCTTTTGTGTGTGTGTGTGTGTGTGTGTGTGTGTTTGCAGGAAACCGTTGTGTATGCCTGCAAGAAAAAGTCGATGGGTGTTTGTGTGTGTTATTTGTATATGTGTGTGTCAGGACCATGTTTGTGATTATGTTAAAGCAGTTCCAAGTGTTGACGGCTGTGTTGGAGACCCAGTGTGAGTGCTGTGTTGTGAGTGTGATAGTGTGTGTGTGTCTGTGTGTGTTTCCGAACCCCCTGTGTACGCCTGTAAGAAAAATTCCATGGGTGTTTGTGTGTGTTTCTTGTGTATGCGTGTGTCAGGAAAACGTTTGTGAGTATGTTAGGGCAGTTCCAAGTGTTGATGGCTCTGCCGAGGCCCAGTGTGAGTGCTGTGTTGCGAGTGTGACAGTGTGTGTGTGTGTGTGTGTGTGTGTGTTTTCGGGTTACCATTGTGTATGCCTGTATGAAAAAGTCGATGGGTGTATTTGTGTGTTCTTGCGTATTGTGTTTCAGATCCACATTTGTGAGTGTGTGAGGGCAGTTCCAAGTGTTCATGAGTTTGCTGGATATCCAGTGTGAGTGTGTGTTGTGAGTGTGACAGTGTGTGTGCGTGTCTGTGTGTGTGTTTGCAGGAAACCAGTCTGTATGCCTATAAGAAAAATTCGATGGGTGTTTGTGTGTGTTTCTTCTGTATGTGTGTGTCGGGACCACATTTGTGAATATGTTAGGGCAGTTCCAAGTGTTGATGGCTCTGCTGGAGACCCAGTGAGAGTGCTGTGTTGTGAGTGTGACAGTGTGTGTGTGTCTGTGTGTGTGTGTGTGTTTGGGGGAACCCCACAGTGTATGCTTCTAAGAAAAAGTCGATGGGTGTTTGTGTGTGTTTCTTGTGTATGTGTGTGTCGGGACCACGTATGAGAGTATTTTGTGGCAGTTCCAAGCGCCAGAGTGAATGCTGTGTTGTGAGTGTGGCAGTGTGTGTTTCTGTGTGTGTTTGTGTTGGTGGGAAAACATTGTGTATGCCTGTAAGAATAAGTCGATGGATGTTTGTGTGAGTTTCATGTGTATGTGTGTGTCGCGACCACATTTGTCAATATTTTAAGGCAGTTCCAAGTGTTGATGGTTCTGCTGGATACCCATTGTGAGTGGTGTGTTGTAAGTGTGACTGTGTGTGTGTGTGTTCAAGGGAAACCGTTGTGTATGCCTGCAAGAAAAAGTCGATGGGTGTTTGTGTGTGTTATTTGTATATGTGTGTGTCAGGACCATGTTTGTGATTATGTTAAAGCAGTTCCAAGTGTTGACGGCTGTGTTGGAGACCCAGTGTGAGTGCTGTGTTGTGAGTGTGATAGTGTGTGTGTGTCTGTGTGTGTTTCCGAACCCCCTGTGTACGCCTGTAAGAAAAATTCCATGGGTGTTTGTGTGTGTTTCTTGTGTATGCGTGTGTCAGGAAAACGTTTGTGAGTATGTTAGGGCAGTTCCAAGTGTTGATGGCTCTGCCGAGGCCCAGTGTGAGTGCTGTGTTGCGAGTGTGACAGTGTGTGTGTGTGTGTGTGTGTGTGTGTTTTCGGGTTACCATTGTGTATGCCTGTATGAAAAAGTCGATGGGTGTATTTGTGTGTTCTTGCGTATTGTGTTTCAGATCCACATTTGTGAGTGTGTGAGGGCAGTTCCAAGTGTTCATGAGTTTGCTGGATATCCAGTGTGAGTGTGTGTTGTGAGTGTGACAGTGTGTGTGCGTGTCTGTGTGTGTGTTTGCAGGAAACCAGTCTGTATGCCTATAAGAAAAATTCGATGGGTGTTTGTGTGTGTTTCTTCTGTATGTGTGTGTCGGGACCACATTTGTGAATATGTTAGGGCAGTTCCAAGTGTTGATGGCTCTGCTGGAGACCCAGTGAGAGTGCTGTGTTGTGAGTGTGACAGTGTGTGTGTGTCTGTGTGTGTGTGTGTGTGTGTTTGGGGGAACCCCACAGTGTATGCTTCTAAGAAAAAGTCGATGGGTGTTTGTGTGTGTTTCTTGTGTATGTGTGTGTCGGGACCACGTATAAGAGTATTTTGTGGCAGTTCCAAGCGCCAGAGTGAATGCTGTGTTGTGAGTGTGGCAGTGTGTGTTTCTGTGTGTGTTTGTGTTGGCGGGAAAACATTGTGTATGCCTGTAAGAATAAGTCGATGGATGTTTGTGTGAGTTTCATGTGTATGTGTGTGTCGCGACCACATTTGTCAATATTTTAAGGCAGTTCCAAGTGTTGATGGTTCTGCTGGATACCCATTGTGAGTGGTGTGTTGTAAGTGTGACTGTGTGTGTGTGTGTTCAAGGGAAACCGTTGTGTATGCCTGTAAGAAAAAGTCGATGGGTGTTTGTGTGCGTTTCTTGTGTATGTGTGTGTCGGGAAAACGTTTGGGAGTATGTTAGGGCAGTTCCAAGTGTTGATGGCTCTGCCGAGGACCAGTGTGAGTGCTGTGTTGCGAGTGTGACAGTGTGTGTGTGTGTGTTTTCGGGTAACCATTGTGTATGCCTGTATGAAAAAGTCGATGGGTGTATTTGTGTGTTCTTGCGTATTGTGTTTCAGATCCACATTTGTGAGTGTGTGAGGGCAGTTCCAAGTCTTCATGAGTTTGCAGGATATCCAGTGTGAGTGTGTGTTGTGAGTGTGACAGTGTGTGTGCGTGTCTGTGTGTGTGTTTGCAGGAAACCAGTCTGTATGCCTATAAGAAAAATTCGATGGGTGTTTGTGTGTGTTTTTTCTGTATGTGTGTGTCGGGACCACATTTGTGAATATGTTAGGGCAGTTCCAAGTGTTGATGGCTCTGCTGGAGACCCAGTGAGAGTGCTGTGTTGTGAGTGTGATAGTGTGTGTGTGTCTGTGTGTGTGTGTGTGTGTTTGGGGGAACCCCACAGTGTATGCTTCTAAGAAAAAGTCGATGGGTGTTTGTGTGTGTTTCTTGTGTATGTGTGTGTCGAGACCACGTATGTGAGTATGTTGTGGCAGTTCCAAGTGCCAGTGTGAATGCTGTGTTGTGAGTGTGGCAGTGTGTGTTTCTGTGTGTGTTTGTGTTGGCGGGAAAACATTGTGTATGCCTGTAAGAATAAGTCGATGGATGTTTGTGTGAGTTTCATGTGTATGTGTGTGTCGCGACCACATTTGTCAATATTTTAAGGCAGTTCCAAGTGTTGATGGTTCTGCTGGATACCCATTGTGAGTGCTGTGTTGTAAGTGTGACTGTGTGTGTGTGTGTTCACGGGAAACCGTTGTGTATGCCTGTAAGAAAAAGTCGATGGGTGTTTGTGTGTGATTCTTGTGTATGTGTGTGTCGGTGAAACGTTTGTGAGTATGTTAGGGCAGTTCCAAGTGTTGATGGCTCTGCCGAGGTCCAGTGTGCGTACTGTGCTGTTAGTGTGACAGTGTGTGTGTGTGTGTGTGTGTGTGTTTGGGGAAACCCCACTCTGTCTCCCTGTAACAAAATGTTGATGGGTGTTTGTGTGTGTTTCTTCTGTATGTGTGTGTCGGGACCACGTTTGTTTGTATGTTAGGGCAGATTCAAGTGCCAGTGTGAATGCTGTGTTGTGAGTGTGATAGTGTGTGTGTGTGTGTTGCGGAAACCATTGTGCATGACTGTAAGTAAAAGTCCATGGGAGTTTGTGTGTGTTTCTTGTGTATGTGTGTGTCGGGACCACGTTTGTGAGTATGTTAGGGCAGTTCCAACTGTTGATGGCTATGCCGGGGACCCAGTGTGAGTGCTGTGTTGTGCGTGTGATAGTGTCTGTGTGTGTGTGTGTGTGTTTTGCTGGATACCATTGTGTATGTCTGTAAGAAAAAGTCGTAGGGTGTTTTTGTGTGTTTCTTCTGCATGTGTGTTTCGGGACCACGTTTGTGAATATGTTAAGGTAATTCCAAGTGTTCATGGCTCTGCTGGAGATCCAATGTGAGTGCTCTGTCGTGAGTGTGCCTTTTGTGTGTGTGTGTGTGTGTGTGTGTGTGTGTGTTTGCAGGAAACCATTGTGTATGCCTGCAAGAAAAAGTCGATGGGTGTTTGTGTGTGTTATTTGTATATGTGTGTGTCAGGACCATGTTTGTGATTATGTTAAAGCAGTTCCAAGTGTTGACGGCTGTGTTGGAGACCCAGTGTGAGTGCTGTGTTGTGAGTGTGATAGTGTGTGTGTGTCTGTGTGTGTTTCCGAACCCCCTGTGTACGCCTGTAAGAAAAATTCCATGGGTGTTTGTGTGTGTTTCTTGTGTATGCGTGTGTCAGGAAAACGTTTGTGAGTATGTTAGGGCAGTTCCAAGTGTTGATGGCTCTGCCGAGGCCCAGTGTGAGTGCTGTGTTGCGAGTGTGACAGTGTGTGTGTGTGTGTGTGTTTTCGGGTTACCATTGTGTATGCCTGTATGAAAAAGTCGATGGGTGTATTTGTGTGTTCTTGCGTATTGTGTTTCAGATCCACATTTGTGAGTGTGTGAGGGCAGTTCCAAGTGTTCATGAGTTTGCTGGATATCCAGTGTGAGTGTGTGTTGTGAGTGTGACAGTGTGTGTGCGTGTCTGTGTGTGTGTTTGCAGGAAACCAGTCTGTATGCCTATAAGAAAAATTCGATGGGTGTTTGTGTGTGTTTCTTCTGTATGTGTGTGTCGGGACCACATTTGTGAATATGTTAGGGCAGTTCCAAGTGTTGATGGCTCTGCTGGAGACCCAGTGAGAGTGCTGTGTTGTGAGTGTGACAGTGTGTGTGTGTCTGTGTGTGTGTGTGTGTTTGGGGGAACCCCACAGTGTATGCTTCTAAGAAAAAGTCGATGGGTGTTTGTGTGTGTTTCTTGTGTATGTGTGTGTCGGGACCACGTATGAGAGTATTTTGTGGCAGTTCCAAGCGCCAGAGTGAATGCTGTGTTGTGAGTGTGGCAGTGTGTGTTTCTGTGTGTGTTTGTGTTGGTGGGAAAACATTGTGTATGCCTGTAAGAATAAGTCGATGGATGTTTGTGTGAGTTTCATGTGTATGTGTGTGTCGCGACCACATTTGTCAATATTTTAAGGCAGTTCCAAGTGTTGATGGTTCTGCTGGATACCCATTGTGAGTGGTGTGTTGTAAGTGTGACTGTGTGTGTGTGTGTTCAAGGGAAACCGTTGTGTATGCCTGCAAGAAAAAGTCGATGGGTGTTTGTGTGTGTTATTTGTATATGTGTGTGTCAGGACCATGTTTGTGATTATGTTAAAGCAGTTCCAAGTGTTGACGGCTGTGTTGGAGACCCAGTGTGAGTGCTGTGTTGTGAGTGTGATAGTGTGTGTGTGTCTGTGTGTGTTTCCGAACCCCCTGTGTACGCCTGTAAGAAAAATTCCATGGGTGTTTGTGTGTGTTTCTTGTGTATGCGTGTGTCAGGAAAACGTTTGTGAGTATGTTAGGGCAGTTCCAAGTGTTGATGGCTCTGCCGAGGCCCAGTGTGAGTGCTGTGTTGCGAGTGTGACAGTGTGTGTGTGTGTGTGTGTGTGTGTTTTCGGGTTACCATTGTGTATGCCTGTATGAAAAAGTCGATGGGTGTATTTGTGTGTTCTTGCGTATTGTGTTTCAGATCCACATTTGTGAGTGTGTGAGGGCAGTTCCAAGTGTTCATGAGTTTGCTGGATATCCAGTGTGAGTGTGTGTTGTGAGTGTGACAGTGTGTGTGCGTGTCTGTGTGTGTGTTTGCAGGAAACCAGTCTGTATGCCTATAAGAAAAATTCGATGGGTGTTTGTGTGTGTTTCTTCTGTATGTGTGTGTCGGGACCACATTTGTGAATATGTTAGGGCAGTTCCAAGTGTTGATGGCTCTGCTGGAGACCCAGTGAGAGTGCTGTGTTGTGAGTGTGACAGTGTGTGTGTGTCTGTGTGTGTGTGTGTGTGTTTGGGGGAACCCCACAGTGTATGCTTCTAAGAAAAAGTCGATGGGTGTTTGTGTGTGTTTCTTGTGTATGTGGGGACCACGTATAAGAGTATTTTGTGGCAGTTCCAAGCGCCAGAGTGAATGCTGTGTTGTGAGTGTGGCAGTGTGTGTTTCTGTGTGTGTTTGTGTTGGCGGGAAAACATTGTGTATGCCTGTAAGAATAAGTCGATGGATGTTTGTGTGAGTTTCATGTGTATGTGTGTGTCGCGACCACATTTGTCAATATTTTAAGGCAGTTCCAAGTGTTGATGGTTCTGCTGGATACCCATTGTGAGTGGTGTGTTGTAAGTGTGACTGTGTGTGTGTGTGTTCAAGGGAAACCGTTGTGTATGCCTGTAAGAAAAAGTCGATGGGTGTTTGTGTGCGTTTCTTGTGTATGTGTGTGTCGGGAAAACGTTTGGGAGTATGTTAGGGCAGTTCCAAGTGTTGATGGCTCTGCCGAGGACCAGTGTGAGTGCTGTGTTGCGAGTGTGACAGTGTGTGTGTGTGTGTTTTCGGGTAACCATTGTGTATGCCTGTATGAAAAAGTCGATGGGTGTATTTGTGTGTTCTTGCGTATTGTGTTTCAGATCCACATTTGTGAGTGTGTGAGGGCAGTTCCAAGTCTTCATGAGTTTGCAGGATATCCAGTGTGAGTGTGTGTTGTGAGTGTGACAGTGTGTGTGCGTGTCTGTGTGTGTGTTTGCAGGAAACCAGTCTGTATGCCTATAAGAAAAATTCGATGGGTGTTTGTGTGTGTTTTTTCTGTATGTGTGTGTCGGGACCACATTTGTGAATATGTTAGGGCAGTTCCAAGTGTTGATGGCTCTGCTGGAGACCCAGTGAGAGTGCTGTGTTGTGAGTGTGATAGTGTGTGTGTGTCTGTGTGTGTGTGTGTGTGTTTGGGGGAACCCCACAGTGTATGCTTCTAAGAAAAAGTCGATGGGTGTTTGTGTGTGTTTCTTGTGTATGTGTGTGTCGAGACCACGTATGTGAGTATGTTGTGGCAGTTCCAAGTGCCAGTGTGAATGCTGTGTTGTGAGTGTGGCAGTGTGTGTTTCTGTGTGTGTTTGTGTTGGCGGGAAAACATTGTGTATGCCTGTAAGAATAAGTCGATGGATGTTTGTGTGAGTTTCATGTGTATGTGTGTGTCGCGACCACATTTGTCAATATTTTAAGGCAGTTCCAAGTGTTGATGGTTCTGCTGGATACCCATTGTGAGTGCTGTGTTGTAAGTGTGACTGTGTGTGTGTGTGTTCACGGGAAACCGTTGTGTATGCCTGTAAGAAAAAGTCGATGGGTGTTTGTGTGTGATTCTTGTGTATGTGTGTGTCGGTGAAACGTTTGTGAGTATGTTAGGGCAGTTCCAAGTGTTGATGGCTCTGCCGAGGTCCAGTGTGCGTACTGTGCTGTTAGTGTGACAGTGTGTGTGTGTGTGTGTGTGTGTGTTTGGGGAAACCCCACTCTGTCTCCCTGTAACAAAATGTTGATGGGTGTTTGTGTGTGTTTCTTCTGTATGTGTGTGTCGGGACCACGTTTGTTTGTATGTTAGGGCAGATTCAAGTGCCAGTGTGAATGCTGTGTTGTGAGTGTGATAGTGTGTGTGTGTGTGTTTGCGGAAACCATTGTGCATGACTGTAAGTAAAAGTCCATGGGAGTTTGTGTGTGTTTCTTGTGTATGTGTGTGTCGGGACCACGTTTGTGAGTATGTTAGGGCAGTTCCAACTGTTGATGGCTATGCCGGGGACCCAGTGTGAGTGCTGTGTTGTGCGTGTGATAGTGTCTGTGTGTGTGTGTGTGTGTTTTGCTGGATACCATTGTGTATGTCTGTAAGAAAAAGTCGTAGGGTGTTTTTGTGTGTTTCTTCTGCATGTGTGTTTCGGGACCACGTTTGTGAATATGTTAAGGTAATTCCAAGTGTTCATGGCTCTGCTGGAGATCCAATGTGAGTGCTCTGTCGTGAGTGTGCCTTTTGTGTGTGTGTGTGTGTGTGTGTGTGTGTTTGCAGGAAACCATTGTGTATGCCTGCAAGAAAAAGTCGATGGGTGTTTGTGTGTGTTATTTGTATATGTGTGTGTCAGGACCATGTTTGTGATTATGTTAAAGCAGTTCCAAGTGTTGACGGCTGTGTTGGAGACCCAGTGTGAGTGCTGTGTTGTGAGTGTGATAGTGTGTGTGTGTCTGTGTGTGTTTCCGAACCCCCTGTGTACGCCTGTAAGAAAAATTCCATGGGTGTTTGTGTGTGTTTCTTGTGTATGCGTGTGTCAGGAAAACGTTTGTGAGTATGTTAGGGCAGTTCCAAGTGTTGATGGCTCTGCCGAGGCCCAGTGTGAGTGCTGTGTTGCGAGTGTGACAGTGTGTGTGTGTGTGTGTGTGTGTTTTCGGGTTACCATTGTGTATGCCTGTATGAAAAAGTCGATGGGTGTATTTGTGTGTTCTTGCGTATTGTGTTTCAGATCCACATTTGTGAGTGTGTGAGGGCAGTTCCAAGTGTTCATGAGTTTGCTGGATATCCAGTGTGAGTGTGTGTTGTGAGTGTGACAGTGTGTGTGCGTGTCTGTGTGTGTGTTTGCAGGAAACCAGTCTGTATGCCTATAAGAAAAATTCGATGGGTGTTTGTGTGTGTTTCTTCTGTATGTGTGTGTCGGGACCACATTTGTGAATATGTTAGGGCAGTTCCAAGTGTTGATGGCTCTGCTGGAGACCCAGTGAGAGTGCTGTGTTGTGAGTGTGACAGTGTGTGTGTGTCTGTGTGTGTGTGTGTGTTTGGGGGAACCCCACAGTGTATGCTTCTAAGAAAAAGTCGATGGGTGTTTGTGTGTGTTTCTTGTGTATGTGTGTGTCGGGACCACGTATGAGAGTATTTTGTGGCAGTTCCAAGCGCCAGAGTGAATGCTGTGTTGTGAGTGTGGCAGTGTGTGTTTCTGTGTGTGTTTGTGTTGGTGGGAAAACATTGTGTATGCCTGTAAGAATAAGTCGATGGATGTTTGTGTGAGTTTCATGTGTATGTGTGTGTCGCGACCACATTTGTCAATATTTTAAGGCAGTTCCAAGTGTTGATGGTTCTGCTGGATACCCATTGTGAGTGGTGTGTTGTAAGTGTGACTGTGTGTGTGTGTGTTCAAGGGAAACCGTTGTGTATGCCTGCAAGAAAAAGTCGATGGGTGTTTGTGTGTGTTATTTGTATATGTGTGTGTCAGGACCATGTTTGTGATTATGTTAAAGCAGTTCCAAGTGTTGACGGCTGTGTTGGAGACCCAGTGTGAGTGCTGTGTTGTGAGTGTGATAGTGTGTGTGTGTCTGTGTGTGTTTCCGAACCCCCTGTGTACGCCTGTAAGAAAAATTCCATGGGTGTTTGTGTGTGTTTCTTGTGTATGCGTGTGTCAGGAAAACGTTTGTGAGTATGTTAGGGCAGTTCCAAGTGTTGATGGCTCTGCCGAGGCCCAGTGTGAGTGCTGTGTTGCGAGTGTGACAGTGTGTGTGTGTGTGTGTGTGTGTTTTCGGGTTACCATTGTGTATGCCTGTATGAAAAAGTCGATGGGTGTATTTGTGTGTTCTTGCGTATTGTGTTTCAGATCCACATTTGTGAGTGTGTGAGGGCAGTTCCAAGTGTTCATGAGTTTGCTGGATATCCAGTGTGAGTGTGTGTTGTGAGTGTGACAGTGTGTGTGCGTGTCTGTGTGTGTGTTTGCAGGAAACCAGTCTGTATGCCTATAAGAAAAATTCGATGGGTGTTTGTGTGTGTTTCTTCTGTATGTGTGTGTCGGGACCACATTTGTGAATATGTTAGGGCAGTTCCAAGTGTTGATGGCTCTGCTGGAGACCCAGTGAGAGTGCTGTGTTGTGAGTGTGACAGTGTGTGTGTGTCTGTGTGTGTGTGTGTGTGTTTGGGGGAACCCCACAGTGTATGCTTCTAAGAAAAAGTCGATGGGTGTTTGTGTGTGTTTCTTGTGTATGTGTGTGTCGGGACCACGTATAAGAGTATTTTGTGGCAGTTCCAAGCGCCAGAGTGAATGCTGTGTTGTGAGTGTGGCAGTGTGTGTTTCTGTGTGTGTTTGTGTTGGCGGGAAAACATTGTGTATGCCTGTAAGAATAAGTCGATGGATGTTTGTGTGAGTTTCATGTGTATGTGTGTGTCGCGACCACATTTGTCAATATTTTAAGGCAGTTCCAAGTGTTGATGGTTCTGCTGGATACCCATTGTGAGTGGTGTGTTGTAAGTGTGACTGTGTGTGTGTGTGTTCAAGGGAAACCGTTGTGTATGCCTGTAAGAAAAAGTCGATGGGTGTTTGTGTGCGTTTCTTGTGTATGTGTGTGTCGGGAAAACGTTTGGGAGTATGTTAGGGCAGTTCCAAGTGTTGATGGCTCTGCCGAGGACCAGTGTGAGTGCTGTGTTGCGAGTGTGACAGTGTGTGTGTGTGTGTTTTCGGGTAACCATTGTGTATGCCTGTATGAAAAAGTCGATGGGTGTATTTGTGTGTTCTTGCGTATTGTGTTTCAGATCCACATTTGTGAGTGTGTGAGGGCAGTTCCAAGTCTTCATGAGTTTGCAGGATATCCAGTGTGAGTGTGTGTTGTGAGTGTGACAGTGTGTGTGCGTGTCTGTGTGTGTGTTTGCAGGAAACCAGTCTGTATGCCTATAAGAAAAATTCGATGGGTGTTTGTGTGTGTTTTTTCTGTATGTGTGTGTCGGGACCACATTTGTGAATATGTTAGGGCAGTTCCAAGTGTTGATGGCTCTGCTGGAGACCCAGTGAGAGTGCTGTGTTGTGAGTGTGATAGTGTGTGTGTGTCTGTGTGTGTGTGTGTGTGTTTGGGGGAACCCCACAGTGTATGCTTCTAAGAAAAAGTCGATGGGTGTTTGTGTGTGTTTCTTGTGTATGTGTGTGTCGAGACCACGTATGTGAGTATGTTGTGGCAGTTCCAAGTGCCAGTGTGAATGCTGTGTTGTGAGTGTGGCAGTGTGTGTTTCTGTGTGTGTTTGTGTTGGCGGGAAAACATTGTGTATGCCTGTAAGAATAAGTCGATGGATGTTTGTGTGAGTTTCATGTGTATGTGTGTGTCGCGACCACATTTGTCAATATTTTAAGGCAGTTCCAAGTGTTGATGGTTCTGCTGGATACCCATTGTGAGTGCTGTGTTGTAAGTGTGACTGTGTGTGTGTGTGTTCACGGGAAACCGTTGTGTATGCCTGTAAGAAAAAGTCGATGGGTGTTTGTGTGTGATTCTTGTGTATGTGTGTGTCGGTGAAACGTTTGTGAGTATGTTAGGGCAGTTCCAAGTGTTGATGGCTCTGCCGAGGTCCAGTGTGCGTACTGTGCTGTTAGTGTGACAGTGTGTGTGTGTGTGTGTGTGTGTTTGGGGAAACCCCACTCTGTCTCCCTGTAACAAAATGTTGATGGGTGTTTGTGTGTGTTTCTTCTGTATGTGTGTGTCGGGACCACGTTTGTTTGTATGTTAGGGCAGATTCAAGTGCCAGTGTGAATGCTGTGTTGTGAGTGTGATAGTGTGTGTGTGTGTGTTTGCGGAAACCATTGTGCATGACTGTAAGTAAAAGTCCATGGGAGTTTGTGTGTGTTTCTTGTGTATGTGTGTGTCGGGACCACGTTTGTGAGTATGTTAGGGCAGTTCCAACTGTTGATGGCTATGCCGGGGACCCAGTGTGAGTGCTGTGTTGTGCGTGTGATAGTGTCTGTGTGTGTGTGTGTGTGTTTTGCTGGATACCATTGTGTATGTCTGTAAGAAAAAGTCGTAGGGTGTTTTTGTGTGTTTCTTCTGCATGTGTGTTTCGGGACCACGTTTGTGAATATGTTAAGGTAATTCCAAGTGTTCATGGCTCTGCTGGAGATCCAATGTGAGTGCTCTGTCGTGAGTGTGCCTTTTGTGTGTGTGTGTGTGTGTGTGTGTGTTCAAGGGAAACCGTTGTGTATGCCTGCAAGAAAAAGTCGATGGGTGTTTGTGTGTGTTATTTGTATATGTGTGTGTCAGGACCATGTTTGTGATTATGTTAAAGCAGTTCCAAGTGTTGACGGCTGTGTTGGAGACCCAGTGTGAGTGCTGTGTTGTGAGTGTGATAGTGTGTGTGTGTCTGTGTGTGTTTCCGAACCCCCTGTGTACGCCTGTAAGAAAAATTCCATGGGTGTTTGTGTGTGTTTCTTGTGTATGCGTGTGTCAGGAAAACGTTTGTGAGTATGTTAGGGCAGTTCCAAGTGTTGATGGCTCTGCCGAGGCCCAGTGTGAGTGCTGTGTTGCGAGTGTGACAGTGTGTGTGTGTGTGTGTGTGTGTGTTTTCGGGTTACCATTGTGTATGCCTGTATGAAAAAGTCGATGGGTGTATTTGTGTGTTCTTGCGTATTGTGTTTCAGATCCACATTTGTGAGTGTGTGAGGGCAGTTCCAAGTGTTCATGAGTTTGCTGGATATCCAGTGTGAGTGTGTGTTGTGAGTGTGACAGTGTGTGTGCGTGTCTGTGTGTGTGTTTGCAGGAAACCAGTCTGTATGCCTATAAGAAAAATTCGATGGGTGTTTGTGTGTGTTTCTTCTGTATGTGTGTGTCGGGACCACATTTGTGAATATGTTAGGGCAGTTCCAAGTGTTGATGGCTCTGCTGGAGACCCAGTGAGAGTGCTGTGTTGTGAGTGTGACAGTGTGTGTGTGTCTGTGTGTGTGTGTGTGTGTTTGGGGGAACCCCACAGTGTATGCTTCTAAGAAAAAGTCGATGGGTGTTTGTGTGTGTTTCTTGTGTATGTGTGTGTCGGGACCACGTATAAGAGTATTTTGTGGCAGTTCCAAGCGCCAGAGTGAATGCTGTGTTGTGAGTGTGGCAGTGTGTGTTTCTGTGTGTGTTTGTGTTGGCGGGAAAACATTGTGTATGCCTGTAAGAATAAGTCGATGGATGTTTGTGTGAGTTTCATGTGTATGTGTGTGTCGCGACCACATTTGTCAATATTTTAAGGCAGTTCCAAGTGTTGATGGTTCTGCTGGATACCCATTGTGAGTGGTGTGTTGTAAGTGTGACTGTGTGTGTGTGTGTTCAAGGGAAACCGTTGTGTATGCCTGTAAGAAAAAGTCGATGGGTGTTTGTGTGCGTTTCTTGTGTATGTGTGTGTCGGGAAAACGTTTGGGAGTATGTTAGGGCAGTTCCAAGTGTTGATGGCTCTGCCGAGGACCAGTGTGAGTGCTGTGTTGCGAGTGTGACAGTGTGTGTGTGTGTGTTTTCGGGTAACCATTGTGTATGCCTGTATGAAAAAGTCGATGGGTGTATTTGTGTGTTCTTGCGTATTGTGTTTCAGATCCACATTTGTGAGTGTGTGAGGGCAGTTCCAAGTCTTCATGAGTTTGCAGGATATCCAGTGTGAGTGTGTGTTGTGAGTGTGACAGTGTGTGTGCGTGTCTGTGTGTGTGTTTGCAGGAAACCAGTCTGTATGCCTATAAGAAAAATTCGATGGGTGTTTGTGTGTGTTTTTTCTGTATGTGTGTGTCGGGACCACATTTGTGAATATGTTAGGGCAGTTCCAAGTGTTGATGGCTCTGCTGGAGACCCAGTGAGAGTGCTGTGTTGTGAGTGTGATAGTGTGTGTGTGTCTGTGTGTGTGTGTGTGTGTTTGGGGGAACCCCACAGTGTATGCTTCTAAGAAAAAGTCGATGGGTGTTTGTGTGTGTTTCTTGTGTATGTGTGTGTCGAGACCACGTATGTGAGTATGTTGTGGCAGTTCCAAGTGCCAGTGTGAATGCTGTGTTGTGAGTGTGGCAGTGTGTGTTTCTGTGTGTGTTTGTGTTGGCGGGAAAACATTGTGTATGCCTGTAAGAATAAGTCGATGGATGTTTGTGTGAGTTTCATGTGTATGTGTGTGTCGCGACCACATTTGTCAATATTTTAAGGCAGTTCCAAGTGTTGATGGTTCTGCTGGATACCCATTGTGAGTGCTGTGTTGTAAGTGTGACTGTGTGTGTGTGTGTTCACGGGAAACCGTTGTGTATGCCTGTAAGAAAAAGTCGATGGGTGTTTGTGTGTGATTCTTGTGTATGTGTGTGTCGGTGAAACGTTTGTGAGTATGTTAGGGCAGTTCCAAGTGTTGATGGCTCTGCCGAGGTCCAGTGTGCGTACTGTGCTGTTAGTGTGACAGTGTGTGTGTGTGTGTGTGTGTGTGTTTGGGGAAACCCCACTCTGTCTCCCTGTAACAAAATGTTGATGGGTGTTTGTGTGTGTTTCTTCTGTATGTGTGTGTCGGGACCACGTTTGTTTGTATGTTAGGGCAGATTCAAGTGCCAGTGTGAATGCTGTGTTGTGAGTGTGATAGTGTGTGTGTGTGTGTTTGCGGAAACCATTGTGCATGACTGTAAGTAAAAGTCCATGGGAGTTTGTGTGTGTTTCTTGTGTATGTGTGTGTCGGGACCACGTTTGTGAGTATGTTAGGGCAGTTCCAACTGTTGATGGCTATGCCGGGGACCCAGTGTGAGTGCTGTGTTGTGCGTGTGATAGTGTCTGTGTGTGTGTGTGTGTGTTTTGCTGGATACCATTGTGTATGTCTGTAAGAAAAAGTCGTAGGGTGTTTTTGTGTGTTTCTTCTGCATGTGTGTTTCGGGACCACGTTTGTGAATATGTTAAGGTAATTCCAAGTGTTCATGGCTCTGCTGGAGATCCAATGTGAGTGCTCTGTCGTGAGTGTGCCTTTTGTGTGTGTGTGTGTGTGTGTGTGTGTGTGTTTGCAGGAAACCATTGTGTATGCCTGCAAGAAAAAGTCGATGGGTGTTTGTGTGTGTTATTTGTATATGTGTGTGTCAGGACCATGTTTGTGATTATGTTAAAGCAGTTCCAAGTGTTGACGGCTGTGTTGGAGACCCAGTGTGAGTGCTGTGTTGTGAGTGTGATAGTGTGTGTGTGTCTGTGTGTGTTTCCGAACCCCCTGTGTACGCCTGTAAGAAAAATTCCATGGGTGTTTGTGTGTGTTTCTTGTGTATGCGTGTGTCAGGAAAACGTTTGTGAGTATGTTAGGGCAGTTCCAAGTGTTGATGGCTCTGCCGAGGCCCAGTGTGAGTGCTGTGTTGCGAGTGTGACAGTGTGTGTGTGTGTGTGTTTTCGGGTTACCATTGTGTATGCCTGTATGAAAAAGTCGATGGGTGTATTTGTGTGTTCTTGCGTATTGTGTTTCAGATCCACATTTGTGAGTGTGTGAGGGCAGTTCCAAGTGTTCATGAGTTTGCTGGATATCCAGTGTGAGTGTGTGTTGTGAGTGTGACAGTGTGTGTGCGTGTCTGTGTGTGTGTTTGCAGGAAACCAGTCTGTATGCCTATAAGAAAAATTCGATGGGTGTTTGTGTGTGTTTCTTCTGTATGTGTGTGTCGGGACCACATTTGTGAATATGTTAGGGCAGTTCCAAGTGTTGATGGCTCTGCTGGAGACCCAGTGAGAGTGCTGTGTTGTGAGTGTGACAGTGTGTGTGTGTCTGTGTGTGTGTGTGTGTTTGGGGGAACCCCACAGTGTATGCTTCTAAGAAAAAGTCGATGGGTGTTTGTGTGTGTTTCTTGTGTATGTGTGTGTCGGGACCACGTATGAGAGTATTTTGTGGCAGTTCCAAGCGCCAGAGTGAATGCTGTGTTGTGAGTGTGGCAGTGTGTGTTTCTGTGTGTGTTTGTGTTGGTGGGAAAACATTGTGTATGCCTGTAAGAATAAGTCGATGGATGTTTGTGTGAGTTTCATGTGTATGTGTGTGTCGCGACCACATTTGTCAATATTTTAAGGCAGTTCCAAGTGTTGATGGTTCTGCTGGATACCCATTGTGAGTGGTGTGTTGTAAGTGTGACTGTGTGTGTGTGTGTTCAAGGGAAACCGTTGTGTATGCCTGCAAGAAAAAGTCGATGGGTGTTTGTGTGTGTTATTTGTATATGTGTGTGTCAGGACCATGTTTGTGATTATGTTAAAGCAGTTCCAAGTGTTGACGGCTGTGTTGGAGACCCAGTGTGAGTGCTGTGTTGTGAGTGTGATAGTGTGTGTGTGTCTGTGTGTGTTTCCGAACCCCCTGTGTACGCCTGTAAGAAAAATTCCATGGGTGTTTGTGTGTGTTTCTTGTGTATGCGTGTGTCAGGAAAACGTTTGTGAGTATGTTAGGGCAGTTCCAAGTGTTGATGGCTCTGCCGAGGCCCAGTGTGAGTGCTGTGTTGCGAGTGTGACAGTGTGTGTGTGTGTGTGTGTGTGTTTTCGGGTTACCATTGTGTATGCCTGTATGAAAAAGTCGATGGGTGTATTTGTGTGTTCTTGCGTATTGTGTTTCAGATCCACATTTGTGAGTGTGTGAGGGCAGTTCCAAGTGTTCATGAGTTTGCTGGATATCCAGTGTGAGTGTGTGTTGTGAGTGTGACAGTGTGTGTGCGTGTCTGTGTGTGTGTTTGCAGGAAACCAGTCTGTATGCCTATAAGAAAAATTCGATGGGTGTTTGTGTGTGTTTCTTCTGTATGTGTGTGTCGGGACCACATTTGTGAATATGTTAGGGCAGTTCCAAGTGTTGATGGCTCTGCTGGAGACCCAGTGAGAGTGCTGTGTTGTGAGTGTGACAGTGTGTGTGTGTCTGTGTGTGTGTGTGTGTGTTTGGGGGAACCCCACAGTGTATGCTTCTAAGAAAAAGTCGATGGGTGTTTGTGTGTGTTTCTTGTGTATGTGTGTGTCGGGACCACGTATAAGAGTATTTTGTGGCAGTTCCAAGCGCCAGAGTGAATGCTGTGTTGTGAGTGTGGCAGTGTGTGTTTCTGTGTGTGTTTGTGTTGGCGGGAAAACATTGTGTATGCCTGTAAGAATAAGTCGATGGATGTTTGTGTGAGTTTCATGTGTATGTGTGTGTCGCGACCACATTTGTCAATATTTTAAGGCAGTTCCAAGTGTTGATGGTTCTGCTGGATACCCATTGTGAGTGGTGTGTTGTAAGTGTGACTGTGTGTGTGTGTGTTCAAGGGAAACCGTTGTGTATGCCTGTAAGAAAAAGTCGATGGGTGTTTGTGTGCGTTTCTTGTGTATGTGTGTGTCGGGAAAACGTTTGGGAGTATGTTAGGGCAGTTCCAAGTGTTGATGGCTCTGCCGAGGACCAGTGTGAGTGCTGTGTTGCGAGTGTGACAGTGTGTGTGTGTGTGTTTTCGGGTAACCATTGTGTATGCCTGTATGAAAAAGTCGATGGGTGTATTTGTGTGTTCTTGCGTATTGTGTTTCAGATCCACATTTGTGAGTGTGTGAGGGCAGTTCCAAGTCTTCATGAGTTTGCAGGATATCCAGTGTGAGTGTGTGTTGTGAGTGTGACAGTGTGTGTGCGTGTCTGTGTGTGTGTTTGCAGGAAACCAGTCTGTATGCCTATAAGAAAAATTCGATGGGTGTTTGTGTGTGTTTTTTCTGTATGTGTGTGTCGGGACCACATTTGTGAATATGTTAGGGCAGTTCCAAGTGTTGATGGCTCTGCTGGAGACCCAGTGAGAGTGCTGTGTTGTGAGTGTGATAGTGTGTGTGTGTCTGTGTGTGTGTGTGTGTGTTTGGGGGAACCCCACAGTGTATGCTTCTAAGAAAAAGTCGATGGGTGTTTGTGTGTGTTTCTTGTGTATGTGTGTGTCGAGACCACGTATGTGAGTATGTTGTGGCAGTTCCAAGTGCCAGTGTGAATGCTGTGTTGTGAGTGTGGCAGTGTGTGTTTCTGTGTGTGTTTGTGTTGGCGGGAAAACATTGTGTATGCCTGTAAGAATAAGTCGATGGATGTTTGTGTGAGTTTCATGTGTATGTGTGTGTCGCGACCACATTTGTCAATATTTTAAGGCAGTTCCAAGTGTTGATGGTTCTGCTGGATACCCATTGTGAGTGCTGTGTTGTAAGTGTGACTGTGTGTGTGTGTGTTCACGGGAAACCGTTGTGTATGCCTGTAAGAAAAAGTCGATGGGTGTTTGTGTGTGATTCTTGTGTATGTGTGTGTCGGTGAAACGTTTGTGAGTATGTTAGGGCAGTTCCAAGTGTTGATGGCTCTGCCGAGGTCCAGTGTGCGTACTGTGCTGTTAGTGTGACAGTGTGTGTGTGTGTGTGTGTGTGTTTGGGGAAACCCCACTCTGTCTCCCTGTAACAAAATGTTGATGGGTGTTTGTGTGTGTTTCTTCTGTATGTGTGTGTCGGGACCACGTTTGTTTGTATGTTAGGGCAGATTCAAGTGCCAGTGTGAATGCTGTGTTGTGAGTGTGATAGTGTGTGTGTGTGTGTTTGCGGAAACCATTGTGCATGACTGTAAGTAAAAGTCCATGGGAGTTTGTGTGTGTTTCTTGTGTATGTGTGTGTCGGGACCACGTTTGTGAGTATGTTAGGGCAGTTCCAACTGTTGATGGCTATGCCGGGGACCCAGTGTGAGTGCTGTGTTGTGCGTGTGATAGTGTCTGTGTGTGTGTGTGTGTGTTTTGCTGGATACCATTGTGTATGTCTGTAAGAAAAAGTCGTAGGGTGTTTTTGTGTGTTTCTTCTGCATGTGTGTTTCGGGACCACGTTTGTGAATATGTTAAGGTAATTCCAAGTGTTCATGGCTCTGCTGGTCCAAGTGTTGATGGTTCTGCTGGATACCCATTGTGAGTGGTGTGTTGTAAGTGTGACTGTGTGTGTGTGTGTTCAAGGGAAACCGTTGTGTATGCCTGCAAGAAAAAGTCGATGGGTGTTTGTGTGTGTTATTTGTATATGTGTGTGTCAGGACCATGTTTGTGATTATGTTAAAGCAGTTCCAAGTGTTGACGGCTGTGTTGGAGACCCAGTGTGAGTGCTGTGTTGTGAGTGTGATAGTGTGTGTGTGTCTGTGTGTGTTTCCGAACCCCCTGTGTACGCCTGTAAGAAAAATTCCATGGGTGTTTGTGTGTGTTTCTTGTGTATGCGTGTGTCAGGAAAACGTTTGTGAGTATGTTAGGGCAGTTCCAAGTGTTGATGGCTCTGCCGAGGCCCAGTGTGAGTGCTGTGTTGCGAGTGTGACAGTGTGTGTGTGTGTGTGTGTGTTTTCGGGTTACCATTGTGTATGCCTGTATGAAAAAGTCGATGGGTGTATTTGTGTGTTCTTGCGTATTGTGTTTCAGATCCACATTTGTGAGTGTGTGAGGGCAGTTCCAAGTGTTCATGAGTTTGCTGGATATCCAGTGTGAGTGTGTGTTGTGAGTGTGACAGTGTGTGTGCGTGTCTGTGTGTGTGTTTGCAGGAAACCAGTCTGTATGCCTATAAGAAAAATTCGATGGGTGTTTGTGTGTGTTTCTTCTGTATGTGTGTGTCGGGACCACATTTGTGAATATGTTAGGGCAGTTCCAAGTGTTGATGGCTCTGCTGGAGACCCAGTGAGAGTGCTGTGTTGTGAGTGTGACAGTGTGTGTGTGTCTGTGTGTGTGTGTGTGTGTTTGGGGGAACCCCACAGTGTATGCTTCTAAGAAAAAGTCGATGGGTGTTTGTGTGTGTTTCTTGTGTATGTGTGTGTCGGGACCACGTATAAGAGTATTTTGTGGCAGTTCCAAGCGCCAGAGTGAATGCTGTGTTGTGAGTGTGGCAGTGTGTGTTTCTGTGTGTGTTTGTGTTGGCGGGAAAACATTGTGTATGCCTGTAAGAATAAGTCGATGGATGTTTGTGTGAGTTTCATGTGTATGTGTGTGTCGCGACCACATTTGTCAATATTTTAAGGCAGTTCCAAGTGTTGATGGTTCTGCTGGATACCCATTGTGAGTGGTGTGTTGTAAGTGTGACTGTGTGTGTGTGTGTTCAAGGGAAACCGTTGTGTATGCCTGTAAGAAAAAGTCGATGGGTGTTTGTGTGCGTTTCTTGTGTATGTGTGTGTCGGGAAAACGTTTGGGAGTATGTTAGGGCAGTTCCAAGTGTTGATGGCTCTGCCGAGGACCAGTGTGAGTGCTGTGTTGCGAGTGTGACAGTGTGTGTGTGTGTGTTTTCGGGTAACCATTGTGTATGCCTGTATGAAAAAGTCGATGGGTGTATTTGTGTGTTCTTGCGTATTGTGTTTCAGATCCACATTTGTGAGTGTGTGAGGGCAGTTCCAAGTCTTCATGAGTTTGCAGGATATCCAGTGTGAGTGTGTGTTGTGAGTGTGACAGTGTGTGTGCGTGTCTGTGTGTGTGTTTGCAGGAAACCAGTCTGTATGCCTATAAGAAAAATTCGATGGGTGTTTGTGTGTGTTTTTTCTGTATGTGTGTGTCGGGACCACATTTGTGAATATGTTAGGGCAGTTCCAAGTGTTGATGGCTCTGCTGGAGACCCAGTGAGAGTGCTGTGTTGTGAGTGTGATAGTGTGTGTGTGTCTGTGTGTGTGTGTGTGTGTTTGGGGGAACCCCACAGTGTATGCTTCTAAGAAAAAGTCGATGGGTGTTTGTGTGTGTTTCTTGTGTATGTGTGTGTCGAGACCACGTATGTGAGTATGTTGTGGCAGTTCCAAGTGCCAGTGTGAATGCTGTGTTGTGAGTGTGGCAGTGTGTGTTTCTGTGTGTGTTTGTGTTGGCGGGAAAACATTGTGTATGCCTGTAAGAATAAGTCGATGGATGTTTGTGTGAGTTTCATGTGTATGTGTGTGTCGCGACCACATTTGTCAATATTTTAAGGCAGTTCCAAGTGTTGATGGTTCTGCTGGATACCCATTGTGAGTGCTGTGTTGTAAGTGTGACTGTGTGTGTGTGTGTTCACGGGAAACCGTTGTGTATGCCTGTAAGAAAAAGTCGATGGGTGTTTGTGTGTGATTCTTGTGTATGTGTGTGTCGGTGAAACGTTTGTGAGTATGTTAGGGCAGTTCCAAGTGTTGATGGCTCTGCCGAGGTCCAGTGTGCGTACTGTGCTGTTAGTGTGACAGTGTGTGTGTGTGTGTGTGTGTGTTTGGGGAAACCCCACTCTGTCTCCCTGTAACAAAATGTTGATGGGTGTTTGTGTGTGTTTCTTCTGTATGTGTGTGTCGGGACCACGTTTGTTTGTATGTTAGGGCAGATTCAAGTGCCAGTGTGAATGCTGTGTTGTGAGTGTGATAGTGTGTGTGTGTGTGTTTGCGGAAACCATTGTGCATGACTGTAAGTAAAAGTCCATGGGAGTTTGTGTGTGTTTCTTGTGTATGTGTGTGTCGGGACCACGTTTGTGAGTATGTTAGGGCAGTTCCAACTGTTGATGGCTATGCCGGGGACCCAGTGTGAGTGCTGTGTTGTGCGTGTGATAGTGTCTGTGTGTGTGTGTGTGTGTTTTGCTGGATACCATTGTGTATGTCTGTAAGAAAAAGTCGTAGGGTGTTTTTGTGTGTTTCTTCTGCATGTGTGTTTCGGGACCACGTTTGTGAATATGTTAAGGTAATTCCAAGTGTTCATGGCTCTGCTGGAGATCCAATGTGAGTGCTCTGTCGTGAGTGTGCCTTTTGTGTGTGTGTGTGTGTGTGTGTGTGTGTGTGTTTGCAGGAAACCATTGTGTATGCCTGCAAGAAAAAGTCGATGGGTGTTTGTGTGTGTTATTTGTATATGTGTGTGTCAGGACCATGTTTGTGATTATGTTAAAGCAGTTCCAAGTGTTGACGGCTGTGTTGGAGACCCAGTGTGAGTGCTGTGTTGTGAGTGTGATAGTGTGTGTGTGTCTGTGTGTGTTTCCGAACCCCCTGTGTACGCCTGTAAGAAAAATTCCATGGGTGTTTGTGTGTGTTTCTTGTGTATGCGTGTGTCAGGAAAACGTTTGTGAGTATGTTAGGGCAGTTCCAAGTGTTGATGGCTCTGCCGAGGCCCAGTGTGAGTGCTGTGTTGCGAGTGTGACAGTGTGTGTGTGTGTGTGTGTGTTTTCGGGTTACCATTGTGTATGCCTGTATGAAAAAGTCGATGGGTGTATTTGTGTGTTCTTGCGTATTGTGTTTCAGATCCACATTTGTGAGTGTGTGAGGGCAGTTCCAAGTGTTCATGAGTTTGCTGGATATCCAGTGTGAGTGTGTGTTGTGAGTGTGACAGTGTGTGTGCGTGTCTGTGTGTGTGTTTGCAGGAAACCAGTCTGTATGCCTATAAGAAAAATTCGATGGGTGTTTGTGTGTGTTTCTTCTGTATGTGTGTGTCGGGACCACATTTGTGAATATGTTAGGGCAGTTCCAAGTGTTGATGGCTCTGCTGGAGACCCAGTGAGAGTGCTGTGTTGTGAGTGTGACAGTGTGTGTGTGTCTGTGTGTGTGTGTGTGTTTGGGGGAACCCCACAGTGTATGCTTCTAAGAAAAAGTCGATGGGTGTTTGTGTGTGTTTCTTGTGTATGTGTGTGTCGGGACCACGTATGAGAGTATTTTGTGGCAGTTCCAAGCGCCAGAGTGAATGCTGTGTTGTGAGTGTGGCAGTGTGTGTTTCTGTGTGTGTTTGTGTTGGTGGGAAAACATTGTGTATGCCTGTAAGAATAAGTCGATGGATGTTTGTGTGAGTTTCATGTGTATGTGTGTGTCGCGACCACATTTGTCAATATTTTAAGGCAGTTCCAAGTGTTGATGGTTCTGCTGGATACCCATTGTGAGTGGTGTGTTGTAAGTGTGACTGTGTGTGTGTGTGTTCAAGGGAAACCGTTGTGTATGCCTGCAAGAAAAAGTCGATGGGTGTTTGTGTGTGTTATTTGTATATGTGTGTGTCAGGACCATGTTTGTGATTATGTTAAAGCAGTTCCAAGTGTTGACGGCTGTGTTGGAGACCCAGTGTGAGTGCTGTGTTGTGAGTGTGATAGTGTGTGTGTGTCTGTGTGTGTTTCCGAACCCCCTGTGTACGCCTGTAAGAAAAATTCCATGGGTGTTTGTGTGTGTTTCTTGTGTATGCGTGTGTCAGGAAAACGTTTGTGAGTATGTTAGGGCAGTTCCAAGTGTTGATGGCTCTGCCGAGGCCCAGTGTGAGTGCTGTGTTGCGAGTGTGACAGTGTGTGTGTGTGTGTGTGTGTGTTTTCGGGTTACCATTGTGTATGCCTGTATGAAAAAGTCGATGGGTGTATTTGTGTGTTCTTGCGTATTGTGTTTCAGATCCACATTTGTGAGTGTGTGAGGGCAGTTCCAAGTGTTCATGAGTTTGCTGGATATCCAGTGTGAGTGTGTGTTGTGAGTGTGACAGTGTGTGTGCGTGTCTGTGTGTGTGTTTGCAGGAAACCAGTCTGTATGCCTATAAGAAAAATTCGATGGGTGTTTGTGTGTGTTTCTTCTGTATGTGTGTGTCGGGACCACATTTGTGAATATGTTAGGGCAGTTCCAAGTGTTGATGGCTCTGCTGGAGACCCAGTGAGAGTGCTGTGTTGTGAGTGTGACAGTGTGTGTGTGTCTGTGTGTGTGTGTGTGTGTTTGGGGGAACCCCACAGTGTATGCTTCTAAGAAAAAGTCGATGGGTGTTTGTGTGTGTTTCTTGTGTATGTGTGTGTCGGGACCACGTATAAGAGTATTTTGTGGCAGTTCCAAGCGCCAGAGTGAATGCTGTGTTGTGAGTGTGGCAGTGTGTGTTTCTGTGTGTGTTTGTGTTGGCGGGAAAACATTGTGTATGCCTGTAAGAATAAGTCGATGGATGTTTGTGTGAGTTTCATGTGTATGTGTGTGTCGCGACCACATTTGTCAATATTTTAAGGCAGTTCCAAGTGTTGATGGTTCTGCTGGATACCCATTGTGAGTGGTGTGTTGTAAGTGTGACTGTGTGTGTGTGTGTTCAAGGGAAACCGTTGTGTATGCCTGTAAGAAAAAGTCGATGGGTGTTTGTGTGCGTTTCTTGTGTATGTGTGTGTCGGGAAAACGTTTGGGAGTATGTTAGGGCAGTTCCAAGTGTTGATGGCTCTGCCGAGGACCAGTGTGAGTGCTGTGTTGCGAGTGTGACAGTGTGTGTGTGTGTGTTTTCGGGTAACCATTGTGTATGCCTGTATGAAAAAGTCGATGGGTGTATTTGTGTGTTCTTGCGTATTGTGTTTCAGATCCACATTTGTGAGTGTGTGAGGGCAGTTCCAAGTCTTCATGAGTTTGCAGGATATCCAGTGTGAGTGTGTGTTGTGAGTGTGACAGTGTGTGTGCGTGTCTGTGTGTGTGTTTGCAGGAAACCAGTCTGTATGCCTATAAGAAAAATTCGATGGGTGTTTGTGTGTGTTTTTTCTGTATGTGTGTGTCGGGACCACATTTGTGAATATGTTAGGGCAGTTCCAAGTGTTGATGGCTCTGCTGGAGACCCAGTGAGAGTGCTGTGTTGTGAGTGTGATAGTGTGTGTGTGTCTGTGTGTGTGTGTGTGTGTTTGGGGGAACCCCACAGTGTATGCTTCTAAGAAAAAGTCGATGGGTGTTTGTGTGTGTTTCTTGTGTATGTGTGTGTCGAGACCACGTATGTGAGTATGTTGTGGCAGTTCCAAGTGCCAGTGTGAATGCTGTGTTGTGAGTGTGGCAGTGTGTGTTTCTGTGTGTGTTTGTGTTGGCGGGAAAACATTGTGTATGCCTGTAAGAATAAGTCGATGGATGTTTGTGTGAGTTTCATGTGTATGTGTGTGTCGCGACCACATTTGTCAATATTTTAAGGCAGTTCCAAGTGTTGATGGTTCTGCTGGATACCCATTGTGAGTGCTGTGTTGTAAGTGTGACTGTGTGTGTGTGTGTTCACGGGAAACCGTTGTGTATGCCTGTAAGAAAAAGTCGATGGGTGTTTGTGTGTGATTCTTGTGTATGTGTGTGTCGGTGAAACGTTTGTGAGTATGTTAGGGCAGTTCCAAGTGTTGATGGCTCTGCCGAGGTCCAGTGTGCGTACTGTGCTGTTAGTGTGACAGTGTGTGTGTGTGTGTGTGTGTGTTTGGGGAAACCCCACTCTGTCTCCCTGTAACAAAATGTTGATGGGTGTTTGTGTGTGTTTCTTCTGTATGTGTGTGTCGGGACCACGTTTGTTTGTATGTTAGGGCAGATTCAAGTGCCAGTGTGAATGCTGTGTTGTGAGTGTGATAGTGTGTGTGTGTGTGTTTGCGGAAACCATTGTGCATGACTGTAAGTAAAAGTCCATGGGAGTTTGTGTGTGTTTCTTGTGTATGTGTGTGTCGGGACCACGTTTGTGAGTATGTTAGGGCAGTTCCAACTGTTGATGGCTATGCCGGGGACCCAGTGTGAGTGCTGTGTTGTGCGTGTGATAGTGTCTGTGTGTGTGTGTGTGTGTTTTGCTGGATACCATTGTGTATGTCTGTAAGAAAAAGTCGTAGGGTGTTTTTGTGTGTTTCTTCTGCATGTGTGTTTCGGGACCACGTTTGTGAATATGTTAAGGTAATTCCAAGTGTTCATGGCTCTGCTGGAGATCCAATGTGAGTGCTCTGTCGTGAGTGTGCCTTTTGTGTGTGTGTGTGTGTGTGTGTGTGTGTTTGCAGGAAACCGTTGTGTATGCCTGCAAGAAAAAGTCGATGGGTGTTTGTGTGTGTTATTTGTATATGTGTGTGTCAGGACCATGTTTGTGATTATGTTAAAGCAGTTCCAAGTGTTGACGGCTGTGTTGGAGACCCAGTGTGAGTGCTGTGTTGTGAGTGTGATAGTGTGTGTGTGTCTGTGTGTGTTTCCGAACCCCCTGTGTACGCCTGTAAGAAAAATTCCATGGGTGTTTGTGTGTGTTTCTTGTGTATGCGTGTGTCAGGAAAACGTTTGTGAGTATGTTAGGGCAGTTCCAAGTGTTGATGGCTCTGCCGAGGCCCAGTGTGAGTGCTGTGTTGCGAGTGTGACAGTGTGTGTGTGTGTGTGTGTGTGTGTTTTCGGGTTACCATTGTGTATGCCTGTATGAAAAAGTCGATGGGTGTATTTGTGTGTTCTTGCGTATTGTGTTTCAGATCCACATTTGTGAGTGTGTGAGGGCAGTTCCAAGTGTTCATGAGTTTGCTGGATATCCAGTGTGAGTGTGTGTTGTGAGTGTGACAGTGTGTGTGCGTGTCTGTGTGTGTGTTTGCAGGAAACCAGTCTGTATGCCTATAAGAAAAATTCGATGGGTGTTTGTGTGTGTTTCTTCTGTATGTGTGTGTCGGGACCACATTTGTGAATATGTTAGGGCAGTTCCAAGTGTTGATGGCTCTGCTGGAGACCCAGTGAGAGTGCTGTGTTGTGAGTGTGACAGTGTGTGTGTGTCTGTGTGTGTGTGTGTGTTTGGGGGAACCCCACAGTGTATGCTTCTAAGAAAAAGTCGATGGGTGTTTGTGTGTGTTTCTTGTGTATGTGTGTGTCGGGACCACGTATGAGAGTATTTTGTGGCAGTTCCAAGCGCCAGAGTGAATGCTGTGTTGTGAGTGTGGCAGTGTGTGTTTCTGTGTGTGTTTGTGTTGGTGGGAAAACATTGTGTATGCCTGTAAGAATAAGTCGATGGATGTTTGTGTGAGTTTCATGTGTATGTGTGTGTCGCGACCACATTTGTCAATATTTTAAGGCAGTTCCAAGTGTTGATGGTTCTGCTGGATACCCATTGTGAGTGGTGTGTTGTAAGTGTGACTGTGTGTGTGTGTGTTCAAGGGAAACCGTTGTGTATGCCTGCAAGAAAAAGTCGATGGGTGTTTGTGTGTGTTATTTGTATATGTGTGTGTCAGGACCATGTTTGTGATTATGTTAAAGCAGTTCCAAGTGTTGACGGCTGTGTTGGAGACCCAGTGTGAGTGCTGTGTTGTGAGTGTGATAGTGTGTGTGTGTCTGTGTGTGTTTCCGAACCCCCTGTGTACGCCTGTAAGAAAAATTCCATGGGTGTTTGTGTGTGTTTCTTGTGTATGCGTGTGTCAGGAAAACGTTTGTGAGTATGTTAGGGCAGTTCCAAGTGTTGATGGCTCTGCCGAGGCCCAGTGTGAGTGCTGTGTTGCGAGTGTGACAGTGTGTGTGTGTGTGTGTGTGTGTGTTTTCGGGTTACCATTGTGTATGCCTGTATGAAAAAGTCGATGGGTGTATTTGTGTGTTCTTGCGTATTGTGTTTCAGATCCACATTTGTGAGTGTGTGAGGGCAGTTCCAAGTGTTCATGAGTTTGCTGGATATCCAGTGTGAGTGTGTGTTGTGAGTGTGACAGTGTGTGTGCGTGTCTGTGTGTGTGTTTGCAGGAAACCAGTCTGTATGCCTATAAGAAAAATTCGATGGGTGTTTGTGTGTGTTTCTTCTGTATGTGTGTGTCGGGACCACATTTGTGAATATGTTAGGGCAGTTCCAAGTGTTGATGGCTCTGCTGGAGACCCAGTGAGAGTGCTGTGTTGTGAGTGTGACAGTGTGTGTGTGTCTGTGTGTGTGTGTGTGTGTTTGGGGGAACCCCACAGTGTATGCTTCTAAGAAAAAGTCGATGGGTGTTTGTGTGTGTTTCTTGTGTATGTGTGTGTCGGGACCACGTATAAGAGTATTTTGTGGCAGTTCCAAGCGCCAGAGTGAATGCTGTGTTGTGAGTGTGGCAGTGTGTGTTTCTGTGTGTGTTTGTGTTGGCGGGAAAACATTGTGTATGCCTGTAAGAATAAGTCGATGGATGTTTGTGTGAGTTTCATGTGTATGTGTGTGTCGCGACCACATTTGTCAATATTTTAAGGCAGTTCCAAGTGTTGATGGTTCTGCTGGATACCCATTGTGAGTGGTGTGTTGTAAGTGTGACTGTGTGTGTGTGTGTTCAAGGGAAACCGTTGTGTATGCCTGTAAGAAAAAGTCGATGGGTGTTTGTGTGCGTTTCTTGTGTATGTGTGTGTCGGGAAAACGTTTGGGAGTATGTTAGGGCAGTTCCAAGTGTTGATGGCTCTGCCGAGGACCAGTGTGAGTGCTGTGTTGCGAGTGTGACAGTGTGTGTGTGTGTGTTTTCGGGTAACCATTGTGTATGCCTGTATGAAAAAGTCGATGGGTGTATTTGTGTGTTCTTGCGTATTGTGTTTCAGATCCACATTTGTGAGTGTGTGAGGGCAGTTCCAAGTCTTCATGAGTTTGCAGGATATCCAGTGTGAGTGTGTGTTGTGAGTGTGACAGTGTGTGTGCGTGTCTGTGTGTGTGTTTGCAGGAAACCAGTCTGTATGCCTATAAGAAAAATTCGATGGGTGTTTGTGTGTGTTTTTTCTGTATGTGTGTGTCGGGACCACATTTGTGAATATGTTAGGGCAGTTCCAAGTGTTGATGGCTCTGCTGGAGACCCAGTGAGAGTGCTGTGTTGTGAGTGTGATAGTGTGTGTGTGTCTGTGTGTGTGTGTGTGTGTTTGGGGGAACCCCACAGTGTATGCTTCTAAGAAAAAGTCGATGGGTGTTTGTGTGTGTTTCTTGTGTATGTGTGTGTCGAGACCACGTATGTGAGTATGTTGTGGCAGTTCCAAGTGCCAGTGTGAATGCTGTGTTGTGAGTGTGGCAGTGTGTGTTTCTGTGTGTGTTTGTGTTGGCGGGAAAACATTGTGTATGCCTGTAAGAATAAGTCGATGGATGTTTGTGTGAGTTTCATGTGTATGTGTGTGTCGCGACCACATTTGTCAATATTTTAAGGCAGTTCCAAGTGTTGATGGTTCTGCTGGATACCCATTGTGAGTGCTGTGTTGTAAGTGTGACTGTGTGTGTGTGTGTTCACGGGAAACCGTTGTGTATGCCTGTAAGAAAAAGTCGATGGGTGTTTGTGTGTGATTCTTGTGTATGTGTGTGTCGGTGAAACGTTTTTGAGTATGTTAGGGCAGTTCCAAGTGTTGATGGCTCTGCCGAGGTCCAGTGTGCGTACTGTGCTGTTAGTGTGACAGTGTGTGTGTGTGTGTGTGTGTGTGTTTGGGGAAACCCCACTCTGTCTCCCTGTAACAAAATGTTGATGGGTGTTTGTGTGTGTTTCTTCTGTATGTGTGTGTCGGGACCACGTTTGTTTGTATGTTAGGGCAGATTCAAGTGCCAGTGTGAATGCTGTGTTGTGAGTGTGATAGTGTGTGTGTGTGTGTTTGCGGAAACCATTGTGCATGACTGTAAGTAAAAGTCCATGGGAGTTTGTGTGTGTTTCTTGTGTATGTGTGTGTCGGGACCACGTTTGTGAGTATGTTAGGGCAGTTCCAACTGTTGATGGCTATGCCGGGGACCCAGTGTGAGTGCTGTGTTGTGCGTGTGATAGTGTCTGTGTGTGTGTGTGTGTGTTTTGCTGGATACCATTGTGTATGTCTGTAAGAAAAAGTCGTAGGGTGTTTTTGTGTGTTTCTTCTGCATGTGTGTTTCGGGACCACGTTTGTGAATATGTTAAGGTAATTCCAAGTGTTCATGGCTCTGCTGGAGATCCAATGTGAGTGCTCTGTCGTGAGTGTGCCTTTTGTGTGTGTGTGTGTGTGTGTGTGTGTTTGCAGGAAACCATTGTGTATGCCTGCAAGAAAAAGTCGATGGGTGTTTGTGTGTGTTATTTGTATATGTGTGTGTCAGGACCATGTTTGTGATTATGTTAAAGCAGTTCCAAGTGTTGACGGCTGTGTTGGAGACCCAGTGTGAGTGCTGTGTTGTGAGTGTGATAGTGTGTGTGTGTCTGTGTGTGTTTCCGAACCCCCTGTGTACGCCTGTAAGAAAAATTCCATGGGTGTTTGTGTGTGTTTCTTGTGTATGCGTGTGTCAGGAAAACGTTTGTGAGTATGTTAGGGCAGTTCCAAGTGTTGATGGCTCTGCCGAGGCCCAGTGTGAGTGCTGTGTTGCGAGTGTGACAGTGTGTGTGTGTGTGTGTGTTTTCGGGTTACCATTGTGTATGCCTGTATGAAAAAGTCGATGGGTGTATTTGTGTGTTCTTGCGTATTGTGTTTCAGATCCACATTTGTGAGTGTGTGAGGGCAGTTCCAAGTGTTCATGAGTTTGCTGGATATCCAGTGTGAGTGTGTGTTGTGAGTGTGACAGTGTGTGTGCGTGTCTGTGTGTGTGTTTGCAGGAAACCAGTCTGTATGCCTATAAGAAAAATTCGATGGGTGTTTGTGTGTGTTTCTTCTGTATGTGTGTGTCGGGACCACATTTGTGAATATGTTAGGGCAGTTCCAAGTGTTGATGGCTCTGCTGGAGACCCAGTGAGAGTGCTGTGTTGTGAGTGTGACAGTGTGTGTGTGTCTGTGTGTGTGTGTGTGTTTGGGGGAACCCCACAGTGTATGCTTCTAAGAAAAAGTCGATGGGTGTTTGTGTGTGTTTCTTGTGTATGTGTGTGTCGGGACCACGTATGAGAGTATTTTGTGGCAGTTCCAAGCGCCAGAGTGAATGCTGTGTTGTGAGTGTGGCAGTGTGTGTTTCTGTGTGTGTTTGTGTTGGTGGGAAAACATTGTGTATGCCTGTAAGAATAAGTCGATGGATGTTTGTGTGAGTTTCATGTGTATGTGTGTGTCGCGACCACATTTGTCAATATTTTAAGGCAGTTCCAAGTGTTGATGGTTCTGCTGGATACCCATTGTGAGTGGTGTGTTGTAAGTGTGACTGTGTGTGTGTGTGTTCAAGGGAAACCGTTGTGTATGCCTGCAAGAAAAAGTCGATGGGTGTTTGTGTGTGTTATTTGTATATGTGTGTGTCAGGACCATGTTTGTGATTATGTTAAAGCAGTTCCAAGTGTTGACGGCTGTGTTGGAGACCCAGTGTGAGTGCTGTGTTGTGAGTGTGATAGTGTGTGTGTGTCTGTGTGTGTTTCCGAACCCCCTGTGTACGCCTGTAAGAAAAATTCCATGGGTGTTTGTGTGTGTTTCTTGTGTATGCGTGTGTCAGGAAAACGTTTGTGAGTATGTTAGGGCAGTTCCAAGTGTTGATGGCTCTGCCGAGGCCCAGTGTGAGTGCTGTGTTGCGAGTGTGACAGTGTGTGTGTGTGTGTGTGTGTGTGTTTTCGGGTTACCATTGTGTATGCCTGTATGAAAAAGTCGATGGGTGTATTTGTGTGTTCTTGCGTATTGTGTTTCAGATCCACATTTGTGAGTGTGTGAGGGCAGTTCCAAGTGTTCATGAGTTTGCTGGATATCCAGTGTGAGTGTGTGTTGTGAGTGTGACAGTGTGTGTGCGTGTCTGTGTGTGTGTTTGCAGGAAACCAGTCTGTATGCCTATAAGAAAAATTCGATGGGTGTTTGTGTGTGTTTCTTCTGTATGTGTGTGTCGGGACCACATTTGTGAATATGTTAGGGCAGTTCCAAGTGTTGATGGCTCTGCTGGAGACCCAGTGAGAGTGCTGTGTTGTGAGTGTGACAGTGTGTGTGTGTCTGTGTGTGTGTGTGTGTGTTTGGGGGAACCCCACAGTGTATGCTTCTAAGAAAAAGTCGATGGGTGTTTGTGTGTGTTTCTTGTGTATGTGTGTGTCGGGACCACGTATAAGAGTATTTTGTGGCAGTTCCAAGCGCCAGAGTGAATGCTGTGTTGTGAGTGTGGCAGTGTGTGTTTCTGTGTGTGTTTGTGTTGGCGGGAAAACATTGTGTATGCCTGTAAGAATAAGTCGATGGATGTTTGTGTGAGTTTCATGTGTATGTGTGTGTCGCGACCACATTTGTCAATATTTTAAGGCAGTTCCAAGTGTTGATGGTTCTGCTGGATACCCATTGTGAGTGGTGTGTTGTAAGTGTGACTGTGTGTGTGTGTGTTCAAGGGAAACCGTTGTGTATGCCTGTAAGAAAAAGTCGATGGGTGTTTGTGTGCGTTTCTTGTGTATGTGTGTGTCGGGAAAACGTTTGGGAGTATGTTAGGGCAGTTCCAAGTGTTGATGGCTCTGCCGAGGACCAGTGTGAGTGCTGTGTTGCGAGTGTGACAGTGTGTGTGTGTGTGTTTTCGGGTAACCATTGTGTATGCCTGTATGAAAAAGTCGATGGGTGTATTTGTGTGTTCTTGCGTATTGTGTTTCAGATCCACATTTGTGAGTGTGTGAGGGCAGTTCCAAGTCTTCATGAGTTTGCAGGATATCCAGTGTGAGTGTGTGTTGTGAGTGTGACAGTGTGTGTGCGTGTCTGTGTGTGTGTTTGCAGGAAACCAGTCTGTATGCCTATAAGAAAAATTCGATGGGTGTTTGTGTGTGTTTTTTCTGTATGTGTGTGTCGGGACCACATTTGTGAATATGTTAGGGCAGTTCCAAGTGTTGATGGCTCTGCTGGAGACCCAGTGAGAGTGCTGTGTTGTGAGTGTGATAGTGTGTGTGTGTCTGTGTGTGTGTGTGTGTGTTTGGGGGAACCCCACAGTGTATGCTTCTAAGAAAAAGTCGATGGGTGTTTGTGTGTGTTTCTTGTGTATGTGTGTGTCGAGACCACGTATGTGAGTATGTTGTGGCAGTTCCAAGTGCCAGTGTGAATGCTGTGTTGTGAGTGTGGCAGTGTGTGTTTCTGTGTGTGTTTGTGTTGGCGGGAAAACATTGTGTATGCCTGTAAGAATAAGTCGATGGATGTTTGTGTGAGTTTCATGTGTATGTGTGTGTCGCGACCACATTTGTCAATATTTTAAGGCAGTTCCAAGTGTTGATGGTTCTGCTGGATACCCATTGTGAGTGCTGTGTTGTAAGTGTGACTGTGTGTGTGTGTGTTCACGGGAAACCGTTGTGTATGCCTGTAAGAAAAAGTCGATGGGTGTTTGTGTGTGATTCTTGTGTATGTGTGTGTCGGTGAAACGTTTGTGAGTATGTTAGGGCAGTTCCAAGTGTTGATGGCTCTGCCGAGGTCCAGTGTGCGTACTGTGCTGTTAGTGTGACAGTGTGTGTGTGTGTGTGTGTGTGTGTTTGGGGAAACCCCACTCTGTCTCCCTGTAACAAAATGTTGATGGGTGTTTGTGTGTGTTTCTTCTGTATGTGTGTGTCGGGACCACGTTTGTTTGTATGTTAGGGCAGATTCAAGTGCCAGTGTGAATGCTGTGTTGTGAGTGTGATAGTGTGTGTGTGTGTGTTTGCGGAAACCATTGTGCATGACTGTAAGTAAAAGTCCATGGGAGTTTGTGTGTGTTTCTTGTGTATGTGTGTGTCGGGACCACGTTTGTGAGTATGTTAGGGCAGTTCCAACTGTTGATGGCTATGCCGGGGACCCAGTGTGAGTGCTGTGTTGTGCGTGTGATAGTGTCTGTGTGTGTGTGTGTGTGTTTTGCTGGATACCATTGTGTATGTCTGTAAGAAAAAGTCGTAGGGTGTTTTTGTGTGTTTCTTCTGCATGTGTGTTTCGGGACCACGTTTGTGAATATGTTAAGGTAATTCCAAGTGTTCATGGCTCTGCTGGAGATCCAATGTGAGTGCTCTGTCGTGAGTGTGCCTTTTGTGTGTGTGTGTGTGTGTGTGTGTGTGTGTTTGCAGGAAACCATTGTGTATGCCTGCAAGAAAAAGTCGATGGGTGTTTGTGTGTGTTATTTGTATATGTGTGTGTCAGGACCATGTTTGTGATTATGTTAAAGCAGTTCCAAGTGTTGACGGCTGTGTTGGAGACCCAGTGTGAGTGCTGTGTTGTGAGTGTGATAGTGTGTGTGTGTCTGTGTGTGTTTCCGAACCCCCTGTGTACGCCTGTAAGAAAAATTCCATGGGTGTTTGTGTGTGTTTCTTGTGTATGCGTGTGTCAGGAAAACGTTTGTGAGTATGTTAGGGCAGTTCCAAGTGTTGATGGCTCTGCCGAGGCCCAGTGTGAGTGCTGTGTTGCGAGTGTGACAGTGTGTGTGTGTGTGTGTTTTCGGGTTACCATTGTGTATGCCTGTATGAAAAAGTCGATGGGTGTATTTGTGTGTTCTTGCGTATTGTGTTTCAGATCCACATTTGTGAGTGTGTGAGGGCAGTTCCAAGTGTTCATGAGTTTGCTGGATATCCAGTGTGAGTGTGTGTTGTGAGTGTGACAGTGTGTGTGCGTGTCTGTGTGTGTGTTTGCAGGAAACCAGTCTGTATGCCTATAAGAAAAATTCGATGGGTGTTTGTGTGTGTTTCTTCTGTATGTGTGTGTCGGGACCACATTTGTGAATATGTTAGGGCAGTTCCAAGTGTTGATGGCTCTGCTGGAGACCCAGTGAGAGTGCTGTGTTGTGAGTGTGACAGTGTGTGTGTGTCTGTGTGTGTGTGTGTGTTTGGGGGAACCCCACAGTGTATGCTTCTAAGAAAAAGTCGATGGGTGTTTGTGTGTGTTTCTTGTGTATGTGTGTGTCGGGACCACGTATGAGAGTATTTTGTGGCAGTTCCAAGCGCCAGAGTGAATGCTGTGTTGTGAGTGTGGCAGTGTGTGTTTCTGTGTGTGTTTGTGTTGGTGGGAAAACATTGTGTATGCCTGTAAGAATAAGTCGATGGATGTTTGTGTGAGTTTCATGTGTATGTGTGTGTCGCGACCACATTTGTCAATATTTTAAGGCAGTTCCAAGTGTTGATGGTTCTGCTGGATACCCATTGTGAGTGGTGTGTTGTAAGTGTGACTGTGTGTGTGTGTGTTCAAGGGAAACCGTTGTGTATGCCTGCAAGAAAAAGTCGATGGGTGTTTGTGTGTGTTATTTGTATATGTGTGTGTCAGGACCATGTTTGTGATTATGTTAAAGCAGTTCCAAGTGTTGACGGCTGTGTTGGAGACCCAGTGTGAGTGCTGTGTTGTGAGTGTGATAGTGTGTGTGTGTCTGTGTGTGTTTCCGAACCCCCTGTGTACGCCTGTAAGAAAAATTCCATGGGTGTTTGTGTGTGTTTCTTGTGTATGCGTGTGTCAGGAAAACGTTTGTGAGTATGTTAGGGCAGTTCCAAGTGTTGATGGCTCTGCCGAGGCCCAGTGTGAGTGCTGTGTTGCGAGTGTGACAGTGTGTGTGTGTGTGTGTGTGTGTTTTCGGGTTACCATTGTGTATGCCTGTATGAAAAAGTCGATGGGTGTATTTGTGTGTTCTTGCGTATTGTGTTTCAGATCCACATTTGTGAGTGTGTGAGGGCAGTTCCAAGTGTTCATGAGTTTGCTGGATATCCAGTGTGAGTGTGTGTTGTGAGTGTGACAGTGTGTGTGCGTGTCTGTGTGTGTGTTTGCAGGAAACCAGTCTGTATGCCTATAAGAAAAATTCGATGGGTGTTTGTGTGTGTTTCTTCTGTATGTGTGTGTCGGGACCACATTTGTGAATATGTTAGGGCAGTTCCAAGTGTTGATGGCTCTGCTGGAGACCCAGTGAGAGTGCTGTGTTGTGAGTGTGACAGTGTGTGTGTGTCTGTGTGTGTGTGTGTGTGTTTGGGGGAACCCCACAGTGTATGCTTCTAAGAAAAAGTCGATGGGTGTTTGTGTGTGTTTCTTGTGTATGTGTGTGTCGGGACCACGTATAAGAGTATTTTGTGGCAGTTCCAAGCGCCAGAGTGAATGCTGTGTTGTGAGTGTGGCAGTGTGTGTTTCTGTGTGTGTTTGTGTTGGCGGGAAAACATTGTGTATGCCTGTAAGAATAAGTCGATGGATGTTTGTGTGAGTTTCATGTGTATGTGTGTGTCGCGACCACATTTGTCAATATTTTAAGGCAGTTCCAAGTGTTGATGGTTCTGCTGGATACCCATTGTGAGTGGTGTGTTGTAAGTGTGACTGTGTGTGTGTGTGTTCAAGGGAAACCGTTGTGTATGCCTGTAAGAAAAAGTCGATGGGTGTTTGTGTGCGTTTCTTGTGTATGTGTGTGTCGGGAAAACGTTTGGGAGTATGTTAGGGCAGTTCCAAGTGTTGATGGCTCTGCCGAGGACCAGTGTGAGTGCTGTGTTGCGAGTGTGACAGTGTGTGTGTGTGTGTTTTCGGGTAACCATTGTGTATGCCTGTATGAAAAAGTCGATGGGTGTATTTGTGTGTTCTTGCGTATTGTGTTTCAGATCCACATTTGTGAGTGTGTGAGGGCAGTTCCAAGTCTTCATGAGTTTGCAGGATATCCAGTGTGAGTGTGTGTTGTGAGTGTGACAGTGTGTGTGCGTGTCTGTGTGTGTGTTTGCAGGAAACCAGTCTGTATGCCTATAAGAAAAATTCGATGGGTGTTTGTGTGTGTTTTTTCTGTATGTGTGTGTCGGGACCACATTTGTGAATATGTTAGGGCAGTTCCAAGTGTTGATGGCTCTGCTGGAGACCCAGTGAGAGTGCTGTGTTGTGAGTGTGATAGTGTGTGTGTGTCTGTGTGTGTGTGTGTGTGTTTGGGGGAACCCCACAGTGTATGCTTCTAAGAAAAAGTCGATGGGTGTTTGTGTGTGTTTCTTGTGTATGTGTGTGTCGAGACCACGTATGTGAGTATGTTGTGGCAGTTCCAAGTGCCAGTGTGAATGCTGTGTTGTGAGTGTGGCAGTGTGTGTTTCTGTGTGTGTTTGTGTTGGCGGGAAAACATTGTGTATGCCTGTAAGAATAAGTCGATGGATGTTTGTGTGAGTTTCATGTGTATGTGTGTGTCGCGACCACATTTGTCAATATTTTAAGGCAGTTCCAAGTGTTGATGGTTCTGCTGGATACCCATTGTGAGTGCTGTGTTGTAAGTGTGACTGTGTGTGTGTGTGTTCACGGGAAACCGTTGTGTATGCCTGTAAGAAAAAGTCGATGGGTGTTTGTGTGTGATTCTTGTGTATGTGTGTGTCGGTGAAACGTTTGTGAGTATGTTAGGGCAGTTCCAAGTGTTGATGGCTCTGCCGAGGTCCAGTGTGCGTACTGTGCTGTTAGTGTGACAGTGTGTGTGTGTGTGTGTGTGTGTTTGGGGAAACCCCACTCTGTCTCCCTGTAACAAAATGTTGATGGGTGTTTGTGTGTGTTTCTTCTGTATGTGTGTGTCGGGACCACGTTTGTTTGTATGTTAGGGCAGATTCAAGTGCCAGTGTGAATGCTGTGTTGTGAGTGTGATAGTGTGTGTGTGTGTGTTTGCGGAAACCATTGTGCATGACTGTAAGTAAAAGTCCATGGGAGTTTGTGTGTGTTTCTTGTGTATGTGTGTGTCGGGACCACGTTTGTGAGTATGTTAGGGCAGTTCCAACTGTTGATGGCTATGCCGGGGACCCAGTGTGAGTGCTGTGTTGTGCGTGTGATAGTGTCTGTGTGTGTGTGTGTGTGTTTTGCTGGATACCATTGTGTATGTCTGTAAGAAAAAGTCGTAGGGTGTTTTTGTGTGTTTCTTCTGCATGTGTGTTTCGGGACCACGTTTGTGAATATGTTAAGGTAATTCCAAGTGTTCATGGCTCTGCTGGAGATCCAATGTGAGTGCTCTGTCGTGAGTGTGCCTTTTGTGTGTGTGTGTGTGTGTGTGTGTGTGTTCAAGGGAAACCGTTGTGTATGCCTGCAAGAAAAAGGCGATGGGTGTTTGTGTGTGTTATTTGTATATGTGTGTGTCAGGACCATGTTTGTGATTATGTTAAAGCAGTTCCAAGTGTTGACGGCTGTGTTGGAGACCCAGTGTGAGTGCTGTGTTGTGAGTGTGATAGTGTGTGTGTGTCTGTGTGTGTTTCCGAACCCCCTGTGTACGCCTGTAAGAAAAATTCCATGGGTGTTTGTGTGTGTTTCTTGTGTATGCGTGTGTCAGGAAAACGTTTGTGAGTATGTTAGGGCAGTTCCAAGTGTTGATGGCTCTGCCGAGGCCCAGTGTGAGTGCTGTGTTGCGAGTGTGACAGTGTGTGTGTGTGTGTGTGTGTGTGTTTTCGGGTTACCATTGTGTATGCCTGTATGAAAAAGTCGATGGGTGTATTTGTGTGTTCTTGCGTATTGTGTTTCAGATCCACATTTGTGAGTGTGTGAGGGCAGTTCCAAGTGTTCATGAGTTTGCTGGATATCCAGTGTGAGTGTGTGTTGTGAGTGTGACAGTGTGTGTGCGTGTCTGTGTGTGTGTTTGCAGGAAACCAGTCTGTATGCCTATAAGAAAAATTCGATGGGTGTTTGTGTGTGTTTCTTCTGTATGTGTGTGTCGGGACCACATTTGTGAATATGTTAGGGCAGTTCCAAGTGTTGATGGCTCTGCTGGAGACCCAGTGAGAGTGCTGTGTTGTGAGTGTGACAGTGTGTGTGTGTCTGTGTGTGTGTGTGTGTGTTTGGGGGAACCCCACAGTGTATGCTTCTAAGAAAAAGTCGATGGGTGTTTGTGTGTGTTTCTTGTGTATGTGTGTGTCGGGACCACGTATAAGAGTATTTTGTGGCAGTTCCAAGCGCCAGAGTGAATGCTGTGTTGTGAGTGTGGCAGTGTGTGTTTCTGTGTGTGTTTGTGTTGGCGGGAAAACATTGTGTATGCCTGTAAGAATAAGTCGATGGATGTTTGTGTGAGTTTCATGTGTATGTGTGTGTCGCGACCACATTTGTCAATATTTTAAGGCAGTTCCAAGTGTTGATGGTTCTGCTGGATACCCATTGTGAGTGGTGTGTTGTAAGTGTGACTGTGTGTGTGTGTGTTCAAGGGAAACCGTTGTGTATGCCTGTAAGAAAAAGTCGATGGGTGTTTGTGTGCGTTTCTTGTGTATGTGTGTGTCGGGAAAACGTTTGGGAGTATGTTAGGGCAGTTCCAAGTGTTGATGGCTCTGCCGAGGACCAGTGTGAGTGCTGTGTTGCGAGTGTGACAGTGTGTGTGTGTGTGTTTTCGGGTAACCATTGTGTATGCCTGTATGAAAAAGTCGATGGGTGTATTTGTGTGTTCTTGCGTATTGTGTTTCAGATCCACATTTGTGAGTGTGTGAGGGCAGTTCCAAGTCTTCATGAGTTTGCAGGATATCCAGTGTGAGTGTGTGTTGTGAGTGTGACAGTGTGTGTGCGTGTCTGTGTGTGTGTTTGCAGGAAACCAGTCTGTATGCCTATAAGAAAAATTCGATGGGTGTTTGTGTGTGTTTTTTCTGTATGTGTGTGTCGGGACCACATTTGTGAATATGTTAGGGCAGTTCCAAGTGTTGATGGCTCTGCTGGAGACCCAGTGAGAGTGCTGTGTTGTGAGTGTGATAGTGTGTGTGTGTCTGTGTGTGTGTGTGTGTGTGTTTGGGGGAACCCCACAGTGTATGCTTCTAAGAAAAAGTCGATGGGTGTTTGTGTGTGTTTCTTGTGTATGTGTGTGTCGAGACCACGTATGTGAGTATGTTGTGGCAGTTCCAAGTGCCAGTGTGAATGCTGTGTTGTGAGTGTGGCAGTGTGTGTTTCTGTGTGTGTTTGTGTTGGCGGGAAAACATTGTGTATGCCTGTAAGAATAAGTCGATGGATGTTTGTGTGAGTTTCATGTGTATGTGTGTGTCGCGACCACATTTGTCAATATTTTAAGGCAGTTCCAAGTGTTGATGGTTCTGCTGGATACCCATTGTGAGTGCTGTGTTGTAAGTGTGACTGTGTGTGTGTGTGTTCACGGGAAACCGTTGTGTATGCCTGTAAGAAAAAGTCGATGGGTGTTTGTGTGTGATTCTTGTGTATGTGTGTGTCGGTGAAACGTTTGTGAGTATGTTAGGGCAGTTCCAAGTGTTGATGGCTCTGCCGAGGTCCAGTGTGCGTACTGTGCTGTTAGTGTGACAGTGTGTGTGTGTGTGTGTGTGTGTTTGGGGAAACCCCACTCTGTCTCCCTGTAACAAAATGTTGATGGGTGTTTGTGTGTGTTTCTTCTGTATGTGTGTGTCGGGACCACGTTTGTTTGTATGTTAGGGCAGATTCAAGTGCCAGTGTGAATGCTGTGTTGTGAGTGTGATAGTGTGTGTGTGTGTGTTTGCGGAAACCATTGTGCATGACTGTAAGTAAAAGTCCATGGGAGTTTGTGTGTGTTTCTTGTGTATGTGTGTGTCGGGACCACGTTTGTGAGTATGTTAGGGCAGTTCCAACTGTTGATGGCTATGCCGGGGACCCAGTGTGAGTGCTGTGTTGTGCGTGTGATAGTGTCTGTGTGTGTGTGTGTGTGTTTTGCTGGATACCATTGTGTATGTCTGTAAGAAAAAGTCGTAGGGTGTTTTTGTGTGTTTCTTCTGCATGTGTGTTTCGGGACCACGTTTGTGAATATGTTAAGGTAATTCCAAGTGTTCATGGCTCTGCTGGAGATCCAATGTGAGTGCTCTGTCGTGAGTGTGCCTTTTGTGTGTGTGTGTGTGTGTGTGTGTGTGTGTTTGCAGGAAACCGTTGTGTATGCCTGCAAGAAAAAGTCGATGGGTGTTTGTGTGTGTTATTTGTATATGTGTGTGTCAGGACCATGTTTGTGATTATGTTAAAGCAGTTCCAAGTGTTGACGGCTGTGTTGGAGACCCAGTGTGAGTGCTGTGTTGTGAGTGTGATAGTGTGTGTGTGTCTGTGTGTGTTTCCGAACCCCCTGTGTACGCCTGTAAGAAAAATTCCATGGGTGTTTGTGTGTGTTTCTTGTGTATGCGTGTGTCAGGAAAACGTTTGTGAGTATGTTAGGGCAGTTCCAAGTGTTGATGGCTCTGCCGAGGCCCAGTGTGAGTGCTGTGTTGCGAGTGTGACAGTGTGTGTGTGTGTGTGTGTGTGTGTGTTTTCGGGTTACCATTGTGTATGCCTGTATGAAAAAGTCGATGGGTGTATTTGTGTGTTCTTGCGTATTGTGTTTCAGATCCACATTTGTGAGTGTGTGAGGGCAGTTCCAAGTGTTCATGAGTTTGCTGGATATCCAGTGTGAGTGTGTGTTGTGAGTGTGACAGTGTGTGTGCGTGTCTGTGTGTGTGTTTGCAGGAAACCAGTCTGTATGCCTATAAGAAAAATTCGATGGGTGTTTGTGTGTGTTTCTTCTGTATGTGTGTGTCGGGACCACATTTGTGAATATGTTAGGGCAGTTCCAAGTGTTGATGGCTCTGCTGGAGACCCAGTGAGAGTGCTGTGTTGTGAGTGTGACAGTGTGTGTGTGTCTGTGTGTGTGTGTGTGTGTTTGGGGGAACCCCACAGTGTATGCTTCTAAGAAAAAGTCGATGGGTGTTTGTGTGTGTTTCTTGTGTATGTGTGTGTCGGGACCACGTATAAGAGTATTTTGTGGCAGTTCCAAGCGCCAGAGTGAATGCTGTGTTGTGAGTGTGGCAGTGTGTGTTTCTGTGTGTGTTTGTGTTGGCGGGAAAACATTGTGTATGCCTGTAAGAATAAGTCGATGGATGTTTGTGTGAGTTTCATGTGTATGTGTGTGTCGCGACCACATTTGTCAATATTTTAAGGCAGTTCCAAGTGTTGATGGTTCTGCTGGATACCCATTGTGAGTGGTGTGTTGTAAGTGTGACTGTGTGTGTGTGTGTTCAAGGGAAACCGTTGTGTATGCCTGTAAGAAAAAGTCGATGGGTGTTTGTGTGCGTTTCTTGTGTATGTGTGTGTCGGGAAAACGTTTGGGAGTATGTTAGGGCAGTTCCAAGTGTTGATGGCTCTGCCGAGGACCAGTGTGAGTGCTGTGTTGCGAGTGTGACAGTGTGTGTGTGTGTGTTTTCGGGTAACCATTGTGTATGCCTGTATGAAAAAGTCGATGGGTGTATTTGTGTGTTCTTGCGTATTGTGTTTCAGATCCACATTTGTGAGTGTGTGAGGGCAGTTCCAAGTCTTCATGAGTTTGCAGGATATCCAGTGTGAGTGTGTGTTGTGAGTGTGACAGTGTGTGTGCGTGTCTGTGTGTGTGTTTGCAGGAAACCAGTCTGTATGCCTATAAGAAAAATTCGATGGGTGTTTGTGTGTGTTTTTTCTGTATGTGTGTGTCGGGACCACATTTGTGAATATGTTAGGGCAGTTCCAAGTGTTGATGGCTCTGCTGGAGACCCAGTGAGAGTGCTGTGTTGTGAGTGTGATAGTGTGTGTGTGTCTGTGTGTGTGTGTGTGTGTTTGGGGGAACCCCACAGTGTATGCTTCTAAGAAAAAGTCGATGGGTGTTTGTGTGTGTTTCTTGTGTATGTGTGTGTCGAGACCACGTATGTGAGTATGTTGTGGCAGTTCCAAGTGCCAGTGTGAATGCTGTGTTGTGAGTGTGGCAGTGTGTGTTTCTGTGTGTGTTTGTGTTGGCGGGAAAACATTGTGTATGCCTGTAAGAATAAGTCGATGGATGTTTGTGTGAGTTTCATGTGTATGTGTGTGTCGCGACCACATTTGTCAATATTTTAAGGCAGTTCCAAGTGTTGATGGTTCTGCTGGATACCCATTGTGAGTGCTGTGTTGTAAGTGTGACTGTGTGTGTGTGTGTTCACGGGAAACCGTTGTGTATGCCTGTAAGAAAAAGTCGATGGGTGTTTGTGTGTGATTCTTGTGTATGTGTGTGTCGGTGAAACGTTTGTGAGTATGTTAGGGCAGTTCCAAGTGTTGATGGCTCTGCCGAGGTCCAGTGTGCGTACTGTGCTGTTAGTGTGACAGTGTGTGTGTGTGTGTGTGTGTGTTTGGGGAAACCCCACTCTGTCTCCCTGTAACAAAATGTTGATGGGTGTTTGTGTGTGTTTCTTCTGTATGTGTGTGTCGGGACCACGTTTGTTTGTATGTTAGGGCAGATTCAAGTGCCAGTGTGAATGCTGTGTTGTGAGTGTGATAGTGTGTGTGTGTGTGTTTGCGGAAACCATTGTGCATGACTGTAAGTAAAAGTCCATGGGAGTTTGTGTGTGTTTCTTGTGTATGTGTGTGTCGGGACCACGTTTGTGAGTATGTTAGGGCAGTTCCAACTGTTGATGGCTATGCCGGGGACCCAGTGTGAGTGCTGTGTTGTGCGTGTGATAGTGTCTGTGTGTGTGTGTGTGTGTTTTGCTGGATACCATTGTGTATGTCTGTAAGAAAAAGTCGTAGGGTGTTTTTGTGTGTTTCTTCTGCATGTGTGTTTCGGGACCACGTTTGTGAATATGTTAAGGTAATTCCAAGTGTTCATGGCTCTGCTGGAGATCCAATGTGAGTGCTCTGTCGTGAGTGTGCCTTTTGTGTGTGTGTGTGTGTGTGTGTGTGTTTGCAGGAAACCGTTGTGTATGCCTGCAAGAAAAAGTCGATGGGTGTTTGTGTGTGTTATTTGTATATGTGTGTGTCAGGACCATGTTTGTGATTATGTTAAAGCAGTTCCAAGTGTTGACGGCTGTGTTGGAGACCCAGTGTGAGTGCTGTGTTGTGAGTGTGATAGTGTGTGTGTGTCTGTGTGTGTTTCCGAACCCCCTGTGTACGCCTGTAAGAAAAATTCCATGGGTGTTTGTGTGTGTTTCTTGTGTATGCGTGTGTCAGGAAAACGTTTGTGAGTATGTTAGGGCAGTTCCAAGTGTTGATGGCTCTGCCGAGGCCCAGTGTGAGTGCTGTGTTGCGAGTGTGACAGTGTGTGTGTGTGTGTGTGTGTGTTTTCGGGTTACCATTGTGTATGCCTGTATGAAAAAGTCGATGGGTGTATTTGTGTGTTCTTGCGTATTGTGTTTCAGATCCACATTTGTGAGTGTGTGAGGGCAGTTCCAAGTGTTCATGAGTTTGCTGGATATCCAGTGTGAGTGTGTGTTGTGAGTGTGACAGTGTGTGTGCGTGTCTGTGTGTGTGTTTGCAGGAAACCAGTCTGTATGCCTATAAGAAAAATTCGATGGGTGTTTGTGTGTGTTTCTTCTGTATGTGTGTGTCGGGACCACATTTGTGAATATGTTAGGGCAGTTCCAAGTGTTGATGGCTCTGCTGGAGACCCAGTGAGAGTGCTGTGTTGTGAGTGTGACAGTGTGTGTGTGTCTGTGTGTGTGTGTGTGTTTGGGGGAACCCCACAGTGTATGCTTCTAAGAAAAAGTCGATGGGTGTTTGTGTGTGTTTCTTGTGTATGTGTGTGTCGGGACCACGTATGAGAGTATTTTGTGGCAGTTCCAAGCGCCAGAGTGAATGCTGTGTTGTGAGTGTGGCAGTGTGTGTTTCTGTGTGTGTTTGTGTTGGTGGGAAAACATTGTGTATGCCTGTAAGAATAAGTCGATGGATGTTTGTGTGAGTTTCATGTGTATGTGTGTGTCGCGACCACATTTGTCAATATTTTAAGGCAGTTCCAAGTGTTGATGGTTCTGCTGGATACCCATTGTGAGTGGTGTGTTGTAAGTGTGACTGTGTGTGTGTGTGTTCAAGGGAAACCGTTGTGTATGCCTGCAAGAAAAAGTCGATGGGTGTTTGTGTGTGTTATTTGTATATGTGTGTGTCAGGACCATGTTTGTGATTATGTTAAAGCAGTTCCAAGTGTTGACGGCTGTGTTGGAGACCCAGTGTGAGTGCTGTGTTGTGAGTGTGATAGTGTGTGTGTGTCTGTGTGTGTTTCCGAACCCCCTGTGTACGCCTGTAAGAAAAATTCCATGGGTGTTTGTGTGTGTTTCTTGTGTATGCGTGTGTCAGGAAAACGTTTGTGAGTATGTTAGGGCAGTTCCAAGTGTTGATGGCTCTGCCGAGGCCCAGTGTGAGTGCTGTGTTGCGAGTGTGACAGTGTGTGTGTGTGTGTGTGTGTGTGTTTTCGGGTTACCATTGTGTATGCCTGTATGAAAAAGTCGATGGGTGTATTTGTGTGTTCTTGCGTATTGTGTTTCAGATCCACATTTGTGAGTGTGTGAGGGCAGTTCCAAGTGTTCATGAGTTTGCTGGATATCCAGTGTGAGTGTGTGTTGTGAGTGTGACAGTGTGTGTGCGTGTCTGTGTGTGTGTTTGCAGGAAACCAGTCTGTATGCCTATAAGAAAAATTCGATGGGTGTTTGTGTGTGTTTCTTCTGTATGTGTGTGTCGGGACCACATTTGTGAATATGTTAGGGCAGTTCCAAGTGTTGATGGCTCTGCTGGAGACCCAGTGAGAGTGCTGTGTTGTGAGTGTGACAGTGTGTGTGTGTCTGTGTGTGTGTGTGTGTGTTTGGGGGAACCCCACAGTGTATGCTTCTAAGAAAAAGTCGATGGGTGTTTGTGTGTGTTTCTTGTGTATGTGTGTGTCGGGACCACGTATAAGAGTATTTTGTGGCAGTTCCAAGCGCCAGAGTGAATGCTGTGTTGTGAGTGTGGCAGTGTGTGTTTCTGTGTGTGTTTGTGTTGGCGGGAAAACATTGTGTATGCCTGTAAGAATAAGTCGATGGATGTTTGTGTGAGTTTCATGTGTATGTGTGTGTCGCGACCACATTTGTCAATATTTTAAGGCAGTTCCAAGTGTTGATGGTTCTGCTGGATACCCATTGTGAGTGGTGTGTTGTAAGTGTGACTGTGTGTGTGTGTGTTCAAGGGAAACCGTTGTGTATGCCTGTAAGAAAAAGTCGATGGGTGTTTGTGTGCGTTTCTTGTGTATGTGTGTGTCGGGAAAACGTTTGGGAGTATGTTAGGGCAGTTCCAAGTGTTGATGGCTCTGCCGAGGACCAGTGTGAGTGCTGTGTTGCGAGTGTGACAGTGTGTGTGTGTGTGTTTTCGGGTAACCATTGTGTATGCCTGTATGAAAAAGTCGATGGGTGTATTTGTGTGTTCTTGCGTATTGTGTTTCAGATCCACATTTGTGAGTGTGTGAGGGCAGTTCCAAGTCTTCATGAGTTTGCAGGATATCCAGTGTGAGTGTGTGTTGTGAGTGTGACAGTGTGTGTGCGTGTCTGTGTGTGTGTTTGCAGGAAACCAGTCTGTATGCCTATAAGAAAAATTCGATGGGTGTTTGTGTGTGTTTTTTCTGTATGTGTGTGTCGGGACCACATTTGTGAATATGTTAGGGCAGTTCCAAGTGTTGATGGCTCTGCTGGAGACCCAGTGAGAGTGCTGTGTTGTGAGTGTGATAGTGTGTGTGTGTCTGTGTGTGTGTGTGTGTGTGTTTGGGGGAACCCCACAGTGTATGCTTCTAAGAAAAAGTCGATGGGTGTTTGTGTGTGTTTCTTGTGTATGTGTGTGTCGAGACCACGTATGTGAGTATGTTGTGGCAGTTCCAAGTGCCAGTGTGAATGCTGTGTTGTGAGTGTGGCAGTGTGTGTTTCTGTGTGTGTTTGTGTTGGCGGGAAAACATTGTGTATGCCTGTAAGAATAAGTCGATGGATGTTTGTGTGAGTTTCATGTGTATGTGTGTGTCGCGACCACATTTGTCAATATTTTAAGGCAGTTCCAAGTGTTGATGGTTCTGCTGGATACCCATTGTGAGTGCTGTGTTGTAAGTGTGACTGTGTGTGTGTGTGTTCACGGGAAACCGTTGTGTATGCCTGTAAGAAAAAGTCGATGGGTGTTTGTGTGTGATTCTTGTGTATGTGTGTGTCGGTGAAACGTTTGTGAGTATGTTAGGGCAGTTCCAAGTGTTGATGGCTCTGCCGAGGTCCAGTGTGCGTACTGTGCTGTTAGTGTGACAGTGTGTGTGTGTGTGTGTGTGTGTGTTTGGGGAAACCCCACTCTGTCTCCCTGTAACAAAATGTTGATGGGTGTTTGTGTGTGTTTCTTCTGTATGTGTGTGTCGGGACCACGTTTGTTTGTATGTTAGGGCAGATTCAAGTGCCAGTGTGAATGCTGTGTTGTGAGTGTGATAGTGTGTGTGTGTGTGTTTGCGGAAACCATTGTGCATGACTGTAAGTAAAAGTCCATGGGAGTTTGTGTGTGTTTCTTGTGTATGTGTGTGTCGGGACCACGTTTGTGAGTATGTTAGGGCAGTTCCAACTGTTGATGGCTATGCCGGGGACCCAGTGTGAGTGCTGTGTTGTGCGTGTGATAGTGTCTGTGTGTGTGTGTGTGTGTTTTGCTGGATACCATTGTGTATGTCTGTAAGAAAAAGTCGTAGGGTGTTTTTGTGTGTTTCTTCTGCATGTGTGTTTCGGGACCACGTTTGTGAATATGTTAAGGTAATTCCAAGTGTTCATGGCTCTGCTGGAGATCCAATGTGAGTGCTCTGTCGTGAGTGTGCCTTTTGTGTGTGTGTGTGTGTGTGTGTGTGTGTTTGCAGGAAACCATTGTGTATGCCTGCAAGAAAAAGTCGATGGGTGTTTGTGTGTGTTATTTGTATATGTGTGTGTCAGGACCATGTTTGTGATTATGTTAAAGCAGTTCCAAGTGTTGACGGCTGTGTTGGAGACCCAGTGTGAGTGCTGTGTTGTGAGTGTGATAGTGTGTGTGTGTCTGTGTGTGTTTCCGAACCCCCTGTGTACGCCTGTAAGAAAAATTCCATGGGTGTTTGTGTGTGTTTCTTGTGTATGCGTGTGTCAGGAAAACGTTTGTGAGTATGTTAGGGCAGTTCCAAGTGTTGATGGCTCTGCCGAGGCCCAGTGTGAGTGCTGTGTTGCGAGTGTGACAGTGTGTGTGTGTGTGTGTGTTTTCGGGTTACCATTGTGTATGCCTGTATGAAAAAGTCGATGGGTGTATTTGTGTGTTCTTGCGTATTGTGTTTCAGATCCACATTTGTGAGTGTGTGAGGGCAGTTCCAAGTGTTCATGAGTTTGCTGGATATCCAGTGTGAGTGTGTGTTGTGAGTGTGACAGTGTGTGTGCGTGTCTGTGTGTGTGTTTGCAGGAAACCAGTCTGTATGCCTATAAGAAAAATTCGATGGGTGTTTGTGTGTGTTTCTTCTGTATGTGTGTGTCGGGACCACATTTGTGAATATGTTAGGGCAGTTCCAAGTGTTGATGGCTCTGCTGGAGACCCAGTGAGAGTGCTGTGTTGTGAGTGTGACAGTGTGTGTGTGTCTGTGTGTGTGTGTGTGTTTGGGGGAACCCCACAGTGTATGCTTCTAAGAAAAAGTCGATGGGTGTTTGTGTGTGTTTCTTGTGTATGTGTGTGTCGGGACCACGTATGAGAGTATTTTGTGGCAGTTCCAAGCGCCAGAGTGAATGCTGTGTTGTGAGTGTGGCAGTGTGTGTTTCTGTGTGTGTTTGTGTTGGTGGGAAAACATTGTGTATGCCTGTAAGAATAAGTCGATGGATGTTTGTGTGAGTTTCATGTGTATGTGTGTGTCGCGACCACATTTGTCAATATTTTAAGGCAGTTCCAAGTGTTGATGGTTCTGCTGGATACCCATTGTGAGTGGTGTGTTGTAAGTGTGACTGTGTGTGTGTGTGTTCAAGGGAAACCGTTGTGTATGCCTGCAAGAAAAAGTCGATGGGTGTTTGTGTGTGTTATTTGTATATGTGTGTGTCAGGACCATGTTTGTGATTATGTTAAAGCAGTTCCAAGTGTTGACGGCTGTGTTGGAGACCCAGTGTGAGTGCTGTGTTGTGAGTGTGATAGTGTGTGTGTGTCTGTGTGTGTTTCCGAACCCCCTGTGTACGCCTGTAAGAAAAATTCCATGGGTGTTTGTGTGTGTTTCTTGTGTATGCGTGTGTCAGGAAAACGTTTGTGAGTATGTTAGGGCAGTTCCAAGTGTTGATGGCTCTGCCGAGGCCCAGTGTGAGTGCTGTGTTGCGAGTGTGACAGTGTGTGTGTGTGTGTGTGTGTGTTTTCGGGTTACCATTGTGTATGCCTGTATGAAAAAGTCGATGGGTGTATTTGTGTGTTCTTGCGTATTGTGTTTCAGATCCACATTTGTGAGTGTGTGAGGGCAGTTCCAAGTGTTCATGAGTTTGCTGGATATCCAGTGTGAGTGTGTGTTGTGAGTGTGACAGTGTGTGTGCGTGTCTGTGTGTGTGTTTGCAGGAAACCAGTCTGTATGCCTATAAGAAAAATTCGATGGGTGTTTGTGTGTGTTGCTTCTGTATGTGTGTGTCGGGACCACATTTGTGAATATGTTAGGGCAGTTCCAAGTGTTGATGGCTCTGCTGGAGACCCAGTGAGAGTGCTGTGTTGTGAGTGTGACAGTGTGTGTGTGTCTGTGTGTGTGTGTGTGTGTTTGGGGGAACCCCACAGTGTATGCTTCTAAGAAAAAGTCGATGGGTGTTTGTGTGTGTTTCTTGTGTATGTGTGTGTCGGGACCACGTATAAGAGTATTTTGTGGCAGTTCCAAGCGCCAGAGTGAATGCTGTGTTGTGAGTGTGGCAGTGTGTGTTTCTGTGTGTGTTTGTGTTGGCGGGAAAACATTGTGTATGCCTGTAAGAATAAGTCGATGGATGTTTGTGTGAGTTTCATGTGTATGTGTGTGTCGCGACCACATTTGTCAATATTTTAAGGCAGTTCCAAGTGTTGATGGTTCTGCTGGATACCCATTGTGAGTGGTGTGTTGTAAGTGTGACTGTGTGTGTGTGTGTTCAAGGGAAACCGTTGTGTATGCCTGTAAGAAAAAGTCGATGGGTGTTTGTGTGCGTTTCTTGTGTATGTGTGTGTCGGGAAAACGTTTGGGAGTATGTTAGGGCAGTTCCAAGTGTTGATGGCTCTGCCGAGGACCAGTGTGAGTGCTGTGTTGCGAGTGTGACAGTGTGTGTGTGTGTGTTTTCGGGTAACCATTGTGTATGCCTGTATGAAAAAGTCGATGGGTGTATTTGTGTGTTCTTGCGTATTGTGTTTCAGATCCACATTTGTGAGTGTGTGAGGGCAGTTCCAAGTCTTCATGAGTTTGCAGGATATCCAGTGTGAGTGTGTGTTGTGAGTGTGACAGTGTGTGTGCGTGTCTGTGTGTGTGTTTGCAGGAAACCAGTCTGTATGCCTATAAGAAAAATTCGATGGGTGTTTGTGTGTGTTTTTTCTGTATGTGTGTGTCGGGACCACATTTGTGAATATGTTAGGGCAGTTCCAAGTGTTGATGGCTCTGCTGGAGACCCAGTGAGAGTGCTGTGTTGTGAGTGTGATAGTGTGTGTGTGTCTGTGTGTGTGTGTGTGTGTTTGGGGGAACCCCACAGTGTATGCTTCTAAGAAAAAGTCGATGGGTGTTTGTGTGTGTTTCTTGTGTATGTGTGTGTCGAGACCACGTATGTGAGTATGTTGTGGCAGTTCCAAGTGCCAGTGTGAATGCTGTGTTGTGAGTGTGGCAGTGTGTGTTTCTGTGTGTGTTTGTGTTGGCGGGAAAACATTGTGTATGCCTGTAAGAATAAGTCGATGGATGTTTGTGTGAGTTTCATGTGTATGTGTGTGTCGCGACCACATTTGTCAATATTTTAAGGCAGTTCCAAGTGTTGATGGTTCTGCTGGATACCCATTGTGAGTGCTGTGTTGTAAGTGTGACTGTGTGTGTGTGTGTTCACGGGAAACCGTTGTGTATGCCTGTAAGAAAAAGTCGATGGGTGTTTGTGTGTGATTCTTGTGTATGTGTGTGTCGGTGAAACGTTTGTGAGTATGTTAGGGCAGTTCCAAGTGTTGATGGCTCTGCCGAGGTCCAGTGTGCGTATTGTGCTGTTAGTGTGACAGTGTGTGTGTGTGTGTGTGTGTGTGTTTGGGGAAACCCCACTCTGTCTCCCTGTAACAAAATGTTGATGGGTGTTTGTGTGTGTTTCTTCTGTATGTGTGTGTCGGGACCACGTTTGTTTGTATGTTAGGGCAGATTCAAGTGCCAGTGTGAATGCTGTGTTGTGAGTGTGATAGTGTGTGTGTGTGTGTTTGCGGAAACCATTGTGCATGACTGTAAGTAAAAGTCCATGGGAGTTTGTGTGTGTTTCTTGTGTATGTGTGTGTCGGGACCACGTTTGTGAGTATGTTAGGGCAGTTCCAACTGTTGATGGCTATGCCGGGGACCCAGTGTGAGTGCTGTGTTGTGCGTGTGATAGTGTCTGTGTGTGTGTGTGTGTGTTTTGCTGGATACCATTGTGTATGTCTGTAAGAAAAAGTCGTAGGGTGTTTTTGTGTGTTTCTTCTGCATGTGTGTTTCGGGACCACGTTTGTGAATATGTTAAGGTAATTCCAAGTGTTCATGGCTCTGCTGGAGATCCAATGTGAGTGCTCTGTCGTGAGTGTGCCTTTTGTGTGTGTGTGTGTGTGTGTGTGTGTGTTCAAGGGAAACCGTTGTGTATGCCTGCAAGAAAAAGTCGATGGGTGTTTGTGTGTGTTATTTGTATATGTGTGTGTCAGGACCATGTTTGTGATTATGTTAAAGCAGTTCCAAGTGTTGACGGCTGTGTTGGAGACCCAGTGTGAGTGCTGTGTTGTGAGTGTGATAGTGTGTGTGTGTCTGTGTGTGTTTCCGAACCCCCTGTGTACGCCTGTAAGAAAAATTCCATGGGTGTTTGTGTGTGTTTCTTGTGTATGCGTGTGTCAGGAAAACGTTTGTGAGTATGTTAGGGCAGTTCCAAGTGTTGATGGCTCTGCCGAGGCCCAGTGTGAGTGCTGTGTTGCGAGTGTGACAGTGTGTGTGTGTGTGTGTGTGTGTGTTTTCGGGTTACCATTGTGTATGCCTGTATGAAAAAGTCGATGGGTGTATTTGTGTGTTCTTGCGTATTGTGTTTCAGATCCACATTTGTGAGTGTGTGAGGGCAGTTCCAAGTGTTCATGAGTTTGCTGGATATCCAGTGTGAGTGTGTGTTGTGAGTGTGACAGTGTGTGTGCGTGTCTGTGTGTGTGTTTGCAGGAAACCAGTCTGTATGCCTATAAGAAAAATTCGATGGGTGTTTGTGTGTGTTGCTTCTGTATGTGTGTGTCGGGACCACATTTGTGAATATGTTAGGGCAGTTCCAAGTGTTGATGGCTCTGCTGGAGACCCAGTGAGAGTGCTGTGTTGTGAGTGTGACAGTGTGTGTGTGTCTGTGTGTGTGTGTGTGTGTTTGGGGGAACCCCACAGTGTATGCTTCTAAGAAAAAGTCGATGGGTGTTTGTGTGTGTTTCTTGTGTATGTGTGTGTCGGGACCACGTATAAGAGTATTTTGTGGCAGTTCCAAGCGCCAGAGTGAATGCTGTGTTGTGAGTGTGGCAGTGTGTGTTTCTGTGTGTGTTTGTGTTGGCGGGAAAACATTGTGTATGCCTGTAAGAATAAGTCGATGGATGTTTGTGTGAGTTTCATGTGTATGTGTGTGTCGCGACCACATTTGTCAATATTTTAAGGCAGTTCCAAGTGTTGATGGTTCTGCTGGATACCCATTGTGAGTGGTGTGTTGTAAGTGTGACTGTGTGTGTGTGTGTTCAAGGGAAACCGTTGTGTATGCCTGTAAGAAAAAGTCGATGGGTGTTTGTGTGCGTTTCTTGTGTATGTGTGTGTCGGGAAAACGTTTGGGAGTATGTTAGGGCAGTTCCAAGTGTTGATGGCTCTGCCGAGGACCAGTGTGAGTGCTGTGTTGCGAGTGTGACAGTGTGTGTGTGTGTGTTTTCGGGTAACCATTGTGTATGCCTGTATGAAAAAGTCGATGGGTGTATTTGTGTGTTCTTGCGTATTGTGTTTCAGATCCACATTTGTGAGTGTGTGAGGGCAGTTCCAAGTCTTCATGAGTTTGCAGGATATCCAGTGTGAGTGTGTGTTGTGAGTGTGACAGTGTGTGTGCGTGTCTGTGTGTGTGTTTGCAGGAAACCAGTCTGTATGCCTATAAGAAAAATTCGATGGGTGTTTGTGTGTGTTTTTTCTGTATGTGTGTGTCGGGACCACATTTGTGAATATGTTAGGGCAGTTCCAAGTGTTGATGGCTCTGCTGGAGACCCAGTGAGAGTGCTGTGTTGTGAGTGTGATAGTGTGTGTGTGTCTGTGTGTGTGTGTGTGTGTTTGGGGGAACCCCACAGTGTATGCTTCTAAGAAAAAGTCGATGGGTGTTTGTGTGTGTTTCTTGTGTATGTGTGTGTCGAGACCACGTATGTGAGTATGTTGTGGCAGTTCCAAGTGCCAGTGTGAATGCTGTGTTGTGAGTGTGGCAGTGTGTGTTTCTGTGTGTGTTTGTGTTGGCGGGAAAACATTGTGTATGCCTGTAAGAATAAGTCGATGGATGTTTGTGTGAGTTTCATGTGTATGTGTGTGTCGCGACCACATTTGTCAATATTTTAAGGCAGTTCCAAGTGTTGATGGTTCTGCTGGATACCCATTGTGAGTGCTGTGTTGTAAGTGTGACTGTGTGTGTGTGTGTTCACGGGAAACCGTTGTGTATGCCTGTAAGAAAAAGTCGATGGGTGTTTGTGTGTGATTCTTGTGTATGTGTGTGTCGGTGAAACGTTTGTGAGTATGTTAGGGCAGTTCCAAGTGTTGATGGCTCTGCCGAGGTCCAGTGTGCGTACTGTGCTGTTAGTGTGACAGTGTGTGTGTGTGTGTGTGTGTGTGTTTGGGGAAACCCCACTCTGTCTCCCTGTAACAAAATGTTGATGGGTGTTTGTGTGTGTTTCTTCTGTATGTGTGTGTCGGGACCACGTTTGTTTGTATGTTAGGGCAGATTCAAGTGCCAGTGTGAATGCTGTGTTGTGAGTGTGATAGTGTGTGTGTGTGTGTTTGCGGAAACCATTGTGCATGACTGTAAGTAAAAGTCCATGGGAGTTTGTGTGTGTTTCTTGTGTATGTGTGTGTCGGGACCACGTTTGTGAGTATGTTAGGGCAGTTCCAACTGTTGATGGCTATGCCGGGGACCCAGTGTGAGTGCTGTGTTGTGCGTGTGATAGTGTCTGTGTGTGTGTGTGTGTGTTTTGCTGGATACCATTGTGTATGTCTGTAAGAAAAAGTCGTAGGGTGTTTTTGTGTGTTTCTTCTGCATGTGTGTTTCGGGACCACGTTTGTGAATATGTTAAGGTAATTCCAAGTGTTCATGGCTCTGCTGGAGATCCAATGTGAGTGCTCTGTCGTGAGTGTGCCTTTTGTGTGTGTGTGTGTGTGTGTGTGTGTGTGTTTGCAGGAAACCGTTGTGTATGCCTGCAAGAAAAAGTCGATGGGTGTTTGTGTGTGTTATTTGTATATGTGTGTGTCAGGACCATGTTTGTGATTATGTTAAAGCAGTTCCAAGTGTTGACGGCTGTGTTGGAGACCCAGTGTGAGTGCTGTGTTGTGAGTGTGATAGTGTGTGTGTGTCTGTGTGTGTTTCCGAACCCCCTGTGTACGCCTGTAAGAAAAATTCCATGGGTGTTTGTGTGTGTTTCTTGTGTATGCGTGTGTCAGGAAAACGTTTGTGAGTATGTTAGGGCAGTTCCAAGTGTTGATGGCTCTGCCGAGGCCCAGTGTGAGTGCTGTGTTGCGAGTGTGACAGTGTGTGTGTGTGTGTGTGTGTTTTCGGGTTACCATTGTGTATGCCTGTATGAAAAAGTCGATGGGTGTATTTGTGTGTTCTTGCGTATTGTGTTTCAGATCCACATTTGTGAGTGTGTGAGGGCAGTTCCAAGTGTTCATGAGTTTGCTGGATATCCAGTGTGAGTGTGTGTTGTGAGTGTGACAGTGTGTGTGCGTGTCTGTGTGTGTGTTTGCAGGAAACCAGTCTGTATGCCTATAAGAAAAATTCGATGGGTGTTTGTGTGTGTTTCTTCTGTATGTGTGTGTCGGGACCACATTTGTGAATATGTTAGGGCAGTTCCAAGTGTTGATGGCTCTGCTGGAGACCCAGTGAGAGTGCTGTGTTGTGAGTGTGACAGTGTGTGTGTGTCTGTGTGTGTGTGTGTGTTTGGGGGAACCCCACAGTGTATGCTTCTAAGAAAAAGTCGATGGGTGTTTGTGTGTGTTTCTTGTGTATGTGTGTGTCGGGACCACGTATGAGAGTATTTTGTGGCAGTTCCAAGCGCCAGAGTGAATGCTGTGTTGTGAGTGTGGCAGTGTGTGTTTCTGTGTGTGTTTGTGTTGGTGGGAAAACATTGTGTATGCCTGTAAGAATAAGTCGATGGATGTTTGTGTGAGTTTCATGTGTATGTGTGTGTCGCGACCACATTTGTCAATATTTTAAGGCAGTTCCAAGTGTTGATGGTTCTGCTGGATACCCATTGTGAGTGGTGTGTTGTAAGTGTGACTGTGTGTGTGTGTGTTCAAGGGAAACCGTTGTGTATGCCTGCAAGAAAAAGTCGATGGGTGTTTGTGTGTGTTATTTGTATATGTGTGTGTCAGGACCATGTTTGTGATTATGTTAAAGCAGTTCCAAGTGTTGACGGCTGTGTTGGAGACCCAGTGTGAGTGCTGTGTTGTGAGTGTGATAGTGTGTGTGTGTCTGTGTGTGTTTCCGAACCCCCTGTGTACGCCTGTAAGAAAAATTCCATGGGTGTTTGTGTGTGTTTCTTGTGTATGCGTGTGTCAGGAAAACGTTTGTGAGTATGTTAGGGCAGTTCCAAGTGTTGATGGCTCTGCCGAGGCCCAGTGTGAGTGCTGTGTTGCGAGTGTGACAGTGTGTGTGTGTGTGTGTGTGTGTGTTTTCGGGTTACCATTGTGTATGCCTGTATGAAAAAGTCGATGGGTGTATTTGTGTGTTCTTGCGTATTGTGTTTCAGATCCACATTTGTGAGTGTGTGAGGGCAGTTCCAAGTGTTCATGAGTTTGCTGGATATCCAGTGTGAGTGTGTGTTGTGAGTGTGACAGTGTGTGTGCGTGTCTGTGTGTGTGTTTGCAGGAAACCAGTCTGTATGCCTATAAGAAAAATTCGATGGGTGTTTGTGTGTGTTTCTTCTGTATGTGTGTGTCGGGACCACATTTGTGAATATGTTAGGGCAGTTCCAAGTGTTGATGGCTCTGCTGGAGACCCAGTGAGAGTGCTGTGTTGTGAGTGTGACAGTGTGTGTGTGTCTGTGTGTGTGTGTGTGTGTTTGGGGGAACCCCACAGTGTATGCTTCTAAGAAAAAGTCGATGGGTGTTTGTGTGTGTTTCTTGTGTATGTGTGTGTCGGGACCACGTATAAGAGTATTTTGTGGCAGTTCCAAGCGCCAGAGTGAATGCTGTGTTGTGAGTGTGGCAGTGTGTGTTTCTGTGTGTGTTTGTGTTGGCGGGAAAACATTGTGTATGCCTGTAAGAATAAGTCGATGGATGTTTGTGTGAGTTTCATGTGTATGTGTGTGTCGCGACCACATTTGTCAATATTTTAAGGCAGTTCCAAGTGTTGATGGTTCTGCTGGATACCCATTGTGAGTGGTGTGTTGTAAGTGTGACTGTGTGTGTGTGTGTTCAAGGGAAACCGTTGTGTATGCCTGTAAGAAAAAGTCGATGGGTGTTTGTGTGCGTTTCTTGTGTATGTGTGTGTCGGGAAAACGTTTGGGAGTATGTTAGGGCAGTTCCAAGTGTTGATGGCTCTGCCGAGGACCAGTGTGAGTGCTGTGTTGCGAGTGTGACAGTGTGTGTGTGTGTGTTTTCGGGTAACCATTGTGTATGCCTGTATGAAAAAGTCGATGGGTGTATTTGTGTGTTCTTGCGTATTGTGTTTCAGATCCACATTTGTGAGTGTGTGAGGGCAGTTCCAAGTCTTCATGAGTTTGCAGGATATCCAGTGTGAGTGTGTGTTGTGAGTGTGACAGTGTGTGTGCGTGTCTGTGTGTGTGTTTGCAGGAAACCAGTCTGTATGCCTATAAGAAAAATTCGATGGGTGTTTGTGTGTGTTTTTTCTGTATGTGTGTGTCGGGACCACATTTGTGAATATGTTAGGGCAGTTCCAAGTGTTGATGGCTCTGCTGGAGACCCAGTGAGAGTGCTGTGTTGTGAGTGTGATAGTGTGTGTGTGTCTGTGTGTGTGTGTGTGTGTGTTTGGGGGAACCCCACAGTGTATGCTTCTAAGAAAAAGTCGATGGGTGTTTGTGTGTGTTTCTTGTGTATGTGTGTGTCGAGACCACGTATGTGAGTATGTTGTGGCAGTTCCAAGTGCCAGTGTGAATGCTGTGTTGTGAGTGTGGCAGTGTGTGTTTCTGTGTGTGTTTGTGTTGGCGGGAAAACATTGTGTATGCCTGTAAGAATAAGTCGATGGATGTTTGTGTGAGTTTCATGTGTATGTGTGTGTCGCGACCACATTTGTCAATATTTTAAGGCAGTTCCAAGTGTTGATGGTTCTGCTGGATACCCATTGTGAGTGCTGTGTTGTAAGTGTGACTGTGTGTGTGTGTGTTCACGGGAAACCGTTGTGTATGCCTGTAAGAAAAAGTCGATGGGTGTTTGTGTGTGATTCTTGTGTATGTGTGTGTCGGTGAAACGTTTGTGAGTATGTTAGGGCAGTTCCAAGTGTTGATGGCTCTGCCGAGGTCCAGTGTGCGTACTGTGCTGTTAGTGTGACAGTGTGTGTGTGTGTGTGTGTGTGTGTTTGGGGAAACCCCACTCTGTCTCCCTGTAACAAAATGTTGATGGGTGTTTGTGTGTGTTTCTTCTGTATGTGTGTGTCGGGACCACGTTTGTTTGTATGTTAGGGCAGATTCAAGTGCCAGTGTGAATGCTGTGTTGTGAGTGTGATAGTGTGTGTGTGTGTGTTTGCGGAAACCATTGTGCATGACTGTAAGTAAAAGTCCATGGGAGTTTGTGTGTGTTTCTTGTGTATGTGTGTGTCGGGACCACGTTTGTGAGTATGTTAGGGCAGTTCCAACTGTTGATGGCTATGCCGGGGACCCAGTGTGAGTGCTGTGTTGTGCGTGTGATAGTGTCTGTGTGTGTGTGTGTGTGTTTTGCTGGATACCATTGTGTATGTCTGTAAGAAAAAGTCGTAGGGTGTTTTTGTGTGTTTCTTCTGCATGTGTGTTTCGGGACCACGTTTGTGAATATGTTAAGGTAATTCCAAGTGTTCATGGCTCTGCTGGAGATCCAATGTGAGTGCTCTGTCGTGAGTGTGCCTTTTGTGTGTGTGTGTGTGTGTGTGTGTGTTTGCAGGAAACCATTGTGTATGCCTGCAAGAAAAAGTCGATGGGTGTTTGTGTGTGTTATTTGTATATGTGTGTGTCAGGACCATGTTTGTGATTATGTTAAAGCAGTTCCAAGTGTTGACGGCTGTGTTGGAGACCCAGTGTGAGTGCTGTGTTGTGAGTGTGATAGTGTGTGTGTGTCTGTGTGTGTTTCCGAACCCCCTGTGTACGCCTGTAAGAAAAATTCCATGGGTGTTTGTGTGTGTTTCTTGTGTATGCGTGTGTCAGGAAAACGTTTGTGAGTATGTTAGGGCAGTTCCAAGTGTTGATGGCTCTGCCGAGGCCCAGTGTGAGTGCTGTGTTGCGAGTGTGACAGTGTGTGTGTGTGTGTGTGTTTTCGGGTTACCATTGTGTATGCCTGTATGAAAAAGTCGATGGGTGTATTTGTGTGTTCTTGCGTATTGTGTTTCAGATCCACATTTGTGAGTGTGTGAGGGCAGTTCCAAGTGTTCATGAGTTTGCTGGATATCCAGTGTGAGTGTGTGTTGTGAGTGTGACAGTGTGTGTGCGTGTCTGTGTGTGTGTTTGCAGGAAACCAGTCTGTATGCCTATAAGAAAAATTCGATGGGTGTTTGTGTGTGTTTCTTCTGTATGTGTGTGTCGGGACCACATTTGTGAATATGTTAGGGCAGTTCCAAGTGTTGATGGCTCTGCTGGAGACCCAGTGAGAGTGCTGTGTTGTGAGTGTGACAGTGTGTGTGTGTCTGTGTGTGTGTGTGTGTTTGGGGGAACCCCACAGTGTATGCTTCTAAGAAAAAGTCGATGGGTGTTTGTGTGTGTTTCTTGTGTATGTGTGTGTCGGGACCACGTATGAGAGTATTTTGTGGCAGTTCCAAGCGCCAGAGTGAATGCTGTGTTGTGAGTGTGGCAGTGTGTGTTTCTGTGTGTGTTTGTGTTGGTGGGAAAACATTGTGTATGCCTGTAAGAATAAGTCGATGGATGTTTGTGTGAGTTTCATGTGTATGTGTGTGTCGCGACCACATTTGTCAATATTTTAAGGCAGTTCCAAGTGTTGATGGTTCTGCTGGATACCCATTGTGAGTGGTGTGTTGTAAGTGTGACTGTGTGTGTGTGTGTTCAAGGGAAACCGTTGTGTATGCCTGCAAGAAAAAGTCGATGGGTGTTTGTGTGTGTTATTTGTATATGTGTGTGTCAGGACCATGTTTGTGATTATGTTAAAGCAGTTCCAAGTGTTGACGGCTGTGTTGGAGACCCAGTGTGAGTGCTGTGTTGTGAGTGTGATAGTGTGTGTGTGTCTGTGTGTGTTTCCGAACCCCCTGTGTACGCCTGTAAGAAAAATTCCATGGGTGTTTGTGTGTGTTTCTTGTGTATGCGTGTGTCAGGAAAACGTTTGTGAGTATGTTAGGGCAGTTCCAAGTGTTGATGGCTCTGCCGAGGCCCAGTGTGAGTGCTGTGTTGCGAGTGTGACAGTGTGTGTGTGTGTGTGTGTGTGTGTTTTCGGGTTACCATTGTGTATGCCTGTATGAAAAAGTCGATGGGTGTATTTGTGTGTTCTTGCGTATTGTGTTTCAGATCCACATTTGTGAGTGTGTGAGGGCAGTTCCAAGTGTTCATGAGTTTGCTGGATATCCAGTGTGAGTGTGTGTTGTGAGTGTGACAGTGTGTGTGCGTGTCTGTGTGTGTGTTTGCAGGAAACCAGTCTGTATGCCTATAAGAAAAATTCGATGGGTGTTTGTGTGTGTTTCTTCTGTATGTGTGTGTCGGGACCACATTTGTGAATATGTTAGGGCAGTTCCAAGTGTTGATGGCTCTGCTGGAGACCCAGTGAGAGTGCTGTGTTGTGAGTGTGACAGTGTGTGTGTGTCTGTGTGTGTGTGTGTGTGTTTGGGGGAACCCCACAGTGTATGCTTCTAAGAAAAAGTCGATGGGTGTTTGTGTGTGTTTCTTGTGTATGTGTGTGTCGGGACCACGTATAAGAGTATTTTGTGGCAGTTCCAAGCGCCAGAGTGAATGCTGTGTTGTGAGTGTGGCAGTGTGTGTTTCTGTGTGTGTTTGTGTTGGCGGGAAAACATTGTGTATGCCTGTAAGAATAAGTCGATGGATGTTTGTGTGAGTTTCATGTGTATGTGTGTGTCGCGACCACATTTGTCAATATTTTAAGGCAGTTCCAAGTGTTGATGGTTCTGCTGGATACCCATTGTGAGTGGTGTGTTGTAAGTGTGACTGTGTGTGTGTGTGTTCAAGGGAAACCGTTGTGTATGCCTGTAAGAAAAAGTCGATGGGTGTTTGTGTGCGTTTCTTGTGTATGTGTGTGTCGGGAAAACGTTTGGGAGTATGTTAGGGCAGTTCCAAGTGTTGATGGCTCTGCCGAGGACCAGTGTGAGTGCTGTGTTGCGAGTGTGACAGTGTGTGTGTGTGTGTTTTCGGGTAACCATTGTGTATGCCTGTATGAAAAAGTCGATGGGTGTATTTGTGTGTTCTTGCGTATTGTGTTTCAGATCCACATTTGTGAGTGTGTGAGGGCAGTTCCAAGTCTTCATGAGTTTGCAGGATATCCAGTGTGAGTGTGTGTTGTGAGTGTGACAGTGTGTGTGCGTGTCTGTGTGTGTGTTTGCAGGAAACCAGTCTGTATGCCTATAAGAAAAATTCGATGGGTGTTTGTGTGTGTTTTTTCTGTATGTGTGTGTCGGGACCACATTTGTGAATATGTTAGGGCAGTTCCAAGTGTTGATGGCTCTGCTGGAGACCCAGTGAGAGTGCTGTGTTGTGAGTGTGATAGTGTGTGTGTGTCTGTGTGTGTGTGTGTGTGTTTGGGGGAACCCCACAGTGTATGCTTCTAAGAAAAAGTCGATGGGTGTTTGTGTGTGTTTCTTGTGTATGTGTGTGTCGAGACCACGTATGTGAGTATGTTGTGGCAGTTCCAAGTGCCAGTGTGAATGCTGTGTTGTGAGTGTGGCAGTGTGTGTTTCTGTGTGTGTTTGTGTTGGCGGGAAAACATTGTGTATGCCTGTAAGAATAAGTCGATGGATGTTTGTGTGAGTTTCATGTGTATGTGTGTGTCGCGACCACATTTGTCAATATTTTAAGGCAGTTCCAAGTGTTGATGGTTCTGCTGGATACCCATTGTGAGTGCTGTGTTGTAAGTGTGACTGTGTGTGTGTGTGTTCACGGGAAACCGTTGTGTATGCCTGTAAGAAAAAGTCGATGGGTGTTTGTGTGTGATTCTTGTGTATGTGTGTGTCGGTGAAACGTTTGTGAGTATGTTAGGGCAGTTCCAAGTGTTGATGGCTCTGCCGAGGTCCAGTGTGCGTACTGTGCTGTTAGTGTGACAGTGTGTGTGTGTGTGTGTGTGTGTTTGGGGAAACCCCACTCTGTCTCCCTGTAACAAAATGTTGATGGGTGTTTGTGTGTGTTTCTTCTGTATGTGTGTGTCGGGACCACGTTTGTTTGTATGTTAGGGCAGATTCAAGTGCCAGTGTGAATGCTGTGTTGTGAGTGTGATAGTGTGTGTGTGTGTGTTTGCGGAAACCATTGTGCATGACTGTAAGTAAAAGTCCATGGGAGTTTGTGTGTGTTTCTTGTGTATGTGTGTGTCGGGACCACGTTTGTGAGTATGTTAGGGCAGTTCCAACTGTTGATGGCTATGCCGGGGACCCAGTGTGAGTGCTGTGTTGTGCGTGTGATAGTGTCTGTGTGTGTGTGTGTGTGTTTTGCTGGATACCATTGTGTATGTCTGTAAGAAAAAGTCGTAGGGTGTTTTTGTGTGTTTCTTCTGCATGTGTGTTTCGGGACCACGTTTGTGAATATGTTAAGGTAATTCCAAGTGTTCATGGCTCTGCTGGAGATCCAATGTGAGTGCTCTGTCGTGAGTGTGCCTTTTGTGTGTGTGTGTGTGTGTGTGTGTGTGTTTGCAGGAAACCGTTGTGTATGCCTGCAAGAAAAAGTCGATGGGTGTTTGTGTGTGTTATTTGTATATGTGTGTGTCAGGACCATGTTTGTGATTATGTTAAAGCAGTTCCAAGTGTTGACGGCTGTGTTGGAGACCCAGTGTGAGTGCTGTGTTGTGAGTGTGATAGTGTGTGTGTGTCTGTGTGTGTTTCTGAACCCCCTGTGTACGCCTGTAAGAAAAATTCCATGGGTGTTTGTGTGTGTTTCTTGTGTATGCGTGTGTCAGGAAAACGTTTGTGAGTATGTTAGGGCAGTTCCAAGTGTTGATGGCTCTGCCGAGGCCCAGTGTGAGTGCTGTGTTGCGAGTGTGACAGTGTGTGTGTGTGTGTGTGTGTGTGTGTTTTCGGGTTACCATTGTGTATGCCTGTATGAAAAAGTCGATGGGTGTATTTGTGTGTTCTTGCGTATTGTGTTTCAGATCCACATTTGTGAGTGTGTGAGGGCAGTTCCAAGTGTTCATGAGTTTGCTGGATATCCAGTGTGAGTGTGTGTTGTGAGTGTGACAGTGTGTGTGCGTGTCTGTGTGTGTGTTTGCAGGAAACCAGTCTGTATGCCTATAAGAAAAATTCGATGGGTGTTTGTGTGTGTTTCTTCTGTATGTGTGTGTCGGGACCACATTTGTGAATATGTTAGGGCAGTTCCAAGTGTTGATGGCTCTGCTGGAGACCCAGTGAGAGTGCTGTGTTGTGAGTGTGACAGTGTGTGTGTGTCTGTGTGTGTGTGTGTGTTTGGGGGAACCCCACAGTGTATGCTTCTAAGAAAAAGTCGATGGGTGTTTGTGTGTGTTTCTTGTGTATGTGTGTGTCGGGACCACGTATGAGAGTATTTTGTGGCAGTTCCAAGCGCCAGAGTGAATGCTGTGTTGTGAGTGTGGCAGTGTGTGTTTCTGTGTGTGTTTGTGTTGGTGGGAAAACATTGTGTATGCCTGTAAGAATAAGTCGATGGATGTTTGTGTGAGTTTCATGTGTATGTGTGTGTCGCGACCACATTTGTCAATATTTTAAGGCAGTTCCAAGTGTTGATGGTTCTGCTGGATACCCATTGTGAGTGGTGTGTTGTAAGTGTGACTGTGTGTGTGTGTGTTCAAGGGAAACCGTTGTGTATGCCTGCAAGAAAAAGTCGATGGGTGTTTGTGTGTGTTATTTGTATATGTGTGTGTCAGGACCATGTTTGTGATTATGTTAAAGCAGTTCCAAGTGTTGACGGCTGTGTTGGAGACCCAGTGTGAGTGCTGTGTTGTGAGTGTGATAGTGTGTGTGTGTCTGTGTGTGTTTCCGAACCCCCTGTGTACGCCTGTAAGAAAAATTCCATGGGTGTTTGTGTGTGTTTCTTGTGTATGCGTGTGTCAGGAAAACGTTTGTGAGTATGTTAGGGCAGTTCCAAGTGTTGATGGCTCTGCCGAGGCCCAGTGTGAGTGCTGTGTTGCGAGTGTGACAGTGTGTGTGTGTGTGTGTGTGTGTGTTTTCGGGTTACCATTGTGTATGCCTGTATGAAAAAGTCGATGGGTGTATTTGTGTGTTCTTGCGTATTGTGTTTCAGATCCACATTTGTGAGTGTGTGAGGGCAGTTCCAAGTGTTCATGAGTTTGCTGGATATCCAGTGTGAGTGTGTGTTGTGAGTGTGACAGTGTGTGTGCGTGTCTGTGTGTGTGTTTGCAGGAAACCAGTCTGTATGCCTATAAGAAAAATTCGATGGGTGTTTGTGTGTGTTTCTTCTGTATGTGTGTGTCGGGACCACATTTGTGAATATGTTAGGGCAGTTCCAAGTGTTGATGGCTCTGCTGGAGACCCAGTGAGAGTGCTGTGTTGTGAGTGTGACAGTGTGTGTGTGTCTGTGTGTGTGTGTGTGTGTTTGGGGGAACCCCACAGTGTATGCTTCTAAGAAAAAGTCGATGGGTGTTTGTGTGTGTTTCTTGTGTATGTGTGTGTCGGGACCACGTATAAGAGTATTTTGTGGCAGTTCCAAGCGCCAGAGTGAATGCTGTGTTGTGAGTGTGGCAGTGTGTGTTTCTGTGTGTGTTTGTGTTGGCGGGAAAACATTGTGTATGCCTGTAAGAATAAGTCGATGGATGTTTGTGTGAGTTTCATGTGTATGTGTGTGTCGCGACCACATTTGTCAATATTTTAAGGCAGTTCCAAGTGTTGATGGTTCTGCTGGATACCCATTGTGAGTGGTGTGTTGTAAGTGTGACTGTGTGTGTGTGTGTTCAAGGGAAACCGTTGTGTATGCCTGTAAGAAAAAGTCGATGGGTGTTTGTGTGCGTTTCTTGTGTATGTGTGTGTCGGGAAAACGTTTGGGAGTATGTTAGGGCAGTTCCAAGTGTTGATGGCTCTGCCGAGGACCAGTGTGAGTGCTGTGTTGCGAGTGTGACAGTGTGTGTGTGTGTGTTTTCGGGTAACCATTGTGTATGCCTGTATGAAAAAGTCGATGGGTGTATTTGTGTGTTCTTGCGTATTGTGTTTCAGATCCACATTTGTGAGTGTGTGAGGGCAGTTCCAAGTCTTCATGAGTTTGCAGGATATCCAGTGTGAGTGTGTGTTGTGAGTGTGACAGTGTGTGTGCGTGTCTGTGTGTGTGTTTGCAGGAAACCAGTCTGTATGCCTATAAGAAAAATTCGATGGGTGTTTGTGTGTGTTTTTTCTGTATGTGTGTGTCGGGACCACATTTGTGAATATGTTAGGGCAGTTCCAAGTGTTGATGGCTCTGCTGGAGACCCAGTGAGAGTGCTGTGTTGTGAGTGTGATAGTGTGTGTGTGTCTGTGTGTGTGTGTGTGTGTGTTTGGGGGAACCCCACAGTGTATGCTTCTAAGAAAAAGTCGATGGGTGTTTGTGTGTGTTTCTTGTGTATGTGTGTGTCGAGACCACGTATGTGAGTATGTTGTGGCAGTTCCAAGTGCCAGTGTGAATGCTGTGTTGTGAGTGTGGCAGTGTGTGTTTCTGTGTGTGTTTGTGTTGGCGGGAAAACATTGTGTATGCCTGTAAGAATAAGTCGATGGATGTTTGTGTGAGTTTCATGTGTATGTGTGTGTCGCGACCACATTTGTCAATATTTTAAGGCAGTTCCAAGTGTTGATGGTTCTGCTGGATACCCATTGTGAGTGCTGTGTTGTAAGTGTGACTGTGTGTGTGTGTGTTCACGGGAAACCGTTGTGTATGCCTGTAAGAAAAAGTCGATGGGTGTTTGTGTGTGATTCTTGTGTATGTGTGTGTCGGTGAAACGTTTGTGAGTATGTTAGGGCAGTTCCAAGTGTTGATGGCTCTGCCGAGGTCCAGTGTGCGTACTGTGCTGTTAGTGTGACAGTGTGTGTGTGTGTGTGTGTGTGTGTTTGGGGAAACCCCACTCTGTCTCCCTGTAACAAAATGTTGATGGGTGTTTGTGTGTGTTTCTTCTGTATGTGTGTGTCGGGACCACGTTTGTTTGTATGTTAGGGCAGATTCAAGTGCCAGTGTGAATGCTGTGTTGTGAGTGTGATAGTGTGTGTGTGTGTGTTTGCGGAAACCATTGTGCATGACTGTAAGTAAAAGTCCATGGGAGTTTGTGTGTGTTTCTTGTGTATGTGTGTGTCGGGACCACGTTTGTGAGTATGTTAGGGCAGTTCCAACTGTTGATGGCTATGCCGGGGACCCAGTGTGAGTGCTGTGTTGTGCGTGTGATAGTGTCTGTGTGTGTGTGTGTGTGTTTTGCTGGATACCATTGTGTATGTCTGTAAGAAAAAGTCGTAGGGTGTTTTTGTGTGTTTCTTCTGCATGTGTGTTTCGGGACCACGTTTGTGAATATGTTAAGGTAATTCCAAGTGTTCATGGCTCTGCTGGAGATCCAATGTGAGTGCTCTGTCGTGAGTGTGCCTTTTGTGTGTGTGTGTGTGTGTGTGTGTGTGTTTGCAGGAAACCATTGTGTATGCCTGCAAGAAAAAGTCGATGGGTGTTTGTGTGTGTTATTTGTATATGTGTGTGTCAGGACCATGTTTGTGATTATGTTAAAGCAGTTCCAAGTGTTGACGGCTGTGTTGGAGACCCAGTGTGAGTGCTGTGTTGTGAGTGTGATAGTGTGTGTGTGTCTGTGTGTGTTTCCGAACCCCCTGTGTACGCCTGTAAGAAAAATTCCATGGGTGTTTGTGTGTGTTTCTTGTGTATGCGTGTGTCAGGAAAACGTTTGTGAGTATGTTAGGGCAGTTCCAAGTGTTGATGGCTCTGCCGAGGCCCAGTGTGAGTGCTGTGTTGCGAGTGTGACAGTGTGTGTGTGTGTGTGTGTTTTCGGGTTACCATTGTGTATGCCTGTATGAAAAAGTCGATGGGTGTATTTGTGTGTTCTTGCGTATTGTGTTTCAGATCCACATTTGTGAGTGTGTGAGGGCAGTTCCAAGTGTTCATGAGTTTGCTGGATATCCAGTGTGAGTGTGTGTTGTGAGTGTGACAGTGTGTGTGCGTGTCTGTGTGTGTGTTTGCAGGAAACCAGTCTGTATGCCTATAAGAAAAATTCGATGGGTGTTTGTGTGTGTTTCTTCTGTATGTGTGTGTCGGGACCACATTTGTGAATATGTTAGGGCAGTTCCAAGTGTTGATGGCTCTGCTGGAGACCCAGTGAGAGTGCTGTGTTGTGAGTGTGACAGTGTGTGTGTGTCTGTGTGTGTGTGTGTGTTTGGGGGAACCCCACAGTGTATGCTTCTAAGAAAAAGTCGATGGGTGTTTGTGTGTGTTTCTTGTGTATGTGTGTGTCGGGACCACGTATGAGAGTATTTTGTGGCAGTTCCAAGCGCCAGAGTGAATGCTGTGTTGTGAGTGTGGCAGTGTGTGTTTCTGTGTGTGTTTGTGTTGGTGGGAAAACATTGTGTATGCCTGTAAGAATAAGTCGATGGATGTTTGTGTGAGTTTCATGTGTATGTGTGTGTCGCGACCACATTTGTCAATATTTTAAGGCAGTTCCAAGTGTTGATGGTTCTGCTGGATACCCATTGTGAGTGGTGTGTTGTAAGTGTGACTGTGTGTGTGTGTGTTCAAGGGAAACCGTTGTGTATGCCTGCAAGAAAAAGTCGATGGGTGTTTGTGTGTGTTATTTGTATATGTGTGTGTCAGGACCATGTTTGTGATTATGTTAAAGCAGTTCCAAGTGTTGACGGCTGTGTTGGAGACCCAGTGTGAGTGCTGTGTTGTGAGTGTGATAGTGTGTGTGTGTCTGTGTGTGTTTCCGAACCCCCTGTGTACGCCTGTAAGAAAAATTCCATGGGTGTTTGTGTGTGTTTCTTGTGTATGCGTGTGTCAGGAAAACGTTTGTGAGTATGTTAGGGCAGTTCCAAGTGTTGATGGCTCTGCCGAGGCCCAGTGTGAGTGCTGTGTTGCGAGTGTGACAGTGTGTGTGTGTGTGTGTGTTTTCGGGTTACCATTGTGTATGCCTGTATGAAAAAGTCGATGGGTGTATTTGTGTGTTCTTGCGTATTGTGTTTCAGATCCACATTTGTGAGTGTGTGAGGGCAGTTCCAAGTGTTCATGAGTTTGCTGGATATCCAGTGTGAGTGTGTGTTGTGAGTGTGACAGTGTGTGTGCGTGTCTGTGTGTGTGTTTGCAGGAAACCAGTCTGTATGCCTATAAGAAAAATTCGATGGGTGTTTGTGTGTGTTTCTTCTGTATGTGTGTGTCGGGACCACATTTGTGAATATGTTAGGGCAGTTCCAAGTGTTGATGGCTCTGCTGGAGACCCAGTGAGAGTGCTGTGTTGTGAGTGTGACAGTGTGTGTGTGTCTGTGTGTGTGTGTGTGTGTTTGGGGGAACCCCACAGTGTATGCTTCTAAGAAAAAGTCGATGGGTGTTTGTGTGTGTTTCTTGTGTATGTGTGTGTCGGGACCACGTATAAGAGTATTTTGTGGCAGTTCCAAGCGCCAGAGTGAATGCTGTGTTGTGAGTGTGGCAGTGTGTGTTTCTGTGTGTGTTTGTGTTGGCGGGAAAACATTGTGTATGCCTGTAAGAATAAGTCGATGGATGTTTGTGTGAGTTTCATGTGTATGTGTGTGTCGCGACCACATTTGTCAATATTTTAAGGCAGTTCCAAGTGTTGATGGTTCTGCTGGATACCCATTGTGAGTGGTGTGTTGTAAGTGTGACTGTGTGTGTGTGTGTTCAAGGGAAACCGTTGTGTATGCCTGTAAGAAAAAGTCGATGGGTGTTTGTGTGCGTTTCTTGTGTATGTGTGTGTCGGGAAAACGTTTGGGAGTATGTTAGGGCAGTTCCAAGTGTTGATGGCTCTGCCGAGGACCAGTGTGAGTGCTGTGTTGCGAGTGTGACAGTGTGTGTGTGTGTGTTTTCGGGTAACCATTGTGTATGCCTGTATGAAAAAGTCGATGGGTGTATTTGTGTGTTCTTGCGTATTGTGTTTCAGATCCACATTTGTGAGTGTGTGAGGGCAGTTCCAAGTCTTCATGAGTTTGCAGGATATCCAGTGTGAGTGTGTGTTGTGAGTGTGACAGTGTGTGTGCGTGTCTGTGTGTGTGTTTGCAGGAAACCAGTCTGTATGCCTATAAGAAAAATTCGATGGGTGTTTGTGTGTGTTTTTTCTGTATGTGTGTGTCGGGACCACATTTGTGAATATGTTAGGGCAGTTCCAAGTGTTGATGGCTCTGCTGGAGACCCAGTGAGAGTGCTGTGTTGTGAGTGTGATAGTGTGTGTGTGTCTGTGTGTGTGTGTGTGTGTTTGGGGGAACCCCACAGTGTATGCTTCTAAGAAAAAGTCGATGGGTGTTTGTGTGTGTTTCTTGTGTATGTGTGTGTCGAGACCACGTATGTGAGTATGTTGTGGCAGTTCCAAGTGCCAGTGTGAATGCTGTGTTGTGAGTGTGGCAGTGTGTGTTTCTGTGTGTGTTTGTGTTGGCGGGAAAACATTGTGTATGCCTGTAAGAATAAGTCGATGGATGTTTGTGTGAGTTTCATGTGTATGTGTGTGTCGCGACCACATTTGTCAATATTTTAAGGCAGTTCCAAGTGTTGATGGTTCTGCTGGATACCCATTGTGAGTGCTGTGTTGTAAGTGTGACTGTGTGTGTGTGTGTTCACGGGAAACCGTTGTGTATGCCTGTAAGAAAAAGTCGATGGGTGTTTGTGTGTGATTCTTGTGTATGTGTGTGTCGGTGAAACGTTTGTGAGTATGTTAGGGCAGTTCCAAGTGTTGATGGCTCTGCCGAGGTCCAGTGTGCGTACTGTGCTGTTAGTGTGACAGTGTGTGTGTGTGTGTGTGTGTGTGTTTGGGGAAACCCCACTCTGTCTCCCTGTAACAAAATGTTGATGGGTGTTTGTGTGTGTTTCTTCTGTATGTGTGTGTCGGGACCACGTTTGTTTGTATGTTAGGGCAGATTCAAGTGCCAGTGTGAATGCTGTGTTGTGAGTGTGATAGTGTGTGTGTGTGTGTTTGCGGAAACCATTGTGCATGACTGTAAGTAAAAGTCCATGGGAGTTTGTGTGTGTTTCTTGTGTATGTGTGTGTCGGGACCACGTTTGTGAGTATGTTAGGGCAGTTCCAACTGTTGATGGCTATGCCGGGGACCCAGTGTGAGTGCTGTGTTGTGCGTGTGATAGTGTCTGTGTGTGTGTGTGTGTGTTTTGCTGGATACCATTGTGTATGTCTGTAAGAAAAAGTCGTAGGGTGTTTTTGTGTGTTTCTTCTGCATGTGTGTTTCGGGACCACGTTTGTGAATATGTTAAGGTAATTCCAAGTGTTCATGGCTCTGCTGGAGATCCAATGTGAGTGCTCTGTCGTGAGTGTGCCTTTTGTGTGTGTGTGTGTGTGTGTGTGTGTGTTTGCAGGAAACCATTGTGTATGCCTGCAAGAAAAAGTCGATGGGTGTTTGTGTGTGTTATTTGTATATGTGTGTGTCAGGACCATGTTTGTGATTATGTTAAAGCAGTTCCAAGTGTTGACGGCTGTGTTGGAGACCCAGTGTGAGTGCTGTGTTGTGAGTGTGATAGTGTGTGTGTGTCTGTGTGTGTTTCCGAACCCCCTGTGTACGCCTGTAAGAAAAATTCCATGGGTGTTTGTGTGTGTTTCTTGTGTATGCGTGTGTCAGGAAAACGTTTGTGAGTATGTTAGGGCAGTTCCAAGTGTTGATGGCTCTGCCGAGGCCCAGTGTGAGTGCTGTGTTGCGAGTGTGACAGTGTGTGTGTGTGTGTGTGTGTGTGTTTTCGGGTTACCATTGTGTATGCCTGTATGAAAAAGTCGATGGGTGTATTTGTGTGTTCTTGCGTATTGTGTTTCAGATCCACATTTGTGAGTGTGTGAGGGCAGTTCCAAGTGTTCATGAGTTTGCTGGATATCCAGTGTGAGTGTGTGTTGTGAGTGTGACAGTGTGTGTGCGTGTCTGTGTGTGTGTTTGCAGGAAACCAGTCTGTATGCCTATAAGAAAAATTCGATGGGTGTTTGTGTGTGTTGCTTCTGTATGTGTGTGTCGGGACCACATTTGTGAATATGTTAGGGCAGTTCCAAGTGTTGATGGCTCTGCTGGAGACCCAGTGAGAGTGCTGTGTTGTGAGTGTGACAGTGTGTGTGTGTCTGTGTGTGTGTGTGTGTGTTTGGGGGAACCCCACAGTGTATGCTTCTAAGAAAAAGTCGATGGGTGTTTGTGTGTGTTTCTTGTGTATGTGTGTGTCGGGACCACGTATAAGAGTATTTTGTGGCAGTTCCAAGCGCCAGAGTGAATGCTGTGTTGTGAGTGTGGCAGTGTGTGTTTCTGTGTGTGTTTGTGTTGGCGGGAAAACATTGTGTATGCCTGTAAGAATAAGTCGATGGATGTTTGTGTGAGTTTCATGTGTATGTGTGTGTCGCGACCACATTTGTCAATATTTTAAGGCAGTTCCAAGTGTTGATGGTTCTGCTGGATACCCATTGTGAGTGGTGTGTTGTAAGTGTGACTGTGTGTGTGTGTGTTCAAGGGAAACCGTTGTGTATGCCTGTAAGAAAAAGTCGATGGGTGTTTGTGTGCGTTTCTTGTGTATGTGTGTGTCGGGAAAACGTTTGGGAGTATGTTAGGGCAGTTCCAAGTGTTGATGGCTCTGCCGAGGACCAGTGTGAGTGCTGTGTTGCGAGTGTGACAGTGTGTGTGTGTGTGTTTTCGGGTAACCATTGTGTATGCCTGTATGAAAAAGTCGATGGGTGTATTTGTGTGTTCTTGCGTATTGTGTTTCAGATCCACATTTGTGAGTGTGTGAGGGCAGTTCCAAGTCTTCATGAGTTTGCAGGATATCCAGTGTGAGTGTGTGTTGTGAGTGTGACAGTGTGTGTGCGTGTCTGTGTGTGTGTTTGCAGGAAACCAGTCTGTATGCCTATAAGAAAAATTCGATGGGTGTTTGTGTGTGTTTTTTCTGTATGTGTGTGTCGGGACCACATTTGTGAATATGTTAGGGCAGTTCCAAGTGTTGATGGCTCTGCTGGAGACCCAGTGAGAGTGCTGTGTTGTGAGTGTGATAGTGTGTGTGTGTCTGTGTGTGTGTGTGTGTGTTTGGGGGAACCCCACAGTGTATGCTTCTAAGAAAAAGTCGATGGGTGTTTGTGTGTGTTTCTTGTGTATGTGTGTGTCGAGACCACGTATGTGAGTATGTTGTGGCAGTTCCAAGTGCCAGTGTGAATGCTGTGTTGTGAGTGTGGCAGTGTGTGTTTCTGTGTGTGTTTGTGTTGGCGGGAAAACATTGTGTATGCCTGTAAGAATAAGTCGATGGATGTTTGTGTGAGTTTCATGTGTATGTGTGTGTCGCGACCACATTTGTCAATATTTTAAGGCAGTTCCAAGTGTTGATGGTTCTGCTGGATACCCATTGTGAGTGCTGTGTTGTAAGTGTGACTGTGTGTGTGTGTGTTCACGGGAAACCGTTGTGTATGCCTGTAAGAAAAAGTCGATGGGTGTTTGTGTGTGATTCTTGTGTATGTGTGTGTCGGTGAAACGTTTGTGAGTATGTTAGGGCAGTTCCAAGTGTTGATGGCTCTGCCGAGGTCCAGTGTGCGTACTGTGCTGTTAGTGTGACAGTGTGTGTGTGTGTGTGTGTGTGTGTTTGGGGAAACCCCACTCTGTCTCCCTGTAACAAAATGTTGATGGGTGTTTGTGTGTGTTTCTTCTGTATGTGTGTGTCGGGACCACGTTTGTTTGTATGTTAGGGCAGATTCAAGTGCCAGTGTGAATGCTGTGTTGTGAGTGTGATAGTGTGTGTGTGTGTGTTTGCGGAAACCATTGTGCATGACTGTAAGTAAAAGTCCATGGGAGTTTGTGTGTGTTTCTTGTGTATGTGTGTGTCGGGACCACGTTTGTGAGTATGTTAGGGCAGTTCCAACTGTTGATGGCTATGCCGGGGACCCAGTGTGAGTGCTGTGTTGTGCGTGTGATAGTGTCTGTGTGTGTGTGTGTGTGTTTTGCTGGATACCATTGTGTATGTCTGTAAGAAAAAGTCGTAGGGTGTTTTTGTGTGTTTCTTCTGCATGTGTGTTTCGGGACCACGTTTGTGAATATGTTAAGGTAATTCCAAGTGTTCATGGCTCTGCTGGAGATCCAATGTGAGTGCTCTGTCGTGAGTGTGCCTTTTGTGTGTGTGTGTGTGTGTGTGTGTGTGTTTGCAGGAAACCATTGTGTATGCCTGCAAGAAAAAGTCGATGGGTGTTTGTGTGTGTTATTTGTATATGTGTGTGTCAGGACCATGTTTGTGATTATGTTAAAGCAGTTCCAAGTGTTGACGGCTGTGTTGGAGACCCAGTGTGAGTGCTGTGTTGTGAGTGTGATAGTGTGTGTGTGTCTGTGTGTGTTTCCGAACCCCCTGTGTACGCCTGTAAGAAAAATTCCATGGGTGTTTGTGTGTGTTTCTTGTGTATGCGTGTGTCAGGAAAACGTTTGTGAGTATGTTAGGGCAGTTCCAAGTGTTGATGGCTCTGCCGAGGCCCAGTGTGAGTGCTGTGTTGCGAGTGTGACAGTGTGTGTGTGTGTGTGTGTTTTCGGGTTACCATTGTGTATGCCTGTATGAAAAAGTCGATGGGTGTATTTGTGTGTTCTTGCGTATTGTGTTTCAGATCCACATTTGTGAGTGTGTGAGGGCAGTTCCAAGTGTTCATGAGTTTGCTGGATATCCAGTGTGAGTGTGTGTTGTGAGTGTGACAGTGTGTGTGCGTGTCTGTGTGTGTGTTTGCAGGAAACCAGTCTGTATGCCTATAAGAAAAATTCGATGGGTGTTTGTGTGTGTTTCTTCTGTATGTGTGTGTCGGGACCACATTTGTGAATATGTTAGGGCAGTTCCAAGTGTTGATGGCTCTGCTGGAGACCCAGTGAGAGTGCTGTGTTGTGAGTGTGACAGTGTGTGTGTGTCTGTGTGTGTGTGTGTGTTTGGGGGAACCCCACAGTGTATGCTTCTAAGAAAAAGTCGATGGGTGTTTGTGTGTGTTTCTTGTGTATGTGTGTGTCGGGACCACGTATGAGAGTATTTTGTGGCAGTTCCAAGCGCCAGAGTGAATGCTGTGTTGTGAGTGTGGCAGTGTGTGTTTCTGTGTGTGTTTGTGTTGGTGGGAAAACATTGTGTATGCCTGTAAGAATAAGTCGATGGATGTTTGTGTGAGTTTCATGTGTATGTGTGTGTCGCGACCACATTTGTCAATATTTTAAGGCAGTTCCAAGTGTTGATGGTTCTGCTGGATACCCATTGTGAGTGGTGTGTTGTAAGTGTGACTGTGTGTGTGTGTGTTCAAGGGAAACCGTTGTGTATGCCTGCAAGAAAAAGTCGATGGGTGTTTGTGTGTGTTATTTGTATATGTGTGTGTCAGGACCATGTTTGTGATTATGTTAAAGCAGTTCCAAGTGTTGACGGCTGTGTTGGAGACCCAGTGTGAGTGCTGTGTTGTGAGTGTGATAGTGTGTGTGTGTCTGTGTGTGTTTCCGAACCCCCTGTGTACGCCTGTAAGAAAAATTCCATGGGTGTTTGTGTGTGTTTCTTGTGTATGCGTGTGTCAGGAAAACGTTTGTGAGTATGTTAGGGCAGTTCCAAGTGTTGATGGCTCTGCCGAGGCCCAGTGTGAGTGCTGTGTTGCGAGTGTGACAGTGTGTGTGTGTGTGTGTGTGTTTTCGGGTTACCATTGTGTATGCCTGTATGAAAAAGTCGATGGGTGTATTTGTGTGTTCTTGCGTATTGTGTTTCAGATCCACATTTGTGAGTGTGTGAGGGCAGTTCCAAGTGTTCATGAGTTTGCTGGATATCCAGTGTGAGTGTGTGTTGTGAGTGTGACAGTGTGTGTGCGTGTCTGTGTGTGTGTTTGCAGGAAACCAGTCTGTATGCCTATAAGAAAAATTCGATGGGTGTTTGTGTGTGTTTCTTCTGTATGTGTGTGTCGGGACCACATTTGTGAATATGTTAGGGCAGTTCCAAGTGTTGATGGCTCTGCTGGAGACCCAGTGAGAGTGCTGTGTTGTGAGTGTGACAGTGTGTGTGTGTCTGTGTGTGTGTGTGTGTGTTTGGGGGAACCCCACAGTGTATGCTTCTAAGAAAAAGTCGATGGGTGTTTGTGTGTGTTTCTTGTGTATGTGTGTGTCGGGACCACGTATAAGAGTATTTTGTGGCAGTTCCAAGCGCCAGAGTGAATGCTGTGTTGTGAGTGTGGCAGTGTGTGTTTCTGTGTGTGTTTGTGTTGGCGGGAAAACATTGTGTATGCCTGTAAGAATAAGTCGATGGATGTTTGTGTGAGTTTCATGTGTATGTGTGTGTCGCGACCACATTTGTCAATATTTTAAGGCAGTTCCAAGTGTTGATGGTTCTGCTGGATACCCATTGTGAGTGGTGTGTTGTAAGTGTGACTGTGTGTGTGTGTGTTCAAGGGAAACCGTTGTGTATGCCTGTAAGAAAAAGTCGATGGGTGTTTGTGTGCGTTTCTTGTGTATGTGTGTGTCGGGAAAACGTTTGGGAGTATGTTAGGGCAGTTCCAAGTGTTGATGGCTCTGCCGAGGACCAGTGTGAGTGCTGTGTTGCGAGTGTGACAGTGTGTGTGTGTGTGTTTTCGGGTAACCATTGTGTATGCCTGTATGAAAAAGTCGATGGGTGTATTTGTGTGTTCTTGCGTATTGTGTTTCAGATCCACATTTGTGAGTGTGTGAGGGCAGTTCCAAGTCTTCATGAGTTTGCAGGATATCCAGTGTGAGTGTGTGTTGTGAGTGTGACAGTGTGTGTGCGTGTCTGTGTGTGTGTTTGCAGGAAACCAGTCTGTATGCCTATAAGAAAAATTCGATGGGTGTTTGTGTGTGTTTTTTCTGTATGTGTGTGTCGGGACCACATTTGTGAATATGTTAGGGCAGTTCCAAGTGTTGATGGCTCTGCTGGAGACCCAGTGAGAGTGCTGTGTTGTGAGTGTGATAGTGTGTGTGTGTCTGTGTGTGTGTGTGTGTGTTTGGGGGAACCCCACAGTGTATGCTTCTAAGAAAAAGTCGATGGGTGTTTGTGTGTGTTTCTTGTGTATGTGTGTGTCGAGACCACGTATGTGAGTATGTTGTGGCAGTTCCAAGTGCCAGTGTGAATGCTGTGTTGTGAGTGTGGCAGTGTGTGTTTCTGTGTGTGTTTGTGTTGGCGGGAAAACATTGTGTATGCCTGTAAGAATAAGTCGATGGATGTTTGTGTGAGTTTCATGTGTATGTGTGTGTCGCGACCACATTTGTCAATATTTTAAGGCAGTTCCAAGTGTTGATGGTTCTGCTGGATACCCATTGTGAGTGCTGTGTTGTAAGTGTGACTGTGTGTGTGTGTGTTCACGGGAAACCGTTGTGTATACCTGTAAGAAAAAGTCGATGGGTGTTTGTGTGTGATTCTTGTGTATGTGTGTGTCGGTGAAACGTTTGTGAGTATGTTAGGGCAGTTCCAAGTGTTGATGGCTCTGCCGAGGTCCAGTGTGCGTACTGTGCTGTTAGTGTGACAGTGTGTGTGTGTGTGTGTGTGTGTTTGGGGAAACCCCACTCTGTCTCCCTGTAACAAAATGTTGATGGGTGTTTGTGTGTGTTTCTTCTGTATGTGTGTGTCGGGACCACGTTTGTTTGTATGTTAGGGCAGATTCAAGTGCCAGTGTGAATGCTGTGTTGTGAGTGTGATAGTGTGTGTGTGTGTGTTTGCGGAAACCATTGTGCATGACTGTAAGTAAAAGTCCATGGGAGTTTGTGTGTGTTTCTTGTGTATGTGTGTGTCGGGACCACGTTTGTGAGTATGTTAGGGCAGTTCCAACTGTTGATGGCTATGCCGGGGACCCAGTGTGAGTGCTGTGTTGTGCGTGTGATAGTGTCTGTGTGTGTGTGTGTGTGTTTTGCTGGATACCATTGTGTATGTCTGTAAGAAAAAGTCGTAGGGTGTTTTTGTGTGTTTCTTCTGCATGTGTGTTTCGGGACCACGTTTGTGAATATGTTAAGGTAATTCCAAGTGTTCATGGCTCTGCTGGAGATCCAATGTGAGTGCTCTGTCGTGAGTGTGCCTTTTGTGTGTGTGTGTGTGTGTGTGTGTTCAAGGGAAACCGTTGTGTATGCCTGCAAGAAAAAGTCGATGGGTGTTTGTGTGTGTTATTTGTATATGTGTGTGTCAGGACCATGTTTGTGATTATGTTAAAGCAGTTCCAAGTGTTGACGGCTGTGTTGGAGACCCAGTGTGAGTGCTGTGTTGTGAGTGTGATAGTGTGTGTGTGTCTGTGTGTGTTTCCGAACCCCCTGTGTACGCCTGTAAGAAAAATTCCATGGGTGTTTGTGTGTGTTTCTTGTGTATGCGTGTGTCAGGAAAACGTTTGTGAGTATGTTAGGGCAGTTCCAAGTGTTGATGGCTCTGCCGAGGCCCAGTGTGAGTGCTGTGTTGCGAGTGTGACAGTGTGTGTGTGTGTGTGTGTGTGTTTTCGGGTTACCATTGTGTATGCCTGTATGAAAAAGTCGATGGGTGTATTTGTGTGTTCTTGCGTATTGTGTTTCAGATCCACATTTGTGAGTGTGTGAGGGCAGTTCCAAGTGTTCATGAGTTTGCTGGATATCCAGTGTGAGTGTGTGTTGTGAGTGTGACAGTGTGTGTGCGTGTCTGTGTGTGTGTTTGCAGGAAACCAGTCTGTATGCCTATAAGAAAAATTCGATGGGTGTTTGTGTGTGTTTCTTCTGTATGTGTGTGTCGGGACCACATTTGTGAATATGTTAGGGCAGTTCCAAGTGTTGATGGCTCTGCTGGAGACCCAGTGAGAGTGCTGTGTTGTGAGTGTGACAGTGTGTGTGTGTCTGTGTGTGTGTGTGTGTGTTTGGGGGAACCCCACAGTGTATGCTTCTAAGAAAAAGTCGATGGGTGTTTGTGTGTGTTTCTTGTGTATGTGTGTGTCGGGACCACGTATAAGAGTATTTTGTGGCAGTTCCAAGCACCAGAGTGAATGCTGTGTTGTGAGTGTGGCAGTGTGTGTTTCTGTGTGTGTTTGTGTTGGCGGGAAAACATTGTGTATGCCTGTAAGAATAAGTCGATGGATGTTTGTGTGAGTTTCATGTGTATGTGTGTGTCGCGACCACATTTGTCAATATTTTAAGGCAGTTCCAAGTGTTGATGGTTCTGCTGGATACCCATTGTGAGTGGTGTGTTGTAAGTGTGACTGTGTGTGTGTGTGTTCAAGGGAAACCGTTGTGTATGCCTGTAAGAAAAAGTCGATGGGTGTTTGTGTGCGTTTCTTGTGTATGTGTGTGTCGGGAAAACGTTTGGGAGTATGTTAGGGCAGTTCCAAGTGTTGATGGCTCTGCCGAGGACCAGTGTGAGTGCTGTGTTGCGAGTGTGACAGTGTGTGTGTGTGTGTTTTCGGGTAACCATTGTGTATGCCTGTATGAAAAAGTCGATGGGTGTATTTGTGTGTTCTTGCGTATTGTGTTTCAGATCCACATTTGTGAGTGTGTGAGGGCAGTTCCAAGTCTTCATGAGTTTGCAGGATATCCAGTGTGAGTGTGTGTTGTGAGTGTGACAGTGTGTGTGCGTGTCTGTGTGTGTGTTTGCAGGAAACCAGTCTGTATGCCTATAAGAAAAATTCGATGGGTGTTTGTGTGTGTTTTTTCTGTATGTGTGTGTCGGGACCACATTTGTGAATATGTTAGGGCAGTTCCAAGTGTTGATGGCTCTGCTGGAGACCCAGTGAGAGTGCTGTGTTGTGAGTGTGATAGTGTGTGTGTGTCTGTGTGTGTGTGTGTGTGTTTGGGGGAACCCCACAGTGTATGCTTCTAAGAAAAAGTCGATGGGTGTTTGTGTGTGTTTCTTGTGTATGTGTGTGTCGAGACCACGTATGTGAGTATGTTGTGGCAGTTCCAAGTGCCAGTGTGAATGCTGTGTTGTGAGTGTGGCAGTGTGTGTTTCTGTGTGTGTTTGTGTTGGCGGGAAAACATTGTGTATGCCTGTAAGAATAAGTCGATGGATGTTTGTGTGAGTTTCATGTGTATGTGTGTGTCGCGACCACATTTGTCAATATTTTAAGGCAGTTCCAAGTGTTGATGGTTCTGCTGGATACCCATTGTGAGTGCTGTGTTGTAAGTGTGACTGTGTGTGTGTGTGTTCACGGGAAACCGTTGTGTATGCCTGTAAGAAAAAGTCGATGGGTGTTTGTGTGTGATTCTTGTGTATGTGTGTGTCGGTGAAACGTTTGTGAGTATGTTAGGGCAGTTCCAAGTGTTGATGGCTCTGCCGAGGTCCAGTGTGCGTACTGTGCTGTTAGTGTGACAGTGTGTGTGTGTGTGTGTGTGTGTGTTTGGGGAAACCCCACTCTGTCTCCCTGTAACAAAATGTTGATGGGTGTTTGTGTGTGTTTCTTCTGTATGTGTGTGTCGGGACCACGTTTGTTTGTATGTTAGGGCAGATTCAAGTGCCAGTGTGAATGCTGTGTTGTGAGTGTGATAGTGTGTGTGTGTGTGTTTGCGGAAACCATTGTGCATGACTGTAAGTAAAAGTCCATGGGAGTTTGTGTGTGTTTCTTGTGTATGTGTGTGTCGGGACCACGTTTGTGAGTATGTTAGGGCAGTTCCAACTGTTGATGGCTATGCCGGGGACCCAGTGTGAGTGCTGTGTTGTGCGTGTGATAGTGTCTGTGTGTGTGTGTGTGTGTTTTGCTGGATACCATTGTGTATGTCTGTAAGAAAAAGTCGTAGGGTGTTTTTGTGTGTTTCTTCTGCATGTGTGTTTCGGGACCACGTTTGTGAATATGTTAAGGTAATTCCAAGTGTTCATGGCTCTGCTGGAGATCCAATGTGAGTGCTCTGTCGTGAGTGTGCCTTTTGTGTGTGTGTGTGTGTGTGTGTGTGTTCAAGGGAAACCGTTGTGTATGCCTGCAAGAAAAAGTCGATGGGTGTTTGTGTGTGTTATTTGTATATGTGTGTGTCAGGACCATGTTTGTGATTATGTTAAAGCAGTTCCAAGTGTTGACGGCTGTGTTGGAGACCCAGTGTGAGTGCTGTGTTGTGAGTGTGATAGTGTGTGTGTGTCTGTGTGTGTTTCCGAACCCCCTGTGTACGCCTGTAAGAAAAATTCCATGGGTGTTTGTGTGTGTTTCTTGTGTATGCGTGTGTCAGGAAAACGTTTGTGAGTATGTTAGGGCAGTTCCAAGTGTTGATGGCTCTGCCGAGGCCCAGTGTGAGTGCTGTGTTGCGAGTGTGACAGTGTGTGTGTGTGTGTGTGTGTGTGTTTTCGGGTTACCATTGTGTATGCCTGTATGAAAAAGTCGATGGGTGTATTTGTGTGTTCTTGCGTATTGTGTTTCAGATCCACATTTGTGAGTGTGTGAGGGCAGTTCCAAGTGTTCATGAGTTTGCTGGATATCCAGTGTGAGTGTGTGTTGTGAGTGTGACAGTGTGTGTGCGTGTCTGTGTGTGTGTTTGCAGGAAACCAGTCTGTATGCCTATAAGAAAAATTCGATGGGTGTTTGTGTGTGTTTCTTCTGTATGTGTGTGTCGGGACCACATTTGTGAATATGTTAGGGCAGTTCCAAGTGTTGATGGCTCTGCTGGAGACCCAGTGAGAGTGCTGTGTTGTGAGTGTGACAGTGTGTGTGTGTCTGTGTGTGTGTGTGTGTGTTTGGGGGAACCCCACAGTGTATGCTTCTAAGAAAAAGTCGATGGGTGTTTGTGTGTGTTTCTTGTGTATGTGTGTGTCGGGACCACGTATAAGAGTATTTTGTGGCAGTTCCAAGCGCCAGAGTGAATGCTGTGTTGTGAGTGTGGCAGTGTGTGTTTCTGTGTGTGTTTGTGTTGGCGGGAAAACATTGTGTATGCCTGTAAGAATAAGTCGATGGATGTTTGTGTGAGTTTCATGTGTATGTGTGTGTCGCGACCACATTTGTCAATATTTTAAGGCAGTTCCAAGTGTTGATGGTTCTGCTGGATACCCATTGTGAGTGGTGTGTTGTAAGTGTGACTGTGTGTGTGTGTGTTCAAGGGAAACCGTTGTGTATGCCTGTAAGAAAAAGTCGATGGGTGTTTGTGTGCGTTTCTTGTGTATGTGTGTGTCGGGAAAACGTTTGGGAGTATGTTAGGGCAGTTCCAAGTGTTGATGGCTCTGCCGAGGACCAGTGTGAGTGCTGTGTTGCGAGTGTGACAGTGTGTGTGTGTGTGTTTTCGGGTAACCATTGTGTATGCCTGTATGAAAAAGTCGATGGGTGTATTTGTGTGTTCTTGCGTATTGTGTTTCAGATCCACATTTGTGAGTGTGTGAGGGCAGTTCCAAGTCTTCATGAGTTTGCAGGATATCCAGTGTGAGTGTGTGTTGTGAGTGTGACAGTGTGTGTGCGTGTCTGTGTGTGTGTTTGCAGGAAACCAGTCTGTATGCCTATAAGAAAAATTCGATGGGTGTTTGTGTGTGTTTTTTCTGTATGTGTGTGTCGGGACCACATTTGTGAATATGTTAGGGCAGTTCCAAGTGTTGATGGCTCTGCTGGAGACCCAGTGAGAGTGCTGTGTTGTGAGTGTGATAGTGTGTGTGTGTCTGTGTGTGTGTGTGTGTGTTTGGGGGAACCCCACAGTGTATGCTTCTAAGAAAAAGTCGATGGGTGTTTGTGTGTGTTTCTTGTGTATGTGTGTGTCGAGACCACGTATGTGAGTATGTTGTGGCAGTTCCAAGTGCCAGTGTGAATGCTGTGTTGTGAGTGTGGCAGTGTGTGTTTCTGTGTGTGTTTGTGTTGGCGGGAAAACATTGTGTATGCCTGTAAGAATAAGTCGATGGATGTTTGTGTGAGTTTCATGTGTATGTGTGTGTCGCGACCACATTTGTCAATATTTTAAGGCAGTTCCAAGTGTTGATGGTTCTGCTGGATACCCATTGTGAGTGCTGTGTTGTAAGTGTGACTGTGTGTGTGTGTGTTCACGGGAAACCGTTGTGTATGCCTGTAAGAAAAAGTCGATGGGTGTTTGTGTGTGATTCTTGTGTATGTGTGTGTCGGTGAAACGTTTGTGAGTATGTTAGGGCAGTTCCAAGTGTTGATGGCTCTGCCGAGGTCCAGTGTGCGTACTGTGCTGTTAGTGTGACAGTGTGTGTGTGTGTGTGTGTGTGTTTGGGGAAACCCCACTCTGTCTCCCTGTAACAAAATGTTGATGGGTGTTTGTGTGTGTTTCTTCTGTATGTGTGTGTCGGGACCACGTTTGTTTGTATGTTAGGGCAGATTCAAGTGCCAGTGTGAATGCTGTGTTGTGAGTGTGATAGTGTGTGTGTGTGTGTTTGCGGAAACCATTGTGCATGACTGTAAGTAAAAGTCCATGGGAGTTTGTGTGTGTTTCTTGTGTATGTGTGTGTCGGGACCACGTTTGTGAGTATGTTAGGGCAGTTCCAACTGTTGATGGCTATGCCGGGGACCCAGTGTGAGTGCTGTGTTGTGCGTGTGATAGTGTCTGTGTGTGTGTGTGTGTGTTTTGCTGGATACCATTGTGTATGTCTGTAAGAAAAAGTCGTAGGGTGTTTTTGTGTGTTTCTTCTGCATGTGTGTTTCGGGACCACGTTTGTGAATATGTTAAGGTAATTCCAAGTGTTCATGGCTCTGCTGGAGATCCAATGTGAGTGCTCTGTCGTGAGTGTGCCTTTTGTGTGTGTGTGTGTGTGTGTGTGTGTGTTTGCAGGAAACCGTTGTGTATGCCTGCAAGAAAAAGTCGATGGGTGTTTGTGTGTGTTATTTGTATATGTGTGTGTCAGGACCATGTTTGTGATTATGTTAAAGCAGTTCCAAGTGTTGACGGCTGTGTTGGAGACCCAGTGTGAGTGCTGTGTTGTGAGTGTGATAGTGTGTGTGTGTCTGTGTGTGTTTCCGAACCCCCTGTGTACGCCTGTAAGAAAAATTCCATGGGTGTTTGTGTGTGTTTCTTGTGTATGCGTGTGTCAGGAAAACGTTTGTGAGTATGTTAGGGCAGTTCCAAGTGTTGATGGCTCTGCCGAGGCCCAGTGTGAGTGCTGTGTTGCGAGTGTGACAGTGTGTGTGTGTGTGTGTGTGTGTGTGTTTTCGGGTTACCATTGTGTATGCCTGTATGAAAAAGTCGATGGGTGTATTTGTGTGTTCTTGCGTATTGTGTTTCAGATCCACATTTGTGAGTGTGTGAGGGCAGTTCCAAGTGTTCATGAGTTTGCTGGATATCCAGTGTGAGTGTGTGTTGTGAGTGTGACAGTGTGTGTGCGTGTCTGTGTGTGTGTTTGCAGGAAACCAGTCTGTATGCCTATAAGAAAAATTCGATGGGTGTTTGTGTGTGTTTCTTCTGTATGTGTGTGTCGGGACCACATTTGTGAATATGTTAGGGCAGTTCCAAGTGTTGATGGCTCTGCTGGAGACCCAGTGAGAGTGCTGTGTTGTGAGTGTGACAGTGTGTGTGTGTCTGTGTGTGTGTGTGTGTTTGGGGGAACCCCACAGTGTATGCTTCTAAGAAAAAGTCGATGGGTGTTTGTGTGTGTTTCTTGTGTATGTGTGTGTCGGGACCACGTATGAGAGTATTTTGTGGCAGTTCCAAGCGCCAGAGTGAATGCTGTGTTGTGAGTGTGGCAGTGTGTGTTTCTGTGTGTGTTTGTGTTGGCGGGAAAACATTGTGTATGCCTGTAAGAATAAGTCGATGGATGTTTGTGTGAGTTTCATGTGTATGTGTGTGTCGCGACCACATTTGTCAATATTTTAAGGCAGTTCCAAGTGTTGATGGTTCTGCTGGATACCCATTGTGAGTGGTGTGTTGTAAGTGTGACTGTGTGTGTGTGTGTTCAAGGGAAACCGTTGTGTATGCCTGCAAGAAAAAGTCGATGGGTGTTTGTGTGTGTTATTTGTATATGTGTGTGTCAGGACCATGTTTGTGATTATGTTAAAGCAGTTCCAAGTGTTGACGGCTGTGTTGGAGACCCAGTGTGAGTGCTGTGTTGTGAGTGTGATAGTGTGTGTGTGTCTGTGTGTGTTTCCGAACCCCCTGTGTACGCCTGTAAGAAAAATTCCATGGGTGTTTGTGTGTGTTTCTTGTGTATGCGTGTGTCAGGAAAACGTTTGTGAGTATGTTAGGGCAGTTCCAAGTGTTGATGGCTCTGCCGAGGCCCAGTGTGAGTGCTGTGTTGCGAGTGTGACAGTGTGTGTGTGTGTGTGTGTGTGTGTTTTCGGGTTACCATTGTGTATGCCTGTATGAAAAAGTCGATGGGTGTATTTGTGTGTTCTTGCGTATTGTGTTTCAGATCCACATTTGTGAGTGTGTGAGGGCAGTTCCAAGTGTTCATGAGTTTGCTGGATATCCAGTGTGAGTGTGTGTTGTGAGTGTGACAGTGTGTGTGCGTGTCTGTGTGTGTGTTTGCAGGAAACCAGTCTGTATGCCTATAAGAAAAATTCGATGGGTGTTTGTGTGTGTTTTTTCTGTATGTGTGTGTCGGGACCACATTTGTGAATATGTTAGGGCAGTTCCAAGTGTTGATGGCTCTGCTGGAGACCCAGTGAGAGTGCTGTGTTGTGAGTGTGACAGTGTGTGTGTGTCTGTGTGTGTGTGTGTGTGTTTGGGGGAACCCCACAGTGTATGCTTCTAAGAAAAAGTCGATGGGTGTTTGTGTGTGTTTCTTGTGTATGTGTGTGTCGGGACCACGTATGAGAGTATTTTGTGGCAGTTCCAAGCGCCAGAGTGAATGCTGTGTTGTGAGTGTGGCAGTGTGTGTTTCTGTGTGTGTTTGTGTTGGCGGGAAAACATTGTGTATGCCTGTAAGAATAAGTCGATGGATGTTTGTGTGAGTTTCATGTGTATGTGTGTGTCGCGACCACATTTGTCAATATTTTAAGGCAGTTCCAAGTGTTGATGGTTCTGCTGGATACCCATTGTGAGTGGTGTGTTGTAAGTGTGACTGTGTGTGTGTGTGTTCAAGGGAAACCGTTGTGTATGCCTGTAAGAAAAAGTCGATGGGTGTTTGTGTGCGTTTCTTGTGTATGTGTGTGTCGGGAAAACGTTTGGGAGTATGTTAGGGCAGTTCCAAGTGTTGATGGCTCTGCCGAGGACCAGTGTGAGTGCTGTGTTGCGAGTGTGACAGTGTGTGTGTGTGTGTTTTCGGGTAACCATTGTGTATGCCTGTATGAAAAAGTCGATGGGTGTATTTGTGTGTTCTTGCGTATTGTGTTTCAGATCCACATTTGTGAGTGTGTGAGGGCAGTTCCAAGTCTTCATGAGTTTGCAGGATATCCAGTGTGAGTGTGTGTTGTGAGTGTGACAGTGTGTGTGCGTGTCTGTGTGTGTGTTTGCAGGAAACCAGTCTGTATGCCTATAAGAAAAATTCGATGGGTGTTTGTGTGTGTTTTTTCTGTATGTGTGTGTCGGGACCACATTTGTGAATATGTTAGGGCAGTTCCAAGTGTTGATGGCTCTGCTGGAGACCCAGTGAGAGTGCTGTGTTGTGAGTGTGATAGTGTGTGTGTGTCTGTGTGTGTGTGTGTGTGTTTGGGGGAACCCCACAGTGTATGCTTCTAAGAAAAAGTCGATGGGTGTTTGTGTGTGTTTCTTGTGTATGTGTGTGTCGAGACCACGTATGTGAGTATGTTGTGGCAGTTCCAAGTGCCAGTGTGAATGCTGTGTTGTGAGTGTGGCAGTGTGTGTTTCTGTGTGTGTTTGTGTTGGCGGGAAAACATTGTGTATGCCTGTAAGAATAAGTCGATGGATGTTTGTGTGAGTTTCATGTGTATGTGTGTGTCGCGACCACATTTGTCAATATTTTAAGGCAGTTCCAAGTGTTGATGGTTCTGCTGGATACCCATTGTGAGTGCTGTGTTGTAAGTGTGACTGTGTGTGTGTGTGTTCACGGGAAACCGTTGTGTATGCCTGTAAGAAAAAGTCGATGGGTGTTTGTGTGTGATTCTTGTGTATGTGTGTGTCGGTGAAACGTTTGTGAGTATGTTAGGGCAGTTCCAAGTGTTGATGGCTCTGCCGAGGTCCAGTGTGCGTACTGTGCTGTTAGTGTGACAGTGTGTGTGTGTGTGTGTGTGTGTGTTTGGGGAAACCCCACTCTGTCTCCCTGTAACAAAATGTTGATGGGTGTTTGTGTGTGTTTCTTCTGTATGTGTGTGTCGGGACCACGTTTGTTTGTATGTTAGGGCAGATTCAAGTGCCAGTGTGAATGCTGTGTTGTGAGTGTGATAGTGTGTGTGTGTGTGTTTGCGGAAACCATTGTGCATGACTGTAAGTAAAAGTCCATGGGAGTTTGTGTGTGTTTCTTGTGTATGTGTGTGTCGGGACCACGTTTGTGAGTATGTTAGGGCAGTTCCAACTGTTGATGGCTATGCCGGGGACCCAGTGTGAGTGCTGTGTTGTGCGTGTGATAGTGTCTGTGTGTGTGTGTGTGTGTTTTGCTGGATACCATTGTGTATGTCTGTAAGAAAAAGTCGTAGGGTGTTTTTGTGTGTTTCTTCTGCATGTGTGTTTCGGGACCACGTTTGTGAATATGTTAAGGTAATTCCAAGTGTTCATGGCTCTGCTGGAGATCCAATGTGAGTGCTCTGTCGTGAGTGTGCCTTTTGTGTGTGTGTGTGTGTGTGTGTGTGTGTTTGCAGGAAACCATTGTGTATGCCTGCAAGAAAAAGTCGATGGGTGTTTGTGTGTGTTATTTGTATATGTGTGTGTCAGGACCATGTTTGTGATTATGTTAAAGCAGTTCCAAGTGTTGACGGCTGTGTTGGAGACCCAGTGTGAGTGCTGTGTTGTGAGTGTGATAGTGTGTGTGTGTCTGTGTGTGTTTCCGAACCCCCTGTGTACGCCTGTAAGAAAAATTCCATGGGTGTTTGTGTGTGTTTCTTGTGTATGCGTGTGTCAGGAAAACGTTTGTGAGTATGTTAGGGCAGTTCCAAGTGTTGATGGCTCTGCCGAGGCCCAGTGTGAGTGCTGTGTTGCGAGTGTGACAGTGTGTGTGTGTGTGTGTGTGTGTGTGTGTGTGTGTTTTCGGGTTACCATTGTGTATGCCTGTATGAAAAAGTCGATGGGTGTATTTGTGTGTTCTTGCGTATTGTGTTTCAGATCCACATTTGTGAGTGTGTGAGGGCAGTTCCAAGTGTTCATGAGTTTGCTGGATATCCAGTGTGAGTGTGTGTTGTGAGTGTGACAGTGTGTGTGCGTGTCTGTGTGTGTGTTTGCAGGAAACCAGTCTGTATGCCTATAAGAAAAATTCGATGGGTGTTTGTGTGTGTTTCTTCTGTATGTGTGTGTCGGGACCACATTTGTGAATATGTTAGGGCAGTTCCAAGTGTTGATGGCTCTGCTGGAGACCCAGTGAGAGTGCTGTGTTGTGAGTGTGACAGTGTGTGTGTGTCTGTGTGTGTGTGTGTGTTTGGGGGAACCCCACAGTGTATGCTTCTAAGAAAAAGTCGATGGGTGTTTGTGTGTGTTTCTTGTGTATGTGTGTGTCGGGACCACGTATGAGAGTATTTTGTGGCAGTTCCAAGCGCCAGAGTGAATGCTGTGTTGTGAGTGTGGCAGTGTGTGTTTCTGTGTGTGTTTGTGTTGGTGGGAAAACATTGTGTATGCCTGTAAGAATAAGTCGATGGATGTTTGTGTGAGTTTCATGTGTATGTGTGTGTCGCGACCACATTTGTCAATATTTTAAGGCAGTTCCAAGTGTTGATGGTTCTGCTGGATACCCATTGTGAGTGGTGTGTTGTAAGTGTGACTGTGTGTGTGTGTGTTCAAGGGAAACCGTTGTGTATGCCTGCAAGAAAAAGTCGATGGGTGTTTGTGTGTGTTATTTGTATATGTGTGTGTCAGGACCATGTTTGTGATTATGTTAAAGCAGTTCCAAGTGTTGACGGCTGTGTTGGAGACCCAGTGTGAGTGCTGTGTTGTGAGTGTGATAGTGTGTGTGTGTCTGTGTGTGTTTCCGAACCCCCTGTGTACGCCTGTAAGAAAAATTCCATGGGTGTTTGTGTGTGTTTCTTGTGTATGCGTGTGTCAGGAAAACGTTTGTGAGTATGTTAGGGCAGTTCCAAGTGTTGATGGCTCTGCCGAGGCCCAGTGTGAGTGCTGTGTTGCGAGTGTGACAGTGTGTGTGTGTGTGTGTGTGTGTGTGTTTTCGGGTTACCATTGTGTATGCCTGTATGAAAAAGTCGATGGGTGTATTTGTGTGTTCTTGCGTATTGTGTTTCAGATCCACATTTGTGAGTGTGTGAGGGCAGTTCCAAGTGTTCATGAGTTTGCTGGATATCCAGTGTGAGTGTGTGTTGTGAGTGTGACAGTGTGTGTGCGTGTCTGTGTGTGTGTTTGCAGGAAACCAGTCTGTATGCCTATAAGAAAAATTCGATGGGTGTTTGTGTGTGTTTCTTCTGTATGTGTGTGTCGGGACCACATTTGTGAATATGTTAGGGCAGTTCCAAGTGTTGATGGCTCTGCTGGAGACCCAGTGAGAGTGCTGTGTTGTGAGTGTGACAGTGTGTGTGTGTCTGTGTGTGTGTGTGTGTGTTTGGGGGAACCCCACAGTGTATGCTTCTAAGAAAAAGTCGATGGGTGTTTGTGTGTGTTTCTTGTGTATGTGTGTGTCGGGACCACGTATAAGAGTATTTTGTGGCAGTTCCAAGCGCCAGAGTGAATGCTGTGTTGTGAGTGTGGCAGTGTGTGTTTCTGTGTGTGTTTGTGTTGGCGGGAAAACATTGTGTATGCCTGTAAGAATAAGTCGATGGATGTTTGTGTGAGTTTCATGTGTATGTGTGTGTCGCGACCACATTTGTCAATATTTTAAGGCAGTTCCAAGTGTTGATGGTTCTGCTGGATACCCATTGTGAGTGGTGTGTTGTAAGTGTGACTGTGTGTGTGTGTGTTCAAGGGAAACCGTTGTGTATGCCTGTAAGAAAAAGTCGATGGGTGTTTGTGTGCGTTTCTTGTGTATGTGTGTGTCGGGAAAACGTTTGGGAGTATGTTAGGGCAGTTCCAAGTGTTGATGGCTCTGCCGAGGACCAGTGTGAGTGCTGTGTTGCGAGTGTGACAGTGTGTGTGTGTGTGTTTTCGGGTAACCATTGTGTATGCCTGTATGAAAAAGTCGATGGGTGTATTTGTGTGTTCTTGCGTATTGTGTTTCAGATCCACATTTGTGAGTGTGTGAGGGCAGTTCCAAGTCTTCATGAGTTTGCAGGATATCCAGTGTGAGTGTGTGTTGTGAGTGTGACAGTGTGTGTGCGTGTCTGTGTGTGTGTTTGCAGGAAACCAGTCTGTATGCCTATAAGAAAAATTCGATGGGTGTTTGTGTGTGTTTTTTCTGTATGTGTGTGTCGGGACCACATTTGTGAATATGTTAGGGCAGTTCCAAGTGTTGATGGCTCTGCTGGAGACCCAGTGAGAGTGCTGTGTTGTGAGTGTGATAGTGTGTGTGTGTCTGTGTGTGTGTGTGTGTTTGGGGGAACCCCACAGTGTATGCTTCTAAGAAAAAGTCGATGGGTGTTTGTGTGTGTTTCTTGTGTATGTGTGTGTCGAGACCACGTATGTGAGTATGTTGTGGCAGTTCCAAGTGCCAGTGTGAATGCTGTGTTGTGAGTGTGGCAGTGTGTGTTTCTGTGTGTGTTTGTGTTGGCGGGAAAACATTGTGTATGCCTGTAAGAATAAGTCGATGGATGTTTGTGTGAGTTTCATGTGTATGTGTGTGTCGCGACCACATTTGTCAATATTTTAAGGCAGTTCCAAGTGTTGATGGTTCTGCTGGATACCCATTGTGAGTGCTGTGTTGTAAGTGTGACTGTGTGTGTGTGTGTTCAGGGGAAACCGTTGTGTATGCCTGTAAGAAAAAGTCGATGGGTGTTTGTGTGTGATTCTTGTGTATGTGTGTGTCGGTGAAACGTTTGTGAGTATGTTAGGGCAGTTCCAAGTGTTGATGGCTCTGCCGAGGTCCAGTGTGCGTACTGTGCTGTTAGTGTGACAGTGTGTGTGTGTGTGTGTGTGTGTGTTTGGGGAAACCCCACTCTGTCTCCCTGTAACAAAATGTTGATGGGTGTTTGTGTGTGTTTCTTCTGTATGTGTGTGTCGGGACCACGTTTGTTTGTATGTTAGGGCAGATTCAAGTGCCAGTGTGAATGCTGTGTTGTGAGTGTGATAGTGTGTGTGTGTGTGTTTGCGGAAACCATTGTGCATGACTGTAAGTAAAAGTCCATGGGAGTTTGTGTGTGTTTCTTGTGTATGTGTGTGTCGGGACCACGTTTGTGAGTATGTTAGGGCAGTTCCAACTGTTGATGGCTATGCCGGGGACCCAGTGTGAGTGCTGTGTTGTGCGTGTGATAGTGTCTGTGTGTGTGTGTGTGTGTTTTGCTGGATACCATTGTGTATGTCTGTAAGAAAAAGTCGTAGGGTGTTTTTGTGTGTTTCTTCTGCATGTGTGTTTCGGGACCACGTTTGTGAATATGTTAAGGTAATTCCAAGTGTTCATGGCTCTGCTGGAGATCCAATGTGAGTGCTCTGTCGTGAGTGTGCCTTTTGTGTGTGTGTGTGTGTGTGTGTGTGTGTTTGCAGGAAACCATTGTGTATGCCTGCAAGAAAAAGTCGATGGGTGTTTGTGTGTGTTATTTGTATATGTGTGTGTCAGGACCATGTTTGTGATTATGTTAAAGCAGTTCCAAGTGTTGACGGCTGTGTTGGAGACCCAGTGTGAGTGCTGTGTTGTGAGTGTGATAGTGTGTGTGTGTCTGTGTGTGTTTCCGAACCCCCTGTGTACGCCTGTAAGAAAAATTCCATGGGTGTTTGTGTGTGTTTCTTGTGTATGCGTGTGTCAGGAAAACGTTTGTGAGTATGTTAGGGCAGTTCCAAGTGTTGATGGCTCTGCCGAGGCCCAGTGTGAGTGCTGTGTTGCGAGTGTGACAGTGTGTGTGTGTGTGTGTGTGTGTGTGTGTTTTCGGGTTACCATTGTGTATGCCTGTATGAAAAAGTCGATGGGTGTATTTGTGTGTTCTTGCGTATTGTGTTTCAGATCCACATTTGTGAGTGTGTGAGGGCAGTTCCAAGTGTTCATGAGTTTGCTGGATATCCAGTGTGAGTGTGTGTTGTGAGTGTGACAGTGTGTGTGCGTGTCTGTGTGTGTGTTTGCAGGAAACCAGTCTGTATGCCTATAAGAAAAATTCGATGGGTGTTTGTGTGTGTTTCTTCTGTATGTGTGTGTCGGGACCACATTTGTGAATATGTTAGGGCAGTTCCAAGTGTTGATGGCTCTGCTGGAGACCCAGTGAGAGTGCTGTGTTGTGAGTGTGACAGTGTGTGTGTGTCTGTGTGTGTGTGTGTGTTTGGGGGAACCCCACAGTGTATGCTTCTAAGAAAAAGTCGATGGGTGTTTGTGTGTGTTTCTTGTGTATGTGTGTGTCGGGACCACGTATGAGAGTATTTTGTGGCAGTTCCAAGCGCCAGAGTGAATGCTGTGTTGTGAGTGTGGCAGTGTGTGTTTCTGTGTGTGTTTGTGTTGGCGGGAAAACATTGTGTATGCCTGTAAGAATAAGTCGATGGATGTTTGTGTGAGTTTCATGTGTATGTGTGTGTCGCGACCACATTTGTCAATATTTTAAGGCAGTTCCAAGTGTTGATGGTTCTGCTGGATACCCATTGTGAGTGGTGTGTTGTAAGTGTGACTGTGTGTGTGTGTGTTCAAGGGAAACCGTTGTGTATGCCTGCAAGAAAAAGTCGATGGGTGTTTGTGTGTGTTATTTGTATATGTGTGTGTCAGGACCATGTTTGTGATTATGTTAAAGCAGTTCCAAGTGTTGACGGCTGTGTTGGAGACCCAGTGTGAGTGCTGTGTTGTGAGTGTGATAGTGTGTGTGTGTCTGTGTGTGTTTCCGAACCCCCTGTGTACGCCTGTAAGAAAAATTCCATGGGTGTTTGTGTGTGTTTCTTGTGTATGCGTGTGTCAGGAAAACGTTTGTGAGTATGTTAGGGCAGTTCCAAGTGTTGATGGCTCTGCCGAGGCCCAGTGTGAGTGCTGTGTTGCGAGTGTGACAGTGTGTGTGTGTGTGTGTGTGTGTGTGTTTTCGGGTTACCATTGTGTATGCCTGTATGAAAAAGTCGATGGGTGTATTTGTGTGTTCTTGCGTATTGTGTTTCAGATCCACATTTGTGAGTGTGTGAGGGCAGTTCCAAGTGTTCATGAGTTTGCTGGATATCCAGTGTGAGTGTGTGTTGTGAGTGTGACAGTGTGTGTGCGTGTCTGTGTGTGTGTTTGCAGGAAACCAGTCTGTATGCCTATAAGAAAAATTCGATGGGTGTTTGTGTGTGTTTCTTCTGTATGTGTGTGTCGGGACCACATTTGTGAATATGTTAGGGCAGTTCCAAGTGTTGATGGCTCTGCTGGAGACCCAGTGAGAGTGCTGTGTTGTGAGTGTGACAGTGTGTGTGTGTCTGTGTGTGTGTGTGTGTGTTTGGGGGAACCCCACAGTGTATGCTTCTAAGAAAAAGTCGATGGGTGTTTGTGTGTGTTTCTTGTGTATGTGTGTGTCGGGACCACGTATAAGAGTATTTTGTGGCAGTTCCAAGCGCCAGAGTGAATGCTGTGTTGTGAGTGTGGCAGTGTGTGTTTCTGTGTGTGTTTGTGTTGGCGGGAAAACATTGTGTATGCCTGTAAGAATAAGTCGATGGATGTTTGTGTGAGTTTCATGTGTATGTGTGTGTCGCGACCACATTTGTCAATATTTTAAGGCAGTTCCAAGTGTTGATGGTTCTGCTGGATACCCATTGTGAGTGGTGTGTTGTAAGTGTGACTGTGTGTGTGTGTGTTCAAGGGAAACCGTTGTGTATGCCTGTAAGAAAAAGTCGATGGGTGTTTGTGTGCGTTTCTTGTGTATGTGTGTGTCGGGAAAACGTTTGGGAGTATGTTAGGGCAGTTCCAAGTGTTGATGGCTCTGCCGAGGACCAGTGTGAGTGCTGTGTTGCGAGTGTGACAGTGTGTGTGTGTGTGTTTTCGGGTAACCATTGTGTATGCCTGTATGAAAAAGTCGATGGGTGTATTTGTGTGTTCTTGCGTATTGTGTTTCAGATCCACATTTGTGAGTGTGTGAGGGCAGTTCCAAGTCTTCATGAGTTTGCAGGATATCCAGTGTGAGTGTGTGTTGTGAGTGTGACAGTGTGTGTGCGTGTCTGTGTGTGTGTTTGCAGGAAACCAGTCTGTATGCCTATAAGAAAAATTCGATGGGTGTTTGTGTGTGTTTTTTCTGTATGTGTGTGTCGGGACCACATTTGTGAATATGTTAGGGCAGTTCCAAGTGTTGATGGCTCTGCTGGAGACCCAGTGAGAGTGCTGTGTTGTGAGTGTGATAGTGTGTGTGTGTCTGTGTGTGTGTGTGTGTTTGGGGGAACCCCACAGTGTATGCTTCTAAGAAAAAGTCGATGGGTGTTTGTGTGTGTTTCTTGTGTATGTGTGTGTCGAGACCACGTATGTGAGTATGTTGTGGCAGTTCCAAGTGCCAGTGTGAATGCTGTGTTGTGAGTGTGGCAGTGTGTGTTTCTGTGTGTGTTTGTGTTGGCGGGAAAACATTGTGTATGCCTGTAAGAATAAGTCGATGGATGTTTGTGTGAGTTTCATGTGTATGTGTGTGTCGCGACCACATTTGTCAATATTTTAAGGCAGTTCCAAGTGTTGATGGTTCTGCTGGATACCCATTGTGAGTGCTGTGTTGTAAGTGTGACTGTGTGTGTGTGTGTTCAGGGGAAACCGTTGTGTATGCCTGTAAGAAAAAGTCGATGGGTGTTTGTGTGTGATTCTTGTGTATGTGTGTGTCGGTGAAACGTTTGTGAGTATGTTAGGGCAGTTCCAAGTGTTGATGGCTCTGCCGAGGTCCAGTGTGCGTACTGTGCTGTTAGTGTGACAGTGTGTGTGTGTGTGTGTGTGTGTGTTTGGGGAAACCCCACTCTGTCTCCCTGTAACAAAATGTTGATGGGTGTTTGTGTGTGTTTCTTCTGTATGTGTGTGTCGGGACCACGTTTGTTTGTATGTTAGGGCAGATTCAAGTGCCAGTGTGAATGCTGTGTTGTGAGTGTGATAGTGTGTGTGTGTGTGTTTGCGGAAACCATTGTGCATGACTGTAAGTAAAAGTCCATGGGAGTTTGTGTGTGTTTCTTGTGTATGTGTGTGTCGGGACCACGTTTGTGAGTATGTTAGGGCAGTTCCAACTGTTGATGGCTATGCCGGGGACCCAGTGTGAGTGCTGTGTTGTGCGTGTGATAGTGTCTGTGTGTGTGTGTGTGTGTTTTGCTGGATACCATTGTGTATGTCTGTAAGAAAAAGTCGTAGGGTGTTTTTGTGTGTTTCTTCTGCATGTGTGTTTCGGGACCACGTTTGTGAATATGTTAAGGTAATTCCAAGTGTTCATGGCTCTGCTGGAGATCCAATGTGAGTGCTCTGTCGTGAGTGTGCCTTTTGTGTGTGTGTGTGTGTGTGTGTGTGTGTGTGTTTGCAGGAAACCATTGTGTATGCCTGCAAGAAAAAGTCGATGGGTGTTTGTGTGTGTTATTTGTATATGTGTGTGTCAGGACCATGTTTGTGATTATGTTAAAGCAGTTCCAAGTGTTGACGGCTGTGTTGGAGACCCAGTGTGAGTGCTGTGTTGTGAGTGTGATAGTGTGTGTGTGTCTGTGTGTGTTTCCGAACCCCCTGTGTACGCCTGTAAGAAAAATTCCATGGGTGTTTGTGTGTGTTTCTTGTGTATGCGTGTGTCAGGAAAACGTTTGTGAGTATGTTAGGGCAGTTCCAAGTGTTGATGGCTCTGCCGAGGCCCAGTGTGAGTGCTGTGTTGCGAGTGTGACAGTGTGTGTGTGTGTGTGTGTGTGTGTGTGTTTTCGGGTTACCATTGTGTATGCCTGTATGAAAAAGTCGATGGGTGTATTTGTGTGTTCTTGCGTATTGTGTTTCAGATCCACATTTGTGAGTGTGTGAGGGCAGTTCCAAGTGTTCATGAGTTTGCTGGATATCCAGTGTGAGTGTGTGTTGTGAGTGTGACAGTGTGTGTGCGTGTCTGTGTGTGTGTTTGCAGGAAACCAGTCTGTATGCCTATAAGAAAAATTCGATGGGTGTTTGTGTGTGTTTCTTCTGTATGTGTGTGTCGGGACCACATTTGTGAATATGTTAGGGCAGTTCCAAGTGTTGATGGCTCTGCTGGAGACCCAGTGAGAGTGCTGTGTTGTGAGTGTGACAGTGTGTGTGTGTCTGTGTGTGTGTGTGTGTTTGGGGGAACCCCACAGTGTATGCTTCTAAGAAAAAGTCGATGGGTGTTTGTGTGTGTTTCTTGTGTATGTGTGTGTCGGGACCACGTATGAGAGTATTTTGTGGCAGTTCCAAGCGCCAGAGTGAATGCTGTGTTGTGAGTGTGGCAGTGTGTGTTTCTGTGTGTGTTTGTGTTGGTGGGAAAACATTGTGTATGCCTGTAAGAATAAGTCGATGGATGTTTGTGTGAGTTTCATGTGTATGTGTGTGTCGCGACCACATTTGTCAATATTTTAAGGCAGTTCCAAGTGTTGATGGTTCTGCTGGATACCCATTGTGAGTGGTGTGTTGTAAGTGTGACTGTGTGTGTGTGTGTTCAAGGGAAACCGTTGTGTATGCCTGCAAGAAAAAGTCGATGGGTGTTTGTGTGTGTTATTTGTATATGTGTGTGTCAGGACCATGTTTGTGATTATGTTAAAGCAGTTCCAAGTGTTGACGGCTGTGTTGGAGACCCAGTGTGAGTGCTGTGTTGTGAGTGTGATAGTGTGTGTGTGTCTGTGTGTGTTTCCGAACCCCCTGTGTACGCCTGTAAGAAAAATTCCATGGGTGTTTGTGTGTGTTTCTTGTGTATGCGTGTGTCAGGAAAACGTTTGTGAGTATGTTAGGGCAGTTCCAAGTGTTGATGGCTCTGCCGAGGCCCAGTGTGAGTGCTGTGTTGCGAGTGTGACAGTGTGTGTGTGTGTGTGTGTGTGTGTGTTTTCGGGTTACCATTGTGTATGCCTGTATGAAAAAGTCGATGGGTGTATTTGTGTGTTCTTGCGTATTGTGTTTCAGATCCACATTTGTGAGTGTGTGAGGGCAGTTCCAAGTGTTCATGAGTTTGCTGGATATCCAGTGTGAGTGTGTGTTGTGAGTGTGACAGTGTGTGTGCGTGTCTGTGTGTGTGTTTGCAGGAAACCAGTCTGTATGCCTATAAGAAAAATTCGATGGGTGTTTGTGTGTGTTTCTTCTGTATGTGTGTGTCGGGACCACATTTGTGAATATGTTAGGGCAGTTCCAAGTGTTGATGGCTCTGCTGGAGACCCAGTGAGAGTGCTGTGTTGTGAGTGTGACAGTGTGTGTGTGTCTGTGTGTGTGTGTGTGTTTGGGGGAACCCCACAGTGTATGCTTCTAAGAAAAAGTCGATGGGTGTTTGTGTGTGTTTCTTGTGTATGTGTGTGTCGGGACCACGTATGAGAGTATTTTGTGGCAGTTCCAAGCGCCAGAGTGAATGCTGTGTTGTGAGTGTGGCAGTGTGTGTTTCTGTGTGTGTTTGTGTTGGTGGGAAAACATTGTGTATGCCTGTAAGAATAAGTCGATGGATGTTTGTGTGAGTTTCATGTGTATGTGTGTGTCGCGACCACATTTGTCAATATTTTAAGGCAGTTCCAAGTGTTGATGGTTCTGCTGGATACCCATTGTGAGTGGTGTGTTGTAAGTGTGACTGTGTGTGTGTGTGTTCAAGGGAAACCGTTGTGTATGCCTGCAAGAAAAAGTCGATGGGTGTTTGTGTGTGTTATTTGTATATGTGTGTGTCAGGACCATGTTTGTGATTATGTTAAAGCAGTTCCAAGTGTTGACGGCTGTGTTGGAGACCCAGTGTGAGTGCTGTGTTGTGAGTGTGATAGTGTGTGTGTGTCTGTGTGTGTTTCCGAACCCCCTGTGTACGCCTGTAAGAAAAATTCCATGGGTGTTTGTGTGTGTTTCTTGTGTATGCGTGTGTCAGGAAAACGTTTGTGAGTATGTTAGGGCAGTTCCAAGTGTTGATGGCTCTGCCGAGGCCCAGTGTGAGTGCTGTGTTGCGAGTGTGACAGTGTGTGTGTGTGTGTGTGTGTGTGTGTTTTCGGGTTACCATTGTGTATGCCTGTATGAAAAAGTCGATGGGTGTATTTGTGTGTTCTTGCGTATTGTGTTTCAGATCCACATTTGTGAGTGTGTGAGGGCAGTTCCAAGTGTTCATGAGTTTGCTGGATATCCAGTGTGAGTGTGTGTTGTGAGTGTGACAGTGTGTGTGCGTGTCTGTGTGTGTGTTTGCAGGAAACCAGTCTGTATGCCTATAAGAAAAATTCGATGGGTGTTTGTGTGTGTTTCTTCTGTATGTGTGTGTCGGGACCACATTTGTGAATATGTTAGGGCAGTTCCAAGTGTTGATGGCTCTGCTGGAGACCCAGTGAGAGTGCTGTGTTGTGAGTGTGACAGTGTGTGTGTGTCTGTGTGTGTGTGTGTGTGTTTGGGGGAACCCCACAGTGTATGCTTCTAAGAAAAAGTCGATGGGTGTTTGTGTGTGTTTCTTGTGTATGTGTGTGTCGGGACCACGTATAAGAGTATTTTGTGGCAGTTCCAAGCGCCAGAGTGAATGCTGTGTTGTGAGTGTGGCAGTGTGTGTTTCTGTGTGTGTTTGTGTTGGCGGGAAAACATTGTGTATGCCTGTAAGAATAAGTCGATGGATGTTTGTGTGAGTTTCATGTGTATGTGTGTGTCGCGACCACATTTGTCAATATTTTAAGGCAGTTCCAAGTGTTGATGGTTCTGCTGGATACCCATTGTGAGTGGTGTGTTGTAAGTGTGACTGTGTGTGTGTGTGTTCAAGGGAAACCGTTGTGTATGCCTGTAAGAAAAAGTCGATGGGTGTTTGTGTGCGTTTCTTGTGTATGTGTGTGTCGGGAAAACGTTTGGGAGTATGTTAGGGCAGTTCCAAGTGTTGATGGCTCTGCCGAGGACCAGTGTGAGTGCTGTGTTGCGAGTGTGACAGTGTGTGTGTGTGTGTTTTCGGGTAACCATTGTGTATGCCTGTATGAAAAAGTCGATGGGTGTATTTGTGTGTTCTTGCGTATTGTGTTTCAGATCCACATTTGTGAGTGTGTGAGGGCAGTTCCAAGTCTTCATGAGTTTGCAGGATATCCAGTGTGAGTGTGTGTTGTGAGTGTGACAGTGTGTGTGCGTGTCTGTGTGTGTGTTTGCAGGAAACCAGTCTGTATGCCTATAAGAAAAATTCGATGGGTGTTTGTGTGTGTTTTTTCTGTATGTGTGTGTCGGGACCACATTTGTGAATATGTTAGGGCAGTTCCAAGTGTTGATGGCTCTGCTGGAGACCCAGTGAGAGTGCTGTGTTGTGAGTGTGATAGTGTGTGTGTGTCTGTGTGTGTGTGTGTGTGTTTGGGGGAACCCCACAGTGTATGCTTCTAAGAAAAAGTCGATGGGTGTTTGTGTGTGTTTCTTGTGTATGTGTGTGTCGAGACCACGTATGTGAGTATGTTGTGGCAGTTCCAAGTGCCAGTGTGAATGCTGTGTTGTGAGTGTGGCAGTGTGTGTTTCTGTGTGTGTTTGTGTTGGCGGGAAAACATTGTGTATGCCTGTAAGAATAAGTCGATGGATGTTTGTGTGAGTTTCATGTGTATGTGTGTGTCGCGACCACATTTGTCAATATTTTAAGGCAGTTCCAAGTGTTGATGGTTCTGCTGGATACCCATTGTGAGTGCTGTGTTGTAAGTGTGACTGTGTGTGTGTGTGTTCACGGGAAACCGTTGTGTATGCCTGTAAGAAAAAGTCGATGGGTGTTTGTGTGTGATTCTTGTGTATGTGTGTGTCGGTGAAACGTTTGTGAGTATGTTAGGGCAGTTCCAAGTGTTGATGGCTCTGCCGAGGTCCAGTGTGCGTACTGTGCTGTTAGTGTGACAGTGTGTGTGTGTGTGTGTGTGTGTGTTTGGGGAAACCCCACTCTGTCTCCCTGTAACAAAATGTTGATGGGTGTTTGTGTGTGTTTCTTCTGTATGTGTGTGTCGGGACCACGTTTGTTTGTATGTTAGGGCAGATTCAAGTGCCAGTGTGAATGCTGTGTTGTGAGTGTGATAGTGTGTGTGTGTGTGTTTGCGGAAACCATTGTGCATGACTGTAAGTAAAAGTCCATGGGAGTTTGTGTGTGTTTCTTGTGTATGTGTGTGTCGGGACCACGTTTGTGAGTATGTTAGGGCAGTTCCAACTGTTGATGGCTATGCCGGGGACCCAGTGTGAGTGCTGTGTTGTGCGTGTGATAGTGTCTGTGTGTGTGTGTGTGTTTTGCTGGATACCATTGTGTATGTCTGTAAGAAAAAGTCGTAGGGTGTTTTTGTGTGTTTCTTCTGCATGTGTGTTTCGGGACCACGTTTGTGAATATGTTAAGGTAATTCCAAGTGTTCATGGCTCTGCTGGAGATCCAATGTGAGTGCTCTGTCGTGAGTGTGCCTTTTGTGTGTGTGTGTGTGTGTGTGTGTGTGTTTGCAGGAAACCATTGTGTATGCCTGCAAGAAAAAGTCGATGGGTGTTTGTGTGTGTTATTTGTATATGTGTGTGTCAGGACCATGTTTGTGATTATGTTAAAGCAGTTCCAAGTGTTGACGGCTGTGTTGGAGACCCAGTGTGAGTGCTGTGTTGTGAGTGTGATAGTGTGTGTGTGTCTGTGTGTGTTTCCGAACCCCCTGTGTACGCCTGTAAGAAAAATTCCATGGGTGTTTGTGTGTGTTTCTTGTGTATGCGTGTGTCAGGAAAACGTTTGTGAGTATGTTAGGGCAGTTCCAAGTGTTGATGGCTCTGCCGAGGCCCAGTGTGAGTGCTGTGTTGCGAGTGTGACAGTGTGTGTGTGTGTGTGTGTGTGTGTGTTTTCGGGTTACCATTGTGTATGCCTGTATGAAAAAGTCGATGGGTGTATTTGTGTGTTCTTGCGTATTGTGTTTCAGATCCACATTTGTGAGTGTGTGAGGGCAGTTCCAAGTGTTCATGAGTTTGCTGGATATCCAGTGTGAGTGTGTGTTGTGAGTGTGACAGTGTGTGTGCGTGTCTGTGTGTGTGTTTGCAGGAAACCAGTCTGTATGCCTATAAGAAAAATTCGATGGGTGTTTGTGTGTGTTTCTTCTGTATGTGTGTGTCGGGACCACATTTGTGAATATGTTAGGGCAGTTCCAAGTGTTGATGGCTCTGCTGGAGACCCAGTGAGAGTGCTGTGTTGTGAGTGTGACAGTGTGTGTGTGTCTGTGTGTGTGTGTGTGTTTGGGGGAACCCCACAGTGTATGCTTCTAAGAAAAAGTCGATGGGTGTTTGTGTGTGTTTCTTGTGTATGTGTGTGTCGGGACCACGTATGAGAGTATTTTGTGGCAGTTCCAAGCGCCAGAGTGAATGCTGTGTTGTGAGTGTGGCAGTGTGTGTTTCTGTGTGTGTTTGTGTTGGTGGGAAAACATTGTGTATGCCTGTAAGAATAAGTCGATGGATGTTTGTGTGAGTTTCATGTGTATGTGTGTGTCGCGACCACATTTGTCAATATTTTAAGGCAGTTCCAAGTGTTGATGGTTCTGCTGGATACCCATTGTGAGTGGTGTGTTGTAAGTGTGACTGTGTGTGTGTGTGTTCAAGGGAAACCGTTGTGTATGCCTGCAAGAAAAAGTCGATGGGTGTTTGTGTGTGTTATTTGTATATGTGTGTGTCAGGACCATGTTTGTGATTATGTTAAAGCAGTTCCAAGTGTTGATGGCTGTGTTGGAGACCCAGTGTGAGTGCTGTGTTGTGAGTGTGATAGTGTGTGTGTGTCTGTGTGTGTTTCCGAACCCCCTGTGTACGCCTGTAAGAAAAATTCCATGGGTGTTTGTGTGTGTTTCTTGTGTATGCGTGTGTCAGGAAAACGTTTGTGAGTATGTTAGGGCAGTTCCAAGTGTTGATGGCTCTGCCGAGGCCCAGTGTGAGTGCTGTGTTGCGAGTGTGACAGTGTGTGTGTGTGTGTGTGTGTGTGTGTTTTCGGGTTACCATTGTGTATGCCTGTATGAAAAAGTCGATGGGTGTATTTGTGTGTTCTTGCGTATTGTGTTTCAGATCCACATTTGTGAGTGTGTGAGGGCAGTTCCAAGTGTTCATGAGTTTGCTGGATATCCAGTGTGAGTGTGTGTTGTGAGTGTGACAGTGTGTGTGCGTGTCTGTGTGTGTGTTTGCAGGAAACCAGTCTGTATGCCTATAAGAAAAATTCGATGGGTGTTTGTGTGTGTTTCTTCTGTATGTGTGTGTCGGGACCACATTTGTGAATATGTTAGGGCAGTTCCAAGTGTTGATGGCTCTGCTGGAGACCCAGTGAGAGTGCTGTGTTGTGAGTGTGACAGTGTGTGTGTGTCTGTGTGTGTGTGTGTGTGTTTGGGGGAACCCCACAGTGTATGCTTCTAAGAAAAAGTCGATGGGTGTTTGTGTGTGTTTCTTGTGTATGTGTGTGTCGGGACCACGTATAAGAGTATTTTGTGGCAGTTCCAAGCGCCAGAGTGAATGCTGTGTTGTGAGTGTGGCAGTGTGTGTTTCTGTGTGTGTTTGTGTTGGCGGGAAAACATTGTGTATGCCTGTAAGAATAAGTCGATGGATGTTTGTGTGAGTTTCATGTGTATGTGTGTGTCGCGACCACATTTGTCAATATTTTAAGGCAGTTCCAAGTGTTGATGGTTCTGCTGGATACCCATTGTGAGTGGTGTGTTGTAAGTGTGACTGTGTGTGTGTGTGTTCAAGGGAAACCGTTGTGTATGCCTGTAAGAAAAAGTCGATGGGTGTTTGTGTGCGTTTCTTGTGTATGTGTGTGTCGGGAAAACGTTTGGGAGTATGTTAGGGCAGTTCCAAGTGTTGATGGCTCTGCCGAGGACCAGTGTGAGTGCTGTGTTGCGAGTGTGACAGTGTGTGTGTGTGTGTTTTCGGGTAACCATTGTGTATGCCTGTATGAAAAAGTCGATGGGTGTATTTGTGTGTTCTTGCGTATTGTGTTTCAGATCCACATTTGTGAGTGTGTGAGGGCAGTTCCAAGTCTTCATGAGTTTGCAGGATATCCAGTGTGAGTGTGTGTTGTGAGTGTGACAGTGTGTGTGCGTGTCTGTGTGTGTGTTTGCAGGAAACCAGTCTGTATGCCTATAAGAAAAATTCGATGGGTGTTTGTGTGTGTTTTTTCTGTATGTGTGTGTCGGGACCACATTTGTGAATATGTTAGGGCAGTTCCAAGTGTTGATGGCTCTGCTGGAGACCCAGTGAGAGTGCTGTGTTGTGAGTGTGATAGTGTGTGTGTGTCTGTGTGTGTGTGTGTGTGTTTGGGGGAACCCCACAGTGTATGCTTCTAAGAAAAAGTCGATGGGTGTTTGTGTGTGTTTCTTGTGTATGTGTGTGTCGAGACCACGTATGTGAGTATGTTGTGGCAGTTCCAAGTGCCAGTGTGAATGCTGTGTTGTGAGTGTGGCAGTGTGTGTTTCTGTGTGTGTTTGTGTTGGCGGGAAAACATTGTGTATGCCTGTAAGAATAAGTCGATGGATGTTTGTGTGAGTTTCATGTGTATGTGTGTGTCGCGACCACATTTGTCAATATTTTAAGGCAGTTCCAAGTGTTGATGGTTCTGCTGGATACCCATTGTGAGTGCTGTGTTGTAAGTGTGACTGTGTGTGTGTGTGTTCACGGGAAACCGTTGTGTATGCCTGTAAGAAAAAGTCGATGGGTGTTTGTGTGTGATTCTTGTGTATGTGTGTGTCGGTGAAACGTTTGTGAGTATGTTAGGGCAGTTCCAAGTGTTGATGGCTCTGCCGAGGTCCAGTGTGCGTACTGTGCTGTTAGTGTGACAGTGTGTGTGTGTGTGTGTGTGTGTGTTTGGGGAAACCCCACTCTGTCTCCCTGTAACAAAATGTTGATGGGTGTTTGTGTGTGTTTCTTCTGTATGTGTGTGTCGGGACCACGTTTGTTTGTATGTTAGGGCAGATTCAAGTGCCAGTGTGAATGCTGTGTTGTGAGTGTGATAGTGTGTGTGTGTGTGTTTGCGGAAACCATTGTGCATGACTGTAAGTAAAAGTCCATGGGAGTTTGTGTGTGTTTCTTGTGTATGTGTGTGTCGGGACCACGTTTGTGAGTATGTTAGGGCAGTTCCAACTGTTGATGGCTATGCCGGGGACCCAGTGTGAGTGCTGTGTTGTGCGTGTGATAGTGTCTGTGTGTGTGTGTGTGTGTTTTGCTGGATACCATTGTGTATGTCTGTAAGAAAAAGTCGTAGGGTGTTTTTGTGTGTTTCTTCTGCATGTGTGTTTCGGGACCACGTTTGTGAATATGTTAAGGTAATTCCAAGTGTTCATGGCTCTGCTGGAGATCCAATGTGAGTGCTCTGTCGTGAGTGTGCCTTTTGTGTGTGTGTGTGTGTGTGTGTGTGTGTGTGTTTGCAGGAAACCATTGTGTATGCCTGCAAGAAAAAGTCGATGGGTGTTTGTGTGTGTTATTTGTATATGTGTGTGTCAGGACCATGTTTGTGATTATGTTAAAGCAGTTCCAAGTGTTGACGGCTGTGTTGGAGACCCAGTGTGAGTGCTGTGTTGTGAGTGTGATAGTGTGTGTGTGTCTGTGTGTGTTTCCGAACCCCCTGTGTACGCCTGTAAGAAAAATTCCATGGGTGTTTGTGTGTGTTTCTTGTGTATGCGTGTGTCAGGAAAACGTTTGTGAGTATGTTAGGGCAGTTCCAAGTGTTGATGGCTCTGCCGAGGCCCAGTGTGAGTGCTGTGTTGCGAGTGTGACAGTGTGTGTGTGTGTGTGTGTGTGTGTGTGTTTTCGGGTTACCATTGTGTATGCCTGTATGAAAAAGTCGATGGGTGTATTTGTGTGTTCTTGCGTATTGTGTTTCAGATCCACATTTGTGAGTGTGTGAGGGCAGTTCCAAGTGTTCATGAGTTTGCTGGATATCCAGTGTGAGTGTGTGTTGTGAGTGTGACAGTGTGTGTGCGTGTCTGTGTGTGTGTTTGCAGGAAACCAGTCTGTATGCCTATAAGAAAAATTCGATGGGTGTTTGTGTGTGTTTCTTCTGTATGTGTGTGTCGGGACCACATTTGTGAATATGTTAGGGCAGTTCCAAGTGTTGATGGCTCTGCTGGAGACCCAGTGAGAGTGCTGTGTTGTGAGTGTGACAGTGTGTGTGTGTCTGTGTGTGTGTGTGTGTGTTTGGGGGAACCCCACAGTGTATGCTTCTAAGAAAAAGTCGATGGGTGTTTGTGTGTGTTTCTTGTGTATGTGTGTGTCGGGACCACGTATGAGAGTATTTTGTGGCAGTTCCAAGCGCCAGAGTGAATGCTGTGTTGTGAGTGTGGCAGTGTGTGTTTCTGTGTGTGTTTGTGTTGGTGGGAAAACATTGTGTATGCCTGTAAGAATAAGTCGATGGATGTTTGTGTGAGTTTCATGTGTATGTGTGTGTCGCGACCACATTTGTCAATATTTTAAGGCAGTTCCAAGTGTTGATGGTTCTGCTGGATACCCATTGTGAGTGGTGTGTTGTAAGTGTGACTGTGTGTGTGTGTGTTCAAGGGAAACCGTTGTGTATGCCTGCAAGAAAAAGTCGATGGGTGTTTGTGTGTGTTATTTGTATATGTGTGTGTCAGGACCATGTTTGTGATTATGTTAAAGCAGTTCCAAGTGTTGACGGCTGTGTTGGAGACCCAGTGTGAGTGCTGTGTTGTGAGTGTGATAGTGTGTGTGTGTCTGTGTGTGTTTCCGAACCCCCTGTGTACGCCTGTAAGAAAAATTCCATGGGTGTTTGTGTGTGTTTCTTGTGTATGCGTGTGTCAGGAAAACGTTTGTGAGTATGTTAGGGCAGTTCCAAGTGTTGATGGCTCTGCCGAGGCCCAGTGTGAGTGCTGTGTTGCGAGTGTGACAGTGTGTGTGTGTGTGTGTGTGTGTGTGTTTTCGGGTTACCATTGTGTATGCCTGTATGAAAAAGTCGATGGGTGTATTTGTGTGTTCTTGCGTATTGTGTTTCAGATCCACATTTGTGAGTGTGTGAGGGCAGTTCCAAGTGTTCATGAGTTTGCTGGATATCCAGTGTGAGTGTGTGTTGTGAGTGTGACAGTGTGTGTGCGTGTCTGTGTGTGTGTTTGCAGGAAACCAGTCTGTATGCCTATAAGAAAAATTCGATGGGTGTTTGTGTGTGTTTCTTCTGTATGTGTGTGTCGGGACCACATTTGTGAATATGTTAGGGCAGTTCCAAGTGTTGATGGCTCTGCTGGAGACCCAGTGAGAGTGCTGTGTTGTGAGTGTGACAGTGTGTGTGTGTCTGTGTGTGTGTGTGTGTGTTTGGGGGAACCCCACAGTGTATGCTTCTAAGAAAAAGTCGATGGGTGTTTGTGTGTGTTTCTTGTGTATGTGTGTGTCGGGACCACGTATAAGAGTATTTTGTGGCAGTTCCAAGCGCCAGAGTGAATGCTGTGTTGTGAGTGTGGCAGTGTGTGTTTCTGTGTGTGTTTGTGTTGGCGGGAAAACATTGTGTATGCCTGTAAGAATAAGTCGATGGATGTTTGTGTGAGTTTCATGTGTATGTGTGTGTCGCGACCACATTTGTCAATATTTTAAGGCAGTTCCAAGTGTTGATGGTTCTGCTGGATACCCATTGTGAGTGGTGTGTTGTAAGTGTGACTGTGTGTGTGTGTGTTCAAGGGAAACCGTTGTGTATGCCTGTAAGAAAAAGTCGATGGGTGTTTGTGTGCGTTTCTTGTGTATGTGTGTGTCGGGAAAACGTTTGGGAGTATGTTAGGGCAGTTCCAAGTGTTGATGGCTCTGCCGAGGACCAGTGTGAGTGCTGTGTTGCGAGTGTGACAGTGTGTGTGTGTGTGTTTTCGGGTAACCATTGTGTATGCCTGTATGAAAAAGTCGATGGGTGTATTTGTGTGTTCTTGCGTATTGTGTTTCAGATCCACATTTGTGAGTGTGTGAGGGCAGTTCCAAGTCTTCATGAGTTTGCAGGATATCCAGTGTGAGTGTGTGTTGTGAGTGTGACAGTGTGTGTGCGTGTCTGTGTGTGTGTTTGCAGGAAACCAGTCTGTATGCCTATAAGAAAAATTCGATGGGTGTTTCTGTGTGTTTTTTCTGTATGTGTGTGTCGGGACCACATTTGTGAATATGTTAGGGCAGTTCCAAGTGTTGATGGCTCTGCTGGAGACCCAGTGAGAGTGCTGTGTTGTGAGTGTGATAGTGTGTGTGTGTCTGTGTGTGTGTGTGTGTTTGGGGGAACCCCACAGTGTATGCTTCTAAGAAAAAGTCGATGGGTGTTTGTGTGTGTTTCTTGTGTATGTGTGTGTCGAGACCACGTATGTGAGTATGTTGTGGCAGTTCCAAGTGCCAGTGTGAATGCTGTGTTGTGAGTGTGGCAGTGTGTGTTTCTGTGTGTGTTTGTGTTGGCGGGAAAACATTGTGTATGCCTGTAAGAATAAGTCGATGGATGTTTGTGTGAGTTTCATGTGTATGTGTGTGTCGCGACCACATTTGTCAATATTTTAAGGCAGTTCCAAGTGTTGATGGTTCTGCTGGATACCCATTGTGAGTGCTGTGTTGTAAGTGTGACTGTGTGTGTGTGTGTTCACGGGAAACCGTTGTGTATGCCTGTAAGAAAAAGTCGATGGGTGTTTGTGTGTGATTCTTGTGTATGTGTGTGTCGGTGAAACGTTTGTGAGTATGTTAGGGCAGTTCCAAGTGTTGATGGCTCTGCCGAGGTCCAGTGTGCGTACTGTGCTGTTAGTGTGACAGTGTGTGTGTGTGTGTGTGTGTGTGTTTGGGGAAACCCCACTCTGTCTCCCTGTAACAAAATGTTGATGGGTGTTTGTGTGTGTTTCTTCTGTATGTGTGTGTCGGGACCACGTTTGTTTGTATGTTAGGGCAGATTCAAGTGCCAGTGTGAATGCTGTGTTGTGAGTGTGATAGTGTGTGTGTGTGTGTTTGCGGAAACCATTGTGCATGACTGTAAGTAAAAGTCCATGGGAGTTTGTGTGTGTTTCTTGTGTATGTGTGTGTCGGGACCACGTTTGTGAGTATGTTAGGGCAGTTCCAACTGTTGATGGCTATGCCGGGGACCCAGTGTGAGTGCTGTGTTGTGCGTGTGATAGTGTCTGTGTGTGTGTGTGTGTGTTTTGCTGGATACCATTGTGTATGTCTGTAAGAAAAAGTCGTAGGGTGTTTTTGTGTGTTTCTTCTGCATGTGTGTTTCGGGACCACGTTTGTGAATATGTTAAGGTAATTCCAAGTGTTCATGGCTCTGCTGGAGATCCAATGTGAGTGCTCTGTCGTGAGTGTGCCTTTTGTGTGTGTGTGTGTGTGTGTGTGTGTGTGTTTGCAGGAAACCATTGTGTATGCCTGCAAGAAAAAGTCGATGGGTGTTTGTGTGTGTTATTTGTATATGTGTGTGTCAGGACCATGTTTGTGATTATGTTAAAGCAGTTCCAAGTGTTGACGGCTGTGTTGGAGACCCAGTGTGAGTGCTGTGTTGTGAGTGTGATAGTGTGTGTGTGTCTGTGTGTGTTTCCGAACCCCCTGTGTACGCCTGTAAGAAAAATTCCATGGGTGTTTGTGTGTGTTTCTTGTGTATGCGTGTGTCAGGAAAACGTTTGTGAGTATGTTAGGGCAGTTCCAAGTGTTGATGGCTCTGCCGAGGCCCAGTGTGAGTGCTGTGTTGCGAGTGTGACAGTGTGTGTGTGTGTGTGTGTGTGTGTGTGTGTTTTCGGGTTACCATTGTGTATGCCTGTATGAAAAAGTCGATGGGTGTATTTGTGTGTTCTTGCGTATTGTGTTTCAGATCCACATTTGTGAGTGTGTGAGGGCAGTTCCAAGTGTTCATGAGTTTGCTGGATATCCAGTGTGAGTGTGTGTTGTGAGTGTGACAGTGTGTGTGCGTGTCTGTGTGTGTGTTTGCAGGAAACCAGTCTGTATGCCTATAAGAAAAATTCGATGGGTGTTTGTGTGTGTTTCTTCTGTATGTGTGTGTCGGGACCACATTTGTGAATATGTTAGGGCAGTTCCAAGTGTTGATGGCTCTGCTGGAGACCCAGTGAGAGTGCTGTGTTGTGAGTGTGACAGTGTGTGTGTGTCTGTGTGTGTGTGTGTGTTTGGGGGAACCCCACAGTGTATGCTTCTAAGAAAAAGTCGATGGGTGTTTGTGTGTGTTTCTTGTGTATGTGTGTGTCGGGACCACGTATGAGAGTATTTTGTGGCAGTTCCAAGCGCCAGAGTGAATGCTGTGTTGTGAGTGTGGCAGTGTGTGTTTCTGTGTGTGTTTGTGTTGGTGGGAAAACATTGTGTATGCCTGTAAGAATAAGTCGATGGATGTTTGTGTGAGTTTCATGTGTATGTGTGTGTCGCGACCACATTTGTCAATATTTTAAGGCAGTTCCAAGTGTTGATGGTTCTGCTGGATACCCATTGTGAGTGGTGTGTTGTAAGTGTGACTGTGTGTGTGTGTGTTCAAGGGAAACCGTTGTGTATGCCTGCAAGAAAAAGTCGATGGGTGTTTGTGTGTGTTATTTGTATATGTGTGTGTCAGGACCATGTTTGTGATTATGTTAAAGCAGTTCCAAGTGTTGACGGCTGTGTTGGAGACCCAGTGTGAGTGCTGTGTTGTGAGTGTGATAGTGTGTGTGTGTCTGTGTGTGTTTCCGAACCCCCTGTGTACGCCTGTAAGAAAAATTCCATGGGTGTTTGTGTGTGTTTCTTGTGTATGCGTGTGTCAGGAAAACGTTTGTGAGTATGTTAGGGCAGTTCCAAGTGTTGATGGCTCTGCCGAGGCCCAGTGTGAGTGCTGTGTTGCGAGTGTGACAGTGTGTGTGTGTGTGTGTGTGTGTGTTTTCGGGTTACCATTGTGTATGCCTGTATGAAAAAGTCGATGGGTGTATTTGTGTGTTCTTGCGTATTGTGTTTCAGATCCACATTTGTGAGTGTGTGAGGGCAGTTCCAAGTGTTCATGAGTTTGCTGGATATCCAGTGTGAGTGTGTGTTGTGAGTGTGACAGTGTGTGTGCGTGTCTGTGTGTGTGTTTGCAGGAAACCAGTCTGTATGCCTATAAGAAAAATTCGATGGGTGTTTGTGTGTGTTTCTTCTGTATGTGTGTGTCGGGACCACATTTGTGAATATGTTAGGGCAGTTCCAAGTGTTGATGGCTCTGCTGGAGACCCAGTGAGAGTGCTGTGTTGTGAGTGTGACAGTGTGTGTGTGTCTGTGTGTGTGTGTGTGTGTGTTTGGGGGAACCCCACAGTGTATGCTTCTAAGAAAAAGTCGATGGGTGTTTGTGTGTGTTTCTTGTGTATGTGTGTGTCGGGACCACGTATAAGAGTATTTTGTGGCAGTTCCAAGCGCCAGAGTGAATGCTGTGTTGTGAGTGTGGCAGTGTGTGTTTCTGTGTGTGTTTGTGTTGGCGGGAAAACATTGTGTATGCCTGTAAGAATAAGTCGATGGATGTTTGTGTGAGTTTCATGTGTATGTGTGTGTCGCGACCACATTTGTCAATATTTTAAGGCAGTTCCAAGTGTTGATGGTTCTGCTGGATACCCATTGTGAGTGGTGTGTTGTAAGTGTGACTGTGTGTGTGTGTGTTCAAGGGAAACCGTTGTGTATGCCTGTAAGAAAAAGTCGATGGGTGTTTGTGTGCGTTTCTTGTGTATGTGTGTGTCGGGAAAACGTTTGGGAGTATGTTAGGGCAGTTCCAAGTGTTGATGGCTCTGCCGAGGACCAGTGTGAGTGCTGTGTTGCGAGTGTGACAGTGTGTGTGTGTGTGTGTGTGTTGTTTTCGGGTAACCATTGTGTATGCCTGTATGAAAAAGTCGATGGGTGTATTTGTGTGTTCTTGCGTATTGTGTTTCAGATCCACATTTGTGAGTGTGTGAGGGCAGTTCCAAGTGTTCATGAGTTTGCAGGATATCCAGTGTGAGTGTGTGTTGTGAGTGTGACAGTGTGTGTGCGTGTCTGTGTGTGTGTTTGCAGGAAACCAGTCTGTATGCCTATAAGAAAAATTCGATGGGTGTTTGTGTGTGTTTTTTCTGTATGTGTGTGTCGGGACCACATTTGTGAATATGTTAGGGCAGTTCCAAGTGTTGATGGCTCTGCTGGAGACCCAGTGAGAGTGCTGTGTTGTGAGTGTGATAGTGTGTGTGTGTCTGTGTGTGTGTGTGTGTGTTTGGGGGAACCCCACAGTGTATGCTTCTAAGAAAAAGTCGATGGGTGTTTGTGTGTGTTTCTTGTGTATGTGTGTGTCGAGACCACGTATGTGAGTATGTTGTGGCAGTTCCAAGTGCCAGTGTGAATGCTGTGTTGTGAGTGTGGCAGTGTGTGTTTCTGTGTGTGTTTGTGTTGGCGGGAAAACATTGTGTATGCCTGTAAGAATAAGTCGATGGATGTTTGTGTGAGTTTCATGTGTATGTGTGTGTCGCGACCACATTTGTCAATATTTTAAGGCAGTTCCAAGTGTTGATGGTTCTGCTGGATACCCATTGTGAGTGCTGTGTTGTAAGTGTGACTGTGTGTGTGTGTGTTCACGGGAAACCGTTGTGTATGCCTGTAAGAAAAAGTCGATGGGTGTTTGTGTGTGATTCTTGTGTATGTGTGTGTCGGTGAAACGTTTGTGAGTATGTTAGGGCAGTTCCAAGTGTTGATGGCTCTGCCGAGGTCCAGTGTGCGTACTGTGCTGTTAGTGTGACAGTGTGTGTGTGTGTGTGTGTGTGTGTTTGGGGAAACCCCACTCTGTCTCCCTGTAACAAAATGTTGATGGGTGTTTGTGTGTGTTTCTTCTGTATGTGTGTGTCGGGACCACGTTTGTTTGTATGTTAGGGCAGATTCAAGTGCCAGTGTGAATGCTGTGTTGTGAGTGTGATAGTGTGTGTGTGTGTGTTTGCGGAAACCATTGTGCATGACTGTAAGTAAAAGTCCATGGGAGTTTGTGTGTGTTTCTTGTGTATGTGTGTGTCGGGACCACGTTTGTGAGTATGTTAGGGCAGTTCCAACTGTTGATGGCTATGCCGGGGACCCAGTGTGAGTGCTGTGTTGTGCGTGTGATAGTGTCTGTGTGTGTGTGTGTGTGTTTTGCTGGATACCATTGTGTATGTCTGTAAGAAAAAGTCGTAGGGTGTTTTTGTGTGTTTCTTCTGCATGTGTGTTTCGGGACCACGTTTGTGAATATGTTAAGGTAATTCCAAGTGTTCATGGCTCTGCTGGAGATCCAATGTGAGTGCTCTGTCGTGAGTGTGCCTTTTGTGTGTGTGTGTGTGTGTGTGTGTGTGTGTTTGCAGGAAACCATTGTGTATGCCTGCAAGAAAAAGTCGATGGGTGTTTGTGTGTGTTATTTGTATATGTGTGTGTCAGGACCATGTTTGTGATTATGTTAAAGCAGTTCCAAGTGTTGACGGCTGTGTTGGAGACCCAGTGTGAGTGCTGTGTTGTGAGTGTGATAGTGTGTGTGTGTCTGTGTGTGTTTCCGAACCCCCTGTGTACGCCTGTAAGAAAAATTCCATGGGTGTTTGTGTGTGTTTCTTGTGTATGCGTGTGTCAGGAAAACGTTTGTGAGTATGTTAGGGCAGTTCCAAGTGTTGATGGCTCTGCCGAGGCCCAGTGTGAGTGCTGTGTTGCGAGTGTGACAGTGTGTGTGTGTGTGTGTGTGTGTGTGTGTTTTCGGGTTACCATTGTGTATGCCTGTATGAAAAAGTCGATGGGTGTATTTGTGTGTTCTTGCGTATTGTGTTTCAGATCCACATTTGTGAGTGTGTGAGGGCAGTTCCAAGTGTTCATGAGTTTGCTGGATATCCAGTGTGAGTGTGTGTTGTGAGTGTGACAGTGTGTGTGCGTGTCTGTGTGTGTGTTTGCAGGAAACCAGTCTGTATGCCTATAAGAAAAATTCGATGGGTGTTTGTGTGTGTTTCTTCTGTATGTGTGTGTCGGGACCACATTTGTGAATATGTTAGGGCAGTTCCAAGTGTTGATGGCTCTGCTGGAGACCCAGTGAGAGTGCTGTGTTGTGAGTGTGACAGTGTGTGTGTGTCTGTGTGTGTGTGTGTGTTTGGGGGAACCCCACAGTGTATGCTTCTAAGAAAAAGTCGATGGGTGTTTGTGTGTGTTTCTTGTGTATGTGTGTGTCGGGACCACGTATGAGAGTATTTTGTGGCAGTTCCAAGCGCCAGAGTGAATGCTGTGTTGTGAGTGTGGCAGTGTGTGTTTCTGTGTGTGTTTGTGTTGGTGGGAAAACATTGTGTATGCCTGTAAGAATAAGTCGATGGATGTTTGTGTGAGTTTCATGTGTATGTGTGTGTCGCGACCACATTTGTCAATATTTTAAGGCAGTTCCAAGTGTTGATGGTTCTGCTGGATACCCATTGTGAGTGGTGTGTTGTAAGTGTGACTGTGTGTGTGTGTGTTCAAGGGAAACCGTTGTGTATGCCTGCAAGAAAAAGTCGATGGGTGTTTGTGTGTGTTATTTGTATATGTGTGTGTCAGGACCATGTTTGTGATTATGTTAAAGCAGTTCCAAGTGTTGACGGCTGTGTTGGAGACCCAGTGTGAGTGCTGTGTTGTGAGTGTGATAGTGTGTGTGTGTCTGTGTGTGTTTCCGAACCCCCTGTGTACGCCTGTAAGAAAAATTCCATGGGTGTTTGTGTGTGTTTCTTGTGTATGCGTGTGTCAGGAAAACGTTTGTGAGTATGTTAGGGCAGTTCCAAGTGTTGATGGCTCTGCCGAGGCCCAGTGTGAGTGCTGTGTTGCGAGTGTGACAGTGTGTGTGTGTGTGTGTGTGTGTGTGTGTTTTCGGGTTACCATTGTGTATGCCTGTATGAAAAAGTCGATGGGTGTATTTGTGTGTTCTTGCGTATTGTGTTTCAGATCCACATTTGTGAGTGTGTGAGGGCAGTTCCAAGTGTTCATGAGTTTGCTGGATATCCAGTGTGAGTGTGTGTTGTGAGTGTGACAGTGTGTGTGCGTGTCTGTGTGTGTGTTTGCAGGAAACCAGTCTGTATGCCTATAAGAAAAATTCGATGGGTGTTTGTGTGTGTTTCTTCTGTATGTGTGTGTCGGGACCACATTTGTGAATATGTTAGGGCAGTTCCAAGTGTTGATGGCTCTGCTGGAGACCCAGTGAGAGTGCTGTGTTGTGAGTGTGACAGTGTGTGTGTGTCTGTGTGTGTGTGTGTGTGTTTGGGGGAACCCCACAGTGTATGCTTCTAAGAAAAAGTCGATGGGTGTTTGTGTGTGTTTCTTGTGTATGTGTGTGTCGGGACCACGTATAAGAGTATTTTGTGGCAGTTCCAAGCGCCAGAGTGAATGCTGTGTTGTGAGTGTGGCAGTGTGTGTTTCTGTGTGTGTTTGTGTTGGCGGGAAAACATTGTGTATGCCTGTAAGAATAAGTCGATGGATGTTTGTGTGAGTTTCATGTGTATGTGTGTGTCGCGACCACATTTGTCAATATTTTAAGGCAGTTCCAAGTGTTGATGGTTCTGCTGGATACCCATTGTGAGTGGTGTGTTGTAAGTGTGACTGTGTGTGTGTGTGTTCAAGGGAAACCGTTGTGTATGCCTGTAAGAAAAAGTCGATGGGTGTTTGTGTGCGTTTCTTGTGTATGTGTGTGTCGGGAAAACGTTTGGGAGTATGTTAGGGCAGTTCCAAGTGTTGATGGCTCTGCCGAGGACCAGTGTGAGTGCTGTGTTGCGAGTGTGACAGTGTGTGTGTGTGTGTGTGTGTTGTTTTCGGGTAACCATTGTGTATGCCTGTATGAAAAAGTCGATGGGTGTATTTGTGTGTTCTTGCGTATTGTGTTTCAGATCCACATTTGTGAGTGTGTGAGGGCAGTTCCAAGTGTTCATGAGTTTGCAGGATATCCAGTGTGAGTGTGTGTTGTGAGTGTGACAGTGTGTGTGCGTGTCTGTGTGTGTGTTTGCAGGAAACCAGTCTGTATGCCTATAAGAAAAATTCGATGGGTGTTTGTGTGTGTTTTTTCTGTATGTGTGTGTCGGGACCACATTTGTGAATATGTTAGGGCAGTTCCAAGTGTTGATGGCTCTGCTGGAGACCCAGTGAGAGTGCTGTGTTGTGAGTGTGATAGTGTGTGTGTGTCTGTGTGTGTGTGTGTGTGTTTGGGGGAACCCCACAGTGTATGCTTCTAAGAAAAAGTCGATGGGTGTTTGTGTGTGTTTCTTGTGTATGTGTGTGTCGAGACCACGTATGTGAGTATGTTGTGGCAGTTCCAAGTGCCAGTGTGAATGCTGTGTTGTGAGTGTGGCAGTGTGTGTTTCTGTGTGTGTTTGTGTTGGCGGGAAAACATTGTGTATGCCTGTAAGAATAAGTCGATGGATGTTTGTGTGAGTTTCATGTGTATGTGTGTGTCGCGACCACATTTGTCAATATTTTAAGGCAGTTCCAAGTGTTGATGGTTCTGCTGGATACCCATTGTGAGTGCTGTGTTGTAAGTGTGACTGTGTGTGTGTGTGTTCACGGGAAACCGTTGTGTATGCCTGTAAGAAAAAGTCGATGGGTGTTTGTGTGTGATTCTTGTGTATGTGTGTGTCGGTGAAACGTTTGTGAGTATGTTAGGGCAGTTCCAAGTGTTGATGGCTCTGCCGAGGTCCAGTGTGCGTACTGTGCTGTTAGTGTGACAGTGTGTGTGTGTGTGTGTGTGTGTGTTTGGGGAAACCCCACTCTGTCTCCCTGTAACAAAATGTTGATGGGTGTTTGTGTGTGTTTCTTCTGTATGTGTGTGTCGGGACCACGTTTGTTTGTATGTTAGGGCAGATTCAAGTGCCAGTGTGAATGCTGTGTTGTGAGTGTGATAGTGTGTGTGTGTGTGTTTGCGGAAACCATTGTGCATGACTGTAAGTAAAAGTCCATGGGAGTTTGTGTGTGTTTCTTGTGTATGTGTGTGTCGGGACCACGTTTGTGAGTATGTTAGGGCAGTTCCAACTGTTGATGGCTATGCCGGGGACCCAGTGTGAGTGCTGTGTTGTGCGTGTGATAGTGTCTGTGTGTGTGTGTGTGTGTTTTGCTGGATACCATTGTGTATGTCTGTAAGAAAAAGTCGTAGGGTGTTTTTGTGTGTTTCTTCTGCATGTGTGTTTCGGGACCACGTTTGTGAATATGTTAAGGTAATTCCAAGTGTTCATGGCTCTGCTGGAGATCCAATGTGAGTGCTCTGTCGTGAGTGTGCCTTTTGTGTGTGTGTGTGTGTGTGTGTGTGTGTGTGTTTGCAGGAAACCATTGTGTATGCCTGCAAGAAAAAGTCGATGGGTGTTTGTGTGTGTTATTTGTATATGTGTGTGTCAGGACCATGTTTGTGATTATGTTAAAGCAGTTCCAAGTGTTGACGGCTGTGTTGGAGACCCAGTGTGAGTGCTGTGTTGTGAGTGTGATAGTGTGTGTGTGTCTGTGTGTGTTTCCGAACCCCCTGTGTACGCCTGTAAGAAAAATTCCATGGGTGTTTGTGTGTGTTTCTTGTGTATGCGTGTGTCAGGAAAACGTTTGTGAGTATGTTAGGGCAGTTCCAAGTGTTGATGGCTCTGCCGAGGCCCAGTGTGAGTGCTGTGTTGCGAGTGTGACAGTGTGTGTGTGTGTGTGTGTGTGTGTGTGTGTTTTCGGGTTACCATTGTGTATGCCTGTATGAAAAAGTCGATGGGTGTATTTGTGTGTTCTTGCGTATTGTGTTTCAGATCCACATTTGTGAGTGTGTGAGGGCAGTTCCAAGTGTTCATGAGTTTGCTGGATATCCAGTGTGAGTGTGTGTTGTGAGTGTGACAGTGTGTGTGCGTGTCTGTGTGTGTGTTTGCAGGAAACCAGTCTGTATGCCTATAAGAAAAATTCGATGGGTGTTTGTGTGTGTTTCTTCTGTATGTGTGTGTCGGGACCACATTTGTGAATATGTTAGGGCAGTTCCAAGTGTTGATGGCTCTGCTGGAGACCCAGTGAGAGTGCTGTGTTGTGAGTGTGACAGTGTGTGTGTGTCTGTGTGTGTGTGTGTGTTTGGGGGAACCCCACAGTGTATGCTTCTAAGAAAAAGTCGATGGGTGTTTGTGTGTGTTTCTTGTGTATGTGTGTGTCGGGACCACGTATGAGAGTATTTTGTGGCAGTTCCAAGCGCCAGAGTGAATGCTGTGTTGTGAGTGTGGCAGTGTGTGTTTCTGTGTGTGTTTGTGTTGGTGGGAAAACATTGTGTATGCCTGTAAGAATAAGTCGATGGATGTTTGTGTGAGTTTCATGTGTATGTGTGTGTCGCGACCACATTTGTCAATATTTTAAGGCAGTTCCAAGTGTTGATGGTTCTGCTGGATACCCATTGTGAGTGGTGTGTTGTAAGTGTGACTGTGTGTGTGTGTGTTCAAGGGAAACCGTTGTGTATGCCTGCAAGAAAAAGTCGATGGGTGTTTGTGTGTGTTATTTGTATATGTGTGTGTCAGGACCATGTTTGTGATTATGTTAAAGCAGTTCCAAGTGTTGACGGCTGTGTTGGAGACCCAGTGTGAGTGCTGTGTTGTGAGTGTGATAGTGTGTGTGTGTCTGTGTGTGTTTCCGAACCCCCTGTGTACGCCTGTAAGAAAAATTCCATGGGTGTTTGTGTGTGTTTCTTGTGTATGCGTGTGTCAGGAAAACGTTTGTGAGTATGTTAGGGCAGTTCCAAGTGTTGATGGCTCTGCCGAGGCCCAGTGTGAGTGCTGTGTTGCGAGTGTGACAGTGTGTGTGTGTGTGTGTGTGTGTGTTTTCGGGTTACCATTGTGTATGCCTGTATGAAAAAGTCGATGGGTGTATTTGTGTGTTCTTGCGTATTGTGTTTCAGATCCACATTTGTGAGTGTGTGAGGGCAGTTCCAAGTGTTCATGAGTTTGCTGGATATCCAGTGTGAGTGTGTGTTGTGAGTGTGACAGTGTGTGTGCGTGTCTGTGTGTGTGTTTGCAGGAAACCAGTCTGTATGCCTATAAGAAAAATTCGATGGGTGTTTGTGTGTGTTTCTTCTGTATGTGTGTGTCGGGACCACATTTGTGAATATGTTAGGGCAGTTCCAAGTGTTGATGGCTCTGCTGGAGACCCAGTGAGAGTGCTGTGTTGTGAGTGTGACAGTGTGTGTGTGTCTGTGTGTGTGTGTGTGTGTTTGGGGGAACCCCACAGTGTATGCTTCTAAGAAAAAGTCGATGGGTGTTTGTGTGTGTTTCTTGTGTATGTGTGTGTCGGGACCACGTATAAGAGTATTTTGTGGCAGTTCCAAGCGCCAGAGTGAATGCTGTGTTGTGAGTGTGGCAGTGTGTGTTTCTGTGTGTGTTTGTGTTGGCGGGAAAACATTGTGTATGCCTGTAAGAATAAGTCGATGGATGTTTGTGTGAGTTTCATGTGTATGTGTGTGTCGCGACCACATTTGTCAATATTTTAAGGCAGTTCCAAGTGTTGATGGTTCTGCTGGATACCCATTGTGAGTGGTGTGTTGTAAGTGTGACTGTGTGTGTGTGTGTTCAAGGGAAACCGTTGTGTATGCCTGTAAGAAAAAGTCGATGGGTGTTTGTGTGCGTTTCTTGTGTATGTGTGTGTCGGGAAAACGTTTGGGAGTATGTTAGGGCAGTTCCAAGTGTTGATGGCTCTGCCGAGGACCAGTGTGAGTGCTGTGTTGCGAGTGTGACAGTGTGTGTGTGTGTGTTTTCGGGTAACCATTGTGTATGCCTGTATGAAAAAGTCGATGGGTGTATTTGTGTGTTCTTGCGTATTGTGTTTCAGATCCACATTTGTGAGTGTGTGAGGGCAGTTCCAAGTGTTCATGAGTTTGCAGGATATCCAGTGTGAGTGTGTGTTGTGAGTGTGACAGTGTGTGTGCGTGTCTGTGTGTGTGTTTGCAGGAAACCAGTCTGTATGCCTATAAGAAAAATTCGATGGGTGTTTGTGTGTGTTTTTTCTGTATGTGTGTGTCGGGACCACATTTGTGAATATGTTAGGGCAGTTCCAAGTGTTGATGGCTCTGCTGGAGACCCAGTGAGAGTGCTGTGTTGTGAGTGTGATAGTGTGTGTGTGTCTGTGTGTGTGTGTGTGTGTTTGGGGGAACCCCACAGTGTATGCTTCTAAGAAAAAGTCGATGGGTGTTTGTGTGTGTTTCTTGTGTATGTGTGTGTCGAGACCACGTATGTGAGTATGTTGTGGCAGTTCCAAGTGCCAGTGTGAATGCTGTGTTGTGAGTGTGGCAGTGTGTGTTTCTGTGTGTGTTTGTGTTGGCGGGAAAACATTGTGTATGCCTGTAAGAATAAGTCGATGGATGTTTGTGTGAGTTTCATGTGTATGTGTGTGTCGCGACCACATTTGTCAATATTTTAAGGCAGTTCCAAGTGTTGATGGTTCTGCTGGATACCCATTGTGAGTGCTGTGTTGTAAGTGTGACTGTGTGTGTGTGTGTTCACGGGAAACCGTTGTGTATGCCTGTAAGAAAAAGTCGATGGGTGTTTGTGTGTGATTCTTGTGTATGTGTGTGTCGGTGAAACGTTTGTGAGTATGTTAGGGCAGTTCCAAGTGTTGATGGCTCTGCCGAGGTCCAGTGTGCGTACTGTGCTGTTAGTGTGACAGTGTGTGTGTGTGTGTGTGTGTGTGTTTGGGGAAACCCCACTCTGTCTCCCTGTAACAAAATGTTGATGGGTGTTTGTGTGTGTTTCTTCTGTATGTGTGTGTCGGGACCACGTTTGTTTGTATGTTAGGGCAGATTCAAGTGCCAGTGTGAATGCTGTGTTGTGAGTGTGATAGTGTGTGTGTGTGTGTTTGCGGAAACCATTGTGCATGACTGTAAGTAAAAGTCCATGGGAGTTTGTGTGTGTTTCTTGTGTATGTGTGTGTCGGGACCACGTTTGTGAGTATGTTAGGGCAGTTCCAACTGTTGATGGCTATGCCGGGGACCCAGTGTGAGTGCTGTGTTGTGCGTGTGATAGTGTCTGTGTGTGTGTGTGTGTGTTTTGCTGGATACCATTGTGTATGTCTGTAAGAAAAAGTCGTAGGGTGTTTTTGTGTGTTTCTTCTGCATGTGTGTTTCGGGACCACGTTTGTGAATATGTTAAGGTAATTCCAAGTGTTCATGGCTCTGCTGGAGATCCAATGTGAGTGCTCTGTCGTGAGTGTGCCTTTTGTGTGTGTGTGTGTGTGTGTGTGTGTGTGTGTTTGCAGGAAACCATTGTGTATGCCTGCAAGAAAAAGTCGATGGGTGTTTGTGTGTGTTATTTGTATATGTGTGTGTCAGGACCATGTTTGTGATTATGTTAAAGCAGTTCCAAGTGTTGACGGCTGTGTTGGAGACCCAGTGTGAGTGCTGTGTTGTGAGTGTGATAGTGTGTGTGTGTCTGTGTGTGTTTCCGAACCCCCTGTGTACGCCTGTAAGAAAAATTCCATGGGTGTTTGTGTGTGTTTCTTGTGTATGCGTGTGTCAGGAAAACGTTTGTGAGTATGTTAGGGCAGTTCCAAGTGTTGATGGCTCTGCCGAGGCCCAGTGTGAGTGCTGTGTTGCGAGTGTGACAGTGTGTGTGTGTGTGTGTGTGTGTGTGTGTGTTTTCGGGTTACCATTGTGTATGCCTGTATGAAAAAGTCGATGGGTGTATTTGTGTGTTCTTGCGTATTGTGTTTCAGATCCACATTTGTGAGTGTGTGAGGGCAGTTCCAAGTGTTCATGAGTTTGCTGGATATCCAGTGTGAGTGTGTGTTGTGAGTGTGACAGTGTGTGTGCGTGTCTGTGTGTGTGTTTGCAGGAAACCAGTCTGTATGCCTATAAGAAAAATTCGATGGGTGTTTGTGTGTGTTTCTTCTGTATGTGTGTGTCGGGACCACATTTGTGAATATGTTAGGGCAGTTCCAAGTGTTGATGGCTCTGCTGGAGACCCAGTGAGAGTGCTGTGTTGTGAGTGTGACAGTGTGTGTGTGTCTGTGTGTGTGTGTGTGTTTGGGGGAACCCCACAGTGTATGCTTCTAAGAAAAAGTCGATGGGTGTTTGTGTGTGTTTCTTGTGTATGTGTGTGTCGGGACCACGTATGAGAGTATTTTGTGGCAGTTCCAAGCGCCAGAGTGAATGCTGTGTTGTGAGTGTGGCAGTGTGTGTTTCTGTGTGTGTTTGTGTTGGTGGGAAAACATTGTGTATGCCTGTAAGAATAAGTCGATGGATGTTTGTGTGAGTTTCATGTGTATGTGTGTGTCGCGACCACATTTGTCAATATTTTAAGGCAGTTCCAAGTGTTGATGGTTCTGCTGGATACCCATTGTGAGTGGTGTGTTGTAAGTGTGACTGTGTGTGTGTGTGTTCAAGGGAAACCGTTGTGTATGCCTGCAAGAAAAAGTCGATGGGTGTTTGTGTGTGTTATTTGTATATGTGTGTGTCAGGACCATGTTTGTGATTATGTTAAAGCAGTTCCAAGTGTTGACGGCTGTGTTGGAGACCCAGTGTGAGTGCTGTGTTGTGAGTGTGATAGTGTGTGTGTGTCTGTGTGTGTTTCCGAACCCCCTGTGTACGCCTGTAAGAAAAATTCCATGGGTGTTTGTGTGTGTTTCTTGTGTATGCGTGTGTCAGGAAAACGTTTGTGAGTATGTTAGGGCAGTTCCAAGTGTTGATGGCTCTGCCGAGGCCCAGTGTGAGTGCTGTGTTGCGAGTGTGACAGTGTGTGTGTGTGTGTGTGTGTGTGTTTTCGGGTTACCATTGTGTATGCCTGTATGAAAAAGTCGATGGGTGTATTTGTGTGTTCTTGCGTATTGTGTTTCAGATCCACATTTGTGAGTGTGTGAGGGCAGTTCCAAGTGTTCATGAGTTTGCTGGATATCCAGTGTGAGTGTGTGTTGTGAGTGTGACAGTGTGTGTGCGTGTCTGTGTGTGTGTTTGCAGGAAACCAGTCTGTATGCCTATAAGAAAAATTCGATGGGTGTTTGTGTGTGTTTCTTCTGTATGTGTGTGTCGGGACCACATTTGTGAATATGTTAGGGCAGTTCCAAGTGTTGATGGCTCTGCTGGAGACCCAGTGAGAGTGCTGTGTTGTGAGTGTGACAGTGTGTGTGTGTCTGTGTGTGTGTGTGTGTGTTTGGGGGAACCCCACAGTGTATGCTTCTAAGAAAAAGTCGATGGGTGTTTGTGTGTGTTTCTTGTGTATGTGTGTGTCGGGACCACGTATAAGAGTATTTTGTGGCAGTTCCAAGCGCCAGAGTGAATGCTGTGTTGTGAGTGTGGCAGTGTGTGTTTCTGTGTGTGTTTGTGTTGGCGGGAAAACATTGTGTATGCCTGTAAGAATAAGTCGATGGATGTTTGTGTGAGTTTCATGTGTATGTGTGTGTCGCGACCACATTTGTCAATATTTTAAGGCAGTTCCAAGTGTTGATGGTTCTGCTGGATACCCATTGTGAGTGGTGTGTTGTAAGTGTGACTGTGTGTGTGTGTGTTCAAGGGAAACCGTTGTGTATGCCTGTAAGAAAAAGTCGATGGGTGTTTGTGTGCGTTTCTTGTGTATGTGTGTGTCGGGAAAACGTTTGGGAGTATGTTAGGGCAGTTCCAAGTGTTGATGGCTCTGCCGAGGACCAGTGTGAGTGCTGTGTTGCGAGTGTGACAGTGTGTGTGTGTGTGTTTTCGGGTAACCATTGTGTATGCCTGTATGAAAAAGTCGATGGGTGTATTTGTGTGTTCTTGCGTATTGTGTTTCAGATCCACATTTGTGAGTGTGTGAGGGCAGTTCCAAGTGTTCATGAGTTTGCAGGATATCCAGTGTGAGTGTGTGTTGTGAGTGTGACAGTGTGTGTGCGTGTCTGTGTGTGTGTTTGCAGGAAACCAGTCTGTATGCCTATAAGAAAAATTCGATGGGTGTTTGTGTGTGTTTTTTCTGTATGTGTGTGTCGGGACCACATTTGTGAATATGTTAGGGCAGTTCCAAGTGTTGATGGCTCTGCTGGAGACCCAGTGAGAGTGCTGTGTTGTGAGTGTGATAGTGTGTGTGTGTCTGTGTGTGTGTGTGTGTGTTTGGGGGAACCCCACAGTGTATGCTTCTAAGAAAAAGTCGATGGGTGTTTGTGTGTGTTTCTTGTGTATGTGTGTGTCGAGACCACGTATGTGAGTATGTTGTGGCAGTTCCAAGTGCCAGTGTGAATGCTGTGTTGTGAGTGTGGCAGTGTGTGTTTCTGTGTGTGTTTGTGTTGGCGGGAAAACATTGTGTATGCCTGTAAGAATAAGTCGATGGATGTTTGTGTGAGTTTCATGTGTATGTGTGTGTCGCGACCACATTTGTCAATATTTTAAGGCAGTTCCAAGTGTTGATGGTTCTGCTGGATACCCATTGTGAGTGCTGTGTTGTAAGTGTGACTGTGTGTGTGTGTGTTCACGGGAAACCGTTGTGTATGCCTGTAAGAAAAAGTCGATGGGTGTTTGTGTGTGATTCTTGTGTATGTGTGTGTCGGTGAAACGTTTGTGAGTATGTTAGGGCAGTTCCAAGTGTTGATGGCTCTGCCGAGGTCCAGTGTGCGTACTGTGCTGTTAGTGTGACAGTGTGTGTGTGTGTGTGTGTGTGTGTGTGTTTGGGGAAACCCCACTCTGTCTCCCTGTAACAAAATGTTGATGGGTGTTTGTGTGTGTTTCTTCTGTATGTGTGTGTCGGGACCACGTTTGTTTGTATGTTAGGGCAGATTCAAGTGCCAGTGTGAATGCTGTGTTGTGAGTGTGATAGTGTGTGTGTGTGTGTTTGCGGAAACCATTGTGCATGACTGTAAGTAAAAGTCCATGGGAGTTTGTGTGTGTTTCTTGTGTATGTGTGTGTCGGGACCACGTTTGTGAGTATGTTAGGGCAGTTCCAACTGTTGATGGCTATGCCGGGGACCCAGTGTGAGTGCTGTGTTGTGCGTGTGATAGTGTCTGTGTGTGTGTGTGTGTGTTTTGCTGGATACCATTGTGTATGTCTGTAAGAAAAAGTCGTAGGGTGTTTTTGTGTGTTTCTTCTGCATGTGTGTTTCGGGACCACGTTTGTGAATATGTTAAGGTAATTCCAAGTGTTCATGGCTCTGCTGGAGATCCAATGTGAGTGCTCTGTCGTGAGTGTGCCTTGTGTGTGTGTGTGTGTGTGTGTGTGTGTTTGCAGGAAACCATTGTGTATGCCTGCAAGAAAAAGTCGATGGGTGTTTGTGTGTGTTATTTGTATATGTGTGTGTCAGGACCATGTTTGTGATTATGTTAAAGCAGTTCCAAGTGTTGACGGCTGTGTTGGAGACCCAGTGTGAGTGCTGTGTTGTGAGTGTGATAGTGTGTGTGTGTCTGTGTGTGTTTCCGAACCCCCTGTGTACGCCTGTAAGAAAAATTCCATGGGTGTTTGTGTGTGTTTCTTGTGTATGCGTGTGTCAGGAAAACGTTTGTGAGTATGTTAGGGCAGTTCCAAGTGTTGATGGCTCTGCCGAGGCCCAGTGTGAGTGCTGTGTTGCGAGTGTGACAGTGTGTGTGTGTGTGTGTGTGTGTGTGTTTTCGGGTTACCATTGTGTATGCCTGTATGAAAAAGTCGATGGGTGTATTTGTGTGTTCTTGCGTATTGTGTTTCAGATCCACATTTGTGAGTGTGTGAGGGCAGTTCCAAGTGTTCATGAGTTTGCTGGATATCCAGTGTGAGTGTGTGTTGTGAGTGTGACAGTGTGTGTGCGTGTCTGTGTGTGTGTTTGCAGGAAACCAGTCTGTATGCCTATAAGAAAAATTCGATGGGTGTTTGTGTGTGTTTCTTCTGTATGTGTGTGTCGGGACCACATTTGTGAATATGTTAGGGCAGTTCCAAGTGTTGATGGCTCTGCTGGAGACCCAGTGAGAGTGCTGTGTTGTGAGTGTGACAGTGTGTGTGTGTCTGTGTGTGTGTGTGTGTTTGGGGGAACCCCACAGTGTATGCTTCTAAGAAAAAGTCGATGGGTGTTTGTGTGTGTTTCTTGTGTATGTGTGTGTCGGGACCACGTATGAGAGTATTTTGTGGCAGTTCCAAGCGCCAGAGTGAATGCTGTGTTGTGAGTGTGGCAGTGTGTGTTTCTGTGTGTGTTTGTGTTGGTGGGAAAACATTGTGTATGCCTGTAAGAATAAGTCGATGGATGTTTGTGTGAGTTTCATGTGTATGTGTGTGTCGCGACCACATTTGTCAATATTTTAAGGCAGTTCCAAGTGTTGATGGTTCTGCTGGATACCCATTGTGAGTGGTGTGTTGTAAGTGTGACTGTGTGTGTGTGTGTTCAAGGGAAACCGTTGTGTATGCCTGCAAGAAAAAGTCGATGGGTGTTTGTGTGTGTTATTTGTATATGTGTGTGTCAGGACCATGTTTGTGATTATGTTAAAGCAGTTCCAAGTGTTGACGGCTGTGTTGGAGACCCAGTGTGAGTGCTGTGTTGTGAGTGTGATAGTGTGTGTGTGTCTGTGTGTGTTTCCGAACCCCCTGTGTACGCCTGTAAGAAAAATTCCATGGGTGTTTGTGTGTGTTTCTTGTGTATGCGTGTGTCAGGAAAACGTTTGTGAGTATGTTAGGGCAGTTCCAAGTGTTGATGGCTCTGCCGAGGCCCAGTGTGAGTGCTGTGTTGCGAGTGTGACAGTGTGTGTGTGTGTGTGTGTGTGTGTTTTCGGGTTACCATTGTGTATGCCTGTATGAAAAAGTCGATGGGTGTATTTGTGTGTTCTTGCGTATTGTGTTTCAGATCCACATTTGTGAGTGTGTGAGGGCAGTTCCAAGTGTTCATGAGTTTGCTGGATATCCAGTGTGAGTGTGTGTTGTGAGTGTGACAGTGTGTGTGCGTGTCTGTGTGTGTGTTTGCAGGAAACCAGTCTGTATGCCTATAAGAAAAATTCGATGGGTGTTTGTGTGTGTTTCTTCTGTATGTGTGTGTCGGGACCACATTTGTGAATATGTTAGGGCAGTTCCAAGTGTTGATGGCTCTGCTGGAGACCCAGTGAGAGTGCTGTGTTGTGAGTGTGACAGTGTGTGTGTGTCTGTGTGTGTGTGTGTGTGTTTGGGGGAACCCCACAGTGTATGCTTCTAAGAAAAAGTCGATGGGTGTTTGTGTGTGTTTCTTGTGTATGTGTGTGTCGGGACCACGTATAAGAGTATTTTGTGGCAGTTCCAAGCGCCAGAGTGAATGCTGTGTTGTGAGTGTGGCAGTGTGTGTTTCTGTGTGTGTTTGTGTTGGCGGGAAAACATTGTGTATGCCTGTAAGAATAAGTCGATGGATGTTTGTGTGAGTTTCATGTGTATGTGTGTGTCGCGACCACATTTGTCAATATTTTAAGGCAGTTCCAAGTGTTGATGGTTCTGCTGGATACCCATTGTGAGTGGTGTGTTGTAAGTGTGACTGTGTGTGTGTGTTCAAGGGAAACCGTTGTGTATGCCTGTAAGAAAAAGTCGATGGGTGTTTGTGTGCGTTTCTTGTGTATGTGTGTGTCGGGAAAACGTTTGGGAGTATGTTAGGGCAGTTCCAAGTGTTGATGGCTCTGCCGAGGACCAGTGTGAGTGCTGTGTTGCGAGTGTGACAGTGTGTGTGTGTGTGTTTTCGGGTAACCATTGTGTATGCCTGTATGAAAAAGTCGATGGGTGTATTTGTGTGTTCTTGCGTATTGTGTTTCAGATCCACATTTGTGAGTGTGTGAGGGCAGTTCCAAGTCTTCATGAGTTTGCAGGATATCCAGTGTGAGTGTGTGTTGTGAGTGTGACAGTGTGTGTGCGTGTCTGTGTGTGTGTTTGCAGGAAACCAGTCTGTATGCCTATAAGAAAAATTCGATGGGTGTTTGTGTGTGTTTTTTCTGTATGTGTGTGTCGGGACCACATTTGTGAATATGTTAGGGCAGTTCCAAGTGTTGATGGCTCTGCTGGAGACCCAGTGAGAGTGCTGTGTTGTGAGTGTGATAGTGTGTGTGTGTCTGTGTGTGTGTGTGTGTGTTTGGGGGAACCCCACAGTGTATGCTTCTAAGAAAAAGTCGATGGGTGTTTGTGTGTGTTTCTTGTGTATGTGTGTGTCGAGACCACGTATGTGAGTATGTTGTGGCAGTTCCAAGTGCCAGTGTGAATGCTGTGTTGTGAGTGTGGCAGTGTGTGTTTCTGTGTGTGTTTGTGTTGGCGGGAAAACATTGTGTATGCCTGTAAGAATAAGTCGATGGATGTTTGTGTGAGTTTCATGTGTATGTGTGTGTCGCGACCACATTTGTCAATATTTTAAGGCAGTTCCAAGTGTTGATGGTTCTGCTGGATACCCATTGTGAGTGCTGTGTTGTAAGTGTGACTGTGTGTGTGTGTGTTCACGGGAAACCGTTGTGTATGCCTGTAAGAAAAAGTCGATGGGTGTTTGTGTGTGATTCTTGTGTATGTGTGTGTCGGTGAAACGTTTGTGAGTATGTTGGGGCAGTTCCAAGTGTTGATGGCTCTGCCGAGGTCCAGTGTGCGTACTGTGCTGTTAGTGTGACAGTGTGTGTGTGTGTGTGTGTGTGTTTGGGGAAACCCCACTCTGTCTCCCTGTAACAAAATGTTGATGGGTGTTTGTGTGTGTTTCTTCTGTATGTGTGTGTCGGGACCACGTTTGTTTGTATGTTAGGGCAGATTCAAGTGCCAGTGTGAATGCTGTGTTGTGAGTGTGATAGTGTGTGTGTGTGTGTTTGCGGAAACCATTGTGCATGACTGTAAGTAAAAGTCCATGGGAGTTTGTGTGTGTTTCTTGTGTATGTGTGTGTCGGGACCACGTTTGTGAGTATGTTAGGGCAGTTCCAACTGTTGATGGCTATGCCGGGGACCCAGTGTGAGTGCTGTGTTGTGCGTGTGATAGTGTCTGTGTGTGTGTGTGTGTGTTTTGCTGGATACCATTGTGTATGTCTGTAAGAAAAAGTCGTAGGGTGTTTTTGTGTGTTTCTTCTGCATGTGTGTTTCGGGACCACGTTTGTGAATATGTTAAGGTAATTCCAAGTGTTCATGGCTCTGCTGGAGATCCAATGTGAGTGCTCTGTCGTGAGTGTGCCTTTTGTGTGTGTGTGTGTGTGTGTGTGTGTGTTTGCAGGAAACCATTGTGTATGCCTGCAAGAAAAAGTCGATGGGTGTTTGTGTGTGTTATTTGTATATGTGTGTGTCAGGACCATGTTTGTGATTATGTTAAAGCAGTTCCAAGTGTTGACGGCTGTGTTGGAGACCCAGTGTGAGTGCTGTGTTGTGAGTGTGATAGTGTGTGTGTGTCTGTGTGTGTTTCCGAACCCCCTGTGTACGCCTGTAAGAAAAATTCCATGGGTGTTTGTGTGTGTTTCTTGTGTATGCGTGTGTCAGGAAAACGTTTGTGAGTATGTTAGGGCAGTTCCAAGTGTTGATGGCTCTGCCGAGGCCCAGTGTGAGTGCTGTGTTGCGAGTGTGACAGTGTGTGTGTGTGTGTGTGTGTGTGTGTTTTCGGGTTACCATTGTGTATGCCTGTATGAAAAAGTCGATGGGTGTATTTGTGTGTTCTTGCGTATTGTGTTTCAGATCCACATTTGTGAGTGTGTGAGGGCAGTTCCAAGTGTTCATGAGTTTGCTGGATATCCAGTGTGAGTGTGTGTTGTGAGTGTGACAGTGTGTGTGCGTGTCTGTGTGTGTGTTTGCAGGAAACCAGTCTGTATGCCTATAAGAAAAATTCGATGGGTGTTTGTGTGTGTTTCTTCTGTATGTGTGTGTCGGGACCACATTTGTGAATATGTTAGGGCAGTTCCAAGTGTTGATGGCTCTGCTGGAGACCCAGTGAGAGTGCTGTGTTGTGAGTGTGACAGTGTGTGTGTGTCTGTGTGTGTGTGTGTGTTTGGGGGAACCCCACAGTGTATGCTTCTAAGAAAAAGTCGATGGGTGTTTGTGTGTGTTTCTTGTGTATGTGTGTGTCGGGACCACGTATGAGAGTATTTTGTGGCAGTTCCAAGCGCCAGAGTGAATGCTGTGTTGTGAGTGTGGCAGTGTGTGTTTCTGTGTGTGTTTGTGTTGGCGGGAAAACATTGTGTATGCCTGTAAGAATAAGTCGATGGATGTTTGTGTGAGTTTCATGTGTATGTGTGTGTCGCGACCACATTTGTCAATATTTTAAGGCAGTTCCAAGTGTTGATGGTTCTGCTGGATACCCATTGTGAGTGGTGTGTTGTAAGTGTGACTGTGTGTGTGTGTGTTCAAGGGAAACCGTTGTGTATGCCTGCAAGAAAAAGTCGATGGGTGTTTGTGTGTGTTATTTGTATATGTGTGTGTCAGGACCATGTTTGTGATTATGTTAAAGCAGTTCCAAGTGTTGACGGCTGTGTTGGAGACCCAGTGTGAGTGCTGTGTTGTGAGTGTGATAGTGTGTGTGTGTCTGTGTGTGTTTCCGAACCCCCTGTGTACGCCTGTAAGAAAAATTCCATGGGTGTTTGTGTGTGTTTCTTGTGTATGCGTGTGTCAGGAAAACGTTTGTGAGTATGTTAGGGCAGTTCCAAGTGTTGATGGCTCTGCCGAGGCCCAGTGTGAGTGCTGTGTTGCGAGTGTGACAGTGTGTGTGTGTGTGTGTGTGTTTTCGGGTTACCATTGTGTATGCCTGTATGAAAAAGTCGATGGGTGTATTTGTGTGTTCTTGCGTATTGTGTTTCAGATCCACATTTGTGAGTGTGTGAGGGCAGTTCCAAGTGTTCATGAGTTTGCTGGATATCCAGTGTGAGTGTGTGTTGTGAGTGTGACAGTGTGTGTGCGTGTCTGTGTGTGTGTTTGCAGGAAACCAGTCTGTATGCCTATAAGAAAAATTCGATGGGTGTTTGTGTGTGTTTCTTCTGTATGTGTGTGTCGGGACCACATTTGTGAATATGTTAGGGCAGTTCCAAGTGTTGATGGCTCTGCTGGAGACCCAGTGAGAGTGCTGTGTTGTGAGTGTGACAGTGTGTGTGTGTCTGTGTGTGTGTGTGTGTTTGGGGGAACCCCACAGTGTATGCTTCTAAGAAAAAGTCGATGGGTGTTTGTGTGTGTTTCTTGTGTATGTGTGTGTCGGGACCACGTATGAGAGTATTTTGTGGCAGTTCCAAGCGCCAGAGTGAATGCTGTGTTGTGAGTGTGGCAGTGTGTGTTTCTGTGTGTGTTTGTGTTGGCGGGAAAACATTGTGTATGCCTGTAAGAATAAGTCGATGGATGTTTGTGTGAGTTTCATGTGTATGTGTGTGTCGCGACCACATTTGTCAATATTTTAAGGCAGTTCCAAGTGTTGATGGTTCTGCTGGATACCCATTGTGAGTGGTGTGTTGTAAGTGTGACTGTGTGTGTGTGTGTTCAAGGGAAACCGTTGTGTATGCCTGCAAGAAAAAGTCGATGGGTGTTTGTGTGTGTTATTTGTATATGTGTGTGTCAGGACCATGTTTGTGATTATGTTAAAGCAGTTCCAAGTGTTGACGGCTGTGTTGGAGACCCAGTGTGAGTGCTGTGTTGTGAGTGTGATAGTGTGTGTGTCTGTGTGTGTTTCCGAACCCCCTGTGTACGCCTGTAAGAAAAATTCCATGGGTGTTTGTGTGTGTTTCTTGTGTATGCGTGTGTCAGGAAAACGTTTGTGAGTATGTTAGGGCAGTTCCAAGTGTTGATGGCTCTGCCGAGGCCCAGTGTGAGTGCTGTGTTGCGAGTGTGACAGTGTGTGTGTGTGTGTGTGTGTGTGTGTGTTTTCGGGTTACCATTGTGTATGCCTGTATGAAAAAGTCGATGGGTGTATTTGTGTGTTCTTGCGTATTGTGTTTCAGATCCACATTTGTGAGTGTGTGAGGGCAGTTCCAAGTGTTCATGAGTTTGCTGGATATCCAGTGTGAGTGTGTGTTGTGAGTGTGACAGTGTGTGTGCGTGTCTGTGTGTGTGTTTGCAGGAAACCAGTCTGTATGCCTATAAGAAAAATTCGATGGGTGTTTGTGTGTGTTTCTTCTGTATGTGTGTGTCGGGACCACATTTGTGAATATGTTAGGGCAGTTCCAAGTGTTGATGGCTCTGCTGGAGACCCAGTGAGAGTGCTGTGTTGTGAGTGTGACAGTGTGTGTGTGTCTGTGTGTGTGTGTGTGTTTGGGGGAACCCCACAGTGTATGCTTCTAAGAAAAAGTCGATGGGTGTTTGTGTGTGTTTCTTGTGTATGTGTGTGTCGGGACCACGTATGAGAGTATTTTGTGGCAGTTCCAAGCGCCAGAGTGAATGCTGTGTTGTGAGTGTGGCAGTGTGTGTTTCTGTGTGTGTTTGTGTTGGCGGGAAAACATTGTGTATGCCTGTAAGAATAAGTCGATGGATGTTTGTGTGAGTTTCATGTGTATGTGTGTGTCGCGACCACATTTGTCAATATTTTAAGGCAGTTCCAAGTGTTGATGGTTCTGCTGGATACCCATTGTGAGTGGTGTGTTGTAAGTGTGACTGTGTGTGTGTGTGTTCAAGGGAAACCGTAGTGTATGCCTGCAAGAAAAAGTCGATGGGTGTTTGTGTGTGTTATTTGTATATGTGTGTGTCAGGACCATGTTTGTGATTATGTTAAAGCAGTTCCAAGTGTTGACGGCTGTGTTGGAGACCCAGTGTGAGTGCTGTGTTGTGAGTGTGATAGTGTGTGTGTGTCTGTGTGTGTTTCCGAACCCCCTGTGTACGCCTGTAAGAAAAATTCCATGGGTGTTTGTGTGTGTTTCTTGTGTATGCGTGTGTCAGGAAAACGTTTGTGAGTATGTTAGGGCAGTTCCAAGTGTTGATGGCTCTGCCGAGGCCCAGTGTGAGTGCTGTGTTGCGAGTGTGACAGTGTGTGTGTGTGTGTGTGTGTGTGTTTTCGGGTTACCATTGTGTATGCCTGTATGAAAAAGTCGATGGGTGTATTTGTGTGTTCTTGCGTATTGTGTTTCAGATCCACATTTGTGAGTGTGTGAGGGCAGTTCCAAGTGTTCATGAGTTTGCAGGATATCCAGTGTGAGTGTGTGTTGTGAGTGTGACAGTGTGTGTGCGTGTCTGTGTGTGTGTTTGCAGGAAACCAGTCTGTATGCCTATAAGAAAAATTCGATGGGTGTTTGTGTGTGTTTCTTCTGTATGTGTGTGTCGGGACCACATTTGTGAATATGTTAGGGCAGTTCCAAGTGTTGATGGCTCTGCTGGAGACCCAGTGAGAGTGCTGTGTTGTGAGTGTGACAGTGTGTGTGTGTCTGTGTGTGTGTGTGTGTTTGGGGGAACCCCACAGTGTATGCTTCTAAGAAAAAGTCGATGGGTGTTTGTGTGTGTTTCTTGTGTATGTGTGTGTCGGGACCACGTATGAGAGTATTTTGTGGCAGTTCCAAGCGCCAGAGTGAATGCTGTGTTGTGAGTGTGGCAGTGTGTGTTTCTGTGTGTGTTTGTGTTGGCGGGAAAACATTGTGTATGCCTGTAAGAATAAGTCGATGGATGTTTGTGTGAGTTTCATGTGTATGTGTGTGTCGCGACCACATTTGTCAATATTTTAAGGCAGTTCCAAGTGTTGATGGTTCTGCTGGATACCCATTGTGAGTGGTGTGTTGTAAGTGTGACTGTGTGTGTGTGTGTTCAAGGGAAACCGTTGTGTATGCCTGTAAGAAAAAGTCGATGGGTGTTTGTGTGCGTTTCTTGTGTATGTGTGTGTCGGGAAAACGTTTGGGAGTATGTTAGGGCAGTTCCAAGTGTTGATGGCTCTGCCGAGGACCAGTGTGAGTGCTGTGTTGCGAGTGTGACAGTGTGTGTGTGTGTGTTTTCGGGTAACCATTGTGTATGCCTGTATGAAAAAGTCGATGGGTGTATTTGTGTGTTCTTGCGTATTGTGTTTCAGATCCACATTTGTGAGTGTGTGAGGGCAGTTCCAAGTCTTCATGAGTTTGCAGGATATCCAGTGTGAGTGTGTGTTGTGAGTGTGACAGTGTGTGTGCGTGTCTGTGTGTGTGTTTGCAGGAAACCAGTCTGTATGCCTATAAGAAAAATTCGATGGGTGTTTGTGTGTGTTTTTTCTGTATGTGTGTGTCGGGACCACATTTGTGAATATGTTAGGGCAGTTCCAAGTGTTGATGGCTCTGCTGGAGACCCAGTGAGAGTGCTGTGTTGTGAGTGTGATAGTGTGTGTGTGTCTGTGTGTGTGTGTGTGTGTTTGGGGGAACCCCACAGTGTATGCTTCTAAGAAAAAGTCGATGGGTGTTTGTGTGTGTTTCTTGTGTATGTGTGTGTCGAGACCACGTATGTGAGTATGTTGTGGCAGTTCCAAGTGCCAGTGTGAATGCTGTGTTGTGAGTGTGGCAGTGTGTGTTTCTGTGTGTGTTTGTGTTGGCGGGAAAACATTGTGTATGCCTGTAAGAATAAGTCGATGGATGTTTGTGTGAGTTTCATGTGTATGTGTGTGTCACGACCACATTTGTCAATATTTTAAGGCAGTTCCAAGTGTTGATGGTTCTGCTGGATACCCATTGTGAGTGCTGTGTTGTAAGTGTGACTGTGTGTGTGTGTGTTCACGGGAAACCGTTGTGTATGCCTGTAAGAAAAAGTCGATGGGTGTTTGTGTGTGATTCTTGTGTATGTGTGTGTCGGTGAAACGTTTGTGAGTATGTTAGGGCAGTTCCAAGTGGTGATGGCTCTGCCGAGGTCCAGTGTGCGTACTGTGCTGTTAGTGTGACAGTGTGTGTGTGTGTGTGTGTGTGTGTGTGTTTGGGGAAACCCCACTCTGTCTCCCTGTAACAAAATGTTGATGGGTGTTTGTGTGTGTTTCTTCTGTATGTGTGTGTCGGGACCACGTTTGTTTGTATGTTAGGGCAGATTCAAGTGCCAGTGTGAATGCTGTGTTGTGAGTGTGATAGTGTGTGTGTGTGTGTTTGCGGAAACCATTGTGCATGACTGTAAGTAAAAGTCCATGGGAGTTTGTGTGTGTTTCTTGTGTATGTGTGTGTCGGGACCACGTTTGTGAGTATGTTAGGGCAGTTCCAACTGTTGATGGCTATGCCGGGGACCCAGTGTGAGTGCTGTGTTGTGCGTGTGATAGTGTCTGTGTGTGTGTGTGTGTGTTTTGCTGGATACCATTGTGTATGTCTGTAAGAAAAAGTCGTAGGGTGTTTTTGTGTGTTTCTTCTGCATGTGTGTTTCGGGACCACGTTTGTGAATATGTTAAGGTAATTCCAAGTGTTCATGGCTCTGCTGGAGATCCAATGTGAGTGCTCTGTCGTGAGTGTGCCTTTTGTGTGTGTGTGTGTGTGTGTGTGTGTGTTTGCAGGAAACCATTGTGTATGCCTGCAAGAAAAAGTCGATGGGTGTTTGTGTGTGTTATTTGTATATGTGTGTGTCAGGTCCATGTTTGTGATTATGTTAAAGCAGTTCCAAGTGTTGACGGCTGTGTTGGAGACCCAGTGTGAGTGCTGTGTTGTGAGTGTGATAGTGTGTGTGTGTCTGTGTGTGTTTCCGAACCCCCTGTGTACGCCTGTAAGAAAAATTCCATGGGTGTTTGTGTGTGTTTCTTGTGTATGCGTGTGTCAGGAAAACGTTTGTGAGTATGTTAGGGCAGTTCCAAGTGTTGATGGCTCTGCCGAGGCCCAGTGTGAGTGCTGTGTTGCGAGTGTGACAGTGTGTGTGTGTGTGTGTGTGTGTTTTCGGGTTACCATTGTGTATGCCTGTATGAAAAAGTCGATGGGTGTATTTGTGTGTTCTTGCGTATTGTGTTTCAGATCCACATTTGTGAGTGTGTGAGGGCAGTTCCAAGTGTTCATGAGTTTGCTGGATATCCAGTGTGAGTGTGTGTTGTGAGTGTGACAGTGTGTGTGCGTGTCTGTGTGTGTGTTTGCAGGAAACCAGTCTGTATGCCTATAAGAAAAATTCGATGGGTGTTTGTGTGTGTTTCTTCTGTATGTGTGTGTCGGGACCACATTTGTGAATATGTTAGGGCAGTTCCAAGTGTTGATGGCTCTGCTGGAGACCCAGTGAGAGTGCTGTGTTGTGAGTGTGACAGTGTGTGTGTGTCTGTGTGTGTGTGTGTGTTTGGGGGAACCCCACAGTGTATGCTTCTAAGAAAAAGTCGATGGGTGTTTGTGTGTGTTTCTTGTGTATGTGTGTGTCGGGACCACGTATGAGAGTATTTTGTGGCAGTTCCAAGCGCCAGAGTGAATGCTGTGTTGTGAGTGTGGCAGTGTGTGTTTCTGTGTGTGTTTGTGTTGGCGGGAAAACATTGTGTATGCCTGTAAGAATAAGTCGATGGATGTTTGTGTGAGTTTCATGTGTATGTGTGTGTCGCGACCACATTTGTCAATATTTTAAGGCAGTTCCAAGTGTTGATGGTTCTGCTGGATACCCATTGTGAGTGGTGTGTTGTAAGTGTGACTGTGTGTGTGTGTGTTCAAGGGAAACCGTTGTGTATGCCTGTAAGAAAAAGTCGATGGGTGTTTGTGTGCGTTTCTTGTGTATGTGTGTGTCGGGAAAACGTTTGGGAGTATGTTAGGGCAGTTCCAAGTGTTGATGGCTCTGCCGAGGACCAGTGTGAGTGCTGTGTTGCGAGTGTGACAGTGTGTGTGTGTGTGTGTGTTTTCGGGTAACCATTGTGTATGCCTGTATGAAAAAGTCGATGGGTGTATTTGTGTGTTCTTGCGTATTGTGTTTCAGATCCACATTTGTGAGTGTGTGAGGGCAGTTCCAAGTCTTCATGAGTTTGCAGGATATCCAGTGTGAGTGTGTGTTGTGAGTGTGACAGTGTGTGTGCGTGTCTGTGTGTGTGTTTGCAGGAAACCAGTCTGTATGCCTATAAGAAAAATTCGATGGGTGTTTGTGTGTGTTTTTTCTGTATGTGTGTGTCGGGACCACATTTGTGAATATGTTAGGGCAGTTCCAAGTGTTGATGGCTCTGCTGGAGACCCAGTGAGAGTGCTGTGTTGTGAGTGTGATAGTGTGTGTGTGTCTGTGTGTGTGTGTGTGTTTGGGGGAACCCCACAGTGTATGCTTCTAAGAAAAAGTCGATGGGTGTTTGTGTGTGTTTCTTGTGTATGTGTGTGTCGAGACCACGTATGTGAGTATGTTGTGGCAGTTCCAAGCGCCAGTGTGAATGCTGTGTTGTGAGTGTGGCAGTGTGTGTTTCTGTGTGTGTTTGTGTTGGCGGGAAAACATTGTGTATGCCTGTAAGAATAAGTCGATGGATGTTTGTGTGAGTTTCATGTGTATGTGTGTGTCGCGACCACATTTGTCAATATTTTAAGGCAGTTCCAAGTGTTGATGGTTCTGCTGGATACCCATTGTGAGTGGTGTGTTGTAAGTGTGACTGTGTGTGTGTGTGTTCAAGGGAAACCGTTGTGTATGCCTGCAAGAAAAAGTCGATGGGTGTTTGTGTGTGTTATTTGTATATGTGTGTGTCAGGACCATGTTTGTGATTATGTTAAAGCAGTTCCAAGTGTTGACGGCTGTGTTGGAGACCCAGTGTGAGTGCTGTGTTGTGAGTGTGATAGTGTGTGTGTGTCTGTGTGTGTTTCCGAACCCCCTGTGTACGCCTGTAAGAAAAATTCCATGGGTGTTTGTGTGTGTTTCTTGTGTATGCGTGTGTCAGGAAAACGTTTGTGAGTATGTTAGGGCAGTTCCAAGTGTTGATGGCTCTGCCGAGGCCCAGTGTGAGTGCTGTGTTGCGAGTGTGACAGTGTGTGTGTGTGTGTGTGTGTGTGTTTTCGGGTTACCATTGTGTATGCCTGTATGAAAAAGTCGATGGGTGTATTTGTGTGTTCTTGCGTATTGTGTTTCAGATCCACATTTGTGAGTGTGTGAGGGCAGTTCCAAGTGTTCATGAGTTTGCAGGATATCCAGTGTGAGTGTGTGTTGTGAGTGTGACAGTGTGTGTGCGTGTCTGTGTGTGTGTTTGCAGGAAACCAGTCTGTATGCCTATAAGAAAAATTCGATGGGTGTTTGTGTGTGTTTCTTCTGTATGTGTGTGTCGGGACCACATTTGTGAATATGTTAGGGCAGTTCCAAGTGTTGATGGCTCTGCTGGAGACCCAGTGAGAGTGCTGTGTTGTGAGTGTGACAGTGTGTGTGTGTCTTGTGTGTGTGTGTGTGTGTTTTTGGGGAACCCCACAGTGTATGCTTCTAAGAAAAAGTCGATGGGTGTTTGTGTGTGTTTCTTGTGTATGTGTGTGTCGGGACCACGTATGAGAGTATTTTGTGGCAGTTCCAAGCGCCAGAGTGAATGCTGTGTTGTGAGTGTGGCAGTGTGTGTTTCTGTGTGTGTTTGTGTTGGCGGGAAAACATTGTGTATGCCTGTAAGAATAAGTCGATGGATGTTTGTGTGAGTTTCATGTGTATGTGTGTGTCGCGAGCACATTTGTCAATATTTTAAGGCAGTTCCAAGTGTTGATGGTTCTGCTGGATACCCATTGTGAGTGGTGTGTTGTAAGTGTGACTGTGTGTGTGTGTGTTCAAGGGAAACCGTTGTGTATGCCTGTAAGAAAAAGTCGATGGGTGTTTGTGTGCGTTTCTTGTGTATGTGTGTGTCGGGAAAACGTTTGGGAGTATGTTAGGGCAGTTCCAAGTGTTGATGGCTCTGCCGAGGACTAGTGTGAGTGCTGTGTTGCGAGTGTGACAGTGTGTGTGTGTGTGTGTGTGTGTGTTTTCGGGTAACCATTGTGTATGCCTGTATGAAAAAGTCGATGGGTGTATTTGTGTGTTCTTGCGTATTGTGTTTCAGATCCACATTTGTGAGTGTGTGAGGGCAGTTCCAAGTCTTCATGAGTTTGCAGGATATCCAGTGTGAGTGTGTGTTGTGAGTGTGACAGTGTGTGTGCGTGTCTGTGTGTGTGTTTGCAGGAAACCAGTCTGTATGCCTATAAGAAAAATTCGATGGGTGTTTGTGTGTGTTTTTTCTGTATGTGTGTGTCGGGACCACATTTGTGAATATGTTAGGGCAGTTCCAAGTGTTGATGGCTCTGCTGGAGACCCAGTGAGAGTGCTGTGTTGTGAGTGTGATAGTGTGTGTGTGTCTGTGTGTGTGTGTGTGTTTGGGGGAACCCCACAGTGTATGCTTCTAAGAAAAAGTCGATGGGTGTTTGTGTGTGTTTCTTGTGTATGTGTGTGTCGAGACCACGTATGTGAGTATGTTGTGGCAGTTCCAAGCGCCAGTGTGAATGCTGTGTTGTGAGTGTGGCAGTGTGTGTTTCTGTGTGTGTTTGTGTTGGCGGGAAAACATTGTGTATGCCTGTAAGAATAAGTCGATGGATGTTTGTGTGAGTTTCATGTGTATGTGTGTGTCGCGACCACATTTGTCAATATTTTAAGGCAGTTCCAAGTGTTGATGGTTCTGCTGGATACCCATTGTGAGTGGTGTGTTGTAAGTGTGACTGTGTGTGTGTGTGTTCAAGGGAAACCGTTGTGTATGCCTGCAAGAAAAAGTCGATGGGTGTTTGTGTGTGTTATTTGTATATGTGTGTGTCAGGACCATGTTTGTGATTATGTTAAAGCAGTTCCAAGTGTTGACGGCTGTGTTGGAGACCCAGTGTGAGTGCTGTGTTGTGAGTGTGATAGTGTGTGTGTGTCTGTGTGTGTTTCCGAACCCCCTGTGTACGCCTGTAAGAAAAATTCCATGGGTGTTTGTGTGTGTTTCTTGTGTATGCGTGTGTCAGGAAAACGTTTGTGAGTATGTTAGGGCAGTTCCAAGTGTTGATGGCTCTGCCGAGGCCCAGTGTGAGTGCTGTGTTGCGAGTGTGACAGTGTGTGTGTGTGTGTGTGTGTGTGTTTTCGGGTTACCATTGTGTATGCCTGTATGAAAAAGTCGATGGGTGTATTTGTGTGTTCTTGCGTATTGTGTTTCAGATCCACATTTGTGAGTGTGTGAGGGCAGTTCCAAGTGTTCATGAGTTTGCAGGATATCCAGTGTGAGTGTGTGTTGTGAGTGTGACAGTGTGTGTGCGTGTCTGTGTGTGTGTTTGCAGGAAACCAGTCTGTATGCCTATAAGAAAAATTCGATGGGTGTTTGTGTGTGTTTCTTCTGTATGTGTGTGTCGGGACCACATTTGTGAATATGTTAGGGCAGTTCCAAGTGTTGATGGCTCTGCTGGAGACCCAGTGAGAGTGCTGTGTTGTGAGTGTGACAGTGTGTGTGTGTCTTGTGTGTGTGTGTGTGTGTTTTTGGGGAACCCCACAGTGTATGCTTCTAAGAAAAAGTCGATGGGTGTTTGTGTGTGTTTCTTGTGTATGTGTGTGTCGGGACCACGTATGAGAGTATTTTGTGGCAGTTCCAAGCGCCAGAGTGAATGCTGTGTTGTGAGTGTGGCAGTGTGTGTTTCTGTGTGTGTTTGTGTTGGCGGGAAAACATTGTGTATGCCTGTAAGAATAAGTCGATGGATGTTTGTGTGAGTTTCATGTGTATGTGTGTGTCGCGAGCACATTTGTCAATATTTTAAGGCAGTTCCAAGTGTTGATGGTTCTGCTGGATACCCATTGTGAGTGGTGTGTTGTAAGTGTGACTGTGTGTGTGTGTGTTCAAGGGAAACCGTTGTGTATGCCTGTAAGAAAAAGTCGATGGGTGTTTGTGTGCGTTTCTTGTGTATGTGTGTGTCGGGAAAACGTTTGGGAGTATGTTAGGGCAGTTCCAAGTGTTGATGGCTCTGCCGAGGACTAGTGTGAGTGCTGTGTTGCGAGTGTGACAGTGTGTGTGTGTGTGTGTGTGTGTGTGTTTTCGGGTAACCATTGTGTATGCCTGTATGAAAAAGTCGATGGGTGTATTTGTGTGTTCTTGCGTATTGTGTTTCAGATCCACATTTGTGAGTGTGTGAGGGCAGTTCCAAGTCTTCATGAGTTTGCAGGATATCCAGTGTGAGTGTGTGTTGTGAGTGTGACAGTGTGTGTGCGTGTCTGTGTGTGTGTTTGCAGGAAACCAGTCTGTATGCCTATAAGAAAAATTCGATGGGTGTTTGTGTGTGTTTTTTCTGTATGTGTGTGTCGGGACCACATTTGTGAATATGTTAGGGCAGTTCCAAGTGTTGATGGCTCTGCTGGAGACCCAGTGAGAGTGCTGTGTTGTGAGTGTGATAGTGTGTGTGTGTCTGTGTGTGTGTGTGTGTTTGGGGGAACCCCACAGTGTATGCTTCTAAGAAAAAGTCGATGGGTGTTTGTGTGTGTTTCTTGTGTATGTGTGTGTCGAGACCACGTATGTGAGTATGTTGTGGCAGTTCCAAGCGCCAGTGTGAATGCTGTGTTGTGAGTGTGGCAGTGTGTGTTTCTGTGTGTGTTTGTGTTGGCGGGAAAACATTGTGTATGCCTGTAAGAATAAGTCGATGGATGTTTGTGTGAGTTTCATGTGTATGTGTGTGTCGCGACCACATTTGTCAATATTTTAAGGCAGTTCCAAGTGTTGATGGTTCTGCTGGATACCCATTGTGAGTGGTGTGTTGTAAGTGTGACTGTGTGTGTGTGTGTTCAAGGGAAACCGTTGTGTATGCCTGCAAGAAAAAGTCGATGGGTGTTTGTGTGTGTTATTTGTATATGTGTGTGTCAGGACCATGTTTGTGATTATGTTAAAGCAGTTCCAAGTGTTGACGGCTGTGTTGGAGACCCAGTGTGAGTGCTGTGTTGTGAGTGTGATAGTGTGTGTGTGTCTGTGTGTGTTTCCGAACCCCCTGTGTACGCCTGTAAGAAAAATTCCATGGGTGTTTGTGTGTGTTTCTTGTGTATGCGTGTGTCAGGAAAACGTTTGTGAGTATGTTAGGGCAGTTCCAAGTGTTGATGGCTCTGCCGAGGCCCAGTGTGAGTGCTGTGTTGCGAGTGTGACAGTGTGTGTGTGTGTGTGTGTGTGTGTGTTTTCGGGTTACCATTGTGTATGCCTGTATGAAAAAGTCGATGGGTGTATTTGTGTGTTCTTGCGTATTGTGTTTCAGATCCACATTTGTGAGTGTGTGAGGGCAGTTCCAAGTGTTCATGAGTTTGCTGGATATCCAGTGTGAGTGTGTGTTGTGAGTGTGACAGTGTGTGTGCGTGTCTGTGTGTGTGTTTGCAGGAAACCAGTCTGTATGCCTATAAGAAAAATTCGATGGGTGTTTGTGTGTGTTTCTTCTGTATGTGTGTGTCGGGACCACATTTGTGAATATGTTAGGGCAGTTCCAAGTGTTGATGGCTCTGCTGGAGACCCAGTGAGAGTGCTGTGTTGTGAGTGTGACAGTGTGTGTGTGTCTGTGTGTGTGTGTGTGTTTGGGGGAACCCCACAGTGTATGCTTCTAAGAAAAAGTCGATGGGTGTTTGTGTGTGTTTCTTGTGTATGTGTGTGTCGGGACCACGTATGAGAGTATTTTGTGGCAGTTCCAAGCGCCAGAGTGAATGCTGTGTTGTGAGTGTGGCAGTGTGTGTTTCTGTGTGTGTTTGTGTTGGCGGGAAAACATTGTGTATGCCTGTAAGAATAAGTCGATGGATGTTTGTGTGAGTTTCATGTGTATGTGTGTGTCGCGACCACATTTGTCAATATTTTAAGGCAGTTCCAAGTGTTGATGGTTCTGCTGGATACCCATTGTGAGTGGTGTGTTGTAAGTGTGACTGTGTGTGTGTGTGTTCAAGGGAAACCGTTGTGTATGCCTGTAAGAAAAAGTCGATGGGTGTTTGTGTGCGTTTCTTGTGTATGTGTGTGTCGGGAAAACGTTTGGGAGTATGTTAGGGCAGTTCCAAGTGTTGATGGCTCTGCCGAGGACCAGTGTGAGTGCTGTGTTGCGAGTGTGACAGTGTGTGTGTGTGTGTTTTCGGGTAACCATTGTGTATGCCTGTATGAAAAAGTCGATGGGTGTATTTGTGTGTTCTTGCGTATTGTGTTTCAGATCCACATTTGTGAGTGTGTGAGGGCAGTTCCAAGTCTTCATGAGTTTGCAGGATATCCAGTGTGAGTGTGTGTTGTGAGTGTGACAGTGTGTGTGCGTGTCTGTGTGTGTGTTTGCAGGAAACCAGTCTGTATGCCTATAAGAAAAATTCGATGGGTGTTTGTGTGTGTTTTTTCTGTATGTGTGTGTCGGGACCACATTTGTGAATATGTTAGGGCAGTTCCAAGTGTTGATGGCTCTGCTGGAGACCCAGTGAGAGTGCTGTGTTGTGAGTGTGATAGTGTGTGTGTGTCTGTGTGTGTGTGTGTGTGTTTGGGGGAACCCCACAGTGTATGCTTCTAAGAAAAAGTCGATGGGTGTTTGTGTGTGTTTCTTGTGTATGTGTGTGTCGAGACCACGTATGTGAGTATGTTGTGGCAGTTCCAAGTGCCAGTGTGAATGCTGTGTTGTGAGTGTGGCAGTGTGTGTTTCTGTGTGTGTTTGTGTTGGCGGGAAAACATTGTGTATGCCTGTAAGAATAAGTCGATGGATGTTTGTGTGAGTTTCATGTGTATGTGTGTGTCGCGACCACATTTGTCAATATTTTAAGGCAGTTCCAAGTGTTGATGGTTCTGCTGGATACCCATTGTGAGTGCTGTGTTGTAAGTGTGACTGTGTGTGTGTGTGTTCACGGGAAACCGTTGTGTATGCCTGTAAGAAAAAGTCGATGGGTGTTTGTGTGTGATTCTTGTGTATGTGTGTGTCGGTGAAACGTTTGTGAGTATGTTAGGGCAGTTCCAAGTGTTGATGGCTCTGCCGAGGTCCAGTGTGCGTACTGTGCTGTTAGTGTGACAGTGTGTGTGTGTGTGTGTGTGTGTGTGTGTTTGGGGAAACCCCACTCTGTCTCCCTGTAACAAAATGTTGATGGGTGTTTGTGTGTGTTTCTTCTGTATGTGTGTGTCGGGACCACGTTTGTTTGTATGTTAGGGCAGATTCAAGTGCCAGTGTGAATGCTGTGTTGTGAGTGTGATAGTGTGTGTGTGTGTGTTTGCGGAAACCATTGTGCATGACTGTAAGTAAAAGTCAATGGGAGTTTGTGTGTGTTTCTTGTGTATGTGTGTGTCGGGACCACGTTTGTTTGTATGTTAGGGCAGATTCAAGTGCCAGTGTGAATGCTGTGTTGTGAGTGTGATAGTGTGTGTGTGTGTGTTTGCGGAAACCATTGTGCATGACTGTAAGTAAAAGTCAATGGGAGTTTGTGTGTGTTTCTTGTGTATGTGTGTGTCGGGACCACGTTTGTGAGTATGTTAGGGCAGTTCCAACTGTTGATGGCTATGCCGGGGACCCAGTGTGAGTGCTGTGTTGTGCGTGTGATAGTGTCTGTGTGTGTGTGTGTGTGTTTTGCTGGATACCATTGTGTATGTCTGTAAGAAAAAGTCGTAGGGTGTTTTTGTGTGTTTCTTCTGCATGTGTGTTTCGGGACCACGTTTGTGAATATGTTAAGGTAATTCCAAGTGTTCATGGCTCTGCTGGAGATCCAATGTGAGTGCTCTGTCGTGAGTGTGCCTTTTGTGTGTGTGTGTGTGTGTGTGTGTGTGTGTTTGCAGGAAACCATTGTGTATGCCTGCAAGAAAAAGTCGATGGGTGTTTGTGTGTGTTATTTGTATATGTGTGTGTCAGGACCATGTTTGTGATTATGTTAAAGCAGTTCCAAGTGTTGACGGCTGTGTTGGAGACCCAGTGTGAGTGCTGTGTTGTGAGTGTGATAGTGTGTGTGTGTCTGTGTGTGTTTCCGAACCCCCTGTGTACGCCTGTAAGAAAAATTCCATGGGTGTTTGTGTGTGTTTCTTGTGTATGCGTGTGTCAGGAAAACGTTTGTGAGTATGTTAGGGCAGTTCCAAGTGTTGATGGCTCTGCCGAGGCCCAGTGTGAGTGCTGTGTTGCGAGTGTGACAGTGTGTGTGTGTGTGTGTGTGTGTTTTCGGGTTACCATTGTGTATGCCTGTATGAAAAAGTCGATGGGTGTATTTGTGTGTTCTTGCGTATTGTGTTTCAGATCCACATTTGTGAGTGTGTGAGGGCAGTTCCAAGTGTTCATGAGTTTGCTGGATATCCAGTGTGAGTGTGTGTTGTGAGTGTGACAGTGTGTGTGCGTGTCTGTGTGTGTGTTTGCAGGAAACCAGTCTGTATGCCTATAAGAAAAATTCGATGGGTGTTTGTGTGTGTTTCTTCTGTATGTGTGTGTCGGGACCACATTTGTGAATATGTTAGGGCAGTTCCAAGTGTTGATGGCTCTGCTGGAGACCCAGTGAGAGTGCTGTGTTGTGAGTGTGACAGTGTGTGTGTGTCTGTGTGTGTGTGTGTGTTTGGGGGAACCCCACAGTGTATGCTTCTAAGAAAAAGTCGATGGGTGTTTGTGTGTGTTTCTTGTGTATGTGTGTGTCGGGACCACGTATGAGAGTATTTTGTGGCAGTTCCAAGCGCCAGAGTGAATGCTGTGTTGTGAGTGTGGCAGTGTGTGTTTCTGTGTGTGTTTGTGTTGGCGGGAAAACATTGTGTATGCCTGTAAGAATAAGTCGATGGATGTTTGTGTGAGTTTCATGTGTATGTGTGTGTCGCGACCACATTTGTCAATATTTTAAGGCAGTTCCAAGTGTTGATGGTTCTGCTGGATACCCATTGTGAGTGGTGTGTTGTAAGTGTGACTGTGTGTGTGTGTGTTCAAGGGAAACCGTTGTGTATGCCTGTAAGAAAAAGTCGATGGGTGTTTGTGTGCGTTTCTTGTGTATGTGTGTGTCGGGAAAACGTTTGGGAGTATGTTAGGGCAGTTCCAAGTGTTGATGGCTCTGCCGAGGACCAGTGTGAGTGCTGTGTTGCGAGTGTGACAGTGTGTGTGTGTGTGTGTGTTTTCGGGTAACCATTGTGTATGCCTGTATGAAAAAGTCGATGGGTGTATTTGTGTGTTCTTGCGTATTGTGTTTCAGATCCACATTTGTGAGTGTGTGAGGGCAGTTCCAAGTCTTCATGAGTTTGCAGGATATCCAGTGTGAGTGTGTGTTGTGAGTGTGACAGTGTGTGTGCGTGTCTGTGTGTGTGTTTGCAGGAAACCAGTCTGTATGCCTATAAGAAAAATTCGATGGGTGTTTGTGTGTGTTTTTTCTGTATGTGTGTGTCGGGACCACATTTGTGAATATGTTAGGGCAGTTCCAAGTGTTGATGGCTCTGCTGGAGACCCAGTGAGAGTGCTGTGTTGTGAGTGTGATAGTGTGTGTGTGTCTGTGTGTGTGTGTGTGTTTGGGGGAACCCCACAGTGTATGCTTCTAAGAAAAAGTCGATGGGTGTTTGTGTGTGTTTCTTGTGTATGTGTGTGTCGAGACCACGTATGTGAGTATGTTGTGGCAGTTCCAAGCGCCAGTGTGAATGCTGTGTTGTGAGTGTGGCAGTGTGTGTTTCTGTGTGTGTTTGTGTTGGCGGGAAAACATTGTGTATGCCTGTAAGAATAAGTCGATGGATGTTTGTGTGAGTTTCATGTGTATGTGTGTGTCGCGACCACATTTGTCAATATTTTAAGGCAGTTCCAAGTGTTGATGGTTCTGCTGGATACCCATTGTGAGTGCTGTGTTGTAAGTGTGACTGTGTGTGTGTGTGTTCACGGGAAACCGTTGTGTATGCCTGTAAGAAAAAGTCGATGGGTGTTTGTGTGTGATTCTTGTGTATGTGTGTGTCGGTGAAACGTTTGTGAGTATGTTAGGGCAGTTCCAAGTGTTGATGGCTCTGCCGAGGTCCAGTGTGCGTACTGTGCTGTTAGTGTGACAGTGTGTGTGTGTGTGTGTGTGTGTTTGGGGAAACCCCACTCTGTCTCCCTGTAACAAAATGTTGATGGGTGTTTGTGTGTGTTTCTTGTGTATGTGTGTGTCGGGACCACGTTTGTTTGTATGTTAGGGCAGATTCAAGTGCCAGTGTGAATGCTGTGTTGTGAGTGTGATAGTGTGTGTGTGTGTGTTTGCGGAAACCATTGTGCATGACTGTAAGTAAAAGTCAATGGGAGTTTGTGTGTGTTTCTTGTGTATGTGTGTGTCGGGACCACGTTTGTGAGTATGTTAGGGCAGTTCCAACTGTTGATGGCTATGCCGGGGACCCAGTGTGAGTGCTGTGTTGTGCGTGTGATAGTGTCTGTGTGTGTGTGTGTGTGTTTTGCTGGATACCATTGTGTATGTCTGTAAGAAAAAGTCGTAGGGTGTTTTTGTGTGTTTCTTCTGCATGTGTGTTTCGGGACCACGTTTGTGAATATGTTAAGGTAATTCCAAGTGTTCATGGCTCTGCTGGAGATCCAATGTGAGTGCTCTGTCGTGAGTGTGCCTTTTGTGTGTGTGTGTGTGTGTGTGTGTGTGTTTGCAGGAAACCATTGTGTATGCCTGCAAGAAAAAGTCGATGGGTGTTTGTGTGTGTTATTTGTATATGTGTGTGTCAGGACCATGTTTGTGATTATGTTAAAGCAGTTCCAAGTGTTGACGGCTGTGTTGGAGACCCAGTGTGAGTGCTGTGTTGTGAGTGTGATAGTGTGTGTGTGTCTGTGTGTGTTTCCGAACCCCCTGTGTACGCCTGTAAGAAAAATTCCATGGGTGTTTGTGTGTGTTTCTTGTGTATGCGTGTGTCAGGAAAACGTTTGTGAGTATGTTAGGGCAGTTCCAAGTGTTGATGGCTCTGCCGAGGCCCAGTGTGAGTGCTGTGTTGCGAGTGTGACAGTGTGTGTGTGTGTGTGTGTGTGTTTTCGGGTTACCATTGTGTATGCCTGTATGAAAAAGTCGATGGGTGTATTTGTGTGTTCTTGCGTATTGTGTTTCAGATCCACATTTGTGAGTGTGTGAGGGCAGTTCCAAGTGTTCATGAGTTTGCTGGATATCCAGTGTGAGTGTGTGTTGTGAGTGTGACAGTGTGTGTGCGTGTCTGTGTGTGTGTTTGCAGGAAACCAGTCTGTATGCCTATAAGAAAAATTCGATGGGTGTTTGTGTGTGTTTCTTCTGTATGTGTGTGTCGGGACCACATTTGTGAATATGTTAGGGCAGTTCCAAGTGTTGATGGCTCTGCTGGAGACCCAGTGAGAGTGCTGTGTTGTGAGTGTGACAGTGTGTGTGTGTCTGTGTGTGTGTGTGTGTTTGGGGGAACCCCACAGTGTATGCTTCTAAGAAAAAGTCGATGGGTGTTTGTGTGTGTTTCTTGTGTATGTGTGTGTCGGGACCACGTATGAGAGTATTTTGTGGCAGTTCCAAGCGCCAGAGTGAATGCTGTGTTGTGAGTGTGGCAGTGTGTGTTTCTGTGTGTGTTTGTGTTGGCGGGAAAACATTGTGTATGCCTGTAAGAATAAGTCGATGGATGTTTGTGTGAGTTTCATGTGTATGTGTGTGTCGCGACCACATTTGTCAATATTTTAAGGCAGTTCCAAGTGTTGATGGTTCTGCTGGATACCCATTGTGAGTGGTGTGTTGTAAGTGTGACTGTGTGTGTGTGTGTTCAAGGGAAACCGTTGTGTATGCCTGTAAGAAAAAGTCGATGGGTGTTTGTGTGCGTTTCTTGTGTATGTGTGTGTCGGGAAAACGTTTGGGAGTATGTTAGGGCAGTTCCAAGTGTTGATGGCTCTGCCGAGGACCAGTGTGAGTGCTGTGTTGCGAGTGTGACAGTGTGTGTGTGTGTGTGTGTGTGTTTTCGGGTAACCATTGTGTATGCCTGTATGAAAAAGTCGATGGGTGTATTTGTGTGTTCTTGCGTATTGTGTTTCAGATCCACATTTGTGAGTGTGTGAGGGCAGTTCCAAGTCTTCATGAGTTTGCAGGATATCCAGTGTGAGTGTGTGTTGTGAGTGTGACAGTGTGTGTGCGTGTCTGTGTGTGTGTTTGCAGGAAACCAGTCTGTATGCCTATAAGAAAAATTCGATGGGTGTTTGTGTGTGTTTTTTCTGTATGTGTGTGTCGGGACCACATTTGTGAATATGTTAGGGCAGTTCCAAGTGTTGATGGCTCTGCTGGAGACCCAGTGAGAGTGCTGTGTTGTGAGTGTGATAGTGTGTGTGTGTCTGTGTGTGTGTGTGTGTTTGGGGGAACCCCACAGTGTATGCTTCTAAGAAAAAGTCGATGGGTGTTTGTGTGTGTTTCTTGTGTATGTGTGTGTCGGGACCACGTATGTGAGTATGTTGTGGCAGTTCCAAGCGCCAGTGTGAATGCTGTGTTGTGAGTGTGGCAGTGTGTGTTTCTGTGTGTGTTTGTGTTGGCGGGAAAACATTGTGTATGCCTGTAAGAATAAGTCGATGGATGTTTGTGTGAGTTTCATGTGTATGTGTGTGTCGCGACCACATTTGTCAATATTTTAAGGCAGTTCCAAGTGTTGATGGTTCTGCTGGATACCCATTGTGAGTGCTGTGTTGTAAGTGTGACTGTGTGTGTGTGTGTTCACGGGAAACCGTTGTGTATGCCTGTAAGAAAAAGTCGATGGGTGTTTGTGTGTGATTCTTGTGTATGTGTGTGTCGGTGAAACGTTTGTGAGTATGTTAGGGCAGTTCCAAGTGTTGATGGCTCTGCCGAGGTCCAGTGTGCGTACTGTGCTGTTAGTGTGACAGTGTGTGTGTGTGTGTGTGTGTGTGTGTGTTTGGGGAAACCCCACTCTGTCTCCCTGTAACAAAATGTTGATGGGTGTTTGTGTGTGTTTCTTCTGTATGTGTGTGTCGGGACCACGTTTGTTTGTATGTTAGGGCAGATTCAAGTGCCAGTGTGAATGCTGTGTTGTGAGTGTGATAGTGTGTGTGTGTGTGTGTGTTTGCGGAAACCATTGTGCATGACTGTAAGTAAAAGTCAATGGGAGTTTGTGTGTGTTTCTTGTGTATGTGTGTGTCGGGACCACGTTTGTGAGTATGTTAGGGCAGTTCCAACTGTTGATGGCTATGCCGGGGACCCAGTGTGAGTGCTGTGTTGTGCATGTGATAGTGTCTGTGTGTTTGTGTGTGTGTTTTGCTGGATACCATTGTGTATGTCTGTAAGAAAAAGTCGTAGGGTGTTTTTGTGTGTTTCTTCTGCATGTGTGTTTCGGGACCACGTTTGTGAATATGTTAAGGTAATTCCAAGTGTTCATGGCTCTGCTGGAGATCCAATGTGAGTGCTCTGTCGTGAGTGTGCCTTTTGTGTGTGTGTGTGTGTGTGTGTGTGTTTGCAGGAAACCATTGTGTATGCCTGCAAGAAAAAGTCGATGGGTGTTTGTGTGTGTTATTTGTATATGTGTGTGTCAGGACCATGTTTGTGATTATGTTAAAGCAGTTCCAAGTGTTGACGGCTGTGTTGGAGACCCAGTGTGAGTGCTGTGTTGTGAGTGTGATAGTGTGTGTGTGTCTGTGTGTGTTTCCGAACCCCCTGTGTACGCCTGTAAGAAAAATTCCATGGGTGTTTGTGTGTGTTTCTTGTGTATGCGTGTGTCAGGAAAAAGTTTGTGAGTATGTTAGGGCAGTTCCAAGTGTTGATGGCTCTGCCGAGGCCCAGTGTGAGTGCTGTGTTGCGAGTGTGACAGTGTGTGTGTGTGTGTGTGTGTGTGTGTGTTTTCGGGTAACCATTGTGTATGCCTGTATGAAAAAGTCGATGGGTGTATTTGTGTGTTCTTGCGTATTGTGTTTCAGATCCACATTTGTGAGTGTGTGAGGGCAGTTCCAAGTGTTCATGAGTTTGCTGGATATCCAGTGTGAGTGTGTGTTGTGAGTGTGACAGTGTGTGTGCGTGTCTGTGTGTGTGTTTGCAGGAAACCAGTCTGTATGCCTATAAGAAAAATTCGATGGGTGTTTGTGTGTGTTTCTTCTGTATGTGTGTGTCGGGACCACATTTGTGAATATGTTAGGGCAGTTCCAAGTGTTGATGGCTCTGCTGGAGACCCAGTGAGAGTGCTGTGTTGTGAGTGTGACAGTGTGTGTGTGTCTGTGTGTGTGTGTGTGTTTGGGGGAACCCCACAGTGTATGCTTCTAAGAAAAAGTCGATGGGTGTTTGTGTGTGTTTCTTGTGTATGTGTGTGTCGGGACCACGTATGAGAGTATTTTGTGGCAGTTCCAAGCGCCAGAGTGAATGCTGTGTTGTGAGTGTGGCAGTGTGTGTTTCTGTGTGTGTTTGTGTTGGCGGGAAAACATTGTGTATGCCTGTAAGAATAAGTCGATGGATGTTTGTGTGAGTTTCATGTGTATGTGTGTGTCGCGAGCACATTTGTCAATATTTTAAGGCAGTTCCAAGTGTTGATGGTTCTGCTGGATACCCATTGTGAGTGGTGTGTTGTAAGTGTGACTGTGTGTGTGTGTGTTCAAGGGAAACCGTTGTGTATGCCTGTAAGAAAAAGTCGATGGGTGTTTGTGTGCGTTTCTTGTGTATGTGTGTGTCGGGAAAACGTTTGGGAGTATGTTAGGGCAGTTCCAAGTGTTGATGGCTCTGCCGAGGACCAGTGTGAGTGCTGTGTTGCGAGTGTGACAGTGTGTGTGTGTGTGTGTGTTTTCGGGTAACCATTGTGTATGCCTGTATGAAAAAGTCGATGGGTGTATTTGTGTGTTCTTGCGTATTGTGTTTCAGATCCACATTTGTGAGTGTGTGAGGGCAGTTCCAAGTCTTCATGAGTTTGCAGGATATCCAGTGTGAGTGTGTGTTGTGAGTGTGACAGTGTGTGTGCGTGTCTGTGTGTGTGTTTGCAGGAAACCAGTCTGTATGCCTATAAGAAAAATTCGATGGGTGTTTGTGTGTGTTTTTTCTGTATGTGTGTGTCGGGACCACATTTGTGAATATGTTAGGGCAGTTCCAAGTGTTGATGGCTCTGCTGGAGACCCAGTGAGAGTGCTGTGTTGTGAGTGTGATAGTGTGTGTGTGTCTGTGTGTGTGTGTGTGTTTGGGGGAACCCCACAGTGTATGCTTCTAAGAAAAAGTCGATGGGTGTTTGTGTGTGTTTCTTGTGTATGTGTGTGTCGAGACCACGTATGTGAGTATGTTGTGGCAGTTCCAAGCGCCAGTGTGAATGCTGTGTTGTGAGTGTGGCAGTGTGTGTTTCTGTGTGTGTTTGTGTTGGCGGGAAAACATTGTGTATGCCTGTAAGAATAAGTCGATGGATGTTTGTGTGAGTTTCATGTGTATGTGTGTGTCGCGACCACATTTGTCAATATTTTAAGGCAGTTCCAAGTGTTGATGGTTCTGCTGGATACCCATTGTGAGTGGTGTGTTGTAAGTGTGACTGTGTGTGTGTGTGTTCAAGGGAAACCGTTGTGTATGCCTGCAAGAAAAAGTCGATGGGTGTTTGTGTGTGTTATTTGTATATGTGTGTGTCAGGACCATGTTTGTGATTATGTTAAAGCAGTTCCAAGTGTTGACGGCTGTGTTGGAGACCCAGTGTGAGTGCTGTGTTGTGAGTGTGATAGTGTGTGTGTGTCTGTGTGTGTTTCCGAACCCCCTGTGTACGCCTGTAAGAAAAATTCCATGGGTGTTTGTGTGTGTTTCTTGTGTATGCGTGTGTCAGGAAAACGTTTGTGAGTATGTTAGGGCAGTTCCAAGTGTTGATGGCTCTGCCGAGGCCCAGTGTGAGTGCTGTGTTGCGAGTGTGACAGTGTGTGTGTGTTTGTGTGTGTGTGTTTTCGGGTTACCATTGTGTATGCCTGTATGAAAAAGTCGATGGGTGTATTTGTGTGTTCTTGCGTATTGTGTTTCAGATCCACATTTGTGAGTGTGTGAGGGCAGTTCCAAGTCTTCATGAGTTTGCTGGATATCCAGTGTGAGTGTGTGTTGTGAGTGTGACAGTGTGTGTGCGTGTCTGTGTGTGTGTTTGCAGGAAACCAGTCTGTATGCCTATAAGAAAAATTCGATGGGTGTTTGTGTGTGTTTCTTCTGTATGTGTGTGTCGGGACCACATTTGTGAATATGTTAGGGCAGTTCCAAGTGTTGATGGCTCTGCTGGAGACCCAGTGAGAGTGCTGTGTTGTGAGTGTGACAGTGTGTGTGTGTCTGTGTGTGTGTGTGTGTGTTTGGGGGAACCCCACAGTGTATGCTTCTAAGAAAAAGTCGATGGGTGTTTGTGTGTGTTTCTTGTGTATGTGTGTGTCGGGACCACGTATGAGAGTATTTTGTGGCAGTTCCAAGCGCCAGAGTGAATGCTGTGTTGTGAGTGTGGCAGTGTGTGTTTCTGTGTGTGTTTGTGTTGGCGGGAAAACATTGTGTATGCCTGTAAGAATAAGTCGATGGATGTTTGTGTGAGTTTCATGTGTATGTGTGTGTCGCGACCACATTTGTCAATATTTTAAGGCAGTTCCAAGTGTTGATGGTTCTGCTGGATACCCATTGTGAGTGGTGTGTTGTAAGTGTGACTGTGTGTGTGTGTGTTCAAGGGAAACCGTTGTGTATGCCTGTAAGAAAAAGTCGATGGGTGTTTGTGTGCGTTTCTTGTGTATGTGTGTGTCGGGAAAACGTTTGGGAGTATGTTAGGGCAGTTCCAAGTGTTGATGGCTCTGCCGAGGACCAGTGTGAGTGCTGTGTTGCGAGTGTGACAGTGTGTGTGTGTGTGTGTGTTTTCGGGTAACCATTGTGTATGCCTGTATGAAAAAGTCGATGGGTGTATTTGTGTGTTCTTGCGTATTGTGTTTCAGATCCACATTTGTGAGTGTGTGAGGGCAGTTCCAAGTCTTCATGAGTTTGCAGGATATCCAGTGTGAGTGTGTGTTGTGAGTGTGACAGTGTGTGTGCGTGTCTGTGTGTGTGTTTGCAGGAAACCAGTCTGTATGCCTATAAGAAAAATTCGATGGGTGTTTGTGTGTGTTTTTTCTGTATGTGTGTGTCGGGACCACATTTGTGAATATGTTAGGGCAGTTCCAAGTGTTGATGGCTCTGCTGGAGACCCAGTGAGAGTGCTGTGTTGTGAGTGTGATAGTGTGTGTGTGTCTGTGTGTGTGTGTGTGTTTGGGGGAACCCCACAGTGTATGCTTCTAAGAAAAAGTCGATGGGTGTTTGTGTGTGTTTCTTGTGTATGTGTGTGTCGAGACCACGTATGTGAGTATGTTGTGGCAGTTCCAAGCGCCAGTGTGAATGCTGTGTTGTGAGTGTGGCAGTGTGTGTTTCTGTGTGTGTTTGTGTTGGCGGGAAAACATTGTGTATGCCTGTAAGAATAAGTCGATGGATGTTTGTGTGAGTTTCATGTGTATGTGTGTGTCGCGACCACATTTGTCAATATTTTAAGGCAGTTCCAAGTGTTGATGGTTCTGCTGGATACCCATTGTGAGTGGTGTGTTGTAAGTGTGACTGTGTGTGTGTGTGTTCAAGGGAAACCGTTGTGTATGCCTGCAAGAAAAAGTCGATGGGTGTTTGTGTGTGTTATTTGTATATGTGTGTGTCAGGACCATGTTTGTGATTATGTTAAAGCAGTTCCAAGTGTTGACGGCTGTGTTGGAGACCCAGTGTGAGTGCTGTGTTGTGAGTGTGATAGTGTGTGTGTGTCTGTGTGTGTTTCCGAACCCCCTGTGTACGCCTGTAAGAAAAATTCCATGGGTGTTTGTGTGTGTTTCTTGTGTATGCGTGTGTCAGGAAAACGTTTGTGAGTATGTTAGGGCAGTTCCAAGTGTTGATGGCTCTGCCGAGGCCCAGTGTGAGTGCTGTGTTGCGAGTGTGACAGTGTGTGTGTGTGTGTGTGTGTGTGTGTGTTTTCGGGTTACCATTGTGTATGCCTGTATGAAAAAGTCGATGGGTGTATTTGTGTGTTCTTGCGTATTGTGTTTCAGATCCACATTTGTGAGTGTGTGAGGGCAGTTCCAAGTGTTCATGAGTTTGCTGGATATCCAGTGTGAGTGTGTGTTGTGAGTGTGACAGTGTGTGTGCGTGTCTGTGTGTGTGTTTGCAGGAAACCAGTCTGTATGCCTATAAGAAAAATTCGATGGGTGTTTGTGTGTGTTTCTTCTGTATGTGTGTGTCGGGACCACATTTGTGAATATGTTAGGGCAGTTCCAAGTGTTGATGGCTCTGCTGGAGACCCAGTGAGAGTGCTGTGTTGTGAGTGTGACAGTGTGTGTGTGTCTGTGTGTGTGTGTGTGTTTGGGGGAACCCCACAGTGTATGCTTCTAAGAAAAAGTCGATGGGTGTTTGTGTGTGTTTCTTGTGTATGTGTGTGTCGGGACCACGTATGAGAGTATTTTGTGGCAGTTCCAAGCGCCAGAGTGAATGCTGTGTTGTGAGTGTGGCAGTGTGTGTTTCTGTGTGTGTTTGTGTTGGCGGGAAAACATTGTGTATGCCTGTAAGAATAAGTCGATGGATGTTTGTGTGAGTTTCATGTGTATGTGTGTGTCGCGAGCACATTTGTCAATATTTTAAGGCAGTTCCAAGTGTTGATGGTTCTGCTGGATACCCATTGTGAGTGGTGTGTTGTAAGTGTGACTGTGTGTGTGTGTTCAAGGGAAACCGTTGTGTATGCCTGTAAGAAAAAGTCGATGGGTGTTTGTGTGCGTTTCTTGTGTATGTGTGTGTCGGGAAAACGTTTGGGAGTATGTTAGGGCAGTTCCAAGTGTTGATGGCTCTGCCGAGGACCAGTGTGAGTGCTGTGTTGCGAGTGTGACAGTGTGTGTGTGTGTGTGTGTGTGTTTTCGGGTAACCATTGTGTATGCCTGTATGAAAAAGTCGATGGGTGTATTTGTGTGTTCTTGCGTATTGTGTTTCAGATCCACATTTGTGAGTGTGTGAGGGCAGTTCCAAATCTTCATGAGTTTGCAGGATATCCAGTGTGAGTGTGTGTTGTGAGTGTGACAGTGTGTGTGCGTGTCTGTGTGTGTGTTTGCAGGAAACCAGTCTGTATGCCTATAAGAAAAATTCGATGGGTGTTTGTGTGTGTTTTTTCTGTATGTGTGTGTCGGGACCACATTTGTGAATATGTTAGGGCAGTTCCAAGTGTTGATGGCTCTGCTGGAGACCCAGTGAGAGTGCTGTGTTGTGAGTGTGATAGTGTGTGTGTGTCTGTGTGTGTGTGTGTGTTTGGGGGAACCCCACAGTGTATGCTTCTAAGAAAAAGTCGATGGGTGTTTGTGTGTGTTTCTTGTGTATGTGTGTGTCGGGACCACGTATGTGAGTATGTTGTGGCAGTTCCAAGCGCCAGTGTGAATGCTGTGTTGTGAGTGTGGCAGTGTGTGTTTCTGTGTGTGTTTGTGTTGGCGGGAAAACATTGTGTATGCCTGTAAGAATAAGTCGATGGATGTTTGTGTGAGTTTCATGTGTATGTGTGTGTCGCGACCACATTTGTCAATATTTTAAGGCAGTTCCAAGTGTTGATGGTTCTGCTGGATACCCATTGTGAGTGCTGTGTTGTAAGTGTGACTGTGTGTGTGTGTGTTCACGGGAAACCGTTGTGTATGCCTGTAAGAAAAAGTCGATGGGTGTTTGTGTGTGATTCTTGTGTATGTGTGTGTCGGTGAAACGTTTGTGAGTATGTTAGGGCAGTTCCAAGTGTTGATGGCTCTGCCGAGGTCCAGTGTGCGTACTGTGCTGTTAGTGTGACAGTGTGTGTGTGTGTGTGTGTGTGTGTTTGGGGAAACCCCACTCTGTCTCCCTGTAACAAAATGTTGATGGGTGTTTGTGTGTGTTTCTTCTGTATGTGTGTGTCGGGACCACGTTTGTTTGTATGTTAGGGCAGATTCAAGTGCCAGTGTGAATGCTGTGTTGTGAGTGTGATAGTGTGTGTGTGTGTGTGTTTGCGGAAACCATTGTGCATGACTGTAAGTAAAAGTCAATGGGAGTTTGTGTGTGTTTCTTGTGTATGTGTGTGTCGGGACCACGTTTGTGAGTATGTTAGGGCAGTTCCAACTGTTGATGGCTATGCCGGGGACCCAGTGTGAGTGCTGTGTTGTGCGTGTGATAGTGTCTGTGTGTGTGTGTGTGTGTTTTGCTGGATACCATTGTGTATGTCTGTAAGAAAAAGTCGTAGGGTGTTTTTGTGTGTTTCTTCTGCATGTGTGTTTCGGGACCACGTTTGTGAATATGTTAAGGTAATTCCAAGTGTTCATGGCTCTGCTGGAGATCCAATGTGAGTGCTCTGTCGTGAGTGTGCCTTTTGTGTGTGTGTGTGTGTGTGTGTGTGTTTGCAGGAAACCATTGTGTATGCCTGCAAGAAAAAGTCGATGGGTGTTTGTGTGTGTTATTTGTATATGTGTGTGTCAGGACCATGTTTGTGATTATGTTAAAGCAGTTCCAAGTGTTGACGGCTGTGTTGGAGACCCAGTGTGAGTGCTGTGTTGTGAGTGTGATAGTGTGTGTGTGTCTGTGTGTGTTTCCGAACCCCCTGTGTACGCCTGTAAGAAAAATTCCATGGGTGTTTGTGTGTGTTTCTTGTGTATGCGTGTGTCAGGAAAACGTTTGTGAGTATGTTAGGGCAGTTCCAAGTGTTGATGGCTCTGCCGAGGCCCAGTGTGAGTGCTGTGTTGCGAGTGTGACAGTGTGTGTGTGTGTGTGTGTGTGTGTTTTCGGGTTACCATTGTGTATGCCTGTATGAAAAAGTCGATGGGTGTATTTGTGTGTTCTTGCGTATTGTGTTTCAGATCCACATTTGTGAGTGTGTGAGGGCAGTTCCAAGTGTTCATGAGTTTGCTGGATATCCAGTGTGAGTGTGTGTTGTGAGTGTGACAGTGTGTGTGCGTGTCTGTGTGTGTGTTTGCAGGAAACCAGTCTGTATGCCTATAAGAAAAATTCGATGGGTGTTTGTGTGTGTTTCTTCTGTATGTGTGTGTCGGGACCACATTTGTGAATATGTTAGGGCAGTTCCAAGTGTTGATGGCTCTGCTGGAGACCCAGTGAGAGTGCTGTGTTGTGAGTGTGACAGTGTGTGTGTGTCTGTGTGTGTGTGTGTGTTTGGGGGAACCCCACAGTGTATGCTTCTAAGAAAAAGTCGATGGGTGTTTGTGTGTGTTTCTTGTGTATGTGTGTGTCGGGACCACGTATGAGAGTATTTTGTGGCAGTTCCAAGCGCCAGAGTGAATGCTGTGTTGTGAGTGTGGCAGTGTGTGTTTCTGTGTGTGTTTGTGTTGGCGGGAAAACATTGTGTATGCCTGTAAGAATAAGTCGATGGATGTTTGTGTGAGTTTCATGTGTATGTGTGTGTCGCGACCACATTTGTCAATATTTTAAGGCAGTTCCAAGTGTTGATGGTTCTGCTGGATACCCATTGTGAGTGGTGTGTTGTAAGTGTGACTGTGTGTGTGTGTGTTCAAGGGAAACCGTTGTGTATGCCTGTAAGAAAAAGTCGATGGGTGTTTGTGTGCGTTTCTTGTGTATGTGTGTGTCGGGAAAACGTTTGGGAGTATGTTAGGGCAGTTCCAAGTGTTGATGGCTCTGCCGAGGCCCAGTGTGAGTGCTGTGTTGCGAGTGTGACAGTGTGTGTGTGTGTGTGTGTGTGTGTTTTCGGGTAACCATTGTGTATGCCTGTATGAAAAAGTCGATGGGTGTATTTGTGTGTTCTTGCGTATTGTGTTTCAGATCCACATTTGTGAGTGTGTGAGGGCAGTTCCAAGTCTTCATGAGTTTGCAGGATATCCAGTGTGAGTGTGTGTTGTGAGTGTGACAGTGTGTGTGCGTGTCTGTGTGTGTGTTTGCAGGAAACCAGTCTGTATGCCTATAAGAAAAATTCGATGGGTGTTTGTGTGTGTTTTTTCTGTATGTGTGTGTCGGGACCACATTTGTGAATATGTTAGGGCAGTTCCAAGTGTTGATGGCTCTGCTGGAGACCCAGTGAGAGTGCTGTGTTGTGAGTGTGATAGTGTGTGTGTGTCTGTGTGTGTGTGTGTGTTTGGGGGAACCCCACAGTGTATGCTTCTAAGAAAAAGTCGATGGGTGTTTGTGTGTGTTTCTTGTGTATGTGTGTGTCGAGACCACGTATGTGAGTATGTTGTGGCAGTTCCAAGTGCCAGTGTGAATGCTGTGTTGTGAGTGTGGCAGTGTGTGTTTCTGTGTGTGTTTGTGTTGGCGGGAAAACATTGTGTATGCCTGTAAGAATAAGTCGATGGATGTTTGTGTGAGTTTCATGTGTATGTGTGTGTCGCGACCACATTTGTCAATATTTTAAGGCAGTTCCAAGTGTTGATGGTTCTGCTGGATACCCATTGTGAGTGCTGTGTTGTAAGTGTGACTGTGTGTGTGTGTGTTCACGGGAAACCGTTGTGTATGCCTGTAAGAAAAAGTCGATGGGTGTTTGTGTGTGATTCTTGTGTATGTGTGTGTCGGTGAAACGTTTGTGAGTATGTTAGGGCAGTTCCAAGTGTTGATGGCTCTGCCGAGGTCCAGTGTGCGTACTGTGCTCTTAGTGTGACAGTGTGTGTGTGTGTGTGTGTTTGGGGAAACCCCACTCTGTCTCCCTGTAACAAAATGTTGATGGGTGTTTGTGTGTGTTTCTTCTGTATGTGTGTGTCGGGACCACGTTTGTTTGTATGTTAGGGCAGATTCAAGTGCCAGTGTGAATGCTGTGTTGTGAGTGTGATAGTGTGTGTGTGTGTGTGTGTTTGCGGAAACCATTGTGCATGACTGTAAGTAAAAGTCAATGGGAGTTTGTGTGTGTTTCTTGTGTATGTGTGTGTCGGGACCACGTTTGTGAGTATGTTAGGGCAGTTCCAACTGTTGATGGCTATGCCGGGGACCCAGTGTGAGTGCTGTGTTGTGCATGTGATAGTGTCTGTGTGTTTGTGTGTGTGTTTTGCTGGATACCATTGTGTATGTCTGTAAGAAAAAGTCGTAGGGTGTTTTTGTGTGTTTCTTCTGCATGTGTGTTTCGGGACCACGTTTGTGAATATGTTAAGGTAATTCCAAGTGTTCATGGCTCTGCTGGAGATCCAATGTGAGTGCTCTGTCGTGAGTGTGCCTTTTGTGTGTGTGTGTGTGTGTGTGTGTGTTTGCAGGAAACCATTGTGTATGCCTGCAAGAAAAAGTCGATGGGTGTTTGTGTGTGTTATTTGTATATGTGTGTGTCAGGACCATGTTTGTGATTATGTTAAAGCAGTTCCAAGTGTTGACGGCTGTGTTGGAGACCCAGTGTGAGTGCTGTGTTGTGAGTGTGATAGTGTGTGTGTGTCTGTGTGTGTTTCCGAACCCCCTGTGTACGCCTGTAAGAAAAATTCCATGGGTGTTTGTGTGTGTTTCTTGTGTATGCGTGTGTCAGGAAAACGTTTGTGAGTATGTTAGGGCAGTTCCAAGTGTTGATGGCTCTGCCGAGGCCCAGTGTGAGTGCTGTGTTGCGAGTGTGACAGTGTGTGTGTGTGTGTGTGTGTGTGTGTGTTTTCGGGTAACCATTGTGTATGCCTGTATGAAAAAGTCGATGGGTGTATTTGTGTGTTCTTGCGTATTGTGTTTCAGATCCACATTTGTGAGTGTGTGAGGGCAGTTCCAAGTGTTCATGAGTTTGCTGGATATCCAGTGTGAGTGTGTGTTGTGAGTGTGACAGTGTGTGTGCGTGTCTGTGTGTGTGTTTGCAGGAAACCAGTCTGTATGCCTATAAGAAAAATTCGATGGGTGTTTGTGTGTGTTTCTTCTGTATGTGTGTGTCGGGACCACATTTGTGAATATGTTAGGGCAGTTCCAAGTGTTGATGGCTCTGCTGGAGACCCAGTGAGAGTGCTGTGTTGTGAGTGTGACAGTGTGTGTGTGTCTGTGTGTGTGTGTGTGTTTGGGGGAACCCCACAGTGTATGCTTCTAAGAAAAAGTCGATGGGTGTTTGTGTGTGTTTCTTGTGTATGTGTGTGTCGGGACCACGTATGAGAGTATTTTGTGGCAGTTCCAAGCGCCAGAGTGAATGCTGTGTTGTGAGTGTGGCAGTGTGTGTTTCTGTGTGTGTTTGTGTTGGCGGGAAAACATTGTGTATGCCTGTAAGAATAAGTCGATGGATGTTTGTGTGAGTTTCATGTGTATGTGTGTGTCGCGAGCACATTTGTCAATATTTTAAGGCAGTTCCAAGTGTTGATGGTTCTGCTGGATACCCATTGTGAGTGGTGTGTTGTAAGTGTGACTGTGTGTGTGTGTGTTCAAGGGAAACCGTTGTGTATGCCTGTAAGAAAAAGTCGATGGGTGTTTGTGTGCGTTTCTTGTGTATGTGTGTGTCGGGAAAACGTTTGGGAGTATGTTAGGGCAGTTCCAAGTGTTGATGGCTCTGCCGAGGACCAGTGTGAGTGCTGTGTTGCGAGTGTGACAGTGTGTGTGTGTGTGTGTGTTTTCGGGTAACCATTGTGTATGCCTGTATGAAAAAGTCGATGGGTGTATTTGTGTGTTCTTGCGTATTGTGTTTCAGATCCACATTTGTGAGTGTGTGAGGGCAGTTCCAAGTCTTCATGAGTTTGCAGGATATCCAGTGTGAGTGTGTGTTGTGAGTGTGACAGTGTGTGTGCGTGTCTGTGTGTGTGTTTGCAGGAAACCAGTCTGTATGCCTATAAGAAAAATTCGATGGGTGTTTGTGTGTGTTTTTTCTGTATGTGTGTGTCGGGACCACATTTGTGAATATGTTAGGGCAGTTCCAAGTGTTGATGGCTCTGCTGGAGACCCAGTGAGAGTGCTGTGTTGTGAGTGTGATAGTGTGTGTGTGTCTGTGTGTGTGTGTGTGTTTGGGGGAACCCCACAGTGTATGCTTCTAAGAAAAAGTCGATGGGTGTTTGTGTGTGTTTCTTGTGTATGTGTGTGTCGAGACCACGTATGTGAGTATGTTGTGGCAGTTCCAAGCGCCAGTGTGAATGCTGTGTTGTGAGTGTGGCAGTGTGTGTTTCTGTGTGTGTTTGTGTTGGCGGGAAAACATTGTGTATGCCTGTAAGAATAAGTCGATGGATGTTTGTGTGAGTTTCATGTGTATGTGTGTGTCGCGACCACATTTGTCAATATTTTAAGGCAGTTCCAAGTGTTGATGGTTCTGCTGGATACCCATTGTGAGTGGTGTGTTGTAAGTGTGACTGTGTGTGTGTGTGTTCAAGGGAAACCGTTGTGTATGCCTGCAAGAAAAAGTCGATGGGTGTTTGTGTGTGTTATTTGTATATGTGTGTGTCAGGACCATGTTTGTGATTATGTTAAAGCAGTTCCAAGTGTTGACGGCTGTGTTGGAGACCCAGTGTGAGTGCTGTGTTGTGAGTGTGATAGTGTGTGTGTGTCTGTGTGTGTTTCCGAACCCCCTGTGTACGCCTGTAAGAAAAATTCCATGGGTGTTTGTGTGTGTTTCTTGTGTATGCGTGTGTCAGGAAAACGTTTGTGAGTATGTTAGGGCAGTTCCAAGTGTTGATGGCTCTGCCGAGGCCCAGTGTGAGTGCTGTGTTGCGAGTGTGACAGTGTGTGTGTGTTTGTGTGTGTGTGTTTTCGGGTTACCATTGTGTATGCCTGTATGAAAAAGTCGATGGGTGTATTTGTGTGTTCTTGCGTATTGTGTTTCAGATCCACATTTGTGAGTGTGTGAGGGCAGTTCCAAGTCTTCATGAGTTTGCTGGATATCCAGTGTGAGTGTGTGTTGTGAGTGTGACAGTGTGTGTGCGTGTCTGTGTGTGTGTTTGCAGGAAACCAGTCTGTATGCCTATAAGAAAAATTCGATGGGTGTTTGTGTGTGTTTCTTCTGTATGTGTGTGTCGGGACCACATTTGTGAATATGTTAGGGCAGTTCCAAGTGTTGATGGCTCTGCTGGAGACCCAGTGAGAGTGCTGTGTTGTGAGTGTGACAGTGTGTGTGTGTCTGTGTGTGTGTGTGTGTGTTTGGGGGAACCCCACAGTGTATGCTTCTAAGAAAAAGTCGATGGGTGTTTGTGTGTGTTTCTTGTGTATGTGTGTGTCGGGACCACGTATGAGAGTATTTTGTGGCAGTTCCAAGCGCCAGAGTGAATGCTGTGTTGTGAGTGTGGCAGTGTGTGTTTCTGTGTGTGTTTGTGTTGGCGGGAAAACATTGTGTATGCCTGTAAGAATAAGTCGATGGATGTTTGTGTGAGTTTCATGTGTATGTGTGTGTCGCGACCACATTTGTCAATATTTTAAGGCAGTTCCAAGTGTTGATGGTTCTGCTGGATACCCATTGTGAGTGGTGTGTTGTAAGTGTGACTGTGTGTGTGTGTGTTCAAGGGAAACCGTTGTGTATGCCTGTAAGAAAAAGTCGATGGGTGTTTGTGTGCGTTTCTTGTGTATGTGTGTGTCGGGAAAACGTTTGGGAGTATGTTAGGGCAGTTCCAAGTGTTGATGGCTCTGCCGAGGACCAGTGTGAGTGCTGTGTTGCGAGTGTGACAGTGTGTGTGTGTGTGTGTGTTTTCGGGTAACCATTGTGTATGCCTGTATGAAAAAGTCGATGGGTGTATTTGTGTGTTCTTGCGTATTGTGTTTCAGATCCACATTTGTGAGTGTGTGAGGGCAGTTCCAAGTCTTCATGAGTTTGCAGGATATCCAGTGTGAGTGTGTGTTGTGAGTGTGACAGTGTGTGTGCGTGTCTGTGTGTGTGTTTGCAGGAAACCAGTCTGTATGCCTATAAGAAAAATTCGATGGGTGTTTGTGTGTGTTTTTTCTGTATGTGTGTGTCGGGACCACATTTGTGAATATGTTAGGGCAGTTCCAAGTGTTGATGGCTCTGCTGGAGACCCAGTGAGAGTGCTGTGTTGTGAGTGTGATAGTGTGTGTGTGTCTGTGTGTGTGTGTGTGTTTGGGGGAACCCCACAGTGTATGCTTCTAAGAAAAAGTCGATGGGTGTTTGTGTGTGTTTCTTGTGTATGTGTGTGTCGAGACCACGTATGTGAGTATGTTGTGGCAGTTCCAAGCGCCAGTGTGAATGCTGTGTTGTGAGTGTGGCAGTGTGTGTTTCTGTGTGTGTTTGTGTTGGCGGGAAAACATTGTGTATGCCTGTAAGAATAAGTCGATGGATGTTTGTGTGAGTTTCATGTGTATGTGTGTGTCGCGACCACATTTGTCAATATTTTAAGGCAGTTCCAAGTGTTGATGGTTCTGCTGGATACCCATTGTGAGTGGTGTGTTGTAAGTGTGACTGTGTGTGTGTGTGTTCAAGGGAAACCGTTGTGTATGCCTGCAAGAAAAAGTCGATGGGTGTTTGTGTGTGTTATTTGTATATGTGTGTGTCAGGACCATGTTTGTGATTATGTTAAAGCAGTTCCAAGTGTTGACGGCTGTGTTGGAGACCCAGTGTGAGTGCTGTGTTGTGAGTGTGATAGTGTGTGTGTGTCTGTGTGTGTTTCCGAACCCCCTGTGTACGCCTGTAAGAAAAATTCCATGGGTGTTTGTGTGTGTTTCTTGTGTATGCGTGTGTCAGGAAAACGTTTGTGAGTATGTTAGGGCAGTTCCAAGTGTTGATGGCTCTGCCGAGGCCCAGTGTGAGTGCTGTGTTGCGAGTGTGACAGTGTGTGTGTGTGTGTGTGTGTGTGTGTGTTTTCGGGTTACCATTGTGTATGCCTGTATGAAAAAGTCGATGGGTGTATTTGTGTGTTCTTGCGTATTGTGTTTCAGATCCACATTTGTGAGTGTGTGAGGGCAGTTCCAAGTGTTCATGAGTTTGCTGGATATCCAGTGTGAGTGTGTGTTGTGAGTGTGACAGTGTGTGTGCGTGTCTGTGTGTGTGTTTGCAGGAAACCAGTCTGTATGCCTATAAGAAAAATTCGATGGGTGTTTGTGTGTGTTTCTTCTGTATGTGTGTGTCGGGACCACATTTGTGAATATGTTAGGGCAGTTCCAAGTGTTGATGGCTCTGCTGGAGACCCAGTGAGAGTGCTGTGTTGTGAGTGTGACAGTGTGTGTGTGTCTGTGTGTGTGTGTGTGTTTGGGGGAACCCCACAGTGTATGCTTCTAAGAAAAAGTCGATGGGTGTTTGTGTGTGTTTCTTGTGTATGTGTGTGTCGGGACCACGTATGAGAGTATTTTGTGGCAGTTCCAAGCGCCAGAGTGAATGCTGTGTTGTGAGTGTGGCAGTGTGTGTTTCTGTGTGTGTTTGTGTTGGCGGGAAAACATTGTGTATGCCTGTAAGAATAAGTCGATGGATGTTTGTGTGAGTTTCATGTGTATGTGTGTGTCGCGAGCACATTTGTCAATATTTTAAGGCAGTTCCAAGTGTTGATGGTTCTGCTGGATACCCATTGTGAGTGGTGTGTTGTAAGTGTGACTGTGTGTGTGTGTTCAAGGGAAACCGTTGTGTATGCCTGTAAGAAAAAGTCGATGGGTGTTTGTGTGCGTTTCTTGTGTATGTGTGTGTCGGGAAAACGTTTGGGAGTATGTTAGGGCAGTTCCAAGTGTTGATGGCTCTGCCGAGGACCAGTGTGAGTGCTGTGTTGCGAGTGTGACAGTGTGTGTGTGTGTGTGTGTGTGTTTTCGGGTAACCATTGTGTATGCCTGTATGAAAAAGTCGATGGGTGTATTTGTGTGTTCTTGCGTATTGTGTTTCAGATCCACATTTGTGAGTGTGTGAGGGCAGTTCCAAATCTTCATGAGTTTGCAGGATATCCAGTGTGAGTGTGTGTTGTGAGTGTGACAGTGTGTGTGCGTGTCTGTGTGTGTGTTTGCAGGAAACCAGTCTGTATGCCTATAAGAAAAATTCGATGGGTGTTTGTGTGTGTTTTTTCTGTATGTGTGTGTCGGGACCACATTTGTGAATATGTTAGGGCAGTTCCAAGTGTTGATGGCTCTGCTGGAGACCCAGTGAGAGTGCTGTGTTGTGAGTGTGATAGTGTGTGTGTGTCTGTGTGTGTGTGTGTGTTTGGGGGAACCCCACAGTGTATGCTTCTAAGAAAAAGTCGATGGGTGTTTGTGTGTGTTTCTTGTGTATGTGTGTGTCGGGACCACGTATGTGAGTATGTTGTGGCAGTTCCAAGCGCCAGTGTGAATGCTGTGTTGTGAGTGTGGCAGTGTGTGTTTCTGTGTGTGTTTGTGTTGGCGGGAAAACATTGTGTATGCCTGTAAGAATAAGTCGATGGATGTTTGTGTGAGTTTCATGTGTATGTGTGTGTCGCGACCACATTTGTCAATATTTTAAGGCAGTTCCAAGTGTTGATGGTTCTGCTGGATACCCATTGTGAGTGCTGTGTTGTAAGTGTGACTGTGTGTGTGTGTGTTCACGGGAAACCGTTGTGTATGCCTGTAAGAAAAAGTCGATGGGTGTTTGTGTGTGATTCTTGTGTATGTGTGTGTCGGTGAAACGTTTGTGAGTATGTTAGGGCAGTTCCAAGTGTTGATGGCTCTGCCGAGGTCCAGTGTGCGTACTGTGCTGTTAGTGTGACAGTGTGTGTGTGTGTGTGTGTGTGTGTTTGGGGAAACCCCACTCTGTCTCCCTGTAACAAAATGTTGATGGGTGTTTGTGTGTGTTTCTTCTGTATGTGTGTGTCGGGACCACGTTTGTTTGTATGTTAGGGCAGATTCAAGTGCCAGTGTGAATGCTGTGTTGTGAGTGTGATAGTGTGTGTGTGTGTGTGTTTGCGGAAACCATTGTGCATGACTGTAAGTAAAAGTCAATGGGAGTTTGTGTGTGTTTCTTGTGTATGTGTGTGTCGGGACCACGTTTGTGAGTATGTTAGGGCAGTTCCAACTGTTGATGGCTATGCCGGGGACCCAGTGTGAGTGCTGTGTTGTGCGTGTGATAGTGTCTGTGTGTGTGTGTGTGTGTTTTGCTGGATACCATTGTGTATGTCTGTAAGAAAAAGTCGTAGGGTGTTTTTGTGTGTTTCTTCTGCATGTGTGTTTCGGGACCACGTTTGTGAATATGTTAAGGTAATTCCAAGTGTTCATGGCTCTGCTGGAGATCCAATGTGAGTGCTCTGTCGTGAGTGTGCCTTTTGTGTGTGTGTGTGTGTGTGTGTGTGTTTGCAGGAAACCATTGTGTATGCCTGCAAGAAAAAGTCGATGGGTGTTTGTGTGTGTTATTTGTATATGTGTGTGTCAGGACCATGTTTGTGATTATGTTAAAGCAGTTCCAAGTGTTGACGGCTGTGTTGGAGACCCAGTGTGAGTGCTGTGTTGTGAGTGTGATAGTGTGTGTGTGTCTGTGTGTGTTTCCGAACCCCCTGTGTACGCCTGTAAGAAAAATTCCATGGGTGTTTGTGTGTGTTTCTTGTGTATGCGTGTGTCAGGAAAACGTTTGTGAGTATGTTAGGGCAGTTCCAAGTGTTGATGGCTCTGCCGAGGCCCAGTGTGAGTGCTGTGTTGCGAGTGTGACAGTGTGTGTGTGTGTGTGTGTGTGTGTTTTCGGGTTACCATTGTGTATGCCTGTATGAAAAAGTCGATGGGTGTATTTGTGTGTTCTTGCGTATTGTGTTTCAGATCCACATTTGTGAGTGTGTGAGGGCAGTTCCAAGTGTTCATGAGTTTGCTGGATATCCAGTGTGAGTGTGTGTTGTGAGTGTGACAGTGTGTGTGCGTGTCTGTGTGTGTGTTTGCAGGAAACCAGTCTGTATGCCTATAAGAAAAATTCGATGGGTGTTTGTGTGTGTTTCTTCTGTATGTGTGTGTCGGGACCACATTTGTGAATATGTTAGGGCAGTTCCAAGTGTTGATGGCTCTGCTGGAGACCCAGTGAGAGTGCTGTGTTGTGAGTGTGACAGTGTGTGTGTGTCTGTGTGTGTGTGTGTGTTTGGGGGAACCCCACAGTGTATGCTTCTAAGAAAAAGTCGATGGGTGTTTGTGTGTGTTTCTTGTGTATGTGTGTGTCGGGACCACGTATGAGAGTATTTTGTGGCAGTTCCAAGCGCCAGAGTGAATGCTGTGTTGTGAGTGTGGCAGTGTGTGTTTCTGTGTGTGTTTGTGTTGGCGGGAAAACATTGTGTATGCCTGTAAGAATAAGTCGATGGATGTTTGTGTGAGTTTCATGTGTATGTGTGTGTCGCGACCACATTTGTCAATATTTTAAGGCAGTTCCAAGTGTTGATGGTTCTGCTGGATACCCATTGTGAGTGGTGTGTTGTAAGTGTGACTGTGTGTGTGTGTGTTCAAGGGAAACCGTTGTGTATGCCTGTAAGAAAAAGTCGATGGGTGTTTGTGTGCGTTTCTTGTGTATGTGTGTGTCGGGAAAACGTTTGGGAGTATGTTAGGGCAGTTCCAAGTGTTGATGGCTCTGCCGAGGCCCAGTGTGAGTGCTGTGTTGCGAGTGTGACAGTGTGTGTGTGTGTGTGTGTGTGTGTTTTCGGGTAACCATTGTGTATGCCTGTATGAAAAAGTCGATGGGTGTATTTGTGTGTTCTTGCGTATTGTGTTTCAGATCCACATTTGTGAGTGTGTGAGGGCAGTTCCAAGTCTTCATGAGTTTGCAGGATATCCAGTGTGAGTGTGTGTTGTGAGTGTGACAGTGTGTGTGCGTGTCTGTGTGTGTGTTTGCAGGAAACCAGTCTGTATGCCTATAAGAAAAATTCGATGGGTGTTTGTGTGTGTTTTTTCTGTATGTGTGTGTCGGGACCACATTTGTGAATATGTTAGGGCAGTTCCAAGTGTTGATGGCTCTGCTGGAGACCCAGTGAGAGTGCTGTGTTGTGAGTGTGATAGTGTGTGTGTGTCTGTGTGTGTGTGTGTGTTTGGGGGAACCCCACAGTGTATGCTTCTAAGAAAAAGTCGATGGGTGTTTGTGTGTGTTTCTTGTGTATGTGTGTGTCGAGACCACGTATGTGAGTATGTTGTGGCAGTTCCAAGTGCCAGTGTGAATGCTGTGTTGTGAGTGTGGCAGTGTGTGTTTCTGTGTGTGTTTGTGTTGGCGGGAAAACATTGTGTATGCCTGTAAGAATAAGTCGATGGATGTTTGTGTGAGTTTCATGTGTATGTGTGTGTCGCGACCACATTTGTCAATATTTTAAGGCAGTTCCAAGTGTTGATGGTTCTGCTGGATACCCATTGTGAGTGCTGTGTTGTAAGTGTGACTGTGTGTGTGTGTGTTCACGGGAAACCGTTGTGTATGCCTGTAAGAAAAAGTCGATGGGTGTTTGTGTGTGATTCTTGTGTATGTGTGTGTCGGTGAAACGTTTGTGAGTATGTTAGGGCAGTTCCAAGTGTTGATGGCTCTGCCGAGGTCCAGTGTGCGTACTGTGCTCTTAGTGTGACAGTGTGTGTGTGTGTGTGTGTTTGGGGAAACCCCACTCTGTCTCCCTGTAACAAAATGTTGATGGGTGTTTGTGTGTGTTTCTTCTGTATGTGTGTGTCGGGACCACGTTTGTTTGTATGTTAGGGCAGATTCAAGTGCCAGTGTGAATGCTGTGTTGTGAGTGTGATAGTGTGTGTGTGTGTGTGTTTGCGGAAACCATTGTGCATGACTGTAAGTAAAAGTCAATGGGAGTTTGTGTGTGTTTCTTGTGTATGTGTGTGTCGGGACCACGTTTGTGAGTATGTTAGGGCAGTTCCAACTGTTGATGGCTATGCCGGGGACCCAGTGTGAGTGCTGTGTTGTGCGTGTGATAGTGTCTGTGTGTGTGTGTGTGTTTTGCTGGATACCATTGTGTATGTCTGTAAGAAAAAGTCGTAGGGTGTTTTTGTGTGTTTCTTCTGCATGTGTGTTTCGGGACCACGTTTGTGAATATGTTAAGGTAATTCCAAGTGTTCATGGCTCTGCTGGAGATCCAATGTGAGTGCTCTGTCGTGAGTGTGCCTTTTGTGTGTGTGTGTGTGTGTGTTTGCAGGAAACCATTGTGTATGCCTGCAAGAAAAAGTCGATGGGTGTTTGTGTGTGTTATTTGTATATGTGTGTGTCAGGACCATGTTTGTGATTATGTTAAAGCAGTTCCAAGTGTTGACGGCTGTGTTGGAGACCCAGTGTGAGTGCTGTGTTGTGAGTGTGATAGTGTGTGTGTGTCTGTGTGTGTTTCCGAACCCCCTGTGTACGCCTGTAAGAAAAATTCCATGGGTGTTTGTGTGTGTTTCTTGTGTATGCATGTGTCAGGAAAACGTTTGTGAGTATGTTAGGGCAGTTCCAAGTGTTGATGGCTCTGCCGAGGCCCAGTGTGAGTGCTGTGTTGCGAGTGTGACAGTGTGTGTGTGTGTGTGTTTTCGGGTTACCATTGTGTATGCCTGTATGAAAAAGTCGATGGGTGTATTTGTGTGTTCTTGCGTATTGTGTTTCAGATCCACATTTGTGAGTGTGTGAGGGCAGTTCCAAGTGTTCATGAGTTTGCTGGATATCCAGTGTGAGTGTGTGTTGTGAGTGTGACAGTGTGTGTGCGTGTCTGTGTGTGTGTTTGCAGGAAACCAGTCTGTATGCCTATAAGAAAAATTCGATGGGTGTTTGTGTGTGTTTCTTCTGTATGTGTGTGTCGGGACCACATTTGTGAATATGTTAGGGCAGTTCCAAGTGTTGATGGCTCTGCTGGAGACCCAGTGAGAGTGCTGTGTTGTGAGTGTGACAGTGTGTGTGTGTCTGTGTGTGTGTGTGTGTTTGGGGGAACCCCACAGTGTATGCTTCTAAGAAAAAGTCGATGGGTGTTTGTGTGTGTTTCTTGTGTATGTGTGTGTCGGGACCACGTATGAGAGTATTTTGTGGCAGTTCCAAGCGCCAGAGTGAATGCTGTGTTGTGAGTGTGGCAGTGTGTGTTTCTGTGTGTGTTTGTGTTGGCGGGAAAACATTGTGTATGCCTGTAAGAATAAGTCGATGGATGTTTGTGTGAGTTTCATGTGTATGTGTGTGTCGCGACCACATTTGTCAATATTTTAAGGCAGTTCCAAGTGTTGATGGTTCTGCTGGATACCCATTGTGAGTGGTGTGTTGTAAGTGTGACTGTGTGTGTGTGTTCAAGGGAAACCGTTGTGTATGCCTGTAAGAAAAAGTCGATGGGTGTTTGTGTGCGTTTCTTGTGTATGTGTGTGTCGGGAAAACGTTTGGGAGTATGTTAGGGCAGTTCCAAGTGTTGATGGCTCTGCCGAGGACCAGTGTGAGTGCTGTGTTGCGAGTGTGACCGTGTGTGTGTGTGTGTGTGTGTTTTCGGGTAACCATTGTGTATGCCTGTATGAAAAAGTCGATGGGTGTATTTGTGTGTTCTTGCGTATTGTGTTTCAGATCCACATTTGTGAGTGTGTGAGGGCAGTTCCAAGTCTTCATGAGTTTGCTGGATATCCAGTTTGAGTGTGTGTTGTGAGTGTGACAGTGTGTGTGCGTGTCTGTGTGTGTGTTTGCAGGAAACCAGTCTGTATGCCTATAAGAAAAATTCGATGGTTGTTTGTGTGTGTTTTTTCTGTATGTGTGTGTCGGGACCACATTTGTGAATATGTTAGGGCAGTTCCAAGTGTTGATGGCTCTGCTGGAGACCCAGTGAGAGTGCTGTGTTGTGAGTGTGATAGTGTGTGTGTGTCTGTGTGTGTGTGTGTGTTTGGGGGAACCCCACAGTGTATGCTTCTAAGAAAAAGTCGATGGGTGTTTGTGTGTGTTTCTTGTGTATGTGTGTGTCGGGACCACGTATGTGAGTATGTTGTGGCAGTTCCAAGCGCCAGTGTGAATGCTGTGTTGTGAGTGTGGCAGTGTGTGTTTCTGTGTGTGTTTGTGTTGGCGGGAAAACATTGTGTATGCCTGTAAGAATAAGTCGATGGATGTTTGTGTGAGTTTCATGTGTATGTGTGTGTCGCGACCACATTTGTCAATATTTTAAGGCAGTTCCAAGTGTTGATGGTTCTGCTGGATACCCATTGTGAGTGCTGTGTTGTAAGTGTGACTGTGTGTGTGTGTGTTCACGGGAAACCGTTGTGTATGCCTGTAAGAAAAAGTCGATGGGTGTTTGTGTGTGATTCTTGTGTATGTGTGTGTCGGTGAAACGTTTGTGAGTATGTTAGGGCAGTTCCAAGTGTTGATGGCTCTGCCGAGGTCCAGTGTGCGTACTGTGCTGTTAGTGTGACAGTGTGTGTGTGTGTGTGTGTGTGTGTGTTTGGGGAAACCCCACTCTGTCTCCCTGTAACAAAATATTGATGGGTGTTTGTGTGTGTTTCTTCTGTATGTGTGTGTCGGGACCACGTTTGTTTGTATGTTAGGGCAGATTCAAGTGCCAGTGTGAATGCTGTGTTGTGAGTGTGATAGTGTGTGTGTGTGTGTGTGTTTGCGGAAACCATTGTGCATGACTGTAAGTAAAAGTCAATGGGAGTTTGTGTGTGTTTCTTGTGTATGTGTGTGTCGGGACCACGTTTGTGAGTATGTTAGGGCAGTTCCAACTGTTGATGGCTATGCCGGGGACCCAGTGTGAGTGCTGTGTTGTGCGTGTGATAGTGTCTGTGTGTGTGTGTGTGTGTGTTTTGCTGGATACCATTGTGTATGTCTGTAAGAAAAAGTCGTAGGGTGTTTTTGTGTGTTTCTTCTGCATGTGTGTTTCGGGACCACGTTTGTGAATATGTTAAGGTAATTCCAAGTGTTCATGGCTCTGCTGGAGATCCAATGTGAGTGCTCTGTCGTGAGTGTGCCTTTTGTGTGTGTGTGTGTGTGTGTGTGTTTGCAGGAAACCATTGTGTATGCCTGCAAGAAAAAGTCGATGGGTGTTTGTGTGTGTTATTTGTATATGTGTGTGTCAGGACCATGTTTGTGATTATGTTAAAGCAGTTCCAAGTGTTGACGGCTGTGTTGGAGACCCAGTGTGAGTGCTGTGTTGTGAGTGTGATAGTGTGTGTGTGTCTGTGTGTGTTTCCGAACCCCCTGTGTACGCCTGTAAGAAAAATTCCATGGGTGTTTGTGTGTGTTTCTTGTGTATGCGTGTGTCAGGAAAACGTTTGTGAGTATGTTAGGGCAGTTCCAAGTGTTGATGGCTCTGCCGAGGCCCAGTGTGAGTGCTGTGTTGCGAGTGTGACAGTGTGTGTGTGTGTGTGTGTGTTTTCGGGTTACCATTGTGTATGCCTGTATGAAAAAGTCGATGGGTGTATTTGTGTGTTCTTGCGTATTGTGTTTCAGATCCACATTTGTGAGTGTGTGAGGGCAGTTCCAAGTGTTCATGAGTTTGCTGGATATCCAGTGTGAGTGTGTGTTGTGAGTGTGACAGTGTGTGTGCGTGTCTGTGTGTGTGTTTGCAGGAAACCAGTCTGTATGCCTATAAGAAAAATTCGATGGGTGTTTGTGTGTGTTTCTTCTGTATGTGTGTGTCGGGACCACATTTGTGAATATGTTAGGGCAGTTCCAAGTGTTGATGGCTCTGCTGGAGACCCAGTGAGAGTGCTGTGTTGTGAGTGTGACAGTGTGTGTGTGTCTGTGTGTGTGTGTGTGTTTGGGGGAACCCCACAGTGTATGCTTCTAAGAAAAAGTCGATGGGTGTTTGTGTGTGTTTCTTGTGTATGTGTGTGTCGGGACCACGTATGAGAGTATTTTGTGGCAGTTCCAAGCGCCAGAGTGAATGCTGTGTTGTGAGTGTGGCAGTGTGTGTTTCTGTGTGTGTTTGTGTTGGCGGGAAAACATTGTGTATGCCTGTAAGAATAAGTCGATGGATGTGTGTGTGAGTTTCATGTGTATGTGTGTGTCGCGACCACATTTGTCAATATTTTAAGGCAGTTCCAAGTGTTGATGGTTCTGCTGGATACCCATTGTGAGTGGTGTGTTGTAAGTGTGACTGTGTGTGTGTGTGTTCAAGGGAAACCGTTGTGTATGCCTGTAAGAAAAAGTCGATGGGTGATTGTGTGCGTTTCTTGTGTATGTGTGTGTCGGGAAAACGTTTGGGAGTATGTTAGGGCAGTTCCAAGTGTTGATGGCTCTGCCGAGGACCAGTGTGAGTGCTGTGTTGCGAGTGTGACAGTGTGTGTGTGTGTGTGTGTTTTCGGGTAACCATTGTGTATGCCTGTATGAAAAAGTCGATGGGTGTATTTGTGTGTTCTTGCGTATTGTGTTTCAGATCCACATTTGTGAGTGTGTGAGGGCAGTTCCAAGTCTTCATGAGTTTGCAGGATATCCAGTGTGAGTGTGTGTTGTGAGTGTGACAGTGTGTGTGCGTGTCTGTGTGTGTGTTTGCAGGAAACCAGTCTGTATGCCTATAAGAAAAATTCGATGGGTGTTTGTGTGTGTTTTTTCTGTATGTGTGTGTCGGGACCACATTTGTGAATATGTTAGGGCAGTTCCAAGTGTTGATGGCTCTGCTGGAGACCCAGTGAGAGTGCTGTGTTGTGAGTGTGATAGTGTGTGTGTGTCTGTGTGTGTGTGTGTGTGTTTGGGGGAACCCCACAGTGTATGCTTCTAAGAAAAAGTCGATGGGTGTTTGTGTGTGTTTCTTGTGTATGTGTGTGTCGAGACCACGTATGTGAGTATGTTGTGGCAGTTCCAAGTGCCAGTGTGAATGCTGTGTTGTGAGTGTGGCAGTGTGTGTTTCTGTGTGTGTTTGTGTTGGCGGGAAAACATTGTGTATGCCTGTAAGAATAAGTCGATGGATGTTTGTGTGAGTTTCATGTGTATGTGTGTGTCGCGACCACATTTGTCAATATTTTAAGGCAGTTCCAAGTGTTGATGGTTCTGCTGGATACCCATTGTGAGTGCTGTGTTGTAAGTGTGACTCTGTGTGTGTGTGTTCACGGGAAACCGTTGTGTATGCCTGTAAGAAAAAGTCGATGGGTGTTTGTGTGTGATTCTTGTGTATGTGTGTGTCGGTGAAACGTTTGTGAGTATGTTAGGGCAGTTCCAAGTGTTGATGGCTCTGCCGAGGTCCAGTGTGCGTATTGTGCTGTTAGTGTGACAGTGTGTGTGTGTGTGTGTGTGTGTGTTTGGGGAAACCCCACTCTGTCTCCCTGTAACAAAATGTTGATGGGTGTTTGTGTGTGTTTCTTCTGTATGTGTGTGTCGGGACCACGTTTGTTTGTATGTTAGGGCAGATTCAAGTGCCAGTGTGAATGCTGTGTTGTGAGTGTGATAGTGTGTGTGTGTGTGTGTGTTTGCGGAAACCATTGTGCATGACTGTAAGTAAAAGTCAATGGGAGTTTGTGTGTGTTTCTTGTGTATGTGTGTGTCGGGACCACGTTTGTGAGTATGTTAGGGCAGTTCCAACTGTTGATGGCTATGCCGGGGACCCAGTGTGAGTGCTGTGTTGTGCGTGTGATAGTGTCTGTGTGTGTGTGTGTGTGTTTTGCTGGATACCATTGTGTATGTCTGTAAGAAAAAGTCGTAGGGTGTTTTTGTGTGTTTCTTCTGCATGTGTGTTTCGGGACCACGTTTGTGAATATGTTAAGGTAATTCCAAGTGTTCATGGCTCTGCTGGAGATCCAATGTGAGTGCTCTGTCGTGAGTGTGCCTTTTGTGTGTGTGTGTGTGTGTGTGTGTGTTTGCAGGAAACCATTGTGTATGCCTGCAAGAAAAAGTCGATGGGTGTTTGTGTGTGTTATTTGTATATGTGTGTGTCAGGACCATGTTTGTGATTATGTTAAAGCAGTTCCAAGTGTTGACGGCTGTGTTGGAGACCCAGTGTGAGTGCTGTGTTGTGAGTGTGATAGTGTGTGTGTGTCTGTGTGTGTTTCCAAACCCCCTGTGTACGCCTGTAAGAAAAATTCCATGGGTGTTTGTGTGTGTTTCTTGTGTATGCGTGTGTCAGGAAAACGTTTGTGAGTATGTTAGGGCAGTTCCAAGTGTTGATGGCTCTGCCGAGGCCCAGTGTGAGTGCTGTGTTGCGAGTGTGACAGTGTGTGTGTGTGTGTGTGTGTGTGTGTTTTCGGGTTACCATTGTGTATGCCTGTATGAAAAAGTCGATGGGTGTATTTGTGTGTTCTTGCGTATTGTGTTTCAGATCCACATTTGTGAGTGTGTGAGGGCAGTTCCAAGTGTTCATGAGTTTGCTGGATATCCAGTGTGAGTGTGTGTTGTGAGTGTGACAGTGTGTGTGCGTGTCTGTGTGTGTGTTTGCAGGAAACCAGTCTGTATGCCTATAAGAAAAATTCGATGGGTGTTTGTGTGTGTTTCTTCTGTATGTGTGTGTCGGGACCACATTTGTGAATATGTTAGGGCAGTTCCAAGTGTTGATGGCTCTGCTGGAGACCCAGTGAGAGTGCTGTGTTGTGAGTGTGACAGTGTGTGTGTGTCTGTGTGTGTGTGTGTGTTTGGGGGAACCCCACAGTGTATGCTTCTAAGAAAAAGTCGATGGGTGTTTGTGTGTGTTTCTTGTGTATGTGTGTGTCGGGACCACGTATGAGAGTATTTTGTGGCAGTTCCAAGCGCCAGAGTGAATGCTGTGTTGTGAGTGTGGCAGTGTGTGTTTCTGTGTGTGTTTGTGTTGGCGGGAAAACATTGTGTATGCCTGTAAGAATAAGTCGATGGATGTTTGTGTGAGTTTCATGTGTATGTGTGTGTCGCGACCACATTTGTCAATATTTTAAGGCAGTTCCAAGTGTTGATGGTTCTGCTGGATACCCATTGTGAGTGGTGTGTTGTAAGTGTGACTGTGTGTGTGTGTTCAAGGGAAACCGTTGTGTATGCCTGTAAGAAAAAGTCGATGGGTGTTTGTGTGCGTTTCTTGTGTATGTGTGTGTCGGGAAAACGTTTGGGAGTATGTTAGGGCAGTTCCAAGTGTTGATGGCTCTGCCGAGGACCAGTGTGAGTGCTGTGTTGCGAGTGTGACCGTGTGTGTGTGTGTGTGTGTGTTTTCGGGTAACCATTGTGTATGCCTGTATGAAAAAGTCGATGGGTGTATTTGTGTGTTCTTGCGTATTGTGTTTCAGATCCACATTTGTGAGTGTGTGAGGGCAGTTCCAAGTCTTCATGAGTTTGCTGGATATCCAGTTTGAGTGTGTGTTGTGAGTGTGACAGTGTGTGTGCGTGTCTGTGTGTGTGTTTGCAGGAAACCAGTCTGTATGCCTATAAGAAAAATTCGATGGTTGTTTGTGTGTGTTTTTTCTGTATGTGTGTGTCGGGACCACATTTGTGAATATGTTAGGGCAGTTCCAAGTGTTGATGGCTCTGCTGGAGACCCAGTGAGAGTGCTGTGTTGTGAGTGTGATAGTGTGTGTGTGTCTGTGTGTGTGTGTGTGTTTGGGGGAACCCCACAGTGTATGCTTCTAAGAAAAAGTCGATGGGTGTTTGTGTGTGTTTCTTGTGTATGTGTGTGTCGGGACCACGTATGTGAGTATGTTGTGGCAGTTCCAAGCGCCAGTGTGAATGCTGTGTTGTGAGTGTGGCAGTGTGTGTTTCTGTGTGTGTTTGTGTTGGCGGGAAAACATTGTGTATGCCTGTAAGAATAAGTCGATGGATGTTTGTGTGAGTTTCATGTGTATGTGTGTGTCGCGACCACATTTGTCAATATTTTAAGGCAGTTCCAAGTGTTGATGGTTCTGCTGGATACCCATTGTGAGTGCTGTGTTGTAAGTGTGACTGTGTGTGTGTGTGTTCACGGGAAACCGTTGTGTATGCCTGTAAGAAAAAGTCGATGGGTGTTTGTGTGTGATTCTTGTGTATGTGTGTGTCGGTGAAACGTTTGTGAGTATGTTAGGGCAGTTCCAAGTGTTGATGGCTCTGCCGAGGTCCAGTGTGCGTACTGTGCTGTTAGTGTGACAGTGTGTGTGTGTGTGTGTGTGTGTGTGTTTGGGGAAACCCCACTCTGTCTCCCTGTAACAAAATGTTGATGGGTGTTTGTGTGTGTTTCTTCTGTATGTGTGTGTCGGGACCACGTTTGTTTGTATGTTAGGGCAGATTCAAGTGCCAGTGTGAATGCTGTGTTGTGAGTGTGATAGTGTGTGTGTGTGTGTGTGTTTGCGGAAACCATTGTGCATGACTGTAAGTAAAAGTCAATGGGAGTTTGTGTGTGTTTCTTGTGTATGTGTGTGTCGGGACCACGTTTGTGAGTATGTTAGGGCAGTTCCAACTGTTGATGGCTATGCCGGGGACCCAGTGTGAGTGCTGTGTTGTGCGTGTGATAGTGTCTGTGTGTGTGTGTGTGTGTGTTTTGCTGGATACCATTGTGTATGTCTGTAAGAAAAAGTCGTAGGGTGTTTTTGTGTGTTTCTTCTGCATGTGTGTTTCGGGACCACGTTTGTGAATATGTTAAGGTAATTCCAAGTGTTCATGGCTCTGCTGGAGATCCAATGTGAGTGCTCTGTCGTGAGTGTGCCTTTTGTGTGTGTGTGTGTGTGTGTGTGTTTGCAGGAAACCATTGTGTATGCCTGCAAGAAAAAGTCGATGGGTGTTTGTGTGTGTTATTTGTATATGTGTGTGTCAGGACCATGTTTGTGATTATGTTAAAGCAGTTCCAAGTGTTGACGGCTGTGTTGGAGACCCAGTGTGAGTGCTGTGTTGTGAGTGTGATAGTGTGTGTGTGTCTGTGTGTGTTTCCGAACCCCCTGTGTACGCCTGTAAGAAAAATTCCATGGGTGTTTGTGTGTGTTTCTTGTGTATGCGTGTGTCAGGAAAACGTTTGTGAGTATGTTAGGGCAGTTCCAAGTGTTGATGGCTCTGCCGAGGCCCAGTGTGAGTGCTGTGTTGCGAGTGTGACAGTGTGTGTGTGTGTGTGTGTTTTCGGGTTACCATTGTGTATGCCTGTATGAAAAAGTCGATGGGTGTATTTGTGTGTTCTTGCGTATTGTGTTTCAGATCCACATTTGTGAGTGTGTGAGGGCAGTTCCAAGTGTTCATGAGTTTGCTGGATATCCAGTGTGAGTGTGTGTTGTGAGTGTGACAGTGTGTGTGCGTGTCTGTGTGTGTGTTTGCAGGAAACCAGTCTGTATGCCTATAAGAAAAATTCGATGGGTGTTTGTGTGTGTTGCTTCTGTATGTGTGTGTCGGGACCACATTTGTGAATATGTTAGGGCAGTTCCAAGTGTTGATGGCTCTGCTGGAGACCCAGTGAGAGTGCTGTGTTGTGAGTGTGACAGTGTGTGTGTGTCTGTGTGTGTGTGTGTGTTTGGGGGAACCCCACAGTGTATGCTTCTAAGAAAAAGTCGATGGGTGTTTGTGTGTGTTTCTTGTGTATGTGTGTGTCGGGACCACGTATGAGAGTATTTTGTGGCAGTTCCAAGCGCCAGAGTGAATGCTGTGTTGTGAGTGTGGCAGTGTGTGTTTCTGTGTGTGTTTGTGTTGGCGGGAAAACATTGTGTATGCCTGTAAGAATAAGTCGATGGATGTTTGTGTGAGTTTCATGTGTATGTGTGTGTCGCGACCACATTTGTCAATATTTTAAGGCAGTTCCAAGTGTTGATGGTTCTGCTGGATACCCATTGTGAGTGGTGTGTTGTAAGTGTGACTGTGTGTGTGTGTGTTCAAGGGAAACCGTTGTGTATGCCTGTAAGAAAAAGTCGATGGGTGATTGTGTGCGTTTCTTGTGTATGTGTGTGTCGGGAAAACGTTTGGGAGTATGTTAGGGCAGTTCCAAGTGTTGATGGCTCTGCCGAGGACCAGTGTGAGTGCTGTGTTGCGAGTGTGACAGTGTGTGTGTGTGTGTGTGTGTTTTCGGGTAACCATTGTGTATGCCTGTATGAAAAAGTCGATGGGTGTATTTGTGTGTTCTTGCGTATTGTGTTTCAGATCCACATTTGTGAGTGTGTGAGGGCAGTTCCAAGTCTTCATGAGTTTGCAGGATATCCAGTGTGAGTGTGTGTTGTGAGTGTGACAGTGTGTGTGCGTGTCTGTGTGTGTGTTTGCAGGAAACCAGTCTGTATGCCTATAAGAAAAATTCGATGGGTGTTTGTGTGTGTTTTTTCTGTATGTGTGTGTCGGGACCACATTTGTGAATATGTTAGGGCAGTTCCAAGTGTTGATGGCTCTGCTGGAGACCCAGTGAGAGTGCTGTGTTGTGAGTGTGATAGTGTGTGTGTGTCTGTGTGTGTGTGTGTGTGTTTGGGGGAACCCCACAGTGTATGCTTCTAAGAAAAAGTCGATGGGTGTTTGTGTGTGTTTCTTGTGTATGTGTGTGTCGAGACCACGTATGTGAGTATGTTGTGGCAGTTCCAAGTGCCAGTGTGAATGCTGTGTTGTGAGTGTGGCAGTGTGTGTTTCTGTGTGTGTTTGTGTTGGCGGGAAAACATTGTGTATGCCTGTAAGAATAAGTCGATGGATGTTTGTGTGAGTTTCATGTGTATGTGTGTGTCGCGACCACATTTGTCAATATTTTAAGGCAGTTCCAAGTGTTGATGGTTCTGCTGGATACCCATTGTGAGTGCTGTGTTGTAAGTGTGACTCTGTGTGTGTGTGTTCACGGGAAACCGTTGTGTATGCCTGTAAGAAAAAGTCGATGGGTGTTTGTGTGTGATTCTTGTGTATGTGTGTGTCGGTGAAACGTTTGTGAGTATGTTAGGGCAGTTCCAAGTGTTGATGGCTCTGCCGAGGTCCAGTGTGCGTATTGTGCTGTTAGTGTGACAGTGTGTGTGTGTGTGTGTGTGTGTGTTTGGGGAAACCCCACTCTGTCTCCCTGTAACAAAATGTTGATGGGTGTTTGTGTGTGTTTCTTCTGTATGTGTGTGTCGGGACCACGTTTGTTTGTATGTTAGGGCAGATTCAAGTGCCAGTGTGAATGCTGTGTTGTGAGTGTGATAGTGTGTGTGTGTGTGTGTGTTTGCGGAAACCATTGTGCATGACTGTAAGTAAAAGTCAATGGGAGTTTGTGTGTGTTTCTTGTGTATGTGTGTGTCGGGACCACGTTTGTGAGTATGTTAGGGCAGTTCCAACTGTTGATGGCTATGCCGGGGACCCAGTGTGAGTGCTGTGTTGTGCGTGTGATAGTGTCTGTGTGTGTGTGTGTGTGTTTTGCTGGATACCATTGTGTATGTCTGTAAGAAAAAGTCGTAGGGTGTTTTTGTGTGTTTCTTCTGCATGTGTGTTTCGGGACCACGTTTGTGAATATGTTAAGGTAATTCCAAGTGTTCATGGCTCTGCTGGAGATCCAATGTGAGTGCTCTGTCGTGAGTGTGCCTTTTGTGTGTGTGTGTGTGTGTGTGTTTGCAGGAAACCATTGTGTATGCCTGCAAGAAAAAGTCGATGGGTGTTTGTGTGTGTTATTTGTATATGTGTGTGTCAGGACCATGTTTGTGATTATGTTAAAGCAGTTCCAAGTGTTGACGGCTGTGTTGGAGACCCAGTGTGAGTGCTGTGTTGTGAGTGTGATAGTGTGTGTGTGTCTGTGTGTGTTTCCAAACCCCCTGTGTACGCCTGTAAGAAAAATTCCATGGGTGTTTGTGTGTGTTTCTTGTGTATGCGTGTGTCAGGAAAACGTTTGTGAGTATGTTAGGGCAGTTCCAAGTGTTGATGGCTCTGCCGAGGCCCAGTGTGAGTGCTGTGTTGCGAGTGTGACAGTGTGTGTGTGTGTGTGTGTGTGTGTTTTCGGGTTACCATTGTGTATGCCTGTATGAAAAAGTCGATGGGTGTATTTGTGTGTTCTTGCGTATTGTGTTTCAGATCCACATTTGTGAGTGTGTGAGGGCAGTTCCAAGTGTTCATGAGTTTGCTGGATATCCAGTGTGAGTGTGTGTTGTGAGTGTGACAGTGTGTGTGCGTGTCTGTGTGTGTGTTTGCAGGAAACCAGTCTGTATGCCTATAAGAAAAATTCGATGGGTGTTTGTGTGTGTTTCTTCTGTATGTGTGTGTCGGGACCACATTTGTGAATATGTTAGGGCAGTTCCAAGTGTTGATGGCTCTGCTGGAGACCCAGTGAGAGTGCTGTGTTGTGAGTGTGACAGTGTGTGTGTGTCTGTGTGTGTGTGTGTGTTTGGGGGAACCCCACAGTGTATGCTTCTAAGAAAAAGTCGATGGGTGTTTGTGTGTGTTTCTTGTGTATGTGTGTGTCGGGACCACGTATGAGAGTATTTTGTGGCAGTTCCAAGCGCCAGAGTGAATGCTGTGTTGTGAGTGTGGCAGTGTGTGTTTCTGTGTGTGTTTGTGTTGGCGGGAAAACATTGTGTATGCCTGTAAGAATAAGTCGATGGATGTTTGTGTGAGTTTCATGTGTATGTGTGTGTCGCGACCACATTTGTCAATATTTTAAGGCAGTTCCAAGTGTTGATGGTTCTGCTGGATACCCATTGTGAGTGGTGTGTTGTAAGTGTGACTGTGTGTGTGTGTTCAAGGGAAACCGTTGTGTATGCCTGTAAGAAAAAGTCGATGGGTGTTTGTGTGCGTTTCTTGTGTATGTGTGTGTCGGGAAAACGTTTGGGAGTATGTTAGGGCAGTTCCAAGTGTTGATGGCTCTGCCGAGGACCAGTGTGAGTGCTGTGTTGCGAGTGTGACCGTGTGTGTGTGTGTGTGTGTGTTTTCGGGTAACCATTGTGTATGCCTGTATGAAAAAGTCGATGGGTGTATTTGTGTGTTCTTGCGTATTGTGTTTCAGATCCACATTTGTGAGTGTGTGAGGGCAGTTCCAAGTCTTCATGAGTTTGCTGGATATCCAGTTTGAGTGTGTGTTGTGAGTGTGACAGTGTGTGTGCGTGTCTGTGTGTGTGTTTGCAGGAAACCAGTCTGTATGCCTATAAGAAAAATTCGATGGTTGTTTGTGTGTGTTTTTTCTGTATGTGTGTGTCGGGACCACATTTGTGAATATGTTAGGGCAGTTCCAAGTGTTGATGGCTCTGCTGGAGACCCAGTGAGAGTGCTGTGTTGTGAGTGTGATAGTGTGTGTGTGTCTGTGTGTGTGTGTGTGTTTGGGGGAACCCCACAGTGTATGCTTCTAAGAAAAAGTCGATGGGTGTTTGTGTGTGTTTCTTGTGTATGTGTGTGTCGGGACCACGTATGTGAGTATGTTGTGGCAGTTCCAAGCGCCAGTGTGAATGCTGTGTTGTGAGTGTGGCAGTGTGTGTTTCTGTGTGTGTTTGTGTTGGCGGGAAAACATTGTGTATGCCTGTAAGAATAAGTCGATGGATGTTTGTGTGAGTTTCATGTGTATGTGTGTGTCGCGACCACATTTGTCAATATTTTAAGGCAGTTCCAAGTGTTGATGGTTCTGCTGGATACCCATTGTGAGTGCTGTGTTGTAAGTGTGACTGTGTGTGTGTGTGTTCACGGGAAACCGTTGTGTATGCCTGTAAGAAAAAGTCGATGGGTGTTTGTGTGTGATTCTTGTGTATGTGTGTGTCGGTGAAACGTTTGTGAGTATGTTAGGGCAGTTCCAAGTGTTGATGGCTCTGCCGAGGTCCAGTGTGCGTACTGTGCTGTTAGTGTGACAGTGTGTGTGTGTGTGTGTGTGTGTGTGTTTGGGGAAACCCCACTCTGTCTCCCTGTAACAAAATGTTGATGGGTGTTTGTGTGTGTTTCTTCTGTATGTGTGTGTCGGGACCACGTTTGTTTGTATGTTAGGGCAGATTCAAGTGCCAGTGTGAATGCTGTGTTGTGAGTGTGATAGTGTGTGTGTGTGTGTGTGTTTGCGGAAACCATTGTGCATGACTGTAAGTAAAAGTCAATGGGAGTTTGTGTGTGTTTCTTGTGTATGTGTGTGTCGGGACCACGTTTGTGAGTATGTTAGGGCAGTTCCAACTGTTGATGGCTATGCCGGGGACCCAGTGTGAGTGCTGTGTTGTGCGTGTGATAGTGTCTGTGTGTGTGTGTGTGTGTGTTTTGCTGGATACCATTGTGTATGTCTGTAAGAAAAAGTCGTAGGGTGTTTTTGTGTGTTTCTTCTGCATGTGTGTTTCGGGACCACGTTTGTGAATATGTTAAGGTAATTCCAAGTGTTCATGGCTCTGCTGGAGATCCAATGTGAGTGCTCTGTCGTGAGTGTGCCTTTTGTGTGTGTGTGTGTGTGTGTGTGTTTGCAGGAAACCATTGTGTATGCCTGCAAGAAAAAGTCGATGGGTGTTTGTGTGTGTTATTTGTATATGTGTGTGTCAGGACCATGTTTGTGATTATGTTAAAGCAGTTCCAAGTGTTGACGGCTGTGTTGGAGACCCAGTGTGAGTGCTGTGTTGTGAGTGTGATAGTGTGTGTGTGTCTGTGTGTGTTTCCGAACCCCCTGTGTACGCCTGTAAGAAAAATTCCATGGGTGTTTGTGTGTGTTTCTTGTGTATGCGTGTGTCAGGAAAACGTTTGTGAGTATGTTAGGGCAGTTCCAAGTGTTGATGGCTCTGCCGAGGCCCAGTGTGAGTGCTGTGTTGCGAGTGTGACAGTGTGTGTGTGTGTGTGTGTGTGTTTTCGGGTTACCATTGTGTATGCCTGTATGAAAAAGTCGATGGGTGTATTTGTGTGTTCTTGCGTATTGTGTTTCAGATCCACATTTGTGAGTGTGTGAGGGCAGTTCCAAGTGTTCATGAGTTTGCTGGATATCCAGTGTGAGTGTGTGTTGTGAGTGTGACAGTGTGTGTGCGTGTCTGTGTGTGTGTTTGCAGGAAACCAGTCTGTATGCCTATAAGAAAAATTCGATGGGTGTTTGTGTGTGTTGCTTCTGTATGTGTGTGTCGGGACCACATTTGTGAATATGTTAGGGCAGTTCCAAGTGTTGATGGCTCTGCTGGAGACCCAGTGAGAGTGCTGTGTTGTGAGTGTGACAGTGTGTGTGTGTCTGTGTGTGTGTGTGTGTTTGGGGGAACCCCACAGTGTATGCTTCTAAGAAAAAGTCGATGGGTGTTTGTGTGTGTTTCTTGTGTATGTGTGTGTCGGGACCACGTATGAGAGTATTTTGTGGCAGTTCCAAGCGCCAGAGTGAATGCTGTGTTGTGAGTGTGGCAGTGTGTGTTTCTGTGTGTGTTTGTGTTGGCGGGAAAACATTGTGTATGCCTGTAAGAATAAGTCGATGGATGTTTGTGTGAGTTTCATGTGTATGTGTGTGTCGCGACCACATTTGTCAATATTTTAAGGCAGTTCCAAGTGTTGATGGTTCTGCTGGATACCCATTGTGAGTGGTGTGTTGTAAGTGTGACTGTGTGTGTGTGTGTTCAAGGGAAACCGTTGTGTATGCCTGTAAGAAAAAGTCGATGGGTGATTGTGTGCGTTTCTTGTGTATGTGTGTGTCGGGAAAACGTTTGGGAGTATGTTAGGGCAGTTCCAAGTGTTGATGGCTCTGCCGAGGACCAGTGTGAGTGCTGTGTTGCGAGTGTGACAGTGTGTGTGTGTGTGTGTGTGTTTTCGGGTAACCATTGTGTATGCCTGTATGAAAAAGTCGATGGGTGTATTTGTGTGTTCTTGCGTATTGTGTTTCAGATCCACATTTGTGAGTGTGTGAGGGCAGTTCCAAGTCTTCATGAGTTTGCAGGATATCCAGTGTGAGTGTGTGTTGTGAGTGTGACAGTGTGTGTGCGTGTCTGTGTGTGTGTTTGCAGGAAACCAGTCTGTATGCCTATAAGAAAAATTCGATGGGTGTTTGTGTGTGTTTTTTCTGTATGTGTGTGTCGGGACCACATTTGTGAATATGTTAGGGCAGTTCCAAGTGTTGATGGCTCTGCTGGAGACCCAGTGAGAGTGCTGTGTTGTGAGTGTGATAGTGTGTGTGTGTCTGTGTGTGTGTGTGTGTGTTTGGGGGAACCCCACAGTGTATGCTTCTAAGAAAAAGTCGATGGGTGTTTGTGTGTGTTTCTTGTGTATGTGTGTGTCGAGACCACGTATGTGAGTATGTTGTGGCAGTTCCAAGTGCCAGTGTGAATGCTGTGTTGTGAGTGTGGCAGTGTGTGTTTCTGTGTGTGTTTGTGTTGGCGGGAAAACATTGTGTATGCCTGTAAGAATAAGTCGATGGATGTTTGTGTGAGTTTCATGTGTATGTGTGTGTCGCGACCACATTTGTCAATATTTTAAGGCAGTTCCAAGTGTTGATGGTTCTGCTGGATACCCATTGTGAGTGCTGTGTTGTAAGTGTGACTCTGTGTGTGTGTGTTCACGGGAAACCGTTGTGTATGCCTGTAAGAAAAAGTCGATGGGTGTTTGTGTGTGATTCTTGTGTATGTGTGTGTCGGTGAAACGTTTGTGAGTATGTTAGGGCAGTTCCAAGTGTTGATGGCTCTGCCGAGGTCCAGTGTGCGTATTGTGCTGTTAGTGTGACAGTGTGTGTGTGTGTGTGTGTGTGTGTTTGGGGAAACCCCACTCTGTCTCCCTGTAACAAAATGTTGATGGGTGTTTGTGTGTGTTTCTTCTGTATGTGTGTGTCGGGACCACGTTTGTTTGTATGTTAGGGCAGATTCAAGTGCCAGTGTGAATGCTGTGTTGTGAGTGTGATAGTGTGTGTGTGTGTGTGTGTTTGCGGAAACCATTGTGCATGACTGTAAGTAAAAGTCAATGGGAGTTTGTGTGTGTTTCTTGTGTATGTGTGTGTCGGGACCACGTTTGTGAGTATGTTAGGGCAGTTCCAACTGTTGATGGCTATGCCGGGGACCCAGTGTGAGTGCTGTGTTGTGCGTGTGATAGTGTCTGTGTGTGTGTGTGTGTGTTTTGCTGGATACCATTGTGTATGTCTGTAAGAAAAAGTCGTAGGGTGTTTTTGTGTGTTTCTTCTGCATGTGTGTTTCGGGACCACGTTTGTGAATATGTTAAGGTAATTCCAAGTGTTCATGGCTCTGCTGGAGATCCAATGTGAGTGCTCTGTCGTGAGTGTGCCTTTTGTGTGTGTGTGTGTGTGTGTGTGTTTGCAGGAAACCATTGTGTATGCCTGCAAGAAAAAGTCGATGGGTGTTTGTGTGTGTTATTTGTATATGTGTGTGTCAGGACCATGTTTGTGATTATGTTAAAGCAGTTCCAAGTGTTGACGGCTGTGTTGGAGACCCAGTGTGAGTGCTGTGTTGTGAGTGTGATAGTGTGTGTGTGTCTGTGTGTGTTTCCAAACCCCCTGTGTACGCCTGTAAGAAAAATTCCATGGGTGTTTGTGTGTGTTTCTTGTGTATGCGTGTGTCAGGAAAACGTTTGTGAGTATGTTAGGGCAGTTCCAAGTGTTGATGGCTCTGCCGAGGCCCAGTGTGAGTGCTGTGTTGCGAGTGTGACAGTGTGTGTGTGTGTGTGTGTGTGTGTGTTTTCGGGTTACCATTGTGTATGCCTGTATGAAAAAGTCGATGGGTGTATTTGTGTGTTCTTGCGTATTGTGTTTCAGATCCACATTTGTGAGTGTGTGAGGGCAGTTCCAAGTGTTCATGAGTTTGCTGGATATCCAGTGTGAGTGTGTGTTGTGAGTGTGACAGTGTGTGTGCGTGTCTGTGTGTGTGTTTGCAGGAAACCAGTCTGTATGCCTATAAGAAAAATTCGATGGGTGTTTGTGTGTGTTTCTTCTGTATGTGTGTGTCGGGACCACATTTGTGAATATGTTAGGGCAGTTCCAAGTGTTGATGGCTCTGCTGGAGACCCAGTGAGAGTGCTGTGTTGTGAGTGTGACAGTGTGTGTGTGTCTGTGTGTGTGTGTGTGTTTGGGGGAACCCCACAGTGTATGCTTCTAAGAAAAAGTCGATGGGTGTTTGTGTGTGTTTCTTGTGTATGTGTGTGTCGGGACCACGTATGAGAGTATTTTGTGGCAGTTCCAAGCGCCAGAGTGAATGCTGTGTTGTGAGTGTGGCAGTGTGTGTTTCTGTGTGTGTTTGTGTTGGCGGGAAAACATTGTGTATGCCTGTAAGAATAAGTCGATGGATGTGTGTGTGAGTTTCATGTGTATGTGTGTGTCGCGACCACATTTGTCAATATTTTAAGGCAGTTCCAAGTGTTGATGGTTCTGCTGGATACCCATTGTGAGTGGTGTGTTGTAAGTGTGACTGTGTGTGTGTGTGTTCAAGGGAAACCGTTGTGTATGCCTGTAAGAAAAAGTCGATGGGTGTTTGTGTGCGTTTCTTGTGTATGTGTGTGTCGGGAAAACGTTTGGGAGTATGTTAGGGCAGTTCCAAGTGTTGATGGCTCTGCCGAGGCCCAGTGTGAGTGCTGTGTTGCGAGTGTGACAGTGTGTGTGTGTGTGTGTGTGTGTTTTCGGGTAACCATTGTGTATGCCTGTATGAAAAAGTCGATGGGTGTATTTGTGTGTTCTTGCGTATTGTGTTTCAGATCCACATTTGTGAGTGTGTGAGGGCAGTTCCAAGTCTTCATGAGTTTGCAGGATATCCAGTGTGAGTGTGTGTTGTGAGTGTGACAGTGTGTGTGCGTGTCTGTGTGTGTGTTTGCAGGAAACCAGTCTGTATGCCTATAAGAAAAATTCGATGGGTGTTTCTGTGTGTTTTTTCTGTATGTGTGTGTCGGGACCACATTTGTGAATATGTTAGGGCAGTTCCAAGTGTTGATGGCTCTGCTGGAGACCCAGTGAGAGTGCTGTGTTGTGAGTGTGATAGTGTGTGTGTGTCTGTGTGTGTGTGTGTGTTTGGGGGAACCCCACAGTGTATGCTTCTAAGAAAAAGTCGATGGGTGTTTGTGTGTGTTTCTTGTGTATGTGTGTGTCGAGACCACGTATGTGAGTATGTTGTGGCAGTTCCAAGTGCCAGTGTGAATGCTGTGTTGTGAGTGTGGCAGTGTGTGTTTCTGTGTGTGTTTGTGTTGGCGGGAAAACATTGTGTATGCCTGTAAGAATAAGTCGATGGATGTTTGTGTGAGTTTCATGTGTATGTGTGTGTCGCGACCACATTTGTCAATATTTTAAGGCAGTTCCAAGTGTTGATGGTTCTGCTGGATACCCATTGTGAGTGCTGTGTTGTAAGTGTGACTGTGTGTGTGTGTGTTCACGGGAAACCGTTGTGTATGCCTGTAAGAAAAAGTCGATGGGTGTTTGTGTGTGATTCTTGTGTATGTGTGTGTCGGTGAAACGTTTGTGAGTATGTTAGGGCAGTTCCAAGTGTTGATGGCTCTGCCGAGGTCCAGTGTGCGTACTGTGCTGTTAGTGTGACAGTGTGTGTGTGTGTGTGTGTGTGTGTGTGTGTTTGGGGAAACCCCACTCTGTCTCCCTGTAACAAAATGTTGATGGGTGTTTGTGTGTGTTTCTTCTGTATGTGTGTGTCGGGACCACGTTTGTTTGTATGTTAGGGCAGATTCAAGTGCCAGTGTGAATGCTGTGTTGTGAGTGTGATAGTGTGTGTGTGTGTGTGTTTGCGGAAACCATTGTGCATGACTGTAAGTAAAAGTCAATGGGAGTTTGTGTGTGTTTCTTGTGTATGTGTGTGTCGGGACCACGTTTGTGAGTATGTTAGGGCAGTTCCAACTGTTGATGGCTATGCCGGGGACCCAGTGTGAGTGCTGTGTTGTGCGTGTGATAGTGTCTGTGTGTGTGTGTGTGTGTGTTTTGCTGGATACCATTGTGTATGTCTGTAAGAAAAAGTCGTAGGGTGTTTTTGTGTGTTTCTTCTGCATGTGTGTTTCGGGACCACGTTTGTGAATATGTTAAGGTAATTCCAAGTGTTCATGGCTCTGCTGGAGATCCAATGTGAGTGCTCTGTCGTAAGTGTGCCTTTTGTGTGTGTGTGTGTGTGTGTGTGTGTGTGTTTGCAGGAAACCATTGTGTATGCCTGCAAGAAAAAGTCGATGGGTGTTTGTGTGTGTTATTTGTATATGTGTGTGTCAGGACCATGTTTGTGATTATGTTAAAGCAGTTCCAAGTGTTGACGGCTGTGTTGGAGACCCAGTGTGAGTGCTGTGTTGTGAGTGTGATAGTGTGTGTGTGTCTGTGTGTGTTTCCGAACCCCCTGTGTACGCCTGTAAGAAAAATTCCATGGGTGTTTGTGTGTGTTTCTTGTGTATGCGTGTGTCAGGAAAACGTTTGTGAGTATGTTAGGGCAGTTCCAAGTGTTGATGGCTCTGCCGAGGCCCAGTGTGAGTGCTGTGTTGCGAGTGTGACAGTGTGTGTGTGTGTGTGTGTGTGTGTGTGTGTTTTCGGGTTACCATTGTGTATGCCTGTATGAAAAAGTCGATGGGTGTATTTGTGTGTTCTTGCGTATTGTGTTTCAGATCCACATTTGTGAGTGTGTGAGGGCAGTTCCAAGTGTTCATGAGTTTGCTGGATATCCAGTGTGAGTGTGTGTTGTGAGTGTGACAGTGTGTGTGCGTGTCTGTGTGTGTGTTTGCAGGAAACCAGTCTGTATGCCTATAAGAAAAATTCGATGGGTGTTTGTGTGTGTTTCTTCTGTATGTGTGTGTCGGGACCACATTTGTGAATATGTTAGGGCAGTTCCAAGTGTTGATGGCTCTGCTGGAGACCCAGTGAGAGTGCTGTGTTGTGAGTGTGACAGTGTGTGTGTGTCTGTGTGTGTGTGTGTGTTTGGGGGAACCCCACAGTGTATGCTTCTAAGAAAAAGTCGATGGGTGTTTGTGTGTGTTTCTTGTGTATGTGTGTGTCGGGACCACGTATGAGAGTATTTTGTGGCAGTTCCAAGCGCCAGAGTGAATGCTGTGTTGTGAGTGTGGCAGTGTGTGTTTCTGTGTGTGTTTGTGTTGGCGGGAAAACATTGTGTATGCCTGTAAGAATAAGTCGATGGATGTGTGTGTGAGTTTCATGTGTATGTGTGTGTCGCGACCACATTTGTCAATATTTTAAGGCAGTTCCAAGTGTTGATGGTTCTGCTGGATACCCATTGTGAGTGGTGTGTTGTAAGTGTGACTGTGTGTGTTTGTGTTCAAGGGAAACCGTTGTGTATGCCTGTAAGAAAAAGTCGATGGGTGTTTGTGTGCGTTTCTTGTGTATGTGTGTGTCGGGAAAACGTTTGGGAGTATGTTAGGGCAGTTCCAAGTGTTGATGGCTCTGCCGAGGCCCAGTGTGAGTGCTGTGTTGCGAGTGTGACAGTGTGTGTGTGTGTGTGTGTGTGTGTTTTCGGGTAACCATTGTGTATGCCTGTATGAAAAAGTCGATGGGTGTATTTGTGTGTTCTTGCGTATTGTGTTTCAGATCCACATTTGTGAGTGTGTGAGGGCAGTTCCAAGTCTTCATGAGTTTGCAGGATATCCAGTGTGAATGTGTGTTGTGAGTGTGACAGTGTGTGTGCGTGTCTGTGTGTGTGTTTGCAGGAAACCAGTCTGTATGCCTATAAGAAAAATTCGATGGGTGTTTCTGTGTGTTTTTTCTGTATGTGTGTGTCGGGACCACATTTGTGAATATGTTAGGGCAGTTCCAAGTGTTGATGGCTCTGCTGGAGACCCAGTGAGAGTGCTGTGTTGTGAGTGTGATAGTGTGTGTGTGTCTGTGTGTGTGTGTGTGTTTGGGGGAACCCCACAGTGTATGCTTCTAAGAAAAAGTCGATGGGTGTTTGTGTGTGTTTCTTGTGTATGTGTGTGTCGAGACCACGTATGTGAGTATGTTGTGGCAGTTCCAAGTGCCAGTGTGAATGCTGTGTTGTGAGTGTGGCAGTGTGTGTTTCTGTGTGTGTTTGTGTTGGCGGGAAAACATTGTGTATGCCTGTAAGAATAAGTCGATGGATGTTTGTGTGAGTTTCATGTGTATGTGTGTGTCGCGACCACATTTGTCAATATTTTAAGGCAGTTCCAAGTGTTGATGGTTCTGCTGGATACCCATTGTGAGTGCTGTGTTGTAAGTGTGACTGTGTGTGTGTGTGTTCACGGGAAACCGTTGTGTATGCCTGTAAGAAAAAGTCGATGGGTGTTTGTGTGTGATTCTTGTGTATGTGTGTGTCGGTGAAACGTTTGTGAGTATGTTAGGGCAGTTCCAAGTGTTGATGGCTCTGCCGAGGTCCAGTGTGCGTACTGTGCTGTTAGTGTGACAGTGTGTGTGTGTGTGTGTGTGTGTTTGGGGAAACCCCACTCTGTCTCCCTGTAACAAAATGTTGATGGGTGTTTGTGTGTGTTTCTTCTGTATGTGTGTGTCGGGACCACGTTTGTTTGTATGTTAGGGCAGATTCAAGTGCCAGTGTGAATGCTGTGTTGTGAGTGTGATCGTGTGTGTGTGTGTGTGTTTGCGGAAACCATTGTGCATGACTGTAAGTAAAAGTCAATGGGAGTTTGTGTGTGTTTCTTGTGTATGTGTGTGTCGGGACCACGTTTGTGAGTATGTTAGGGCAGTTCCAACTGTTGATGGCTATGCCGGGGACCCAGTGTGAGTGCTGTGTTGTGCGTGTGATAGTGTCTGTGTGTGTGTGTGTGTGTGTGTTTTGCTGGATACCATTGTGTATGTCTGTAAGAAAAAGTCGTAGGGTGTTTTTGTGTGTTTCTTCTGCATGTGTGTTTCGGGACCACGTTTGTGAATATGTTAAGGTAATTCCAAGTGTTCATGGCTCTGCTGGAGATCCAATGTGAGTGCTCTGTCGTGAGTGTGCCTTTTGTGTGTGTGTGTGTGTGTGTGTGTTTGCAGGAAACCATTGTGTATGCCTGCAAGAAAAAGTCGATGGGTGTTTGTGTGTGTTATTTGTATATGTGTGTGTCAGGACCATGTTTGTGATTATGTTAAAGCAGTTCCAAGTGTTGACGGCTGTGTTGGAGACCCAGTGTGAGTGCTGTGTTGTGAGTGTGATAGTGTGTGTGTGTCTGTGTGTGTTTCCGAACCCCCTGTGTACGCCTGTAAGAAAAATTCCATGGGTGTTTGTGTGTGTTTCTTGTGTATGCGTGTGTCAGGAAAACGTTTGTGAGTATGTTAGGGCAGTTCCAAGTGTTGATGGCTCTGCCGAGGCCCAGTGTGAGTGCTGTGTTGCGAGTGTGACAGTGTGTGTGTGTGTGTGTGTGTGTGTGTGTGTTTTCGGGTTACCATTGTGTATGCCTGTATGAAAAAGTCGATGGGTGTATTTGTGTGTTCTTGCGTATTGTGTTTCAGATCCACATTTGTGAGTGTGTGAGGGCAGTTCCAAGTGTTCATGAGTTTGCTGGATATCCAGTGTGAGTGTGTGTTGTGAGTGTGACAGTGTGTGTGCGTGTCTGTGTGTGTGTTTGCAGGAAACCAGTCTGTATGCCTATAAGAAAAATTCGATGGGTGTTTGTGTGTGTTTCTTCTGTATGTGTGTGTCGGGACCACATTTGTGAATATGTTAGGGCAGTTCCAAGTGTTGATGGCTCTGCTGGAGACCCAGTGAGAGTGCTGTGTTGTGAGTGTGACAGTGTGTGTGTGTCTGTGTGTGTGTGTGTGTTTGGGGGAACCCCACAGTGTATGCTTCTAAGAAAAAGTCGATGGGTGTTTGTGTGTGTTTCTTGTGTATGTGTGTGTCGGGACCACGTATGAGAGTATTTTGTGGCAGTTCCAAGCGCCAGAGTGAATGCTGTGTTGTGAGTGTGGCAGTGTGTGTTTCTGTGTGTGTTTGTGTTGGCGGGAAAACATTGTGTATGCCTGTAAGAATAAGTCGATGGATGTTTGTGTGAGTTTCATGTGTATGTGTGTGTCGCGACCACATTTGTCAATATTTTAAGGCAGTTCCAAGTGTTGATGGTTCTGCTGGATACCCATTGTGAGTGGTGTGTTGTAAGTGTGACTGTGTGTGTGTGTGTTCAAGGGAAACCGTTGTGTATGCCTGTAAGAAAAAGTCGATGGGTGATTGTGTGCGTTTCTTGTGTATGTGTGTGTCGGGAAAACGTTTGTGAGTATGTTAGGGCAGTTCCAAGTGTTGATGGCTCTGCCGAGGACCAGTGTGAGTGCTGTGTTGCGAGTGTGACAGTGTGTGTGTGTGTGTGTGTGTGTGTTTTCGGGTAACCATTGTGTATGCCTGTATGAAAAAGTCGATGGGTGTATTTGTGTGTTCTTGCGTATTGTGTTTCAGATCCACATTTGTGAGTGTGTGAGGGCAGTTCCAAGTCTTCATGAGTTTGCAGGATATCCAGTGTGAGTGTGTGTTGTGAGTGTGACAGTGTGTGTGCGTGTCTGTGTGTGTGTTTGCAGGAAACCAGTCTGTATGCCTATAAGAAAAATTCGATGGGTGTTTCTGTGTGTTTTTTCTGTATGTGTGTGTCGGGACCACATTTGTGAATATGTTAGGGCAGTTCCAAGTGTTGATGGCTCTGCTGGAGACCCAGTGAGAGTGCTGTGTTGTGAGTGTGATAGTGTGTGTGTGTCTGTGTGTGTGTGTGTGTGTTTGGGGGAACCCCACAGTGTATGCTTCTAAGAAAAAGTCGATGGGTGTTTGTGTGTGTTTCTTGTGTATGTGTGTGTCGAGACCACGTATGTGAGTATGTTGTGGCAGTTCCAAGTGCCAGTGTGAATGCTGTGTTGTGAGTGTGGCAGTGTGTGTTTCTGTGTGTGTTTGTGTTGGCGGGAAAACATTGTGTATGCCTGTAAGAATAAGTCGATGGATGTTTGTGTGAGTTTCATGTGTATGTGTGTGTCGCGACCACATTTGTCAATATTTTAAGGCAGTTCCAAGTGTTGATGGTTCTGCTGGATACCCATTGTGAGTGCTGTGTTGTAAGTGTGACTGTGTGTGTGTGTGTTCACGGGAAACCGTTGTGTATGCCTGTAAGAAAAAGTCGATGGGTGTTTGTGTGTGATTCTTGTGTATGTGTGTGTCGGTGAAACGTTTGTGAGTATGTTAGGGCAGTTCCAAGTGTTGATGGCTCTGCCGAGGTCCAGTGTGCGTACTGTGCTGTTAGTGTGACAGTGTGTGTGTGTGTGTGTGTGTGTGTTTGGGGAAACCCCACTCTGTCTCCCTGTAACAAAATGTTGATGGGTGTTTGTGTGTGTTTCTTCTGTATGTGTGTGTCGGGACCACGTTTGTTTGTATGTTAGGGCAGATTCAAGTGCCAGTGTGAATGCTGTGTTGTGAGTGTGATAGTGTGTGTGTGTGTGTGTTTGCGGAAACCATTGTGCATGACTGTAAGTAAAAGTCCATGGGAGTTTGTGTGTGTTTCTTGTGTATGTGTGTGTCGGGACCACGTTTGTGAGTATGTTAGGGCAGTTCCAACTGTTGATGGCTATGCCGGGGACCCAGTGTGAGTGCTGTGTTGTGCGTGTGATAGTGTCTGTGTGTGTGTGTGTGTGTGTTTTGCTGGATACCATTGTGTATGTCTGTAAGAAAAAGTCGTAGGGTGTTTTTGTGTGTTTCTTCTGCATGTGTGTTTCGGGACCACGTTTGTGAATATGTTAAGGTAATTCCAAGTGTTCATGGCTCTGCTGGAGATCCAATGTGAGTGCTCTGTCGTGAGTGTGCCTTTTGTGTGTGTGTGTGTGTGTGTGTGTGTGTTTGCAGGAAACCATTGTGTATGCCTGCAAGAAAAAGTCGATGGGTGTTTGTGTGTGTTATTTGTATATGTGTGTGTCAGGACCATGTTTGTGATTATGTTAAAGCAGTTCCAAGTGTTGACGGCTGTGTTGGAGACCCAGTGTGAGTGCTGTGTTGTGAGTGTGATAGTGTGTGTGTGTCTGTGTGTGTTTCCGAACCCCCTGTGTACGCCTGTAAGAAAAATTCCATGGGTGTTTGTGTGTGTTTCTTGTGTATGCGTGTGTCAGGAAAACGTTTGTGAGTATGTTAGGGCAGTTCCAAGTGTTGATGGCTCTGCCGAGGCCCAGTGTGAGTGCTGTGTTGCGAGTGTGACAGTGTGTGTGTGTGTGTGTGTGTGTTTTCGGGTTACCATTGTGTATGCCTGTATGAAAAAGTCGATGGGTGTATTTGTGTGTTCTTGCGTATTGTGTTTCAGATCCACATTTGTGAGTGTGTGAGGGCAGTTCCAAGTGTTCATGAGTTTGCTGGATATCCAGTGTGAGTGTGTGTTGTGAGTGTGACAGTGTGTGTGCGTGTCTGTGTGTGTGTTTGCAGGAAACCAGTCTGTATGCCTATAAGAAAAATTCGATGGGTGTTTGTGTGTGTTTCTTCTGTATGTGTGTGTCGGGACCACATTTGTGAATATGTTAGGGCAGTTCCAAGTGTTGATGGCTCTGCTGGAGACCCAGTGAGAGTGCTGTGTTGTGAGTGTGACAGTGTGTGTGTGTCTGTGTGTGTGTGTGTGTTTGGGGGAACCCCACAGTGTATGCTTCTAAGAAAAAGTCGATGGGTGTTTGTGTGTGTTTCTTGTGTATGTGTGTGTCGGGACCACGTATGAGAGTATTTTGTGGCAGTTCCAAGCGCCAGAGTGAATGCTGTGTTGTGAGTGTGGCAGTGTGTGTTTCTGTGTGTGTTTGTGTTGGCGGGAAAACATTGTGTATGCCTGTAAGAATAAGTCGATGGATGTTTGTGTGAGTTTCATGTGTATGTGTGTGTCGCGACCACATTTGTCAATATTTTAAGGCAGTTCCAAGTGTTGATGGTTCTGCTGGATACCCATTGTGAGTGGTGTGTTGTAAGTGTGACTGTGTGTGTGTGTGTTCAAGGGAAACCGTTGTGTATGCCTGTAAGAAAAAGTCGATGGGTGTTTGTGTGTGATTCTTGTGTATGTGTGTGTCGGTGAAACGTTTGTGAGTATGTTAGGGCAGTTCCAAGTGTTGATGGCTCTGCCGAGGTCCAGTGTGCGTACTGTGCTGTTAGTGTGACAGTGTGTGTGTGTGTGTGTGTGTGTTTGGGGAAACCCCACTCTGTCTCCCTGTAACAAAATGTTGATGGGTGTTTGTGTGTGTTTCTTCTGTATGTGTGTGTCGGGACCACGTTTGTTTGTATGTTAGGGCAGATTCAAGTGCCAGTGTGAATGCTGTGTTGTGAGTGTGATAGTGTGTGTGTGTGTGTGTTTGCGGAAACCATTGTGCATGACTGTAAGTAAAAGTCCATGGGAGTTTGTGTGTGTTTCTTGTGTATGTGTGTGTCGGGACCACGTTTGTGAGTATGTTAGGGCAGTTCCAACTGTTGATGGCTATGCCGGGGACCCAGTGTGAGTGCTGTGTTGTGCGTGTGATAGTGTCTGTGTGTGTGTGTGTGTGTTTTGCTGGATACCATTGTGTATGTCTGTAAGAAAAAGTCGTAGGGTGTTTTTGTGTGTTTCTTCTGCATGTGTGTTTCGGGACCACGTTTGTGAATATGTTAAGGTAATTCCAAGTGTTCATGGCTCTGCTGGAGATCCAATGTGAGTGCTCTGTCGTGAGTGTGCCTTTTGTGTGTGTGTGTGTGTGTGTGTTTGCAGGAAACCATTGTGTATGCCTGCAAGAAAAAGTCGATGGGTGTTTGTGTGTGTTATTTGTATATGTGTGTGTCAGGACCATGTTTGTGATTATGTTAAAGCAGTTCCAAGTGTTGACGGCTGTGTTGGAGACCCAGTGTGAGTGCTGTGTTGTGAGTGTGATAGTGTGTGTGTGTCTGTGTGTGTTTCCGAACCCCCTGTGTACGCCTGTAAGAAAAATTCCATGGGTGTTTGTGTGTGTTTCTTGTGTATGCGTGTGTCAGGAAAACGTTTGTGAGTATGTTAGGGCAGTTCCAAGTGTTGATGGCTCTGCCGAGGCCCAGTGTGAGTGCTGTGTTGCGAGTGTGACAGTGTGTGTGTGTGTGTGTGTGTGTGTTTTCGGGTTACCATTGTGTATGCCTGTATGAAAAAGTCGATGGGTGTATTTGTGTGTTCTTGCGTATTGTGTTTCAGATCCACATTTGTGAGTGTGTGAGGGCAGTTCCAAGTGTTCATGAGTTTGCTGGATATCCAGTGTGAGTGTGTGTTGTGAGTGTGACAGTGTGTGTGCGTGTCTGTGTGTGTGTTTGCAGGAAACCAGTCTGTATGCCTATAAGAAAAATTCGATGGGTGTTTGTGTGTGTTTCTTCTGTATGTGTGTGTCGGGACCACATTTGTGAATATGTTAGGGCAGTTCCAAGTGTTGATGGCTCTGCTGGAGACCCAGTGAGAGTGCTGTGTTGTGAGTGTGACAGTGTGTGTGTGTCTGTGTGTGTGTGTGTGTGTTTGGGGGAACCCCACAGTGTATGCTTCTAAGAAAAAGTCGATGGGTGTTTGTGTGTGTTTCTTGTGTATGTGTGTGTCGGGACCACGTATGAGAGTATTTTGTGGCAGTTCCAAGCGCCAGAGTGAATGCTGTGTTGTGAGTGTGGCAGTGTGTGTTTCTGTGTGTGTTTGTGTTGGCGGGAAAACATTGTGTATGCCTGTAAGAATAAGTCGATGGATGTTTGTGTGAGTTTCATGTGTATGTGTGTGTCGCGACCACATTTGTCAATATTTTAAGGCAGTTCCAAGTGTTGATGGTTCTGCTGGATACCCATTGTGAGTGGTGTGTTGTAAGTGTGACTGTGTGTGTGTGTGTTCAAGGGAAACCGTTGTGTATGCCTGTAAGAAAAAGTCGATGGGTGTTTGTGTGCGTTTCTTGTGTATGTGTGTGTCGGGAAAACGTTTGGGAGTATGTTAGGGCAGTTCCAAGTGTTGATGGCTCTGCCGAGGACCAGTGTGAGTGCTGTGTTGCGAGTGTGACAGTGTGTGTGTGTGTGTGTGTGTGTTTTCGGGTAACCATTGTGTATGCCTGTATGAAAAAGTCGATGGGTGTATTTGTGTGTTCTTGCGTATTGTGTTTCAGATCCACATTTGTAAGTGTGTGAGGGCAGTTCCAAGTCTTCATGAGTTTGCAGGATATCCAGTGTGAGTGTGTGTTGTGAGTGTGACAGTGTGTGTGCGTGTCTGTGTGTGTGTTTGCAGGAAACCAGTCTGTATGCCTATAAGAAAAATTCGATGGGTGTTTCTGTGTGTTTTTTCTGTATGTGTGTGTCGGGACCACATTTGTGAATATGTTAGGGCAGTTCCAAGTGTTGATGGCTCTGCTGGAGACCCAGTGAGAGTGCTGTGTTGTGAGTGTGATAGTGTGTGTGTGTCTGTGTGTGTGTGTGTGTTTGGGGGAACCCCACAGTGTATGCTTCTAAGAAAAAGTCGATGGGTGTTTGTGTGTGTTTCTTGTGTATGTGTGTGTCGAGACCACGTATGTGAGTATGTTGTGGCAGTTCCAAGTGCCAGTGTGAATGCTGTGTTGTGAGTGTGGCAGTGTGTGTTTCTGTGTGTGTTTGTGTTGGCGGGAAAACATTGTGTATGCCTGTAAGAATAAGTCGATGGATGTTTGTGTGAGTTTCATGTGTATGTGTGTGTCGCGACCACATTTGTCAATATTTTAAGGCAGTTCCAAGTGTTGATGGTTCTGCTGGATACCCATTGTGAGTGCTGTGTTGTAAGTGTGACTCTGTGTGTGTGTGTTCACGGGAAACCGTTGTGTATGCCTGTAAGAAAAAGTCGATGGGTGTTTGTGTGTGATTCTTGTGTATGTGTGTGTCGGTGAAACGTTTGTGAGTATGTTAGGGCAGTTCCAAGTGTTGATGGCTCTGCCGAGGTCCAGTGTGCGTACTGTGCTGTTAGTGTGACAGTGTGTGTGTGTGTGTGTGTGTGTGTGTTTGGGGAAACCCCACTCTGTCTCCCTGTAACAAAATGTTGATGGGTGTTTGTGTGTGTTTCTTCTGTATGTGTGTGTCGGGACCACGTTTGTTTGTATGTTAGGGCAGATTCAAGTGCCAGTGTGAATGCTGTGTTGTGAGTGTGATAGTGTGTGTGTGTGTGTGTGTTTGCGGAAACCATTGTGCATGACTGTAAGTAAAAGTCCATGGGAGTTTGTGTGTGTTTCTTGTGTATGTGTGTGTCGGGACCACGTTTGTGAGTATGTTAGGGCAGTTCCAACTGTTGATGGCTATGCCGGGGACCCAGTGTGAGTGCTGTGTTGTGCGTGTGATAGTGTCTGTGTGTGTGTGTGTGTGTGTTTTGCTGGATACCATTGTGTATGTCTGTAAGAAAAAGTCGTAGGGTGTTTTTGTGTGTTTCTTCTGCATGTGTGTTTCGGGACCACGTTTGTGAATATGTTAAGGTAATTCCAAGTGTTCATGGCTCTGCTGGAGATCCAATGTGAGTGCTCTGTCGTGAGTGTGCCTTTTGTGTGTGTGTGTGTGTGTGTGTGTGTTTGCAGGAAACCATTGTGTATGCCTGCAAGAAAAAGTCGATGGGTGTTTGTGTGTGTTATTTGTATATGTGTGTGTCAGGACCATGTTTGTGATTATGTTAAAGCAGTTCCAAGTGTTGACGGCTGTGTTGGAGACCCAGTGTGAGTGCTGTGTTGTGAGTGTGATAGTGTGTGTGTGTCTGTGTGTGTTTCCGAACCCCCTGTGTACGCCTGTAAGAAAAATTCCATGGGTGTTTGTGTGTGTTTCTTGTGTATGCGTGTGTCAGGAAAACGTTTGTGAGTATGTTAGGGCAGTTCCAAGTGTTGATGGCTCTGCCGAGGCCCAGTGTGAGTGCTGTGTTGCGAGTGTGACAGTGTGTGTGTGTGTGTGTGTGTGTGTTTTCGGGTTACCATTGTGTATGCCTGTATGAAAAAGTCGATGGGTGTATTTGTGTGTTCTTGCGTATTGTGTTTCAGATCCACATTTGTGAGTGTGTGAGGGCAGTTCCAAGTGTTCATGAGTTTGCTGGATATCCAGTGTGAGTGTGTGTTGTGAGTGTGACAGTGTGTGTGCGTGTCTGTGTGTGTGTTTGCAGGAAACCAGTCTGTATGCCTATAAGAAAAATTCGATGGGTGTTTGTGTGTGTTTCTTCTGTATGTGTGTGTCGGGACCACATTTGTGAATATGTTAGGGCAGTTCCAAGTGTTGATGGCTCTGCTGGAGACCCAGTGAGAGTGCTGTGTTGTGAGTGTGACAGTGTGTGTGTGTCTGTGTGTGTGTGTGTGTTTGGGGGAACCCCACAGTGTATGCTTCTAAGAAAAAGTCGATGGGTGTTTGTGTGTGTTTCTTGTGTATGTGTGTGTCGGGACCACGTATGAGAGTATTTTGTGGCAGTTCCAAGCGCCAGAGTGAATGCTGTGTTGTGAGTGTGGCAGTGTGTGTTTCTGTGTGTGTTTGTGTTGGCGGGAAAACATTGTGTATGCCTGTAAGAATAAGTCGATGGATGTTTGTGTGAGTTTCATGTGTATGTGTGTGTCGCGACCACATTTGTCAATATTTTAAGGCAGTTCCAAGTGTTGATGGTTCTGCTGGATACCCATTGTGAGTGGTGTGTTGTAAGTGTGACTGTGTGTGTGTGTGTTCAAGGGAAACCGTTGTGTATGCCTGTAAGAAAAAGTCGATGGGTGTTTGTGTGCGTTTCTTGTGTATGTGTGTGTCGGGAAAACGTTTGGGAGTATGTTAGGGCAGTTCCAAGTGTTGATGGCTCTGCCGAGGCCCAGTGTGAGTGCTGTGTTGCGAGTGTGACAGTGTGTGTGTGTGTGTGTGTGTGTTTTCGGGTAACCATTGTGTATGCCTGTATGAAAAAGTCGATGGGTGTATTTGTGTGTTCTTGCGTATTGTGTTTCAGATCCACATTTGTGAGTGTGTGAGGGCAGTTCCAAGTCTTCATGAGTTTGCAGGATATCCAGTGTGAGTGTGTGTTGTGAGTGTGACAGTGTGTGTGCGTGTCTGTGTGTGTGTTTGCAGGAAACCAGTCTGTATGCCTATTAGAAAAATTCGATGGGTGTTTCTGTGTGTTTTTTCTGTATGTGTGTGTCGGGACCACATTTGTGAATATGTTAGGGCAGTTCCAAGTGTTGATGGCTCTGCTGGAGACCCAGTGAGAGTGCTGTGTTGTGAGTGTGATAGTGTGTGTCTGTGTGTGTGTGTGTGTTTGGGGGAACCCCACAGTGTATGCTTCTAAGAAAAAGTCGATGGGTGTTTGTGTGTGTTTCTTGTGTATGTGTGTGTCGAGACCACGTATGTGAGTATGTTGTGGCAGTTCCAAGTGCCAGTGTGAATGCTGTGTTGTGAGTGTGGCAGTGTGTGTTTCTGTGTGTGTTTGTGTTGGCGGGAAAACATTGTGTATGCCTGTAAGAATAAGTCGATGGATGTTTGTGTGAGTTTCATGTGTATGTGTGTGTCGCGACCACATTTGTCAATATTTTAAGGCAGTTCCAAGTGTTGATGGTTCTGCTGGATACCCATTGTGAGTGCTGTGTTGTAAGTGTGACTCTGTGTGTGTGTGTTCACGGGAAACCGTTGTGTATGCCTGTAAGAAAAAGTCGATGGGTGTTTGTGTGTGATTCTTGTGTATGTGTGTGTCGGTGAAACGTTTGTGAGTATGTTAGGGCAGTTCCAAGTGTTGATGGCTCTGCCGAGGTCCAGTGTGCGTACTGTGCTGTTAGTGTGACAGTGTGTGTGTGTGTGTGTGTTTGGGGAAACCCCACTCTGTCTCCCTGTAACAAAATGTTGATGGGTGTTTGTGTGTGTTTCTTCTGTATGTGTGTGTCGGGACCACGTTTGTTTGTATGTTAGGGCAGATTCAAGTGCCAGTGTGAATGCTGTGTTGTGAGTGTGATAGTGTGTGTGTGTGTGTGTTTGCGGAAACCATTGTGCATGACTGTAAGTAAAAGTCAATGGGAGTTTGTGTGTGTTTCTTGTGTATGTGTGTGTCGGGACCACGTTTGTGAGTATGTTAGGGCAGTTCCAACTGTTGATGGCTATGCCGGGGACCCAGTGTGAGTGCTGTGTTGTGCGTGTGATAGTGTCTGTGTGTGTGTGTGTGTGTGTTTTGCTGGATACCATTGTGTATGTCTGTAAGAAAAAGTCGTAGGGTGTTTTTGTGTGTTTCTTCTGCATGTGTGTTTCGGGACCACGTTTGTGAATATGTTAAGGTAATTCCAAGTGTTCATGGCTCTGCTGGAGATCCAATGTGAGTGCTCTGTCGTGAGTGTGCCTTTTGTGTGTGTGTGTGTGTGTGTGTGTTTGCAGGAAACCATTGTGTATGCCTGCAAGAAAAAGTCGATGGGTGTTTGTGTGTGTTATTTGTATATGTGTGTGTCAGGACCATGTTTGTGATTATGTTAAAGCAGTTCCAAGTGTTGACGGCTGTGTTGGAGACCCAGTGTGAGTGCTGTGTTGTGAGTGTGATAGTGTGTGTGTGTCTGTGTGTGTTTCCGAACCCCCTGTGTACGCCTGTAAGAAAAATTCCATGGGTGTTTGTGTGTGTTTCTTGTGTATGCGTGTGTCAGGAAAACGTTTGTGAGTATGTTAGGGCAGTTCCAAGTGTTGATGGCTCTGCCGAGGCCCAGTGTGAGTGCTGTGTTGCGAGTGTGACAGTGTGTGTGTGTGTGTGTGTGTGTGTTTTCGGGTTACCATTGTGTATGCCTGTATGAAAAAGTCGATGGGTGTATTTGTGTGTTCTTGCGTATTGTGTTTCAGATCCACATTTGTGAGTGTGTGAGGGCAGTTCCAAGTGTTCATGAGTTTGCTGGATATCCAGTGTGAGTGTGTGTTGTGAGTGTGACAGTGTGTGTGCGTGTCTGTGTGTGTGTTTGCAGGAAACCAGTCTGTATGCCTATAAGAAAAATTCGATGGGTGTTTGTGTGTGTTTCTTCTGTATGTGTGTGTCGGGACCACATTTGTGAATATGTTAGGGCAGTTCCAAGTGTTGATGGCTCTGCTGGAGACCCAGTGAGAGTGCTGTGTTGTGAGTGTGACAGTGTGTGTGTGTCTGTGTGTGTGTGTGTGTTTGGGGGAACCCCACAGTGTATGCTTCTAAGAAAAAGTCGATGGGTGTTTGTGTGTGTTTCTTGTGTATGTGTGTGTCGGGACCACGTATGAGAGTATTTTGTGGCAGTTCCAAGCGCCAGAGTGAATGCTGTGTTGTGAGTGTGGCAGTGTGTGTTTCTGTGTGTGTTTGTGTTGGCGGGAAAACATTGTGTATGCCTGTAAGAATAAGTCGATGGATGTTTGTGTGAGTTTCATGTGTATGTGTGTGTCGCGACCACATTTGTCAATATTTTAAGGCAGTTCCAAGTGTTGATGGTTCTGCTGGATACCCATTGTGAGTGGTGTGTTGTAAGTGTGACTGTGTGTGTGTGTGTTCAAGGGAAACCGTTGTGTATGCCTGTAAGAAAAAGTCGATGGGTGTTTGTGTGCGTTTCTTGTGTATGTGTGTGTCGGGAAAACGTTTGGGAGTATGTTAGGGCAGTTCCAAGTGTTGATGGCTCTGCCGAGGCCCAGTGTGAGTGCTGTGTTGCGAGTGTGACAGTGTGTGTGTGTGTGTGTGTGTGTTTTCGGGTAACCATTGTGTATGCCTGTATGAAAAAGTCGATGGGTGTATTTGTGTGTTCTTGCGTATTGTGTTTCAGATCCACATTTGTGAGTGTGTGAGGGCAGTTCCAAGTCTTCATGAGTTTGCAGGATATCCAGTGTGAGTGTGTGTTGTGAGTGTGACAGTGTGTGTGCGTGTCTGTGTGTGTGTTTGCAGGAAACCAGTCTGTATGCCTATAAGAAAAATTCGATGGGTGTTTCTGTGTGTTTTTTCTGTATGTGTGTGTCGGGACCACATTTGTGAATATGTTAGGGCAGTTCCAAGTGTTGATGGCTCTGCTGGAGACCCAGTGAGAGTGCTGTGTTGTGAGTGTGATAGTGTGTGTGTGTCTGTGTGTGTGTGTGTGTTTGGGGGAACCCCACAGTGTATGCTTCTAAGAAAAAGTCGATGGGTGTTTGTGTGTGTTTCTTGTGTATGTGTGTGTCGAGACCACGTATGTGAGTATGTTGTGGCAGTTCCAAGTGCCAGTGTGAATGCTGTGTTGTGAGTGTGGCAGTGTGTGTTTCTGTGTGTGTTTGTGTTGGCGGGAAAACATTGTGTATGCCTGTAAGAATAAGTCGATGGATGTTTGTGTGAGTTTCATGTGTATGTGTGTGTCGCGACCACATTTGTCAATATTTTAAGGCAGTTCCAAGTGTTGATGGTTCTGCTGGATACCCATTGTGAGTGCTGTGTTGTAAGTGTGACTGTGTGTGTGTGTGTTCACGGGAAACCGTTGTGTATGCCTGTAAGAAAAAGTCGATGGGTGTTTGTGTGTGATTCTTGTGTATGTGTGTGTCGGTGAAACGTTTGTGAGTATGTTAGGGCAGTTCCAAGTGTTGATGGCTCTGCCGAGGTCCAGTGTGCGTACTGTGCTGTTAGTGTGACAGTGTGTGTGTGTGTGTGTGTGTGTGTTTGGGGAAACCCCACTCTGTCTCCCTGTAACAAAATGTTGATGGGTGTTTGTGTGTGTTTCTTCTGTATGTGTGTGTCGGGACCACGTTTGTTTGTATGTTAGGGCAGATTCAAGTGCCAGTGTGAATGCTGTGTTGTGAGTGTGATAGTGTGTGTGTGTGTGTTTGCGGAAACCATTGTGCATGACTGTAAGTAAAAGTCAATGGGAGTTTGTGTGTGTTTCTTGTGTATGTGTGTGTCGGGACCACGTTTGTGAGTATGTTAGGGCAGTTCCAACTGTTGATGGCTATGCCGGGGACCCAGTGTGAGTGCTGTGTTGTGCGTGTGATAGTGTCTGTGTGTGTGTGTGTGTGTTTTGCTGGATACCATTGTGTATGTCTGTAAGAAAAAGTCGTAGGGTGTTTTTGTGTGTTTCTTCTGCATGTGTGTTTCGGGACCACGTTTGTGAATATGTTAAGGTAATTCCAAGTGTTCATGGCTCTGCTGGAGATCCAATGTGAGTGCTCTGTCGTGAGTGTGCCTTTTGTGTGTGTGTGTGTGTGTGTGTGTGTTTGCAGGAAACCATTGTGTATGCCTGCAAGAAAAAGTCGATGGGTGTTTGTGTGTGTTATTTGTATATGTGTGTGTCAGGACCATGTTTGTGATTATGTTAAAGCAGTTCCAAGTGTTGACGGCTGTGTTGGAGACCCAGTGTGAGTGCTGTGTTGTGAGTGTGATAGTGTGTGTGTGTCTGTGTGTGTTTCCGAACCCCCTGTGTACGCCTGTAAGAAAAATTCCATGGGTGTTTGTGTGTGTTTCTTGTGTATGCGTGTGTCAGGAAAACGTTTGTGAGTATGTTAGGGCAGTTCCAAGTGTTGATGGCTCTGCCGAGGCCCAGTGTGAGTGCTGTGTTGCGAGTGTGACAGTGTGTGTGTGTGTGTGTGTGTGTGTGTGTTTTCGGGTTACCATTGTGTATGCCTGTATGAAAAAGTCGATGGGTGTATTTGTGTGTTCTTGCGTATTGTGTTTCAGATCCACATTTGTGAGTGTGTGAGGGCAGTTCCAAGTGTTCATGAGTTTGCTGGATATCCAGTGTGAGTGTGTGTTGTGAGTGTGACAGTGTGTGTGCGTGTCTGTGTGTGTGTTTGCAGGAAACCAGTCTGTATGCCTATAAGAAAAATTCGATGGGTGTTTGTGTGTGTTTCTTCTGTATGTGTGTGTCGGGACCACATTTGTGAATATGTTAGGGCAGTTCCAAGTGTTGATGGCTCTGCTGGAGACCCAGTGAGAGTGCTGTGTTGTGAGTGTGATAGTGTGTGTGTGTCTGTGTGTGTGTGTGTGTTTGGGGGAACCCCACAGTGTATGCTTCTAAGAAAAAGTCGATGGGTGTTTGTGTGTGTTTCTGGTGTATGTGTGTGTCGGGACCACGTATGAGAGTATTTTGTGGCAGTTCCAAGCGCCAGAGTGAATGCTGTGTTGTGAGTGTGGCAGTGTGTGTTTCTGTGTGTGTTTGTGTTGGCGGGAAAACATTGTGTATGCCTGTAAGAATAAGTCGATGGATGTTTGTGTGAGTTTCATGTGTATGTGTGTGTCGCGACCACATTTGTCAATATTTTAAGGCAGTTCCAAGTGTTGATGGTTCTGCTGGATACCCATTGTGAGTGGTGTGTTGTAAGTGTGACTGTGTGTGTGTGTGTTCAAGGGAAACCGTTGTGTATGCCTGTAAGAAAAAGTCGATGGGTGTTTGTGTGCGTTTCTTGTGTATGTGTGTGTCGGGAAAACGTTTGGGAGTATGTTAGGGCAGTTCCAAGTGTTGATGGCTCTGCCGAGGCCCAGTGTGAGTGCTGTGTTGCGAGTGTGACAGTGTGTGTGTGTGTGTGTGTGTGTGTTTTCGGGTAACCATTGTGTATGCCTGTATGAAAAAGTCGATGGGTGTATTTGTGTGTTCTTGCGTATTGTGTTTCAGATCCACATTTGTGAGTGTGTGAGGGCAGTTCCAAGTCTTCATGAGTTTGCAGGATATCCAGTGTGAGTGTGTGTTGTGAGTGTGACAGTGTGTGTGCGTGTCTGTGTGTGTGTTTGCAGGAAACCAGTCTGTATGCCTATAAGAAAAATTCGATGGGTGTTTCTGTGTGTTTTTTCTGTATGTGTGTGTCGGGACCACATTTGTGAATATGTTAGGGCAGTTCCAAGTGTTGATGGCTCTGCTGGAGACCCAGTGAGAGTGCTGTGTTGTGAGTGTGATAGTGTGTGTGTGTCTGTGTGTGTGTGTGTGTTTGGGGGAACCCCACAGTGTATGCTTCTAAGAAAAAGTCGATGGGTGTTTGTGTGTGTTTCTTGTGTATGTGTGTGTCGAGACCACGTATGTGAGTATGTTGTGGCAGTTCCAAGTGCCAGTGTGAATGCTGTGTTGTGAGTGTGGCAGTGTGTGTTTCTGTGTGTGTTTGTGTTGGCGGGAAAACATTGTGTATGCCTGTAAGAATAAGTCGATGGATGTTTGTGTGAGTTTCATGTGTATGTGTGTGTCGCGACCACATTTGTCAATATTTTAAGGCAGTTCCAAGTGTTGATGGTTCTGCTGGATACCCATTGTGAGTGCTGTGTTGTAAGTGTGACTGTGTGTGTGTGTGTTCACGGGAAACCGTTGTGTATGCCTGTAAGAAAAAGTCGATGGGTGTTTGTGTGTGATTCTTGTGTATGTGTGTGTCGGTGAAACGTTTGTGAGTATGTTAGGGCAGTTCCAAGTGTTGATGGCTCTGCCGAGGTCCAGTGTGCGTACTGTGCTGTTAGTGTGACAGTGTGTGTGTGTGTGTGTGTGTGTGTTTGGGGAAACCCCACTCTGTCTCCCTGTAACAAAATGTTGATGGGTGTTTGTGTGTGTTTCTTCTGTATGTGTGTGTCGGGACCACGTTTGTTTGTATGTTAGGGCAGATTCAAGTGCCAGTGTGAATGCTGTGTTGTGAGTGTGATAGTGTGTGTGTGTGTGTTTGCGGAAACCATTGTGCATGACTGTAAGTAAAAGTCAATGGGAGTTTGTGTGTGTTTCTTGTGTATGTGTGTGTCGGGACCATGTTTGTGAGTATGTTAGGGCAGTTCCAACTGTTGATGGCTATGCCGGGGACCCAGTGTGAGTGCTGTGTTGTGCGTGTGATAGTGTCTGTGTGTGTGTGTGTGTGTTTTGCTGGATACCATTGTGTATGTCTGTAAGAAAAAGTCGTAGGGTGTTTTTGTGTGTTTCTTCTGCATGTGTGTTTCGGGACCACGTTTGTGAATATGTTAAGGTAATTCCAAGTGTTCATGGCTCTGCTGGAGATCCAATGTGAGTGCTCTGTCGTGAGTGTGCCTTTTGTGTGTGTGTGTGTGTGTGTGTTTGCAGGAAACCATTGTGTATGCCTGCAAGAAAAAGTCGATGGGTGTTTGTGTGTGTTATTTGTATATGTGTGTGTCAGGACCATGTTTGTGATTATGTTAAAGCAGTTCCAAGTGTTGACGGCTGTGTTGGAGACCCAGTGTGAGTGCTGTGTTGTGAGTGTGATAGTGTGTGTGTGTCTGTGTGTGTTTCCGAACCCCCTGTGTACGCCTGTAAGAAAAATTCCATGGGTGTTTGTGTGTGTTTCTTGTGTATGCGTGTGTCAGGAAAACGTTTGTGAGTATGTTAGGGCAGTTCCAAGTGTTGATGGCTCTGCCGAGGCCTAGTGTGAGTGCTGTGTTGCGAGTGTGACAGTGTGTGTGTGTGTGTGTGTGTGTGTGTGTGTTTTCGGGTTACCATTGTGTATGCCTGTATGAAAAAGTCGATGGGTGTATTTGTGTGTTCTTGCGTATTGTGTTTCAGATCCACATTTGTGAGTGTGTGAGGGCAGTTCCAAGTGTTCATGAGTTTGCTGGATATCCAGTGTGAGTGTGTGTTGTGAGTGTGACAGTGTGTGTGCGTGTCTGTGTGTGTGTTTGCAGGAAACCAGTCTGTATGCCTATAAGAAAAATTCGATGGGTGTTTGTGTGTGTTTCTTCTGTATGTGTGTGTCGGGACCACATTTGTGAATATGTTAGGGCAGTTCCAAGTGTTGATGGCTCTGCTGGAGACCCAGTGAGAGTGCTGTGTTGTGAGTGTGACAGTGTGTGTGTGTCTGTGTGTGTGTGTGTGTTTGGGGGAACCCCACAGTGTATGCTTCTAAGAAAAAGTCGATGGGTGTTTGTGTGTGTTTCTTGTGTATGTGTGTGTCGGGACCACGTATGAGAGTATTTTGTGGCAGTTCCAAGCGCCAGAGTGAATGCTGTGTTGTGAGTGTGGCAGTGTGTGTTTCTGTGTGTGTTTGTGTTGGCGGGAAAACATTGTGTATGCCTGTAAGAATAAGTCGATGGATGTTTGTGTGAGTTTCATGTGTATGTGTGTGTCGCGACCACATTTGTCAATATTTTAAGGCAGTTCCAAGTGTTGATGGTTCTGCTGGATACCCATTGTGAGTGGTGTGTTGTAAGTGTGACTGTGTGTGTGTGTGTTCAAGGGAAACCGTTGTGTATGCCTGTAAGAAAAAGTCGATGGGTGATTGTGTGCGTTTCTTGTGTATGTGTGTGTCGGGAAAACGTTTGGGAGTATGTTAGGGCAGTTCCAAGTGTTGATGGCTCTGCCGAGGACCAGTGTGAGTGCTGTGTTGCGAGTGTGACAGTGTGTGTGTGTGTGTGTGTGTGTGTTTTCGGGTAACCATTGTGTATGCCTGTATGAAAAAGTCGATGGGTGTATTTGTGTGTTCTTGCGTATTGTGTTTCAGATCCACATTTGTGAGTGTGTGAGGGCAGTTCCAAGTCTTCATGAGTTTGCAGGATATCCAGTGTGAGTGTGTGTTGTGAGTGTGACAGTGTGTGTGCGTGTCTGTGTGTGTGTTTGTAGGAAACCAGTCGGTATGCCTATAAGAAAAATTCGATGGGTGTTTCTGTGTGTTTTTTCTGTATGTGTGTGTCGGGACCACATTTGTGAATATGTTAGGGCAGTTCCAAGTGTTGATGGCTCTGCTGGAGACCCAGTGAGAGTGCTGTGTTGTGAGTGTGATAGTGTGTGTGTGTCTGTGTGTGTGTGTGTGTGTTTGGGGGAACCCCACAGTGTATGCTTCTAAGAAAAAGTCGATGGGTGTTTGTGTGTGTTTCTTGTGTATGTGTGTGTCGAGACCACGTATGTGAGTATGTTGTGGCAGTTCCAAGTGCCAGTGTGAATGCTGTGTTGTGAGTGTGGCAGTGTGTGTTTCTGTGTGTGTTTGTGTTGGCGGGAAAACATTGTGTATGCCTGTAAGAATAAGTCGATGGATGTTTGTGTGAGTTTCATGTGTATGTGTGTGTCGCGACCACATTTGTCAATATTTTAAGGCAGTTCCAAGTGTTGATGGTTCTGCTGGATACCCATTGTGAGTGCTGTGTTGTAAGTGTGACTGTGTGTGTGTGTGTTCACGGGAAACCGTTGTGTATGCCTGTAAGAAAAAGTCGATGGGTGTTTGTGTGTGATTCTTGTGTATGTGTGTGTCGGTGAAACGTTTGTGAGTATGTTAGGGCAGTTCCAAGTGTTGATGGCTCTGCCGAGGTCCAGTGTGCGTACTGTGCTGTTAGTGTGACAGTGTGTGTGTGTGTGTGTGTGTGTGTTTGGGGAAACCCCACTCTGTCTCCCTGTAACAAAATGTTGATGGGTGTTTGTGTGTGTTTCTTCTGTATGTGTGTGTCGGGACCACGTTTGTTTGTATGTTAGGGCAGATTCAAGTGCCAGTGTGAATGCTGTGTTGTGAGTGTGATAGTGTGTGTGTGTGTGTGTTTGCGGAAACCATTGTGCATGACTGTAAGTAAAAGTCAATGGGAGTTTGTGTGTGTTTCTTGTGTATGTGTGTGTCGGGACCACGTTTGTGAGTATGTTAGGGCAGTTCCAACTGTTGATGGCTATGCCGGGGACCCAGTGTGAGTGCTGTGTTGTGCGTGTGATAGTGTCTGTGTGTGTGTGTGTGTGTTTTGCTGGATACCATTGTGTATGTCTGTAAGAAAAAGTCGTAGGGTGTTTTTGTGTGTTTCTTCTGCATGTGTGTTTCGGGACCACGTTTGTGAATATGTTAAGGTAATTCCAAGTGTTCATGGCTCTGCTGGAGATCCAATGTGAGTGCTCTGTCGTGAGTGTGCCTTTTGTGTGTGTGTGTGTGTGTGTGTGTGTGTGTTTGCAGGAAACCATTGTGTATGCCTGCAAGAAAAAGTCGATGGGTGTTTGTGTGTGTTATTTGTATATGTGTGTGTCAGGACCATGTTTGTGATTATGTTAAAGCAGTTCCAAGTGTTGACGGCTGTGTTGGAGACCCAGTGTGAGTGCTGTGTTGTGAGTGTGATAGTGTGTGTGTGTCTGTGTGTGTTTCCGAACCCCCTGTGTACGCCTGTAAGAAAAATTCCATGGGTGTTTGTGTGTGTTTCTTGTGTATGCGTGTGTCAGGAAAACGTTTGTGAGTATGTTAGGGCAGTTCCAAGTGTTGATGGCTCTGCCGAGGCCCAGTGTGAGTGCTGTGTTGCGAGTGTGACAGTGTGTGTGTGTGTGTGTGTGTGTGTTTTCGGGTTACCATTGTGTATGCCTGTATGAAAAAGTCGATGGGTGTATTTGTGTGTTCTTGCGTATTGTGTTTCAGATCCACATTTGTGAGTGTGTGAGGGCAGTTCCAAGTGTTCATGAGTTTGCTGGATATCCAGTGTGAGTGTGTGTTGTGAGTGTGACAGTGTGTGTGCGTGTCTGTGTGTGTGTTTGCAGGAAACCAGTCTGTATGCCTATAAGAAAAATTCGATGGGTGTTTGTGTGTGTTTCTTCTGTATGTGTGTGTCGGGACCACATTTGTGAATATGTTAGGGCAGTTCCAAGTGTTGATGGCTCTGCTGGAGACCCAGTGAGAGTGCTGTGTTGTGAGTGTGACAGTGTGTGTGTGTCTGTGTGTGTGTGTGTGTTTGGGGGAACCCCACAGTGTATGCTTCTAAGAAAAAGTCGATGGGTGTTTGTGTGTGTTTCTTGTGTATGTGTGTGTCGGGACCACGTATGAGAGTATTTTGTGGCAGTTCCAAGCGCCAGAGTGAATGCTGTGTTGTGAGTGTGGCAGTGTGTGTTTCTGTGTGTGTTTGTGTTGGCGGGAAAACATTGTGTATGCCTGTAAGAATAAGTCGATGGATGTTTGTGTGAGTTTCATGTGTATGTGTGTGTCGCGACCACATTTGTCAATATTTTAAGGCAGTTCCAAGTGTTGATGGTTCTGCTGGATACCCATTGTGAGTGGTGTGTTGTAAGTGTGACTGTGTGTGTGTGTGTTCAAGGGAAACCGTTGTGTATGCCTGTAAGAAAAAGTCGATGGGTGTTTGTGTGTGATTCTTGTGTATGTGTGTGTCGGTGAAACGTTTGTGAGTATGTTAGGGCAGTTCCAAGTGTTGATGGCTCTGCCGAGGTCCAGTGTGCGTACTGTGCTGTTAGTGTGACAGTGTGTGTGTGTGTGTGTGTGTGTGTTTGGGGAAACCCCACTCTGTCTCCCTGTAACAAAATGTTGATGGGTGTTTGTGTGTGTTTCTTCTGTATGTGTGTGTCGGGACCACGTTTGTTTGTATGTTAGGGCAGATTCAAGTGCCAGTGTGAATGCTGTGTTGTGAGTGTGATAGTGTGTGTGTGTGTGTTTGCGGAAACCATTGTGCATGACTGTAAGTAAAAGTCAATGGGAGTTTGTGTGTGTTTCTTGTGTATGTGTGTGTCGGGACCATGTTTGTGAGTATGTTAGGGCAGTTCCAACTGTTGATGGCTATGCCGGGGACCCAGTGTGAGTGCTGTGTTGTGCGTGTGATAGTGTCTGTGTGTGTGTGTGTGTGTTTTGCTGGATACCATTGTGTATGTCTGTAAGAAAAAGTCGTAGGGTGTTTTTGTGTGTTTCTTCTGCATGTGTGTTTCGGGACCACGTTTGTGAATATGTTAAGGTAATTCCAAGTGTTCATGGCTCTGCTGGAGATCCAATGTGAGTGCTCTGTCGTGAGTGTGCCTTTTGTGTGTGTGTGTGTGTGTGTGTTTGCAGGAAACCATTGTGTATGCCTGCAAGAAAAAGTCGATGGGTGTTTGTGTGTGTTATTTGTATATGTGTGTGTCAGGACCATGTTTGTGATTATGTTAAAGCAGTTCCAAGTGTTGACGGCTGTGTTGGAGACCCAGTGTGAGTGCTGTGTTGTGAGTGTGATAGTGTGTGTGTGTCTGTGTGTGTTTCCGAACCCCCTGTGTACGCCTGTAAGAAAAATTCCATGGGTGTTTGTGTGTGTTTCTTGTGTATGCGTGTGTCAGGAAAACGTTTGTGAGTATGTTAGGGCAGTTCCAAGTGTTGATGGCTCTGCCGAGGCCTAGTGTGAGTGCTGTGTTGCGAGTGTGACAGTGTGTGTGTGTGTGTGTGTGTGTGTGTTTTCGGGTTACCATTGTGTATGCCTGTATGAAAAAGTCGATGGGTGTATTTGTGTGTTCTTGCGTATTGTGTTTCAGATCCACATTTGTGAGTGTGTGAGGGCAGTTCCAAGTGTTCATGAGTTTGCTGGATATCCAGTGTGAGTGTGTGTTGTGAGTGTGACAGTGTGTGTGCGTGTCTGTGTGTGTGTTTGCAGGAAACCAGTCTGTATGCCTATAAGAAAAATTCGATGGGTGTTTGTGTGTGTTTCTTCTGTATGTGTGTGTCGGGACCACATTTGTGAATATGTTAGGGCAGTTCCAAGTGTTGATGGCTCTGCTGGAGACCCAGTGAGAGTGCTGTGTTGTGAGTGTGACAGTGTGTGTGTGTCTGTGTGTGTGTGTGTGTTTGGGGGAACCCCACAGTGTATGCTTCTAAGAAAAAGTCGATGGGTGTTTGTGTGTGTTTCTTGTGTATGTGTGTGTCGGGACCACGTATGAGAGTATTTTGTGGCAGTTCCAAGCGCCAGAGTGAATGCTGTGTTGTGAGTGTGGCAGTGTGTGTTTCTGTGTGTGTTTGTGTTGGCGGGAAAACATTGTGTATGCCTGTAAGAATAAGTCGATGGATGTTTGTGTGAGTTTCATGTGTATGTGTGTGTCGCGACCACATTTGTCAATATTTTAAGGCAGTTCCAAGTGTTGATGGTTCTGCTGGATACCCATTGTGAGTGGTGTGTTGTAAGTGTGACTGTGTGTGTGTGTGTTCAAGGGAAACCGTTGTGTATGCCTGTAAGAAAAAGTCGATGGGTGATTGTGTGCGTTTCTTGTGTATGTGTGTGTCGGGAAAACGTTTGGGAGTATGTTAGGGCAGTTCCAAGTGTTGATGGCTCTGCCGAGGACCAGTGTGAGTGCTGTGTTGCGAGTGTGACAGTGTGTGTGTGTGTGTGTGTGTGTGTTTTCGGGTAACCATTGTGTATGCCTGTATGAAAAAGTCGATGGGTGTATTTGTGTGTTCTTGCGTATTGTGTTTCAGATCCACATTTGTGAGTGTGTGAGGGCAGTTCCAAGTCTTCATGAGTTTGCAGGATATCCAGTGTGAGTGTGTGTTGTGAGTGTGACAGTGTGTGTGCGTGTCTGTGTGTGTGTTTGTAGGAAACCAGTCTGTATGCCTATAAGAAAAATTCGATGGGTGTTTGTGTGTGTTTTTTCTGTATGTGTGTGTCGGGACCACATTTGTGAATATGTTAGGGCAGTTCCAAGTGTTGATGGCTCTGCTGGAGACCCAGTGAGAGTGCTGTGTTGTGAGTGTGATAGTGTGTGTGTGTCTGTGTGTGTGTGTGTGTGTTTGGGGGAACCCCACAGTGTATGCTTCTAAGAAAAAGTCGATGGGTGTTTGTGTGTGTTTCTTGTGTATGTGTGTGTCGAGACCACGTATGTGAGTATGTTGTGGCAGTTCCAAGTGCCAGTGTGAATGCTGTGTTGTGAGTGTGGCAGTGTGTGTTTCTGTGTGTGTTTGTGTTGGCGGGAAAACATTGTGTATGCCTGTAAGAATAAGTCGATGGATGTTTGTGTGAGTTTCATGTGTATGTGTGTGTCGCGACCACATTTGTCAATATTTTAAGGCAGTTCCAAGTGTTGATGGTTCTGCTGGATACCCATTGTGAGTGCTGTGTTGTAAGTGTGACTGTGTGTGTGTGTGTTCACGGGAAACCGTTGTGTATGCCTGTAAGAAAAAGTCGATGGGTGTTTGTGTGTGATTCTTGTGTATGTGTGTGTCGGTGAAACGTTTGTGAGTATGTTAGGGCAGTTCCAAGTGTTGATGGCTCTGCCGAGGTCCAGTGTGCGTACTGTGCTGTTAGTGTGACAGTGTGTGTGTGTGTGTGTGTGTGTTTGGGGAAACCCCACTCTGTCTCCCTGTAACAAAATGTTGATGGGTGTTTGTGTGTGTTTCTTCTGTATGTGTGTGTCGGGACCACGTTTGTTTGTATGTTAGGGCAGATTCAAGTGCCAGTGTGAATGCTGTGTTGTGAGTGTGATAGTGTGTGTGTGTGTGTTTGCGGAAACCATTGTGCATGACTGTAAGTAAAAGTCCATGGGAGTTTGTGTGTGTTTCTTGTGTATGTGTGTGTCGGGACCACGTTTGTGAGTATGTTAGGGCAGTTCCAACTGTTGATGGCTATGCCGGGGACCCAGTGTGAGTGCTGTGTTGTGCGTGTGATAGTGTCTGTGTGTGTGTGTGTGTGTTTTGCTGGATACCATTGTGTATGTCTGTAAGAAAAAGTCGTAGGGTGTTTTTGTGTGTTTCTTCTGCATGTGTGTTTCGGGACCACGTTTGTGAATATGTTAAGGTAATTCCAAGTGTTCATGGCTCTGCTGGAGATCCAATGTGAGTGCTCTGTCGTGAGTGTGCCTTTTGTGTGTGTGTGTGTGTGTGTGTGTGTGTGTGTGTTTGCAGGAAACCATTGTGTATGCCTGCAAGAAAAAGTCGATGGGTGTTTGTGTGTGTTATTTGTATATGTGTGTGTCAGGACCATGTTTGTGATTATGTTAAAGCAGTTCCAAGTGTTGACGGCTGTGTTGGAGACCCAGTGTGAGTGCTGTGTTGTGAGTGTGATAGTGTGTGTGTGTCTGTGTGTGTTTCCGAACCCCCTGTGTACGCCTGTAAGAAAAATTCCATGGGTGTTTGTGTGTGTTTCTTGTGTATGCGTGTGTCAGGAAAACGTTTGTGAGTATGTTAGGGCAGTTCCAAGTGTTGATGGCTCTGCCGAGGCCCAGTGTGAGTGCTGTGTTGCGAGTGTGACAGTGTGTGTGTGTGTGTGTGTGTGTGTTTTCGGGTTACCATTGTGTATGCCTGTATGAAAAAGTCGATGGGTGTATTTGTGTGTTCTTGCGTATTGTGTTTCAGATCCACATTTGTGAGTGTGTGAGGGCAGTTCCAAGTGTTCATGAGTTTGCTGGATATCCAGTGTGAGTGTGTGTTGTGAGTGTGACAGTGTGTGTGCGTGTCTGTGTGTGTGTTTGCAGGAAACCAGTCTGTATGCCTATAAGAAAAATTCGATGGGTGTTTGTGTGCGTTTCTTGTGTATGTGTGTGTCGGGAAAACGTTTGGGAGTATGTTAGGGCAGTTCCAAGTGTTGATGGCTCTGCCGAGGACCAGTGTGAGTGCTGTGTTGCGAGTGTGACAGTGTGTGTGTGTGTGTGTGTGTGTGTTTTCGGGTAACCATTGTGTATGCCTGTATGAAAAAGTCGATGGGTGTATTTGTGTGTTCTTGCGTATTGTGTTTCAGATCCACATTTGTGAGTGTGTGAGGGCAGTTCCAAGTCTTCATGAGTTTTCAGGATATCCAGTGTGAGTGTGTGTTGTGAGTGTGACAGTGTGTGTGCGTGTCTGTGTGTGTGTTTGTAGGAAACCAGTCTGTATGCCTATAAGAAAAATTCGATGGGTGTTTCTGTGTGTTTTTTCTGTATGTGTGTGTCGGGACCACATTTGTGAATATGTTAGGGCAGTTCCAAGTGTTGATGGCTCTGCTGGAGACCCAGTGAGAGTGCTGTGTTGTGAGTGTGATAGTGTGTGTGTGTCTGTGTGTGTGTGTGTGTGTTTGGGGGAACCCCACAGTGTATGCTTCTAAGAAAAAGTCGATGGGTGTTTGTGTGTGTTTCTTGTGTATGTGTGTGTCGAGACCACGTATGTGAGTATGTTGTGGCAGTTCCAAGTGCCAGTGTGAATGCTGTGTTGTGAGTGTGGCAGTGTGTGTTTCTGTGTGTGTTTGTGTTGGCGGGAAAACATTGTGTATGCCTGTAAGAATAAGTCGATGGATGTTTGTGTGAGTTTCATGTGTATGTGTGTGTCGCGACCACATTTGTCAATATTTTAAGGCAGTTCCAAGTGTTGATGGTTCTGCTGGATACCCATTGTGAGTGCTGTGTTGTAAGTGTGACTGTGTGTGTGTGTGTTCACGGGAAACCGTTGTGTATGCCTGTAAGAAAAAGTCGATGGGTGTTTGTGTGTGATTCTTGTGTATGTGTGTGTCGGTGAAACGTTTGTGAGTATGTTAGGGCAGTTCCAAGTGTTGATGGCTCTGCCGAGGTCCAGTGTGCGTACTGTGCTGTTAGTGTGACAGTGTGTGTGTGTGTGTGTGTGTGTGTTTGGGGAAACCCCACTCTGTCTCCCTGTAACAAAATGTTGATGGGTGTTTGTGTGTGTTTCTTCTGTATGTGTGTGTCGGGACCACGTTTGTTTGTATGTTAGGGCAGATTCAAGTGCCAGTGTGAATGCTGTGTTGTGAGTGTGATAGTGTGTGTGTGTGTGTGTTTGCGGAAACCATTGTGCATGACTGTAAGTAAAAGTCAATGGGAGTTTGTGTGTGTTTCTTGTGTATGTGTGTGTCGGGACCACGTTTGTGAGTATGTTAGGGCAGTTCCAACTGTTGATGGCTATGCCGGGGACCCAGTGTGAGTGCTGTGTTGTGCGTGTGATAGTGTCTGTGTGTGTGTGTGTGTGTTTTGCTGGATACCATTGTGTATGTCTGTAAGAAAAAGTCGTAGGGTGTTTTTGTGTGTTTCTTCTGCATGTGTGTTTCGGGACCACGTTTGTGAATATGTTAAGGTAATTCCAAGTGTTCATGGCTCTGCTGGAGATCCAATGTGAGTGCTCTGTCGTGAGTGTGCCTTTTGTGTGTGTGTGTGTGTGTGTGTGTGTGTTTGCAGGAAACCATTGTGTATGCCTGCAAGAAAAAGTCGATGGGTGTTTGTGTGTGTTATTTGTATATGTGTGTGTCAGGACCATGTTTGTGATTATGTTAAAGCAGTTCCAAGTGTTGACGGCTGTGTTGGAGACCCAGTGTGAGTGCTGTGTTGTGAGTGTGATAGTGTGTGTGTGTCTGTGTGTGTTTCCGAACCCCCTGTGTACGCCTGTAAGAAAAATTCCATGGGTGTTTGTGTGTGTTTCTTGTGTATGCGTGTGTCAGGAAAACGTTTGTGAGTATGTTAGGGCAGTTCCAAGTGTTGATGGCTCTGCCGAGGCCCAGTGTGAGTGCTGTGTTGCGAGTGTGACAGTGTGTGTGTGTGTGTGTGTGTGTGTGTGTTTTCGGGTTACCATTGTGTATGCCTGTATGAAAAAGTCGATGGGTGTATTTGTGTGTTCTTGCGTATTGTGTTTCAGATCCACATTTGTGAGTGTGTGAGGGCAGTTCCAAGTGTTCATGAGTTTGCTGGATATCCAGTGTGAGTGTGTGTTGTGAGTGTGACAGTGTGTGTGCGTGTCTGTGTGTGTGTTTGCAGGAAACCAGTCTGTATGCCTATAAGAAAAATTCGATGGGTGTTTGTGTGTGTTTCTTCTGTATGTGTGTGTCGGGACCACATTTGTGAATATGTTAGGGCAGTTCCAAGTGTTGATGGCTCTGCTGGAGACCCAGTGAGAGTGCTGTGTTGTGAGTGTGACAGTGTGTGTGTGTCTGTGTGTGTGTGTGTGTTTGGGGGAACCCCACAGTGTATGCTTCTAAGAAAAAGTCGATGGGTGTTTGTGTGTGTTTCTTGTGTATGTGTGTGTCGGGACCACGTATGAGAGTATTTTGTGGCAGTTCCAAGCGCCAGAGTGAATGCTGTGTTGTGAGTGTGGCAGTGTGTGTTTCTGTGTGTGTTTGTGTTGGCGGGAAAACATTGTGTATGCCTGTAAGAATAAGTCGATGGATGTTTGTGTGAGTTTCATGTGTATGTGTGTGTCGCGACCACATTTGTCAATATTTTAAGGCAGTTCCAAGTGTTGATGGTTCTGCTGGATACCCATTGTGAGTGGTGTGTTGTAAGTGTGACTGTGTGTGTGTGTTCAAGGGAAACCGTTGTGTATGCCTGTAAGAAAAAGTCGATGGGTGTTTGTGTGCGTTTCTTGTGTATGTGTGTGTCGGGAAAACGTTTGGGAGTATGTTAGGGCAGTTCCAAGTGTTGATGGCTCTGCCGAGGCCCAGTGTGAGTGCTGTGTTGCGAGTGTGACAGTGTGTGTGTGTGTGTGTGTTTTCGGGTAACCATTGTGTATGCCTGTATGAAAAAGTCGATGGGTGTATTTGTGTGTTCTTGCGTATTGTGTTTCAGATCCACATTTGTGAGTGTGTGAGGGCAGTTCCAAGTGTTCATGAGTTTGCAGGATATCCAGTGTGAGTGTGTGTTGTGAGTGTGACAGTGTGTGTGCGTGTCTGTGTGTGTGTTTGCAGGAAACCAGTCTGTATGCCTATTAGAAAAATTCGATGGGTGTTTGTGTGTGTTTTTTCTGTATGTGTGTGTCGGGACCACATTTGTGAATATGTTAGGGCAGTTCCAAGTGTTGATGGCTCTGCTGGAGACCCAGTGAGAGTGCTGTGTTGTGAGTGTGATAGTGTGTGTCTGTGTGTGTGTGTGTGTTTGGGGGAACCCCACAGTGTATGCTTCTAAGAAAAAGTCGATGGGTGTTTGTGTGTGTTTCTTGTGTATGTGTGTGTCGAGACCACGTATGTGAGTATGTTGTGGCAGTTCCAAGTGCCAGTGTGAATGCTGTGTTGTGAGTGTGGCAGTGTGTGTTTCTGTGTGTGTTTGTGTTGGCGGGAAAACATTGTGTATGCCTGTAAGAATAAGTCGATGGATGTTTGTGTGAGTTTCATGTGTATGTGTGTGTCGCGACCACATTTGTCAATATTTTAAGGCAGTTCCAAGTGTTGATGGTTCTGCTGGATACCCATTGTGAGTGCTGTGTTGTAAGTGTGACTCTGTGTGTGTGTGTTCACGGGAAACCGTTGTGTATGCCTGTAAGAAAAAGTCGATGGGTGTTTGTGTGTGATTCTTGTGTATGTGTGTGTCGGTGAAACGTTTGTGAGTATGTTAGGGCAGTTCCAAGTGTTGATGGCTCTGCCGAGGTCCAGTGTGCGTACTGTGCTGTTAGTGTGACAGTGTGTGTGTGTGTGTGTGTTTGGGGAAACCCCACTCTGTCTCCCTGTAACAAAATGTTGATGGGTGTTTGTGTGTGTTTCTTCTGTATGTGTGTGTCGGGACCACGTTTGTTTGTATGTTAGGGCAGATTCAAGTGCCAGTGTGAATGCTGTGTTGTGAGTGTGATAGTGTGTGTGTGTGTGTGTGTTTGCGGAAACCATTGTGCATGACTGTAAGTAAAAGTCAATGGGAGTTTGTGTGTGTTTCTTGTGTATGTGTGTGTCGGGACCACGTTTGTGAGTATGTTAGGGCAGTTCCAACTGTTGATGGCTATGCCGGGGACCCAGTGTGAGTGCTGTGTTGTGCGTGTGATAGTGTCTGTGTGTGTGTGTGTGTGTGTTGCTGGATACCATTGTGTATGTCTGTAAGAAAAAGTCGTAGGGTGTTTTTGTGTGTTTCTTCTGCATGTGTGTTTCGGGACCACGTTTGTGAATATGTTAAGGTAATTCCAAGTGTTCATGGCTCTGCTGGAGATCCAATGTGAGTGCTCTGTCGTGAGTGTGCCTTTTGTGTGTGTGTGTGTGTGTGTGTGTGTTTGCAGGAAACCATTGTGTATGCCTGCAAGAAAAAGTCGATGGGTGTTTGTGTGTGTTATTTGTATATGTGTGTGTCAGGACCATGTTTGTGATTATGTTAAAGCAGTTCCAAGTGTTGACGGCTGTGTTGGAGACCCAGTGTGAGTGCTGTGTTGTGAGTGTGATAGTGTGTGTGTGTCTGTGTGTGTTTCCGAACCCCCTGTGTACGCCTGTAAGAAAAATTCCATGGGTGTTTGTGTGTGTTTCTTGTGTATGCGTGTGTCAGGAAAACGTTTGTGAGTATGTTAGGGCAGTTCCAAGTGTTGATGGCTCTGCCGAGGCCCAGTGTGAGTGCTGTGTTGCGAGTGTGACAGTGTGTGTGTGTGTGTGTGTGTGTGTGTGTGTGTTTTCGGGTTACCATTGTGTATGCCTGTATGAAAAAGTCGATGGGTGTATTTGTGTGTTCTTGCGTATTGTGTTTCAGATCCACATTTGTGAGTGTGTGAGGGCAGTTCCAAGTGTTCATGAGTTTGCTGGATATCCAGTGTGAGTGTGTGTTGTGAGTGTGACAGTGTGTGTGCGTGTCTGTGTGTGTGTTTGCAGGAAACCAGTCTGTATGCCTATAAGAAAAATTCGATGGGTGTTTGTGTGTGTTTCTTCTGTATGTGTGTGTCGGGACCACATTTGTGAATATGTTAGGGCAGTTCCAAGTGTTGATGGCTCTGCTGGAGACCCAGTGAGAGTGCTGTGTTGTGAGTGTGACAGTGTGTGTGTGTCTGTGTGTGTGTGTGTGTTTGGGGGAACCCCACAGTGTATGCTTCTAAGAAAAAGTCGATGGGTGTTTGTGTGTGTTTCTTGTGTATGTGTGTGTCGGGACCACGTATGAGAGTATTTTGTGGCAGTTCCAAGCGCCAGAGTGAATGCTGTGTTGTGAGTGTGGCAGTGTGTTTCTGTGTGTGTTTGTGTTGGCGGGAAAACATTGTGTATGCCTGTAAGAATAAGTCGATGGATGTTTGTGTGAGTTTCATGTGTATGTGTGTGTCGCGACCACATTTGTCAATATTTTAAGGCAGTTCCAAGTGTTGATGGTTCTGCTGGATACCCATTGTGAGTGGTGTGTTGTAAGTGTGACTGTGTGTGTGTGTGTTCAAGGGAAACCGTTGTGTATGCCTGTAAGAAAAAGTCGATGGGTGTTTGTGTGCGTTTCTTGTGTATGTGTGTGTCGGGAAAACGTTTGGGAGTATGTTAGGGCAGTTCCAAGTGTTGATGGCTCTGCCGAGGCCCAGTGTGAGTGCTGTGTTGCGAGTGTGACAGTGTGTGTGTGTGTGTGTGTGTGTGTTTTCGGGTAACCATTGTGTATGCCTGTATGAAAAAGTCGATGGGTGTATTTGTGTGTTCTTGCGTATTGTGTTTCAGATCCACATTTGTGAGTGTGTGAGGGCAGTTCCAAGTCTTCATGAGTTTGCAGGATATCCAGTGTGAGTGTGTGTTGTGAGTGTGACAGTGTGTGTGCGTGTCTGTGTGTGTGTTTGCAGGAAACCAGTCTGTATGCCTATAAGAAAAATTCGATGGGTGTTTCTGTGTGTTTTTTCTGTATGTGTGTGTCGGGACCACATTTGTGAATATGTTAGGGCAGTTCCAAGTGTTGATGGCTCTGCTGGAGACCCAGTGAGAGTGCTGTGTTGTGAGTGTGATAGTGTGTGTGTGTCTGTGTGTGTGTGTGTGTTTGGGGGAACCCCACAGTGTATGCTTCTAAGAAAAAGTCGATGGGTGTTTGTGTGTGTTTCTTGTGTATGTGTGTGTCGAGACCACGTATGTGAGTATGTTGTGGCAGTTCCAAGTGCCAGTGTGAATGCTGTGTTGTGAGTGTGGCAGTGTGTGTTTCTGTGTGTGTTTGTGTTGGCGGGAAAACATTGTGTATGCCTGTAAGAATAAGTCGATGGATGTTTGTGTGAGTTTCATGTGTATGTGTGTGTCGCGACCACATTTGTCAATATTTTAAGGCAGTTCCAAGTGTTGATGGTTCTGCTGGATACCCATTGTGAGTGCTGTGTTGTAAGTGTGACTGTGTGTGTGTGTGTTCACGGGAAACCGTTGTGTATGCCTGTAAGAAAAAGTCGATGGGTGTTTGTGTGTGATTCTTGTGTATGTGTGTGTCGGTGAAACGTTTGTGAGTATGTTAGGGCAGTTCCAAGTGTTGATGGCTCTGCCGAGGTCCAGTGTGCGTACTGTGCTGTTAGTGTGACAGTGTGTGTGTGTGTGTGTGTGTGTGTTTGGGGAAACCCCACTCTGTCTCCCTGTAACAAAATGTTGATGGGTGTTTGTGTGTGTTTCTTCTGTATGTGTGTGTCGGGACCACGTTTGTTTGTATGTTAGGGCAGATTCAAGTGCCAGTGTGAATGCTGTGTTGTGAGTGTGATAGTGTGTGTGTGTGTGTTTGCGGAAACCATTGTGCATGACTGTAAGTAAAAGTCAATGGGAGTTTGTGTGTGTTTCTTGTGTATGTGTGTGTCGGGACCATGTTTGTGAGTATGTTAGGGCAGTTCCAACTGTTGATGGCTATGCCGGGGACCCAGTGTGAGTGCTGTGTTGTGCGTGTGATAGTGTCTGTGTGTGTGTGTGTGTGTTTTGCTGGATACCATTGTGTATGTCTGTAAGAAAAAGTCGTAGGGTGTTTTTGTGTGTTTCTTCTGCATGTGTGTTTCGGGACCACGTTTGTGAATATGTTAAGGTAATTCCAAGTGTTCATGGCTCTGCTGGAGATCCAATGTGAGTGCTCTGTCGTGAGTGTGCCTTTTGTGTGTGTGTGTGTGTGTGTGTGTGTTTGCAGGAAACCATTGTGTATGCCTGCAAGAAAAAGTCGATGGGTGTTTGTGTGTGTTATTTGTATATGTGTGTGTCAGGACCATGTTTGTGATTATGTTAAAGCAGTTCCAAGTGTTGACGGCTGTGTTGGAGACCCAGTGTGAGTGCTGTGTTGTGAGTGTGATAGTGTGTGTGTGTCTGTGTGTGTTTCCGAACCCCCTGTGTACGCCTGTAAGAAAAATTCCATGGGTGTTTGTGTGTGTTTCTTGTGTATGCGTGTGTCAGGAAAACGTTTGTGAGTATGTTAGGGCAGTTCCAAGTGTTGATGGCTCTGCCGAGGCCCAGTGTGAGTGCTGTGTTGCGAGTGTGACAGTGTGTGTGTGTGTGTGTGTGTGTGTTTTCGGGTTACCATTGTGTATGCCTGTATGAAAAAGTCGATGGGTGTATTTGTGTGTTCTTGCGTATTGTGTTTCAGATCCACATTTGTGAGTGTGTGAGGGCAGTTCCAAGTGTTCATGAGTTTGCTGGATATCCAGTGTGAGTGTGTGTTGTGAGTGTGACAGTGTGTGTGCGTGTCTGTGTGTGTGTTTGCAGGAAACCAGTCTGTATGCCTATAAGAAAAATTCGATGGGTGTTTGTGTGTGTTTCTTCTGTATGTGTGTGTCGGGACCACATTTGTGAATATGTTAGGGCAGTTCCAAGTGTTGATGGCTCTGCTGGAGACCCAGTGAGAGTGCTGTGTTGTGAGTGTGATAGTGTGTGTGTGTCTGTGTGTGTGTGTGTGTTTGGGGGAACCCCACAGTGTATGCTTCTAAGAAAAAGTCGATGGGTGTTTGTGTGTGTTTCTTGTGTATGTGTGTGTCGGGACCACGTATGAGAGTATTTTGTGGCAGTTCCAAGCGCCAGAGTGAATGCTGTGTTGTGAGTGTGGCAGTGTGTGTTTCTGTGTGTGTTTGTGTTGGCGGGAAAACATTGTGTATGCCTGTAAGAATAAGTCGATGGATGTTTGTGTGAGTTTCATGTGTATGTGTGTGTCGCGACCACATTTGTCAATATTTTAAGGCAGTTCCAAGTGTTGATGGTTCTGCTGGATACCCATTGTGAGTGGTGTGTTGTAAGTGTGACTGTGTGTGTGTGTGTTCAAGGGAAACCGTTGTGTATGCCTGTAAGAAAAAGTCGATGGGTGTTTGTGTGCGTTTCTTGTGTATGTGTGTGTCGGGAAAACGTTTGGGAGTATGTTAGGGCAGTTCCAAGTGTTGATGGCTCTGCCGAGGCCCAGTGTGAGTGCTGTGTTGCGAGTGTGACAGTGTGTGTGTGTGTGTGTGTGTGTTTTCGGGTAACCATTGTGTATGCCTGTATGAAAAAGTCGATGGGTGTATTTGTGTGTTCTTGCGTATTGTGTTTCAGATCCACATTTGTGAGTGTGTGAGGGCAGTTCCAAGTCTTCATGAGTTTGCAGGATATCCAGTGTGAGTGTGTGTTGTGAGTGTGACAGTGTGTGTGCGTGTCTGTGTGTGTGTTTGCAGGAAACCAGTCTGTATGCCTATAAGAAAAATTCGATGGGTGTTTCTGTGTGTTTTTTCTGTATGTGTGTGTCGGGACCACATTTGTGAATATGTTAGGGCAGTTCCAAGTGTTGATGGCTCTGCTGGAGACCCAGTGAGAGTGCTGTGTTGTGAGTGTGATAGTGTGTGTGTGTCTGTGTGTGTGTGTGTGTTTGGGGGAACCCCACAGTGTATGCTTCTAAGAAAAAGTCGATGGGTGTTTGTGTGTGTTTCTTGTGTATGTGTGTGTCGAGACCACGTATGTGAGTATGTTGTGGCAGTTCCAAGTGCCAGTGTGAATGCTGTGTTGTGAGTGTGGCAGTGTGTGTTTCTGTGTGTGTTTGTGTTGGCGGGAAAACATTGTGTATGCCTGTAAGAATAAGTCGATGGATGTTTGTGTGAGTTTCATGTGTATGTGTGTGTCGCGACCACATTTGTCAATATTTTAAGGCAGTTCCAAGTGTTGATGGTTCTGCTGGATACCCATTGTGAGTGCTGTGTTGTAAGTGTGACTGTGTGTGTGTGTGTTCACGGGAAACCGTTGTGTATGCCTGTAAGAAAAAGTCGATGGGTGTTTGTGTGTGATTCTTGTGTATGTGTGTGTCGGTGAAACGTTTGTGAGTATGTTAGGGCAGTTCCAAGTGTTGATGGCTCTGCCGAGGTCCAGTGTGCGTACTGTGCTGTTAGTGTGACAGTGTGTGTGTGTGTGTGTGTGTGTGTTTGGGGAAACCCCACTCTGTCTCCCTGTAACAAAATGTTGATGGGTGTTTGTGTGTGTTTCTTCTGTATGTGTGTGTCGGGACCACGTTTGTTTGTATGTTAGGGCAGATTCAAGTGCCAGTGTGAATGCTGTGTTGTGAGTGTGATAGTGTGTGTGTGTGTGTTTGCGGAAACCATTGTGCATGACTGTAAGTAAAAGTCAATGGGAGTTTGTGTGTGTTTCTTGTGTATGTGTGTGTCGGGACCACGTTTGTGAGTATGTTAGGGCAGTTCCAACTGTTGATGGCTATGCCGGGGACCCAGTGTGAGTGCTGTGTTGTGCGTGTGATAGTGTCTGTGTGTGTGTGTGTGTGTTTTGCTGGATACCATTGTGTATGTCTGTAAGAAAAAGTCGTAGGGTGTTTTTGTGTGTTTCTTCTGCATGTGTGTTTCGGGACCACGTTTGTGAATATGTTAAGGTAATTCCAAGTGTTCATGGCTCTGCTGGAGATCCAATGTGAGTGCTCTGTCGTGAGTGTGCCTTTTGTGTGTGTGTGTGTGTGTGTGTTTGCAGGAAACCATTGTGTATGCCTGCAAGAAAAAGTCGATGGGTGTTTGTGTGTGTTATTTGTATATGTGTGTGTCAGGACCATGTTTGTGATTATGTTAAAGCAGTTCCAAGTGTTGACGGCTGTGTTGGAGACCCAGTGTGAGTGCTGTGTTGTGAGTGTGATAGTGTGTGTGTGTCTGTGTGTGTTTCCGAACCCCCTGTGTACGCCTGTAAGAAAAATTCCATGGGTGTTTGTGTGTGTTTCTTGTGTATGCGTGTGTCAGGAAAACGTTTGTGAGTATGTTAGGGCAGTTCCAAGTGTTGATGGCTCTGCCGAGGCCCAGTGTGAGTGCTGTGTTGCGAGTGTGACAGTGTGTGTGTGTGTGTGTGTGTGTGTGTGTTTTCGGGTTACCATTGTGTATGCCTGTATGAAAAAGTCGATGGGTGTATTTGTGTGTTCTTGCGTATTGTGTTTCAGATCCACATTTGTGAGTGTGTGAGGGCAGTTCCAAGTGTTCATGAGTTTGCTGGATATCCAGTGTGAGTGTGTGTTGTGAGTGTGACAGTGTGTGTGCGTGTCTGTGTGTGTGTTTGCAGGAAACCAGTCTGTATGCCTATAAGAAAAATTCGATGGGTGTTTGTGTGTGTTTCTTCTGTATGTGTGTGTCGGGACCACATTTGTGAATATGTTAGGGCAGTTCCAAGTGTTGATGGCTCTGCTGGAGACCCAGTGAGAGTGCTGTGTTGTGAGTGTGACAGTGTGTGTGTGTCTGTGTGTGTGTGTGTGTTTGGGGGAACCCCACAGTGTATGCTTCTAAGAAAAAGTCGATGGGTGTTTGTGTGTGTTTCTTGTGTATGTGTGTGTCGGGACCACGTATGAGAGTATTTTGTGGCAGTTCCAAGCGCCAGAGTGAATGCTGTGTTGTGAGTGTGGCAGTGTGTGTTTCTGTGTGTGTTTGTGTTGGCGGGAAAACATTGTGTATGCCTGTAAGAATAAGTCGATGGATGTTTGTGTGAGTTTCATGTGTATGTGTGTGTCGCGACCACATTTGTCAATATTTTAAGGCAGTTCCAAGTGTTGATGGTTCTGCTGGATACCCATTGTGAGTGGTGTGTTGTAAGTGTGACTGTGTGTGTGTGTGTTCAAGGGAAACCGTTGTGTATGCCTGTAAGAAAAAGTCGATGGGTGTTTGTGTGCGTTTCTTGTGTATGTGTGTGTCGGGAAAACGTTTGGGAGTATGTTAGGGCAGTTCCAAGTGTTGATGGCTCTGCCGAGGCCCAGTGTGAGTGCTGTGTTGCGAGTGTGACAGTGTGTGTGTGTGTGTGTGTGTGTGTTTTCGGGTAACCATTGTGTATGCCTGTATGAAAAAGTCGATGGGTGTATTTGTGTGTTCTTGCGTATTGTGTTTCAGATCCACATTTGTGAGTGTGTGAGGGCAGTTCCAAGTCTTCATGAGTTTGCAGGATATCCAGTGTGAGTGTGTGTTGTGAGTGTGACAGTGTGTGTGCGTGTCTGTGTGTGTGTTTGCAGGAAACCAGTCTGTATGCCTATAAGAAAAATTCGATGGGTGTTTCTGTGTGTTTTTTCTGTATGTGTGTGTCGGGACCACATTTGTGAATATGTTAGGGCAGTTCCAAGTGTTGATGGCTCTGCTGGAGACCCAGTGAGAGTGCTGTGTTGTGAGTGTGATAGTGTGTGTGTGTCTGTGTGTGTGTGTGTGTTTGGGGGAACCCCACAGTGTATGCTTCTAAGAAAAAGTCGATTTGTGTTTGTGTGTGTTTCTTGTGTATGTGTGTGTCGAGACCACGTATGTGAGTATGTTGTGGCAGTTCCAAGTGCCAGTGTGAATGCTGTGTTGTGAGTGTGGCAGTGTGTGTTTCTGTGTGTGTTTGTGTTGGCGGGAAAACATTGTGTATGCCTGTAAGAATAAGTCGATGGATGTTTGTGTGAGTTTCATGTGTATGTGTGTGTCGCGACCACATTTGTCAATATTTTAAGGCAGTTCCAAGTGTTGATGGTTCTGCTGGATACCCATTGTGAGTGCTGTGTTGTAAGTGTGACTGTGTGTGTGTGTGTTCACGGGAAACCGTTGTGTATGCCTGTAAGAAAAAGTCGATGGGTGTTTGTGTGTGATTCTTGTGTATGTGTGTGTCGGTGAAACGTTTGTGAGTATGTTAGGGCAGTTCCAAGTGTTGATGGCTCTGCCGAGGTCCAGTGTGCGTACTGTGCTGTTAGTGTGACAGTGTGTGTGTGTGTGTGTGTGTGTGTTTGGGGAAACCCCACTCTGTCTCCCTGTAACAAAATGTTGATGGGTGTTTGTGTGTGTTTCTTCTGTATGTGTGTGTCGGGACCACGTTTGTTTGTATGTTAGGGCAGATTCAAGTGCCAGTGTGAATGCTGTGTTGTGAGTGTGATAGTGTGTGTGTGTGTGTGTGTTTGCGGAAACCATTGTGCATGACTGTAAGTAAAAGTCAATGGGAGTTTGTGTGTGTTTCTTGTGTATGTGTGTGTCGGGACCACGTTTGTGAGTATGTTAGGGCAGTTCCAACTGTTGATGGCTATGCCGGGGACCCAGTGTGAGTGCTGTGTTGTGCGTGTGATAGTGTCTGTGTGTGTGTGTGTGTGTTTTGCTGGATACCATTGTGTATGTCTGTAAGAAAAAGTCGTAGGGTGTTTTTGTGTGTTTCTTCTGCATGTGTGTTTCGGGACCACGTTTGTGAATATGTTAAGGTAATTCCAAGTGTTCATGGCTCTGCTGGAGATCCAATGTGAGTGCTCTGTCGTGAGTGTGCCTTTTGTGTGTGTGTGTGTGTGTGTGTGTGTTTGCAGGAAACCATTGTGTATGCCTGCAAGAAAAAGTCGATGGGTGTTTGTGTGTGTTATTTGTATATGTGTGTGTCAGGACCATGTTTGTGATTATGTTAAAGCAGTTCCAAGTGTTGACGGCTGTGTTGGAGACCCAGTGTGAGTGCTGTGTTGTGAGTGTGATAGTGTGTGTGTGTCTGTGTGTGTTTCCGAACCCCCTGTGTACGCCTGTAAGAAAAATTCCATGGGTGTTTGTGTGTGTTTCTTGTGTATGCGTGTGTCAGGAAAACGTTTGTGAGTATGTTAGGGCAGTTCCAAGTGTTGATGGCTCTGCCGAGGCCCAGTGTGAGTGCTGTGTTGCGAGTGTGACAGTGTGTGTGTGTGTGTGTGTGTGTGTTTTCGGGTTACCATTGTGTATGCCTGTATGAAAAAGTCGATGGGTGTATTTGTGTGTTCTTGCGTATTGTGTTTCAGATCCACATTTGTGAGTGTGTGAGGGCAGTTCCAAGTGTTCATGAGTTTGCTGGATATCCAGTGTGAGTGTGTGTTGTGAGTGTGACAGTGTGTGTGCGTGTCTGTGTGTGTGTTTGCAGGAAACCAGTCTGTATGCCTATAAGAAAAATTCGATGGGTGTTTGTGTGTGTTTCTTCTGTATGTGTGTGTCGGGACCACATTTGTGAATATGTTAGGGCAGTTCCAAGTGTTGATGGCTCTGCTGGAGACCCAGTGAGAGTGCTGTGTTGTGAGTGTGACAGTGTGTGTGTGTCTGTGTGTGTGTGTGTGTTTGGGGGAACCCCACAGTGTATGCTTCTAAGAAAAAGTCGATGGGTGTTTGTGTGTGTTTCTTGTGTATGTGTGTGTCGGGACCACGTATGAGAGTATTTTGTGGCAGTTCCAAGCGCCAGAGTGAATGCTGTGTTGTGAGTGTGGCAGTGTGTGTTTCTGTGTGTGTTTGTGTTGGCGGGAAAACATTGTGTATGCCTGTAAGAATAAGTCGATGGATGTTTGTGTGAGTTTCATGTGTATGTGTGTGTCGCGACCACATTTGTCAATATTTTAAGGCAGTTCCAAGTGTTGATGGTTCTGCTGGATACCCATTGTGAGTGGTGTGTTGTAAGTGTGACTGTGTGTGTGTGTGTTCAAGGGAAACCGTTGTGTATGCCTGTAAGAAAAAGTCGATGGGTGTTTGTGTGCGTTTCTTGTGTATGTGTGTGTCGGGAAAACGTTTGGGAGTATGTTAGGGCAGTTCCAAGTGTTGATGGCTCTGCCGAGGCCCAGTGTGAGTGCTGTGTTGCGAGTGTGACAGTGTGTGTGTGTGTGTGTGTGTGTGTTTTCGGGTAACCATTGTGTATGCCTGTATGAAAAAGTCGATGGGTGTATTTGTGTGTTCTTGCGTATTGTGTTTCAGATCCACATTTGTGAGTGTGTGAGGGCAGTTCCAAGTCTTCATGAGTTTGCAGGATATCCAGTGTGAGTGTGTGTTGTGAGTGTGACAGTGTGTGTGCGTGTCTGTGTGTGTGTTTGCAGGAAACCAGTCTGTATGCCTATAAGAAAAATTCGATGGGTGTTTCTGTGTGTTTTTTCTGTATGTGTGTGTCGGGACCACATTTGTGAATATGTTAGGGCAGTTCCAAGTGTTGATGGCTCTGCTGGAGACCCAGTGAGAGTGCTGTGTTGTGAGTGTGATAGTGTGTGTGTGTCTGTGTGTGTGTGTGTGTTTGGGGGAACCCCACAGTGTATGCTTCTAAGAAAAAGTCGATTTGTGTTTGTGTGTGTTTCTTGTGTATGTGTGTGTCGAGACCACGTATGTGAGTATGTTGTGGCAGTTCCAAGTGCCAGTGTGAATGCTGTGTTGTGAGTGTGGCAGTGTGTGTTTCTGTGTGTGTTTGTGTTGGCGGGAAAACATTGTGTATGCCTGTAAGAATAAGTCGATGGATGTTTGTGTGAGTTTCATGTGTATGTGTGTGTCGCGACCACATTTGTCAATATTTTAAGGCAGTTCCAAGTGTTGATGGTTCTGCTGGATACCCATTGTGAGTGCTGTGTTGTAAGTGTGACTGTGTGTGTGTGTGTTCACGGGAAACCGTTGTGTATGCCTGTAAGAAAAAGTCGATGGGTGTTTGTGTGTGATTCTTGTGTATGTGTGTGTCGGTGAAACGTTTGTGAGTATGTTAGGGCAGTTCCAAGTGTTGATGGCTCTGCCGAGGTCCAGTGTGCGTACTGTGCTGTTAGTGTGACAGTGTGTGTGTGTGTGTGTGTGTGTGTTTGGGGAAACCCCACTCTGTCTCCCTGTAACAAAATGTTGATGGGTGTTTGTGTGTGTTTCTTCTGTATGTGTGTGTCGGGACCACGTTTGTTTGTATGTTAGGGCAGATTCAAGTGCCAGTGTGAATGCTGTGTTGTGAGTGTGATAGTGTGTGTGTGTGTGTGTGTTTGCGGAAACCATTGTGCATGACTGTAAGTAAAAGTCAATGGGAGTTTGTGTGTGTTTCTTGTGTATGTGTGTGTCGGGACCACGTTTGTGAGTATGTTAGGGCAGTTCCAACTGTTGATGGCTATGCCGGGGACCCAGTGTGAGTGCTGTGTTGTGCGTGTGATAGTGTCTGTGTGTGTGTGTGTGTGTTTTGCTGGATACCATTGTGTATGTCTGTAAGAAAAAGTCGTAGGGTGTTTTTGTGTGTTTCTTCTGCATGTGTGTTTCGGGACCACGTTTGTGAATATGTTAAGGTAATTCCAAGTGTTCATGGCTCTGCTGGAGATCCAATGTGAGTGCTCTGTCGTGAGTGTGCCTTTTGTGTGTGTGTGTGTGTGTGTGTGTGTGTGTGTGTTTGCAGGAAACCATTGTGTATGCCTGCAAGAAAAAGTCGATGGGTGTTTGTGTGTGTTATTTGTATATGTGTGTGTCAGGACCATGTTTGTGATTATGTTAAAGCAGTTCCAAGTGTTGACGGCTGTGTTGGAGACCCAGTGTGAGTGCTGTGTTGTGAGTGTGATAGTGTGTGTGTGTCTGTGTGTGTTTCCGAACCCCCTGTGTACGCCTGTAAGAAAAATTCCATGGGTGTTTGTGTGTGTTTCTTGTGTATGCGTGTGTCAGGAAAACGTTTGTGAGTATGTTAGGGCAGTTCCAAGTGTTGATGGCTCTGCCGAGGCCCAGTGTGAGTGCTGTGTTGCGAGTGTGACAGTGTGTGTGTGTGTGTGTGTGTGTGTTTTCGGGTTACCATTGTGTATGCCTGTATGAAAAAGTCGATGGGTGTATTTGTGTGTTCTTGCGTATTGTGTTTCAGATCCACATTTGTGAGTGTGTGAGGGCAGTTCCAAGTGTTCATGAGTTTGCTGGATATCCAGTGTGAGTGTGTGTTGTGAGTGTGACAGTGTGTGTGCGTGTCTGTGTGTGTGTTTGCAGGAAACCAGTCTGTATGCCTATAAGAAAAATTCGATGGGTGTTTGTGTGTGTTTCTTCTGTATGTGTGTGTCGGGACCACATTTGTGAATATGTTAGGGCAGTTCCAAGTGTTGATGGCTCTGCTGGAGACCCAGTGAGAGTGCTGTGTTGTGAGTGTGACAGTGTGTGTGTGTCTGTGTGTGTGTGTGTGTTTGGGGGAACCCCACAGTGTATGCTTCTAAGAAAAAGTCGATGGGTGTTTGTGTGTGTTTCTTGTGTATGTGTGTGTCGGGACCACGTATGAGAGTATTTTGTGGCAGTTCCAAGCGCCAGAGTGAATGCTGTGTTGTGAGTGTGGCAGTGTGTGTTTCTGTGTGTGTTTGTGTTGGCGGGAAAACATTGTGTATGCCTGTAAGAATAAGTCGATGGATGTTTGTGTGAGTTTCATGTGTATGTGTGTGTCGCGACCACATTTGTCAATATTTTAAGGCAGTTCCAAGTGTTGATGGTTCTGCTGGATACCCATTGTGAGTGGTGTGTTGTAAGTGTGACTGTGTGTGTGTGTGTTCAAGGGAAACCGTTGTGTATGCCTGTAAGAAAAAGTCGATGGGTGTTTGTGTGCGTTTCTTGTGTATGTGTGTGTCGGGAAAACGTTTGGGAGTATGTTAGGGCAGTTCCAAGTGTTGATGGCTCTGCCGAGGCCCAGTGTGAGTGCTGTGTTGCGAGTGTGACAGTGTGTGTGTGTGTGTGTGTGTGTGTGTTTTCGGGTAACCATTGTGTATGCCTGTATGAAAAAGTCGATGGGTGTATTTGTGTGTTCTTGCGTATTGTGTTTCAGATCCACATTTGTGAGTGTGTGAGGGCAGTTCCAAGTCTTCATGAGTTTGCAGGATATCCAGTGTGAGTGTGTGTTGTGAGTGTGACAGTGTGTGTGCGTGTCTGTGTGTGTGTTTGCAGGAAACCAGTCTGTATGCCTATAAGAAAAATTCGATGGGTGTTTCTGTGTGTTTTTTCTGTATGTGTGTGTCGGGACCACATTTGTGAATATGTTAGGGCAGTTCCAAGTGTTGATGGCTCTGCTGGAGACCCAGTGAGAGTGCTGTGTTGTGAGTGTGACAGTGTGTGTGTGTCTGTGTGTGTGTGTGTGTTTGGGGGAACCCCACAGTGTATGCTTCTAAGAAAAAGTCGATTTGTGTTTGTGTGTGTTTCTTGTGTATGTGTGTGTCGAGACCACGTATGTGAGTATGTTGTGGCAGTTCCAAGTGCCAGTGTGAATGCTGTGTTGTGAGTGTGGCAGTGTGTGTTTCTGTGTGTGTTTGTGTTGGCGGGAAAACATTGTGTATGCCTGTAAGAATAAGTCGATGGATGTTTGTGTGAGTTTCATGTGTATGTGTGTGTCGCGACCACATTTGTCAATATTTTAAGGCAGTTCCAAGTGTTGATGGTTCTGCTGGATACCCATTGTGAGTGCTGTGTTGTAAGTGTGACTGTGTGTGTGTGTGTTCACGGGAAACCGTTGTGTATGCCTGTAAGAAAAAGTCGATGGGTGTTTGTGTGTGATTCTTGTGTATGTGTGTGTCGGTGAAACGTTTGTGAGTATGTTAGGGCAGTTCCAAGTGTTGATGGCTCTGCCGAGGTCCAGTGTGCGTACTGTGCTGTTAGTGTGACAGTGTGTGTGTGTGTGTGTGTGTGTGTTTGGGGAAACCCCACTCTGTCTCCCTGTAACAAAATGTTGATGGGTGTTTGTGTGTGTTTCTTCTGTATGTGTGTGTCGGGACCACGTTTGTTTGTATGTTAGGGCAGATTCAAGTGCCAGTGTGAATGCTGTGTTGTGAGTGTGATAGTGTGTGTGTGTGTGTGTGTTTGCGGAAACCATTGTGCATGACTGTAAGTAAAAGTCAATGGGAGTTTGTGTGTGTTTCTTGTGTATGTGTGTGTCGGGACCACGTTTGTGAGTATGTTAGGGCAGTTCCAACTGTTGATGGCTATGCCGGGGACCCAGTGTGAGTGCTGTGTTGTGCGTGTGATAGTGTCTGTGTGTGTGTGTGTGTGTGTTGCTGGATACCATTGTGTATGTCTGTAAGAAAAAGTCGTAGGGTGTTTTTGTGTGTTTCTTCTGCATGTGTGTTTCGGGACCACGTTTGTGAATATGTTAAGGTAATTCCAAGTGTTCATGGCTCTGCTGGAGATCCAATGTGAGTGCTCTGTCGTGAGTGTGCCTTTTGTGTGTGTGTGTGTGTGTGTGTGTGTTTGCAGGAAACCATTGTGTATGCCTGCAAGAAAAAGTCGATGGGTGTTTGTGTGTGTTATTTGTATATGTGTGTGTCAGGACCATGTTTGTGATTATGTTAAAGCAGTTCCAAGTGTTGACGGCTGTGTTGGAGACCCAGTGTGAGTGCTGTGTTGTGAGTGTGATAGTGTGTGTGTGTCTGTGTGTGTTTCCGAACCCCCTGTGTACGCCTGTAAGAAAAATTCCATGGGTGTTTGTGTGTGTTTCTTGTGTATGCGTGTGTCAGGAAAACGTTTGTGAGTATGTTAGGGCAGTTCCAAGTGTTGATGGCTCTGCCGAGGCCCAGTGTGAGTGCTGTGTTGCGAGTGTGACAGTGTGTGTGTGTGTGTGTGTGTGTGTTTTCGGGTTACCATTGTGTATGCCTGTATGAAAAAGTCGATGGGTGTATTTGTGTGTTCTTGCGTATTGTGTTTCAGATCCACATTTGTGAGTGTGTGAGGGCAGTTCCAAGTGTTCATGAGTTTGCTGGATATCCAGTGTGAGTGTGTGTTGTGAGTGTGACAGTGTGTGTGCGTGTCTGTGTGTGTGTTTGCAGGAAACCAGTCTGTATGCCTATAAGAAAAATTCGATGGGTGTTTGTGTGTGTTTCTTCTGTATGTGTGTGTCGGGACCACATTTGTGAATATGTTAGGGCAGTTCCAAGTGTTGATGGCTCTGCTGGAGACCCAGTGAGAGTGCTGTGTTGTGAGTGTGACAGTGTGTGTGTGTCTGTGTGTGTGTGTGTGTTTGGGGGAACCCCACAGTGTATGCTTCTAAGAAAAAGTCGATGGGTGTTTGTGTGTGTTTCTTGTGTATGTGTGTGTCGGGACCACGTATGAGAGTATTTTGTGGCAGTTCCAAGCGCCAGAGTGAATGCTGTGTTGTGAGTGTGGCAGTGTGTGTTTCTGTGTGTGTTTGTGTTGGCGGGAAAACATTGTGTATGCCTGTAAGAATAAGTCGATGGATGTTTGTGTGAGTTTCATGTGTATGTGTGTGTCGCGACCACATTTGTCAATATTTTAAGGCAGTTCCAAGTGTTGATGGTTCTGCTGGATACCCATTGTGAGTGGTGTGTTGTAAGTGTGACTGTGTGTGTGTGTGTTCAAGGGAAACCGTTGTGTATGCCTGTAAGAAAAAGTCGATGGGTGTTTGTGTGCGTTTCTTGTGTATGTGTGTGTCGGGAAAACGTTTGGGAGTATGTTAGGGCAGTTCCAAGTGTTGATGGCTCTGCCGAGGCCCAGTGTGAGTGCTGTGTTGCGAGTGTGACAGTGTGTGTGTGTGTGTGTGTGTGTGTTTTCGGGTAACCATTGTGTATGCCTGTATGAAAAAGTCGATGGGTGTATTTGTGTGTTCTTGCGTATTGTGTTTCAGATCCACATTTGTGAGTGTGTGAGGGCAGTTCCAAGTCTTCATGAGTTTGCAGGATATCCAGTGTGAGTGTGTGTTGTGAGTGTGACAGTGTGTGTGCGTGTCTGTGTGTGTGTTTGCAGGAAACCAGTCTGTATGCCTATAAGAAAAATTCGATGGGTGTTTCTGTGTGTTTTTTCTGTATGTGTGTGTCGGGACCACATTTGTGAATATGTTAGGGCAGTTCCAAGTGTTGATGGCTCTGCTGGAGACCCAGTGAGAGTGCTGTGTTGTGAGTGTGATAGTGTGTGTGTGTCTGTGTGTGTGTGTGTGTTTGGGGGAACCCCACAGTGTATGCTTCTAAGAAAAAGTCGATTTGTGTTTGTGTGTGTTTCTTGTGTATGTGTGTGTCGAGACCACGTATGTGAGTATGTTGTGGCAGTTCCAAGTGCCAGTGTGAATGCTGTGTTGTGAGTGTGGCAGTGTGTGTTTCTGTGTGTGTTTGTGTTGGCGGGAAAACATTGTGTATGCCTGTAAGAATAAGTCGATGGATGTTTGTGTGAGTTTCATGTGTATGTGTGTGTCGCGACCACATTTGTCAATATTTTAAGGCAGTTCCAAGTGTTGATGGTTCTGCTGGATACCCATTGTGAGTGCTGTGTTGTAAGTGTGACTGTGTGTGTGTGTGTTCACGGGAAACCGTTGTGTATGCCTGTAAGAAAAAGTCGATGGGTGTTTGTGTGTGATTCTTGTGTATGTGTGTGTCGGTGAAACGTTTGTGAGTATGTTAGGGCAGTTCCAAGTGTTGATGGCTCTGCCGAGGTCCAGTGTGCGTACTGTGCTGTTAGTGTGACAGTGTGTGTGTGTGTGTGTGTGTGTGTTTGGGGAAACCCCACTCTGTCTCCCTGTAACAAAATGTTGATGGGTGTTTGTGTGTGTTTCTTCTGTATGTGTGTGTCGGGACCACGTTTGTTTGTATGTTAGGGCAGATTCAAGTGCCAGTGTGAATGCTGTGTTGTGAGTGTGATAGTGTGTGTGTGTGTGTGTGTTTGCGGAAACCATTGTGCATGACTGTAAGTAAAAGTCAATGGGAGTTTGTGTGTGTTTCTTGTGTATGTGTGTGTCGGGACCACGTTTCTGAGTATGTTAGGGCAGTTCCAACTGTTGATGGCTATGCCGGGGACCCAGTGTGAGTGCTGTGTTGTGCGTGTGATAGTGTCTGTGTGTGTGTGTGTGTGTTTTGCTGGATACCATTGTGTATGTCTGTAAGAAAAAGTCGTAGGGTGTTTTTGTGTGTTTCTTCTGCATGTGTGTTTCGGGACCACGTTTGTGAATATGTTAAGGTAATTCCAAGTGTTCATGGCTCTGCTGGAGATCCAATGTGAGTGCTCTGTCGTGAGTGTGCCTTTTGTGTGTGTGTGTGTGTGTGTGTGTGTTTGCAGGAAACCATTGTGTATGCCTGCAAGAAAAAGTCGATGGGTGTTTGTGTGTGTTATTTGTATATGTGTGTGTCAGGACCATGTTTGTGATTATGTTAAAGCAGTTCCAAGTGTTGACGGCTGTGTTGGAGACCCAGTGTGAGTGCTGTGTTGTGAGTGTGATAGTGTGTGTGTGTCTGTGTGTGTTTCCGAACCCCCTGTGTACGCCTGTAAGAAAAATTCCATGGGTGTTTGTGTGTGTTTCTTGTGTATGCGTGTGTCAGGAAAACGTTTGTGAGTATGTTAGGGCAGTTCCAAGTGTTGATGGCTCTGCCGAGGCCCAGTGTGAGTGCTGTGTTGCGAGTGTGACAGTGTGTGTGTGTGTGTGTGTGTGTGTTTTCGGGTTACCATTGTGTATGCCTGTATGAAAAAGTCGATGGGTGTATTTGTGTGTTCTTGCGTATTGTGTTTCAGATCCACATTTGTGAGTGTGTGAGGGCAGTTCCAAGTGTTCATGAGTTTGCTGGATATCCAGTGTGAGTGTGTGTTGTGAGTGTGACAGTGTGTGTGCGTGTCTGTGTGTGTGTTTGCAGGAAACCAGTCTGTATGCCTATAAGAAAAATTCGATGGGTGTTTGTGTGTGTTTCTTCTGTATGTGTGTGTCGGGACCACATTTGTGAATATGTTAGGGCAGTTCCAAGTGTTGATGGCTCTGCTGGAGACCCAGTGAGAGTGCTGTGTTGTGAGTGTGACAGTGTGTGTGTGTCTGTGTGTGTGTGTGTGTTTGGGGGAACCCCACAGTGTATGCTTCTAAGAAAAAGTCGATGGGTGTTTGTGTGTGTTTCTTGTGTATGTGTGTGTCGGGACCACGTATGAGAGTATTTTGTGGCAGTTCCAAGCGCCAGAGTGAATGCTGTGTTGTGAGTGTGGCAGTGTGTGTTTCTGTGTGTGTTTGTGTTGGCGGGAAAACATTGTGTATGCCTGTAAGAATAAGTCGATGGATGTTTGTGTGAGTTTCATGTGTATGTGTGTGTCGCGACCACATTTGTCAATATTTTAAGGCAGTTCCAAGTGTTGATGGTTCTGCTGGATACCCATTGTGAGTGGTGTGTTGTAAGTGTGACTGTGTGTGTGTGTGTTCAAGGGAAACCGTTGTGTATGCCTGTAAGAAAAAGTCGATGGGTGTTTGTGTGCGTTTCTTGTGTATGTGTGTGTCGGGAAAACGTTTGGGAGTATGTTAGGGCAGTTCCAAGTGTTGATGGCTCTGCCGAGGCCCAGTGTGAGTGCTGTGTTGCGAGTGTGACAGTGTGTGTGTGTGTGTGTGTGTGTTTTCGGGTAACCATTGTGTATGCCTGTATGAAAAAGTCGATGGGTGTATTTGTGTGTTCTTGCGTATTGTGTTTCAGATCCACATTTGTGAGTGTGTGAGGGCAGTTCCAAGTCTTCATGAGTTTGCAGGATATCCAGTGTGAGTGTGTGTTGTGAGTGTGACAGTGTGTGTGCGTGTCTGTGTGTGTGTTTGCAGGAAACCAGTCTGTATGCCTATAAGAAAAATTCGATGGGTGTTTGTGTGTGTTTTTTCTGTATGTGTGTGTCGGGACCACATTTGTGAATATGTTAGGGCAGTTCCAAGTGTTGATGGCTCTGCTGGAGACCCAGTGAGAGTGCTGTGTTGTGAGTGTGATAGTGTGTGTGTGTCTGTGTGTGTGTGTGTGTTTGGGGGAACCCCACAGTGTATGCTTCTAAGAAAAAGTCGATGGGTGTTTGTGTGTGTTTCTTGTGTATGTGTGTGTCGAGACCACGTATGTGAGTATGTTGTGGCAGTTCCAAGTGCCAGTGTGAATGCTGTGTTGTGAGTGTGGCAGTGTGTGTTTCTGTGTGTGTTTGTGTTGGCGGGAAAACATTGTGTATGCCTGTAAGAATAAGTCGATGGATGTTTGTGTGAGTTTCATGTGTATGTGTGTGTCGCGACCACATTTGTCAATATTTTAAGGCAGTTCCAAGTGTTGATGGTTCTGCTGGATACCCATTGTGAGTGCTGTGTTGTAAGTGTGACTGTGTGTGTGTGTGTTCACGGGAAACCGTTGTGTATGCCTGTAAGAAAAAGTCGATGGGTGTTTGTGTGTGATTCTTGTGTATGTGTGTGTCGGTGAAACGTTTGTGAGTATGTTAGGGCAGTTCCAAGTGTTGATGGCTCTGCCGAGGTCCAGTGTGCGTACTGTGCTGTTAGTGTGACAGTGTGTGTGTGTGTGTGTGTGTGTGTTTGGGGAAACCCCACTCTGTCTCCCTGTAACAAAATGTTGATGGGTGTTTGTGTGTGTTTCTTCTGTATGTGTGTGTCGGGACCACGTTTGTTTGTATGTTAGGGCAGATTCAAGTGCCAGTGTGAATGCTGTGTTGTGAGTGTGATAGTGTGTGTGTGTGTGTTTGCGGAAACCATTGTGCATGACTGTAAGTAAAAGTCAATGGGAGTTTGTGTGTGTTTCTTGTGTATGTGTGTGTCGGGACCATGTTTGTGAGTATGTTAGGGCAGTTCCAACTGTTGATGGCTATGCCGGGGACCCAGTGTGAGTGCTGTGTTGTGCGTGTGATAGTGTCTGTGTGTGTGTGTGTGTGTTTTGCTGGATACCATTGTGTATGTCTGTAAGAAAAAGTCGTAGGGTGTTTTTGTGTGTTTCTTCTGCATGTGTGTTTCGGGACCACGTTTGTGAATATGTTAAGGTAATTCCAAGTGTTCATGGCTCTGCTGGAGATCCAATGTGAGTGCTCTGTCGTGAGTGTGCCTTTTGTGTGTGTGTGTGTGTGTGTGTTTGCAGGAAACCATTGTGTATGCCTGCAAGAAAAAGTCGATGGGTGTTTGTGTGTGTTATTTGTATATGTGTGTGTCAGGACCATGTTTGTGATTATGTTAAAGCAGTTCCAAGTGTTGACGGCTGTGTTGGAGACCCAGTGTGAGTGCTGTGTTGTGAGTGTGATAGTGTGTGTGTGTCTGTGTGTGTTTCCGAACCCCCTGTGTACGCCTGTAAGAAAAATTCCATGGGTGTTTGTGTGTGTTTCTTGTGTATGCGTGTGTCAGGAAAACGTTTGTGAGTATGTTAGGGCAGTTCCAAGTGTTGATGGCTCTGCCGAGGCCCAGTGTGAGTGCTGTGTTGCGAGTGTGACAGTGTGTGTGTGTGTGTGTGTGTGTGTGTGTTTTCGGGTTACCATTGTGTATGCCTGTATGAAAAAGTCGATGGGTGTATTTGTGTGTTCTTGCGTATTGTGTTTCAGATCCACATTTGTGAGTGTGTGAGGGCAGTTCCAAGTGTTCATGAGTTTGCTGGATATCCAGTGTGAGTGTGTGTTGTGAGTGTGACAGTGTGTGTGCGTGTCTGTGTGTGTGTTTGCAGGAAACCAGTCTGTATGCCTATAAGAAAAATTCGATGGGTGTTTGTGTGTGTTTCTTCTGTATGTGTGTGTCGGGACCACATTTGTGAATATGTTAGGGCAGTTCCAAGTGTTGATGGCTCTGCTGGAGACCCAGTGAGAGTGCTGTGTTGTGAGTGTGACAGTGTGTGTGTGTCTGTGTGTGTGTGTGTGTTTGGGGGAACCCCACAGTGTATGCTTCTAAGAAAAAGTCGATGGGTGTTTGTGTGTGTTTCTTGTGTATGTGTGTGTCGGGACCACGTATGAGAGTATTTTGTGGCAGTTCCAAGCGCCAGAGTGAATGCTGTGTTGTGAGTGTGGCAGTGTGTGTTTCTGTGTGTGTTTGTGTTGGCGGGAAAACATTGTGTATGCCTGTAAGAATAAGTCGATGGATGTTTGTGTGAGTTTCATGTGTATGTGTGTGTCGCGACCACATTTGTCAATATTTTAAGGCAGTTCCAAGTGTTGATGGTTCTGCTGGATACCCATTGTGAGTGGTGTGTTGTAAGTGTGACTGTGTGTGTGTGTGTTCAAGGGAAACCGTTGTGTATGCCTGTAAGAAAAAGTCGATGGGTGATTGTGTGCGTTTCTTGTGTATGTGTGTGTCGGGAAAACGTTTGGGAGTATGTTAGGGCAGTTCCAAGTGTTGATGGCTCTGCCGAGGCCCAGTGTGAGTGCTGTGTTGCGAGTGTGACAGTGTGTGTGTGTGTGTGTGTGTGTTTTCGGGTAACCATTGTGTATGCCTGTATGAAAAAGTCGATGGGTGTATTTGTGTGTTCTTGCGTATTGTGTTTCAGATCCACATTTGTGAGTGTGTGAGGGCAGTTCCAAGTCTTCATGAGTTTGCAGGATATCCAGTGTGAGTGTGTGTTGTGAGTGTGACAGTGTGTGTGCGTGTCTGTGTGTGTGTTTGCAGGAAACCAGTCTGTATGCCTATAAGAAAAATTCGATGGGTGTTTGTGTGTGTTTTTTCTGTATGTGTGTGTCGGGACCACATTTGTGAATATGTTAGGGCAGTTCCAAGTGTTGATGGCTCTGCTGGAGACCCAGTGAGAGTGCTGTGTTGTGAGTGTGATAGTGTGTGTGTGTCTGTGTGTGTGTGTGTGTGTTTGGGGGAACCCCACAGTGTATGCTTCTAAGAAAAAGTCGATGGGTGTTTGTGTGTGTTTCTTGTGTATGTGTGTGTCGAGACCACGTATGTGAGTATGTTGTGGCAGTTCCAAGTGCCAGTGTGAATGCTGTGTTGTGAGTGTGGCAGTGTGTGTTTCTGTGTGTGTTTGTGTTGGCGGGAAAACATTGTGTATGCCTGTAAGAATAAGTCGATGGATGTTTGTGTGAGTTTCATGTGTATGTGTGTGTCGCGACCACATTTGTCAATATTTTAAGGCAGTTCCAAGTGTTGATGGTTCTGCTGGATACCCATTGTGAGTGGTGTGTTGTAAGTGTGACTGTGTGTGTGTGTGTTCACGGGAAACCGTTGTGTATGCCTGTAAGAAAAAGTCGATGGGTGTTTGTGTGTGATTCTTGTGTATGTGTGTGTCGGTGAAACGTTTGTGAGTATGTTAGGGCAGTTCCAAGTGTTGATGGCTCTGCCGAGGTCCAGTGTGCGTACTGTGCTGTTAGTGTGACAGTGTGTGTGTGTGTGTGTGTGTGTTTGGGGAAACCCCACTCTGTCTCCCTGTAACAAAATGTTGATGGGTGTTTGTGTGTGTTTCTTCTGTATGTGTGTGTCGGGACCACGTTTGTTTGTATGTTAGGGCAGATTCAAGTGCCAGTGTGAATGCTGTGTTGTGAGTGTGATAGTGTGTGTGTGTGTGTGTGTTTGCGGAAACCATTGTGCATGACTGTAAGTAAAAGTCAATGGGAGTTTGTGTGTGTTTCTTGTGTATGTGTGTGTCGGGACCACGTTTCTGAGTATGTTAGGGCAGTTCCAACTGTTGATGGCTATGCCGGGGACCCAGTGTGAGTGCTGTGTTGTGCGTGTGATAGTGTCTGTGTGTGTGTGTGTGTGTTTTGCTGGATACCATTGTGTATGTCTGTAAGAAAAAGTCGTAGGGTGTTTTTGTGTGTTTCTTCTGCATGTGTGTTTCGGGACCACGTTTGTGAATATGTTAAGGTAATTCCAAGTGTTCATGGCTCTGCTGGAGATCCAATGTGAGTGCTCTGTCGTGAGTGTGCCTTTTGTGTGTGTGTGTGTGTGTGTGTGTGTGTGTGTGTGTTTGCAGGAAACCATTGTGTATGCCTGCAAGAAAAAGTCGATGGGTGTTTGTGTGTGTTATTTGTATATGTGTGTGTCAGGACCATGTTTGTGATTATGTTAAAGCAGTTCCAAGTGTTGACGGCTGTGTTGGAGACCCAGTGTGAGTGCTGTGTTGTGAGTGTGATAGTGTGTGTGTGTCTGTGTGTGTTTCCGAACCCCCTGTGTACGCCTGTAAGAAAAATTCCATGGGTGTTTGTGTGTGTTTCTTGTGTATGCGTGTGTCAGGAAAACGTTTGTGAGTATGTTAGGGCAGTTCCAAGTGTTGATGGCTCTGCCGAGGCCCAGTGTGAGTGCTGTGTTGCGAGTGTGACAGTGTGTGTGTGTGTGTGTGTGTGTGTGTGTGTGTTTTCGGGTTACCATTGTGTATGCCTGTATGAAAAAGTCGATGGGTGTATTTGTGTGTTCTTGCGTATTGTGTTTCAGATCCACATTTGTGAGTGTGTGAGGGCAGTTCCAAGTGTTCATGAGTTTGCTGGATATCCAGTGTGAGTGTGTGTTGTGAGTGTGACAGTGTGTGTGCGTGTCTGTGTGTGTGTTTGCAGGAAACCAGTCTGTATGCCTATAAGAAAAATTCGATGGGTGTTTGTGTGTGTTTCTTCTGTATGTGTGTGTCGGGACCACATTTGTGAATATGTTAGGGCAGTTCCAAGTGTTGATGGCTCTGCTGGAGACCCAGTGAGAGTGCTGTGTTGTGAGTGTGACAGTGTGTGTGTGTCTGTGTGTGTGTGTGTGTTTGGGGGAACCCCACAGTGTATGCTTCTAAGAAAAAGTCGATGGGTGTTTGTGTGTGTTTCTTGTGTATGTGTGTGTCGGGACCACGTATGAGAGTATTTTGTGGCAGTTCCAAGCGCCAGAGTGAATGCTGTGTTGTGAGTGTGGCAGTGTGTGTTTCTGTGTGTGTTTGTGTTGGCGGGAAAACATTGTGTATGCCTGTAAGAATAAGTCGATGGATGTTTGTGTGAGTTTCATGTGTATGTGTGTGTCGCGACCACATTTGTCAATATTTTAAGGCAGTTCCAAGTGTTGATGGTTCTGCTGGATACCCATTGTGAGTGGTGTGTTGTAAGTGTGACTGTGTGTGTGTGTGTTCAAGGGAAACCGTTGTGTATGCCTGTAAGAAAAAGTCGATGGGTGTTTGTGTGCGTTTCTTGTGTATGTGTGTGTCGGGAAAACGTTTGGGAGTATGTTAGGGCAGTTCCAAGTGTTGATGGCTCTGCCGAGGCCCAGTGTGAGTGCTGTGTTGCGAGTGTGACAGTGTGTGTGTGTGTGTGTGTGTGTTTTCGGGTAACCATTGTGTATGCCTGTATGAAAAAGTCGATGGGTGTATTTGTGTGTTCTTGCGTATTGTGTTTCAGATCCACATTTGTGAGTGTGTGAGGGCAGTTCCAAGTGTTCATGAGTTTGCAGGATATCCAGTGTGAGTGTGTGTTGTGAGTGTGACAGTGTGTGTGCGTGTCTGTGTGTGTGTTTGCAGGAAACCAGTCTGTATGCCTATAAGAAAAATTCGATGGGTGTTTGTGTGTGTTTTTTCTGTATGTGTGTGTCGGGACCACATTTGTGAATATGTTAGGGCAGTTCCAAGTGTTGATGGCTCTGCTGGAGACCCAGTGAGAGTGCTGTGTTGTGAGTGTGATAGTGTGTGTGTGTCTGTGTGTGTGTGTGTGTTTGGGGGAACCCCACAGTGTATGCTTCTAAGAAAAAGTCGATTTGTGTTTGTGTGTGTTTCTTGTGTATGTGTGTGTCGAGACCACGTATGTGAGTATGTTGTGGCAGTTCCAAGTGCCAGTGTGAATGCTGTGTTGTGAGTGTGGCAGTGTGTGTTTCTGTGTGTGTTTGTGTTGGCGGGAAAACATTGTGTATGCCTGTAAGAATAAGTCGATGGATGTTTGTGTGAGTTTCATGTGTATGTGTGTGTCGCGACCACATTTGTCAATATTTTAAGGCAGTTCCAAGTGTTGATGGTTCTGCTGGATACCCATTGTGAGTGCTGTGTTGTAAGTGTGACTGTGTGTGTGTGTGTTCACGGGAAACCGTTGTGTATGCCTGTAAGAAAAAGTCGATGGGTGTTTGTGTGTGATTCTTGTGTATGTGTGTGTCGGTGAAACGTTTGTGAGTATGTTAGGGCAGTTCCAAGTGTTGATGGCTCTGCCGAGGTCCAGTGTGCGTACTGTGCTGTTAGTGTGACAGTGTGTGTGTGTGTGTGTGTGTGTGTTTGGGGAAACCCCACTCTGTCTCCCTGTAACAAAATGTTGATGGGTGTTTGTGTGTGTTTCTTCTGTATGTGTGTGTCGGGACCACGTTTGTTTGTATGTTAGGGCAGATTCAAGTGCCAGTGTGAATGCTGTGTTGTGAGTGTGATAGTGTGTGTGTGTGTGTGTGTTTGCGGAAACCATTGTGCATGACTGTAAGTAAAAGTCAATGGGAGTTTGTGTGTGTTTCTTGTGTATGTGTGTGTCGGGACCACGTTTGTGAGTATGTTAGGGCAGTTCCAACTGTTGATGGCTATGCCGGGGACCCAGTGTGAGTGCTGTGTTGTGCGTGTGATAGTGTCTGTGTGTGTGTGTGTGTGTTTTGCTGGATACCATTGTGTATGTCTGTAAGAAAAAGTCGTAGGGTGTTTTTGTGTGTTTCTTCTGCATGTGTGTTTCGGGACCACGTTTGTGAATATGTTAAGGTAATTCCAAGTGTTCATGGCTCTGCTGGAGATCCAATGTGAGTGCTCTGTCGTGAGTGTGCCTTTTGTGTGTGTGTGTGTGTGTGTGTGTGTTTGCAGGAAACCATTGTGTATGCCTGCAAGAAAAAGTCGATGGGTGTTTGTGTGTGTTATTTGTATATGTGTGTGTCAGGACCATGTTTGTGATTATGTTAAAGCAGTTCCAAGTGTTGACGGCTGTGTTGGAGACCCAGTGTGAGTGCTGTGTTGTGAGTGTGATAGTGTGTGTGTGTCTGTGTGTGTTTCCGAACCCCCTGTGTACGCCTGTAAGAAAAATTCCATGGGTGTTTGTGTGTGTTTCTTGTGTATGCGTGTGTCAGGAAAACGTTTGTGAGTATGTTAGGGCAGTTCCAAGTGTTGATGGCTCTGCCGAGGCCCAGTGTGAGTGCTGTGTTGCGAGTGTGACAGTGTGTGTGTGTGTGTGTGTGTGTGTGTTTTCGGGTTACCATTGTGTATGCCTGTATGAAAAAGTCGATGGGTGTATTTGTGTGTTCTTGCGTATTGTGTTTCAGATCCACATTTGTGAGTGTGTGAGGGCAGTTCCAAGTGTTCATGAGTTTGCTGGATATCCAGTGTGAGTGTGTGTTGTGAGTGTGACAGTGTGTGTGCGTGTCTGTGTGTGTGTTTGCAGGAAACCAGTCTGTATGCCTATAAGAAAAATTCGATGGGTGTTTGTGTGTGTTTCTTCTGTATGTGTGTGTCGGGACCACATTTGTGAATATGTTAGGGCAGTTCCAAGTGTTGATGGCTCTGCTGGAGACCCAGTGAGAGTGCTGTGTTGTGAGTGTGACAGTGTGTGTGTGTCTGTGTGTGTGTGTGTGTTTGGGGGAACCCCACAGTGTATGCTTCTAAGAAAAAGTCGATGGGTGTTTGTGTGTGTTTCTTGTGTATGTGTGTGTCGGGACCACGTATGAGAGTATTTTGTGGCAGTTCCAAGCGCCAGAGTGAATGCTGTGTTGTGAGTGTGGCAGTGTGTGTTTCTGTGTGTGTTTGTGTTGGCGGGAAAACATTGTGTATGCCTGTAAGAATAAGTCGATGGATGTTTGTGTGAGTTTCATGTGTATGTGTGTGTCGCGACCACATTTGTCAATATTTTAAGGCAGTTCCAAGTGTTGATGGTTCTGCTGGATACCCATTGTGAGTGGTGTGTTGTAAGTGTGACTGTGTGTGTGTGTGTTCAAGGGAAACCGTTGTGTATGCCTGTAAGAAAAAGTCGATGGGTGTTTGTGTGCGTTTCTTGTGTATGTGTGTGTCGGGAAAACGTTTGGGAGTATGTTAGGGCAGTTCCAAGTGTTGATGGCTCTGCCGAGGCCCAGTGTGAGTGCTGTGTTGCGAGTGTGACAGTGTGTGTGTGTGTGTGTGTGTGTGTTTTCGGGTAACCATTGTGTATGCCTGTATGAAAAAGTCGATGGGTGTATTTGTGTGTTCTTGCGTATTGTGTTTCAGATCCACATTTGTGAGTGTGTGAGGGCAGTTCCAAGTGTTCATGAGTTTGCAGGATATCCAGTGTGAGTGTGTGTTGTGAGTGTGACAGTGTGTGTGCGTGTCTGTGTGTGTGTTTGCAGGAAACCAGTCTGTATGCCTATAAGAAAAATTCGATGGGTGTTTGTGTGTGTTTTTTCTGTATGTGTGTGTCGGGACCACATTTGTGAATATGTTAGGGCAGTTCCAAGTGTTGATGGCTCTGCTGGAGACCCAGTGAGAGTGCTGTGTTGTGAGTGTGATAGTGTGTGTGTGTCTGTGTGTGTGTGTGTGTTTGGGGGAACCCCACAGTGTATGCTTCTAAGAAAAAGTCGATGGGTGTTTGTGTGTGTTTCTTGTGTATGTGTGTGTCGAGACCACGTATGTGAGTATGTTGTGGCAGTTCCAAGTGCCAGTGTGAATGCTGTGTTGTGAGTGTGGCAGTGTGTGTTTCTGTGTGTGTTTGTGTTGGCGGGAAAACATTGTGTATGCCTGTAAGAATAAGTCGATGGATGTTTGTGTGAGTTTCATGTGTATGTGTGTGTCGCGACCACATTTGTCAAGATTTTAAGGCAGTTCCAAGTGTTGATGGTTCTGCTGGATACCCATTGTGAGTGGTGTGTTGTAAGTGTGACTGTGTGTGTGTGTGTTCACGGGAAACCGTTGTGTATGCCTGTAAGAAAAAGTCGATGGGTGTTTGTGTGTGATTCTTGTGTATGTGTGTGTCGGTGAAACGTTTGTGAGTATGTTAGGGCAGTTCCAAGTGTTGATGGCTCTGCCGAGGTCCAGTGTGCGTACTGTGCTGTTAGTGTGACAGTGTGTGTGTGTGTGTGTGTGTGTGTTTGGGGAAACCCCACTCTGTCTCCCTGTAACAAAATGTTGATGGGTGTTTGTGTGTGTTTCTTCTGTATGTGTGTGTCGGGACCACGTTTGTTTGTATGTTAGGGCAGATTCAAGTGCCAGTGTGAATGCTGTGTTGTGAGTGTGATAGTGTGTGTGTGTGTGTGTGTGTTTGCGGAAACCATTGTGCATGACTGTAAGTAAAAGTCAATGGGAGTTTGTGTGTGTTTCTTGTGTATGTGTTTCGGGACCACGTTTGTGAGTATGTTAGGGCAGTTCCAACTGTTGATGGCTATGCCGGGGACCCAGTGTGAGTGCTGTGTTGTGCGTGTGATAGTGTCTGTGTGTGTGTGTGTGTGTTTTGCTGGATACCATTGTGTATGTCTGTAAGAAAAAGTCGTAGGGTGTTTTTGTGTGTTTCTTCTGCATGTGTGTTTCGGGACCACGTTTGTGAATATGTTAAGGTAATTCCAAGTGTTCATGGCTCTGCTGGAGATCCAATGTGAGTGCTCTGTCGTGAGTGTGCCTTTTGTGTGTGTGTGTGTGTGTGTGTGTTTGCAGGAAACCATTGTGTATGCCTGCAAGAAAAAGTCGATGGGTGTTTGTGTGTGTTATTTGTATATGTGTGTGTCAGGACCATGTTTGTGATTATGTTAAAGCAGTTCCAAGTGATTACGGCTGTGTTGGAGACCCAGTGTGAGTGCTGTGTTGTGAGTGTGATAGTGTGTGTGTGTCTGTGTGTGTTTCCGAACCCCCTGTGTACGCCTGTAAGAAAAATTCCATGGGTGTTTGTGTGTGTTTCTTGTGTATGCGTGTGTCAGGAAAACGTTTGTGAGTATGTTAGGGCAGTTCCAAGTGTTGATGGCTCTGCCGAGGCCCAGTGTGAGTGCTGTGTTGCGAGTGTGACAGTGTGTGTGTGTGTGTGTGTGTGTGTGTGTGTGTGTTTTCGGGTTACCATTGTGTATGCCTGTATGAAAAAGTCGATGGGTGTATTTGTGTGTTCTTGCGTATTGTGTTTCAGATCCACATTTGTGAGTGTGTGAGGGCAGTTCCAAGTGTTCATGAGTTTGCTGGATATCCAGTGTGAGTGTGTGTTGTGAGTGTGACAGTGTGTGTGCGTGTCTGTGTGTGTGTTTGCAGGAAACCAGTCTGTATGCCTATAAGAAAAATTCGATGGGTGTTTGTGTGTGTTTCTTCTGTATGTGTGTGTCGGGACCACATTTGTGAATATGTTAGGGCAGTTCCAAGTGTTGATGGCTCTGCTGGAGACCCAGTGAGAGTGCTGTGTTGTGAGTGTGACAGTGTGTGTGTGTCTGTGTGTGTGTGTGTGTTTGGGGGAACCCCACAGTGTATGCTTCTAAGAAAAAGTCGATGGGTGTTTGTGTGTGTTTCTTGTGTATGTGTGTGTCGAGACCACGTATGTGAGTATGTTGTGGCAGTTCCAAGCGCCAGAGTGAATGCTGTGTTGTGAGTGTGGCAGTGTGTGTTTCTGTGTGTGTTTGTGTTGGCGGGAAAACATTGTGTATGCCTGTAAGAATAAGTCGATGGATGTTTGTGTGAGTTTCATGTGTATGTGTGTGTCGCGACCACATTTGTCAATATTTTAAGGCAGTTCCAAGTGTTGATGGTTCTGCTGGATACCCATTGTGAGTGGTGTGTTGTAAGTGTGACTGTGTGTGTGTGTGTTCAAGGGAAACCGTTGTGTATGCCTGTAAGAAAAAGTCGATGGGTGTTTGTGTGCGTTTCTTGTGTATGTGTGTGTCGGGAAAACGTTTGGGAGTATGTTAGGGCAGTTCCAAGTGTTGATGGCTCTGCCGAGGCCCAGTGTGAGTGCTGTGTTGCGAGTGTGACAGTGTGTGTGTGTGTGTGTGTGTGTGTTTTCGGGTAACCATTGTGTATGCCTGTATGAAAAAGTCGATGGGTGTATTTGTGTGTTCTTGCGTATTGTGTTTCAGATCCACATTTGTGAGTGTGTGAGGGCAGTTCCAAGTCTTCATGAGTTTGCAGGATATCCAGTGTGAGTGTGTGTTGTGAGTGTGACAGTGTGTGTGCGTGTCTGTGTGTGTGTTTGCAGGAAACCAGTCTGTATGCCTATAAGAAAAATTCGATGGGTGTTTCTGTGTGTTTTTTCTGTATGTGTGTGTCGGGACCACATTTGTGAATATGTTAGGGCAGTTCCAAGTGTTGATGGCTCTGCTGGAGACCCAGTGAGAGTGCTGTGTTGTGAGTGTGATAGTGTGTGTGTGTCTGTGTGTGTGTGTGTGTTTGGGGGAACCCCACAGTGTATGCTTCTAAGAAAATGTCGATGGGTGTTTGTGTGTGTTTCTTGTGTATGTGTGTGTCGAGACCACGTATGTGAGTATGTTGTGGCAGTTCCAAGTGCCAGTGTGAATGCTGTGTTGTGAGTGTGGCAGTGTGTGTTTCTGTGTGTGTTTGTGTTGGCGGGAAAACATTGTGTATGCCTGTAAGAATAAGTCGATGGATGTTTGTGTGAGTTTCATGTGTATGTGTGTGTCGCGACCACATTTGTCAATATTTTAAGGCAGTTCCAAGTGTTGATGGTTCTGCTGGATACCCATTGTGAGTGCTGTGTTGTAAGTGTGACTGTGTGTGTGTGTGTTCACGGGCAACCGTTGTGTATGCCTGTAAGAAAAAGTCGATGGGTGTTTGTGTGTGATTCTTGTGTATGTGTGTGTCGGTGAAACGTTTGTGAGTATGTTAGGGCATTTCCAAGTGTTGATGGCTCTGCCGAGGTCCAGTGTGCGTACTGTGCTGTTAGTGTGACAGTGTGTGTGTGTGTGTGTGTTTGGGGAAACCCCACTCTGTCTCCCTGTAACAAAATGTTGATGGGTGTTTGTGTGTGTTTCTTCTGTATGTGTGTGTCGGGACCACGTTTGTTTGTATGTTAGGGCAGATTCAAGTGCCAGTGTGAATGCTGTGTTGTGAGTGTGATAGTGTGTGTGTGTGTGTGTTTGCGGAAACTATTGTGCATGACTGTAAGTAAAAGTCAATGGGAGTTTGTGTGTGTTTCTTGTGTATGTGTGTGTCGGGACCACGTTTGTGAGTATGTTAGGGCAGTTCCAACTGTTGATGGCTATGCCGGGGACCCAGTGTGAGTGCTGTGTTGTGCGTGTGATAGTGTCTGTGTGTGTGTGTGTGTGTTTTGCTGGATACCATTGTGTATGTCTGTAAGAAAAAGTCGTAGGGTGTTTTTGTGTGTTTCTTCTGCATGTGTGTTTCGGGACCACGTTTGTGAATATGTTAAGGTAATTCCAAGTGTTCATGGCTCTGCTGGAGATCCAATGTGAGTGCTCTGTCGTGAGTGTGCCTTTTGTGTGTGTGTGTGTGTGTGTGTGTGTGTGTTTGCAGGAAACCATTGTGTATGCCTGCAAGAAAAAGTCGATGGGTGTTTGTGTGTGTTATTTGTATATGTGTGTGTCAGGACCATGTTTGTGATTATGTTAAAGCAGTTCCAAGTGTTGACGGCTGTGTTGGAGACCCAGTGTGAGTGCTGTGTTGTGAGTGTGATAGTGTGTGTGTGTCTGTGTGTGTTTCCGAACCCCCTGTGTACGCCTGTAAGAAAAATTCCATGGGTGTTTGTGTGTGTTTCTTGTGTATGCGTGTGTCAGGAAAACGTTTGTGAGTATGTTAGGGCAGTTCCAAGTGTTGATGGCTCTGCCGAGGCCCAGTGTGAGTGCTGTGTTGCGAGTGTGACAGTGTGTGTGTGTGTGTGTGTGTGTGTGTTTTCGGGTTACCATTGTGTATGCCTGTATGAAAAAGTCGATGGGTGTATTTGTGTGTTCTTGCGTATTGTGTTTCAGATCCACATTTGTGAGTGTGTGAGGGCAGTTCCAAGTGTTCATGAGTTTGCTGGATATCCAGTGTGAGTGTGTGTTGTGAGTGTGACAGTGTGTGTGCGTGTCTGTGTGTGTGTTTGCAGGAAACCAGTCTGTATGCCTATAAGAAAAATTCGATGGGTGTTTGTGTGTGTTTCTTCTGTATGTGTGTGTCGGGACCACATTTGTGAATATGTTAGGGCAGTTCCAAGTGTTGATGGCTCTGCTGGAGACCCAGTGAGAGTGCTGTGTTGTGAGTGTGACAGTGTGTGTGTGTCTGTGTGTGTGTGTGTGTTTGGGGGAACCCCACAGTGTATGCTTCTAAGAAAAAGTCGATGGGTGTTTGTGTGTGTTTCTTGTGTATGTGTGTGTCGGGACCACGTATGAGAGTATTTTGTGGCAGTTCCAAGCGCCAGAGTGAATGCTGTGTTGTGAGTGTGGCAGTGTGTGTTTCTGTGTGTGTTTGTGTTGGCGGGAAAACATTGTGTATGCCTGTAAGAATAAGTCGATGGATGTTTGTGTGAGTTTCATGTGTATGTGTGTGTCGCGACCACATTTGTCAATATTTTAAGGCAGTTCCAAGTGTTGATGGTTCTGCTGGATACCCATTGTGAGTGGTGTGTTGTAAGTGTGACTGTGTGTGTGTGTCTTCAAGGGAAACCGTTGTGTATGCCTGTAAGAAAAAGTCGATGGGTGTTTGTGTGCGTTTCTTGTGTATGTGTGTGTCGGGAAAACGTTTGGGAGTATGTTAGGGCAGTTCCAAGTGTTGATGGCTCTGCCGAGGCCCAGTGTGAGTGCTGTGTTGCGAGTGTGACAGTGTGTGTGTGTGTGTGTGTGTGTTTTCGGGTAACCATTGTGTATGCCTGTATGAAAAAGTCGATGGGTGTATTTGTGTGTTCTTGCGTATTGTGTTTCAGATCCACATTTGTGAGTGTGTGAGGGCAGTTCCAAGTCTTCATGAGTTTGCAGGATATCCAGTGTGAGTGTGTGTTGTGAGTGTGACAGTGTGTGTGCGTGTCTGTGTGTGTGTTTGCAGGAAACCAGTCTGTATGCCTATAAGAAAAATTCGATGGGTGTTTGTGTGTGTTTTTTCTGTATGTGTGTGTCGGGACCACATTTGTGAATATGTTAGGGCAGTTCCAAGTGTTGATGGCTCTGCTGGAGACCCAGTGAGAGTGCTGTGTTGTGAGTGTGATAGTGTGTGTGTGTCTGTGTGTGTGTGTGTGTTTGGGGGAACCCCACAGTGTATGCTTCTAAGAAAAAGTCGATGGGTGTTTGTGTGTGTTTCTTGTGTATGTGTGTGTCGAGACCACGTATGTGAGTATGTTGTGGCAGTTCCAAGTGCCAGTGTGAATGCTGTGTTGTGAGTGTGGCAGTGTGTGTTTCTGTGTGTGTTTGTGTTGGCAGGAAAACATTGTGTATGCCTGTAAGAATAAGTCGATGGATGTTTGTGTGAGTTTCATGTGTATGTGTGTGTCGCGACCACATTTGTCAATATTTTAAGGCAGTTCCAAGTGTTGATGGTTCTGCTGGATACCCATTGTGAGTGCTGTGTTGTAAGTGTGACTGTGTGTGTGTGTGTTCACGGGAAACCGTTGTGTATGCCTGTAAGAAAAAGTCGATGGGTGTTTGTGTGTGATTCTTGTGTATGTGTGTGTCGGTGAAACGTTTGTGAGTATGTTAGGGCAGTTCCAAGTGTTGATGGCTCTGCCGAGGTCCAGTGTGCGTACTGTGCTGTTAGTGTGACAGTGTGTGTGTGTGTGTGTGTTTGGGGAAACCCCACTCTGTCTCCCTGTAACAAAATGTTGATGGGTGTTTGTGTGTGTTTCTTCTGTATGTGTGTGTCGGGACCACGTTTGTTTGTATGTTAGGGCAGATTCAAGTGCCAGTGTGAATGCTGTGTTGTGAGTGTGATAGTGTGTGTGTGTGTGTGTGTGTTTGCGGAAACCATTGTGCATGACTGTAAGTAAAAGTCAATGGGAGTTTGTGTGTGTTTCTTGTGTATGTGTGTGTCGGGACCACGTTTGTGAGTATGTTAGGGCAGTTCCAACTGTTGATGGCTATGCCGGGGACCCAGTGTGAGTGCTGTGTTGTGCGTGTGATAGTGTCTGTGTGTGTGTGTGTGTGTTTTGCTGGATACCATTGTGTATGTCTGTAAGAAAAAGTCGTAGGGTGTTTTTGTGTGTTTCTTCTGCATGTGTGTTTCGGGACCACGTTTGTGAATATGTTAAGGTAATTCCAAGTGTTCATGGCTCTGCTGGAGATCCAATGTGAGTGCTCTGTCGTGAGTGTGCCTTTTGTGTGTGTGTGTGTGTGTGTGTTTGCAGGAAACCATTGTGTATGCCTGCAAGAAAAAGTCGATGGGTGTTTGTGTGTGTTATTTGTATATGTGTGTGTCAGGACCATGTTTGTGATTATGTTAAAGCAGTTCCAAGTGTTGACGGCTGTGTTGGAGACCCAGTGTGAGTGCTGTGTTGTGAGTGTGATAGTGTGTGTGTGTCTGTGTGTGTTTCCGACCCCCTGTGTACGCCTGTAAGAAAAATTCCATGGGTGTTTGTGTGTGTTTCTTGTGTATGCGTGTGTCAGGAAAACGTTTGTGAGTATGTTAGGGCAGTTCCAAGTGTTGATGGCTCTGCCGAGGCCCAGTGTGAGTGCTGTGTTGCGAGTGTGACAGTGTGTGTGTGTGTGTGTGTGTGTTTTCGGGTTACCATTGTGTATGCCTGTATGAAAAAGTCGATGGGTGTATTTGTGTGTTCTTGCGTATTGTGTTTCAGATCCACATTTGTGAGTGTGTGAGGGCAGTTCCAAGTGTTCATGAGTTTGCTGGATATCCAGTGTGAGTGTGTGTTGTGAGTGTGACAGTGTGTGTGCGTGTCTGTGTGTGTGTTTGCAGGAAACCAGTCTGTATGCCTATAAGAAAAATTCGATGGGTGTTTGTGTGTGTTTCTTCTGTATGTGTGTGTCGGGACCACATTTGTGAATATGTTAGGGCAGTTCCAAGTGTTGATGGCTCTGCTGGAGACCCAGTGAGAGTGCTGTGTTGTGAGTGTGACAGTGTGTGTGTGTCTGTGTGTGTGTGTGTTTGGGGGAACCCCACAGTGTATGCTTCTAAGAAAAAGTCGATGGGTGTTTGTGTGTGTTTCTTGTGTATGTGTGTGTCGGGACCACGTATGAGAGTATTTTGTGGCAGTTCCAAGCGCCAGAGTGAATGCTGTGTTGTGAGTGTGGCAGTGTGTGTTTCTGTGTGTGTTTGTGTTGGCGGGAAAACATTGTGTATGCCTGTAAGAATAAGTCGATGGATGTTTGTGTGAGTTTCATGTGTATGTGTGTGTCGCGACCACATTTGTCAATATTTTAAGGCAGTTCCAAGTGTTGATGGTTCTGCTGGATACCCATTGTGAGTGGTGTGTTGTAAGTGTGACTGTGTGTGTGTGTGTTCAAGGGAAACCGTTGTGTATGCCTGTAAGAAAAAGTCGATGGGTGTTTGTGTGCGTTTCTTGTGTATGTGTGTGTCGGGAAAACGTTTGGGAGTATGTTAGGGCAGTTCCAAGTGTTGATGGCTCTGCCGAGGCCCAGTGTGAGTGCTGTGTTGCGAGTGTGACAGTGTGTGTGTGTGTGTGTGTGTGTTTTCGGGTAACCATTGTGTATGCCTGTATGAAAAAGTCGATGGGTGTATTTGTGTGTTCTTGCGTATTGTGTTTCAGATCCACATTTGTGAGTGTGTGAGGGCAGTTCCAAGTCTTCATGAGTTTGCAGGATATCCAGTGTGAGTGTGTGTTGTGAGTGTGACAGTGTGTGTGCGTGTCTGTGTGTGTGTTTGCAGGAAACCAGTCTGTATGCCTATAAGAAAAATTCGATGGGTGTTTGTGTGTGTTTTTTCTGTATGTGTGTGTCGGGACCACATTTGTGAATATGTTAGGGCAGTTCCAAGTGTTGATGGCTCTGCTGGAGACCCAGTGAGAGTGCTGTGTTGTGAGTGTGATAGTGTGTGTGTGTCTGTGTGTGTGTGTGTGTGTTTGGGGGAACCCCACAGTGTATGCTTCTAAGAAAAAGTCGATGGGTGTTTGTGTGTGTTTCTTGTGTATGTGTGTGTGGAGACCACGTATGTGAGTATGTTGTGGCAGTTCCAAGTGCCAGTGTGAATGCTGTGTTGTGAGTGTGGCAGTGTGTGTTTCTGTGTGTGTTTGTGTTGGCGGGAAAACATTGTGTATGCCTGTAAGAATAAGTCGATGGATGTTTGTGTGAGTTTCATGTGTATGTGTGTGTCGCGACCACATTTGTCAATATTTTAAGGCAGTTCCAAGTGTTGATGGTTCTGCTGGATACCCATTGTGAGTGCTGTGTTGTAAGTGTGACTGTGTGTGTGTGTGTTCACGGGAAACCGTTGTGTATGCCTGTAAGAAAAAGTCGATGGGTGTTTGTGTGTGATTCTTGTGTATGTGTGTGTCGGTGAAACGTTTGTGAGTATGTTAGGGCAGTTCCAAGTGTTGATGGCTCTGCCGAGGTCCAGTGTGCGTACTGTGCTGTTAGTGTGACAGTGTGTGTGTGTGTGTGTGTGTGTGTGTGTTTGGGGAAACCCCACTCTGTCTCCCTGTAACAAAATGTTGATGGGTGTTTGTGTGTGTTTCTTGTGTATGTGTGTGTCGGGACCACGTTTGTTTGTATGTTAGGGCAGATTCAAGTGCCAGTGTGAATGCTGTGTTGTGAGTGTGATAGTGTGTGTGTGTGTGTGTTTGCGGAAACCATTGTGCATGACTGTAAGTAAAAGTCAATGGGAGTTTGTGTGTGTTTCTTGTGTATGTGTGTGTCGGGACCACGTTTGTGAGTATGTTAGGGCAGTTCCAACTGTTGATGGCTATGCCGGGGACCCAGTGTGAGTGCTGTGTTGTGCGTGTGATAGTGTCTGTGTGTGTGTGTGTGTTTTGCTGGATACCATTGTGTATGTCTGTAAGAAAAAGTCGTAGGGTGTTTTTGTGTGTTTCTTCTGCATGTGTGTTTCGGGACCACGTTTGTGAATATGTTAAGGTAATTCCAAGTGTTCATGGCTCTGCTGGAGATCCAATGTGAGTGCTCTGTCGTGAGTGTGCCTTTTGTGTGTGTGTGTGTGTGTGTGTTTGCAGGAAACCATTGTGTATGCCTGCAAGAAAAAGTCGATGGGTGTTTGTGTGTGTTATTTGTATATGTGTGTGTCAGGACCATGTTTGTGATTATGTTAAAGCAGTTCCAAGTGTTGACGGCTGTGTTGGAGACCCAGTGTGAGTGCTGTGTTGTGAGTGTGATAGTGTGTGTGTGTCTGTGTGTGTTTCAGGACCCCCTGTGTACGCCTGTAAGAAAAATTCCATGGGTGTTTGTGTGTGTTTCTTGTGTATGCGTGTGTCAGGAAAACGTTTGTGAGTATGTTAGGGCAGTTCCAAGTGTTGATGGCTCTGCCGAGGCCCAGTGTGAGTGCTGTGTTGCGAGTGTGACAGTGTGTGTGTGTGTGTGTGTGTGTGTTTTCGGGTTACCATTGTGTATGCCTGTATGAAAAAGTCGATGGGTGTATTTGTGTGTTCTTGCGTATTGTGTTTCAGATCCACATTTGTGAGTGTGTGAGGGCAGTTCCAAGTGTTCATGAGTTTGCTGGATATCCAGTGTGAGTGTGTGTTGTGAGTGTGACAGTGTGTGTGCGTGTCTGTGTGTGTGTTTGCAGGAAACCAGTCTGTATGCCTATAAGAAAAATTCGATGGGTGTTTGTGTGTGTTTCTTCTGTATGTGTGTGTCGGGACCACATTTGTGAATATGTTAGGGCAGTTCCAAGTGTTGATGGCTCTGCTGGAGACCCAGTGAGAGTGCTGTGTTGTGAGTGTGACAGTGTGTGTGTGTCTGTGTGTGTGTGTGTGTTTGGGGGAACCCCACAGTGTATGCTTCTAAGAAAAAGTCGATGGGTGTTTGTGTGTGTTTCTTGTGTATGTGTGTGTCGGGACCACGTATGAGAGTATTTTGTGGCAGTTCCAAGCGCCAGAGTGAATGCTGTGTTGTGAGTGTGGCAGTGTGTGTTTCTGTGTGTGTTTGTGTTGGCGGGAAAACATTGTGTATGCCTGTAAGAATAAGTCGATGGATGTTTGTGTGAGTTTCATGTGTATGTGTGTGTCGCGACCACATTTGTCAATATTTTAAGGCAGTTCCAAGTGTTGATGGTTCTGCTGGATACCCATTGTGAGTGGTGTGTTGTAAGTGTGACTGTGTGTGTGTGTGTTCAAGGGAAACCGTTGTGTATGCCTGTAAGAAAAAGTCGATGGGTGTTTGTGTGCGTTTCTTGTGTATGTGTGTGTCGGGAAAACGTTTGGGAGTATGTTAGGGCAGTTCCAAGTGTTGATGGCTCTGCCGAGGCCCAGTGTGAGTGCTGTGTTGCGAGTGTGACAGTGTGTGTGTGTGTGTGTGTGTGTGTTTTCGGGTAACCATTGTGTATGCCTGTATGAAAAAGTCGATGGGTGTATTTGTGTGTTCTTGCGTATTGTGTTTCAGATCCACATTTGTGAGTGTGTGAGGGCAGTTCCAAGTCTTCATGAGTTTGCAGGATATCCAGTGTGAGTGTGTGTTGTGAGTGTGACAGTGTGTGTGCGTGTCTGTGTGTGTGTTTGCAGGAAACCAGTCTGTATGCCTATAAGAAAAATTCGATGGGTGTTTGTGTGTGTTTTTTCTGTATGTGTGTGTCGGGACCACATTTGTGAATATGTTAGGGCAGTTCCAAGTGTTGATGGCTCTGCTGGAGACCCAGTGAGAGTGCTGTGTTGTGAGTGTGATAGTGTGTGTGTGTCTGTGTGTGTGTGTGTGTTTGGGGGAACCCCACAGTGTATGCTTCTAAGAAAAAGTCGATGGGTGTTTGTGTGTGTTTCTTGTGTATGTGTGTGTCGAGACCACGTATGTGAGTATGTTGTGGCAGTTCCAAGTGCCAGTGTGAATGCTGTGTTGTGAGTGTGGCAGTGTGTGTTTCTGTGTGTGTTTGTGTTGGCGGGAAAACATTGTGTATGCCTGTAAGAATAAGTCGATGGATGTTTGTGTGAGTTTCATGTGTATGTGTGTGTCGCGACCACATTTGTCAATATTTTAAGGCAGTTCCAAGTGTTGATGGTTCTGCTGGATACCCATTGTGAGTGCTGTGTTGTAAGTGTGACTGTGTGTGTGTGTGTTCACGGGAAACCGTTGTGTATGCCTGTAAGAAAAAGTCGATGGGTGTTTGTGTGTGATTCTTGTGTATGTGTGTGTCGGTGAAACGTTTGTGAGTATGTTAGGGCAGTTCCAAGTGTTGATGGCTCTGCCGAGGTCCAGTGTGCGTACTGTGCTGTTAGTGTGACAGTGTGTGTGTGTGTGTGTGTGTGTGTGTTTGGGGAAACCCCACTCTGTCTCCCTGTAACAAAATGTTGATGGGTGTTTGTGTGTGTTTCTTCTGTATGTGTGTGTCGGGACCACGTTTGTTTGTATGTTAGGGCAGATTCAAGTGCCAGTGTGAATGCTGTGTTGTGAGTGTGATAGTGTGTGTGTGTGTGTGTGTTTGCGGAAACCATTGTGCATGACTGTAAGTAAAAGTCAATGGGAGTTTGTGTGTGTTTCTTGTGTATGTGTGTGTCGGGACCACGTTTGTGAGTATGTTAGGGCAGTTCCAACTGTTGATGGCTATGCCGGGGACCCAGTGTGAGTGCTGTGTTGTGCGTGTGATAGTGTCTGTGTGTGTGTGTGTGTTTTGCTGGATACCATTGTGTATGTCTGTAAGAAAAAGTCGTAGGGTGTTTTTGTGTGTTTCTTCTGCATGTGTGTTTCGGGACCACGTTTGTGAATATGTTAAGGTAATTCCAAGTGTTCATGGCTCTGCTGGAGATCCAATGTGAGTGCTCTGTCGTGAGTGTGCCTTTTGTGTGTGTGTGTGTGTGTGTGTTTGCAGGAAACCATTGTGTATGCCTGCAAGAAAAAGTCGATGGGTGTTTGTGTGTGTTATTTGTATATGTGTGTGTCAGGACCATGTTTGTGATTATGTTAAAGCAGTTCCAAGTGTTGACGGCTGTGTTGGAGACCCAGTGTGAGTGCTGTGTTGTGAGTGTGATAGTGTGTGTGTGTCTGTGTGTGTTTCAGGACCCCCTGTGTACGCCTGTAAGAAAAATTCCATGGGTGTTTGTGTGTGTTTCTTGTGTATGCGTGTGTCAGGAAAACGTTTGTGAGTATGTTAGGGCAGTTCCAAGTGTTGATGGCTCTGCCGAGGCCCAGTGTGAGTGCTGTGTTGCGAGTGTGACAGTGTGTGTGTGTGTGTGTGTGTGTGTTTTCGGGTTACCATTGTGTATGCCTGTATGAAAAAGTCGATGGGTGTATTTGTGTGTTCTTGCGTATTGTGTTTCAGATCCACATTTGTGAGTGTGTGAGGGCAGTTCCAAGTGTTCATGAGTTTGCTGGATATCCAGTGTGAGTGTGTGTTGTGAGTGTGACAGTGTGTGTGCGTGTCTGTGTGTGTGTTTGCAGGAAACCAGTCTGTATGCCTATAAGAAAAATTCGATGGGTGTTTGTGTGTGTTTCTTCTGTATGTGTGTGTCGGGACCACATTTGTGAATATGTTAGGGCAGTTCCAAGTGTTGATGGCTCTGCTGGAGACCCAGTGAGAGTGCTGTGTTGTGAGTGTGACAGTGTGTGTGTGTCTGTGTGTGTGTGTGTGTTTGGGGGAACCCCACAGTGTATGCTTCTAAGAAAAAGTCGATGGGTGTTTGTGTGTGTTTCTTGTGTATGTGTGTGTCGGGACCACGTATGAGAGTATTTTGTGGCAGTTCCAAGCGCCAGAGTGAATGCTGTGTTGTGAGTGTGGCAGTGTGTGTTTCTGTGTGTGTTTGTGTTGGCGGGAAAACATTGTGTATGCCTGTAAGAATAAGTCGATGGATGTTTGTGTGAGTTTCATGTGTATGTGTGTGTCGCGACCACATTTGTCAATATTTTAAGGCAGTTCCAAGTGTTGATGGTTCTGCTGGATACCCATTGTGAGTGGTGTGTTGTAAGTGTGACTGTGTGTGTGTGTGTTCAAGGGAAACCGTTGTGTATGCCTGTAAGAAAAAGTCGATGGGTGTTTGTGTGCGTTTCTTGTGTATGTGTGTGTCGGGAAAACGTTTGGGAGTATGTTAGGGCAGTTCCAAGTGTTGATGGCTCTGCCGAGGCCCAGTGTGAGTGCTGTGTTGCGAGTGTGACAGTGTGTGTGTGTGTGTGTGTGTTTTCGGGTAACCATTGTGTATGCCTGTATGAAAAAGTCGATGGGTGTATTTGTGTGTTCTTGCGTATTGTGTTTCAGATCCACATTTGTGAGTGTGTGAGGGCAGTTCCAAGTCTTCATGAGTTTGCAGGATATCCAGTGTGAGTGTGTGTTGTGAGTGTGACAGTGTGTGTGCGTGTCTGTGTGTGTGTTTGCAGGAAACCAGTCTGTATGCCTATAAGAAAAATTCGATGGGTGTTTGTGTGTGTTTTTTCTGTATGTGTGTGTCGGGACCACATTTGTGAATATGTTAGGGCAGTTCCAAGTGTTGATGGCTCTGCTGGAGACCCAGTGAGAGTGCTGTGTTGTGAGTGTGATAGTGTGTGTGTGTCTGTGTGTGTGTGTGTGTTTGGGGGAACCCCACAGTGTATGCTTCTAAGAAAAAGTCGATGGGTGTTTGTGTGTGTTTCTTGTGTATGTGTGTGTCGAGACCACGTATGTGAGTATGTTGTGGCAGTTCCAAGTGCCAGTGTGAATGCTGTGTTGTGAGTGTGGCAGTGTGTGTTTCTGTGTGTGTTTGTGTTGGCGGGAAAACATTGTGTATGCCTGTAAGAATAAGTCGATGGATGTTTGTGTGAGTTTCATGTGTATGTGTGTGTCGCGACCACATTTGTCAATATTTTAAGGCAGTTCCAAGTGTTGATGGTTCTGCTGGATACCCATTGTGAGTGCTGTGTTGTAAGTGTGACTGTGTGTGTGTGTGTTCACGGGAAACCGTTGTGTATGCCTGTAAGAAAAAGTCGATGGGTGTTTGTGTGTGATTCTTGTGTATGTGTGTGTCGGTGAAACGTTTGTGAGTATGTTAGGGCAGTTCCAAGTGTTGATGGCTCTGCCGAGGTCCAGTGTGCGTACTGTGCTGTTAGTGTGACAGTGTGTGTGTGTGTGTGTGTGTGTGTGTGTTTGGGGAAACCCCACTCTGTCTCCCTGTAACAAAATGTTGATGGGTGTTTGTGTGTGTTTCTTCTGTATGTGTGTGTCGGGACCACGTTTGTTTGTATGTTAGGGCAGATTCAAGTGCCAGTGTGAATGCTGTGTTGTGAGTGTGATAGTGTGTGTGTGTGTGTGTTTGCGGAAACCATTGTGCATGACTGTAAGTAAAAGTCAATGGGAGTTTGTGTGTGTTTCTTGTGTATGTGTGTGTCGGGACCACGTTTGTGAGTATGTTAGGGCAGTTCCAACTGTTGATGGCTATGCCGGGGACCCAGTGTGAGTGCTGTGTTGTGCGTGTGATAGTGTCTGTGTGTGTGTGTGTGTTTTGCTGGATACCATTGTGTATGTCTGTAAGAAAAAGTCGTAGGGTGTTTTTGTGTGTTTCTTCTGCATGTGTGTTTCGGGACCACGTTTGTGAATATGTTAAGGTAATTCCAAGTGTTCATGGCTCTGCTGGAGATCCAATGTGAGTGCTCTGTCGTGAGTGTGCCTTTTGTGTGTGTGTGTGTGTGTGTGTTTGCAGGAAACCATTGTGTATGCCTGCAAGAAAAAGTCGATGGGTGTTTGTGTGTGTTATTTGTATATGTGTGTGTCAGGACCATGTTTGTGATTATGTTAAAGCAGTTCCAAGTGTTGACGGCTGTGTTGGAGACCCAGTGTGAGTGCTGTGTTGTGAGTGTGATAGTGTGTGTGTGTCTGTGTGTGTTTCAGGACCCCCTGTGTACGCCTGTAAGAAAAATTCCATGGGTGTTTGTGTGTGTTTCTTGTGTATGCGTGTGTCAGGAAAACGTTTGTGAGTATGTTAGGGCAGTTCCAAGTGTTGATGGCTCTGCCGAGGCCCAGTGTGAGTGCTGTGTTGCGAGTGTGACAGTGTGTGTGTGTGTGTGTGTGTGTGTGTGTGTTTTCGGGTTACCATTGTGTATGCCTGTATGAAAAAGTCGATGGGTGTATTTGTGTGTTCTTGCGTATTGTGTTTCAGATCCACATTTGTGAGTGTGTGAGGGCAGTTCCAAGTGTTCATGAGTTTGCTGGATATCCAGTGTGAGTGTGTGTTGTGAGTGTGACAGTGTGTGTGCGTGTCTGTGTGTGTGTTTGCAGGAAACCAGTCTGTATGCCTATAAGAAAAATTCGATGGGTGTTTGTGTGTGTTTCTTCTGTATGTGTGTGTCGGGACCACATTTGTGAATATGTTAGGGCAGTTCCAAGTGTTGATGGCTCTGCTGGAGACCCAGTGAGAGTGCTGTGTTGTGAGTGTGACAGTGTGTGTGTGTCTGTGTGTGTGTGTGTGTTTGGGGGAACCCCACAGTGTATGCTTCTAAGAAAAAGTCGATGGGTGTTTGTGTGTGTTTCTTGTGTATGTGTGTGTCGGGACCACGTATGAGAGTATTTTGTGGCAGTTCCAAGCGCCAGAGTGAATGCTGTGTTGTGAGTGTGGCAGTGTGTGTTTCTGTGTGTGTTTGTGTTGGCGGGAAAACATTGTGTATGCCTGTAAGAATAAGTCGATGGATGTTTGTGTGAGTTTCATGTGTATGTGTGTGTCGCGACCACATTTGTCAATATTTTAAGGCAGTTCCAAGTGTTGATGGTTCTGCTGGATACCCATTGTGAGTGGTGTGTTGTAAGTGTGACTGTGTGTGTGTGTGTTCAAGGGAAACCGTTGTGTATGCCTGTAAGAAAAAGTCGATGGGTGTTTGTGTGCGTTTCTTGTGTATGTGTGTGTCGGGAAAACGTTTGGGAGTATGTTAGGGCAGTTCCAAGTGTTGATGGCTCTGCCGAGGCCCAGTGTGAGTGCTGTGTTGCGAGTGTGACAGTGTGTGTGTGTGTGTGTGTGTGTTTTCGGGTAACCATTGTGTATGCCTGTATGAAAAAGTCGATGGGTGTATTTGTGTGTTCTTGCGTATTGTGTTTCAGATCCACATTTGTGAGTGTGTGAGGGCAGTTCCAAGTCTTCATGAGTTTGCAGGATATCCAGTGTGAGTGTGTGTTGTGAGTGTGACAGTGTGTGTGCGTGTCTGTGTGTGTGTTTGCAGGAAACCAGTCTGTATGCCTATAAGAAAAATTCGATGGGTGTTTGTGTGTGTTTTTTCTGTATGTGTGTGTCGGGACCACATTTGTGAATATGTTAGGGCAGTTCCAAGTGTTGATGGCTCTGCTGGAGACCCAGTGAGAGTGCTGTGTTGTGAGTGTGATAGTGTGTGTGTGTCTGTGTGTGTGTGTGTGTTTGGGGGAACCCCACAGTGTATGCTTCTAAGAAAAAGTCGATGGGTGTTTGTGTGTGTTTCTTGTGTATGTGTGTGTCGAGACCACGTATGTGAGTATGTTGTGGCAGTTCCAAGCGCCAGTGTGAATGCTGTGTTGTGAGTGTGGCAGTGTGTGTTTCTGTGTGTGTTTGTGTTGGCGGGAAAACATTGTGTATGCCTGTAAGAATAAGTCGATGGATGTTTGTGTGAGTTTCATGTGTATGTGTGTGTCGCGACCACATTTGTCAATATTTTAAGGCAGTTCCAAGTGTTGATGGTTCTGCTGGATACCCATTGTGAGTGCTGTGTTGTAAGTGTGACTGTGTGTGTGTGTGTTCACGGGAAACCGTTGTGTATGCCTGTAAGAAAAAGTCGATGGGTGTTTGTGTGTGATTCTTGTGTATGTGTGTGTCGGTGAAACGTTTGTGAGTATGTTAGGGCAGTTCCAAGTGTTGATGGCTCTGCCGAGGTCCAGTGTGCGTACTGTGCTGTTAGTGTGACAGTGTGTGTGTGTGTGTGTGTGTGTGTTTGGGGAAACCCCACTCTGTCTCCCTGTAACAAAATGTTGATGGGTGTTTGTGTGTGTTTCTTGTGTATGTGTGTGTCGGGACCACGTTTGTTTGTATGTTAGGGCAGATTCAAGTGCCAGTGTGAATGCTGTGTTGTGAGTGTGATAGTGTGTGTGTGTGTGTGTGTTTGCGGAAACCATTGTGCATGACTGTAAGTAAAAGTCAATGGGAGTTTGTGTGTGTTTCTTGTGTATGTGTGTGTCGGGACCACGTTTGTGAGTATGTTAGGGCAGTTCCAACTGTTGATGGCTATGCCGGGGACCCAGTGTGAGTGCTGTGTTGTGCGTGTGATAGTGTCTGTGTGTGTGTGTGTGTGTTTTGCTGGATACCATTGTGTATGTCTGTAAGAAAAAGTCGTAGGGTGTTTTTGTGTGTTTCTTCTGCATGTGTGTTTCGGGACCACGTTTGTGAATATGTTAAGGTAATTCCAAGTGTTCATGGCTCTGCTGGAGATCCAATGTGAGTGCTCTGTCGTGAGTGTGCCTTTTGTGTGTGTGTGTGTGTGTGTGTGTTTGCAGGAAACCATTGTGTATGCCTGCAAGAAAAAGTCGATGGGTGTTTGTGTGTGTTATTTGTATATGTGTGTGTCAGGACCATGTTTGTGATTATGTTAAAGCAGTTCCAAGTGTTGACGGCTGTGTTGGAGACCCAGTGTGAGTGCTGTGTTGTGAGTGTGATAGTGTGTGTGTGTCTGTGTGTGTTTCCGAACCCCCTGTGTACGCCTGTAAGAAAAATTCCATGGGTGTTTGTGTGTGTTTCTTGTGTATGCGTGTGTCAGGAAAACGTTTGTGAGTATGTTAGGGCAGTTCCAAGTGTTGATGGCTCTGCCGAGGCCCAGTGTGAGTGCTGTGTTGCGAGTGTGACAGTGTGTGTGTGTGTGTGTGTGTGTGTGTGTGTGTTTTCGGGTTACCATTGTGTATGCCTGTATGAAAAAGTCGATGGGTGTATTTGTGTGTTCTTGCGTATTGTGTTTCAGATCCACATTTGTGAGTGTGTGAGGGCAGTTCCAAGTGTTCATGAGTTTGCTGGATATCCAGTGTGAGTGTGTGTTGTGAGTGTGACAGTGTGTGTGCGTGTCTGTGTGTGTGTTTGCAGGAAACCAGTCTGTATGCCTATAAGAAAAATTCGATGGGTGTTTGTGTGTGTTTCTTCTGTATGTGTGTGTCGGGACCACATTTGTGAATATGTTAGGGCAGTTCCAAGTGTTGATGGCTCTGCTGGAGACCCAGTGAGAGTGCTGTGTTGTGAGTGTGACAGTGTGTGTGTGTCTGTGTGTGTGTGTGTGTTTGGGGGAACCCCACAGTGTATGCTTCTAAGAAAAAGTCGATGGGTGTTTGTGTGTGTTTCTTGTGTATGTGTGTGTCGGGACCACGTATGAGAGTATTTTGTGGCAGTTCCAAGCGCCAGAGTGAATGCTGTGTTGTGAGTGTGGCAGTGTGTGTTTCTGTGTGTGTTTGTGTTGGCGGGAAAACATTGTGTATGCCTGTAAGAATAAGTCGATGGATGTTTGTGTGAGTTTCATGTGTATGTGTGTGTCGCGACCACATTTGTCAATATTTTAAGGCAGTTCCAAGTGTTGATGGTTCTGCTGGATACCCATTGTGAGTGGTGTGTTGTAAGTGTGACTGTGTGTGTGTGTGTTCAAGGGAAACCGTTGTGTATGCCTGTAAGAAAAAGTCGATGCGTGATTGTGTGCGTTTCTTGTGTATGTGTGTGTCGGGAAAACGTTTGGGAGTATGTTAGGGCAGTTCCAAGTGTTGATGGCTCTGCCGAGGCCCAGTGTGAGTGCTGTGTTGCGAGTGTGACAGTGTGTGTGTGTGTGTGTGTGTGTTTTCGGGTAACCATTGTGTATGCCTGTATGAAAAAGTCGATGGGTGTATTTGTGTGTTCTTGCGTATTGTGTTTCAGATCCACATTTGTGAGTGTGTGAGGGCAGTTCCAAGTCTTCATGAGTTTGCAGGATATCCAGTGTGAGTGTGTGTTGTGAGTGTGACAGTGTGTGTGCGTGTCTGTGTGTGTGTTTGTAGGAAACCAGTCTGTATGCCTATAAGAAAAATTCGATGGGTGTTTGTGTGTGTTTTTTCTGTATGTGTGTGTCGGGACCACATTTGTGAATATGTTAGGGCAGTTCCAAGTGTTGATGGCTCTGCTGGAGACCCAGTGAGAGTGCTGTGTTGTGAGTGTGATAGTGTGTGTGTGTCTGTGTGTGTGTGTGTGTGTTTGGGGGAACCCCACAGTGTATGCTTCTAAGAAAAAGTCGATGGGTGTTTGTGTGTGTTTCTTGTGTATGTGTGTGTCGAGACCACGTATGTGAGTATGTTGTGGCAGTTCCAAGTGCCAGTGTGAATGCTGTGTTGTGAGTGTGGCAGTGTGTGTTTCTGTGTGTGTTTGTGTTGGCGGGAAAACATTGTGTATGCCTGTAAGAATAAGTCGATGGATGTTTGTGTGAGTTTCATGTGTATGTGTGTGTCGCGACCACATTTGTCAATATTTTAAGGCAGTTCCAAGTGTTGATGGTTCTGCTGGATACCCATTGTGAGTGCTGTGTTGTAAGTGTGACTGTGTGTGTGTGTGTTCACGGGAAACCGTTGTGTATGCCTGTAAGAAAAAGTCGATGGGTGTTTGTGTGTGATTCTTGTGTATGTGTGTGTCGGTGAAACGTTTGTGAGTATGTTAGGGCAGTTCCAAGTGTTGATGGCTCTGCCGAGGTCCAGTGTGCGTACTGTGCTGTTAGTGTGACAGTGTGTGTGTGTGTGTGTGTGTGTGTGTTTGGGGAAACCCCACTCTGTCTCCCTGTAACAAAATGTTGATGGGTGTTTGTGTGTGTTTCTTGTGTATGTGTGTGTCGGGACCACGTTTGTTTGTATGTTAGGGCAGATTCAAGTGCCAGTGTGAATGCTGTGTTGTGAGTGTGATAGTGTGTGTGTGTGTGTGTTTGCGGAAACCATTGTGCATGACTGTAAGTAAAAGTCAATGGGAGTTTGTGTGTGTTTCTTGTGTATGTGTGTGTCGGGACCACGTTTGTGAGTATGTTAGGGCAGTTCCAACTGTTGATGGCTATGCCGGGGACCCAGTGTGAGTGCTGTGTTGTGCGTGTGATAGTGTCTGTGTGTGTGTGTGTGTGTTTTGCTGGATACCATTGTGTATGTCTGTAAGAAAAAGTCGTAGGGTGTTTTTGTGTGTTTCTTCTGCATGTGTGTTTCGGGACCACGTTTGTGAATATGTTAAGGTAATTCCAAGTGTTCATGGCTCTGCTGGAGATCCAATGTGAGTGCTCTGTCGTGAGTGTGCCTTTTGTGTGTGTGTGTGTGTGTGTGTGTGTTTGCAGGAAACCATTGTGTATGCCTGCAAGAAAAAGTCGATGGGTGTTTGTGTGTGTTATTTGTATATGTGTGTGTCAGGACCATGTTTGTGATTATGTTAAAGCAGTTCCAAGTGTTGACGGCTGTGTTGGAGACCCAGTGTGAGTGCTGTGTTGTGAGTGTGATAGTGTGTGTGTGTCTGTGTGTGTTTCCGAACCCCCTGTGTACGCCTGTAAGAAAAATTCCATGGGTGTTTGTGTGTGTTTCTTGTGTATGCGTGTGTCAGGAAAACGTTTGTGAGTATGTTAGGGCAGTTCCAAGTGTTGATGGCTCTGCCGAGGCCCAGTGTGAGTGCTGTGTTGCGAGTGTGACAGTGTGTGTGTGTGTGTGTGTGTGTGTTTTCGGGTTACCATTGTGTATGCCTGTATGAAAAAGTCGATGGGTGTATTTGTGTGTTCTTGCGTATTGTGTTTCAGATCCACATTTGTGAGTGTGTGAGGGCAGTTCCAAGTGTTCATGAGTTTGCTGGATATCCAGTGTGAGTGTGTGTTGTGAGTGTGACAGTGTGTGTGCGTGTCTGTGTGTGTGTTTGCAGGAAACCAGTCTGTATGCCTATAAGAAAAATTCGATGGGTGTTTGTGTGTGTTTCTTCTGTATGTGTGTGTCGGGACCACATTTGTGAATATGTTAGGGCAGTTCCAAGTGTTGATGGCTCTGCTGGAGACCCAGTGAGAGTGCTGTGTTGTGAGTGTGACAGTGTGTGTGTGTCTGTGTGTGTGTGTGTGTTTGGGGGAACCCCACAGTGTATGCTTCTAAGAAAAAGTCGATGGGTGTTTGTGTGTGTTTCTTGTGTATGTGTGTGTCGGGACCACGTATGAGAGTATTTTGTGGCAGTTCCAAGCGCCAGAGTGAATGCTGTGTTGTGAGTGTGGCAGTGTGTGTTTCTGTGTGTGTTTGTGTTGGCGGGAAAACATTGTGTATGCCTGTAAGAATAAGTCGATGGATGTTTGTGTGAGTTTCATGTGTATGTGTGTGTCGCGACCACATTTGTCAATATTTTAAGGCAGTTCCAAGTGTTGATGGTTCTGCTGGATACCCATTGTGAGTGGTGTGTTGTAAGTGTGACTGTGTGTGTGTGTGTTCAAGGGAAACCGTTGTGTATGCCTGTAAGAAAAAGTCGATGCGTGATTGTGTGCGTTTCTTGTGTATGTGTGTGTCGGGAAAACGTTTGGGAGTATGTTAGGGCAGTTCCAAGTGTTGATGGCTCTGCCGAGGCCCAGTGTGAGTGCTGTGTTGCGAGTGTGACAGTGTGTGTGTGTGTGTGTGTGTGTTTTCGGGTAACCATTGTGTATGCCTGTATGAAAAAGTCGATGGGTGTATTTGTGTGTTCTTGCGTATTGTGTTTCAGATCCACATTTGTGAGTGTGTGAGGGCAGTTCCAAGTCTTCATGAGTTTGCAGGATATCCAGTGTGAGTGTGTGTTGTGAGTGTGACAGTGTGTGTGCGTGTCTGTGTGTGTGTTTGCAGGAAACCAGTCTGTATGCCTATAAGAAAAATTCGATGGGTGTTTGTGTGTGTTTTTTCTGTATGTGTGTGTCGGGACCACATTTGTGAATATGTTAGGGCAGTTCCAAGTGTTGATGGCTCTGCTGGAGACCCAGTGAGAGTGCTGTGTTGTGAGTGTGATAGTGTGTGTGTGTCTGTGTGTGTGTGTGTGTTTGGGGGAACCCCACAGTGTATGCTTCTAAGAAAAAGTCGATTTGTGTTTGTGTGTGTTTCTTGTGTATGTGTGTGTCGAGACCACGTATGTGAGTATGTTGTGGCAGTTCCAAGTGCCAGTGTGAATGCTGTGTTGTGAGTGTGGCAGTGTGTGTTTCTGTGTGTGTTTGTGTTGGCGGGAAAACATTGTGTATGCCTGTAAGAATAAGTCGATGGATGTTTGTGTGAGTTTCATGTGTATGTGTGTGTCGCGACCACATTTGTCAATATTTTAAGGCAGTTCCAAGTGTTGATGGTTCTGCTGGATACCCATTGTGAGTGCTGTGTTGTAAGTGTGACTGTGTGTGTGTGTGTTCACGGGAAACCGTTGTGTATGCCTGTAAGAAAAAGTCGATGGGTGTTTGTGTGTGATTCTTGTGTATGTGTGTGTCGGTGAAACGTTTGTGAGTATGTTAGGGCAGTTCCAAGTGTTGATGGCTCTGCCGAGGTCCAGTGTGCGTACTGTGCTGTTAGTGTGACAGTGTGTGTGTGTGTGTGTGTGTGTGTTTGGGGAAACCCCACTCTGTCTCCCTGTAACAAAATGTTGATGGGTGTTTGTGTGTGTTTCTTCTGTATGTGTGTGTCAGGACCACGTTTGTTTGTATGTTAGGGCAGATTCAAGTGCCAGTGTGAATGCTGTGTTGTGAGTGTGATAGTGTGTGTGTGTGTGTGTGTTTGCGGAAACCATTGTGCATGACTGTAAGTAAAAGTCAATGGGAGTTTGTGTGTGTTTCTTGTGTATGTGTGTGTCGGGACCACGTTTGTGAGTATGTTAGGGCAGTTCCAACTGTTGATGGCTATGCCGGGGACCCAGTGTGAGTGCTGTGTTGTGCGTGTGATAGTGTCTGTGTGTGTGTGTGTGTTTTGCTGGATACCATTGTGTATGTCTGTAAGAAAAAGTCGTAGGGTGTTTTTGTGTGTTTCTTCTGCATGTGTGTTTCGGGACCACGTTTGTGAATATGTTAAGGTAATTCCAAGTGTTCATGGCTCTGCTGGAGATCCAATGTGAGTGCTCTGTCGTGAGTGTGCCTTTTGTGTGTGTGTGTGTGTGTGTGTGTGTTTGCAGGAAACCATTGTGTATGCCTGCAAGAAAAAGTCGATGGGTGTTTGTGTGTGTTATTTGTATATGTGTGTGTCAGGACCATGTTTGTGATTATGTTAAAGCAGTTCCAAGTGTTGACGGCTGTGTTGGAGACCCAGTGTGAGTGCTGTGTTGTGAGTGTGATAGTGTGTGTGTGTCTGTGTGTGTTTCAGGACCCCCTGTGTACGCCTGTAAGAAAAATTCCATGGGTGTTTGTGTGTGTTTCTTGTGTATGCGTGTGTCAGGAAAACGTTTGTGAGTATGTTAGGGCAGTTCCAAGTGTTGATGGCTCTGCCGAGGCCCAGTGTGAGTGCTGTGTTGCGAGTGTGACAGTGTGTGTGTGTGTGTGTGTGTGTGTTTTCGGGTTACCATTGTGTATGCCTGTATGAAAAAGTCGATGGGTGTATTTGTGTGTTCTTGCGTATTGTGTTTCAGATCCACATTTGTGAGTGTGTGAGGGCAGTTCCAAGTGTTCATGAGTTTGCTGGATATCCAGTGTGAGTGTGTGTTGTGAGTGTGACAGTGTGTGTGCGTGTCTGTGTGTGTGTTTGCAGGAAACCAGTCTGTATGCCTATAAGAAAAATTCGATGGGTGTTTGTGTGTGTTTCTTCTGTATGTGTGTGTCGGGACCACATTTGTGAATATGTTAGGGCAGTTCCAAGTGTTGATGGCTCTGCTGGAGACCCAGTGAGAGTGCTGTGTTGTGAGTGTGACAGTGTGTGTGTGTCTGTGTGTGTGTGTGTGTTTGGGGGAACCCCACAGTGTATGCTTCTAAGAAAAAGTCGATGGGTGTTTGTGTGTGTTTCTTGTGTATGTGTGTGTCGGGACCACGTATGAGAGTATTTTGTGGCAGTTCCAAGCGCCAGAGTGAATGCTGTGTTGTGAGTGTGGCAGTGTGTGTTTCTGTGTGTGTTTGTGTTGGCGGGAAAACATTGTGTATGCCTGTAAGAATAAGTCGATGGATGTTTGTGTGAGTTTCATGTGTATGTGTGTGTCGCGACCACATTTGTCAATATTTTAAGGCAGTTCCAAGTGTTGATGGTTCTGCTGGATACCCATTGTGAGTGGTGTGTTGTAAGTGTGACTGTGTGTGTGTGTGTTCAAGGGAAACCGTTGTGTATGCCTGTAAGAAAAAGTCGATGGGTGTTTGTGTGCGTTTCTTGTGTATGTGTGTGTCGGGAAAACGTTTGGGAGTATGTTAGGGCAGTTCCAAGTGTTGATGGCTCTGCCGAGGCCCAGTGTGAGTGCTGTGTTGCGAGTGTGACAGTGTGTGTGTGTGTGTGTGTGTGTGTTTTCGGGTAACCATTGTGTATGCCTGTATGAAAAAGTCGATGGGTGTATTTGTGTGTTCTTGCGTATTGTGTTTCAGATCCACATTTGTGAGTGTGTGAGGGCAGTTCCAAGTGTTCATGAGTTTGCAGGATATCCAGTGTGAGTGTGTGTTGTGAGTGTGACAGTGTGTGTGCGTGTCTGTGTGTGTGTTTGCAGGAAACCAGTCTGTATGCCTATAAGAAAAATTCGATGGGTGTTTGTGTGTGTTTTTTCTGTATGTGTGTGTCGGGACCACATTTGTGAATATGTTAGGGCAGTTCCAAGTGTTGATGGCTCTGCTGGAGACCCAGTGAGAGTGCTGTGTTGTGAGTGTGATAGTGTGTGTGTGTCTGTGTGTGTGTGTGTGTTTGGGGGAACCCCACAGTGTATGCTTCTAAGAAAAAGTCGATGGGTGTTTGTGTGTGTTTCTTGTGTATGTGTGTGTCGAGACCACGTATGTGAGTATGTTGTGGCAGTTCCAAGTGCCAGTGTGAATGCTGTGTTGTGAGTGTGGCAGTGTGTGTTTCTGTGTGTGTTTGTGTTGGCGGGAAAACATTGTGTATGCCTGTAAGAATAAGTCGATGGATGTTTGTGTGAGTTTCATGTGTATGTGTGTGTCGCGACCACATTTGTCAATATTTTAAGGCAGTTCCAAGTGTTGATGGTTCTGCTGGATACCCATTGTGAGTGCTGTGTTGTAAGTGTGACTGTGTGTGTGTGTGTTCACGGGAAACCGTTGTGTATGCCTGTAAGAAAAAGTCGATGGGTGTTTGTGTGTGATTCTTGTGTATGTGTGTGTCGGTGAAACGTTTGTGAGTATGTTAGGGCAGTTCCAAGTGTTGATGGCTCTGCCGAGGTCCAGTGTGCGTACTGTGCTGTTAGTGTGACAGTGTGTGTGTGTGTGTGTGTGTGTGTGTTTGGGGAAACCCCACTCTGTCTCCCTGTAACAAAATGTTGATGGGTGTTTGTGTGTGTTTCTTCTGTATGTGTGTGTCGGGACCACGTTTGTTTGTATGTTAGGGCAGATTCAAGTGCCAGTGTGAATGCTGTGTTGTGAGTGTGATAGTGTGTGTGTGTGTGTGTGTGTTTGCGGAAACCATTGTGCATGACTGTAAGTAAAAGTCAATGGGAGTTTGTGTGTGTTTCTTGTGTATGTGTTTCGGGACCACGTTTGTGAGTATGTTAGGGCAGTTCCAACTGTTGATGGCTATGCCGGGGACCCAGTGTGAGTGCTGTGTTGTGCGTGTGATAGTGTCTGTGTGTGTGTGTGTGTGTTTTGCTGGATACCATTGTGTATGTCTGTAAGAAAAAGTCGTAGGGTGTTTTTGTGTGTTTCTTCTGCATGTGTGTTTCGGGACCACGTTTGTGAATATGTTAAGGTAATTCCAAGTGTTCATGGCTCTGCTGGAGATCCAATGTGAGTGCTCTGTCGTGAGTGTGCCTTGTGTGTGTGTGTGTGTGTGTGTGTGTGTTTGCAGGAAACCATTGTGTATGCCTGCAAGAAAAAGTCGATGGGTGTTTGTGTGTGTTATTTGTATATGTGTGTGTCAGGACCATGTTTGTGATTATGTTAAAGCAGTTCCAAGTGATTACGGCTGTGTTGGAGACCCAGTGTGAGTGCTGTGTTGTGAGTGTGATAGTGTGTGTGTGTCTGTGTGTGTTTCCGAACCCCCTGTGTACGCCTGTAAGAAAAATTCCATGGGTGTTTGTGTGTGTTTCTTGTGTATGCGTGTGTCAGGAAAACGTTTGTGAGTATGTTAGGGCAGTTCCAAGTGTTGATGGCTCTGCCGAGGCCCAGTGTGAGTGCTGTGTTGCGAGTGTGACAGTGTGTGTGTGTGTGTGTGTGTGTGTGTGTGTTTTCGGGTTACCATTGTGTATGCCTGTATGAAAAAGTCGATGGGTGTATTTGTGTGTTCTTGCGTATTGTGTTTCAGATCCACATTTGTGAGTGTGTGAGGGCAGTTCCAAGTGTTCATGAGTTTGCTGGATATCCAGTGTGAGTGTGTGTTGTGAGTGTGACAGTGTGTGTGCGTGTCTGTGTGTGTGTTTGCAGGAAACCAGTCTGTATGCCTATAAGAAAAATTCGATGGGTGTTTGTGTGTGTTTCTTCTGTATGTGTGTGTCGGGACCACATTTGTGAATATGTTAGGGCAGTTCCAAGTGTTGATGGCTCTGCTGGAGACCCAGTGAGAGTGCTGTGTTGTGAGTGTGACAGTGTGTGTGTGTCTGTGTGTGTGTGTGTGTTTGGGGGAACCCCACAGTGTATGCTTCTAAGAAAAAGTCGATGGGTGTTTGTGTGTGTTTCTTGTGTATGTGTGTGTCGGGACCACGTATGAGAGTATTTTGTGGCAGTTCCAAGCGCCAGAGTGAATGCTGTGTTGTGAGTGTGGCAGTGTGTGTTTCTGTGTGTGTTTGTGTTGGCGGGAAAACATTGTGTATGCCTGTAAGAATAAGTCGATGGATGTTTGTGTGAGTTTCATGTGTATGTGTGTGTCGCGACCACATTTGTCAATATTTTAAGGCAGTTCCAAGTGTTGATGGTTCTGCTGGATACCCATTGTGAGTGGTGTGTTGTAAGTGTGACTGTGTGTGTGTGTGTTCAAGGGAAACCGTTGTGTATGCCTGTAAGAAAAAGTCGATGGGTGTTTGTGTGCGTTTCTTGTGTATGTGTGTGTCGGGAAAACGTTTGGGAGTATGTTAGGGCAGTTCCAAGTGTTGATGGCTCTGCCGAGGCCCAGTGTGAGTGCTGTGTTGCGAGTGTGACAGTGTGTGTGTGTGTGTGTGTGTGTGTTTTCGGGTAACCATTGTGTATGCCTGTATGAAAAAGTCGATGGGTGTATTTGTGTGTTCTTGCGTATTGTGTTTCAGATCCACATTTGTGAGTGTGTGAGGGCAGTTCCAAGTCTTCATGAGTTTGCAGGATATCCAGTGTGAGTGTGTGTTGTGAGTGTGACAGTGTGTGTGCGTGTCTGTGTGTGTGTTTGCAGGAAACCAGTCTGTATGCCTATAAGAAAAATTCGATGGGTGTTTCTGTGTGTTTTTTCTGTATGTGTGTGTCGGGACCACATTTGTGAATATGTTAGGGCAGTTCCAAGTGTTGATGGCTCTGCTGGAGACCCAGTGAGAGTGCTGTGTTGTGAGTGTGATAGTGTGTGTGTGTCTGTGTGTGTGTGTGTGTTTGGGGGAACCCCACAGTGTATGCTTCTAAGAAAATGTCGATGGGTGTTTGTGTGTGTTTCTTGTGTATGTGTGTGTCGAGACCACGTATGTGAGTATGTTGTGGCAGTTCCAAGTGCCAGTGTGAATGCTGTGTTGTGAGTGTGGCAGTGTGTGTTTCTGTGTGTGTTTGTGTTGGCGGGAAAACATTGTGTATGCCTGTAAGAATAAGTCGATGGATGTTTGTGTGAGTTTCATGTGTATGTGTGTGTCGCGACCACATTTGTCAATATTTTAAGGCAGTTCCAAGTGTTGATGGTTCTGCTGGATACCCATTGTGAGTGCTGTGTTGTAAGTGTGACTGTGTGTGTGTGTGTTCACGGGCAACCGTTGTGTATGCCTGTAAGAAAAAGTCGATGGGTGTTTGTGTGTGATTCTTGTGTATGTGTGTGTCGGTGAAACGTTTGTGAGTATGTTAGGGCATTTCCAAGTGTTGATGGCTCTGCCGAGGTCCAGTGTGCGTACTGTGCTGTTAGTGTGACAGTGTGTGTGTGTGTGTGTGTTTGGGGAAACCCCACTCTGTCTCCCTGTAACAAAATGTTGATGGGTGTTTGTGTGTGTTTCTTCTGTATGTGTGTGTCGGGACCACGTTTCTTTGTATGTTAGGGCAGATTCAAGTGCCAGTGTGAATGCTGTGTTGTGAGTGTGATAGTGTGTGTGTGTGTGTGTTTGCGGAAACTATTGTGCATGACTGTAAGTAAAAGTCAATGGGAGTTTGTGTGTGTTTCTTGTGTATGTGTGTGTCGGGACCACGTTTGTGAGTATGTTAGGGCAGTTCCAACTGTTGATGGCTATGCCGGGGCCCCAGTGTGAGTGCTGTGTTGTGCGTGTGATAGTGTCTGTGTGTGTGTGTGTGTGTTTTGCTGGATACCATTGTGTATGTCTGTAAGAAAAAGTCGTAGGGTGTTTTTGTGTGTTTCTTCTGCATGTGTGTTTCGGGACCACGTTTGTGAATATGTTAAGGTAATTCCAAGTGTTCATGGCTCTGCTGGAGATCCAATGTGAGTGCTCTGTCGTGAGTGTGCCTTTTGTGTGTGTGTGTGTGTGTGTGTGTGTGTTTGCAGGAAACCATTGTGTATGCCTGCAAGAAAAAGTCGATGGGTGTTTGTGTGTGTTATTTGTATATGTGTGTGTCAGGACCATGTTTGTGATTATGTTAAAGCAGTTCCAAGTGTTGACGGCTGTGTTGGAGACCCAGTGTGAGTGCTGTGTTGTGAGTGTGATAGTGTGTGTGTGTCTGTGTGTGTTTCCGAACCCCCTGTGTACGCCTGTAAGAAAAATTCCATGGGTGTTTGTGTGTGTTTCTTGTGTATGCGTGTGTCAGGAAAACGTTTGTGAGTATGTTAGGGCAGTTCCAAGTGTTGATGGCTCTGCCGAGGCCCAGTGTGAGTGCTGTGTTGCGAGTGTGACAGTGTGTGTGTGTGTGTGTGTGTGTGTGTTTTCGGGTTACCATTGTGTATGCCTGTATGAAAAAGTCGATGGGTGTATTTGTGTGTTCTTGCGTATTGTGTTTCAGATCCACATTTGTGAGTGTGTGAGGGCAGTTCCAAGTGTTCATGAGTTTGCTGGATATCCAGTGTGAGTGTGTGTTGTGAGTGTGACAGTGTGTGTGCGTGTCTGTGTGTGTGTTTGCAGGAAACCAGTCTGTATGCCTATAAGAAAAATTCGATGGGTGTTTGTGTGTGTTTCTTCTGTATGTGTGTGTCGGGACCACATTTGTGAATATGTTAGGGCAGTTCCAAGTGTTGATGGCTCTGCTGGAGACCCAGTGAGAGTGCTGTGTTGTGAGTGTGACAGTGTGTGTGTGTCTGTGTGTGTGTGTGTGTTTGGGGGAACCCCACAGTGTATGCTTCTAAGAAAAAGTCGATGGGTGTTTGTGTGTGTTTCTTGTGTATGTGTGTGTCGGGACCACGTATGAGAGTATTTTGTGGCAGTTCCAAGCGCCAGAGTGAATGCTGTGTTGTGAGTGTGGCAGTGTGTGTTTCTGTGTGTGTTTGTGTTGGCGGGAAAACATTGTGTATGCCTGTAAGAATAAGTCGATGGATGTTTGTGTGAGTTTCATGTGTATGTGTGTGTCGCGACCACATTTGTCAATATTTTAAGGCAGTTCCAAGTGTTGATGGTTCTGCTGGATACCCATTGTGAGTGGTGTGTTGTAAGTGTGACTGTGTGTGTGTGTGTTCAAGGGAAACCGTTGTGTATGCCTGTAAGAAAAAGTCGATGGGTGTTTGTGTGCGTTTCTTGTGTATGTGTGTGTCGGGAAAACGTTTGGGAGTATGTTAGGGCAGTTCCAAGTGTTGATGGCTCTGCCGAGGCCCAGTGTGAGTGCTGTGTTGCGAGTGTGACAGTGTGTGTGTGTGTGTGTGTGTGTTTTCGGGTAACCATTGTGTATGCCTGTATGAAAAAGTCGATGGGTGTATTTGTGTGTTCTTGCGTATTGTGTTTCAGATCCACATTTGTGAGTGTGTGAGGGCAGTTCCAAGTCTTCATGAGTTTGCAGGATATCCAGTGTGAGTGTGTGTTGTGAGTGTGACAGTGTGTGTGCGTGTCTGTGTGTGTGTTTGCAGGAAACCAGTCTGTATGCCTATAAGAAAAATTCGATGGGTGTTTGTGTGTGTTTTTTCTGTATGTGTGTGTCGGGACCACATTTGTGAATATGTTAGGGCAGTTCCAAGTGTTGATGGCTCTGCTGGAGACCCAGTGAGAGTGCTGTGTTGTGAGTGTGATAGTGTGTGTGTGTCTGTGTGTGTGTGTGTGTTTGGGGGAACCCCACAGTGTATGCTTCTAAGAAAAAGTCGATGGGTGTTTGTGTGTGTTTCTTGTGTATGTGTGTGTCGAGACCACGTATGTGAGTATGTTGTGGCAGTTCCAAGTGCCAGTGTGAATGCTGTGTTGTGAGTGTGGCAGTGTGTGTTTCTGTGTGTGTTTGTGTTGGCAGGAAAACATTGTGTATGCCTGTAAGAATAAGTCGATGGATGTTTGTGTGAGTTTCATGTGTATGTGTGTGTCGCGACCACATTTGTCAATATTTTAAGGCAGTTCCAAGTGTTGATGGTTCTGCTGGATACCCATTGTGAGTGCTGTGTTGTAAGTGTGACTGTGTGTGTGTGTGTTCACGGGAAACCGTTGTGTATGCCTGTAAGAAAAAGTCGATGGGTGTTTGTGTGTGATTCTTGTGTATGTGTGTGTCGGTGAAACGTTTGTGAGTATGTTAGGGCAGTTCCAAGTGTTGATGGCTCTGCCGAGGTCCAGTGTGCGTACTGTGCTGTTAGTGTGACAGTGTGTGTGTGTGTGTGTGTTTGGGGAAACCCCACTCTGTCTCCCTGTAACAAAATGTTGATGGGTGTTTGTGTGTGTTTCTTCTGTATGTGTGTGTCGGGACCACGTTTGTTTGTATGTTAGGGCAGATTCAAGTGCCAGTGTGAATGCTGTGTTGTGAGTGTGATAGTGTGTGTGTGTGTGTGTGTTTGCGGAAACCATTGTGCATGACTGTAAGTAAAAGTCAATGGGAGTTTGTGTGTGTTTCTTGTGTATGTGTGTGTCGGGACCACGTTTGTGAGTATGTTAGGGCAGTTCCAACTGTTGATGGCTATGCCGGGGCCCCAGTGTGAGTGCTGTGTTGTGCGTGTGATAGTGTCTGTGTGTGTGTGTGTGTGTTTTGCTGGATACCATTGTGTATGTCTGTAAGAAAAAGTCGTAGGGTGTTTTTGTGTGTTTCTTCTGCATGTGTGTTTCGGGACCACGTTTGTGAATATGTTAAGGTAATTCCAAGTGTTCATGGCTCTGCTGGAGATCCAATGTGAGTGCTCTGTCGTGAGTGTGCCTTTTGTGTGTGTGTGTGTGTGTGTGTTTGCAGGAAACCATTGTGTATGCCTGCAAGAAAAAGTCGATGGGTGTTTGTGTGTGTTATTTGTATATGTGTGTGTCAGGACCATGTTTGTGATTATGTTAAAGCAGTTCCAAGTGTTGACGGCTGTGTTGGAGACCCAGTGTGAGTGCTGTGTTGTGAGTGTGATAGTGTGTGTGTGTCTGTGTGTGTTTCCGACCCCCTGTGTACGCCTGTAAGAAAAATTCCATGGGTGTTTGTGTGTGTTTCTTGTGTATGCGTGTGTCAGGAAAACGTTTGTGAGTATGTTAGGGCAGTTCCAAGTGTTGATGGCTCTGCCGAGGCCCAGTGTGAGTGCTGTGTTGCGAGTGTGACAGTGTGTGTGTGTGTGTGTGTGTGTTTTCGGGTTACCATTGTGTATGCCTGTATGAAAAAGTCGATGGGTGTATTTGTGTGTTCTTGCGTATTGTGTTTCAGATCCACATTTGTGAGTGTGTGAGGGCAGTTCCAAGTGTTCATGAGTTTGCTGGATATCCAGTGTGAGTGTGTGTTGTGAGTGTGACAGTGTGTGTGCGTGTCTGTGTGTGTGTTTGCAGGAAACCAGTCTGTATGCCTATAAGAAAAATTCGATGGGTGTTTGTGTGTGTTTCTTCTGTATGTGTGTGTCGGGACCACATTTGTGAATATGTTAGGGCAGTTCCAAGTGTTGATGGCTCTGCTGGAGACCCAGTGAGAGTGCTGTGTTGTGAGTGTGACAGTGTGTGTGTGTCTGTGTGTGTGTGTGTTTGGGGGAACCCCACAGTGTATGCTTCTAAGAAAAAGTCGATGGGTGTTTGTGTGTGTTTCTTGTGTATGTGTGTGTCGGGACCACGTATGAGAGTATTTTGTGGCAGTTCCAAGCGCCAGAGTGAATGCTGTGTTGTGAGTGTGGCAGTGTGTGTTTCTGTGTGTGTTTGTGTTGGCGGGAAAACATTGTGTATGCCTGTAAGAATAAGTCGATGGATGTTTGTGTGAGTTTCATGTGTATGTGTGTGTCGCGACCACATTTGTCAATATTTTAAGGCAGTTCCAAGTGTTGATGGTTCTGCTGGATACCCATTGTGAGTGGTGTGTTGTAAGTGTGACTGTGTGTGTGTGTGTTCAAGGGAAACCGTTGTGTATGCCTGTAAGAAAAAGTCGATGGGTGTTTGTGTGCGTTTCTTGTGTATGTGTGTGTCGGGAAAACGTTTGGGAGTATGTTAGGGCAGTTCCAAGTGTTGATGGCTCTGCCGAGGCCCAGTGTGAGTGCTGTGTTGCGAGTGTGACAGTGTGTGTGTGTGTGTGTGTGTTTTCGGGTAACCATTGTGTATGCCTGTATGAAAAAGTCGATGGGTGTATTTGTGTGTTCTTGCGTATTGTGTTTCAGATCCACATTTGTGAGTGTGTGAGGGCAGTTCCAAGTCTTCATGAGTTTGCAGGATATCCAGTGTGAGTGTGTGTTGTGAGTGTGACAGTGTGTGTGCGTGTCTGTGTGTGTGTTTGCAGGAAACCAGTCTGTATGCCTATAAGAAAAATTCGATGGGTGTTTGTGTGTGTTTTTTCTGTATGTGTGTGTCGGGACCACATTTGTGAATATGTTAGGGCAGTTCCAAGTGTTGATGGCTCTGCTGGAGACCCAGTGAGAGTGCTGTGTTGTGAGTGTGATAGTGTGTGTGTGTCTGTGTGTGTGTGTGTGTGTTTGGGGGAACCCCACAGTGTATGCTTCTAAGAAAAAGTCGATGGGTGTTTGTGTGTGTTTCTTGTGTATGTGTGTGTCGAGACCACGTATGTGAGTATGTTGTGGCAGTTCCAAGTGCCAGTGTGAATGCTGTGTTGTGAGTGTGGCAGTGTGTGTTTCTGTGTGTGTTTGTGTTGGCGGGAAAACATTGTGTATGCCTGTAAGAATAAGTCGATGGATGTTTGTGTGAGTTTCATGTGTATGTGTGTGTCGCGACCACATTTGTCAATATTTTAAGGCAGTTCCAAGTGTTGATGGTTCTGCTGGATACCCATTGTGAGTGCTGTGTTGTAAGTGTGACTGTGTGTGTGTGTGTTCACGGGAAACCGTTGTGTATGCCTGTAAGAAAAAGTCGATGGGTGTTTGTGTGTGATTCTTGTGTATGTGTGTGTCGGTGAAACGTTTGTGAGTATGTTAGGGCAGTTCCAAGTGTTGATGGCTCTGCCGAGGTCCAGTGTGCGTACTGTGCTGTTAGTGTGACAGTGTGTGTGTGTGTGTGTGTGTGTGTGTGTTTGGGGAAACCCCACTCTGTCTCCCTGTAACAAAATGTTGATGGGTGTTTGTGTGTGTTTCTTGTGTATGTGTGTGTCGGGACCACGTTTGTTTGTATGTTAGGGCAGATTCAAGTGCCAGTGTGAATGCTGTGTTGTGAGTGTGATAGTGTGTGTGTGTGTGTGTTTGCGGAAACCATTGTGCATGACTGTAAGTAAAAGTCAATGGGAGTTTGTGTGTGTTTCTTGTGTATGTGTGTGTCGGGACCACGTTTGTGAGTATGTTAGGGCAGTTCCAACTGTTGATGGCTATGCCGGGGACCCAGTGTGAGTGCTGTGTTGTGCGTGTGATAGTGTCTGTGTGTGTGTGTGTGTTTTGCTGGATACCATTGTGTATGTCTGTAAGAAAAAGTCGTAGGGTGTTTTTGTGTGTTTCTTCTGCATGTGTGTTTTGGGACCACGTTTGTGAATATGTTAAGGTAATTCCAAGTGTTCATGGCTCTGCTGGAGATCCAATGTGAGTGCTCTGTCGTGAGTGTGCCTTTTGTGTGTGTGTGTGTGTGTGTGTTTGCAGGAAACCATTGTGTATGCCTGCAAGAAAAAGTCGATGGGTGTTTGTGTGTGTTATTTGTATATGTGTGTGTCAGGACCATGTTTGTGATTATGTTAAAGCAGTTCCAAGTGTTGACGGCTGTGTTGGAGACCCAGTGTGAGTGCTGTGTTGTGAGTGTGATAGTGTGTGTGTGTCTGTGTGTGTTTCAGGACCCCCTGTGTACGCCTGTAAGAAAAATTCCATGGGTGTTTGTGTGTGTTTCTTGTGTATGCGTGTGTCAGGAAAACGTTTGTGAGTATGTTAGGGCAGTTCCAAGTGTTGATGGCTCTGCCGAGGCCCAGTGTGAGTGCTGTGTTGCGAGTGTGACAGTGTGTGTGTGTGTGTGTGTGTGTGTTTTCGGGTTACCATTGTGTATGCCTGTATGAAAAAGTCGATGGGTGTATTTGTGTGTTCTTGCGTATTGTGTTTCAGATCCACATTTGTGAGTGTGTGAGGGCAGTTCCAAGTGTTCATGAGTTTGCTGGATATCCAGTGTGAGTGTGTGTTGTGAGTGTGACAGTGTGTGTGCGTGTCTGTGTGTGTGTTTGCAGGAAACCAGTCTGTATGCCTATAAGAAAAATTCGATGGGTGTTTGTGTGTGTTTCTTCTGTATGTGTGTGTCGGGACCACATTTGTGAATATGTTAGGGCAGTTCCAAGTGTTGATGGCTCTGCTGGAGACCCAGTGAGAGTGCTGTGTTGTGAGTGTGACAGTGTGTGTGTGTCTGTGTGTGTGTGTGTGTTTGGGGGAACCCCACAGTGTATGCTTCTAAGAAAAAGTCGATGGGTGTTTGTGTGTGTTTCTTGTGTATGTGTGTGTCGGGACCACGTATGAGAGTATTTTGTGGCAGTTCCAAGCGCCAGAGTGAATGCTGTGTTGTGAGTGTGGCAGTGTGTGTTTCTGTGTGTGTTTGTGTTGGCGGGAAAACATTGTGTATGCCTGTAAGAATAAGTCGATGGATGTTTGTGTGAGTTTCATGTGTATGTGTGTGTCGCGACCACATTTGTCAATATTTTAAGGCAGTTCCAAGTGTTGATGGTTCTGCTGGATACCCATTGTGAGTGGTGTGTTGTAAGTGTGACTGTGTGTGTGTGTGTTCAAGGGAAACCGTTGTGTATGCCTGTAAGAAAAAGTCGATGGGTGTTTGTGTGCGTTTCTTGTGTATGTGTGTGTCGGGAAAACGTTTGGGAGTATGTTAGGGCAGTTCCAAGTGTTGATGGCTCTGCCGAGGCCCAGTGTGAGTGCTGTGTTGCGAGTGTGACAGTGTGTGTGTGTGTGTGTGTGTGTGTTTTCGGGTAACCATTGTGTATGCCTGTATGAAAAAGTCGATGGGTGTATTTGTGTGTTCTTGCGTATTGTGTTTCAGATCCACATTTGTGAGTGTGTGAGGGCAGTTCCAAGTCTTCATGAGTTTGCAGGATATCCAGTGTGAGTGTGTGTTGTGAGTGTGACAGTGTGTGTGCGTGTCTGTGTGTGTGTTTGCAGGAAACCAGTCTGTATGCCTATAAGAAAAATTCGATGGGTGTTTGTGTGTGTTTTTTCTGTATGTGTGTGTCGGGACCACATTTGTGAATATGTTAGGGCAGTTCCAAGTGTTGATGGCTCTGCTGGAGACCCAGTGAGAGTGCTGTGTTGTGAGTGTGATAGTGTGTGTGTGTCTGTGTGTGTGTGTGTGTTTGGGGGAACCCCACAGTGTATGCTTCTAAGAAAAAGTCGATGGGTGTTTGTGTGTGTTTCTTGTGTATGTGTGTGTCGAGACCACGTATGTGAGTATGTTGTGGCAGTTCCAAGTGCCAGTGTGAATGCTGTGTTGTGAGTGTGGCAGTGTGTGTTTCTGTGTGTGTTTGTGTTGGCGGGAAAACATTGTGTATGCCTGTAAGAATAAGTCGATGGATGTTTGTGTGAGTTTCATGTGTATGTGTGTGTCGCGACCACATTTGTCAATATTTTAAGGCAGTTCCAAGTGTTGATGGTTCTGCTGGATACCCATTGTGAGTGCTGTGTTGTAAGTGTGACTGTGTGTGTGTGTGTTCACGGGAAACCGTTGTGTATGCCTGTAAGAAAAAGTCGATGGGTGTTTGTGTGTGATTCTTGTGTATGTGTGTGTCGGTGAAACGTTTGTGAGTATGTTAGGGCAGTTCCAAGTGTTGATGGCTCTGCCGAGGTCCAGTGTGCGTACTGTGCTGTTAGTGTGACAGTGTGTGTGTGTGTGTGTGTGTGTGTGTGTGTTTGGGGAAACCCCACTCTGTCTCCCTGTAACAAAATGTTGATGGGTGTTTGTGTGTGTTTCTTCTGTATGTGTGTGTCGGGACCACGTTTGTTTGTATGTTAGGGCAGATTCAAGTGCCAGTGTGAATGCTGTGTTGTGAGTGTGATAGTGTGTGTGTGTGTGTGTGTTTGCGGAAACCATTGTGCATGACTGTAAGTAAAAGTCAATGGGAGTTTGTGTGTGTTTCTTGTGTATGTGTGTGTCGGGACCACGTTTGTGAGTATGTTAGGGCAGTTCCAACTGTTGATGGCTATGCCGGGGACCCAGTGTGAGTGCTGTGTTGTGCGTGTGATAGTGTCTGTGTGTGTGTGTGTGTTTTGCTGGATACCATTGTGTATGTCTGTAAGAAAAAGTCGTAGGGTGTTTTTGTGTGTTTCTTCTGCATGTGTGTTTCGGGACCACGTTTGTGAATATGTTAAGGTAATTCCAAGTGTTCATGGCTCTGCTGGAGATCCAATGTGAGTGCTCTGTCGTGAGTGTGCCTTTTGTGTGTGTGTGTGTGTGTGTGTGTTTGCAGGAAACCATTGTGTATGCCTGCAAGAAAAAGTCGATGGGTGTTTGTGTGTGTTATTTGTATATGTGTGTGTCAGGACCATGTTTGTGATTATGTTAAAGCAGTTCCAAGTGTTGACGGCTGTGTTGGAGACCCAGTGTGAGTGCTGTGTTGTGAGTGTGATAGTGTGTGTGTGTCTGTGTGTGTTTCAGGACCCCCTGTGTACGCCTGTAAGAAAAATTCCATGGGTGTTTGTGTGTGTTTCTTGTGTATGCGTGTGTCAGGAAAACGTTTGTGAGTATGTTAGGGCAGTTCCAAGTGTTGATGGCTCTGCCGAGGCCCAGTGTGAGTGCTGTGTTGCGAGTGTGACAGTGTGTGTGTGTGTGTGTGTGTGTGTTTTCGGGTTACCATTGTGTATGCCTGTATGAAAAAGTCGATGGGTGTATTTGTGTGTTCTTGCGTATTGTGTTTCAGATCCACATTTGTGAGTGTGTGAGGGCAGTTCCAAGTGTTCATGAGTTTGCTGGATATCCAGTGTGAGTGTGTGTTGTGAGTGTGACAGTGTGTGTGCGTGTCTGTGTGTGTGTTTGCAGGAAACCAGTCTGTATGCCTATAAGAAAAATTCGATGGGTGTTTGTGTGTGTTTCTTCTGTATGTGTGTGTCGGGACCACATTTGTGAATATGTTAGGGCAGTTCCAAGTGTTGATGGCTCTGCTGGAGACCCAGTGAGAGTGCTGTGTTGTGAGTGTGACAGTGTGTGTGTGTCTGTGTGTGTGTGTGTGTTTGGGGGAACCCCACAGTGTATGCTTCTAAGAAAAAGTCGATGGGTGTTTGTGTGTGTTTCTTGTGTATGTGTGTGTCGGGACCACGTATGAGAGTATTTTGTGGCAGTTCCAAGCGCCAGAGTGAATGCTGTGTTGTGAGTGTGGCAGTGTGTGTTTCTGTGTGTGTTTGTGTTGGCGGGAAAACATTGTGTATGCCTGTAAGAATAAGTCGATGGATGTTTGTGTGAGTTTCATGTGTATGTGTGTGTCGCGACCACATTTGTCAATATTTTAAGGCAGTTCCAAGTGTTGATGGTTCTGCTGGATACCCATTGTGAGTGGTGTGTTGTAAGTGTGACTGTGTGTGTGTGTGTTCAAGGGAAACCGTTGTGTATGCCTGTAAGAAAAAGTCGATGGGTGTTTGTGTGCGTTTCTTGTGTATGTGTGTGTCGGGAAAACGTTTGGGAGTATGTTAGGGCAGTTCCAAGTGTTGATGGCTCTGCCGAGGCCCAGTGTGAGTGCTGTGTTGCGAGTGTGACAGTGTGTGTGTGTGTGTGTGTGTTTTCGGGTAACCATTGTGTATGCCTGTATGAAAAAGTCGATGGGTGTATTTGTGTGTTCTTGCGTATTGTGTTTCAGATCCACATTTGTGAGTGTGTGAGGGCAGTTCCAAGTCTTCATGAGTTTGCAGGATATCCAGTGTGAGTGTGTGTTGTGAGTGTGACAGTGTGTGTGCGTGTCTGTGTGTGTGTTTGCAGGAAACCAGTCTGTATGCCTATAAGAAAAATTCGATGGGTGTTTGTGTGTGTTTTTTCTGTATGTGTGTGTCGGGACCACATTTGTGAATATGTTAGGGCAGTTCCAAGTGTTGATGGCTCTGCTGGAGACCCAGTGAGAGTGCTGTGTTGTGAGTGTGATAGTGTGTGTGTGTCTGTGTGTGTGTGTGTGTTTGGGGGAACCCCACAGTGTATGCTTCTAAGAAAAAGTCGATGGGTGTTTGTGTGTGTTTCTTGTGTATGTGTGTGTCGAGACCACGTATGTGAGTATGTTGTGGCAGTTCCAAGTGCCAGTGTGAATGCTGTGTTGTGAGTGTGGCAGTGTGTGTTTCTGTGTGTGTTTGTGTTGGCGGGAAAACATTGTGTATGCCTGTAAGAATAAGTCGATGGATGTTTGTGTGAGTTTCATGTGTATGTGTGTGTCGCGACCACATTTGTCAATATTTTAAGGCAGTTCCAAGTGTTGATGGTTCTGCTGGATACCCATTGTGAGTGCTGTGTTGTAAGTGTGACTGTGTGTGTGTGTGTTCACGGGAAACCGTTGTGTATGCCTGTAAGAAAAAGTCGATGGGTGTTTGTGTGTGATTCTTGTGTATGTGTGTGTCGGTGAAACGTTTGTGAGTATGTTAGGGCAGTTCCAAGTGTTGATGGCTCTGCCGAGGTCCAGTGTGCGTACTGTGCTGTTAGTGTGACAGTGTGTGTGTGTGTGTGTGTGTGTGTGTGTTTGGGGAAACCCCACTCTGTCTCCCTGTAACAAAATGTTGATGGGTGTTTGTGTGTGTTTCTTCTGTATGTGTGTGTCGGGACCACGTTTGTTTGTATGTTAGGGCAGATTCAAGTGCCAGTGTGAATGCTGTGTTGTGAGTGTGATAGTGTGTGTGTGTGTGTGTTTGCGGAAACCATTGTGCATGACTGTAAGTAAAAGTCAATGGGAGTTTGTGTGTGTTTCTTGTGTATGTGTGTGTCGGGACCACGTTTGTGAGTATGTTAGGGCAGTTCCAACTGTTGATGGCTATGCCGGGGACCCAGTGTGAGTGCTGTGTTGTGCGTGTGATAGTGTCTGTGTGTGTGTGTGTGTTTTGCTGGATACCATTGTGTATGTCTGTAAGAAAAAGTCGTAGGGTGTTTTTGTGTGTTTCTTCTGCATGTGTGTTTCGGGACCACGTTTGTGAATATGTTAAGGTAATTCCAAGTGTTCATGGCTCTGCTGGAGATCCAATGTGAGTGCTCTGTCGTGAGTGTGCCTTTTGTGTGTGTGTGTGTGTGTGTGTTTGCAGGAAACCATTGTGTATGCCTGCAAGAAAAAGTCGATGGGTGTTTGTGTGTGTTATTTGTATATGTGTGTGTCAGGACCATGTTTGTGATTATGTTAAAGCAGTTCCAAGTGTTGACGGCTGTGTTGGAGACCCAGTGTGAGTGCTGTGTTGTGAGTGTGATAGTGTGTGTGTGTCTGTGTGTGTTTCAGGACCCCCTGTGTACGCCTGTAAGAAAAATTCCATGGGTGTTTGTGTGTGTTTCTTGTGTATGCGTGTGTCAGGAAAACGTTTGTGAGTATGTTAGGGCAGTTCCAAGTGTTGATGGCTCTGCCGAGGCCCAGTGTGAGTGCTGTGTTGCGAGTGTGACAGTGTGTGTGTGTGTGTGTGTGTGTGTTTTCGGGTTACCATTGTGTATGCCTGTATGAAAAAGTCGATGGGTGTATTTGTGTGTTCTTGCGTATTGTGTTTCAGATCCACATTTGTGAGTGTGTGAGGGCAGTTCCAAGTGTTCATGAGTTTGCTGGATATCCAGTGTGAGTGTGTGTTGTGAGTGTGACAGTGTGTGTGCGTGTCTGTGTGTGTGTTTGCAGGAAACCAGTCTGTATGCCTATAAGAAAAATTCGATGGGTGTTTGTGTGTGTTTCTTCTGTATGTGTGTGTCGGGACCACATTTGTGAATATGTTAGGGCAGTTCCAAGTGTTGATGGCTCTGCTGGAGACCCAGTGAGAGTGCTGTGTTGTGAGTGTGACAGTGTGTGTGTGTCTGTGTGTGTGTGTGTGTTTGGGGGAACCCCACAGTGTATGCTTCTAAGAAAAAGTCGATGGGTGTTTGTGTGTGTTTCTTGTGTATGTGTGTGTCGGGACCACGTATGAGAGTATTTTGTGGCAGTTCCAAGCGCCAGAGTGAATGCTGTGTTGTGAGTGTGGCAGTGTGTGTTTCTGTGTGTGTTTGTGTTGGCGGGAAAACATTGTGTATGCCTGTAAGAATAAGTCGATGGATGTTTGTGTGAGTTTCATGTGTATGTGTGTGTCGCGACCACATTTGTCAATATTTTAAGGCAGTTCCAAGTGTTGATGGTTCTGCTGGATACCCATTGTGAGTGGTGTGTTGTAAGTGTGACTGTGTGTGTGTGTGTTCAAGGGAAACCGTTGTGTATGCCTGTAAGAAAAAGTCGATGGGTGTTTGTGTGCGTTTCTTGTGTATGTGTGTGTCGGGAAAACGTTTGGGAGTATGTTAGGGCAGTTCCAAGTGTTGATGGCTCTGCCGAGGCCCAGTGTGAGTGCTGTGTTGCGAGTGTGACAGTGTGTGTGTGTGTGTGTGTGTGTTTTCGGGTAACCATTGTGTATGCCTGTATGAAAAAGTCGATGGGTGTATTTGTGTGTTCTTGCGTATTGTGTTTCAGATCCACATTTGTGAGTGTGTGAGGGCAGTTCCAAGTCTTCATGAGTTTGCAGGATATCCAGTGTGAGTGTGTGTTGTGAGTGTGACAGTGTGTGTGCGTGTCTGTGTGTGTGTTTGCAGGAAACCAGTCTGTATGCCTATAAGAAAAATTCGATGGGTGTTTGTGTGTGTTTTTTCTGTATGTGTGTGTCGGGACCACATTTGTGAATATGTTAGGGCAGTTCCAAGTGTTGATGGCTCTGCTGGAGACCCAGTGAGAGTGCTGTGTTGTGAGTGTGATAGTGTGTGTGTGTCTGTGTGTGTGTGTGTGTTTGGGGGAACCCCACAGTGTATGCTTCTAAGAAAAAGTCGATGGGTGTTTGTGTGTGTTTCTTGTGTATGTGTGTGTCGAGACCACGTATGTGAGTATGTTGTGGCAGTTCCAAGTGCCAGTGTGAATGCTGTGTTGTGAGTGTGGCAGTGTGTGTTTCTGTGTGTGTTTGTGTTGGCGGGAAAACATTGTGTATGCCTGTAAGAATAAGTCGATGGATGTTTGTGTGAGTTTCATGTGTATGTGTGTGTCGCGACCACATTTGTCAATATTTTAAGGCAGTTCCAAGTGTTGATGGTTCTGCTGGATACCCATTGTGAGTGCTGTGTTGTAAGTGTGACTGTGTGTGTGTGTGTTCACGGGAAACCGTTGTGTATGCCTGTAAGAAAAAGTCGATGGGTGTTTGTGTGTGATTCTTGTGTATGTGTGTGTCGGTGAAACGTTTGTGAGTATGTTAGGGCAGTTCCAAGTGTTGATGGCTCTGCCGAGGTCCAGTGTGCGTACTGTGCTGTTAGTGTGACAGTGTGTGTGTGTGTGTGTGTGTGTGTGTGTGTTTGGGGAAACCCCACTCTGTCTCCCTGTAACAAAATGTTGATGGGTGTTTGTGTGTGTTTCTTCTGTATGTGTGTGTCGGGACCACGTTTGTTTGTATGTTAGGGCAGATTCAAGTGCCAGTGTGAATGCTGTGTTGTGAGTGTGATAGTGTGTGTGTGTGTGTGTGTTTGCGGAAACCATTGTGCATGACTGTAAGTAAAAGTCAATGGGAGTTTGTGTGTGTTTCTTGTGTATGTGTGTGTCGGGACCACGTTTGTGAGTATGTTAGGGCAGTTCCAACTGTTGATGGCTATGCCGGGGACCCAGTGTGAGTGCTGTGTTGTGCGTGTGATAGTGTCTGTGTGTGTGTGTGTGTTTTGCTGGATACCATTGTGTATGTCTGTAAGAAAAAGTCGTAGGGTGTTTTTGTGTGTTTCTTCTGCATGTGTGTTTCGGGACCACGTTTGTGAATATGTTAAGGTAATTCCAAGTGTTCATGGCTCTGCTGGAGATCCAATGTGAGTGCTCTGTCGTGAGTGTGCCTTTTGTGTGTGTGTGTGTGTGTGTGTGTTTGCAGGAAACCATTGTGTATGCCTGCAAGAAAAAGTCGATGGGTGTTTGTGTGTGTTATTTGTATATGTGTGTGTCAGGACCATGTTTGTGATTATGTTAAAGCAGTTCCAAGTGTTGACGGCTGTGTTGGAGACCCAGTGTGAGTGCTGTGTTGTGAGTGTGATAGTGTGTGTGTGTCTGTGTGTGTTTCAGGACCCCCTGTGTACGCCTGTAAGAAAAATTCCATGGGTGTTTGTGTGTGTTTCTTGTGTATGCGTGTGTCAGGAAAACGTTTGTGAGTATGTTAGGGCAGTTCCAAGTGTTGATGGCTCTGCCGAGGCCCAGTGTGAGTGCTGTGTTGCGAGTGTGACAGTGTGTGTGTGTGTGTGTGTGTGTGTTTTCGGGTTACCATTGTGTATGCCTGTATGAAAAAGTCGATGGGTGTATTTGTGTGTTCTTGCGTATTGTGTTTCAGATCCACATTTGTGAGTGTGTGAGGGCAGTTCCAAGTGTTCATGAGTTTGCTGGATATCCAGTGTGAGTGTGTGTTGTGAGTGTGACAGTGTGTGTGCGTGTCTGTGTGTGTGTTTGCAGGAAACCAGTCTGTATGCCTATAAGAAAAATTCGATGGGTGTTTGTGTGTGTTTCTTCTGTATGTGTGTGTCGGGACCACATTTGTGAATATGTTAGGGCAGTTCCAAGTGTTGATGGCTCTGCTGGAGACCCAGTGAGAGTGCTGTGTTGTGAGTGTGACAGTGTGTGTGTGTCTGTGTGTGTGTGTGTGTTTGGGGGAACCCCACAGTGTATGCTTCTAAGAAAAAGTCGATGGGTGTTTGTGTGTGTTTCTTGTGTATGTGTGTGTCGGGACCACGTATGAGAGTATTTTGTGGCAGTTCCAAGCGCCAGAGTGAATGCTGTGTTGTGAGTGTGGCAGTGTGTGTTTCTGTGTGTGTTTGTGTTGGCGGGAAAACATTGTGTATGCCTGTAAGAATAAGTCGATGGATGTTTGTGTGAGTTTCATGTGTATGTGTGTGTCGCGACCACATTTGTCAATATTTTAAGGCAGTTCCAAGTGTTGATGGTTCTGCTGGATACCCATTGTGAGTGGTGTGTTGTAAGTGTGACTGTGTGTGTGTGTGTTCAAGGGAAACCGTTGTGTATGCCTGTAAGAAAAAGTCGATGGGTGTTTGTGTGCGTTTCTTGTGTATGTGTGTGTCGGGAAAACGTTTGGGAGTATGTTAGGGCAGTTCCAAGTGTTGATGGCTCTGCCGAGGCCCAGTGTGAGTGCTGTGTTGCGAGTGTGACAGTGTGTGTGTGTGTGTGTGTGTTTTCGGGTAACCATTGTGTATGCCTGTATGAAAAAGTCGATGGGTGTATTTGTGTGTTCTTGCGTATTGTGTTTCAGATCCACATTTGTGAGTGTGTGAGGGCAGTTCCAAGTCTTCATGAGTTTGCAGGATATCCAGTGTGAGTGTGTGTTGTGAGTGTGACAGTGTGTGTGCGTGTCTGTGTGTGTGTTTGCAGGAAACCAGTCTGTATGCCTATAAGAAAAATTCGATGGGTGTTTGTGTGTGTTTTTTCTGTATGTGTGTGTCGGGACCACATTTGTGAATATGTTAGGGCAGTTCCAAGTGTTGATGGCTCTGCTGGAGACCCAGTGAGAGTGCTGTGTTGTGAGTGTGATAGTGTGTGTGTGTCTGTGTGTGTGTGTGTGTTTGGGGGAACCCCACAGTGTATGCTTCTAAGAAAAAGTCGATGGGTGTTTGTGTGTGTTTCTTGTGTATGTGTGTGTCGAGACCACGTATGTGAGTATGTTGTGGCAGTTCCAAGTGCCAGTGTGAATGCTGTGTTGTGAGTGTGGCAGTGTGTGTTTCTGTGTGTGTTTGTGTTGGCGGGAAAACATTGTGTATGCCTGTAAGAATAAGTCGATGGATGTTTGTGTGAGTTTCATGTGTATGTGTGTGTCGCGACCACATTTGTCAATATTTTAAGGCAGTTCCAAGTGTTGATGGTTCTGCTGGATACCCATTGTGAGTGCTGTGTTGTAAGTGTGACTGTGTGTGTGTGTGTTCACGGGAAACCGTTGTGTATGCCTGTAAGAAAAAGTCGATGGGTGTTTGTGTGTGATTCTTGTGTATGTGTGTGTCGGTGAAACGTTTGTGAGTATGTTAGGGCAGTTCCAAGTGTTGATGGCTCTGCCGAGGTCCAGTGTGCGTACTGTGCTGTTAGTGTGACAGTGTGTGTGTGTGTGTGTGTGTGTGTGTGTTTGGGGAAACCCCACTCTGTCTCCCTGTAACAAAATGTTGATGGGTGTTTGTGTGTGTTTCTTCTGTATGTGTGTGTCGGGACCACGTTTGTTTGTATGTTAGGGCAGATTCAAGTGCCAGTGTGAATGCTGTGTTGTGAGTGTGATAGTGTGTGTGTGTGTGTGTTTGCGGAAACCATTGTGCATGACTGTAAGTAAAAGTCAATGGGAGTTTGTGTGTGTTTCTTGTGTATGTGTGTGTCGGGACCACGTTTGTGAGTATGTTAGGGCAGTTCCAACTGTTGATGGCTATGCCGGGGACCCAGTGTGAGTGCTGTGTTGTGCGTGTGATAGTGTCTGTGTGTGTGTGTGTGTTTTGCTGGATACCATTGTGTATGTCTGTAAGAAAAAGTCGTAGGGTGTTTTTGTGTGTTTCTTCTGCATGTGTGTTTCGGGACCACGTTTGTGAATATGTTAAGGTAATTCCAAGTGTTCATGGCTCTGCTGGAGATCCAATGTGAGTGCTCTGTCGTGAGTGTGCCTTTTGTGTGTGTGTGTGTGTGTGTGTTTGCAGGAAACCATTGTGTATGCCTGCAAGAAAAAGTCGATGGGTGTTTGTGTGTGTTATTTGTATATGTGTGTGTCAGGACCATGTTTGTGATTATGTTAAAGCAGTTCCAAGTGTTGACGGCTGTGTTGGAGACCCAGTGTGAGTGCTGTGTTGTGAGTGTGATAGTGTGTGTGTGTCTGTGTGTGTTTCAGGACCCCCTGTGTACGCCTGTAAGAAAAATTCCATGGGTGTTTGTGTGTGTTTCTTGTGTATGCGTGTGTCAGGAAAACGTTTGTGAGTATGTTAGGGCAGTTCCAAGTGTTGATGGCTCTGCCGAGGCCCAGTGTGAGTGCTGTGTTGCGAGTGTGACAGTGTGTGTGTGTGTGTGTGTGTGTGTGTTTTCGGGTTACCATTGTGTATGCCTGTATGAAAAAGTCGATGGGTGTATTTGTGTGTTCTTGCGTATTGTGTTTCAGATCCACATTTGTGAGTGTGTGAGGGCAGTTCCAAGTGTTCATGAGTTTGCTGGATATCCAGTGTGAGTGTGTGTTGTGAGTGTGACAGTGTGTGTGCGTGTCTGTGTGTGTGTTTGCAGGAAACCAGTCTGTATGCCTATAAGAAAAATTCGATGGGTGTTTGTGTGTGTTTCTTCTGTATGTGTGTGTCGGGACCACATTTGTGAATATGTTAGGGCAGTTCCAAGTGTTGATGGCTCTGCTGGAGACCCAGTGAGAGTGCTGTGTTGTGAGTGTGACAGTGTGTGTGTGTCTGTGTGTGTGTGTGTGTTTGGGGGAACCCCACAGTGTATGCTTCTAAGAAAAAGTCGATGGGTGTTTGTGTGTGTTTCTTGTGTATGTGTGTGTCGGGACCACGTATGAGAGTATTTTGTGGCAGTTCCAAGCGCCAGAGTGAATGCTGTGTTGTGAGTGTGGCAGTGTGTGTTTCTGTGTGTGTTTGTGTTGGCGGGAAAACATTGTGTATGCCTGTAAGAATAAGTCGATGGATGTTTGTGTGAGTTTCATGTGTATGTGTGTGTCGCGACCACATTTGTCAATATTTTAAGGCAGTTCCAAGTGTTGATGGTTCTGCTGGATACCCATTGTGAGTGGTGTGTTGTAAGTGTGACTGTGTGTGTGTGTGTTCAAGGGAAACCGTTGTGTATGCCTGTAAGAAAAAGTCGATGGGTGTTTGTGTGCGTTTCTTGTGTATGTGTGTGTCGGGAAAACGTTTGGGAGTATGTTAGGGCAGTTCCAAGTGTTGATGGCTCTGCCGAGGCCCAGTGTGAGTGCTGTGTTGCGAGTGTGACAGTGTGTGTGTGTGTGTGTGTGTGTTTTCGGGTAACCATTGTGTATGCCTGTATGAAAAAGTCGATGGGTGTATTTGTGTGTTCTTGCGTATTGTGTTTCAGATCCACATTTGTGAGTGTGTGAGGGCAGTTCCAAGTCTTCATGAGTTTGCAGGATATCCAGTGTGAGTGTGTGTTGTGAGTGTGACAGTGTGTGTGCGTGTCTGTGTGTGTGTTTGCAGGAAACCAGTCTGTATGCCTATAAGAAAAATTCGATGGGTGTTTGTGTGTGTTTTTTCTGTATGTGTGTGTCGGGACCACATTTGTGAATATGTTAGGGCAGTTCCAAGTGTTGATGGCTCTGCTGGAGACCCAGTGAGAGTGCTGTGTTGTGAGTGTGATAGTGTGTGTGTGTCTGTGTGTGTGTGTGTGTGTTTGGGGGAACCCCACAGTGTATGCTTCTAAGAAAAAGTCGATGGGTGTTTGTGTGTGTTTCTTGTGTATGTGTGTGTCGAGACCACGTATGTGAGTATGTTGTGGCAGTTCCAAGTGCCAGTGTGAATGCTGTGTTGTGAGTGTGGCAGTGTGTGTTTCTGTGTGTGTTTGTGTTGGCGGGAAAACATTGTGTATGCCTGTAAGAATAAGTCGATGGATGTTTGTGTGAGTTTCATGTGTATGTGTGTGTCGCGACCACATTTGTCAATATTTTAAGGCAGTTCCAAGTGTTGATGGTTCTGCTGGATACCCATTGTGAGTGCTGTGTTGTAAGTGTGACTGTGTGTGTGTGTGTTCACGGGAAACCGTTGTGTATGCCTGTAAGAAAAAGTCGATGGGTGTTTGTGTGTGATTCTTGTGTATGTGTGTGTCGGTGAAACGTTTGTGAGTATGTTAGGGCAGTTCCAAGTGTTGATGGCTCTGCCGAGGTCCAGTGTGCGTACTGTGCTGTTAGTGTGACAGTGTGTGTGTGTGTGTGTGTGTGTGTTTGGGGAAACCCCACTCTGTCTCCCTGTAACAAAATGTTGATGGGTGTTTGTGTGTGTTTCTTCTGTATGTGTGTGTCGGGACCACGTTTGTTTGTATGTTAGGGCAGATTCAAGTGCCAGTGTGAATGCTGTGTTGTGAGTGTGATAGTGTGTGTGTGTGTGTGTTTGCGGAAACCATTGTGCATGACTGTAAGTAAAAGTCAATGGGAGTTTGTGTGTGTTTCTTGTGTATGTGTGTGTCGGGACCACGTTTGTGAGTATGTTAGGGCAGTTCCAACTGTTGATGGCTATGCCGGGGACCCAGTGTGAGTGCTGTGTTGTGCGTGTGATAGTGTCTGTGTGTGTGTGTGTGTTTTGCTGGATACCATTGTGTATGTCTGTAAGAAAAAGTCGTAGGGTGTTTTTGTGTGTTTCTTCTGCATGTGTGTTTCGGGACCACGTTTGTGAATATGTTAAGGTAATTCCAAGTGTTCATGGCTCTGCTGGAGATCCAATGTGAGTGCTCTGTCGTGAGTGTGCCTTTTGTGTGTGTGTGTGTGTGTGTGTTTGCAGGAAACCATTGTGTATGCCTGCAAGAAAAAGTCGATGGGTGTTTGTGTGTGTTATTTGTATATGTGTGTGTCAGGACCATGTTTGTGATTATGTTAAAGCAGTTCCAAGTGTTGACGGCTGTGTTGGAGACCCAGTGTGAGTGCTGTGTTGTGAGTGTGATAGTGTGTGTGTGTCTGTGTGTGTTTCAGGACCCCCTGTGTACGCCTGTAAGAAAAATTCCATGGGTGTTTGTGTGTGTTTCTTGTGTATGCGTGTGTCAGGAAAACGTTTGTGAGTATGTTAGGGCAGTTCCAAGTGTTGATGGCTCTGCCGAGGCCCAGTGTGAGTGCTGTGTTGCGAGTGTGACAGTGTGTGTGTGTGTGTGTGTGTGTGTGTGTTTTCGGGTTACCATTGTGTATGCCTGTATGAAAAAGTCGATGGGTGTATTTGTGTGTTCTTGCGTATTGTGTTTCAGATCCACATTTGTGAGTGTGTGAGGGCAGTTCCAAGTGTTCATGAGTTTGCTGGATATCCAGTGTGAGTGTGTGTTGTGAGTGTGACAGTGTGTGTGCGTGTCTGTGTGTGTGTTTGCAGGAAACCAGTCTGTATGCCTATAAGAAAAATTCGATGGGTGTTTGTGTGTGTTTCTTCTGTATGTGTGTGTCGGGACCACATTTGTGAATATGTTAGGGCAGTTCCAAGTGTTGATGGCTCTGCTGGAGACCCAGTGAGAGTGCTGTGTTGTGAGTGTGACAGTGTGTGTGTGTCTGTGTGTGTGTGTGTGTTTGGGGGAACCCCACAGTGTATGCTTCTAAGAAAAAGTCGATGGGTGTTTGTGTGTGTTTCTTGTGTATGTGTGTGTCGGGACCACGTATGAGAGTATTTTGTGGCAGTTCCAAGCGCCAGAGTGAATGCTGTGTTGTGAGTGTGGCAGTGTGTGTTTCTGTGTGTGTTTGTGTTGGCGGGAAAACATTGTGTATGCCTGTAAGAATAAGTCGATGGATGTTTGTGTGAGTTTCATGTGTATGTGTGTGTCGCGACCACATTTGTCAATATTTTAAGGCAGTTCCAAGTGTTGATGGTTCTGCTGGATACCCATTGTGAGTGGTGTGTTGTAAGTGTGACTGTGTGTGTGTGTGTTCAAGGGAAACCGTTGTGTATGCCTGTAAGAAAAAGTCGATGGGTGTTTGTGTGCGTTTCTTGTGTATGTGTGTGTCGGGAAAACGTTTGGGAGTATGTTAGGGCAGTTCCAAGTGTTGATGGCTCTGCCGAGGCCCAGTGTGAGTGCTGTGTTGCGAGTGTGACAGTGTGTGTGTGTGTGTGTGTGTGTTTTCGGGTAACCATTGTGTATGCCTGTATGAAAAAGTCGATGGGTGTATTTGTGTGTTCTTGCGTATTGTGTTTCAGATCCACATTTGTGAGTGTGTGAGGGCAGTTCCAAGTCTTCATGAGTTTGCAGGATATCCAGTGTGAGTGTGTGTTGTGAGTGTGACAGTGTGTGTGCGTGTCTGTGTGTGTGTTTGCAGGAAACCAGTCTGTATGCCTATAAGAAAAATTCGATGGGTGTTTGTGTGTGTTTTTTCTGTATGTGTGTGTCGGGACCACATTTGTGAATATGTTAGGGCAGTTCCAAGTGTTGATGGCTCTGCTGGAGACCCAGTGAGAGTGCTGTGTTGTGAGTGTGATAGTGTGTGTGTGTCTGTGTGTGTGTGTGTGTTTGGGGGAACCCCACAGTGTATGCTTCTAAGAAAAAGTCGATGGGTGTTTGTGTGTGTTTCTTGTGTATGTGTGTGTCGAGACCACGTATGTGAGTATGTTGTGGCAGTTCCAAGTGCCAGTGTGAATGCTGTGTTGTGAGTGTGGCAGTGTGTGTTTCTGTGTGTGTTTGTGTTGGCGGGAAAACATTGTGTATGCCTGTAAGAATAAGTCGATGGATGTTTGTGTGAGTTTCATGTGTATGTGTGTGTCGCGACCACATTTGTCAATATTTTAAGGCAGTTCCAAGTGTTGATGGTTCTGCTGGATACCCATTGTGAGTGCTGTGTTGTAAGTGTGACTGTGTGTGTGTGTGTTCACGGGAAACCGTTGTGTATGCCTGTAAGAAAAAGTCGATGGGTGTTTGTGTGTGATTCTTGTGTATGTGTGTGTCGGTGAAACGTTTGTGAGTATGTTAGGGCAGTTCCAAGTGTTGATGGCTCTGCCGAGGTCCAGTGTGCGTACTGTGCTGTTAGTGTGACAGTGTGTGTGTGTGTGTGTGTGTGTGTTTGGGGAAACCCCACTCTGTCTCCCTGTAACAAAATGTTGATGGGTGTTTGTGTGTGTTTCTTCTGTATGTGTGTGTCGGGACCACGTTTGTTTGTATGTTAGGGCAGATTCAAGTGCCAGTGTGAATGCTGTGTTGTGAGTGTGATAGTGTGTGTGTGTGTGTGTTTGCGGAAACCATTGTGCATGACTGTAAGTAAAAGTCAATGGGAGTTTGTGTGTGTTTCTTGTGTATGTGTGTGTCGGGACCACGTTTGTGAGTATGTTAGGGCAGTTCCAACTGTTGATGGCTATGCCGGGGACCCAGTGTGAGTGCTGAGTTGTGCGTGTGATAGTGTCTGTGTGTGTGTGTGTGTTTTGCTGGATACCATTGTGTATGTCTGTAAGAAAAAGTCGTAGGGTGTTTTTGTGTGTTTCTTCTGCATGTGTGTTTCGGGACCACGTTTGTGAATATGTTAAGGTAATTCCAAGTGTTCATGGCTCTGCTGGAGATCCAATGTGAGTGCTCTGTCGTGAGTGTGCCTTTTGTGTGTGTGTGTGTGTGTGTGTGTGTTTGCAGGAAACCATTGTGTATGCCTGCAAGAAAAAGTCGATGGGTGTTTGTGTGTGTTATTTGTATATGTGTGTGTCAGGACCATGTTTGTGATTATGTTAAAGCAGTTCCAAGTGTTGACGGCTGTGTTGGAGACCCAGTGTGAGTGCTGTGTTGTGAGTGTGATAGTGTGTGTGTGTCTGTGTGTGTTTCCGAACCCCCTGTGTACGCCTGTAAGAAAAATTCCATGGGTGTTTGTGTGTGTTTCTTGTGTATGCGTGTGTCAGGAAAACGTTTGTGAGTATGTTAGGGCAGTTCCAAGTGTTGATGGCTCTGCCGAGGCCCAGTGTGAGTGCTGTGTTGCGAGTGTGACAGTGTGTGTGTGTGTGTGTGTGTTTTCGGGTTACCATTGTGTATGCCTGTATGAAAAAGTCGATGGGTGTATTTGTGTGTTCTTGCGTATTGTGTTTCAGATCCACATTTGTGAGTGTGTGAGGGCAGTTCCAAGTGTTCATGAGTTTGCTGGATATCCAGTGTGAGTGTGTGTTGTGAGTGTGACAGTGTGTGTGCGTGTCTGTGTGTGTGTTTGCAGGAAACCAGTCTGTATGCCTATAAGAAAAATTCGATGGGTGTTTGTGTGTGTTTCTTCTGTATGTGTGTGTCGGGACCACATTTGTGAATATGTTAGGGCAGTTCCAAGTGTTGATGGCTCTGCTGGAGACCCAGTGAGAGTGCTGTGTTGTGAGTGTGACAGTGTGTGTGTGTCTGTGTGTGTGTGTGTGTTTGGGGGAACCCCACAGTGTATGCTTCTAAGAAAAAGTCGATGGGTGTTTGTGTGTGTTTCTTGTGTATGTGTGTGTCGGGACCACGTATGAGAGTATTTTGTGGCAGTTCCAAGCGCCAGAGTGAATGCTGTGTTGTGAGTGTGGCAGTGTGTGTTTCTGTGTGTGTTTGTGTTGGCGGGAAAACATTGTGTATGCCTGTAAGAATAAGTCGATGGATGTTTGTGTGAGTTTCATGTGTATGTGTGTGTCGCGACCACATTTGTCAATATTTTAAGGCAGTTCCAAGTGTTGATGGTTCTGCTGGATACCCATTGTGAGTGGTGTGTTGTAAGTGTGACTGTGTGTGTGTGTGTTCAAGGGAAACCGTTGTGTATGCCTGTAAGAAAAAGTCGATGGGTGTTTGTGTGCGTTTCTTGTGTATGTGTGTGTCGGGAAAACGTTTGGGAGTATGTTAGGGCAGTTCCAAGTGTTGATGGCTCTGCCGAGGCCCAGTGTGAGTGCTGTGTTGCGAGTGTGACAGTGTGTGTGTGTGTGTGTGTGTTTTCGGGTAACCATTGTGTATGCCTGTATGAAAAAGTCGATGGGTGTATTTGTGTGTTCTTGCGTATTGTGTTTCAGATCCACATTTGTGAGTGTGTGAGGGCAGTTCCAAGTCTTCATGAGTTTGCAGGATATCCAGTGTGAGTGTGTGTTGTGAGTGTGACAGTGTGTGTGCGTGTCTGTGTGTGTGTTTGCAGGAAACCAGTCTGTATGCCTATAAGAAAAATTCGATGGGTGTTTGTGTGTGTTTTTTCTGTATGTGTGTGTCGGGACCACATTTGTGAATATGTTAGGGCAGTTCCAAGTGTTGATGGCTCTGCTGGAGACCCAGTGAGAGTGCTGTGTTGTGAGTGTGATAGTGTGTGTGTGTCTGTGTGTGTGTGTGTGTTTGGGGGAACCCCACAGTGTATGCTTCTAAGAAAAAGTCGATGGGTGTTTGTGTGTGTTTCTTGTGTATGTGTGTGTCGAGACCACGTATGTGAGTATGTTGTGGCAGTTCCAAGTGCCAGTGTGAATGCTGTGTTGTGAGTGTGGCAGTGTGTGTTTCTGTGTGTGTTTGTGTTGGCGGGAAAACATTGTGTATGCCTGTAAGAATAAGTCGATGGATGTTTGTGTGAGTTTCATGTGTATGTGTGTGTCGCGACCACATTTGTCAATATTTTAAGGCAGTTCCAAGTGTTGATGGTTCTGCTGGATACCCATTGTGAGTGCTGTGTTGTAAGTGTGACTGTGTGTGTGTGTGTTCACGGGAAACCGTTGTGTATGCCTGTAAGAAAAAGTCGATGGGTGTTTGTGTGTGATTCTTGTGTATGTGTGTGTCGGTGAAACGTTTGTGAGTATGTTAGGGCAGTTCCAAGTGTTGATGGCTCTGCCGAGGTCCAGTGTGCGTACTGTGCTGTTAGTGTGACAGTGTGTGTGTGTGTGTGTGTGTGTGTTTGGGGAAACCCCACTCTGTCTCCCTGTAACAAAATGTTGATGGGTGTTTGTGTGTGTTTCTTCTGTATGTGTGTGTCGGGACCACGTTTGTTTGTATGTTAGGGCAGATTCAAGTGCCAGTGTGAATGCTGTGTTGTGAGTGTGATAGTGTGTGTGTGTGTGTGTTTGCGGAAACCATTGTGCATGACTGTAAGTAAAAGTCAATGGGAGTTTGTGTGTGTTTCTTGTGTATGTGTGTGTCGGGACCACGTTTGTGAGTATGTTAGGGCAGTTCCAACTGTTGATGGCTATGCCGGGGACCCAGTGTGAGTGCTGTGTTGTGCGTGTGATAGTGTCTGTGTGTGTGTGTGTGTTTTGCTGGATACCATTGTGTATGTCTGTAAGAAAAAGTCGTAGGGTGTTTTTGTGTGTTTCTTCTGCATGTGTGTTTCGGGACCACGTTTGTGAATATGTTAAGGTAATTCCAAGTGTTCATGGCTCTGCTGGAGATCCAATGTGAGTGCTCTGTCGTGAGTGTGCCTTTTGTGTGTGTGTGTGTGTGTGTGTGTGTTTGCAGGAAACCATTGTGTATGCCTGCAAGAAAAAGTCGATGGGTGTTTGTGTGTGTTATTTGTATATGTGTGTGTCAGGACCATGTTTGTGATTATGTTAAAGCAGTTCCAAGTGTTGACGGCTGTGTTGGAGACCCAGTGTGAGTGCTGTGTTGTGAGTGTGATAGTGTGTGTGTGTCTGTGTGTGTTTCCGAACCCCCTGTGTACGCCTGTAAGAAAAATTCCATGGGTGTTTGTGTGTGTTTCTTGTGTATGCGTGTGTCAGGAAAACGTTTGTGAGTATGTTAGGGCAGTTCCAAGTGTTGATGGCTCTGCCGAGGCCCAGTGTGAGTGCTGTGTTGCGAGTGTGACAGTGTGTGTGTGTGTGTGTGTGTTTTCGGGTTACCATTGTGTATGCCTGTATGAAAAAGTCGATGGGTGTATTTGTGTGTTCTTGCGTATTGTGTTTCAGATCCACATTTGTGAGTGTGTGAGGGCAGTTCCAAGTGTTCATGAGTTTGCTGGATATCCAGTGTGAGTGTGTGTTGTGAGTGTGACAGTGTGTGTGCGTGTCTGTGTGTGTGTTTGCAGGAAACCAGTCTGTATGCCTATAAGAAAAATTCGATGGGTGTTTGTGTGTGTTTCTTCTGTATGTGTGTGTCGGGACCACATTTGTGAATATGTTAGGGCAGTTCCAAGTGTTGATGGCTCTGCTGGAGACCCAGTGAGAGTGCTGTGTTGTGAGTGTGACAGTGTGTGTGTGTGTTTGGGGGAACCCCACAGTGTATGCTTCTAAGAAAAAGTCGATGGGTGTTTGTGTGTGTTTCTTGTGTATGTGTGTGTCGGGACCACGTATGAGAGTATTTTGTGGCAGTTCCAAGCGCCAGAGTGAATGCTGTGTTGTGAGTGTGGCAGTGTGTGTTTCTGTGTGTGTTTGTGTTGGCGGGAAAACATTGTGTATGCCTGTAAGAATAAGTCGATGGATGTTTGTGTGAGTTTCATGTGTATGTGTGTGTCGCGACCACATTTGTCAATATTTTAAGGCAGTTCCAAGTGTTGATGGTTCTGCTGGATACCCATTGTGAGTGGTGTGTTGTAAGTGTGACTGTGTGTGTGTGTGTTCAAGGGAAACCGTTGTGTATGCCTGTAAGAAAAAGTCGATGGGTGTTTGTGTGCGTTTCTTGTGTATGTGTGTGTCGGGAAAACGTTTGGGAGTATGTTAGGGCAGTTCCAAGTGTTGATGGCTCTGCCGAGGCCCAGTGTGAGTGCTGTGTTGTGAGTGTGACAGTGTGTGTGTGTGTGTGTGTGTGTGTTTTCGGGTAACCATTGTGTATGCCTGTATGAAAAAGTCGATGGGTGTATTTGTGTGTTCTTGCGTATTGTGTTTCAGATCCACATTTGTGAGTGTGTGAGGGCAGTTCCAAGTCTTCATGAGTTTGCAGGATATCCAGTGTGAGTGTGTGTTGTGAGTGTGACAGTGTGTGTGCGTGTCTGTGTGTGTGTTTGCAGGAAACCAGTCTGTATGCCTATAAGAAAAATTCGATGGGTGTTTGTGTGTGTTTTTTCTGTATGTGTGTGTCGGGACCACATTTGTGAATATGTTAGGGCAGTTCCAAGTGTTGATGGCTCTGCTGGAGACCCAGTGAGAGTGCTGTGTTGTGAGTGTGATAGTGTGTGTGTGTCTGTGTGTGTGTGTGTGTGTTGGGGGAACCCCACAGTGTATGCTTCTAAGAAAAAGTCGATGGGTGTTTGTGTGTGTTTCTTGTGTATGTGTGTGTCGAGACCACGTATGTGAGTATGTTGTGGCAGTTCCAAGTGCCAGTGTGAATGCTGTGTTGTGAGTGTGGCAGTGTGTGTTTCTGTGTGTGTTTGTGTTGGCGGGAAAACATTGTGTATTCCTGTAAGAATAATTCGATGGATGTTTGTGTGAGTTTCATGTGTATGTGTGTGTCGCGACCACATTTGTCAATATTTTAAGGCAGTTCCAAGTGTTGATGGTTCTGCTGGATACCCATTGTGAGTGCTGTGTTGTAAGTGTGACTGTGTGTGTGTGTGTTCACGGGAAACCGTTGTGTATGCCTGTAAGAAAAAGTCGATGGGTGTTTGTGTGTGATTCTTGTGTATGTGTGTGTCGGTGAAACGTTTGTGAGTATGTTAGGGCAGTTCCAAGTGTTGATGGCTCTGCCGAGGTCCAGTGTGCGTACTGTGCTGTTAGTGTGACAGTGTGTGTGTGTGTGTGTGTGTGTGTGTGTGTTTGGGGAAACCCCACTCTGTCTCCCTGTAACAAAATGTTGATGGGTGTTTGTGTGTGTTTCTTCTGTATGTGTGTGTCGGGACCACGTTTGTTTGTATGTTAGGGCAGATTCAAGTGCCAGTGTGAATGCTGTGTTGTGAGTGTGATAGTGTGTGTGTGTGTGTGTGTTTGCGGAAACCATTGTGCATGACTGTAAGTAAAAGTCAATGGGAGTTTGTGTGTGTTTCTTGTGTATGTGTGTGTCGGGACCACGTTTGTGAGTATGTTAGGGCAGTTCCAACTGTTGATGGCTATGCCGGGGACCCAGTGTGAGTGCTGTGTTGTGCGTGTGATAGTGTCTGTGTGTGTGTGTGTGTGTTTTGCTGGATACCATTGTGTATGTCTGTAAGAAAAAGTCGTAGGGTGTTTTTGTGTGTTTCTTCTGCATGTGTGTTTCGGGACCACGTTTGTGAATATGTTAAGGTAATTCCAAGTGTTCATGGCTCTGCTGGAGATCCAATGTGAGTGCTCTGTCGTGAGTGTGCCTTTTGTGTGTGTGTGTGTGTGTGTGTTTGCAGGAAACCATTGTGTATGCCTGCAAGAAAAAGTCGATGGGTGTTTGTGTGTGTTATTTGTATATGTGTGTGTCAGGACCATGTTTGTGATTATGTTAAAGCAGTTCCAAGTGTTGACGGCTGTGTTGGAGACCCAGTGTGAGTGCTGTGTTGTGAGTGTGATAGTGTGTGTGTGTCTGTGTGTGTTTCCGAACCCCCTGTGTACGCCTGTAAGAAAAATTCCATGGGTGTTTGTGTGTGTTTCTTGTGTATGCGTGTGTCAGGAAAACGTTTGTGAGTATGTTAGGGCAGTTCCAAGTGTTGATGGCTCTGCCGAGGCCCAGTGTGAGTGCTGTGTTGCGAGTGTGACAGTGTGTGTGTGTGTGTGTGTGTGTTTTCGGGTTACCATTGTGTATGCCTGTATGAAAAAGTCGATGGGTGTATTTGTGTGTTCTTGCGTATTGTGTTTCAGATCCACATTTGTGAGTGTGTGAGGGCAGTTCCAAGTGTTCATGAGTTTGCTGGATATCCAGTGTGAGTGTGTGTTGTGAGTGTGACAGTGTGTGTGCGTGTCTGTGTGTGTGTTTGCAGGAAACCAGTCTGTATGCCTATAAGAAAAATTCGATGGGTGTTTGTGTGTGTTTCTTCTGTATGTGTGTGTCGGGACCACATTTGTGAATATGTTAGGGCAGTTCCAAGTGTTGATGGCTCTGCTGGAGACCCAGTGAGAGTGCTGTGTTGTGAGTGTGACAGTGTGTGTGTGTCTGTGTGTGTGTGTGTGTTTGGGGGAACCCCACAGTGTATGCTTCTAAGAAAAAGTCGATGGGTGTTTGTGTGTGTTTCTTGTGTATGTGTGTGTCGGGACCACGTATGAGAGTATTTTGTGGCAGTTCCAAGCGCCAGAGTGAATGCTGTGTTGTGAGTGTGGCAGTGTGTGTTTCTGTGTGTGTTTGTGTTGGCGGGAAAACATTGTGTATGCCTGTAAGAATAAGTCGATGGATGTTTGTGTGAGTTTCATGTGTATGTGTGTGTCGCGACCACATTTGTCAATATTTTAAGGCAGTTCCAAGTGTTGATGGTTCTGCTGGATACCCATTGTGAGTGGTGTGTTGTAAGTGTGACTGTGTGTGTGTGTGTTCAAGGGAAACCGTTGTGTATGCCTGTAAGAAAAAGTCGATGGGTGTTTGTGTGCGTTTCTTGTGTATGTGTGTGTCGGGAAAACGTTTGGGAGTATGTTAGGGCAGTTCCAAGTGTTGATGGCTCTGCCGAGGCCCAGTGTGAGTGCTGTGTTGCGAGTGTGACAGTGTGTGTGTGTGTGTGTGTGTGTTTTCGGGTAACCATTGTGTATGCCTGTATGAAAAAGTCGATGGGTGTATTTGTGTGTTCTTGCGTATTGTGTTTCAGATCCACATTTGTGAGTGTGTGAGGGCAGTTCCAAGTCTTCATGAGTTTGCAGGATATCCAGTGTGAGTGTGTGTTGTGAGTGTGACAGTGTGTGTGCGTGTCTGTGTGTGTGTTTGCAGGAAACCAGTCTGTATGCCTATAAGAAAAATTCGATGGGTGTTTGTGTGTGTTTTTTCTGTATGTGTGTGTCGGGACCACATTTGTGAATATGTTAGGGCAGTTCCAAGTGTTGATGGCTCTGCTGGAGACCCAGTGAGAGTGCTGTGTTGTGAGTGTGATAGTGTGTGTGTGTCTGTGTGTGTGTGTGTGTTTGGGGGAACCCCACAGTGTATGCTTCTAAGAAAAAGTCGATGGGTGTTTGTGTGTGTTTCTTGTGTATGTGTGTGTCGAGACCACGTATGTGAGTATGTTGTGGCAGTTCCAAGCGCCAGTGTGAATGCTGTGTTGTGAGTGTGGCAGTGTGTGTTTCTGTGTGTGTTTGTGTTGGCGGGAAAACCTTGTGTATGCCTGTAAGAATAAGTCGATGGATGTTTGTGTGAGTTTCATGTGTATGTGTGTGTCGCGACCACATTTGTCAATATTTTAAGGCAGTTCCAAGTGTTGATGGTTCTGCTGGATACCCATTGTGAGTGCTGTGTTGTAAGTGTGACTGTGTGTGTGTGTGTTCACGGGAAACCGTTGTGTATGCCTGTAAGAAAAAGTCGATGGGTGTTTGTGTGTGATTCTTGTGTATGTGTGTGTCGGTGAAACGTTTGTGAGTATGTTAGGGCAGTTCCAAGTGTTGATGGCTCTGCCGAGGTCCAGTGTGCGTACTGTGCTGTTAGTGTGACAGTGTGTGTGTGTGTGTGTGTGTGTGTTTGGGGAAACCCCACTCTGTCTCCCTGTAACAAAATGTTGATGGGTGTTTGTGTGTGTTTCTTGTGTATGTGTGTGTCGGGACCACGTTTGTTTGTATGTTAGGGCAGATTCAAGTGCCAGTGTGAATGCTGTGTTGTGAGTGTGATAGTGTGTGTGTGTGTGTGTGTTTGCGGAAACCATTGTGCATGACTGTAAGTAAAAGTCAATGGGAGTTTGTGTGTGTTTCTTGTGTATGTGTGTGTCGGGACCACGTTTGTGAGTATGTTAGGGCAGTTCCAACTGTTGATGGCTATGCCGGGGACCCAGTGTGAGTGCTGTGTTGTGCGTGTGATAGTGTCTGTGTGTGTGTGTGTGTGTTTTGCTGGATACCATTGTGTATGTCTGTAAGAAAAAGTCGTAGGGTGTTTTTGTGTGTTTCTTCTGCATGTGTGTTTCGGGACCACGTTTGTGAATATGTTAAGGTAATTCCAAGTGTTCATGGCTCTGCTGGAGATCCAATGTGAGTGCTCTGTCGTGAGTGTGCCTTTTGTGTGTGTGTGTGTGTGTGTGTGTTTGCAGGAAACCATTGTGTATGCCTGCAAGAAAAAGTCGATGGGTGTTTGTGTGTGTTATTTGTATATGTGTGTGTCAGGACCATGTTTGTGATTATGTTAAAGCAGTTCCAAGTGTTGACGGCTGTGTTGGAGACCCAGTGTGAGTGCTGTGTTGTGAGTGTGATAGTGTGTGTGTGTCTGTGTGTGTTTCCGAACCCCCTGTGTACGCCTGTAAGAAAAATTCCATGGGTGTTTGTGTGTGTTTCTTGTGTATGCGTGTGTCAGGAAAACGTTTGTGAGTATGTTAGGGCAGTTCCAAGTGTTGATGGCTCTGCCGAGGCCCAGTGTGAGTGCTGTGTTGCGAGTGTGACAGTGTGTGTGTGTGTGTGTGTGTGTGTGTGTTTTCGGGTTACCATTGTGTATGCCTGTATGAAAAAGTCGATGGGTGTATTTGTGTGTTCTTGCGTATTGTGTTTCAGATCCACATTTGTGAGTGTGTGAGGGCAGTTCCAAGTGTTCATGAGTTTGCTGGATATCCAGTGTGAGTGTGTGTTGTGAGTGTGACAGTGTGTGTGCGTGTCTGTGTGTGTGTTTGCAGGAAACCAGTCTGTATGCCTATAAGAAAAATTCGATGGGTGTTTGTGTGTGTTTCTTCTGTATGTGTGTGTCGGGACCACATTTGTGAATATGTTAGGGCAGTTCCAAGTGTTGATGGCTCTGCTGGAGACCCAGTGAGAGTGCTGTGTTGTGAGTGTGACAGTGTGTGTGTGTCTGTGTGTGTGTGTGTGTTTGGGGGAACCCCACAGTGTATGCTTCTAAGAAAAAGTCGATGGGTGTTTGTGTGTGTTTCTTGTGTATGTGTGTGTCGGGACCACGTATGAGAGTATTTTGTGGCAGTTCCAAGCGCCAGAGTGAATGCTGTGTTGTGAGTGTGGCAGTGTGTGTTTCTGTGTGTGTTTGTGTTGGCGGGAAAACATTGTGTATGCCTGTAAGAATAAGTCGATGGATGTTTGTGTGAGTTTCATGTGTATGTGTGTGTCGCGACCACATTTGTCAATATTTTAAGGCAGTTCCAAGTGTTGATGGTTCTGCTGGATACCCATTGTGAGTGGTGTGTTGTAAGTGTGACTGTGTGTGTGTGTGTTCAAGGGAAACCGTTGTGTATGCCTGTAAGAAAAAGTCGATGCGTGATTGTGTGCGTTTCTTGTGTATGTGTGTGTCGGGAAAACGTTTGGGAGTATGTTAGGGCAGTTCCAAGTGTTGATGGCTCTGCCGAGGCCCAGTGTGAGTGCTGTGTTGCGAGTGTGACAGTGTGTGTGTGTGTGTGTGTGTGTTTTCGGGTAACCATTGTGTATGCCTGTATGAAAAAGTCGATGGGTGTATTTGTGTGTTCTTGCGTATTGTGTTTCAGATCCACATTTGTGAGTGTGTGAGGGCAGTTCCAAGTCTTCATGAGTTTGCAGGATATCCAGTGTGAGTGTGTGTTGTGAGTGTGACAGTGTGTGTGCGTGTCTGTGTGTGTGTTTGTAGGAAACCAGTCTGTATGCCTATAAGAAAAATTCGATGGGTGTTTGTGTGTGTTTTTTCTGTATGTGTGTGTCGGGACCACATTTGTGAATATGTTAGGGCAGTTCCAAGTGTTGATGGCTCTGCTGGAGACCCAGTGAGAGTGCTGTGTTGTGAGTGTGATAGTGTGTGTGTGTCTGTGTGTGTGTGTGTGTGTTTGGGGGAACCCCACAGTGTATGCTTCTAAGAAAAAGTCGATGGGTGTTTGTGTGTGTTTCTTGTGTATGTGTGTGTCGAGACCACGTATGTGAGTATGTTGTGGCAGTTCCAAGTGCCAGTGTGAATGCTGTGTTGTGAGTGTGGCAGTGTGTGTTTCTGTGTGTGTTTGTGTTGGCGGGAAAACATTGTGTATGCCTGTAAGAATAAGTCGATGGATGTTTGTGTGAGTTTCATGTGTATGTGTGTGTCGCGACCACATTTGTCAATATTTTAAGGCAGTTCCAAGTGTTGATGGTTCTGCTGGATACCCATTGTGAGTGCTGTGTTGTAAGTGTGACTGTGTGTGTGTGTGTTCACGGGAAACCGTTGTGTATGCCTGTAAGAAAAAGTCGATGGGTGTTTGTGTGTGATTCTTGTGTATGTGTGTGTCGGTGAAACGTTTGTGAGTATGTTAGGGCAGTTCCAAGTGTTGATGGCTCTGCCGAGGTCCAGTGTGCGTACTGTGCTGTTAGTGTGACAGTGTGTGTGTGTGTGTGTGTGTGTGTGTTTGGGGAAACCCCACTCTGTCTCCCTGTAACAAAATGTTGATGGGTGTTTGTGTGTGTTTCTTGTGTATGTGTGTGTCGGGACCACGTTTGTTTGTATGTTAGGGCAGATTCAAGTGCCAGTGTGAATGCTGTGTTGTGAGTGTGATAGTGTGTGTGTGTGTGTGTTTGCGGAAACCATTGTGCATGACTGTAAGTAAAAGTCAATGGGAGTTTGTGTGTGTTTCTTGTGTATGTGTGTGTCGGGACCACGTTTGTGAGTATGTTAGGGCAGTTCCAACTGTTGATGGCTATGCCGGGGACCCAGTGTGAGTGCTGTGTTGTGCGTGTGATAGTGTCTGTGTGTGTGTGTGTGTGTTTTGCTGGATACCATTGTGTATGTCTGTAAGAAAAAGTCGTAGGGTGTTTTTGTGTGTTTCTTCTGCATGTGTGTTTCGGGACCACGTTTGTGAATATGTTAAGGTAATTCCAAGTGTTCATGGCTCTGCTGGAGATCCAATGTGAGTGCTCTGTCGTGAGTGTGCCTTTTGTGTGTGTGTGTGTGTGTGTGTGTGTTTGCAGGAAACCATTGTGTATGCCTGCAAGAAAAAGTCGATGGGTGTTTGTGTGTGTTATTTGTATATGTGTGTGTCAGGACCATGTTTGTGATTATGTTAAAGCAGTTCCAAGTGTTGACGGCTGTGTTGGAGACCCAGTGTGAGTGCTGTGTTGTGAGTGTGATAGTGTGTGTGTGTCTGTGTGTGTTTCCGAACCCCCTGTGTACGCCTGTAAGAAAAATTCCATGGGTGTTTGTGTGTGTTTCTTGTGTATGCGTGTGTCAGGAAAACGTTTGTGAGTATGTTAGGGCAGTTCCAAGTGTTGATGGCTCTGCCGAGGCCCAGTGTGAGTGCTGTGTTGCGAGTGTGACAGTGTGTGTGTGTGTGTGTGTGTGTGTTTTCGGGTTACCATTGTGTATGCCTGTATGAAAAAGTCGATGGGTGTATTTGTGTGTTCTTGCGTATTGTGTTTCAGATCCACATTTGTGAGTGTGTGAGGGCAGTTCCAAGTGTTCATGAGTTTGCTGGATATCCAGTGTGAGTGTGTGTTGTGAGTGTGACAGTGTGTGTGCGTGTCTGTGTGTGTGTTTGCAGGAAACCAGTCTGTATGCCTATAAGAAAAATTCGATGGGTGTTTGTGTGTGTTTCTTCTGTATGTGTGTGTCGGGACCACATTTGTGAATATGTTAGGGCAGTTCCAAGTGTTGATGGCTCTGCTGGAGACCCAGTGAGAGTGCTGTGTTGTGAGTGTGACAGTGTGTGTGTGTCTGTGTGTGTGTGTGTGTTTGGGGGAACCCCACAGTGTATGCTTCTAAGAAAAAGTCGATGGGTGTTTGTGTGTGTTTCTTGTGTATGTGTGTGTCGGGACCACGTATGAGAGTATTTTGTGGCAGTTCCAAGCGCCAGAGTGAATGCTGTGTTGTGAGTGTGGCAGTGTGTGTTTCTGTGTGTGTTTGTGTTGGCGGGAAAACATTGTGTATGCCTGTAAGAATAAGTCGATGGATGTTTGTGTGAGTTTCATGTGTATGTGTGTGTCGCGACCACATTTGTCAATATTTTAAGGCAGTTCCAAGTGTTGATGGTTCTGCTGGATACCCATTGTGAGTGGTGTGTTGTAAGTGTGACTGTGTGTGTGTGTGTTCAAGGGAAACCGTTGTGTATGCCTGTAAGAAAAAGTCGATGCGTGATTGTGTGCGTTTCTTGTGTATGTGTGTGTCGGGAAAACGTTTGGGAGTATGTTAGGGCAGTTCCAAGTGTTGATGGCTCTGCCGAGGACCAGTGTGAGTGCTGTGTTGCGAGTGTGACAGTGTGTGTGTGTGTGTGTGTGTTTTCGGGTAACCATTGTGTATGCCTGTATGAAAAAGTCGATGGGTGTATTTGTGTGTTCTTGCGTATTGTGTTTCAGATCCACATTTGTGAGTGTGTGAGGGCAGTTCCAAGTCTTCATGAGTTTGCAGGATATCCAGTGTGAGTGTGTGTTGTGAGTGTGACAGTGTGTGTGCGTGTCTGTGTGTGTGTTTGCAGGAAACCAGTCTGTATGCCTATAAGAAAAATTCGATGGGTGTTTGTGTGTGTTTTTTCTGTATGTGTGTGTCGGGACCACATTTGTGAATATGTTAGGGCAGTTCCAAGTGTTGATGGCTCTGCTGGAGACCCAGTGAGAGTGCTGTGTTGTGAGTGTGATAGTGTGTGTGTGTCTGTGTGTGTGTGTGTGTTTGGGGGAACCCCACAGTGTATGCTTCTAAGAAAAAGTCGATGGGTGTTTGTGTGTGTTTCTTGTGTATGTGTGTGTCGAGACCACGTATGTGAGTATGTTGTGGCAGTTCCAAGTGCCAGTGTGAATGCTGTGTTGTGAGTGTGGCAGTGTGTGTTTCTGTGTGTGTTTGTGTTGGCGGGAAAACATTGTGTATGCCTGTAAGAATAAGTCGATGGATGTTTGTGTGAGTTTCATGTGTATGTGTGTGTCGCGACCACATTTGTCAATATTTTAAGGCAGTTCCAAGTGTTGATGGTTCTGCTGGATACCCATTGTGAGTGCTGTGTTGTAAGTGTGACTGTGTGTGTGTGTGTTCACGGGAAACCGTTGTGTATGCCTGTAAGAAAAAGTCGATGGGTGTTTGTGTGTGATTCTTGTGTATGTGTGTGTCGGTGAAACGTTTGTGAGTATGTTAGGGCAGTTCCAAGTGTTGATGGCTCTGCCGAGGTCCAGTGTGCGTACTGTGCTGTTAGTGTGACAGTGTGTGTGTGTGTGTGTGTGTGTGTTTGGGGAAACCCCACTCTGTCTCCCTGTAACAAAATGTTGATGGGTGTTTGTGTGTGTTTCTTGTGTATGTGTGTGTCGGGACCACGTTTGTTTGTATGTTAGGGCAGATTCAAGTGCCAGTGTGAATGCTGTGTTGTGAGTGTGATAGTGTGTGTGTGTGTGTGTGTTTGCGGAAACCATTGTGCATGACTGTAAGTAAAAGTCAATGGGAGTTTGTGTGTGTTTCTTGTGTATGTGTGTGTCGGGACCACGTTTGTGAGTATGTTAGGGCAGTTCCAACTGTTGATGGCTATGCCGGGGACCCAGTGTGAGTGCTGTGTTGTGCGTGTGATAGTGTCTGTGTGTGTGTGTGTGTGTTTTGCTGGATACCATTGTGTATGTCTGTAAGAAAAAGTCGTAGGGTGTTTTTGTGTGTTTCTTCTGCATGTGTGTTTCGGGACCACGTTTGTGAATATGTTAAGGTAATTCCAAGTGTTCATGGCTCTGCTGGAGATCCAATGTGAGTGCTCTGTCGTGAGTGTGCCTTTTGTGTGTGTGTGTGTGTGTGTGTGTGTGTTTGCAGGAAACCATTGTGTATGCCTGCAAGAAAAAGTCGATGGGTGTTTGTGTGTGTTATTTGTATATGTGTGTGTCAGGACCATGTTTGTGATTATGTTAAAGCAGTTCCAAGTGTTGACGGCTGTGTTGGAGACCCAGTGTGAGTGCTGTGTTGTGAGTGTGATAGTGTGTGTGTGTCTGTGTGTGTTTCCGAACCCCCTGTGTACGCCTGTAAGAAAAATTCCATGGGTGTTTGTGTGTGTTTCTTGTGTATGCGTGTGTCAGGAAAACGTTTGTGAGTATGTTAGGGCAGTTCCAAGTGTTGATGGCTCTGCCGAGGCCCAGTGTGAGTGCTGTGTTGCGAGTGTGACAGTGTGTGTGTGTGTGTGTGTGTGTGTGTGTGTTTTCGGGTTACCATTGTGTATGCCTGTATGAAAAAGTCGATGGGTGTATTTGTGTGTTCTTGCGTATTGTGTTTCAGATCCACATTTGTGAGTGTGTGAGGGCAGTTCCAAGTGTTCATGAGTTTGCTGGATATCCAGTGTGAGTGTGTGTTGTGAGTGTGACAGTGTGTGTGCGTGTCTGTGTGTGTGTTTGCAGGAAACCAGTCTGTATGCCTATAAGAAAAATTCGATGGGTGTTTGTGTGTGTTTCTTCTGTATGTGTGTGTCGGGACCACATTTGTGAATATGTTAGGGCAGTTCCAAGTGTTGATGGCTCTGCTGGAGACCCAGTGAGAGTGCTGTGTTGTGAGTGTGACAGTGTGTGTGTGTCTGTGTGTGTGTGTGTGTTTGGGGGAACCCCACAGTGTATGCTTCTAAGAAAAAGTCGATGGGTGTTTGTGTGTGTTTCTTGTGTATGTGTGTGTCGGGACCACGTATGAGAGTATTTTGTGGCAGTTCCAAGCGCCAGAGTGAATGCTGTGTTGTGAGTGTGGCAGTGTGTGTTTCTGTGTGTGTTTGTGTTGGCGGGAAAACATTGTGTATGCCTGTAAGAATAAGTCGATGGATGTTTGTGTGAGTTTCATGTGTATGTGTGTGTCGCGACCACATTTGTCAATATTTTAAGGCAGTTCCAAGTGTTGATGGTTCTGCTGGATACCCATTGTGAGTGGTGTGTTGTAAGTGTGACTGTGTGTGTGTGTGTTCAAGGGAAACCGTTGTGTATGCCTGTAAGAAAAAGTCGATGCGTGATTGTGTGCGTTTCTTGTGTATGTGTGTGTCGGGAAAACGTTTGGGAGTATGTTAGGGCAGTTCCAAGTGTTGATGGCTCTGCCGAGGCCCAGTGTGAGTGCTGTGTTGCGAGTGTGACAGTGTGTGTGTGTGTGTGTGTGTGTTTTCGGGTAACCATTGTGTATGCCTGTATGAAAAAGTCGATGGGTGTATTTGTGTGTTCTTGCGTATTGTGTTTCAGATCCACATTTGTGAGTGTGTGAGGGCAGTTCCAAGTCTTCATGAGTTTGCAGGATATCCAGTGTGAGTGTGTGTTGTGAGTGTGACAGTGTGTGTGCGTGTCTGTGTGTGTGTTTGTAGGAAACCAGTCTGTATGCCTATAAGAAAAATTCGATGGGTGTTTGTGTGTGTTTTTTCTGTATGTGTGTGTCGGGACCACATTTGTGAATATGTTAGGGCAGTTCCAAGTGTTGATGGCTCTGCTGGAGACCCAGTGAGAGTGCTGTGTTGTGAGTGTGATAGTGTGTGTGTGTCTGTGTGTGTGTGTGTGTGTTTGGGGGAACCCCACAGTGTATGCTTCTAAGAAAAAGTCGATGGGTGTTTGTGTGTGTTTCTTGTGTATGTGTGTGTCGAGACCACGTATGTGAGTATGTTGTGGCAGTTCCAAGTGCCAGTGTGAATGCTGTGTTGTGAGTGTGGCAGTGTGTGTTTCTGTGTGTGTTTGTGTTGGCGGGAAAACATTGTGTATGCCTGTAAGAATAAGTCGATGGATGTTTGTGTGAGTTTCATGTGTATGTGTGTGTCGCGACCACATTTGTCAATATTTTAAGGCAGTTCCAAGTGTTGATGGTTCTGCTGGATACCCATTGTGAGTGCTGTGTTGTAAGTGTGACTGTGTGTGTGTGTGTTCACGGGAAACCGTTGTGTATGCCTGTAAGAAAAAGTCGATGGGTGTTTGTGTGTGATTCTTGTGTATGTGTGTGTCGGTGAAACGTTTGTGAGTATGTTAGGGCAGTTCCAAGTGTTGATGGCTCTGCCGAGGTCCAGTGTGCGTACTGTGCTGTTAGTGTGACAGTGTGTGTGTGTGTGTGTGTGTGTGTGTTTGGGGAAACCCCACTCTGTCTCCCTGTAACAAAATGTTGATGGGTGTTTGTGTGTGTTTCTTGTGTATGTGTGTGTCGGGACCACGTTTGTTTGTATGTTAGGGCAGATTCAAGTGCCAGTGTGAATGCTGTGTTGTGAGTGTGATAGTGTGTGTGTGTGTGTGTTTGCGGAAACCATTGTGCATGACTGTAAGTAAAAGTCAATGGGAGTTTGTGTGTGTTTCTTGTGTATGTGTGTGTCGGGACCACGTTTGTGAGTATGTTAGGGCAGTTCCAACTGTTGATGGCTATGCCGGGGACCCAGTGTGAGTGCTGTGTTGTGCGTGTGATAGTGTCTGTGTGTGTGTGTGTGTGTTTTGCTGGATACCATTGTGTATGTCTGTAAGAAAAAGTCGTAGGGTGTTTTTGTGTGTTTCTTCTGCATGTGTGTTTCGGGACCACGTTTGTGAATATGTTAAGGTAATTCCAAGTGTTCATGGCTCTGCTGGAGATCCAATGTGAGTGCTCTGTCGTGAGTGTGCCTTTTGTGTGTGTGTGTGTGTGTGTGTGTGTTTGCAGGAAACCATTGTGTATGCCTGCAAGAAAAAGTCGATGGGTGTTTGTGTGTGTTATTTGTATATGTGTGTGTCAGGACCATGTTTGTGATTATGTTAAAGCAGTTCCAAGTGTTGACGGCTGTGTTGGAGACCCAGTGTGAGTGCTGTGTTGTGAGTGTGATAGTGTGTGTGTGTCTGTGTGTGTTTCCGAACCCCCTGTGTACGCCTGTAAGAAAAATTCCATGGGTGTTTGTGTGTGTTTCTTGTGTATGCGTGTGTCAGGAAAACGTTTGTGAGTATGTTAGGGCAGTTCCAAGTGTTGATGGCTCTGCCGAGGCCCAGTGTGAGTGCTGTGTTGCGAGTGTGACAGTGTGTGTGTGTGTGTGTGTGTGTGTTTTCGGGTTACCATTGTGTATGCCTGTATGAAAAAGTCGATGGGTGTATTTGTGTGTTCTTGCGTATTGTGTTTCAGATCCACATTTGTGAGTGTGTGAGGGCAGTTCCAAGTGTTCATGAGTTTGCTGGATATCCAGTGTGAGTGTGTGTTGTGAGTGTGACAGTGTGTGTGCGTGTCTGTGTGTGTGTTTGCAGGAAACCAGTCTGTATGCCTATAAGAAAAATTCGATGGGTGTTTGTGTGTGTTTCTTCTGTATGTGTGTGTCGGGACCACATTTGTGAATATGTTAGGGCAGTTCCAAGTGTTGATGGCTCTGCTGGAGACCCAGTGAGAGTGCTGTGTTGTGAGTGTGACAGTGTGTGTGTGTCTGTGTGTGTGTGTGTGTTTGGGGGAACCCCACAGTGTATGCTTCTAAGAAAAAGTCGATGGGTGTTTGTGTGTGTTTCTTGTGTATGTGTGTGTCGGGACCACGTATGAGAGTATTTTGTGGCAGTTCCAAGCGCCAGAGTGAATGCTGTGTTGTGAGTGTGGCAGTGTGTGTTTCTGTGTGTGTTTGTGTTGGCGGGAAAACATTGTGTATGCCTGTAAGAATAAGTCGATGGATGTTTGTGTGAGTTTCATGTGTATGTGTGTGTCGCGACCACATTTGTCAATATTTTAAGGCAGTTCCAAGTGTTGATGGTTCTGCTGGATACCCATTGTGAGTGGTGTGTTGTAAGTGTGACTGTGTGTGTGTGTGTTCAAGGGAAACCGTTGTGTATGCCTGTAAGAAAAAGTCGATGCGTGATTGTGTGCGTTTCTTGTGTATGTGTGTGTCGGGAAAACGTTTGGGAGTATGTTAGGGCAGTTCCAAGTGTTGATGGCTCTGCCGAGGACCAGTGTGAGTGCTGTGTTGCGAGTGTGACAGTGTGTGTGTGTGTGTGTGTGTGTTTTCGGGTAACCATTGTGTATGCCTGTATGAAAAAGTCGATGGGTGTATTTGTGTGTTCTTGCGTATTGTGTTTCAGATCCACATTTGTGAGTGTGTGAGGGCAGTTCCAAGTCTTCATGAGTTTGCAGGATATCCAGTGTGAGTGTGTGTTGTGAGTGTGACAGTGTGTGTGCGTGTCTGTGTGTGTGTTTGCAGGAAACCAGTCTGTATGCCTATAAGAAAAATTCGATGGGTGTTTGTGTGTGTTTTTTCTGTATGTGTGTGTCGGGACCACATTTGTGAATATGTTAGGGCAGTTCCAAGTGTTGATGGCTCTGCTGGAGACCCAGTGAGAGTGCTGTGTTGTGAGTGTGATAGTGTGTGTGTGTCTGTGTGTGTGTGTGTGTTTGGGGGAACCCCACAGTGTATGCTTCTAAGAAAAAGTCGATGGGTGTTTGTGTGTGTTTCTTGTGTATGTGTGTGTCGAGACCACGTATGTGAGTATGTTGTGGCAGTTCCAAGTGCCAGTGTGAATGCTGTGTTGTGAGTGTGGCAGTGTGTGTTTCTGTGTGTGTTTGTGTTGGCGGGAAAACATTGTGTATGCCTGTAAGAATAAGTCGATGGATGTTTGTGTGAGTTTCATGTGTATGTGTGTGTCGCGACCACATTTGTCAATATTTTAAGGCAGTTCCAAGTGTTGATGGTTCTGCTGGATACCCATTGTGAGTGCTGTGTTGTAAGTGTGACTGTGTGTGTGTGTGTTCACGGGAAACCGTTGTGTATGCCTGTAAGAAAAAGTCGATGGGTGTTTGTGTGTGATTCTTGTGTATGTGTGTGTCGGTGAAACGTTTGTGAGTATGTTAGGGCAGTTCCAAGTGTTGATGGCTCTGCCGAGGTCCAGTGTGCGTACTGTGCTGTTAGTGTGACAGTGTGTGTGTGTGTGTGTGTGTGTGTGTGTGTTTGGGGAAACCCCACTCTGTCTCCCTGTAACAAAATGTTGATGGGTGTTTGTGTGTGTTTCTTGTGTATGTGTGTGTCGGGACCACGTTTGTTTGTATGTTAGGGCAGATTCAAGTGCCAGTGTGAATGCTGTGTTGTGAGTGTGATAGTGTGTGTGTGTGTGTGTGTTTGCGGAAACCATTGTGCATGACTGTAAGTAAAAGTCAATGGGAGTTTGTGTGTGTTTCTTGTGTATGTGTGTGTCGGGACCACGTTTGTGAGTATGTTAGGGCAGTTCCAACTGTTGATGGCTATGCCGGGGACCCAGTGTGAGTGCTGTGTTGTGCGTGTGATAGTGTCTGTGTGTGTGTGTGTGTGTTTTGCTGGATACCATTGTGTATGTCTGTAAGAAAAAGTCGTAGGGTGTTTTTGTGTGTTTCTTCTGCATGTGTGTTTCGGGACCACGTTTGTGAATATGTTAAGGTAATTCCAAGTGTTCATGGCTCTGCTGGAGATCCAATGTGAGTGCTCTGTCGTGAGTGTGCCTTTTGTGTGTGTGTGTGTGTGTGTGTGTGTGTTTGCAGGAAACCATTGTGTATGCCTGCAAGAAAAAGTCGATGGGTGTTTGTGTGTGTTATTTGTATATGTGTGTGTCAGGACCATGTTTGTGATTATGTTAAAGCAGTTCCAAGTGTTGACGGCTGTGTTGGAGACCCAGTGTGAGTGCTGTGTTGTGAGTGTGATAGTGTGTGTGTGTCTGTGTGTGTTTCCGAACCCCCTGTGTACGCCTGTAAGAAAAATTCCATGGGTGTTTGTGTGTGTTTCTTGTGTATGCGTGTGTCAGGAAAACGTTTGTGAGTATGTTAGGGCAGTTCCAAGTGTTGATGGCTCTGCCGAGGCCCAGTGTGAGTGCTGTGTTGCGAGTGTGACAGTGTGTGTGTGTGTGTGTGTGTGTGTGTGTGTTTTCGGGTTACCATTGTGTATGCCTGTATGAAAAAGTCGATGGGTGTATTTGTGTGTTCTTGCGTATTGTGTTTCAGATCCACATTTGTGAGTGTGTGAGGGCAGTTCCAAGTGTTCATGAGTTTGCTGGATATCCAGTGTGAGTGTGTGTTGTGAGTGTGACAGTGTGTGTGCGTGTCTGTGTGTGTGTTTGCAGGAAACCAGTCTGTATGCCTATAAGAAAAATTCGATGGGTGTTTGTGTGTGTTTCTTCTGTATGTGTGTGTCGGGACCACATTTGTGAATATGTTAGGGCAGTTCCAAGTGTTGATGGCTCTGCTGGAGACCCAGTGAGAGTGCTGTGTTGTGAGTGTGACAGTGTGTGTGTGTCTGTGTGTGTGTGTGTGTTTGGGGGAACCCCACAGTGTATGCTTCTAAGAAAAAGTCGATGGGTGTTTGTGTGTGTTTCTTGTGTATGTGTGTGTCGGGACCACGTATGAGAGTATTTTGTGGCAGTTCCAAGCGCCAGAGTGAATGCTGTGTTGTGAGTGTGGCAGTGTGTGTTTCTGTGTGTGTTTGTGTTGGCGGGAAAACATTGTGTATGCCTGTAAGAATAAGTCGATGGATGTTTGTGTGAGTTTCATGTGTATGTGTGTGTCGCGACCACATTTGTCAATATTTTAAGGCAGTTCCAAGTGTTGATGGTTCTGCTGGATACCCATTGTGAGTGGTGTGTTGTAAGTGTGACTGTGTGTGTGTGTGTTCAAGGGAAACCGTTGTGTATGCCTGTAAGAAAAAGTCGATGGGTGTTTGTGTGCGTTTCTTGTGTATGTGTGTGTCGGGAAAACGTTTGGGAGTATGTTAGGGCAGTTCCAAGTGTTGATGGCTCTGCCGAGGCCCAGTGTGAGTGCTGTGTTGCGAGTGTGACAGTGTGTGTGTGTGTGTGTGTGTGTTTTCGGGTAACCATTGTGTATGCCTGTATGAAAAAGTCGATGGGTGTATTTGTGTGTTCTTGCGTATTGTGTTTCAGATCCACATTTGTGAGTGTGTGAGGGCAGTTCCAAGTCTTCATGAGTTTGCAGGATATCCAGTGTGAGTGTGTGTTGTGAGTGTGACAGTGTGTGTGCGTGTCTGTGTGTGTGTTTGTAGGAAACCAGTCTGTATGCCTATAAGAAAAATTCGATGGGTGTTTGTGTGTGTTTTTTCTGTATGTGTGTGTCGGGACCACATTTGTGAATATGTTAGGGCAGTTCCAAGTGTTGATGGCTCTGCTGGAGACCCAGTGAGAGTGCTGTGTTGTGAGTGTGACAGTGTGTGTGTGTCTGTGTGTGTGTGTGTGTTTGGGGGAACCCCACAGTGTATGCTTCTAAGAAAAAGTCGATGGGTGTTTGTGTGTGTTTCTTGTGTATGTGTGTGTCGAGACCACGTATGTGAGTATGTTGTGGCAGTTCCAAGCGCCAGTGTGAATGCTGTGTTGTGAGTGTGGCAGTGTGTGTTTCTGTGTGTGTTTGTGTTGGCGGGAAAACATTGTGTATGCCTGTAAGAATAAGTCGATGGATGTTTGTGTGAGTTTCATGTGTATGTGTGTGTCGCGACCACATTTGTCAATATTTTAAGGCAGTTCCAAGTGTTGATGGTTCTGCTGGATACCCATTGTGAGTGCTGTGTTGTAAGTGTGACTGTGTGTGTGTGTGTTCACGGGAAACCGTTGTGTATGCCTGTAAGAAAAAGTCGATGGGTGTTTGTGTGTGATTCTTGTGTATGTGTGTGTCGGTGAAACGTTTGTGAGTATGTTAGGGCAGTTCCAAGTGTTGATGGCTCTGCCGAGGTCCAGTGTGCGTACTGTGCTGTTAGTGTGACAGTGTGTGTATGTGTGTGTGTGTGTGTGTGTGTTTGGGGAAACCCCACTCTGTCTCCCTGTAACAAAATGTTGATGGGTGTTTGTGTGTGTTTCTTGTGTATGTGTGTGTCGGGACCACGTTTGTTTGTATGTTAGGGCAGATTCAAGTGCCAGTGTGAATGCTGTGTTGTGAGTGTGATAGTGTGTGTGTGTGTGTGTTTGCGGAAACCATTGTGCATGACTGTAAGTAAAAGTCAATGGGAGTTTGTGTGTGTTTCTTGTGTATGTGTGTGTCGGGACCACGTTTGTGAGTATGTTAGGGCAGTTCCAACTGTTGATGGCTATGCCGGGGACCCAGTGTGAGTGCTGTGTTGTGCGTGTGATAGTGTCTGTGTGTGTGTGTGTGTGTTTTGCTGGATACCATTGTGTATGTCTGTAAGAAAAAGTCGTAGGGTGTTTTTGTGTGTTTCTTCTGCATGTGTGTTTCGGGACCACGTTTGTGAATATGTTAAGGTAATTCCAAGTGTTCATGGCTCTGCTGGAGATCCAATGTGAGTGCTCTGTCGTGAGTGTGCCTTTTGTGTGTGTGTGTGTGTGTGTGTGTTTGCAGGAAACCATTGTGTATGCCTGCAAGAAAAAGTCGATGGGTGTTTGTGTGTGTTATTTGTATATGTGTGTGTCAGGACCATGTTTGTGATTATGTTAAAGCAGTTCCAAGTGTTGACGGCTGTGTTGGAGACCCAGTGTGAGTGCTGTGTTGTGAGTGTGATAGTGTGTGTGTGTCTGTGTGTGTTTCCGAACCCCCTGTGTACGCCTGTAAGAAAAATTCCATGGGTGTTTGTGTGTGTTTCTTGTGTATGCGTGTGTCAGGAAAACGTTTGTGAGTATGTTAGGGCAGTTCCAAGTGTTGATGGCTCTGCCGAGGCCCAGTGTGAGTGCTGTGTTGCGAGTGTGACAGTGTGTGTGTGTGTGTGTGTGTGTTTTCGGGTTACCATTGTGTATGCCTGTATGAAAAAGTCGATGGGTGTATTTGTGTGTTCTTGCGTATTGTGTTTCAGATCCACATTTGTGAGTGTGTGAGGGCAGTTCCAAGTGTTCATGAGTTTGCTGGATATCCAGTGTGAGTGTGTGTTGTGAGTGTGACAGTGTGTGTGCGTGTCTGTGTGTGTGTTTGCAGGAAACCAGTCTGTATGCCTATAAGAAAAATTCGATGGGTGTTTGTGTGTGTTTCTTCTGTATGTGTGTGTCGGGACCACATTTGTGAATATGTTAGGGCAGTTCCAAGTGTTGATGGCTCTGCTGGAGACCCAGTGAGAGTGCTGTGTTGTGAGTGTGACAGTGTGTGTGTGTCTGTGTGTGTGTGTGTGTTTGGGGGAACCCCACAGTGTATGCTTCTAAGAAAAAGTCGATGGGTGTTTGTGTGTGTTTCTTGTGTATGTGTGTGTCGGGACCACGTATGAGAGTATTTTGTGGCAGTTCCAAGCGCCAGAGTGAATGCTGTGTTGTGAGTGTGGCAGTGTGTGTTTCTGTGTGTGTTTGTGTTGGCGGGAAAACATTGTGTATGCCTGTAAGAATAAGTCGATGGATGTTTGTGTGAGTTTCATGTGTATGTGTGTGTCGCGACCACATTTGTCAATATTTTAAGGCAGTTCCAAGTGTTGATGGTTCTGCTGGATACCCATTGTGAGTGGTGTGTTGTAAGTGTGACTGTGTGTGTGTGTGTTCAAGGGAAACCGTTGTGTATGCCTGTAAGAAAAAGTCGATGCGTGATTGTGTGCGTTTCTTGTGTATGTGTGTGTCGGGAAAACGTTTGGGAGTATGTTAGGGCAGTTCCAAGTGTTGATGGCTCTGCCGAGGACCAGTGTGAGTGCTGTGTTGCGAGTGTGACAGTGTGTGTGTGTGTGTGTGTGTGTTTTCGGGTAACCATTGTGTATGCCTGTATGAAAAAGTCGATGGGTGTATTTGTGTGTTCTTGCGTATTGTGTTTCAGATCCACATTTGTGAGTGTGTGAGGGCAGTTCCAAGTCTTCATGAGTTTGCAGGATATCCAGTGTGAGTGTGTGTTGTGAGTGTGACAGTGTGTGTGCGTGTCTGTGTGTGTGTTTGCAGGAAACCAGTCTGTATGCCTATAAGAAAAATTCGATGGGTGTTTCTGTGTGTTTTTTCTGTATGTGTGTGTCGGGACCACATTTGTGAATATGTTAGGGCAGTTCCAAGTGTTGATGGCTCTGCTGGAGACCCAGTGAGAGTGCTGTGTTGTGAGTGTGATAGTGTGTGTGTGTCTGTGTGTGTGTGTGTGTTTGGGGGAACCCCACAGTGTATGCTTCTAAGAAAAAGTCGATGGGTGTTTGTGTGTGTTTCTTGTGTATGTGTGTGTCGAGACCACGTATGTGAGTATGTTGTGGCAGTTCCAAGTGCCAGTGTGAATGCTGTGTTGTGAGTGTGGCAGTGTGTGTTTCTGTGTGTGTTTGTGTTGGCGGGAAAACATTGTGTATGCCTGTAAGAATAAGTCGATGGATGTTTGTGTGAGTTTCATGTGTATGTGTGTGTCGCGACCACATTTGTCAATATTTTAAGGCAGTTCCAAGTGTTGATGGTTCTGCTGGATACCCATTGTGAGTGCTGTGTTGTAAGTGTGACTGTGTGTGTGTGTGTTCACGGGAAACCGTTGTGTATGCCTGTAAGAAAAAGTCGATGGGTGTTTGTGTGTGATTCTTGTGTATGTGTGTGTCGGTGAAACGTTTGTGAGTATGTTAGGGCAGTTCCAAGTGTTGATGGCTCTGCCGAGGTCCAGTGTGCGTACTGTGCTGTTAGTGTGACAGTGTGTGTATGTGTGTGTGTGTGTGTGTGTGTTTGGGGAAACCCCACTCTGTCTCCCTGTAACAAAATGTTGATGGGTGTTTGTGTGTGTTTCTTGTGTATGTGTGTGTCGGGACCACGTTTGTTTGTATGTTAGGGCAGATTCAAGTGCCAGTGTGAATGCTGTGTTGTGAGTGTGATAGTGTGTGTGTGTGTGTGTGTTTGCGGAAACCATTGTGCATGACTGTAAGTAAAAGTCAATGGGAGTTTGTGTGTGTTTCTTGTGTATGTGTGTGTCGGGACCACGTTTGTGAGTATGTTAGGGCAGTTCCAACTGTTGATGGCTATGCCGGGGACCCAGTGTGAGTGCTGTGTTGTGCGTGTGATAGTGTCTGTGTGTGTGTGTGTGTGTTTTGCTGGATACCATTGTGTATGTCTGTAAGAAAAAGTCGTAGGGTGTTTTTGTGTGTTTCTTCTGCATGTGTGTTTCGGGACCACGTTTGTGAATATGTTAAGGTAATTCCAAGTGTTCATGGCTCTGCTGGAGATCCAATGTGAGTGCTCTGTCGTGAGTGTGCCTTTTGTGTGTGTGTGTGTGTGTGTGTGTTTGCAGGAAACCATTGTGTATGCCTGCAAGAAAAAGTCGATGGGTGTTTGTGTGTGTTATTTGTATATGTGTGTGTCAGGACCATGTTTGTGATTATGTTAAAGCAGTTCCAAGTGTTGACGGCTGTGTTGGAGACCCAGTGTGAGTGCTGTGTTGTGAGTGTGATAGTGTGTGTGTGTCTGTGTGTGTTTCCGAACCCCCTGTGTACGCCTGTAAGAAAAATTCCATGGGTGTTTGTGTGTGTTTCTTGTGTATGCGTGTGTCAGGAAAACGTTTGTGAGTATGTTAGGGCAGTTCCAAGTGTTGATGGCTCTGCCGAGGCCCAGTGTGAGTGCTGTGTTGCGAGTGTGACAGTGTGTGTGTGTGTGTGTGTGTGTTTTCGGGTTACCATTGTGTATGCCTGTATGAAAAAGTCGATGGGTGTATTTGTGTGTTCTTGCGTATTGTGTTTCAGATCCACATTTGTGAGTGTGTGAGGGCAGTTCCAAGTGTTCATGAGTTTGCTGGATATCCAGTGTGAGTGTGTGTTGTGAGTGTGACAGTGTGTGTGCGTGTCTGTGTGTGTGTTTGCAGGAAACCAGTCTGTATGCCTATAAGAAAAATTCGATGGGTGTTTGTGTGTGTTTCTTCTGTATGTGTGTGTCGGGACCACATTTGTGAATATGTTAGGGCAGTTCCAAGTGTTGATGGCTCTGCTGGAGACCCAGTGAGAGTGCTGTGTTGTGAGTGTGACAGTGTGTGTGTGTCTGTGTGTGTGTGTGTGTTTGGGGGAACCCCACAGTGTATGCTTCTAAGAAAAAGTCGATGGGTGTTTGTGTGTGTTTCTTGTGTATGTGTGTGTCGGGACCACGTATGAGAGTATTTTGTGGCAGTTCCAAGCGCCAGAGTGAATGCTGTGTTGTGAGTGTGGCAGTGTGTGTTTCTGTGTGTGTTTGTGTTGGCGGGAAAACATTGTGTATGCCTGTAAGAATAAGTCGATGGATGTTTGTGTGAGTTTCATGTGTATGTGTGTGTCGCGACCACATTTGTCAATATTTTAAGGCAGTTCCAAGTGTTGATGGTTCTGCTGGATACCCATTGTGAGTGGTGTGTTGTAAGTGTGACTGTGTGTGTGTGTGTTCAAGGGAAACCGTTGTGTATGCCTGTAAGAAAAAGTCGATGCGTGATTGTGTGCGTTTCTTGTGTATGTGTGTGTCGGGAAAACGTTTGGGAGTATGTTAGGGCAGTTCCAAGTGTTGATGGCTCTGCCGAGGCCCAGTGTGAGTGCTGTGTTGCGAGTGTGACAGTGTGTGTGTGTGTGTGTGTGTGTTTTCGGGTAACCATTGTGTATGCCTGTATGAAAAAGTCGATGGGTGTATTTGTGTGTTCTTGCGTATTGTGTTTCAGATCCACATTTGTGAGTGTGTGAGGGCAGTTCCAAGTCTTCATGAGTTTGCAGGATATCCAGTGTGAGTGTGTGTTGTGAGTGTGACAGTGTGTGTGCGTGTCTGTGTGTGTGTTTGCAGGAAACCAGTCTGTATGCCTATAAGAAAAATTCGATGGGTGTTTCTGTGTGTTTTTTCTGTATGTGTGTGTCGGGACCACATTTGTGAATATGTTAGGGCAGTTCCAAGTGTTGATGGCTCTGCTGGAGACCCAGTGAGAGTGCTGTGTTGTGAGTGTGATAGTGTGTGTGTGTCTGTGTGTGTGTGTGTGTTTGGGGGAACCCCACAGTGTATGCTTCTAAGAAAAAGTCGATGGGTGTTTGTGTGTGTTTCTTGTGTATGTGTGTGTCGAGACCACGTATGTGAGTATGTTGTGGCAGTTCCAAGTGCCAGTGTGAATGCTGTGTTGTGAGTGTGGCAGTGTGTGTTTCTGTGTGTGTTTGTGTTGGCGGGAAAACATTGTGTATGCCTGTAAGAATAAGTCGATGGATGTTTGTGTGAGTTTCATGTGTATGTGTGTGTCGCGACCACATTTGTCAATATTTTAAGGCAGTTCCAAGTGTTGATGGTTCTGCTGGATACCCATTGTGAGTGCTGTGTTGTAAGTGTGACTGTGTGTGTGTGTGTTCACGGGAAACCGTTGTGTATGCCTGTAAGAAAAAGTCGATGGGTGTTTGTGTGTGATTCTTGTGTATGTGTGTGTCGGTGAAACGTTTGTGAGTATGTTAGGGCAGTTCCAAGTGTTGATGGCTCTGCCGAGGTCCAGTGTGCGTACTGTGCTGTTAGTGTGACAGTGTGTGTATGTGTGTGTGTGTGTGTGTGTGTTTGGGGAAACCCCACTCTGTCTCCCTGTAACAAAATGTTGATGGGTGTTTGTGTGTGTTTCTTGTGTATGTGTGTGTCGGGACCACGTTTGTTTGTATGTTAGGGCAGATTCAAGTGCCAGTGTGAATGCTGTGTTGTGAGTGTGATAGTGTGTGTGTGTGTGTGTGTTTGCGGAAACCATTGTGCATGACTGTAAGTAAAAGTCAATGGGAGTTTGTGTGTGTTTCTTGTGTATGTGTGTGTCGGGACCACGTTTGTGAGTATGTTAGGGCAGTTCCAACTGTTGATGGCTATGCCGGGGACCCAGTGTGAGTGCTGTGTTGTGCGTGTGATAGTGTCTGTGTGTGTGTGTGTGTGTTTTGCTGGATACCATTGTGTATGTCTGTAAGAAAAAGTCGTAGGGTGTTTTTGTGTGTTTCTTCTGCATGTGTGTTTCGGGACCACGTTTGTGAATATGTTAAGGTAATTCCAAGTGTTCATGGCTCTGCTGGAGATCCAATGTGAGTGCTCTGTCGTGAGTGTGCCTTTTGTGTGTGTGTGTGTGTGTGTGTGTGTTTGCAGGAAACCATTGTGTATGCCTGCAAGAAAAAGTCGATGGGTGTTTGTGTGTGTTATTTGTATATGTGTGTGTCAGGACCATGTTTGTGATTATGTTAAAGCAGTTCCAAGTGTTGACGGCTGTGTTGGAGACCCAGTGTGAGTGCTGTGTTGTGAGTGTGATAGTGTGTGTGTGTCTGTGTGTGTTTCCGAACCCCCTGTGTACGCCTGTAAGAAAAATTCCATGGGTGTTTGTGTGTGTTTCTTGTGTATGCGTGTGTCAGGAAAACGTTTGTGAGTATGTTAGGGCAGTTCCAAGTGTTGATGGCTCTGCCGAGGCCCAGTGTGAGTGCTGTGTTGCGAGTGTGACAGTGTGTGTGTGTGTGTGTGTGTGTTTTCGGGTTACCATTGTGTATGCCTGTATGAAAAAGTCGATGGGTGTATTTGTGTGTTCTTGCGTATTGTGTTTCAGATCCACATTTGTGAGTGTGTGAGGGCAGTTCCAAGTGTTCATGAGTTTGCTGGATATCCAGTGTGAGTGTGTGTTGTGAGTGTGACAGTGTGTGTGCGTGTCTGTGTGTGTGTTTGCAGGAAACCAGTCTGTATGCCTATAAGAAAAATTCGATGGGTGTTTGTGTGTGTTTCTTCTGTATGTCTGTGTCGGGACCACATTTGTGAATATGTTAGGGCAGTTCCAAGTGTTGATGGCTCTGCTGGAGACCCAGTGAGAGTGCTGTGTTGTGAGTGTGACAGTGTGTGTGTGTCTGTGTGTGTGTGTGTGTTTGGGGGAACCCCACAGTGTATGCTTCTAAGAAAAAGTCGATGGGTGTTTGTGTGTGTTTCTTGTGTATGTGTGTGTCGGGACCACGTATGAGAGTATTTTGTGGCAGTTCCAAGCGCCAGAGTGAATGCTGTGTTGTGAGTGTGGCAGTGTGTGTTTCTGTGTGTGTTTGTGTTGGCGGGAAAACATTGTGTATGCCTGTAAGAATAAGTCGATGGATGTTTGTGTGAGTTTCATGTGTATGTGTGTGTCGCGACCACATTTGTCAATATTTTAAGGCAGTTCCAAGTGTTGATGGTTCTGCTGGATACCCATTGTGAGTGGTGTGTTGTAAGTGTGACTGTGTGTGTGTGTGTTCAAGGGAAACCGTTGTGTATGCCTGTAAGAAAAAGTCGATGGGTGTTTGTGTGCGTTTCTTGTGTATGTGTGTGTCGGGAAAACGTTTGGGAGTATGTTAGGGCAGTTCCAAGTGTTGATGGCTCTGCCGAGGCCCAGTGTGAGTGCTGTGTTGCGAGTGTGACAGTGTGTGTGTGTGTGTGTGTGTGTGTTTTCGGGTAACCATTGTGTATGCCTGTATGAAAAAGTCGATGGGTGTATTTGTGTGTTCTTGCGTATTGTGTTTCAGATCCACATTTGTGAGTGTGTGAGGGCAGTTCCAAGTCTTCATGAGTTTGCAGGATATCCAGTGTGAGTGTGTGTTGTGAGTGTGACAGTGTGTGTGCGTGTCTGTGTGTGTGTTTGTAGGAAACCAGTCTGTATGCCTATAAGAAAAATTCGATGGGTGTTTGTGTGTGTTTTTTCTGTATGTGTGTGTCGGGACCACATTTGTGAATATGTTAGGGCAGTTCCAAGTGTTGATGGCTCTGCTGGAGACCCAGTGAGAGTGCTGTGTTGTGAGTGTGATAGTGTGTGTGTGTCTGTGTGTGTGTGTGTGTGTTTGGGGGAACCCCACAGTGTATGCTTCTAAGAAAAAGTCGATGGGTGTTTGTGTGTGTTTCTTGTGTATGTGTGTGTCGAGACCACGTATGTGAGTATGTTGTGGCAGTTCCAAGTGCCAGTGTGAATGCTGTGTTGTGAGTGTGGCAGTGTGTGTTTCTGTGTGTGTTTGTGTTGGCGGGAAAACATTGTGTATGCCTGTAAGAATAAGTCGATGGATGTTTGTGTGAGTTTCATGTGTATGTGTGTGTCGCGACCACATTTGTCAATATTTTAAGGCAGTTCCAAGTGTTGATGGTTCTGCTGGATACCCATTGTGAGTGCTGTGTTGTAAGTGTGACTGTGTGTGTGTGTGTTCACGGGAAACCGTTGTGTATGCCTGTAAGAAAAAGTCGATGGGTGTTTGTGTGTGATTCTTGTGTATGTGTGTGTCGGTGAAACGTTTGTGAGTATGTTAGGGCAGTTCCAAGTGTTGATGGCTCTGCCGAGGTCCAGTGTGCGTACTGTGCTGTTAGTGTGACAGTGTGTGTGTGTGTGTGTGTGTGTTTGGGGAAACCCCACTCTGTCTCCCTGTAACAAAATGTTGATGGGTGTTTGTGTGTGTTTCTTGTGTATGTGTGTGTCGGGACCACGTTTGTTTGTATGTTAGGGCAGATTCAAGTGCCAGTGTGAATGCTGTGTTGTGAGTGTGATAGTGTGTGTGTGTGTGTGTTTGCGGAAACCATTGTGCATGACTGTAAGTAAAAGTCAATGGGAGTTTGTGTGTGTTTCTTGTGTATGTGTGTGTCGGGACCACGTTTGTGAGTATGTTAGGGCAGTTCCAACTGTTGATGGCTATGCCGGGGACCCAGTGTGAGTGCTGTGTTGTGCGTGTGATAGTGTCTGTGTGTGTGTGTGTGTGTTTTGCTGGATACCATTGTGTATGTCTGTAAGAAAAAGTCGTAGGGTGTTTTTGTGTGTTTCTTCTGCATGTGTGTTTCGGGACCACGTTTGTGAATATGTTAAGGTAATTCCAAGTGTTCATGGCTCTGCTGGAGATCCAATGTGAGTGCTCTGTCGTGAGTGTGCCTTTTGTGTGTGTGTGTGTGTGTGTGTGTGTTTGCAGGAAACCATTGTGTATGCCTGCAAGAAAAAGTCGATGGGTGTTTGTGTGTGTTATTTGTATATGTGTGTGTCAGGACCATGTTTGTGATTATGTTAAAGCAGTTCCAAGTGTTGACGGCTGTGTTGGAGACCCAGTGTGAGTGCTGTGTTGTGAGTGTGATAGTGTGTGTGTGTCTGTGTGTGTTTCCGAACCCCCTGTGTACGCCTGTAAGAAAAATTCCATGGGTGTTTGTGTGTGTTTCTTGTGTATGCGTGTGTCAGGAAAACGTTTGTGAGTATGTTAGGGCAGTTCCAAGTGTTGATGGCTCTGCCGAGGCCCAGTGTGAGTGCTGTGTTGCGAGTGTGACAGTGTGTGTGTGTGTGTGTGTGTGTGTTTTCGGGTTACCATTGTGTATGCCTGTATGAAAAAGTCGATGGGTGTATTTGTGTGTTCTTGCGTATTGTGTTTCAGATCCACATTTGTGAGTGTGTGAGGGCAGTTCCAAGTGTTCATGAGTTTGCTGGATATCCAGTGTGAGTGTGTGTTGTGAGTGTGACAGTGTGTGTGCGTGTCTGTGTGTGTGTTTACAGGAAACCAGTCTGTATGCCTATAAGAAAAATTCGATGGGTGTTTGTGTGTGTTTCTTCTGTATGTGTGTGTCGGGACCACATTTGTGAATATGTTAGGGCAGTTCCAAGTGTTGATGGCTCTGCTGGAGACCCAGTGAGAGTGCTGTGTTGTGAGTGTGACAGTGTGTGTGTGTCTGTGTGTGTGTGTGTGTTTGGGGGAACCCCACAGTGTATGCTTCTAAGAAAAAGTCGATGGGTGTTTGTGTGTGTTTCTTGTGTATGTGTGTGTCGGGACCACGTATGAGAGTATTTTGTGGCAGTTCCAAGCGCCAGAGTGAATGCTGTGTTGTGAGTGTGGCAGTGTGTGTTTCTGTGTGTGTTTGTGTTGGCGGGAAAACATTGTGTATGCCTGTAAGAATAAGTCGATGGATGTTTGTGTGAGTTTCATGTGTATGTGTGTGTCGCGACCACATTTGTCAATATTTTAAGGCAGTTCCAAGTGTTGATGGTTCTGCTGGATACCCATTGTGAGTGCTGTGTTGTAAGTGTGACTGTGTGTGTGTGTGTTCAAGGGAAACCGTTGTGTATGCCTGTAAGAAAAAGTCGATGCGTGATTGTGTGCGTTTCTTGTGTATGTGTGTGTCGGGAAAACGTTTGGGAGTATGTTAGGGCAGTTCCAAGTGTTGATGGCTCTGCCGAGGACCAGTGTGAGTGCTGTGTTGCGAGTGTGACAGTGTGTGTGTGTGTGTGTGTGTGTTTTCGGGTAACCATTGTGTATGCCTGTATGAAAAAGTCGATGGGTGTATTTGTGTGTTCTTGCGTATTGTGTTTCAGATCCACATTTGTGAGTGTGTGAGGGCAGTTCCAAGTCTTCATGAGTTTGCAGGATATCCAGTGTGAGTGTGTGTTGTGAGTGTGACAGTGTGTGTGCGTGTCTGTGTGTGTGTTTGCAGGAAACCAGTCTGTATGCCTATAAGAAAAATTCGATGGGTGTTTGTGTGTGTTTTTTCTGTATGTGTGTGTCGGGACCACATTTGTGAATATGTTAGGGCAGTTCCAAGTGTTGATGGCTCTGCTGGAGACCCAGTGAGAGTGCTGTGTTGTGAGTGTGATAGTGTGTGTGTGTCTGTGTGTGTGTGTGTGTTTGGGGGAACCCCACAGTGTATGCTTCTAAGAAAAAGTCGATGGGTGTTTGTGTGTGTTTCTTGTGTATGTGTGTGTCGAGACCACGTATGTGAGTATGTTGTGGCAGTTCCAAGTGCCAGTGTGAATGCTGTGTTGTGAGTGTGGCAGTGTGTGTTTCTGTGTGTGTTTGTGTTGGCGGGAAAACATTGTGTATGCCTGTAAGAATAAGTCGATGGATGTTTGTGTGAGTTTCATGTGTATGTGTGTGTCGCGACCACATTTGTCAATATTTTAAGGCAGTTCCAAGTGTTGATGGTTCTGCTGGATACCCATTGTGAGTGCTGTGTTGTAAGTGTGACTGTGTGTGTGTGTGTTCACGGGAAACCGTTGTGTATGCCTGTAAGAAAAAGTCGATGGGTGTTTGTGTGTGATTCTTGTGTATGTGTGTGTCGGTGAAACGTTTGTGAGTATGTTAGGGCAGTTCCAAGTGTTGATGGCTCTGCCGAGGTCCAGTGTGCGTACTGTGCTGTTAGTGTGACAGTGTGTGTGTGTGTGTGTGTGTGTGTGTTTGGGGAAACCCCACTCTGTCTCCCTGTAACAAAATGTTGATGGGTGTTTGTGTGTGTTTCTTGTGTATGTGTGTGTCGGGACCACGTTTGTTTGTATGTTAGGGCAGATTCAAGTGCCAGTGTGAATGCTGTGTTGTGAGTGTGATAGTGTGTGTGTGTGTGTGTGTTTGCGGAAACCATTGTGCATGACTGTAAGTAAAAGTCAATGGGAGTTTGTGTGTGTTTCTTGTGTATGTGTGTGTCGGGACCACGTTTGTGAGTATGTTAGGGCAGTTCCAACTGTTGATGGCTATGCCGGGGACCCAGTGTGAGTGCTGTGTTGTGCGTGTGATAGTGTCTGTGTGTGTGTGTGTGTTTTGCTGGATACCATTGTGTATGTCTGTAAGAAAAAGTCGTAGGGTGTTTTTCTGTGTTTCTTCTGCATGTGTGTTTCGGGACCACGTTTGTGAATATGTTAAGGTAATTCCAAGTGTTCATGGCTCTGCTGGAGATCCAATGTGAGTGCTCTGTCGTGAGTGTGCCTTTTGTGTGTGTGTGTGTGTGTGTGTGTTTGCAGGAAACCATTGTGTATGCCTGCAAGAAAAAGTCGATGGGTGTTTGTGTGTGTTATTTGTATATGTGTGTGTCAGGACCATGTTTGTGATTATGTTAAAGCAGTTCCAAGTGTTGACGGCTGTGTTGGAGACCCAGTGTGAGTGCTGTGTTGTGAGTGTGATAGTGTGTGTGTGTCTGTGTGTGTTTCCGAACCCCCTGTGTACGCCTGTAAGAAAAATTCCATGGGTGTTTGTGTGTGTTTCTTGTGTATGCGTGTGTCAGGAAAACGTTTGTGAGTATGTTAGGGCAGTTCCAAGTGTTGATGGCTCTGCCGAGGCCCAGTGTGAGTGCTGTGTTGCGAGTGTGACAGTGTGTGTGTGTGTGTGTGTGTGTGTTTTCGGGTTACCATTGTGTATGCCTGTATGAAAAAGTCGATGGGTGTATTTGTGTGTTCTTGCGTATTGTGTTTCAGATCCACATTTGTGAGTGTGTGAGGGCAGTTCCAAGTGTTCATGAGTTTGCTGGATATCCAGTGTGAGTGTGTGTTGTGAGTGTGACAGTGTGTGTGCGTGTCTGTGTGTGTGTTTGCAGGAAACCAGTCTGTATGCCTATAAGAAAAATTCGATGGGTGTTTGTGTGTGTTTCTTCTGTATGTGTGTGTCGGGACCACATTTGTGAATATGTTAGGGCAGTTCCAAGTGTTGATGGCTCTGCTGGAGACCCAGTGAGAGTGCTGTGTTGTGAGTGTGACAGTGTGTGTGTGTCTGTGTGTGTGTGTGTGTTTGGGGGAACCCCACAGTGTATGCTTCTAAGAAAAAGTCGATGGGTGTTTGTGTGTGTTTCTTGTGTATGTGTGTGTCGGGACCACGTATGAGAGTATTTTGTGGCAGTTCCAAGCGCCAGAGTGAATGCTGTGTTGTGAGTGTGGCAGTGTGTGTTTCTGTGTGTGTTTGTGTTGGCGGGAAAACATTGTGTATGCCTGTAAGAATAAGTCGATGGATGTTTGTGTGAGTTTCATGTGTATGTGTGTGTCGCGACCACATTTGTCAATATTTTAAGGCAGTTCCAAGTGTTGATGGTTCTGCTGGATACCCATTGTGAGTGGTGTGTTGTAAGTGTGACTGTGTGTGTGTGTGTTCAAGGGAAACCGTTGTGTATGCCTGTAAGAAAAAGTCGATGGGTGTTTGTGTGCGTTTCTTGTGTATGTGTGTGTCGGGAAAACGTTTGGGAGTATGTTAGGGCAGTTCCAAGTGTTGATGGCTCTGCCGAGGCCCAGTGTGAGTGCTGTGTTGCGAGTGTGACAGTGTGTGTGTGTGTGTGTGTGTTTTCGGGTAACCATTGTGTATGCCTGTATGAAAAAGTCGATGGGTGTATTTGTGTGTTCTTGCGTATTGTGTTTCAGATCCACATTTGTGAGTGTGTGAGGGCAGTTCCAAGTCTTCATGAGTTTGCAGGATATCCAGTGTGAGTGTGTGTTGTGAGTGTGACAGTGTGTGTGCGTGTCTGTGTGTGTGTTTGCAGGAAACCAGTCTGTATGCCTATAAGAAAAATTCGATGGGTGTTTGTGTGTGTTTTTTCTGTATGTGTGTGTCGGGACCACATTTGTGAATATGTTAGGGCAGTTCCAAGTGTTGATGGCTCTGCTGGAGACCCAGTGAGAGTGCTGTGTTGTGAGTGTGATAGTGTGTGTGTGTGTGTGTGTGTGTGTTTGGGGGAACCCCACAGTGTATGCTTCTAAGAAAAAGTCGATGGGTGTTTGTGTGTGTTTCTTGTGTATGTGTGTGTCGAGACCACGTATGTGAGTATGTTGTGGCAGTTCCAAGTGCCAGTGTGAATGCTGTGTTGTGAGTGTGGCAGTGTGTGTTTCTGTGTGTGTTTGTGTTGGCGGGAAAACATTGTGTATGCCTGTAAGAATAAGTCGATGGATGTTTGTGTGAGTTTCATGTGTATGTGTGTGTCGCGACCACATTTGTCAATATTTTAAGGCAGTTCCAAGTGTTGATGGTTCTGCTGGATACCCATTGTGAGTGGTGTGTTGTAAGTGTGACTGTGTGTGTGTGTGTTCACGGGAAACCGTTGTGTATGCCTGTAAGAAAAAGTCGATGGGTGTTTGTGTGTGATTCTTGTGTATGTGTGTGTCGGTGAAACGTTTGTGAGTATGTTAGGGCAGTTCCAAGTGTTGATGGCTCTGCCGAGGTCCAGTGTGCGTACTGTGCTGTTAGTGTGACAGTGTGTGTGTGTGTGTGTGTGTGTGTGTGTGTGTGTTTGGGGAAACCCCACTCTGTCTCCCTGTAACAAAATGTTGATGGGTGTTTGTGTGTGTTTCTTCTGTATGTGTGTGTCGGGACCACGTTTGTTTGTATGTTAGGGCAGATTCAAGTGCCAGTGTGAATGCTGTGTTGTGAGTGTGATAGTGTGTGTGTGTGTGTGTGTTTGCGGAAACCATTGTGCATGACTGTAAGTAAAAGTCAATGGGAGTTTGTGTGTGTTTCTTGTGTATGTGTGTGTCGGGACCACGTTTGTGAGTATGTTAGGGCAGTTCCAACTGTTGATGGCTATGCCGGGGACCCAGTGTGAGTGCTGTGTTGTGCGTGTGATAGTGTCTGTGTGTGTGTGTGTGTTTTGCTGGATACCATTGTGTATGTCTGTAAGAAAAAGTCGTAGGGTGTTTTTGTGTGTTTCTTCTGCATGTGTGTTTCGGGACCACGTTTGTGAATATGTTAAGGTAATTCCAAGTGTTCATGGCTCTGCTGGAGATCCAATGTGAGTGCTCTGTCGTGAGTGTGCCTTTTGTGTGTGTGTGTGTGTGTGTGTTTGCAGGAAACCATTGTGTATGCCTGCAAGAAAAAGTCGATGGGTGTTTGTGTGTGTTATTTGTATATGTGTGTGTCAGGACCATGTTTGTGATTATGTTAAAGCAGTTCCAAGTGTTGACGGCTGTGTTGGAGACCCAGTGTGAGTGCTGTGTTGTGAGTGTGATAGTGTGTGTGTGTCTGTGTGTGTTTCCGAACCCCCTGTGTATGCCTGTAAGAAAAAGTCGATGGGTGTTTGTGTGCGTTTCTTGTGTATGTGTGTGTCGGGAAAACGTTTGGGAGTATGTTAGGGCAGTTCCAAGTGTTGATGGCTCTGCCGAGGCCCAGTGTGAGTGCTGTGTTGCGAGTGTGACAGTGTGTGTGTGTGTGTGTGTTTTCGGGTAACCATTGTGTATGCCTGTATGAAAAAGTCGATGGGTGTATTTGTGTGTTCTTGCGTATTGTGTTTCAGATCCACATTTGTGAGTGTGTGAGGGCAGTTCCAAGTCTTCATGAGTTTGCAGGATATCCAGTGTGAGTGTGTGTTGTGAGTGTGACAGTGTGTGTGCGTGTCTGTGTGTGTGTTTGCAGGAAACCAGTCTGTATGCCTATAAGAAAAATTCGATGGGTGTTTGTGTGTGTTTTTTCTGTATGTGTGTGTCGGGACCACATTTGTGAATATGTTAGGGCAGTTCCAAGTGTTGATGGCTCTGCTGGAGACCCAGTGAGAGTGCTGTGTTGTGAGTGTGATAGTGTGTGTGTGTCTGTGTGTGTGTGTGTGTTTGGGGGAACCCCACAGTGTATGCTTCTAAGAAAAAGTCGATGGGTGTTTGTGTGTGTTTCTTGTGTATGTGTGTGTCGAGACCACGTATGTGAGTATGTTGTGGCAGTTCCAAGTGCCAGTGTGAATGCTGTGTTGTGAGTGTGGCAGTGTGTGTTTCTGTGTGTGTTTGTGTTGGCGGGAAAACATTGTGTATGCCTGTAAGAATAAGTCGATGGATGTTTGTGTGAGTTTCATGTGTATGTGTGTGTCGCGACCACATTTGTCAATATTTTAAGGCAGTTCCAAGTGTTGATGGTTCTGCTGGATACCCATTGTGAGTGGTGTGTTGTAAGTGTGACTGTGTGTGTGTGTGTTCACGGGAAACCGTTGTGTATGCCTGTAAGAAAAAGTCGATGGGTGTTTGTGTGTGATTCTTGTGTATGTGTGTGTCGGTGAAACGTTTGTGAGTATGTTAGGGCAGTTCCAAGTGTTGATGGCTCTGCCGAGGTCCAGTGTGCGTACTGTGCTGTTAGTGTGACAGTGTGTGTGTGTGTGTGTGTGTGTGTGTTTGGGGAAACCCCACTCTGTCTCCCTGTAACAAAATGTTGATGGGTGTTTGTGTGTGTTTCTTCTGTATGTGTGTGTCGGGACCACGTTTGTTTGTATGTTAGGGCAGATTCAAGTGCCAGTGTGAATGCTGTGTTGTGAGTGTGATAGTGTGTGTGTGTGTGTGTGTTTGCGGAAACCATTGTGCATGACTGTAAGTAAAAGTCAATGGGAGTTTGTGTGTGTTTCTTGTGTATGTGTGTGTCGGGACCACGTTTGTGAGTATGTTAGGGCAGTTCCAACTGTTGATGGCTATGCCGGGGACCCAGTGTGAGTGCTGTGTTGTGCGTGTGATAGTGTCTGTGTGTGTGTGTGTGTGTTTTGCTGGATACCATTGTGTATGTCTGTAAGAAAAAGTCGTAGGGTGTTTTTGTGTGTTTCTTCTGCATGTGTGTTTCGGGACCACGTTTGTGAATATGTTAAGGTAATTCCAAGTGTTCATGGCTCTGCTGGAGATCCAATGTGAGTGCTCTGTCGTGAGTGTGCCTTTTGTGTGTGTGTGTGTGTGTGTGTTTGCAGGAAACCATTGTGTATGCCTGCAAGAAAAAGTCGATGGGTGTTTGTGTGTGTTATTTGTATATGTGTGTGTCAGGACCATGTTTGTGATTATGTTAAAGCAGTTCCAAGTGTTGACGGCTGTGTTGGAGACCCAGTGTGAGTGCTGTGTTGTGAGTGTGATAGTGTGTGTGTGTCTGTGTGTGTTTCCGAACCCCCTGTGTACGCCTGTAAGAAAAATTCCATAGGTGTTTGTGTGTGTTTCTTGTGTATGCGTGTGTCAGGAAAACGTTTGTGAGTATGTTAGGGCAGTTCCAAGTGTTGATGGCTCTGCCGAGGCCCAGTGTGAGTGCTGTGTTGCGAGTGTGACAGTGTGTGTGTGTGTGTGTGTGTGTTTTCGGGTTACCATTGTGTATGCCTGTATGAAAAAGTCGATGGGTGTATTTGTGTGTTCTTGCGTATTGTGTTTCAGATCCACATTTGTGAGTGTGTGAGGGCAGTTCCAAGTGTTCATGAGTTTGCTGGATATCCAGTGTGAGTGTGTGTTGTGAGTGTGACAGTGTGTGTGCGTGTCTGTGTGTGTGTTTGCAGGAAACCAGTCTGTATGCCTATAAGAAAAATTCGATGGGTGTTTGTGTGTGTTTCTTCTGTATGTGTGTGTCGGGACCACATTTGTGAATATGTTAGGGCAGTTCCAAGTGTTGATGGCTCTGCTGGAGACCCAGTGAGAGTGCTGTGTTGTGAGTGTGACAGTGTGTGTGTGTCTGTGTGTGTGTGTGTGTTTGGGGGAACCCCACAGTGTATGCTTCTAAGAAAAAGTCGATGGGTGTTTGTGTGTGTTTCTTGTGTATGTGTGTGTCGGGACCACGTATGAGAGTATTTTGTGGCAGTTCCAAGCGCCAGAGTGAATGCTGTGTTGTGAGTGTGGCAGTGTGTGTTTCTGTGTGTGTTTGTGTTGGCGGGAAAACATTGTGTATGCCTGTAAGAATAAGTCGATGGATGTTTGTGTGAGTTTCATGTGTATGTGTGTGTCGCGACCACATTTGTCAATATTTTAAGGCAGTTCCAAGTGTTGATGGTTCTGCTGGATACCCATTGTGAGTGGTGTGTTGTAAGTGTGACTGTGTGTGTGTGTGTTCAAGGGAAACCGTTGTGTATGCCTGTAAGAAAAAGTCGATGGGTGTTTGTGTGCGTTTCTTGTGTATGTGTGTGTCGGGAAAACGTTTGGGAGTATGTTAGGGCAGTTCCAAGTGTTGATGGCTCTGCCGAGGCCCAGTGTGAGTGCTGTGTTGCGAGTGTGACAGTGTGTGTGTGTGTGTGTGTGTGTTTTCGGGTAACCATTGTGTATGCCTGTATGAAAAAGTCGATGGGTGTATTTGTGTGTTCTTGCGTATTGTGTTTCAGATCCACATTTGTGAGTGTGTGAGGGCAGTTCCAAGTCTTCATGAGTTTGCAGGATATCCAGTGTGAGTGTGTGTTGTGAGTGTGACAGTGTGTGTGCGTGTCTGTGTGTGTGTTTGCAGGAAACCAGTCTGTATGCCTATAAGAAAAATTCGATGGGTGTTTGTGTGTGTTTTTTCTGTATGTGTGTGTCGGGACCACATTTGTGAATATGTTAGGGCAGTTCCAAGTGTTGATGGCTCTGCTGGAGACCCAGTGAGAGTGCTGTGTTGTGAGTGTGATAGTGTGTGTGTGTCTCTGTGTGTGTGTGTGTTTGGGGGAACCCCACAGTGTATGCTTCTAAGAAAAAGTCGATGGGTGTTTGTGTGTGTTTCTTGTGTATGTGTGTGTCGAGACCACGTATGTGAGTATGTTGTGGCAGTTCCAAGCGCCAGTGTGAATGCTGTGTTGTGAGTGTGGCAGTGTGTGTTTCTGTGTGTGTTTGTGTTGGCGGGAAAACATTGTGTATGCCTGTAAGAATAAGTCGATGGATGTTTGTGTGAGTTTCATGTGTATGTGTGTGTCGCGACCACATTTGTCAATATTTTAAGGCAGTTCCAAGTGTTGATGGTTCTGCTGGATACCCATTGTGAGTGCTGTGTTGTAAGTGTGACTGTGTGTGTGTGTGTTCACGGGAAACCGTTGTGTATGCCTGTAAGAAAAAGTCGATGGGTGTTTGTGTGTGATTCTTGTGTATGTGTGTGTCGGTGAAACGTTTGTGAGTATGTTAGGGCAGTTCCAAGTGTTGATGGCTCTGCCGAGGTCCAGTGTGCGTACTGTGCTGTTAGTGTGACAGTGTGTGTGTGTGTGTGTGTGTGTGTGTGTTTGGGGAAACCCCACTCTGTCTCCCTGTAACAAAATGTTGATGGGTGTTTGTGTGTGTTTCTTCTGTATGTGTGTGTCGGGACCACGTTTGTTTGTATGTTAGGGCAGATTCAAGTGCCAGTGTGAATGCTGTGTTGTGAGTGTGATAGTGTGTGTGTGTGTGTGTGTTTGCGGAAACCATTGTGCATGACTGTAAGTAAAAGTCAATGGGAGTTTGTGTGTGTTTCTTGTGTATGTGTGTGTCGGGACCACGTTTGTGAGTATGTTAGGGCAGTTCCAACTGTTGATGGCTATGCCGGGGACCCAGTGTGAGTGCTGTGTTGTGCGTGTGATAGTGTCTGTGTGTGTGTGTGTGTGTGTTTTGCTGGATACCATTGTGTATGTCTGTAAGAAAAAGTCGTAGGGTGTTTTTGTGTGTTTCTTCTGCATGTGTGTTTCGGGACCACGTTTGTGAATATGTTAAGGTAATTCCAAGTGTTCATGGCTCTGCTGGAGATCCAATGTGAGTGCTCTGTCGTGAGTGTGCCTTTTGTGTGTGTGTGTGTGGGTGTGTGTTTGCAGGAAACCATTGTGTATGCCTGTAAGAAAAAGTCGATGGGTGTTTGTGTGTGTTATTTGTATATGTGTGTGTCACGACCATGTTTGTGATTATGTTAAAGCAGTTCCAAGTGTTGACGGCTGTGTTGGAGACCCAGTGTGAGTGCTGTGTTGTGAGTGTGATAGTGTGTGTGTGTCTGTGTGTGTTTCCGAACCCCCTGTGTACGCCTGTAAGAAAAATTCCATAGGTGTTTGTGTGTGTTTCTTGTGTATGCGTGTGTCAGGAAAACGTTTGTGAGTATGTTAGGGCAGTTCCAAGTGTTGATGGCTCTGCCGAGGCCCAGTGTGAGTGCTGTGTTGCGAGTGTGACAGTGTGTGTGTGTGTGTGTGTGTGTTTTCGGGTTACCATTGTGTATGCCTGTATGAAAAAGTCGATGGGTGTATTTGTGTGTTCTTGCGTATTGTGTTTCAGATCCACATTTGTGAGTGTGTGAGGGCAGTTCCAAGTGTTCATGAGTTTGCTGGATATCCAGTGTGAGTGTGTGTTGTGAGTGTGACAGTGTGTGTGCGTGTCTGTGTGTGTGTTTGCAGGAAACCAGTCTGTATGCCTATAAGAAAAATTCGATGGGTGTTTGTGTGTGTTTCTTCTGTATGTGTGTGTCGGGACCACATTTGTGAATATGTTAGGGCAGTTCCAAGTGTTGATGGCTCTGCTGGAGACCCAGTGAGAGTGCTGTGTTGTGAGTGTGACAGTGTGTGTGTGTCTGTGTGTGTGTGTGTGTTTGGGGGAACCCCACAGTGTATGCTTCTAAGAAAAAGTCGATGGGTGTTTGTGTGTGTTTCTTGTGTATGTGTGTGTCGGGACCACGTATGAGAGTATTTTGTGGCAGTTCCAAGCGCCAGAGTGAATGCTGTGTTGTGAGTGTGGCAGTGTGTGTTTCTGTGTGTGTTTGTGTTGGCGGGAAAACATTGTGTATGCCTGTAAGAATAAGTCGATGGATGTTTGTGTGAGTTTCATGTGTATGTGTGTGTCGCGACCACATTTGTCAATATTTTAAGGCAGTTCCAAGTGTTGATGGTTCTGCTGGATACCCATTGTGAGTGGTGTGTTGTAAGTGTGACTGTGTGTGTGTGTGTTCAAGGGAAACCGTTGTGTATGCCTGTAAGAAAAAGTCGATGCGTGATTGTGTGCGTTTCTTGTGTATGTGTGTGTCGGGAAAACGTTTGGGAGTATGTTAGGGCAGTTCCAAGTGTTGATGGCTCTGCCGAGGACCAGTGTGAGTGCTGTGTTGCGAGTGTGACAGTGTGTGTGTGTGTGTGTGTGTGTTTTCGGGTAACCATTGTGTATGCCTGTATGAAAAAGTCGATGGGTGTATTTGTGTGTTCTTGCGTATTGTGTTTCAGATCCACATTTGTGAGTGTGTGAGGGCAGTTCCAAGTCTTCATGAGTTTGCAGGATATCCAGTGTGAGTGTGTGTTGTGAGTGTGACAGTGTGTGTGCGTGTCTGTGTGTGTGTTTGCAGGAAACCAGTCTGTATGCCTATAAGAAAAATTCGATGGGTGTTTCTGTGTGTTTTTTCTGTATGTGTGTGTCGGGACCACATTTGTGAATATGTTAGGGCAGTTCCAAGTGTTGATGGCTCTGCTGGAGACCCAGTGAGAGTGCTGTGTTGTGAGTGTGATAGTGTGTGTGTGTCTCTGTGTGTGTGTGTGTTTGGGGGAACCCCACAGTGTATGCTTCTAAGAAAAAGTCGATGGGTGTTTGTGTGTGTTTCTTGTGTATGTGTGTGTCGAGACCACGTATGTGAGTATGTTGTGGCAGTTCCAAGCGCCAGTGTGAATGCTGTGTTGTGAGTGTGGCAGTGTGTGTTTCTGTGTGTGTTTGTGTTGGCGGGAAAACATTGTGTATGCCTGTAAGAATAAGTCGATGGATGTTTGTGTGAGTTTCATGTGTATGTGTGTGTCGCGACCACATTTGTCAATATTTTAAGGCAGTTCCAAGTGTTGATGGTTCTGCTGGATACCCATTGTGAGTGCTGTGTTGTAAGTGTGACTGTGTGTGTGTGTGTTCACGGGAAACCGTTGTGTATGCCTGTAAGAAAAAGTCGATGGGTGTTTGTGTGTGATTCTTGTGTATGTGTGTGTCGGTGAAACGTTTGTGAGTATGTTAGGGCAGTTCCAAGTGTTGATGGCTCTGCCGAGGTCCAGTGTGCGTACTGTGCTGTTAGTGTGACAGTGTGTGTGTGTGTGTGTGTGTGTGTGTTTGGGGAAACCCCACTCTGTCTCCCTGTAACAAAATGTTGATGGGTGTTTGTGTGTGTTTCTTCTGTATGTGTGTGTCGGGACCACGTTTGTTTGTATGTTAGGGCAGATTCAAGTGCCAGTGTGAATGCTGTGTTGTGAGTGTGATAGTGTGTGTGTGTGTGTGTTTGCGGAAACCATTGTGCATGACTGTAAGTAAAAGTCAATGGGAGTTTGTGTGTGTTTCTTGTGTATGTGTGTGTCGGGACCACGTTTGTGAGTATGTTAGGGCAGTTCCAACTGTTGATGGCTATGCCGGGGACCCAGTGTGAGTGCTGTGTTGTGCGTGTGATAGTGTCTGTGTGTGTGTGTGTGTGTGTTTTGCTGGATACCATTGTGTATGTCTGTAAGAAAAAGTCGTAGGGTGTTTTTGTGTGTTTCTTCTGCATGTGTGTTTCGGGACCACGTTTGTGAATATGTTAAGGTAATTCCAAGTGTTCATGGCTCTGCTGGAGATCCAATGTGAGTGCTCTGTCGTGAGTGTGCCTTTTGTGTGTGTGTGTGTGTGTGTGTGTTTGCAGGAAACCATTGTGTATGCCTGCAAGAAAAAGTCGATGGGTGTTTGTGTGTGTTATTTGTATATGTGTGTGTCAGGACCATGTTTGTGATTATGTTAAAGCAGTTCCAAGTGTTGACGGCTGTGTTGGAGACCCAGTGTGAGTGCTGTGTTGTGAGTGTGATAGTGTGTGTGTGTCTGTGTGTGTTTCCGAACCCCCTGTGTACGCCTGTAAGAAAAATTCCATGGGTGTTTGTGTGTGTTTCTTGTGTATGCGTGTGTCAGGAAAACGTTTGTGAGTATGTTAGGGCAGTTCCAAGTGTTGATGGCTCTGCCGAGGCCCAGTGTGAGTGCTGTGTTGCGAGTGTGACAGTGTGTGTGTGTGTGTGTGTTTTCGGGTTACCATTGTGTATGCCTGTATGAAAAAGTCGATGGGTGTATTTGTGTGTTCTTGCGTATTGTGTTTCAGATCCACATTTGTGAGTGTGTGAGGGCAGTTCCAAGTGTTCATGAGTTTGCTGGATATCCAGTGTGAGTGTGTGTTGTGAGTGTGACAGTGTGTGTGCGTGTCTGTGTGTGTGTTTGCAGGAAACCAGTCTGTATGCCTATAAGAAAAATTCGATGGGTGTTTGTGTGTGTTTCTTCTGTATGTGTGTGTCGGGACCACATTTGTGAATATGTTAGGGCAGTTCCAAGTGTTGATGGCTCTGCTGGAGACCCAGTGAGAGTGCTGTGTTGTGAGTGTGACAGTGTGTGTGTGTCTGTGTGTGTGTGTTTGGGGGAACCCCACAGTGTATGCTTCTAAGAAAAAGTCGATGGGTGTTTGTGTGTGTTTCTTGTGTATGTGTGTGTCGGGACCACGTATGAGAGTATTTTGTGGCAGTTCCAAGCGCCAGAGTGAATGCTGTGTTGTGAGTGTGGCAGTGTGTGTTTCTGTGTGTGTTTGTGTTGGCGGGAAAACATTGTGTATGCCTGTAAGAATAAGTCGATGGATGTTTGTGTGAGTTTCATGTGTATGTGTGTGTCGCGACCACATTTGTCAATATTTTAAGGCAGTTCCAAGTGTTGATGGTTCTGCTGGATACCCATTGTGAGTGGTGTGTTGTAAGTGTGACTGTGTGTGTGTGTGTTCAAGGGAAACCGTTGTGTATGCCTGTAAGAAAAAGTCGATGGGTGTTTGTGTGCGTTTCTTGTGTATGTGTGTGTCGGGAAAACGTTTGGGAGTATGTTAGGGCAGTTCCAAGTGTTGATGGCTCTGCCGAGGACCAGTGTGAGTGCTGTGTTGCGAGTGTGACAGTGTGTGTGTGTGTGTGTGTGTGTTTTCGGGTAACCATTGTGTATGCCTGTATGAAAAAGTCGATGGGTGTATTTGTGTGTTCTTGCGTATTGTGTTTCAGATCCACATTTGTGAGTGTGTGAGGGCAGTTCCAAGTCTTCATGAGTTTGCAGGATATCCAGTGTGAGTGTGTGTTGTGAGTGTGACAGTGTGTGTGCGTGTCTGTGTGTGTGTTTGCAGGAAACCAGTCTGTATGCCTATAAGAAAAATTCGATGGGTGTTTGTGTGTGTTTTTTCTGTATGTGTGTGTCGGGAGCACATTTGTGAATATGTTAGGGCAGTTCCAAGTGTTGATGGCTCTGCTGGAGACCCAGTGAGAGTGCTGTGTTGTGAGTGTGATAGTGTGTGTGTGTCTGTGTGTGTGTGTGTGTTTGGGGGAACCCCACAGTGTATGCTTCTAAGAAAAAGTCGATGGGTGTTTGTGTGTGTTTCTTGTGTATGTGTGTGTCGAGACCACGTATGTGAGTATGTTGTGGCAGTTCCAAGCGCCAGTGTGAATGCTGTGTTGTGAGTGTGGCAGTGTGTGTTTCTGTGTGTGTTTGTGTTGGCGGGAAAACATTGTGTATGCCTGTAAGAATAAGTCGATGGATGTTTGTGTGAGTTTCATGTGTATGTGTGTGTCGCGACCACATTTGTCAATATTTTAAGGCAGTTCCAAGTGTTGATGGTTCTGCTGGATACCCATTGTGAGTGGTGTGTTGTAAGTGTGACTGTGTGTGTGTGTGTTCACGGGAAACCGTTGTGTATGCCTGTAAGAAAAAGTCGATGGGTGTTTGTGTGTGATTCTTGTGTATGTGTGTGTCGGTGAAACGTTTGTGAGTATGTTAGGGCAGTTCCAAGTGTTGATGGCTCTGCCGAGGTCCAGTGTGCGTACTGTGCTGTTAGTGTGACAGTGTGTGTGTGTGTGTGTGTGTGTGTTTGGGGAAACCCCACTCTGTCTCCCTGTAACAAAATGTTGATGGGTGTTTGTGTGTGTTTCTTGTGTATGTGTGTGTCGGGACCACGTTTGTTTGTATGTTAGGGCAGATTCAAGTGCCAGTGTGAATGCTGTGTTGTGAGTGTGATAGTGTGTGTGTGTGTGTGTTTGCGGAAACCATTGTGCATGACTGTAAGTAAAAGTCAATGGGAGTTTGTGTGTGTTTCTTGTGTATGTGTGTGTCGGGACCACGTTTGTGAGTATGTTAGGGCAGTTCCAACTGTTGATGGCTATGCCGGGGACCCAGTGTGAGTGCTGTGTTGTGCGTGTGATAGTGTCTGTGTGTGTGTGTGTGTGTTTTGCTGGATACCATTGTGTATGTCTGTAAGAAAAAGTCGTAGGGTGTTTTTGTGTGTTTCTTCTGCATGTGTGTTTCGGGACCACGTTTGTGAATATGTTAAGGTAATTCCAAGTGTTCATGGCTCTGCTGGAGATCCAATGTGAGTGCTCTGTCGTGAGTGTGCCTTTTGTGTGTGTGTGTGTGTGTGTGTGTGTTTGCAGGAAACCATTGTGTATGCCTGCAAGAAAAAGTCGATGGGTGTTTGTGTGTGTTATTTGTATATGCGTGTGTCAGGACCATGTTTGTGATTATGTTAAAGCAGTTCCAAGTGTTGACGGCTGTGTTGGAGACCCAGTGTGAGTGCTGTGTTGTGAGTGTGATAGTGTGTGTGTGTCTGTGTGTGTTTCCGAACCCCCTGTGTACGCCTGTAAGAAAAATTCCATAGGTGTTTGTGTGTGTTTCTTGTGTATGCGTGTGTCAGGAAAACGTTTGTGAGTATGTTAGGGCAGTTCCAAGTGTTGATGGCTCTGCCGAGGCCCAGTGTGAGTGCTGTGTTGCGAGTGTGACAGTGTGTGTGTGTGTGTGTGTGTGTGTTTTCGGGTTACCATTGTGTATGCCTGTATGAAAAAGTCGATGGGTGTATTTGTGTGTTCTTGCGTATTGTGTTTCAGATCCACATTTGTGAGTGTGTGAGGGCAGTTCCAAGTGTTCATGAGTTTGCTGGATATCCAGTGTGAGTGTGTGTTGTGAGTGTGACAGTGTGTGTGCGTGTCTGTGTGTGTGTTTGCAGGAAACCAGTCTGTATGCCTATAAGAAAAATTCGATGGGTGTTTGTGTGTGTTTCTTCTGTATGTGTGTGTCGGGACCACATTTGTGAATATGTTAGGGCAGTTCCAAGTGTTGATGGCTCTGCTGGAGACCCAGTGAGAGTGCTGTGTTGTGAGTGTGACAGTGTGTGTGTGTCTGTGTGTGTGTGTGTGTTTGGGGGAACCCCACAGTGTATGCTTCTAAGAAAAAGTCGATGGGTGTTTGTGTGTGTTTCTTGTGTATGTGTGTGTCGGGACCACGTATGAGAGTATTTTGTGGCAGTTCCAAGCGCCAGAGTGAATGCTGTGTTGTGAGTGTGGCAGTGTGTGTTTCTGTGTGTGTTTGTGTTGGCGGGAAAACATTGTGTATGCCTGTAAGAATAAGTCGATGGATGTTTGTGTGAGTTTCATGTGTATGTGTGTGTCGCGACCACATTTGTCAATATTTTAAGGCAGTTCCAAGTGTTGATGGTTCTGCTGGATACCCATTGTGAGTGGTGTGTTGTAAGTGTGACTGTGTGTGTGTGTGTTCAAGGGAAACCGTTGTGTATGCCTGTAAGAAAAAGTCGATGGGTGTTTGTGTGCGTTTCTTGTGTATGTGTGTGTCGGGAAAACGTTTGGGAGTATGTTAGGGCAGTTCCAAGTGTTGATGGCTCTGCCGAGGACCAGTGTGAGTGCTGTGTTGCGAGTGTGACAGTGTGTGTGTGTGTGTGTGTGTGTGTTTTCGGGTAACCATTGTGTATGCCTGTATGAAAAAGTCGATGGGTGTATTTGTGTGTTCTTGCGTATTGTGTTTCAGATCCACATTTGTGAGTGTGTGAGGGCAGTTCCAAGTCTTCATGAGTTTGCAGGATATCCAGTGTGAGTGTGTGTTGTGAGTGTGACAGTGTGTGTGCGTGTCTGTGTGTGTGTTTGCAGGAAACCAGTCTGTATGCCTATAAGAAAAATTCGATGGGTGTTTGTGTGTGTTTTTTCTGTATGTGTGTGTCGGGACCACATTTGTGAATATGTTAGGGCAGTTCCAAGTGTTGATGGCTCTGCTGGAGACCCAGTGAGAGTGCTGTGTTGTGAGTGTGATAGTGTGTGTGTGTCTGTGTGTGTGTGTGTGTTTGGGGGAACCCCACAGTGTATGCTTCTAAGAAAAAGTCGATGGGTGTTTGTGTGTGTTTCTTGTGTATGTGTGTGTCGAGACCACGTATGTGAGTATGTTGTGGCAGTTCCAAGTGCCAGTGTGAATGCTGTGTTGTGAGTGTGGCAGTGTGTGTTTCTGTGTGTGTTTGTGTTGGCGGGAAAACATTGTGTATGCCTGTAAGAATAAGTCGATGGATGTTTGTGTGAGTTTCATGTGTATGTGTGTGTCGCGACCACATTTGTCAATATTTTAAGGCAGTTCCAAGTGTTGATGGTTCTGCTGGATACCCATTGTGAGTGCTGTGTTGTAAGTGTGACTGTGTGTGTGTGTGTTCACGGGAAACCGTTGTGTATGCCTGTAAGAAAAAGTCGATGGGTGTTTGTGTGTGATTCTTGTGTATGTGTGTGTCGGTGAAACGTTTGTGAGTATGTTAGGGCAGTTCCAAGTGTTGATGGCTCTGCCGAGGTCCAGTGTGCGTACTGTGCTGTTAGTGTGACAGTGTGTGTGTGTGTGTGTGTGTGTGTTTGGGGAAACCCCACTCTGTCTCCCTGTAACAAAATGTTGATGGGTGTTTGTGTGTGTTTCTTGTGTATGTGTGTGTCGGGACCACGTTTGTTTGTATGTTAGGGCAGATTCAAGTGCCAGTGTGAATGCTGTGTTGTGAGTGTGATAGTGTGTGTGTGTGTGTGTTTGCGGAAACCATTGTGCATGACTGTAAGTAAAAGTCAATGGGAGTTTGTGTGTGTTTCTTGTGTATGTGTGTGTCGGGACCACGTTTGTGAGTATGTTAGGGCAGTTCCAACTGTTGATGGCTATGCCGGGGACCCAGTGTGAGTGCTGTGTTGTGCGTGTGATAGTGTCTGTGTGTGTGTGTGTGTGTTTTGCTGGATACCATTGTGTATGTCTGTAAGAAAAAGTCGTAGGGTGTTTTTGTGTGTTTCTTCTGCATGTGTGTTTCGGGACCACGTTTGTGAATATGTTAAGGTAATTCCAAGTGTTCATGGCTCTGCTGGAGATCCAATGTGAGTGCTCTGTCGTGAGTGTGCCTTTTGTGTGTGTGTGTGTGTGTGTGTGTGTTTGCAGGAAACCATTGTGTATGCCTGCAAGAAAAAGTCGATGGGTGTTTGTGTGTGTTATTTGTATATGCGTGTGTCAGGACCATGTTTGTGATTATGTTAAAGCAGTTCCAAGTGTTGACGGCTGTGTTGGAGACCCAGTGTGAGTGCTGTGTTGTGAGTGTGATAGTGTGTGTGTGTCTGTGTGTGTTTCAGAACCCCCTGTGTACGCCTGTAAGAAAAATTCCATAGGTGTTTGTGTGTGTTTCTTGTGTATGCGTGTGTCAGGAAAACGTTTGTGAGTATGTTAGGGCAGTTCCAAGTGTTGATGGCTCTGCCGAGGCCCAGTGTGAGTGCTGTGTTGCGAGTGTGACAGTGTGTGTGTGTGTGTGTGTGTGTGTGTTTTCGGGTTACCATTGTGTATGCCTGTATGAAAAAGTCGATGGGTGTATTTGTGTGTTCTTGCGTATTGTGTTTCAGATCCACATTTGTGAGTGTGTGAGGGCAGTTCCAAGTGTTCATGAGTTTGCTGGATATCCAGTGTGAGTGTGTGTTGTGAGTGTGACAGTGTGTGTGCGTGTCTGTGTGTGTGTTTGCAGGAAACCAGTCTGTATGCCTATAAGAAAAATTCGATGGGTGTTTGTGTGTGTTTCTTCTGTATGTGTGTGTCGGGACCACATTTGTGAATATGTTAGGGCAGTTCCAAGTGTTGATGGCTCTGCTGGAGACCCAGTGAGAGTGCTGTGTTGTGAGTGTGACAGTGTGTGTGTGTCTGTGTGTGTGTGTGTGTTTGGGGGAACCCTACAGTGTATGCTTCTAAGAAAAAGTCGATGGGTGTTTGTGTGTGTTTCTTGTGTATGTGTGTGTCGGGACCACGTATGAGAGTATTTTGTGGCAGTTCCAAGCGCCAGAGTGAATGCTGTGTTGTGAGTGTGGCAGTGTGTGTTTCTGTGTGTGTTTGTGTTGGCGGGAAAACATTGTGTATGCCTGTAAGAATAAGTCGATGGATGTTTGTGTGAGTTTCATGTGTATGTGTGTGTCGCGACCACATTTGTCAATATTTTAAGGCAGTTCCAAGTGTTGATGGTTCTGCTGGATACCCATTGTGAGTGGTGTGTTGTAAGTGTGACTGTGTGTGTGTGTGTTCAAGGGAAACCGTTGTGTATGCCTGTAAGAAAAAGTCGATGGGTGTTTGTGTGCGTTTCTTGTGTATGTGTGTGTCGGGAAAACGTTTGGGAGTATGTTAGGGCAGTTCCAAGTGTTGATGGCTCTGCCGAGGACCAGTGTGAGTGCTGTGTTGCGAGTGTGACAGTGTGTGTGTGTGTGTGTGTGTTTTTTCGGGTAACCATTGTGTATGCCTGTATGAAAAAGTCGATGGGTGTATTTGTGTGTTCTTGCGTATTGTGTTTCAGATCCACATTTGTGAGTGTGTGAGGGCAGTTCCAAGTCTTCATGAGTTTGCAGGATATCCAGTGTGAGTGTGTGTTGTGAGTGTGACAGTGTGTGTGCGTGTCTGTGTGTGTGTTTGCAGGAAACCAGTCTGTATGCCTATAAGAAAAATTCGATGGGTGTTTGTGTGTGTTTTTTCTGTATGTGTGTGTCGGGACCACATTTGTGAATATGTTAGGGCAGTTCCAAGTGTTGATGGCTCTGCTGGAGACCCAGTGAGAGTGCTGTGTTGTGAGTGTGATAGTGTGTGTGTGTCTGTGTGTGTGTGTGTGTTTTGGGGGAACCCCACAGTGTATGCTTCTAAGAAAAAGTCGATGGGTGTTTGTGTGTGTTTCTTGTGTATGTGTGTGTCGAGACCACGTATGTGAGTATGTTGTGGCAGTTCCAAGTGCCAGTGTGAATGCTGTGTTGTGAGTGTGGCAGTGTGTGTTTCTGTGTGTGTTTGTGTTGGCGGGAAAACATTGTGTATGCCTGTAAGAATAAGTCGATGGATGTTTGTGTGAGTTTCATGTGTATGTGTGTGTCGCGACCACATTTGTCAATATTTTAAGGCAGTTCCAAGTGTTGATGGTTCTGCTGGATACCCATTGTGAGTGCTGTGTTGTAAGTGTGACTGTGTGTGTGTGTGTTCACGGGAAACCGTTGTGTATGCCTGTAAGAAAAAGTCGATGGGTGTTTGTGTGTGATTCTTGTGTATGTGTGTGTCGGTGAAACGTTTGTGAGTATGTTAGGGCAGTTCCAAGTGTTGATGGCTCTGCCGAGGTCCAGTGTGCGTACTGTGCTGTTAGTGTGACAGTGTGTGTGTGTGTGTGTGTGTGTGTGTGTTTGGGGAAACCCCACTCTGTCTCCCTGTAACAAAATGTTGATGGGTGTTTGTGTGTGTTTCTTGTGTATGTGTGTGTCGGGACCACGTTTGTTTGTATGTTAGGGCAGATTCAAGTGCCAGTGTGAATGCTGTGTTGTGAGTGTGATAGTGTGTGTGTGTGTGTGTTTGCGGAAACCATTGTGCATGACTGTAAGTAAAAGTCAATGGGAGTTTGTGTGTGTTTCTTGTGTATGTGTGTGTCGGGACCACGTTTGTGAGTATGTTAGGGCAGTTCCAACTGTTGATGGCTATGCCGGGGACCCAGTGTGAGTGCTGTGTTGTGCGTGTGATAGTGTCTGTGTGTGTGTGTGTGTGTTTTGCTGGATACCATTGTGTATGTCTGTAAGAAAAAGTCGTAGGGTGTTTTTGTGTGTTTCTTCTGCATGTGTGTTTCGGGACCACGTTTGTGAATATGTTAAGGTAATTCCAAGTGTTCATGGCTCTGCTGGAGATCCAATGTGAGTGCTCTGTCGTGAGTGTGCCTTTTGTGTGTGTGTGTGTGTGTGTGTGTGTGTGTTTGCAGGAAACCATTGTGTATGCCTGCAAGAAAAAGTCGATGGGTGTTTGTGTGTGTTATTTGTATATGTGTGTGTCAGGACCATGTTTGTGATTATGTTAAAGCAGTTCCAAGTGTTGACGGCTGTGTTGGAGACCCAGTGTGAGTGCTGTGTTGTGAGTGTGATAGTGTGTGTGTGTCTGTGTGTGTTTCCGAACCCCCTGTGTACGCCTGTAAGAAAAATTCCATGGGTGTTTGTGTGTGTTTCTTGTGTATGCGTGTGTCAGGAAAACGTTTGTGAGTATGTTAGGGCAGTTCCAAGTGTTGATGGCTCTGCCGAGGCCCAGTGTGAGTGCTGTGTTGCGAGTGTGACAGTGTGTGTGTGTGTGTGTGTGTGTTTTCGGGTTACCATTGTGTATGCCTGTATGAAAAAGTCGATGGGTGTATTTGTGTGTTCTTGCGTATTGTGTTTCAGATCCACATTTGTGAGTGTGTGAGGGCAGTTCCAAGTGTTCATGAGTTTGCTGGATATCCAGTGTGAGTGTGTGTTGTGAGTGTGACAGTGTGTGTGCGTGTCTGTGTGTGTGTTTGCAGGAAACCAGTCTGTATGCCTATAAGAAAAATTCGATGGGTGTTTGTGTGTGTTTCTTCTGTATGTGTGTGTCGGGACCACATTTGTGAATATGTTAGGGCAGTTCCAAGTGTTGATGGCTCTGCTGGAGACCCAGTGAGAGTGCTGTGTTGTGAGTGTGACAGTGTGTGTGTGTCTGTGTGTGTGTGTGTGTTTGGGGGAACCCCACAGTGTATGCTTCTAAGAAAAAGTCGATGGGTGTTTGTGTGTGTTTCTTGTGTATGTGTGTGTCGGGACCACGTATGAGAGTATTTTGTGGCAGTTCCAAGCGCCAGAGTGAATGCTGTGTTGTGAGTGTGGCAGTGTGTGTTTCTGTGTGTGTTTGTGTTGGCGGGAAAACATTGTGTATGCCTGTAAGAATAAGTCGATGGATGTTTGTGTGAGTTTCATGTGTATGTGTGTGTCGCGACCACATTTGTCAATATTTTAAGGCAGTTCCAAGTGTTGATGGTTCTGCTGGATACCCATTGTGAGTGGTGTGTTGTAAGTGTGACTGTGTGTGTGTGTGTTCAAGGGAAACCGTTGTGTATGCCTGTAAGAAAAAGTCGATGGGTGTTTGTGTGCGTTTCTTGTGTATGTGTGTGTCGGGAAAACGTTTGGGAGTATGTTAGGGCAGTTCCAAGTGTTGATGGCTCTGCCGAGGACCAGTGTGAGTGGTGTGTTGCGAGTGTGACAGTGTGTGTGTGTGTGTGTGTGTGTTTTCGGGTAACCATTGTGTATGCCTGTATGAAAAAGTCGATGGGTGTATTTGTGTGTTCTTGCGTATTGTGTTTCAGATCCACATTTGTGAGTGTGTGAGGGCAGTTCCAAGTCTTCATGAGTTTGCAGGATATCCAGTGTGAGTGTGTGTTGTGAGTGTGACAGTGTGTGTGCGTGTCTGTGTGTGTGTTTGCAGGAAACCAGTCTGTATGCCTATAAGAAAAATTCGATGGGTGTTTGTGTGTGTTTTTTCTGTATGTGTGTGTCGGGACCACATTTGTGAATATGTTAGGGCAGTTCCAAGTGTTGATGGCTCTGCTGGAGACCCAGTGAGAGTGCTGTGTTGTGAGTGTGATAGTGTGTGTGTGTCTGTGTGTGTGTGTGTGTTTGGGGGAACCCCACAGTGTATGCTTCTAAGAAAAAGTCGATGGGTGTTTGTGTGTGTTTCTTGTGTATGTGTGTGTCGGGACCACGTATGTGAGTATGTTGTGGCAGTTCCAAGTGCCAGTGTGAATGCTGTGTTGTGAGTGTGGCAGTGTGTGTTTCTGTGTGTGTTTGTGTTGGCGGGAAAACATTGTGTATGCCTGTAAGAATAAGTCGATGGATGTTTGTGTGAGTTTCATGTGTATGTGTGTGTCGCGACCACATTTGTCAATATTTTAAGGCAGTTCCAAGTGTTGATGGTTCTGCTGGATACCCATTGTGAGTGCTGTGTTGTAAGTGTGACTGTGTGTGTGTGTGTTCACGGGAAACCGTTGTGTATGCCTGTAAGAAAAAGTCGATGGGTGTTTGTGTGTGATTCTTGTGTATGTGTGTGTCGGTGAAACGTTTGTGAGTATGTTAGGGCAGTTCCAAGTGTTGATGGCTCTGCCGAGGTCCAGTGTGCGTACTGTGCTGTTAGTGTGACAGTGTGTGTGTGTGTGTGTGTGTGTGTGTTTGGGGAAACCCCACTCTGTCTCCCTGTAACAAAATGTTGATGGGTGTTTGTGTGTGTTTCTTCTGTATGTGTGTGTCGGGACCACGTTTGTTTGTATGTTAGGGCAGATTCAAGTGCCAGTGTGAATGCTGTGTTGTGAGTGTGATAGTGTGTGTGTGTGTGTGTTTGCGGAAACCATTGTGCATGACTGTAAGTAAAAGTCAATGGGAGTTTGTGTGTGTTTCTTGTGTATGTGTGTGTCGGGACCACGTTTGTGAGTATGTTAGGGCAGTTCCAACTGTTGATGGCTATGCCGGGGACCCAGTGTGAGTGCTGTGTTGTGCGTGTGATAGTGTCTGTGTGTGTGTGTGTGTGTTTTGCTGGATACCATTGTGTATGTCTGTAAGAAAAAGTCGTAGGGTGTTTTTGTGTGTTTCTTCTGCATGTGTGTTTCGGGACCACGTTTGTGAATATGTTAAGGTAATTCCAAGTGTTCATGGCTCTGCTGGAGATCCAATGTGAGTGCTCTGTCGTGAGTGTGCCTTTTGTGTGTGTGTGTGTATGTGTGTGTGTTTGCAGGAAACCATTGTGTATGCCTGCAAGAAAAAGTCGATGGGTGTTTGTGTGTGTTATTTGTATATGCGTGTGTCACGACCATGTTTGTGATTATGTTAAAGCAGTTCCAAGTGTTGACGGCTGTGTTGGGGACCCAGTGTGAGTGCTGTGTTGTGAGTGTGATAGTGTGTGTGTGTCTGTGTGTGTTTCAGAACCCCCTGTGTACGCCTGTAAGAAAAATTCCATAGGTGTTTGTGTGTGTTTCTTGTGTATGCGTGTGTCAGGAAAACGTTTGTGAGTATGTTAGGGCAGTTCCAAGTGTTGATGGCTCTGCCGAGGCCCAGTGTGAGTGCTGTGTTGCGAGTGTGACAGTGTGTGTGTGTGTGTGTGTGTGTGTTTTCGGGTTACCATTGTGTATGCCTGTAAGAATAAGTCGATGGATGTTTGTGTGAGTTTCATGTGTATGTGTGTGTCGCGACCACATTTGTCAATATTTTAAGGCAGTTCCAAGTGTTGATGGTTCTGCTGGATACCCATTGTGAGTGGTGTGTTGTAAGTGTGACTGTGTGTGTGTGTGTTCAAGGGAAACCGTTGTGTATGCCTGTAAGAAAAAGTCGATGGGTGTTTGTGTGCGTTTCTTGTGTATGTGTGTGTCGGGAAAACGTTTGGGAGTATGTTAGGGCAGTTCCAAGTGTTGATGGCTCTGCCGAGGACCAGTGTGAGTGCTGTGTTGCGAGTGTGACAGTGTGTGTGTGTGTGTGTGTGTGTGTTTTCGGGTTACCATTGTGTATGCCTGTAAGAATAAGTCGATGGATGTTTGTGTGAGTTTCATGTGTATGTGTGTGTCGCGACCACATTTGTCAATATTTTAAGGCAGTTCCAAGTGTTGATGGTTCTGCTGGATACCCATTGTGAGTGGTGTGTTGTAAGTGTGACTGTGTGTGTGTGTGTTCAAGGGAAACCGTTGTGTATGCCTGTAAGAAAAAGTCGATGGGTGTTTGTGTGCGTTTCTTGTGTATGTGTGTGTCGGGAAAACGTTTGGGAGTATGTTAGGGCAGTTCCAAGTGTTGATGGCTCTGCCGAGGACCAGTGTGAGTGCTGTGTTGCGAGTGTGACAGTGTGTGTGTGTGTGTGTGTGTGTGTTTTCGGGTAACCATTGTGTATGCCTGTATGAAAAAGTCGATGGGTGTATTTGTGTGTTCTTGCGTATTGTGTTTCAGATCCACATTTGTGAGTGTGTGAGGGCAGTTCCAAGTCTTCATGAGTTTGCAGGATATCCAGTGTGAGTGTGTGTTGTGAGTGTGACAGTGTGTGTGCGTGTCTGTGTGTGTGTTTGCAGGAAACCAGTCTGTATGCCTATAAGAAAAATTCGATGGGTGTTTGTGTGTGTTTTTTCTGTATGTGTGTGTCGGGACCACATTTGTGAATATGTTAGGGCAGTTCCAAGTGTTGATGGCTCTGCTGGAGACCCAGTGAGAGTGCTGTGTTGTGAGTGTGATAGTGTGTGTGTGTCTGTGTGTGTGTGTGTGTTTGGGGGAACCCCACAGTGTATGCTTCTAAGAAAAAGTCGATGGGTGTTTGTGTGTGTTTCTTGTGTATGTGTGTGTCGAGACCACGTATGTGAGTATGTTGTGGCAGTTCCAAGTGCCAGTGTGAATGCTGTGTTGTGAGTGTGGCAGTGTGTGTTTCTGTGTGTGTTTGTGTTGGCGGGAAAACATTGTGTATGCCTGTAAGAATAAGTCGATGGATGTTTGTGTGAGTTTCATGTGTATGTGTGTGTCGCGACCACATTTGTCAATATTTTAAGGCAGTTCCAAGTGTTGATGGTTCTGCTGGATACCCATTGTGAGTGGTGTGTTGTAAGTGTGACTGTGTGTGTGTGTGTTCACGGGAAACCGTTGTGTATGCCTGTAAGAAAAAGTCGATGGGTGTTTGTGTGTGATTCTTGTGTATGTGTGTGTCGGTGAAACGTTTGTGAGTATGTTAGGGCAGTTCCAAGTGTTGATGGCTCTGCCGAGGTCCAGTGTGCGTACTGTGCTGTTAGTGTGACAGTGTGTGTGTGTGTGTGTGTGTTTGGGGAAACCCCACTCTGTCTCCCTGTAACAAAATGTTGATGGGTGTTTGTGTGTGTTTCTTGTGTATGTGTGTGTCGGGACCACGTTTGTTTGTATGTTAGGGCAGATTCAAGTGCCAGTGTGAATGCTGTGTTGTGAGTGTGATAGTGTGTGTGTGTGTGTGTTTGCGGAAACCATTGTGCATGACTGTAAGTAAAAGTCAATGGGAGTTTGTGTGTGTTTCTTGTGTATGTGTGTGTCGGGACCACGTTTGTGAGTATGTTAGGGCAGTTCCAACTGTTGATGGCTATGCCGGGGACCCAGTGTGAGTGCTGTGTTGTGCGTGTGATAGTGTCTGTGTGTGTGTGTGTGTGTTTTGCTGGATACCATTGTGTATGTCTGTAAGAAAAAGTCGTAGGGTGTTTTTGTGTGTTTCTTCTGCATGTGTGTTTCGGGACCACGTTTGTGAATATGTTAAGGTAATTCCAAGTGTTCATGGCTCTGCTGGAGATCCAATGTGAGTGCTCTGTCGTGAGTGTGCCTTTTGTGTGTGTGTGTGTGTGTGTGTGTGTTTGCAGGAAACCATTGTGTATGCCTGCAAGAAAAAGTCGATGGGTGTTTGTGTGTGTTATTTGTATATGTGTGTGTCAGGACCATGTTTGTGATTATGTTAAAGCAGTTCCAAGTGTTGACGGCTGTGTTGGAGACCCAGTGTGAGTGCTGTGTTGTGAGTGTGATAGTGTGTGTGTGTCTGTGTGTGTTTCCGAACCCCCTGTGTACGCCTGTAAGAAAAATTCCATGGGTGTTTGTGTGTGTTTCTTGTGTATGCGTGTGTCAGGAAAACGTTTGTGAGTATGTTAGGGCAGTTCCAAGTGTTGATGGCTCTGCCGAGGCCCAGTGTGAGTGCTGTGTTGCGAGTGTGACAGTGTGTGTGTGTGTGTGTGTGTGTGTGTTTTCGGGTTACCATTGTGTATGCCTGTATGAAAAAGTCGATGGGTGTATTTGTGTGTTCTTGCGTATTGTGTTTCAGATCCACATTTGTGAGTGTGTGAGGGCAGTTCCAAGTGTTCATGAGTTTGCTGGATATCCAGTGTGAGTGTGTGTTGTGAGTGTGACAGTGTGTGTGCGTGTCTGTGTGTGTGTTTGCAGGAAACCAGTCTGTATGCCTATAAGAAAAATTCGATGGGTGTTTGTGTGTGTTTCTTCTGTATGTGTGTGTCGGGACCACATTTGTGAATATGTTAGGGCAGTTCCAAGTGTTGATGGCTCTGCTGGAGACCCAGTGAGAGTGCTGTGTTGTGAGTGTGACAGTGTGTGTGTGTCTGTGTGTGTGTGTGTGTTTGGGGGAACCCCACAGTGTATGCTTCTAAGAAAAAGTCGATGGGTGTTTGTGTGTGTTTCTTGTGTATGTGTGTGTCGGGACCACGTATGAGAGTATTTTGTGGCAGTTCCAAGCGCCAGAGTGAATGCTGTGTTGTGAGTGTGGCAGTGTGTTTCTGTGTGTGTTTGTGTTGGCGGGAAAACATTGTGTATGCCTGTAAGAATAAGTCGATGGATGTTTGTGTGAGTTTCATGTGTATGTGTGTGTCGCGACCACATTTGTCAATATTTTAAGGCAGTTCCAAGTGTTGATGGTTCTGCTGGATACCCATTGTGAGTGGTGTGTTGTAAGTGTGACTGTGTGTGTGTGTGTTCAAGGGAAACCGTTGTGTATGCCTGTAAGAAAAAGTCGATGGGTGTTTGTGTGCGTTTCTTGTGTATGTGTGTGTCGGGAAAACGTTTGGGAGTATGTTAGGGCAGTTCCAAGTGTTGATGGCTCTGCCGAGGACCAGTGTGAGTGGTGTGTTGCGAGTGTGACAGTGTGTGTGTGTGTGTGTGTGTGTTTTCGGGTAACCATTGTGTATGCCTGTATGAAAAAGTCGATGGGTGTATTTGTGTGTTCTTGCGTATTGTGTTTCAGATCCACATTTGTGAGTGTGTGAGGGCAGTTCCAAGTCTTCATGAGTTTGCAGGATATCCAGTGTGAGTGTGTGTTGTGAGTGTGACAGTGTGTGTGCGTGTCTGTGTGTGTGTTTGCAGGAAACCAGTCTGTATGCCTATAAGAAAAATTCGATGGGTGTTTGTGTGTGTTTTTTCTGTATGTGTGTGTCGGGACCACATTTGTGAATATGTTAGGGCAGTTCCAAGTGTTGATGGCTCTGCTGGAGACCCAGTGAGAGTGCTGTGTTCTGAGTGTGATAGTGTGTGTGTGTCTGTGTGTGTGTGTGTGTTTGGGGGAACCCCACAGTGTATGCTTCTAAGAAAAAGTCGATGGGTGTTTGTGTGTGTTTCTTGTGTATGTGTGTGTCGAGACCACGTATGTGAGTATGTTGTGGCAGTTCCAAGCGCCAGTGTGAATGCTGTGTTGTGAGTGTGGCAGTGTGTGTTTCTGTGTGTGTTTGTGTTGGCGGGAAAACATTGTGTATGCCTGTAAGAATAAGTCGATGGATGTTTGTGTGAGTTTCATGTGTATGTGTGTGTCGCGACCACATTTGTCAATATTTTAAGGCAGTTCCAAGTGTTGATGGTTCTGCTGGATACCCATTGTGAGTGCTGTGTTGTAAGTGTGACTGTGTGTGTGTGTGTTCACGGGAAACCGTTGTGTATGCCTGTAAGAAAAAGTCGATGGGTGTTTGTGTGTGATTCTTGTGTATGTGTGTGTCGGTGAAACGTTTGTGAGTATGTTAGGGCAGTTCCAAGTGTTGATGGCTCTGCCGAGGTCCAGTGTGCGTACTGTGCTGTTAGTGTGACAGTGTGTGTGTGTGTGTGTGTGTGTGTGTGTTTGGGGAAACCCCACTCTGTCTCCCTGTAACAAAATGTTGATGGGTGTTTGTGTGTGTTTCTTCTGTATGTGTGTGTCGGGACCACGTTTGTTTGTATGTTAGGGCAGATTCAAGTGCCAGTGTGAATGCTGTGTTGTGAGTGTGATAGTGTGTGTGTGTGTGTGTTTGCGGAAACCATTGTGCATGACTGTAAGTAAAAGTCAATGGGAGTTTGTGTGTGTTTCTTGTGTATGTGTGTGTCGGGACCACGTTTGTGAGTATGTTAGGGCAGTTCCAACTGTTGATGGCTATGCCGGGGACCCAGTGTGAGTGCTGTGTTGTGCGTGTGATAGTGTCTGTGTGTGTGTGTGTGTGTTTTGCTGGATACCATTGTGTATGTCTGTAAGAAAAAGTCGTAGGGTGTTTTTGTGTGTTTCTTCTGCATGTGTGTTTCGGGACCACGTTTGTGAATATGTTAAGGTAATTCCAAGTGTTCATGGCTCTGCTGGAGATCCAATGTGAGTGCTCTGTCGTGAGTGTGCCTTTTGTGTGTGTGTGTGTGTGTGTGTGTGTTTGCAGGAAACCATTGTGTATGCCTGCAAGAAAAAGTCGATGGGTGTTTGTGTGTGTTATTTGTATATGCGTGTGTCAGGACCATGTTTGTGATTATGTTAAAGCAGTTCCAAGTGTTGACGGCTGTGTTGGGGACCCAGTGTGAGTGCTGTGTTGTGAGTGTGATAGTGTGTGTGTGTCTGTGTGTGTTTCAGAACCCCCTGTGTACGCCTGTAAGAAAAATTCCATAGGTGTTTGTGTGTGTTTCTTGTGTATGCGTGTGTCAGGAAAACATTTGTGAGTATGTTAGGGCAGTTCCAAGTGTTGATGGCTCTGCCGAGGCCCAGTGTGAGTGCTGTGTTGCGAGTGTGACAGTGTGTGTGTGTGTGTGTGTGTGTTTTCGGGTTACCATTGTGTATGCCTGTATGAAAAAGTCGATGGGTGTATTTGTGTGTTCTTGCGTATTGTGTTTCAGATCCACATTTGTGAGTGTGTGAGGGCAGTTCCAAGTGTTCATGAGTTTGCTGGATATCCAGTGTGAGTGTGTGTTGTGAGTGTGACAGTGTGTGTGCGTGTCTGTGTGTGTGTTTGCAGGAAACCAGTCTGTATGCCTATAAGAAAAATTCGATGGGTGTTTGTGTGTGTTTCTTCTGTATGTGTGTGTCGGGACCACATTTGTGAATATGTTAGGGCAGTTCCAAGTGTTGATGGCTCTGCTGGAGACCCAGTGAGAGTGCTGTGTTGTGAGTGTGACAGTGTGTGTGTGTCTGTGTGTGTGTGTGTGTTTGGGGGAACCCCACAGTGTATGCTTCTAAGAAAAAGTCGATGGGTGTTTGTGTGTGTTTCTTGTGTATGTGTGTGTCGGGACCACGTATGAGAGTATTTTGTGGCAGTTCCAAGCGCCAGAGTGAATGCTGTGTTGTGAGTGTGGCAGTGTGTGTTTCTGTGTGTGTTTGTGTTGGCGGGAAAACATTGTGTATGCCTGTAAGAATAAGTCGATGGATGTTTGTGTGAGTTTCATGTGTATGTGTGTGTCGCGACCACATTTGTCAATATTTTAAGGCAGTTCCAAGTGTTGATGGTTCTGCTGGATACCCATTGTGAGTGCTGTGTTGTAAGTGTGACTGTGTGTGTGTGTGTTCACGGGAAACCGTTGTGTATGCCTGTAAGAAAAACTCGATGGGTGTTTGTGTGCGTTTCTTGTGTATGTGTGTGTCGGGAAAACGTTTGGGAGTATGTTAGGGCAGTTCCAAGTGTTGATGGCTCTGCCGGGGACCAGTGTGAGTGCTGTGTTGCGAGTGTGACAGTGTGTGTGTGTGTGTGTGTTTTCGGGTAACCGTTGTGTATGCCTGTATGAAAAAGTCGATGGGTGTATTTGTGTGTTCTTGCGTATTGTGTTTCAGATCCACATTTGTGAGTGTGTGAGGGCAGTTCCAAGTCTTCATGAGTTTGCAGGATATCCAGTGTGAGTGTGTGTTGTGAGTGTGACAGTGTGTGTGCGTGTCTGTGTGTGTTTGTGCAGGAAACCAGTCTGTATGCCTATAAGAAAAATTCGATGGGTGTTTGTGTGTGTTTTTTCTGTATGTGTGTGTCGGGACCACATTTGTGAATATGTTAGGGCAGTTCCAAGTGTTGATGGCTCTGCTGGAGACCCAGTGAGAGTGCTGTGTTGTGAGTGTGATAGTGTGTGTGTGTCTGTGTGTGTGTGTGTGTGTTTGGGGGAACCCCACAGTGTATGTTCTAAGAAAAAGTCGATGGGTGTTTGTGTGTGTTTCTTGTGTATGTGTGTGTCGAGACCACGTATGTGAGTATGTTGTGGCAGTTCCAAGCGCCAGTGTGAATGCTGTGTTGTGAGTGTGGCAGTGTGTGTTTCTGTGTGTGTTTGTGTTGGCGGGAAAACATTGTGTATGCCTGTAAGAATAAGTCGATGGATGTTTGTGTGTTTCATGTGTATGTGTGTGTCGCGACCACATTTGTCAATATTTTAAGGCAGTTCCAAGTGTTGATGGTTCTGCTGGATACCCATTGTGAGTGCTGTGTTGTAAGTGTGACTGTGTGTGTGTGTGTTCACGGGAAACCGTTGTGTATGCCTGTAAGAAAAAGTCGATGGGTGTTTGTGTGTGATTCTTGTGTATGTGTGTGTCGGTGAAACGTTTGTGAGTATGTTAGGGCAGTTCCAAGTGTTGATGGCTCTGCCGAGGTCCAGTGTGCGTACTGTGCTGTTAGTGTGACAGTGTGTGTGTGTGTGTGTGTGTGTGTGTGTGTTTGGGGAATCCCCACTCTGTCTCCCTGTAACAAAATGTTGATGGGTGTTTGTGTGTGTTTCTTCTGTATGTGTGTGTCGGGACCACGTTTGTTTGTATGTTAGGGCAGATTCAAGTGCCAGTGTGAATGCTGTGTTGTGAGTGTGATAGTGTGTGTGTGTGTGTGTTTGCGGAAACCATTGTGCATGACTGTAAGTAAAAGTCAATGGGAGTTTGTGTGTGTTTCTTGTGTATGTGTGTGTCGGGACCACGTTTGTGAGTATGTTAGGGCAGTTCCAACTGTTGATGGCTATGCCGGGGACCCAGTGTGAGTGCTGTGTTGTGCGTGTGATAGTGTCTGTGTGTGTGTGTGTGTGTTTTGCTGGATACCATTGTGTATGTCTGTAAGAAAAAGTCGTAGGGTGTTTTTGTGTGTTTCTTCTGCATGTGTGTTTCGGGACCACGTTTGTGAATATGTTAAGGTAATTCCAAGTGTTCATGGCTCTGCTGGAGATCCAATGTGAGTGCTCTGTCGTGAGTGTGCCTTTTGTGTGTGTGTGTGTGTGTGTGTTTGCAGGAAACCATTGTGTATGCCTGCAAGAAAAAGTCGATGGGTGTTTGTGTGTGTTATTTGTATATGTGTGTGTCAGGACCATGTTTGTGATTATGTTAAAGCAGTTCCAAGTGTTGACGGCTGTGTTGGAGACCCAGTGTGAGTGCTGTGTTGTGAGTGTGATAGTGTGTGTGTGTCTGTGTGTGTTTCCGAACCCCCTGTGTACGCCTGTAAGAAAAATTCCATGGGTGTTTGTGTGTGTTTCTTGTGTATGCGTGTGTCAGGAAAAAGTTTGTGAGTATGTTAGGGCAGTTCCAAGTGTTGATGGCTCTGCCGAGGCCCAGTGTGAGTGCTGTGTTGCGAGTGTGACAGTGTGTGTGTGTGTGTGTGTGTTTTCGGGTTACCATTGTGTATGCCTGTATGAAAAAGTCGATGGGTGTATTTGTGTGTTCTTGCGTATTGTGTTTCAGATCCACATTTGTGAGTGTGTGAGGGCAGTTCCAAGTGTTCATGAGTTTGCTGGATATCCAGTGTGAGTGTGTGTTGTGAGTGTGACAGTGTGTGCGTGTCTGTGTGTGTGTTTGCAGGAAACCAGTCTGTATGCCTATAAGAAAAATTCGATGGGTGTTTGTGTGTGTTTCTTCTGTATGTGTGTGTCGGGACAACATTTGTGAATATGTTACGGCAGTTCCAAGTGTTGATGGCTCTGCTGGAGACCCAGTGAGAGTGCTGTGTTGTGAGTGTGACAGTGTGTGTGTGTCTGTGTGTGTGTGTGTGTTTGGGGGAACCCCACAGTGTATGCTTCTAAGAAAAAGTCGATGGGTGTTTGTGTGTGTTTCTTCTGTATGTGTGTGTCGAGACCACGTATGTGAGTATGTTGTGGCAGTTCCAAGCGCCAGTGTGAATGCTGTGTTGTGAGTGTGGCAGTGTGTGTTTCTGTGTGTGTTTGTGTTGGCGAGAAAACATTGTGTATGCCTGTAAGAATAAGTCAATGGATGTTTGTGTGAGTTTCATGTGTATGTGTGTGTCGCGACCACATTTGTCAATATTTTAAGGCAGTTCCAAGTGTTGATGGTTCTGCTGGATACCCATTGTGAGTGCTGTGTTGTAAGTGTGACTGTGTGTGTGTGTGTGTTCACGGGAAACCGTTGTGTATGCCTGTAAGAAAAAGTCGATGGGTGTTTGTGTGTGATTCTTGTGTATGTGTGTGTCGGTGAAACGTTTGTGAGTATGTTAGGGCAGTTCCAAGTGTTGATGGCTCTGCCGAGGTCCAGTGTGCGTACTGTGCTGTTAGTGTGACAGTGTGTGTGTGTGTGTGTGTGTGTGTGTGTGTTTGGGGAAACCCCACTCTGTCTCCCTGTAACAAAATGTTGATGGGTGTTTGTGTGTGTTTCTTCTGTATGTGTGTGTCGGGACCACGTTTGTTTGTATGTTAGGGCAGATTCAAGTGCCAGTGTGAATGCTGTGTTGTGAGTGTGATAGTGTGTGTGTGTGTGTGTTTGCGGAAACCATTGTGCATGACTGTAAGTAAAAGTCAATGGGAGTTTGTGTGTGTTTCTTGTGTATGTGTGTGTCGGGACCACGTTTGTGAGTATGTTAGGGCAGTTCCAACTGTTGATGGCTATGCCGGGGACCCAGTGTGAGTGCTGTGTTGTGCGTGTGATAGTGTCTGTGTGTGTGTGTGTGTGTGTTTTGCTGGATACCATTGTGTATGTCTGTAAGAAAAAGTCGTAGGGTGTTTTTGTGTGTTTCTTCTGCATGTGTGTTTCGGGACCACGTTTGTGAATATGTTAAGGTAATTCCAAGTGTTCATGGCTCTGCTGGAGATCCAATGTGAGTGCTCTGTCGTGAGTGTGCCTTTTGTGTGTGTGTGTGTGTGTGTGTGTGTGTGTTTGCAGGAAACCATTGTGTATGCCTGCAAGAAAAAGTCGATGGGTGTTTGTGTGTGTTATTTGTATATGTGTGTGTCAGGACCATGTTTGTGATTATGTTAAAGAAGTTCCAAGTGTTGACGGCTGTGTTGGAGACCCAGTGTGAGTGCTGTGTTGTGAGTGTGATAGTGTGTGTGTGTCTGTGTGTGTTTCCGAACCCCCTGTGTACGCCTGTAAGAAAAATTCCATGGGTGTTTGTGTGTGTTTCTTGTGTATGCGTGTGTCAGGAAAACGTTTGTGAGTATGTTAGGGCAGTTCCAAGTGTTGATGGCTCTGCCGAGGCCCAGTGTGAGTGCTGTGTTGCGAGTGTGACAGTGTGTGTGTGTGTGTGTGTGTGTGTGTTTTCGGGTTACCATTGTGTATGCCTGTATGAAAAAGTCGATGGGTGTATTTGTGTGTTCTTGCGTATTGTGTTTCAGATCCACATTTGTGAGTGTGTGAGGGCAGTTCCAAGTGTTCATGAGTTTGCTGGATATCCAGTGTGAGTGTGTGTTGTGAGAGTGACAGTGTGTGCGTGTCTGTGTGTGTGTTTGCAGGAAACCAGTCTGTATGCCTATAAGAAAAATTCGATGGGTGTTTGTGTGTGTTTCTTCTGTATGTGTGTGTCGGGACCACATTTGTGAATATGTTAGGGCAGTTCCAAGTGTTGATGGCTCTGCTGGAGACCCAGTGAGAGTGCTGTGTTGTGAGTGTGACAGTGTGTGTGTGTCTGTGTGTGTGTGTGTGTTTGGGGGAACCCCACAGTGTATGCTTCTAAGAAAAAGTCGATGGGTGTTTGTGTGTGTTTCTTGTGTATGTGTGTGTCGGGACCACGTATGAGAGTATTTTGTGGCAGTTCCAAGCGCCAGAGTGAATGCTGTGTTGTGAGTGTGGCAGTGTGTGTTTCTGTGTGTGTTTGTGTTGGCGGGAAAACATTGTGTATGCCTGTAAGAATAAGTCGATGGATGTTTGTGTGAGTTTCATGTGTATGTGTGTGTCGCGACCACATTTGTCAATATTTTAAGGCAGTTCCAAGTGTTGATGGTTCTGCTGGATACCCATTGTGAGTGGTGTGTTGTAAGTGTGACTGTGTGTGTGTGTGTTCAAGGGAAACCGTTGTGTATGCCTGTAAGAAAAAGTCGATGGGTGTTTGTGTGCGTTTCTTGTGTATGTGTGTGTCGGGAAAACGTTTGGGAGTATGTTAGGGCAGTTCCAAGTGTTGATGGCTCTGCCGAGGACCAGTGTGAGTGCTGTGTTGCGAGTGTGACAGTGTGTGTGTGTGTGTGTGTGTGTTTTCGGGTAACCATTGTGTATGCCTGTATGAAAAAGTCGATGGGTGTATTTGTGTGTTCTTGCGTATTGTGTTTCAGATCCACATTTGTGAGTGTGTGAGGGCAGTTCCAAGTCTTCATGAGTTTGCAGGATATCCAGTGTGAGTGTGTGTTGTGAGTGTGACAGTGTGTGTGCGTGTCTGTGTGTGTGTTTGCAGGAAACCAGTCTGTATGCCTATAAGAAAAATTCGATGGGTGTTTGTGTGTGTTTTTTCTGTATGTGTGTGTCGGGACCACATTTGTGAATATGTTAGGGCAGTTCCAAGTGTTGATGGCTCTGCTGGAGACCCAGTGAGAGTGCTGTGTTGTGAGTGTGATAGTGTGTGTGTGTCTGTGTGTGTGTGTGTGTTTGGGGGAACCCCACAGTGTATGCTTCTAAGAAAAAGTCGATGGGTGTTTGTGTGTGTTTCTTGTGTATGTGTGTGTCGAGACCACGTATGTGAGTATGTTGTGGCAGTTCCAAGCGCCAGTGTGAATGCTGTGTTGTGAGTGTGGCAGTGTGTGTTTCTGTGTGTGTTTGTGTTGGCGGGAAAACATTGTGTATGCCTGTAAGAATAAGTCGATGGATGTTTGTGTGAGTTTCATGTGTATGTGTGTGTCGCGACCACATTTGTCAATATTTTAAGGCAGTTCCAAGTGTTGATGGTTCTGCTGGATACCCATTGTGAGTGCTGTGTTGTAAGTGTGACTGTGTGTGTGTGTGTTCACGGGAAACCGTTGTGTATGCCTGTAAGAAAAAGTCGATGGGTGTTTGTGTGTGATTCTTGTGTATGTGTGTGTCGGTGAAACGTTTGTGAGTATGTTAGGGCAGTTCCAAGTGTTGATGGCTCTGCCGAGGTCCAGTGTGCGTACTGTGCTGTTAGTGTGACAGTGTGTGTGTGTGTGTGTGTGTGTGTGTGTTTGGGGAAACCCCACTCTGTCTCCCTGTAACAAAATGTTGATGGGTGTTTGTGTGTGTTTCTTCTGTATGTGTGTGTCGGGACCACGTTTGTTTGTATGTTAGGGCAGATTCAAGTGCCAGTGTGAATGCTGTGTTGTGAGTGTGATAGTGTGTGTGTGTGTGTGTTTGCGGAAACCATTGTGCATGACTGTAAGTAAAAGTCAATGGGAGTTTGTGTGTGTTTCTTGTGTATGTGTGTGTCGGGACCACGTTTGTGAGTATGTTAGGGCAGTTCCAACTGTTGATGGCTATGCCGGGGACCCAGTGTGAGTGCTGTGTTGTGCGTGTGATAGTTTCTGTGTGTGTGTGTGTGTGTGTTTTGCTGGATACCATTGTGTATGTCTGTAAGAAAAAGTCGTAGGGTGTTTTTGTGTGTTTCTTCTGCATGTGTGTTTCGGGACCACGTTTGTGAATATGTTAAGGTAATTCCAAGTGTTCATGGCTCTGCTGGAGATCCAATGTGAGTGCTCTGTCGTGAGTGTGCCTTTTGTGTGTGTGTGTGTGTGTGTGTGTTTGCAGGAAACCATTGTGTATGCCTGCAAGAAAAAGTCGATGGGTGTTTGTGTGTGTTATTTGTATATGCGTGTGTCAGGACCATGTTTGTGATTATGTTAAAGCAGTTCCAAGTGTTGACGGCTGTGTTGGGGACCCAGTGTGAGTGCTGTGTTGTGAGTGTGATAGTGTGTGTGTGTCTGTGTGTGTTTCAGAACCCCCTGTGTACGCCTGTAAGAAAAATTCCATAGGTGTTTGTGTGTGTTTCTTGTGTATGCGTGTGTCAGGAAAACGTTTGTGAGTATGTTAGGGCAGTTCCAAGTGTTGATGGCTCTGCCGAGGCCCAGTGTGAGTGCTGTGTTGCGAGTGTGACAGTGTGTGTGTGTGTGTGTGTGTTTTCGGGTTACCATTGTGTATGCCTGTATGAAAAAGTCGATGGGTGTATTTGTGTGTTCTTGCGTATTGTGTTTCAGATCCACATTTGTGAGTGTGTGAGGGCAGTTCCAAGTGTTCATGAGTTTGCTGGATATCCAGTGTGAGTGTGTGTTGTGAGTGTGACAGTGTGTGTGCGTGTCTGTGTGTGTGTTTGCAGGAAACCAGTCTGTATGCCTATAAGAAAAATTCGATGGGTGTTTGTGTGTGTTTCTTCTGTATGTGTGTGTCGGGACCACATTTGTGAATATGTTAGGGCAGTTCCAAGTGTTGATGGCTCTGCTGGAGACCCAGTGAGAGTGCTGTGTTGTGAGTGTGACAGTGTGTGTGTGTCTGTGTGTGTGTGTGTGTTTGGGGGAACCCCACAGTGTATGCTTCTAAGAAAAAGTCGATGGGTGTTTGTGTGTGTTTCTTGTGTATGTGTGTGTCGGGACCACGTATGAGAGTATTTTGTGGCAGTTCCAAGCGCCAGAGTGAATGCTGTGTTGTGAGTGTGGCAGTGTGTGTTTCTGTGTGTGTTTGTGTTGGCGGGAAAACATTGTGTATGCCTGTAAGAATAAGTCGATGGATGTTTGTGTGAGTTTCATGTGTATGTGTGTGTCGCAACCACATTTGTCAATATTTTAAGGCAGTTCCAAGTGTTGATGGTTCTGCTGGATACCCATTGTGAGTGCTGTGTTGTAAGTGTGACTGTGTGTGTGTGTGTTCACGGGAAACCGTTGTGTATGCCTGTAAGAAAAAGTCGATGGGTGTTTGTGTGTGATTCTTGTGTATGTGTGTGTCGGTGAAACGTTTGTGAGTATGTTAGGGCAGTTCCAAGTGTTGATGGCTCTGCCGAGGTCCAGTGTGCGTACTGTGCTGTTAGTGTGACAGTGTGTGTGTGTGTGTGTGTGTGTTTGGGGAAACCCCACTCTGTCTCCCTGTAACAAAATGTTGATGGGTGTTTGTGTGTGTTTCTTCTGTATGTGTGTGTCGGGACCACGTTTGTTTGTATGTTAGGGCAGATTCAAGTGCCAGTGTGAATGCTGTGTTGTGAGTGTGATAGTGTGTGTGTGTGTGTGTTTGCGGAAACCATTGTGCATGACTGTAAGTAAAAGTCAATGGGAGTTTGTGTGTGTTTCTTGTGTATGTGTGTGTCGGGACCACGTTTGTGAGTATGTTAGGGCAGTTCCAACTGTTGATGGCTATGCCGGGGACCCAGTGTGAGTGCTGTGTTGTGCGTGTGATAGTGTCTGTGTGTGTGTGTGTGTGTTTTGCTGGATACCATTGTGTATGTCTGTAAGAAAAAGTCGTAGGGTGTTTTTGTGTGTTTCTTCTGCATGTGTGTTTCGGGACCACGTTTGTGAATATGTTAAGGTAATTCCAAGTGTTCATGGCTCTGCTGGAGATCCAATGTGAGTGCTCTGTCGTGAGTGTGCCTTTTGTGTGTGTGTGTGTGTGTGTGTGTGTTTGCAGGAAACCATTGTGTATGCCTGCAAGAAAAAGTCGATGGGTGTTTGTGTGTGTTATTTGTATATGCGTGTGTCAGGACCATGTTTGTGATTATGTTAAAGCAGTTCCAAGTGTTGACGGCTGTGTTGGGGACCCAGTGTGAGTGCTGTGTTGTGAGTGTGATAGTGTGTGTGTGTCTGTGTGTGTTTCAGAACCCCCTGTGTACGCCTGTAAGAAAAATTCCATAGGTGTTTGTGTGTGTTTCTTGTGTATGCGTGTGTCAGGAAAACGTTTGTGAGTATGTTAGGGCAGTTCCAAGTGTTGATGGCTCTGCCGAGGCCCAGTGTGAGTGCTGTGTTGCGAGTGTGACAGTGTGTGTGTGTGTGTGTTTTCGGGTTACCATTGTGTATGGCTGTATGAAAAAGTCGATGGGTGTATTTGTGTGTTCTTGCGTATTGTGTTTCAGATCCACATTTGTGAGTGTGTGAGGGCAGTTCCAAGTGTTCATGAGTTTGCTGGATATCCAGTGTGAGTGTGTGTTGTGAGTGTGACAGTGTGTGTGCGTGTCTGTGTGTGTGTTTGCAGGAAACCAGTCTGTATGCCTATAAGAAAAATTCGATGGGTGTTTGTGTGTGTTTCTTCTGTATGTGTGTGTCGGGACCACATTTGTGAATATGTTAGGGCAGTTCCAAGTGTTGATGGCTCTGCTGGAGACCCAGTGAGAGTGCTGTGTTGTGAGTGTGACAGTGTGTGTGTGTCTGTGTGTGTGTGTGTGTTTGGGGGAACCCCACAGTGTATGCTTCTAAGAAAAAGTCGATGGGTGTTTGTGTGTGTTTCTTGTGTATGTGTGTGTCGGGACCACGTATGAGAGTATTTTGTGGCAGTTCCAAGCGCCAGAGTGAATGCTGTGTTGTGAGTGTGGCAGTGTGTGTTTCTGTGTGTGTTTGTGTTGGCGGGAAAACATTGTGTATGCCTGTAAGAATAAGTCGATGGATGTTTGTGTGAGTTTCATGTGTATGTGTGTGTCGCGACCACATTTGTCAATATTTTAAGGCAGTTCCAAGTGTTGATGGTTCTGCTGGATACCCATTGTGAGTGGTGTGTTGTAAGTGTGACTGTGTGTGTGTGTGTGTTCAAGGGAAACCGTTGTGTATGCCTGTAAGAAAAAGTCGATGGGTGTTTGTGTGCGTTTCTTGTGTATGTGTGTGTCGGGAAAACGTTTGGGAGTATGTTAGGGCAGTTCCAAGTGTTGATGGCTCTGCCGAGGACCAGTGTGAGTGCTGTGTTGCGAGTGTGACAGTGTGTGTGTGTGTGTGTGTGTTTTCGGGTAACCATTGTGTATGCCTGTATGAAAAAGTCGATGGGTGTATTTGTGTGTTCTTGCGTATTGTGTTTCAGATCCACATTTGTGAGTGTGTGAGGGCAGTTCCAAGTCTTCATGAGTTTGCAGGATATCCAGTGTGAGTGTGTGTTGTGAGTGTGACAGTGTGTGTGCGTGTCTGTGTGTGTGTTTGCAGGAAACCAGTCTGTATGCCTATAAGAAAAATTCGATGGGTGTTTGTGTGTGTTTTTTCTGTATGTGTGTGTCGGGACCACATTTGTGAATATGTTAGGGCAGTTCCAAGTGTTGATGGCTCTGCTGGAGACCCAGTGAGAGTGCTGTGTTGTGAGTGTGATAGTGTGTGTGTGTCTGTGTGTGTGTGTGTGTTTGGGGGAACCCCACAGTGTATGCTTCTAAGAAAAAGTCGATGGGTGTTTGTGTGTGTTTCTTGTGTATGTGTGTGTCGAGACCACGTATGTGAGTATGTTGTGGCAGTTCCAAGTGCCAGTGTGAATGCTGTGTTGTGAGTGTGGCAGTGTGTGTTTCTGTGTGTGTTTGTGTTGGCGGGAAAACATTGTGTATGCCTGTAAGAATAAGTCGATGGATGTTTGTGTGAGTTTCATGTGTATGTGTGTGTCGCGACCACATTTGTCAATATTTTAAGGCAGTTCCAAGTGTTGATGGTTCTGCTGGATACCCATTGTGAGTGCTGTGTTGTAAGTGTGACTGTGTGTGTGTGTGTTCACGGGAAACCGTTGTGTATGCCTGTAAGAAAAAGTCGATGGGTGTTTGTGTGTGATTCTTGTGTATGTGTGTGTCGGTGAAACGTTTGTGAGTATGTTAGGGCAGTTCCAAATGTTGATGGCTCTGCCGAGGTCCAGTGTGCGTACTGTGCTGTTAGTGTGACAGTGTGTGTGTGTGTGTGTGTGTGTGTTTGGGGAAACCCCACTCTGTCTCCCTGTAACAAAATGTTGATGGGTGTTTGTGTGTGTTTCTTGTGTATGTGTGTGTCGGGACCACGTTTGTTTGTATGTTAGGGCAGATTCAAGTGCCAGTGTGAATGCTGTGTTGTGAGTGTGATAGTGTGTGTGTGTGTGTGTTTGCGGAAACCATTGTGCATGACTGTAAGTAAAAGTCAATGGGAGTTTGTGTGTGTTTCTTGTGTATGTGTGTGTCGGGACCACGTTTGTGAGTATGTTAGGGCAGTTCCAACTGTTGATGGCTATGCCGGGGACCCAGTGTGAGTGCTGTGTTGTGCGTGTGATAGTGTCTGTGTGTGTGTGTGTGTGTTTTGCTGGATACCATTGTGTATGTCTGTAAGAAAAAGTCGTAGGGTGTTTTTGTGTGTTTCTTCTGCATGTGTGTTTCGGGACCACGTTTGTGAATATGTTAAGGTAATTCCAAGTGTTCATGGCTCTGCTGGAGATCCAATGTGAGTGCTCTGTCGTGAGTGTGCCTTTTGTGTGTGTGTGTGTGTGTGTGTGTGTGTTTGCAGGAAACCATTGTGTATGCCTGCAAGAAAAAGTCGATGGGTGTTTGTGTGTGTTATTTGTATATGTGTGTGTCAGGACCATGTTTGTGATTATGTTAAAGCAGTTCCAAGTGTTGACGGCTGTGTTGGAGACCCAGTGTGAGTGCTGTGTTGTGAGTGTGATAGTGTGTGTGTGTCTGTGTGTGTTTCCGAACCCCCTGTGTACGCCTGTAAGAAAAATTCCATGGGTGTTTGTGTGTGTTTCTTGTGTATGCGTGTGTCAGGAAAACGTTTGTGGGTATGTTAGGGCAGTTCCAAGTGTTGATGGCTCTGCCGAGGCCCAGTGTGAGTGCTGTGTTGCGAGTGTGACAGTGTGTGTGTGTGTGTGTGTGTGTGTGTTTTCGGGTTACCATTGTGTATGCCTGTATGAAAAAGTCGATGGGTGTATTTGTGTGTTCTTGCGTATTGTGTTTCAGATCCACATTTGTGAGTGTGTGAGGGCAGTTCCAAGTGTTCATGAGTTTGCTGGATATCCAGTGTGAGTGTGTGTTGTGAGTGTGACAGTGTGTGTGCGTGTCTGTGTGTGTGTTTGCAGGAAACCAGTCTGTATGCCTATAAGAAAAATTCGATGGGTGTTTGTGTGTGTTTCTTCTGTATGTGTGTGTCGGGACCACATTTGTGAATATGTTAGGGCAGTTCCAAGTGTTGATGGCTCTGCTGGAGACCCAGTGAGAGTGCTGTGTTGTGAGTGTGACAGTGTGTGTGTGTCTGTGTGTGTGTGTGTGTTTGGGGGAACCCCACAGTGTATGCTTCTAAGAAAAAGTCGATGGGTGTTTGTGTGTGTTTCTTGTGTATGTGTGTGTCGGGACCACGTATGAGAGTATTTTGTGGCAGTTCCAAGCGCCAGAGTGAATGCTGTGTTGTGAGTGTGGCAGTGTGTTTCTGTGTGTGTTTGTGTTGGCGGGAAAACATTGTGTATGCCTGTAAGAATAAGTCGATGGATGTTTGTGTGAGTTTCATGTGTATGTGTGTGTCGCGACCACATTTGTCAATATTTTAAGGCAGTTCCAAGTGTTGATGGTTCTGCTGGATACCCATTGTGAGTGGTGTGTTGTAAGTGTGACTGTGTGTGTGTGTGTTCAAGGGAAACCGTTGTGTATGCCTGTAAGAAAAAGTCGATGGGTGTTTGTGTGCGTTTCTTGTGTATGTGTGTGTCGGGAAAACGTTTGGGAGTATGTTAGGGCAGTTCCAAGTGTTGATGGCTCTGCCGAGGACCAGTGTGAGTGGTGTGTTGCGAGTGTGACAGTGTGTGTGTGTGTGTGTGTGTTTTCGGGTAACCATTGTGTATGCCTGTATGAAAAAGTCGATGGGTGTATTTGTGTGTTCTTGCGTATTGTGTTTCAGATCCACATTTGTGAGTGTGTGAGGGCAGTTCCAAGTCTTCATGAGTTTGCAGGATATCCAGTGTGAGTGTGTGTTGTGAGTGTGACAGTGTGTGTGCGTGTCTGTGTGTGTGTTTGCAGGAAACCAGTCTGTATGCCTATAAGAAAAATTCGATGGGTGTTTGTGTGTGTTTTTTCTGTATGTGTGTGTCGGGACCACATTTGTGAATATGTTAGGGCAGTTCCAAGTGTTGATGGCTCTGCTGGAGACCCAGTGAGAGTGCTGTGTTCTGAGTGTGATAGTGTGTGTGTGTCTGTGTGTGTGTGTGTGTGTTTGGGGGAACCCCACAGTGTATGCTTCTAAGAAAAAGTCGATGGGTGTTTGTGTGTGTTTCTTGTGTATGTGTGTGTCGAGACCACGTATGTGAGTATGTTGTGGCAGTTCCAAGCGCCAGTGTGAATGCTGTGTTGTGAGTGTGGCAGTGTGTGTTTCTGTGTGTGTTTGTGTTGGCGGGAAAACATTGTGTATGCCTGTAAGAATAAGTCGATGGATGTTTGTGTGAGTTTCATGTGTATGTGTGTGTCGCGACCACATTTGTCAATATTTTAAGGCAGTTCCAAGTGTTGATGGTTCTGCTGGATACCCATTGTGAGTGCTGTGTTGTAAGTGTGACTGTGTGTGTGTGTGTTCACGGGAAACCGTTGTGTATGCCTGTAAGAAAAAGTCGATGGGTGTTTGTGTGTGATTCTTGTGTATGTGTGTGTCGGTGAAACGTTTGTGAGTATGTTAGGGCAGTTCCAAGTGTTGATGGCTCTGCCGAGGTCCAGTGTGCGTACTGTGCTGTTAGTGTGACAGTGTGTGTGTGTGTGTGTGTGTGTTTGGGGAAACCCCACTCTGTCTCCCTGTAACAAAATGTTGATGGGTGTTTGTGTGTGTTTCTTCTGTATGTGTGTGTCGGGACCACGTTTGTTTGTATGTTAGGGCAGATTCAAGTGCCAGTGTGAATGCTGTGTTGTGAGTGTGATAGTGTGTGTGTGTGTGTTTGCGGAAACCATTGTGCATGACTGTAAGTAAAAGTCAATGGGAGTTTGTGTGTGTTTCTTGTGTATGTGTGTGTCGGGACCACGTTTGTGAGTATGTTAGGGCAGTTCCAACTGTTGATGGCTATGCCGGGGACCCAGTGTGAGTGCTGTGTTGTGCGTGTGATAGTGTCTGTGTGTGTGTGTGTGTGTTTTGCTGGATACCATTGTGTATGTCTGTAAGAAAAAGTCGTAGGGTGTTTTTGTGTGTTTCTTCTGCATGTGTGTTTCGGGACCACGTTTGTGAATATGTTAAGGTAATTCCAAGTGTTCATGGCTCTGCTGGAGATCCAATGTGAGTGCTCTGTCGTGAGTGTGCCTTTTGTGTGTGTGTGTGTGTGTGTGTGTGTGTTTGCAGGAAACCATTGTGTATGCCTGCAAGAAAAAGTCGATGGGTGTTTGTGTGTGTTATTTGTATATGCGTGTGTCAGGACCATGTTTGTGATTATGTTAAAGCAGTTCCAAGTGTTGACGGCTGTGTTGGGGACCCAGTGTGAGTGCTGTGTTGTGAGTGTGATAGTGTGTGTGTCTGTGTGTGTTTCAGAACCCCCTGTGTACGCCTGTAAGAAAAATTCCATAGGTGTTTGTGTGTGTTTCTTGTGTATGCGTGTGTCAGGAAAACGTTTGTGAGAATGTTAGGGCAGTTCCAAGTGTTGATGGCTCTGCCGAGGCCCAGTGTGAGTGCTGTGTTGCGAGTGTGACAGTGTGTGTGTGTGTGTGTGTGTGTTTTCGGGTTACCATTGTGTATGCCTGTATGAAAAAGTCGATGGGTGTATTTGTGTGTTCTTGCGTATTGTGTTTCAGATCCACATTTGTGAGTGTGTGAGGGCAGTTCCAAGTGTTCATGAGTTTGCTGGATATCCAGTGTGAGTGTGTGTTGTGAGTGTGACAGTGTGTGTGCGTGTCTGTGTGTGTGTTTGCAGGAAACCAGTCTGTATGCCTATAAGAAAAATTCGATGGGTGTTTGTGTGTGTTTCTTCTGTATGTGTGTGTCGGGACCACATTTGTGAATATGTTAGGGCAGTTCCAAGTGTTGATGGCTCTGCTGGAGACCCAGTGAGAGTGCTGTGTTGTGAGTGTGACAGTGTGTGTGTGTCTGTGTGTGTGTGTGTGTTTGGGGGAACCCCACAGTGTATGCTTCTAAGAAAAAGTCGATGGGTGTTTGTGTGTGTTTCTTGTGTATGTGTGTGTCGGGACCACGTATGAGAGTATTTTGTGGCAGTTCCAAGCGCCAGAGTGAATGCTGTGTTGTGAGTGTGGCAGTGTGTGTTTCTGTGTGTGTTTGTGTTGGCGGGAAAACATTGTGTATGCCTGTAAGAATAAGTCGATGGATGTTTGTGTGAGTTTCATGTGTATGTGTGTGTCGCGACCACATTTGTCAATATTTTAAGGCAGTTCCAAGTGTTGATGGTTCTGCTGGATACCCATTGTGAGTGGTGTGTTGTAAGTGTGACTGTGTGTGTGTGTTCAAGGGAAACCGTTGTGTATGCCTGTAAGAAAAACTCGATGGGTGTTTGTGTGCGTTTCTTGTGTATGTGTGTGTCGGGAAAACGTTTGGGAGTATGTTAGGGCAGTTCCAAGTGTTGATGGCTCTGCCGGGGACCAGTGTGAGTGCTGTGTTGCGAGTGTGACAGTGTGTGTGTGTGTGTGTGTTTTCGGGTAACCGTTGTGTATGCCTGTATGAAAAAGTCGATGGGTGTATTTGTGTGTTCTTGCGTATTGTGTTTCAGATCCACATTTGTGAGTGTGTGAGGGCAGTTCCAAGTCTTCATGAGTTTGCAGGATATCCAGTGTGAGTGTGTGTTGTGAGTGTGACAGTGTGTGTGCGTGTCTGTGTGTGTTTGTGCAGGAAACCAGTCTGTATGCCTATAAGAAAAATTCGATGGGTGTTTGTGTGTGTTTTTTCTGTATGTGTGTGTCGGGACCACATTTGTGAATATGTTAGGGCAGTTCCAAGTGTTGATGGCTCTGCTGGAGACCCAGTGAGAGTGCTGTGTTGTGAGTGTGATAGTGTGTGTGTGTCTGTGTGTGTGTGTGTGTGTTTGGGGGAACCCCACAGTGTATGTTCTAAGAAAAAGTCGATGGGTGTTTGTGTGTGTTTCTTGTGTATGTGTGTGTCGAGACCACGTATGTGAGTATGTTGTGGCAGTTCCAAGCGCCAGTGTGAATGCTGTGTTGTGAGTGTGGCAGTGTGTGTTTCTGTGTGTGTTTGTGTTGGCGGGAAAACATTGTGTATGCCTGTAAGAATAAGTCGATGGATGTTTGTGTGTTTCATGTGTATGTGTGTGTCGCGACCACATTTGTCAATATTTTAAGGCAGTTCCAAGTGTTGATGGTTCTGCTGGATACCCATTGTGAGTGCTGTGTTGTAAGTGTGACTGTGTGTGTGTGTGTTCACGGGAAACCGTTGTGTATGCCTGTAAGAAAAAGTCGATGGGTGTTTGTGTGTGATTCTTGTGTATGTGTGTGTCGGTGAAACGTTTGTGAGTATGTTAGGGCAGTTCCAAGTGTTGATGGCTCTGCCGAGGTCCAGTGTGCGTACTGTGCTGTTAGTGTGACAGTGTGTGTGTGTGTGTGTGTGTGTGTGTGTGTGTGTGTTTGGGGAATCCCCACTCTGTCTCCCTGTAACAAAATGTTGATGGGTGTTTGTGTGTGTTTCTTCTGTATGTGTGTGTCGGGACCACGTTTGTTTGTATGTTAGGGCAGATTCAAGTGCCAGTGTGAATGCTGTGTTGTGAGTGTGATAGTGTGTGTGTGTGTGTGTTTGCGGAAACCATTGTGCATGACTGTAAGTAAAAGTCAATGGGAGTTTGTGTGTGTTTCTTGTGTATGTGTGTGTCGGGACCACGTTTGTGAGTATGTTAGGGCAGTTCCAACTGTTGATGGCTATGCCGGGGACCCAGTGTGAGTGCTGTGTTGTGCGTGTGATAGTGTCTGTGTGTGTGTGTGTGTGTTTTGCTGGATACCATTGTGTATGTCTGTAAGAAAAAGTCGTAGGGTGTTTTTGTGTGTTTCTTCTGCATGTGTGTTTCGGGACCACGTTTGTGAATATGTTAAGGTAATTCCAAGTGTTCATGGCTCTGCTGGAGATCCAATGTGAGTGCTCTGTCGTGAGTGTGCCTTTTGTGTGTGTGTGTGTGTGTGTTTGCAGGAAACCATTGTGTATGCCTGCAAGAAAAAGTCGATGGGTGTTTGTGTGTGTTATTTGTATATGTGTGTGTCAGGACCATGTTTGTGATTATGTTAAAGCAGTTCCAAGTGTTGACGGCTGTGTTGGAGACCCAGTGTGAGTGCTGTGTTGTGAGTGTGATAGTGTGTGTGTGTCTGTGTGTGTTTCCGAACCCCCTGTGTACGCCTGTAAGAAAAATTCCATGGGTGTTTGTGTGTGTTTCTTGTGTATGCGTGTGTCAGGAAAAAGTTTGTGAGTATGTTAGGGCAGTTCCAAGTGTTGATGGCTCTGCCGAGGCCCAGTGTGAGTGCTGTGTTGCGAGTGTGACAGTGTGTGTGTGTGTGTGTGTGTGTTTTCGGGTTACCATTGTGTATGCCTGTATGAAAAAGTCGATGGGTGTATTTGTGTGTTCTTGCGTATTGTGTTTCAGATCCACATTTGTGAGTGTGTGAGGGCAGTTCCAAGTGTTCATGAGTTTGCTGGATATCCAGTGTGAGTGTGTGTTGTGAGTGTGACAGTGTGTGCGTGTCTGTGTGTGTGTTTGCAGGAAACCAGTCTGTATGCCTATAAGAAAAATTCGATGGGTGTTTGTGTGTGTTTCTTCTGTATGTGTGTGTCGGGACCACATTTGTGAATATGTTAGGGCAGTTCCAAGTGTTGATGGCTCTGCTGGAGACCCAGTGAGAGTGCTGTGTTGTGAGTGTGACAGTGTGTGTGTGTCTGTGTGTGTGTGTGTGTTTGGGGGAACCCCACAGTGTATGCTTCTAAGAAAAAGTCGGTGGGTGTTTGTGTGTGTTTCTTCTGTATGTGTGTGTCGAGACCACGTATGTGAGTATGTTGTGGCAGTTCCAAGCGCCAGTGTGAATGCTGTGTTGTGAGTGTGGCAGTGTGTGTTTCTGTGTGTGTTTGTGTTGGCGGGAAAACATTGTGTATGCCTGTAAGAATAAGTCGATGGATGTTTGTGTGTTTCATGTGTATGTGTGTGTCGCGACCACATTTGTCAATATTTTAAGGCAGTTCCAAGTGTTGATGGTTCTGCTGGATACCCATTGTGAGTGCTGTGTTGTAAGTGTGACTGTGTGTGTGTGTGTTCACGGGAAACCGTTGTGTATGCCTGTAAGAAAAAGTCGATGGGTGTTTGTGTGTGATTCTTGTGTATGTGTGTGTCGGTGAAACGTTTGTGAGTATGTTAGGGCAGTTCCAAGTGTTGATGGCTCTGCCGAGGTCCAGTGTGCGTACTGTGCTGTTAGTGTGACAGTGTGTGTGTGTGTGTGTGTGTGTTTGGGGAAACCCCACTCTGTCTCCCTGTAACAAAATGTTGATGGGTGTTTGTGTGTGTTTCTTCTGTATGTGTGTGTCGGGACCACGTTTGTTTGTATGTTAGGGCAGATTCAAGTGCCAGTGTGAATGCTGTGTTGTGAGTGTGATAGTGTGTGTGTGTGTGTGTTTGCGGAAACCATTGTGCATGACTGTAAGTAAAAGTCAATGGGAGTTTGTGTGTGTTTCTTGTGTATGTGTGTGTCGGGACCACGTTTGTGAGTATGTTAGGGCAGTTCCAACTGTTGATGGCTATGCCGGGGACCCAGTGTGAGTGCTGTGTTGTGCGTGTGATAGTGTCTGTGTGTGTGTGTGTGTGTTTTGCTGGATACCATTGTGTATGTCTGTAAGAAAAAGTCGTAGGGTGTTTTTGTGTGTTTCTTCTGCATGTGTGTTTCGGGACCACGTTTGTGAATATGTTAAGGTAATTCCAAGTGTTCATGGCTCTGCTGGAGATCCAATGTGAGTGCTCTGTCGTGAGTGTGCCTTTTGTGTGTGTGTGTGTGTGTGTGTGTGTTTGCAGGAAACCATTGTGTATGCCTGCAAGAAAAAGTCGATGGGTGTTTGTGTGTGTTATTTGTATATGTGTGTGTCAGGACCATGTTTGTGATTATGTTAAAGCAGTTCCAAGTGTTGACGGCTGTGTTGGAGACCCAGTGTGAGTGCTGTGTTGTGAGTGTGATAGTGTGTGTGTGTCTGTGTGTGTTTCCGAACCCCCTGTGTACGCCTGTAAGAAAAATTCCATGGGTGTTTGTGTGTGTTTCTTGTGTATGCGTGTGTCAGGAAAAAGTTTGTGAGTATGTTAGGGCAGTTCCAAGTGTTGATGGCTCTGCCGAGGCCCAGTGTGAGTGCTGTGTTGCGAGTGTGACAGTGTGTGTGTGTGTGTGTGTGTGTGTGTTTTCGGGTTACCATTGTGTATGCCTGTATGAAAAAGTCGATGGGTGTATTTGTGTGTTCTTGCGTATTGTGTTTCAGATCCACATTTGTGAGTGTGTGAGGGCAGTTCCAAGTGTTCATGAGTTTGCTGGATATCCAGTGTGAGTGTGTGTTGTGAGTGTGACAGTGTGTGCGTGTCTGTGTGTGTGTTTGCAGGAAACCAGTCTGTATGCCTATAAGAAAAATTCGATGGGTGTTTGTGTGTGTTTCTTCTGTATGTGTGTGTCGGGACCACATTTGTGAATATGTTAGGGCAGTTCCAAGTGTTGATGGCTCTGCTGGAGACCCAGTGAGAGTGCTGTGTTGTGAGTGTGACAGTGTGTGTGTGTCTGTGTGTGTGTGTGTGTTTGGGGGAACCCCACAGTGTATGCTTCTAAGAAAAAGTCGATGGGTGTTTGTGTGTGTTTCTTGTGTATGTGTGTGTCGAGACCACGTATGTGAGTATGTTGTGGCAGTTCCAAGTGCCAGTGTGAATGCTGTGTTGTGAGTGTGGCAGTGTGTGTTTCTGTGTGTGTTTGTGTTGGCGGGAAAACATTGTGTATGCCTGTAAGAATAAGTCGATGGATGTTTGTGTGAGTTTCATGTGTATGTGTGTGTCGCGACCACATTTGTCAATATTTTAAGGCAGTTCCAAGTGTTGATGGTTCTGCTGGATACCCATTGTGAGTGCTGTGTTGTAAGTGTGACTGTGTGTGTGTGTGTTCACGGGAAACCGTTGTGTATGCCTGTAAGAAAAAGTCGATGGGTGTTTGTGTGTGATTCTTGTGTATGTGTGTGTCGGTGAAACGTTTGTGAGTATGTTAGGGCAGTTCCAAGTGTTGATGGCTCTGCCGAGGTCCAGTGTGCGTACTGTGCTGTTAGTGTGACAGTGTGTGTGTGTGTGTGTGTGTGTGTGTTTGGGGAAACCCCACTCTGTCTCCCTGTAACAAAATGTTGATGGGTGTTTGTGTGTGTTTCTTCTGTATGTGTGTGTCGGGACCACGTTTGTTTGTATGTTAGGGCAGATTCAAGTGCCAGTGTGAATGCTGTGTTGTGAGTGTGATAGTGTGTGTGTGTGTGTGTTTGCGGAAACCATTGTGCATGACTGTAAGTAAAAGTCAATGGGAGTTTGTGTGTGTTTCTTGTGTATGTGTGTGTCGGGACCACGTTTGTGAGTATGTTAGGGCAGTTCCAACTGTTGATGGCTATGCCGGGGACCCAGTGTGAGTGCTGTGTTGTGCGTGTGATAGTGTCTGTGTGTGTGTGTGTGTGTTTTGCTGGATACCATTGTGTATGTCTGTAAGAAAAAGTCGTAGGGTGTTTTTGTGTGTTTCTTCTGCATGTGTGTTTCGGGACCACGTTTGTGAATATGTTAAGGTAATTCCAAGTGTTCATGGCTCTGCTGGAGATCCAATGTGAGTGCTCTGTCGTGAGTGTGCCTTTTGTGTGTGTGTGTGTGTGTGTGTGTGTTTGCAGGAAACCATTGTGTATGCCTGCAAGAAAAAGTCGATGGGTGTTTGTGTGTGTTATTTGTATATGTGTGTGTCAGGACCATGTTTGTGATTATGTTAAAGCAGTTCCAAGTGTTGACGGCTGTGTTGGAGACCCAGTGTGAGTGCTGTGTTGTGAGTGTGATAGTGTGTGTGTGTCTGTGTGTGTTTCCGAACCCCCTGTGTACGCCTGTAAGAAAAATTCCATGGGTGTTTGTGTGTGTTTCTTGTGTATGCGTGTGTCAGGAAAACGTTTGTGAGTATGTTAGGGCAGTTCCAAGTGTTGATGGCTCTGCCGAGGCCCAGTGTGAGTGCTGTGTTGCGAGTGTGACAGTGTGTGTGTGTGTGTGTGTGTTTTCGGGTTACCATTGTGTATGCCTGTATGAAAAAGTCGATGGGTGTATTTGTGTGTTCTTGCGTATTGTGTTTCAGATCCACATTTGTGAGTGTGTGAGGGCAGTTCCAAGTGTTCATGAGTTTGCTGGATATCCAGTGTGAGTGTGTGTTGTGAGTGTGACAGTGTGTGTGCGTGTCTGTGTGTGTGTTTGCAGGAAACCAGTCTGTATGCCTATAAGAAAAATTCGATGGGTGTTTGTGTGTGTTTCTTCTGTATGTGTGTGTCGGGACCACATTTGTGAATATGTTAGGGCAGTTCCAAGTGTTGATGGCTCTGCTGGAGACCCAGTGAGAGTGCTGTGTTGTGAGTGTGACAGTGTGTGTGTGTCTGTGTGTGTGTGTGTGTTTGGGGGAACCCCACAGTGTATGCTTCTAAGAAAAAGTCGATGGGTGTTTGTGTGTGTTTCTTGTGTATGTGTGTGTCGGGACCACGTATGAGAGTATTTTGTGGCAGTTCCAAGCGCCAGAGTGAATGCTGTGTTGTGAGTGTGGCAGTGTGTGTTTCTGTGTGTGTTTGTGTTGGCGGGAAAACATTGTGTATGCCTGTAAGAATAAGTCGATGGATGTTTGTGTGAGTTTCATGTGTATGTGTGTGTCGCGACCACATTTGTCAATATTTTAAGGTAGTTCCAAGTGTTGATGGTTCTGCTGGATACCCATTGTGAGTGGTGTGTTGTAAGTGTGACTGTGTGTGTGTGTGTTCAAGGGAAACCGTTGTGTATGCCTGTAAGAAAAAGTCGATGGGTGTTTGTGTGCGTTTCTTGTGTATGTGTGTGTCGGGAAAACGTTTGGGAGTATGTTAGGGCAGTTCCAAGTGTTGATGGCTCTGCCGAGGACCAGTGTGAGTGCTGTGTTGCGAGTGTGACAGTGTGTGTGTGTGTGTGTGTGTTTTCGGGTAACCATTGTGTATGCCTGTATGAAAAAGTCGATGGGTGTATTTGTGTGTTCTTGCGTATTGTGTTTCAGATCCACATTTGTGAGTGTGTGAGGGCAGTTCCAAGTGTTCATGAGTTTGCAGGATATCCAGTGTGAGTGTGTGTTGTGAGTGTGACAGTGTGTGTGCGTGTCTGTGTGTGTGTTTGCAGGAAACCAGTCTGTATGCCTATAAGAAAAATTCGATGGGTGTTTGTGTGTGTTTTTTCTGTATGTGTGTGTCGGGACCACATTTGTGAATATGTTAGGGCAGTTCCAAGTGTTGATGGCTCTGCTGGAGACCCAGTGAGAGTGCTGTGTTGTGAGTGTGATAGTGTGTGTGTGTCTGTGTGTGTGTGTGTGTTTGGGGGAACCCCACAGTGTATGCTTCTAAGAAAAAGTCGATGGGTGTTTGTGTGTGTTTCTTGTGTATGTGTGTGTCGAGACCACGTATGTGAGTATGTTGTGGCAGTTCCAAGCGCCAGTGTGAATGCTGTGTTGTGAGTGTGGCAGTGTGTGTTTCTGTGTGTGTTTGTGTTGGCGGGAAAACATTGTGTATGCCTGTAAGAATAAGTCGATGGATGTTTGTGTGAGTTTCATGTGTATGTGTGTGTCGCGACCACATTTGTCAATATTTTAAGGCAGTTCCAAGTGTTGATGGTTCTGCTGGATACCCATTGTGAGTGCTGTGTTGTAAGTGTGACTGTGTGTGTGTGTGTTCACGGGAAACCGTTGTGTATGCCTGTAAGAAAAAGTCGATGGGTGTTTGTGTGTGATTCTTGTGTATGTGTGTGTCGGTGAAACGTTTGTGAGTATGTTAGGGCAGTTCCAAGTGTTGATGGCTCTGCCGAGGTCCAGTGTGCGTACTGTGCTGTTAGTGTGACAGTGTGTGTGTGTGTGTGTGTGTGTGTGTTTGGGGAAACCCCACTCTGTCTCCCTGTAACAAAATGTTGATGGGTGTTTGTGTGTGTTTCTTCTGTATGTGTGTGTCGGGACCACGTTTGTTTGTATGTTAGGGCAGATTCAAGTGCCAGTGTGAATGCTGTGTTGTGAGTGTGATAGTGTGTGTGTGTGTGTGTGTGTTTGCGGAAACCATTGTGCATGACTGTAAGTAAAAGTCAATGGGAGTTTGTGTGTGTTTCTTGTGTATGTGTGTGTCGGGACCACGTTTGTGAGTATGTTAGGGCAGTTCCAACTGTTGATGGCTATGCCGGGGACCCAGTGTGAGTGCTGTGTTGTGCGTGTGATAGTGTCTGTGTGTGTGTGTGTGTGTTTTGCTGGATACCATTGTGTATGTCTGTAAGAAAAAGTCGTAGGGTGTTTTTGTGTGTTTCTTCTGCATGTGTGTTTCGGGACCACGTTTGTGAATATGTTAAGGTAATTCCAAGTGTTCATGGCTCTGCTGGAGATCCAATGTGAGTGCTCTGTCGTGAGTGTGCCTTTTGTGTGTGTGTGTGTGTGTGTGTTTGCAGGAAACCATTGTGTATGCCTGCAAGAAAAAGTCGATGGGTGTTTGTGTGTGTTATTTGTATATGTGTGTGTCAGGACCATGTTTGTGATTATGTTAAAGCAGTTCCAAGTGTTGACGGCTGTGTTGGAGACCCAGTGTGAGTGCTGTGTTGTGAGTGTGATAGTGTGTGTGTGTCTGTGTGTGTTTCCGAACCCCCTGTGTACGCCTGTAAGAAAAATTCCATGGGTGTTTGTGTGTGTTTCTTGTGTATGCGTGTGTCAGGAAAACGTTTGTGAGTATGTTAGGGCAGTTCCAAGTGTTGATGGCTCTGCCGAGGCCCAGTGTGAGTGCTGTGTTGCGAGTGTGACAGTGTGTGTGTGTGTGTGTGTGTTTTCGGGTTACCATTGTGTATGCCTGTATGAAAAAGTCGATGGGTGTATTTGTGTGTTCTTGCGTATTGTGTTTCAGATCCACATTTGTGAGTGTGTGAGGGCAGTTCCAAGTGTTCATGAGTTTGCTGGATATCCAGTGTGAGTGTGTGTTGTGAGTGTGACAGTGTGTGTGCGTGTCTGTGTGTGTGTTTGCAGGAAACCAGTCTGTATGCCTATAAGAAAAATTCGATGGGTGTTTGTGTGTGTTTCTTCTGTATGTGTGTGTCGGGACCACATTTGTGAATATGTTAGGGCAGTTCCAAGTGTTGATGGCTCTGCTGGAGACCCAGTGAGAGTGCTGTGTTGTGAGTGTGACAGTGTGTGTGTGTCTGTGTGTGTGTGTTTGGGGGAACCCCACAGTGTATGCTTCTAAGAAAAAGTCGATGGGTGTTTGTGTGTGTTTCTTGTGTATGTGTGTGTCGGGACCACGTATGAGAGTATTTTGTGGCAGTTCCAAGCGCCAGAGTGAATGCTGTGTTGTGAGTGTGGCAGTGTGTGTTTCTGTGTGTGTTTGTGTTGGCGGGAAAACATTGTGTATGCCTGTAAGAATAAGTCGATGGATGTTTGTGTGAGTTTCATGTGTATGTGTGTGTCGCGACCACATTTGTCAATATTTTAAGGCAGTTCCAAGTGTTGATGGTTCTGCTGGATACCCATTGTGAGTGGTGTGTTGTAAGAGTGACTGTGTGTGTGTGTGTTCAAGGGAAACCGTTGTGTATGCCTGTAAGAAAAAGTCGATGGGTGTTTGTGTGCGTTTCTTGTGTATGTGTGTGTCGGGAAAACGTTTGGGAGTATGTTAGGGCAGTTCCAAGTGTTGATGGCTCTGCCGAGGACCAGTGTGAGTGCTGTGTTGCGAGTGTGACAGTGTGTGTGTGTGTGTGTGTGTGTTTTCGGGTAACCATTGTGTATGCCTGTATGAAAAAGTCGATGGGTGTATTTGTGTGTTCTTGCGTATTGTGTTTCAGATCCACATTTCTGAGTGTGTGAGGGCAGTTCCAAGTGTTCATGAGTTTGCAGGATATCCAGTGTGAGTGTGTGTTGTGAGTGTGACAGTGTGTGTGCGTGTCTGTGTGTGTGTTTGCAGGAAACCAGTCTGTATGCCTATAAGAAAAATTCGATGGGTGTTTGTGTGTGTTTTTTCTGTATGTGTGTGTCGGGACCACATTTGTGAATATGTTAGGGCAGTTCCAAGTGTTGATGGCTCTGCTGGAGACCCAGTGAGAGTGCTGTGTTGTGAGTGTGATAGTGTGTGTGTGTCTGTGTGTGTGTGTGTGTTTGGGGGAACCCCACAGTGTATGCTTCTAAGAAAAAGTCGATGGGTGTTTGTGTGTGTTTCTTGTGTATGTGTGTGTCGAGACCACGTATGTGAGTATGTTGTGGCAGTTCCAAGTGCCAGTGTGAATGCTGTGTTGTGAGTGTGGCAGTGTGTGTTTCTGTGTGTGTTTGTGTTGGCGGGAAAACATTGTGTATGCCTGTAAGAATAAGTCGATGGATGTTTGTGTGAGTTTCATGTGTATGTGTGTGTCGCGACCACATTTGTCAATATTTTAAGGCAGTTCCAAGTGTTGATGGTTCTGCTGGATACCCATTGTGAGTGCTGTGTTGTAAGTGTGACTGTGTGTGTGTGTGTTCACGGGAAACCGTTGTGTATGCCTGTAAGAAAAAGTCGATGGGTGTTTGTGTGTGATTCTTGTGTATGTGTGTGTCGGTGAAACGTTTGTGAGTATGTTAGGGCAGTTCCAAGTGTTGATGGCTCTGCCGAGGTCCAGTGTGCGTACTGTGCTGTTAGTGTGACAGTGTGTGTGTGTGTGTGTGTGTGTGTTTGGGGAAACCCCACTCTGTCTCCCTGTAACAAAATGTTGATGGGTGTTTGTGTGTGTTTCTTCTGTATGTGTGTGTCGGGACCACGTTTGTTTGTATGTTAGGGCAGATTCAAGTGCCAGTGTGAATGCTGTGTTGTGAGTGTGATAGTGTGTGTGTGTGTGTGTTTGCGGAAACCATTGTGCATGACTGTAAGTAAAAGTCAATGGGAGTTTGTGTGTGTTTCTTGTGTATGTGTGTGTCGGGACCACGTTTGTGAGTATGTTAGGGCAGTTCCAACTGTTGATGGCTATGCCGGGGACCCAGTGTGAGTGCTGTGTTGTGCGTGTGATAGTGTCTGTGTGTGTGTGTGTGTGTTTTGCTGGATACCATTGTGTATGTCTGTAAGAAAAAGTCGTAGGGTGTTTTTGTGTGTTTCTTCTGCATGTGTGTTTCGGGACCACGTTTGTGAATATGTTAAGGTAATTCCAAGTGTTCATGGCTCTGCTGGAGATCCAATGTGAGTGCTCTGTCGTGAGTGTGCCTTTTGTGTGTGTGTGTGTGTGTGTGTGTTTGCAGGAAACCATTGTGTATGCCTGCAAGAAAAAGTCGATGGGTGTTTGTGTGTGTTATTTGTATATGCGTGTGTCAGGACCATGTTTGTGATTATGTTAAAGCAGTTCCAAGTGTTGACGGCTGTGTTGGGGACCCAGTGTGAGTGCTGTGTTGTGAGTGTGATAGTGTGTGTGTGTCTGTGTGTGTTTCAGAACCCCCTGTGTACGCCTGTAAGAAAAATTCCATAGGTGTTTGTGTGTGTTTCTTGTGTATGCGTGTGTCAGGAAAACGTTTGTGAGTATGTTAGGGCAGTTCCAAGTGTTGATGGCTCTGCCGAGGCCCAGTGTGAGTGCTGTGTTGCGAGTGTGACAGTGTGTGTGTGTGTGTGTGTGTGTTTTCGGGTTACCATTGTGTATGCCTGTATGAAAAAGTCGATGGGTGTATTTGTGTGTTCTTGCGTATTGTGTTTCAGATCCACATTTGTGAGTGTGTGAGGGCAGTTCCAAGTGTTCATGAGTTTGCTGGATATCCAGTGTGAGTGTGTGTTGTGAGTGTGACAGTGTGTGTGCGTGTCTGTGTGTGTGTTTGCAGGAAACCAGTCTGTATGCCTATAAGAAAAATTCGATGGGTGTTTGTGTGTGTTTCTTCTGTATGTGTGTGTCGGGACCACATTTGTGAATATGTTAGGGCAGTTCCAAGTGTTGATGGCTCTGCTGGAGACCCAGTGAGAGTGCTGTGTTGTGAGTGTGACAGTGTGTGTGTGTCTGTGTGTGTGTGTGTGTTTGGGGGAACCCCACAGTGTATGCTTCTAAGAAAAAGTCGATGGGTGTTTGTGTGTGTTTCTTGTGTATGTGTGTGTCGGGACCACGTATGAGAGTATTTTGTGGCAGTTCCAAGCGCCAGAGTGAATGCTGTGTTGTGAGTGTGGCAGTGTGTGTTTCTGTGTGTGTTTGTGTTGGCGGGAAAACATTGTGTATGCCTGTAAGAATAAGTCGATGGATGTTTGTGTGAGTTTCATGTGTATGTGTGTGTCGCGACCACATTTGTCAATATTTTAAGGCAGTTCCAAGTGTTGATGGTTCTGCTGGATACCCATTGTGAGTGGTGTGTTGTAAGTGTGACTGTGTGTGTGTGTTCAAGGGAAACCGTTGTGTATGCCTGTAAGAAAAACTCGATGGGTGTTTGTGTGCGTTTCTTGTGTATGTGTGTGTCGGGAAAACGTTTGGGAGTATGTTAGGGCAGTTCCAAGTGTTGATGGCTCTGCCGGGGACCAGTGTGAGTGCTGTGTTGCGAGTGTGACAGTGTGTGTGTGTGTGTGTGTTTTCGGGTAACCGTTGTGTATGCCTGTATGAAAAAGTCGATGGGTGTATTTGTGTGTTCTTGCGTATTGTGTTTCAGATCCACATTTGTGAGTGTGTGAGGGCAGTTCCAAGTCTTCATGAGTTTGCAGGATATCCAGTGTGAGTGTGTGTTGTGAGTGTGACAGTGTGTGTGCGTGTCTGTGTGTGTTTGTGCAGGAAACCAGTCTGTATGCCTATAAGAAAAATTCGATGGGTGTTTGTGTGTGTTTTTTCTGTATGTGTGTGTCGGGACCACATTTGTGAATATGTTAGGGCAGTTCCAAGTGTTGATGGCTCTGCTGGAGACCCAGTGAGAGTGCTGTGTTGTGAGTGTGATAGTGTGTGTGTGTCTGTGTGTGTGTGTGTGTGTTTGGGGGAACCCCACAGTGTATGTTCTAAGAAAAAGTCGATGGGTGTTTGTGTGTGTTTCTTGTGTATGTGTGTGTCGAGACCACGTATGTGAGTATGTTGTGGCAGTTCCAAGCGCCAGTGTGAATGCTGTGTTGTGAGTGTGGCAGTGTGTGTTTCTGTGTGTGTTTGTGTTGGCGGGAAAACATTGTGTATGCCTGTAAGAATAAGTCGATGGATGTTTGTGTGTTTCATGTGTATGTGTGTGTCGCGACCACATTTGTCAATATTTTAAGGCAGTTCCAAGTGTTGATGGTTCTGCTGGATACCCATTGTGAGTGCTGTGTTGTAAGTGTGACTGTGTGTGTGTGTGTTCACGGGAAACCGTTGTGTATGCCTGTAAGAAAAAGTCGATGGGTGTTTGTGTGTGATTCTTGTGTATGTGTGTGTCGGTGAAACGTTTGTGAGTATGTTAGGGCAGTTCCAAGTGTTGATGGCTCTGCCGAGGTCCAGTGTGCGTACTGTGCTGTTAGTGTGACAGTGTGTGTGTGTGTGTGTGTGTGTGTGTGTGTTTGGGGAATCCCCACTCTGTCTCCCTGTAACAAAATGTTGATGGGTGTTTGTGTGTGTTTCTTCTGTATGTGTGTGTCGGGACCACGTTTGTTTGTATGTTAGGGCAGATTCAAGTGCCAGTGTGAATGCTGTGTTGTGAGTGTGATAGTGTGTGTGTGTGTGTGTTTGCGGAAACCATTGTGCATGACTGTAAGTAAAAGTCCATGGGAGTTTGTGTGTGTTTCTTGTGTATGTGTGTGTCGGGACCACGTTTGTGAGTATGTTAGGGCAGTTCCAACTGTTGATGGCTATGCCGGGGACCCAGTGTGAGTGCTGTGTTGTGCGTGTGATAGTGTCTGTGTGTGTGTGTGTGTTTTGCTGGATACCATTGTGTATGTCTGTAAGAAAAAGTCGTAGGGTGTTTTTGTGTGTTTCTTCTGCATGTGTGTTTCGGGACCACGTTTGTGAATATGTTAAGGTAATTCCAAGTGTTCATGGCTCTGCTGGAGATCCAATGTGAGTGCTCTGTCGTGAGTGTGCCTTTTGTGTGTGTGTGTGTGTGTGTGTTTGCAGGAAACCATTGTGTATGCCTGCAAGAAAAAGTCGATGGGTGTTTGTGTGTGTTATTTGTATATGTGTGTGTCAGGACCATGTTTGTGATTATGTTAAAGCAGTTCCAAGTGTTGACGGCTGTGTTGGAGACCCAGTGTGAGTGCTGTGTTGTGAGTGTGATAGTGTGTGTGTGTCTGTGTGTGTTTCCGAACCCCCTGTGTACGCCTGTAAGAAAAATTCCATGGGTGTTTGTGTGTGTTTCTTGTGTATGCGTGTGTCAGGAAAAAGTTTGTGAGTATGTTAGGGCAGTTCCAAGTGTTGATGGCTCTGCCGAGGCCCAGTGTGAGTGCTGTGTTGCGAGTGTGACAGTGTGTGTGTGTGTGTGTGTGTTTTCGGGTTACCATTGTGTATGCCTGTATGAAAAAGTCGATGGGTGTATTTGTGTGTTCTTGCGTATTGTGTTTCAGATCCACATTTGTGAGTGTGTGAGGGCAGTTCCAAGTGTTCATGAGTTTGCTGGATATCCAGTGTGAGTGTGTGTTGTGAGTGTGACAGTGTGTGCGTGTCTGTGTGTGTGTTTGCAGGAAACCAGTCTGTATGCCTATAAGAAAAATTCGATGGGTGTTTGTGTGTGTTTCTTCTGTATGTGTGTGTCGGGACCACATTTGTGAATATGTTAGGGCAGTTCCAAGTGTTGATGGCTCTGCTGGAGACCCAGTGAGAGTGCTGTGTTGTGAGTGTGACAGTGTGTGTGTGTCTGTGTGTGTGTGTGTGTTTGGGGGAACCCCACAGTGTATGCTTCTAAGAAAAAGTCGATGGGTGTTTGTGTGTGTTTCTTGTGTATGTGTGTGTCGGGACCACGTATGAGAGTATTTTGTGGCAGTTCCAAGCGCCAGAGTGAATGCTGTGTTGTGAGTGTGGCAGTGTGTGTTACTGTGTGTGTTTGTGTTGGCGGGAAAACATTGTGTATGCCTGTAAGAATAAGTCGATGGATGTTTGTGTGAGTTTCATGTGTATGTGTGTGTCGCGACCACATTTGTCAATATTTTAAGGCAGTTCCAAGTGTTGATGGTTCTGCTGGATACCCATTGTGAGTGGTGTGTTGTAAGTGTGACTGTGTGTGTGTGTTCAAGGGAAACCGTTGTGTATGCCTGTAAGAAAAACTCGATGGGTGTTTGTGTGCGTTTCTTGTGTATGTGTGTGTCGGGAAAACGTTTGGGAGTATGTTAGGGCAGTTCCAAGTGTTGATGGCTCTGCCGGGGACCAGTGTGAGTGCTGTGTTGCGAGTGTGACAGTGTGTGTGTGTGTGTGTGTTTTCGGGTAACCGTTGTGTATGCCCGTATGAAAAAGTCGATGGGTGTATTTGTGTGTTCTTGCGTATTGTGTTTCAGATCCACATTTGTGAGTGTGTGAGGGCAGTTCCAAGTGTTCATGAGTTTGCTGGATATCCAGTGTGAGTGTGTGTTGTGAGTGTGACAGTGTGTGCGTGTCTGTGTGTGTGTTTGCAGGAAACCAGTCTGTATGCCTATAAGAAAAATTCGATGGGTGTTTGTGTGTGTTTCTTCTGTATGTGTGTGTCGGGACAACATTTGTGAATATGTTACGGCAGTTCCAAGTGTTGATGGCTCTGCTGGAGACCCAGTGAGAGTGCTGTGTTGTGAGTGTGACAGTGTGTGTGTGTCTGTGTGTGTGTGTGTGTTTGGGGGAACCCCACAGTGTATGCTTCTAAGAAAAAGTCGATGGGTGTTTGTGTGTGTTTCTTCTGTATGTGTGTGTCGAGACCACGTATGTGAGTATGTTGTGGTAGTTCCAAGCGCCAGTGTGAATGCTGTGTTGTGAGTGTGGCAGTGTGTGTTTCTGTGTGTGTTTGTGTTGGCGGGAAAACATTGTGTATGCCTGTAAGAATAAGTCGATGGATGTTTGTGTGTTTCATGTGTATGTGTGTGTCGCGACCACATTTGTCAATATTTTAAGGCAGTTCCAAGTGTTGATGGTTCTGCTGGATACCCATTGTGAGTGCTGTGTTGTAAGTGTGACTGTGTGTGTGTGTGTTCACGGGAAACCGTTGTGTATGCCTGTAAGAAAAAGTCGATGGGTGTTTGTGTGTGATTCTTGTGTATGTGTGTGTCGGTGAAACGTTTGTGAGTATGTTAGGGCAGTTCCAAGTGTTGATGGCTCTGCCGAGGTCCAGTGTGCGTACTGTGCTGTTAGTGTGACAGTGTGTGTGTGTGTGTGTGTGTGTGTTTGGGGAAACCCCACTCTGTCTCCCTGTAACAAAATGTTGATGGGTGTTTGTGTGTGTTTCTTCTGTATGTGTGTGTCGGGACCACGTTTGTTTGTATGTTAGGGCAGATTCAAGTGCCAGTGTGAATGCTGTGTTGTGAGTGTGATAGTGTGTGTGTGTGTGTGTTTGCGGAAACCATTGTGCATGACTGTAAGTAAAAGTCCATGGGAGTTTGTGTGTGTTTCTTGTGTATGTGTGTGTCGGGACCACGTTTGTGAGTATGTTAGGGCAGTTCCAACTGTTGATGGCTATGCCGGGGACCCAGTGTGAGTGCTGTGTTGTGCGTGTGATAGTGTCTGTGTGTGTGTGTGTGTGTTTTGCTGGATACCATTGTGTATGTCTGTAAGAAAAAGTCGTAGGGTGTTTTTGTGTGTTTCTTCTGCATGTGTGTTTCGGGACCACGTTTGTGAATATGTTAAGGTAATTCCAAGTGTTCATGGCTCTGCTGGAGATCCAATGTGAGTGCTCTGTCGTGAGTGTGCCTTTTGTGTGTGTGTGTGTGTGTGTGTGTGTTTGCAGGAAACCATTGTGTATGCCTGCAAGAAAAAGTCGATGGGTGTTTGTGTGTGTTATTTGTATATGTGTGTGTCAGGACCATGTTTGTGATTATGTTAAAGCAGTTCCAAGTGTTGACGGCTGTGTTGGAGACCCAGTGTGAGTGCTGTGTTGTGAGTGTGATAGTGTGTGTGTGTCTGTGTGTGTTTCCGAACCCCCTGTGTACGCCTGTAAGAAAAATTCCATGGGTGTTTGTGTGTGTTTCTTGTGTATGCGTGTGTCAGGAAAACGTTTGTGAGTATGTTAGGGCAGTTCCAAGTGTTGATGGCTCTGCCGAGGCCCAGTGTGAGTGCTGTGTTGCGAGTGTGACAGTGTGTGTGTGTGTGTGTGTGTGTGTGTGTTTTCGGGTTACCATTGTGTATGCCTGTATGAAAAAGTCGATGGGTGTATTTGTGTGTTCTTGCGTATTGTGTTTCAGATCCACATTTGTGAGTGTGTGAGGGCAGTTCCAAGTGTTCATGAGTTTGCTGGATATCCAGTGTGAGTGTGTGTTGTGAGTGTGACAGTGTGTGCGTGTCTGTGTGTGTGTTTGCAGGAAACCAGTCTGTATGCCTATAAGAAAAATTCGATGGGTGTTTGTGTGTGTTTCTTCTGTATGTGTGTGTCGGGACCACATTTGTGAATATGTTAGGGCAGTTCCAAGTGTTGATGGCTCTGCTGGAGACCCAGTGAGAGTGCTGTGTTGTGAGTGTGACAGTGTGTGTGTGTCTGTGTGTGTGTGTGTGTTTGGGGGAACCCCACAGTGTATGCTTCTAAGAAAAAGTCGATGGGTGTTTGTGTGTGTTTCTTGTGTATGTGTGTGTCGAGACCACGTATGTGAGTATGTTGTGGCAGTTCCAAGTGCCAGTGTGAATGCTGTGTTGTGAGTGTGGCAGTGTGTGTTTCTGTGTGTGTTTGTGTTGGCGGGAAAACATTGTGTATGCCTGTAAGAATAAGTCGATGGATGTTTGTGTGAGTTTCATGTGTATGTGTGTGTCGCGACCACATTTGTCAATATTTTAAGGCAGTTCCAAGTGTTGATGGTTCTGCTGGATACCCATTGTGAGTGCTGTGTTGTAAGTGTGACTGTGTGTGTGTGTGTTCACGGGAAACCGTTGTGTATGCCTGTAAGAAAAAGTCGATGGGTGTTTGTGTGTGATTCTTGTGTATGTGTGTGTCGGTGAAACGTTTGTGAGTATGTTAGGGCAGTTCCAAGTGTTGATGGCTCTGCCGAGGTCCAGTGTGCGTACTGTGCTGTTAGTGTGACAGTGTGTGTGTGTGTGTGTGTGTGTGTGTGTTTGGGGAAACCCCACTCTGTCTCCCTGTAACAAAATGTTGATGGGTGTTTGTGTGTGTTTCTTCTGTATGTGTGTGTCGGGACCACGTTTGTTTGTATGTTAGGGCAGATTCAAGTGCCAGTGTGAATGCTGTGTTGTGAGTGTGATTGTGTGTGTGTGTGTGTGTTTGCGGAAACCATTGTGCATGACTGTAAGTAAAAGTCAATGGGAGTTTGTGTGTGTTTCTTGTGTATGTGTGTGTCGGGACCACGTTTGTGAGTATGTTAGGGCAGTTCCAACTGTTGATGGCTATGCCGGGGACCCAGTGTGAGTGCTGTGTTGTGCGTGTGATAGTGTCTGTGTGTGTGTGTGTGTGTTTTGCTGGATACCATTGTGTATGTCTGTAAGAAAAAGTCGTAGGGTGTTTTTGTGTGTTTCTTCTGCATGTGTGTTTCGGGACCACGTTTGTGAATATGTTAAGGTAATTCCAAGTGTTCATGGCTCTGCTGGAGATCCAATGTGAGTGCTCTGTCGTGAGTGTGCCTTTTGTGTGTGTGTGTGTGTGTGTGTGTGTTTGCAGGAAACCATTGTGTATGCCTGCAAGAAAAAGTCGATGGGTGTTTGTGTGTGTTATTTGTATATGTGTGTGTCAGGACCATGTTTGTGATTATGTTAAAGCAGTTCCAAGTGTTGACGGCTGTGTTGGAGACCCAGTGTGAGTGCTGTGTTGTGAGTGTGATAGTGTGTGTGTGTCTGTGTGTGTTTCCGAACCCCCTGTGTACGCCTGTAAGAAAAATTCCATGGGTGTTTGTGTGTGTTTCTTGTGTATGCGTGTGTCAGGAAAACGTTTGTGAGTATGTTAGGGCAGTTCCAAGTGTTGATGGCTCTGCCGAGGCCCAGTGTGAGTGCTGTGTTGCGAGTGTGACAGTGTGTGTGTGTGTGTGTGTGTTTTCGGGTTACCATTGTGTATGCCTGTATGAAAAAGTCGATGGGTGTATTTGTGTGTTCTTGCGTATTGTGTTTCAGATCCACATTTGTGAGTGTGTGAGGGCAGTTCCAAGTGTTCATGAGTTTGCTGGATATCCAGTGTGAGTGTGTGTTGTGAGTGTGACAGTGTGTGTGCGTGTCTGTGTGTGTGTTTGCAGGAAACCAGTCTGTATGCCTATAAGAAAAATTCGATGGGTGTTTGTGTGTGTTTCTTCTGTATGTGTGTGTCGGGACCACATTTGTGAATATGTTAGGGCAGTTCCAAGTGTTGATGGCTCTGCTGGAGACCCAGTGAGAGTGCTGTGTTGTGAGTGTGACAGTGTGTGTGTGTCTGTGTGTGTGTGTGTGTGTTTGGGGGAACCCCACAGTGTATGCTTCTAAGAAAAAGTCGATGGGTGTTTGTGTGTGTTTCTTGTGTATGTGTGTGTCGGGACCACGTATGAGAGTATTTTGTGGCAGTTCCAAGCGCCAGAGTGAATGCTGTGTTGTGAGTGTGGCAGTGTGTGTTTCTGTGTGTGTTTGTGTTGGCGGGAAAACATTGTGTATGCCTGTAAGAATAAGTCGATGGATGTTTGTGTGAGTTTCATGTGTATGTGTGTGTCGCGACCACATTTGTCAATATTTTAAGGCAGTTCCAAGTGTTGATGGTTCTGCTGGATACCCATTGTGAGTGGTGTGTTGTAAGTGTGACTGTGTGTGTGTGTGTTCAAGGGAAACCGTTGTGTATGCCTGTAAGAAAAAGTCGATGGGTGTTTGTGTGCGTTTCTTGTGTATGTGTGTGTCGGGAAAACGTTTGGGAGTATGTTAGGGCAGTTCCAAGTGTTGATGGCTCTGCCGAGGACCAGTGTGAGTGCTGTGTTGCGAGTGTGACAGTGTGTGTGTGTGTGTGTGTTTTCGGGTAACCATTGTGTATGCCTGTATGAAAAAGTCGATGGGTGTATTTGTGTGTTCTTGCGTATTGTGTTTCAGATCCACATTTGTGAGTGTGTGAGGGCAGTTCCAAGTGTTCATGAGTTTGCAGGATATCCAGTGTGAGTGTGTGTTGTGAGTGTGACAGTGTGTGTGCGTGTCTGTGTGTGTGTTTGCAGGAAACCAGTCTGTATGCCTATAAGAAAAATTCGATGGGTGTTTGTGTGTGTTTTTTCTGTATGTGTGTGTCGGGACCACATTTGTGAATATGTTAGGGCAGTTCCAAGTGTTGATGGCTCTGCTGGAGACCCAGTGAGAGTGCTGTGTTGTGAGTGTGACAGTGTGTGTGTGTCTGTGTGTGTGTGTGTGTTTGGGGGAACCCCACAGTGTATGCTTCTAAGAAAAAGTCGATGGGTGTTTGTGTGTGTTTCTTGTGTATGTGTGTGTCGAGACCACGTATGTGAGTATGTTGTGGCAGTTCCAAGCGCCAGTGTGAATGCTGTGTTGTGAGTTTGGCAGTGTGTGTTTCTGTGTGTGTTTGTGTTGGCGGGAAAACATTGTGTATGCCTGTAAGAATAAGTCGATGGATGTTTGTGTGAGTTTCATGTGTATGTGTATGTCGCGACCACATTTGTCAATATTTTAAGGCAGTTCCAAGTGTTGATGGTTCTGCTGGATACCCATTGTGAGTGCTGTGTTGTAAGTGTGACTGTGTGTGTGTGTGTTCACGGGAAACCGTTGTGTATGCCTGTAAGAAAAAGTCGATGGGTGTTTGTGTGTGATTCTTGTGTATGTGTGTGTCGGTGAAACGTTTGTGAGTATGTGAGGGCAGTTCCAAGTGTTGATGGCTCTGCCGAGGTCCAGTGTGCGTACTGTGCTGTTAGTGTGACAGTGTGTGTGTGTGTGTGTGTGTGTGTGTGTGTTTGGGGAAACCCCACTCTGTCTCCCTGTAACAAAATGTTGATGGGTGTTTGTGTGTGTTTCTTCTGTATGTGTGTGTCGGGACCACGTTTGTTTGTATGTTAGGGCAGATTCAAGTGCCAGTGTGAATGCTGTGTTGTGAGTGTGATAGTGTGTGTGTGTGTGTGTTTGCGGAAACCATTGTGCATGACTGTAAGTAAAAGTCCATGGGAGTTTGTGTGTGTTTCTTGTGTATGTGTGTGTCGGGACCACGTTTGTGAGTATGTTAGGGCAGTTCCAACTGTTGATGGCTATGCCGGGGACCCAGTGTGAGTGCTGTGTTGTGCGTGTGATAGTGTCTGTGTGTGTGTGTGTGTGTGTTTTGCTGGATACCATTGTGTATGTCTGTAAGAAAAAGTCGTAGGGTGTTTTTGTGTGTTTCTTCTGCATGTGTGTTTCGGGACCACGTTTGTGAATATGTTAAGGTAATTCCAAGTGTTCATGGCTCTGCTGGAGATCCAATGTGAGTGCTCTGTCGTGAGTGTGCCTTTTGTGTGTGTGTGTGTGTGTGTGTGTGTTTGCAGGAAACCATTGTGTATGCCTGCAAGAAAAAGTCGATGGGTGTTTGTGTGTGTTATTTGTATATGTGTGTGTCAGGACCATGTTTGTGATTATGTTAAAGCAGTTCCAAGTGTTGACGGCTGTGTTGGAGACCCAGTGTGAGTGCTGTGTTGTGAGTGTGATAGTGTGTGTGTGTCTGTGTGTGTTTCCGAACCCCCTGTGTACGCCTGTAAGAAAAATTCCATGGGTGTTTGTGTGTGTTTCTTGTGTATGCGTGTGTCAGGAAAACGTTTGTGAGTATGTTAGGGCAGTTCCAAGTGTTGATGGCTCTGCCGAGGCCCAGTGTGAGTGCTGTGTTGCGAGTGTGACAGTGTGTGTGTGTGTGTGTGTGTGTGTTTTCGGGTTACCATTGTGTATGCCTGTATGAAAAAGTCGATGGGTGTATTTGTGTGTTCTTGCGTATTGTGTTTCAGATCCACATTTGTGAGTGTGTGAGGGCAGTTCCAAGTGTTCATGAGTTTGCTGGATATCCAGTGTGAGTGTGTGTTGTGAGTGTGACAGTGTGTGCGTGTCTGTGTGTGTGTTTGCAGGAAACCAGTCTGTATGCCTATAAGAAAAATTCGATGGGTGTTTGTGTGTGTTTCTTCTGTATGTGTGTGTCGGGACCACATTTGTGAATATGTTAGGGCAGTTCCAAGTGTTGATGGCTCTGCTGGAGACCCAGTGAGAGTGCTGTGTTGTGAGTGTGACAGTGTGTGTGTGTCTGTGTGTGTGTGTGTGTTTGGGGGAACCCCACAGTGTATGCTTCTAAGAAAAAGTCGATGGGTGTTTGTGTGTGTTTCTTGTGTATGTGTGTGTCGAGACCACGTATGTGAGTATGTTGTGGCAGTTCCAAGTGCCAGTGTGAATGCTGTGTTGTGAGTGTGGCAGTGTGTGTTTCTGTGTGTGTTTGTGTTGGCGGGAAAACATTGTGTATGCCTGTAAGAATAAGTCGATGGATGTTTGTGTGAGTTTCATGTGTATGTGTGTGTCGCGACCACATTTGTCAATATTTTAAGGCAGTTCCAAGTGTTGATGGTTCTGCTGGATACCCATTGTGAGTGCTGTGTTGTAAGTGTGACTGTGTGTGTGTGTGTTCACGGGAAACCGTTGTGTATGCCTGTAAGAAAAAGTCGATGGGTGTTTGTGTGTGATTCTTGTGTATGTGTGTGTCGGTGAAACGTTTGTGAGTATGTTAGGGCAGTTCCAAGTGTTGATGGCTCTGCCGAGGTCCAGTGTGCGTACTGTGCTGTTAGTGTGACAGTGTGTGTGTGTGTGTGTGTGTGTGTGTGTGTGTGTTTGGGGAAACCCCACTCTGTCTCCCTGTAACAAAATGTTGATGGGTGTTTGTGTGTGTTTCTTCTGTATGTGTGTGTCGGGACCACGTTTGTTTGTATGTTAGGGCAGATTCAAGTGCCAGTGTGAATGCTGTGTTGTGAGTGTGATAGTGTGTGTGTGTGTGTGTTTGCGGAAACCATTGTGCATGACTGTAAGTAAAAGTCAATGGGAGTTTGTGTGTGTTTCTTGTGTATGTGTGTGTCGGGACCACGTTTGTGAGTATGTTAGGGCAGTTCCAACTGTTGATGGCTATGCCGGGGACCCAGTGTGAGTGCTGTGTTGTGCGTGTGATAGTGTCTGTGTGTGTGTGTGTGTGTTTTGCTGGATACCATTGTGTATGTCTGTAAGAAAAAGTCGTAGGGTGTTTTTGTGTGTTTCTTCTGCATGTGTGTTTCGGGACCACGTTTGTGAATATGTTAAGGTAATTCCAAGTGTTCATGGCTCTGCTGGAGATCCAATGTGAGTGCTCTGTCGTGAGTGTGCCTTTTGTGTGTGTGTGTGTGTGTGTGTGTGTTTGCAGGAAACCATTGTGTATGCCTGCAAGAAAAAGTCGATGGGTGTTTGTGTGTGTTATTTGTATATGTGTGTGTCAGGACCATGTTTGTGATTATGTTAAAGCAGTTCCAAGTGTTGACGGCTGTGTTGGAGACCCAGTGTGAGTGCTGTGTTGTGAGTGTGATAGTGTGTGTGTGTCTGTGTGTGTTTCCGAACCCCCTGTGTACGCCTGTAAGAAAAATTCCATGGGTGTTTGTGTGTGTTTCTTGTGTATGCGTGTGTCAGGAAAACGTTTGTGAGTATGTTAGGGCAGTTCCAAGTGTTGATGGCTCTGCCGAGGCCCAGTGTGAGTGCTGTGTTGCGAGTGTGACAGTGTGTGTGTGTGTGTGTGTGTTTTCGGGTTACCATTGTGTATGCCTGTATGAAAAAGTCGATGGGTGTATTTGTGTGTTCTTGCGTATTGTGTTTCAGATCCACATTTGTGAGTGTGTGAGGGCAGTTCCAAGTGTTCATGAGTTTGCTGGATATCCAGTGTGAGTGTGTGTTGTGAGTGTGACAGTGTGTGTGCGTGTCTGTGTGTGTGTTTGCAGGAAACCAGTCTGTATGCCTATAAGAAAAATTCGATGGGTGTTTGTGTGTGTTTCTTCTGTATGTGTGTGTCGGGACCACATTTGTGAATATGTTAGGGCAGTTCCAAGTGTTGATGGCTCTGCTGGAGACCCAGTGAGAGTGCTGTGTTGTGAGTGTGACAGTGTGTGTGTGTCTGTGTGTGTGTGTGTGTTTGGGGGAACCCCACAGTGTATGCTTCTAAGAAAAAGTCGATGGGTGTTTGTGTGTGTTTCTTGTGTATGTGTGTGTCGGGACCACGTATGAGAGTATTTTGTGGCAGTTCCAAGCGCCAGAGTGAATGCTGTGTTGTGAGTGTGGCAGTGTGTGTTTCTGTGTGTGTTTGTGTTGGCGGGAAAACATTGTGTATGCCTGTAAGAATAAGTCGATGGATGTTTGTGTGAGTTTCATGTGTATGTGTGTGTCGCGACCACATTTGTCAATATTTTAAGGTAGTTCCAAGTGTTGATGGTTCTGCTGGATACCCATTGTGAGTGGTGTGTTGTAAGTGTGACTGTGTGTGTGTGTGTTCAAGGGAAACCGTTGTGTATGCCTGTAAGAAAAAGTCGATGGGTGTTTGTGTGCGTTTCTTGTGTATGTGTGTGTCGGGAAAACGTTTGGGAGTATGTTAGGGCAGTTCCAAGTGTTGATGGCTCTGCCGAGGACCAGTGTGAGTGCTGTGTTGCGAGTGTGACAGTGTGTGTGTGTGTGTGTGTTTTCGGGTAACCATTGTGTATGCCTGTATGAAAAAGTCGATGGGTGTATTTGTGTGTTCTTGCGTATTGTGTTTCAGATCCACATTTGTGAGTGTGTGAGGGCAGTTCCAAGTGTTCATGAGTTTGCAGGATATCCAGTGTGAGTGTGTGTTGTGAGTGTGACAGTGTGTGTGCGTGTCTGTGTGTGTGTTTGCAGGAAACCAGTCTGTATGCCTATAAGAAAAATTCGATGGGTGTTTGTGTGTGTTTTTTCTGTATGTGTGTGTCGGGACCACATTTGTGAATATGTTAGGGCAGTTCCAAGTGTTGATGGCTCTGCTGGAGACCCAGTGAGAGTGCTGTGTTGTGAGTGTGATAGTGTGTGTGTGTCTGTGTGTGTGTGTGTGTTTGGGGGAACCCCACAGTGTATGCTTCTAAGAAAAAGTCGATGGGTGTTTGTGTGTGTTTCTTGTGTATGTGTGTGTCGAGACCACGTATGTGAGTATGTTGTGGCAGTTCCAAGCGCCAGTGTGAATGCTGTGTTGTGAGTTTGGCAGTGTGTGTTTCTGTGTGTGTTTGTGTTGGCGGGAAAACATTGTGTATGCCTGTAAGAATAAGTCGATGGATGTTTGTGTGAGTTTCATGTGTATGTGTATGTCGCGACCACATTTGTCAATATTTTAAGGCAGTTCCAAGTGTTGATGGTTCTGCTGGATACCCATTGTGAGTGCTGTGTTGTAAGTGTGACTGTGTGTGTGTGTGTTCACGGGAAACCGTTGTGTATGCCTGTAAGAAAAAGTCGATGGGTGTTTGTGTGTGATTCTTGTGTATGTGTGTGTCGGTGAAACGTTTGTGAGTATGTGAGGGCAGTTCCAAGTGTTGATGGCTCTGCCGAGGTCCAGTGTGCGTACTGTGCTGTTAGTGTGACAGTGTGTGTGTGTGTGTGTGTGTGTGTGTGTGTGTGTTTGGGGAAACCCCACTCTGTCTCCCTGTAACAAAATGTTGATGGGTGTTTGTGTGTGTTTCTTCTGTATGTGTGTGTCGGGACCACGTTTGTTTGTATGTTAGGGCAGATTCAAGTGCCAGTGTGAATGCTGTGTTGTGAGTGTGATAGTGTGTGTGTGTGTGTGTTTGCGGAAACCATTGTGCATGACTGTAAGTAAAAGTCAATGGGAGTTTGTGTGTGTTTCTTGTGTATGTGTGTGTCGGGACCACGTTTGTGAGTATGTTAGGGCAGTTCCAACTGTTGATGGCTATGCCGGGGACCCAGTGTGAGTGCTGTGTTGTGCGTGTGATAGTGTCTGTGTGTGTGTGTGTGTGTTTTGCTGGATACCATTGTGTATGTCTGTAAGAAAAAGTCGTAGGGTGTTTTTGTGTGTTTCTTCTGCATGTGTGTTTCGGGACCACGTTTGTGAATATGTTAAGGTAATTCCAAGTGTTCATGGCTCTGCTGGAGATCCAATGTGAGTGCTCTGTCGTGAGTGTGCCTTTTGTGTGTGTGTGTGTGTGTGTGTTTGCAGGAAACCATTGTGTATGCCTGCAAGAAAAAGTCGATGGGTGTTTGTGTGTGTTATTTGTATATGTGTGTGTCAGGACCATGTTTGTGATTATGTTAAAGCAGTTCCAAGTGTTGACGGCTGTGTTGGAGACCCAGTGTGAGTGCTGTGTTGTGAGTGTGATAGTGTGTGTGTGTCTGTGTGTGTTTCCGAACCCCCTGTGTACGCCTGTAAGAAAAATTCCATGGGTGTTTGTGTGTGTTTCTTGTGTATGCGTGTGTCAGGAAAACGTTTGTGAGTATGTTAGGGCAGTTCCAAGTGTTGATGGCTCTGCCGAGGCCCAGTGTGAGTGCTGTGTTGCGAGTGTGACAGTGTGTGTGTGTGTGTGTGTGTGTGTGTTTTCGGGTTACCATTGTGTATGCCTGTATGAAAAAGTCGATGGGTGTATTTGTGTGTTCTTGCGTATTGTGTTTCAGATCCACATTTGTGAGTGTGTGAGGGCAGTTCCAAGTGTTCATGAGTTTGCTGGATATCCAGTGTGAGTGTGTGTTGTGAGTGTGACAGTGTGTGTGCGTGTCTGTGTGTGTGTTTGCAGGAAACCAGTCTGTATGCCTATAAGAAAAATTCGATGGGTGTTTGTGTGTGTTTCTTCTGTATGTGTGTGTCGGGACCACATTTGTGAATATGTTAGGGCAGTTCCAAGTGTTGATGGCTCTGCTGGAGACCCAGTGAGAGTGCTGTGTTGTGAGTGTGACAGTGTGTGTGTGTCTGTGTGTGTGTGTTTGGGGGAACCCCACAGTGTATGCTTCTAAGAAAAAGTCGATGGGTGTTTGTGTGTGTTTCTTGTGTATGTGTGTGTCGGGACCACGTATGAGAGTATTTTGTGGCAGTTCCAAGCGCCAGAGTGAATGCTGTGTTGTGAGTGTGGCAGTGTGTGTTTCTGTGTGTGTTTGTGTTGGCGGGAAAACATTGTGTATGCCTGTAAGAATAAGTCGATGGATGTTTGTGTGAGTTTCATGTGTATGTGTGTGTCGCGACCACATTTGTCAATATTTTAAGGCAGTTCCAAGTGTTGATGGTTCTGCTGGATACCCATTGTGAGTGGTGTGTTGTAAGAGTGACTGTGTGTGTGTGTGTTCAAGGGAAACCGTTGTGTATGCCTGTAAGAAAAAGTCGATGGGTGTTTGTGTGCGTTTCTTGTGTATGTGTGTGTCGGGAAAACGTTTGGGAGTATGTTAGGGCAGTTCCAAGTGTTGATGGCTCTGCCGAGGACCAGTGTGAGTGCTGTGTTGCGAGTGTGACAGTGTGTGTGTGTGTGTGTGTGTGTTTTCGGGTAACCATTGTGTATGCCTGTATGAAAAAGTCGATGGGTGTATTTGTGTGTTCTTGCGTATTGTGTTTCAGATCCACATTTCTGAGTGTGTGAGGGCAGTTCCAAGTGTTCATGAGTTTGCAGGATATCCAGTGTGAGTGTGTGTTGTGAGTGTGACAGTGTGTGTGCGTGTCTGTGTGTGTGTTTGCAGGAAACCAGTCTGTATGCCTATAAGAAAAATTCGATGGGTGTTTGTGTGTGTTTTTTCTGTATGTGTGTGTCGGGACCACATTTGTGAATATGTTAGGGCAGTTCCAAGTGTTGATGGCTCTGCTGGAGACCCAGTGAGAGTGCTGTGTTGTGAGTGTGATAGTGTGTGTGTGTCTGTGTGTGTGTGTGTGTTTGGGGGAACCCCACAGTGTATGCTTCTAAGAAAAAGTCGATGGGTGTTTGTGTGTGTTTCTTGTGTATGTGTGTGTCGAGACCACGTATGTGAGTATGTTGTGGCAGTTCCAAGTGCCAGTGTGAATGCTGTGTTGTGAGTGTGGCAGTGTGTGTTTCTGTGTGTGTTTGTGTTGGCGGGAAAACATTGTGTATGCCTGTAAGAATAAGTCGATGGATGTTTGTGTGAGTTTCATGTGTATGTGTGTGTCGCGACCACATTTGTCAATATTTTAAGGCAGTTCCAAGTGTTGATGGTTCTGCTGGATACCCATTGTGAGTGCTGTGTTGTAAGTGTGACTGTGTGTGTGTGTGTTCACGGGAAACCGTTGTGTATGCCTGTAAGAAAAAGTCGATGGGTGTTTGTGTGTGATTCTTGTGTATGTGTGTGTCGGTGAAACGTTTGTGAGTATGTTAGGGCAGTTCCAAGTGTTGATGGCTCTGCCGAGGTCCAGTGTGCGTACTGTGCTGTTAGTGTGACAGTGTGTGTGTGTGTGTGTGTGTGTGTTTGGGGAAACCCCACTCTGTCTCCCTGTAACAAAATGTTGATGGGTGTTTGTGTGTGTTTCTTCTGTATGTGTGTGTCGGGACCACGTTTGTTTGTATGTTAGGGCAGATTCAAGTGCCAGTGTGAATGCTGTGTTGTGAGTGTGATAGTGTGTGTGTGTGTGTGTTTGCGGAAACCATTGTGCATGACTGTAAGTAAAAGTCAATGGGAGTTTGTGTGTGTTTCTTGTGTATGTGTGTGTCGGGACCACGTTTGTGAGTATGTTAGGGCAGTTCCAACTGTTGATGGCTATGCCGGGGACCCAGTGTGAGTGCTGTGTTGTGCGTGTGATAGTGTCTGTGTGTGTGTGTGTGTGTTTTGCTGGATACCATTGTGTATGTCTGTAAGAAAAAGTCGTAGGGTGTTTTTGTGTGTTTCTTCTGCATGTGTGTTTCGGGACCACGTTTGTGAATATGTTAAGGTAATTCCAAGTGTTCATGGCTCTGCTGGAGATCCAATGTGAGTGCTCTGTCGTGAGTGTGCCTTTTGTGTGTGTGTGTGTGTGTGTGTGTGTGTGTTTGCAGGAAACCATTGTGTATGCCTGCAAGAAAAAGTCGATGGGTGTTTGTGTGTGTTATTTGTATATGTGTGTGTCAGGACCATGTTTGTGATTATGTTAAAGCAGTTCCAAGTGTTGACGGCTGTGTTGGAGACCCAGTGTGAGTGCTGTGTTGTGAGTGTGATAGTGTGTGTGTGTCTGTGTGTGTTTCCGAACCCCCTGTGTACGCCTGTAAGAAAAATTCCATGGGTGTTTGTGTGTGTTTCTTGTGTATGCGTGTGTCAGGAAAACGTTTGTGAGTATGTTAGGGCAGTTCCAAGTGTTGATGGCTCTGCCGAGGCCCAGTGTGAGTGCTGTGTTGCGAGTGTGACAGTGTGTGTGTGTGTGTGTGTGTGTGTGTTTTCGGGTTACCATTGTGTATGCCTGTATGAAAAAGTCGATGGGTGTATTTGTGTGTTCTTGCGTATTGTGTTTCAGATCCACATTTGTGAGTGTGTGAGGGCAGTTCCAAGTGTTCATGAGTTTGCTGGATATCCAGTGTGAGTGTGTGTTGTGAGTGTGACAGTGTGTGTGCGTGTCTGTGTGTGTGTTTGCAGGAAACCAGTCTGTATGCCTATAAGAAAAATTCGATGGGTGTTTGTGTGTGTTTCTTCTGTATGTGTGTGTCGGGACCACATTTGTGAATATGTTAGGGCAGTTCCAAGTGTTGATGGCTCTGCTGGAGACCCAGTGAGAGTGCTGTGTTGTGAGTGTGACAGTGTGTGTGTGTCTGTGTGTGTGTGTTTGGGGGAACCCCACAGTGTATGCTTCTAAGAAAAAGTCGATGGGTGTTTGTGTGTGTTTCTTGTGTATGTGTGTGTCGGGACCACGTATGAGAGTATTTTGTGGCAGTTCCAAGCGCCAGAGTGAATGCTGTGTTGTGAGTGTGGCAGTGTGTGTTTCTGTGTGTGTTTGTGTTGGCGGGAAAACATTGTGTATGCCTGTAAGAATAAGTCGATGGATGTTTGTGTGAGTTTCATGTGTATGTGTGTGTCGCGACCACATTTGTCAATATTTTAAGGCAGTTCCAAGTGTTGATGGTTCTGCTGGATACCCATTGTGAGTGGTGTGTTGTAAGAGTGACTGTGTGTGTGTGTTCAAGGGAAACCGTTGTGTATGCCTGTAAGAAAAAGTCGATGGGTGTTTGTGTGCGTTTCTTGTGTATGTGTGTGTCGGGAAAACGTTTGGGAGTATGTTAGGGCAGTTCCAAGTGTTGATGGCTCTGCCGAGGACCAGTGTGAGTGCTGTGTTGCGAGTGTGACAGTGTGTGTGTGTGTGTGTGTGTTTTCGGGTAACCATTGTGTATGCCTGTATGAAAAAGTCGATGGGTGTATTTGTGTGTTCTTGCGTATTGTGTTTCAGATCCACATTTGTGAGTGTGTGAGGGCAGTTCCAAGTCTTCATGAGTTTGCAGGATATCCAGTGTGAGTGTGTGTTGTGAGTGTGACAGTGTGTGTGCGTGTCTGTGTGTGTGTTTGCAGGAAACCAGTCTGTATGCCTATAAGAAAAATTCGATGGGTGTTTGTGTGTGTTTTTTCTGTATGTGTGTGTCGGGACCACATTTGTGAATATGTTAGGGCAGTTCCAAGTGTTGATGGCTCTGCTGGAGACCCAGTGAGAGTGCTGTGTTGTGAGTGTGATAGTGTGTGTGTGTCTGTGTGTGTGTGTGTGTTTGGGGGAACCCCACAGTGTATGCTTCTAAGAAAAAGTCGATGGGTGTTTGTGTGTGTTTCTTGTGTATGTGTGTGTCGAGACCACGTATGTGAGTATGTTGTGGCAGTTCCAAGTGCCAGTGTGAATGCTGTGTTGTGAGTGTGGCAGTGTGTGTTTCTGTGTGTGTTTGTGTTGGCGGGAAAACATTGTGTATGCCTGTAAGAATAAGTCGATGGATGTTTGTGTGAGTTTCATGTGTATGTGTGTGTCGCGACCACATTTGTCAATATTTTAAGGCAGTTCCAAGTGTTGATGGTTCTGCTGGATACCCATTGTGAGTGCTGTGTTGTAAGTGTGACTGTGTGTGTGTAGGTTCACGGGAAACCGTTGTGTATGCCTGTAAGAAAAAGTCGATGGGTGTTTGTGTGTGATTCTTGTGTATGTGTGTGTCGGTGAAACGTTTGTGAGTATGTTAGGGCAGTTCCAAGTGTTGATGGCTCTGCCGAGGTCCAGTGTGCGTACTGTGCTGTTAGTGTGACAGTGTGTGTGTGTGTGTGTGTGTGTGTGTGTTTGGGGAAACCCCACTCTGTCTCCCTGTAACAAAATGTTGATGGGTGTTTGTGTGTGTTTCTTCTGTATGTGTGTGTCGGGACCACGTTTGTTTGTATGTTAGGGCAGATTCAAGTGCCAGTGTGAATGCTGTGTTGTGAGTGTGATAGTGTGTGTGTGTGTGTGTTTGCGGAAACCATTGTGCATGACTGTAAGTAAAAGTCAATGGGAGTTTGTGTGTGTTTCTTGTGTATGTGTGTGTCGGGACCACGTTTGTGAGTATGTTAGGGCAGTTCCAACTGTTGATGGCTATGCCGGGGACCCAGTGTGAGTGCTGTGTTGTGCGTGTGATAGTGTCTGTGTGTGTGTGTGTGTGTTTTGCTGGATACCATTGTGTATGTCTGTAAGAAAAAGTCGTAGGGTGTTTTTGTGTGTTTCTTCTGCATGTGTGTTTCGGGACCACGTTTGTGAATATGTTAAGGTAATTCCAAGTGTTCATGGCTCTGCTGGAGATCCAATGTGAGTGCTCTGTCGTGAGTGTGCCTTTTGTGTGTGTGTGTGTGTGTGTGTTTGCAGGAAACCATTGTGTATGCCTGCAAGAAAAAGTCGATGGGTGTTTGTGTGTGTTATTTGTATATGTGTGTGTCAGGACCATGTTTGTGATTATGTTAAAGCAGTTCCAAGTGTTGACGGCTGTGTTGGAGACCCAGTGTGAGTGCTGTGTTGTGAGTGTGATAGTGTGTGTGTGTCTGTGTGTGTTTCCGAACCCCCTGTGTACGCCTGTAAGAAAAATTCCATGGGTGTTTGTGTGTGTTTCTTGTGTATGCGTGTGTCAGGAAAACGTTTGTGAGTATGTTAGGGCAGTTCCAAGTGTTGATGGCTCTGCCGAGGCCCAGTGTGAGTGCTGTGTTGCGAGTGTGACAGTGTGTGTGTGTGTGTGTGTGTGTGTTTTCGGGTTACCATTGTGTATGCCTGTATGAAAAAGTCGATGGGTGTATTTGTGTGTTCTTGCGTATTGTGTTTCAGATCCACATTTGTGAGTGTGTGAGGGCAGTTCCAAGTGTTCATGAGTTTGCTGGATATCCAGTGTGAGTGTGTGTTGTGAGTGTGACAGTGTGTGTGCGTGTCTGTGTGTGTGTTTGCAGGAAACCAGTCTGTATGCCTATAAGAAAAATTCGATGGGTGTTTGTGTGTGTTTCTTCTGTATGTGTGTGTCGGGACCACATTTGTGAATATGTTAGGGCAGTTCCAAGTGTTGATGGCTCTGCTGGAGACCCAGTGAGAGTGCTGTGTTGTGAGTGTGACAGTGTGTGTGTGTCTGTGTGTGTGTGTTTGGGGGAACCCCACAGTGTATGCTTCTAAGAAAAAGTCGATGGGTGTTTGTGTGTGTTTCTTGTGTATGTGTGTGTCGGGACCACGTATGAGAGTATTTTGTGGCAGTTCCAAGCGCCAGAGTGAATGCTGTGTTGTGAGTGTGGCAGTGTGTGTTTCTGTGTGTGTTTGTGTTGGCGGGAAAACATTGTGTATGCCTGTAAGAATAAGTCGATGGATGTTTGTGTGAGTTTCATGTGTATGTGTGTGTCGCGACCACATTTGTCAATATTTTAAGGCAGTTCCAAGTGTTGATGGTTCTGCTGGATACCCATTGTGAGTGGTGTGTTGTAAGAGTGACTGTGTGTGTGTGTGTTCAAGGGAAACCGTTGTGTATGCCTGTAAGAAAAAGTCGATGGGTGTTTGTGTGCGTTTCTTGTGTATGTGTGTGTCGGGAAAACGTTTGGGAGTATGTTAGGGCAGTTCCAAGTGTTGATGGCTCTGCCGAGGACCAGTGTGAGTGCTGTGTTGCGAGTGTGACAGTGTGTGTGTGTGTGTGTGTGTGTTTTCGGGTAACCATTGTGTATGCCTGTATGAAAAAGTCGATGGGTGTATTTGTGTGTTCTTGCGTATTGTGTTTCAGATCCACATTTCTGAGTGTGTGAGGGCAGTTCCAAGTGTTCATGAGTTTGCAGGATATCCAGTGTGAGTGTGTGTTGTGAGTGTGACAGTGTGTGTGCGTGTCTGTGTGTGTGTTTGCAGGAAACCAGTCTGTATGCCTATAAGAAAAATTCGATGGGTGTTTGTGTGTGTTTTTTCTGTATGTGTGTGTCGGGACCACATTTGTGAATATGTTAGGGCAGTTCCAAGTGTTGATGGCTCTGCTGGAGACCCAGTGAGAGTGCTGTGTTGTGAGTGTGATAGTGTGTGTGTGTCTGTGTGTGTGTGTGTGTTTGGGGGAACCCCACAGTGTATGCTTCTAAGAAAAAGTCGATGGGTGTTTGTGTGTGTTTCTTGTGTATGTGTGTGTCGAGACCACGTATGTGAGTATGTTGTGGCAGTTCCAAGTGCCAGTGTGAATGCTGTGTTGTGAGTGTGGCAGTGTGTGTTTCTGTGTGTGTTTGTGTTGGCGGGAAAACATTGTGTATGCCTGTAAGAATAAGTCGATGGATGTTTGTGTGAGTTTCATGTGTATGTGTGTGTCGCGACCACATTTGTCAATATTTTAAGGCAGTTCCAAGTGTTGATGGTTCTGCTGGATACCCATTGTGAGTGCTGTGTTGTAAGTGTGACTGTGTGTGTGTGTGTTCACGGGAAACCGTTGTGTATGCCTGTAAGAAAAAGTCGATGGGTGTTTGTGTGTGATTCTTGTGTATGTGTGTGTCGGTGAAACGTTTGTGAGTATGTTAGGGCAGTTCCAAGTGTTGATGGCTCTGCCGAGGTCCAGTGTGCGTACTGTGCTGTTAGTGTGACAGTGTGTGTGTGTGTGTGTGTGTGTGTTTGGGGAAACCCCACTCTGTCTCCCTGTAACAAAATGTTGATGGGTGTTTGTGTGTGTTTCTTCTGTATGTGTGTGTCGGGACCACGTTTGTTTGTATGTTAGGGCAGATTCAAGTGCCAGTGTGAATGCTGTGTTGTGAGTGTGATAGTGTGTGTGTGTGTGTGTTTGCGGAAACCATTGTGCATGACTGTAAGTAAAAGTCCATGGGAGTTTGTGTGTGTTTCTTGTGTATGTGTGTGTCGGGACCACGTTTGTGAGTATGTTAGGGCAGTTCCAACTGTTGATGGCTATGCCGGGGACCCAGTGTGAGTGCTGTGTTGTGCGTGTGATAGTGTCTGTGTGTGTGTGTGTGTGTTTTGCTGGATACCATTGTGTATGTCTGTAAGAAAAAGTCGTAGGGTGTTTTTGTGTGTTTCTTCTGCATGTGTGTTTCGGGACCACGTTTGTGAATATGTTAAGGTAATTCCAAGTGTTCATGGCTCTGCTGGAGATCCAATGTGAGTGCTCTGTCGTGAGTGTGCCTTTTGTGTGTGTGTGTGTGTGTGTGTGTGTGTGTTTGCAGGAAACCATTGTGTATGCCTGCAAGAAAAAGTCGATGGGTGTTTGTGTGTGTTATTTGTATATGTGTGTGTCAGGACCATGTTTGTGATTATGTTAAAGCAGTTCCAAGTGTTGACGGCTGTGTTGGAGACCCAGTGTGAGTGCTGTGTTGTGAGTGTGATAGTGTGTGTGTGTCTGTGTGTGTTTCCGAACCCCCTGTGTACGCCTGTAAGAAAAATTCCATGGGTGTTTGTGTGTGTTTCTTGTGTATGCGTGTGTCAGGAAAACGTTTGTGAGTATGTTAGGGCAGTTCCAAGTGTTGATGGCTCTGCCGAGGCCCAGTGTGAGTGCTGTGTTGCGAGTGTGACAGTGTGTGTGTGTGTGTGTGTGTGTTTTCGGGTTACCATTGTGTATGCCTGTATGAAAAAGTCGATGGGTGTATTTGTGTGTTCTTGCGTATTGTGTTTCAGATCCACATTTGTGAGTGTGTGAGGGCAGTTCCAAGTGTTCATGAGTTTGCTGGATATCCAGTGTGAGTGTGTGTTGTGAGTGTGACAGTGTGTGTGCGTGTCTGTGTGTGTGTTTGCAGGAAACCAGTCTGTATGCCTATAAGAAAAATTCGATGGGTGTTTGTGTGTGTTTCTTCTGTATGTGTGTGTCGGGACCACATTTGTGAATATGTTAGGGCAGTTCCAAGTGTTGATGGCTCTGCTGGAGACCCAGTGAGAGTGCTGTGTTGTGAGTGTGACAGTGTGTGTGTGTCTGTGTGTGTGTGTTTGGGGGAACCCCACAGTGTATGCTTCTAAGAAAAAGTCGATGGGTGTTTGTGTGTGTTTCTTGTGTATGTGTGTGTCGGGACCACGTATGAGAGTATTTTGTGGCAGTTCCAAGCGCCAGAGTGAATGCTGTGTTGTGAGTGTGGCAGTGTGTGTTTCTGTGTGTGTTTGTGTTGGCGGGAAAACATTGTGTATGCCTGTAAGAATAAGTCGATGGATGTTTGTGTGAGTTTCATGTGTATGTGTGTGTCGCGACCACATTTGTCAATATTTTAAGGCAGTTCCAAGTGTTGATGGTTCTGCTGGATACCCATTGTGAGTGGTGTGTTGTAAGTGTGACTGTGTGTGTGTGTGTTCAAGGGAAACCGTTGTGTATGCCTGTAAGAAAAAGTCGATGGGTGTTTGTGTGCGTTTCTTGTGTATGTGTGTGTCGGGAAAACGTTTGGGAGTATGTTAGGGCAGTTCCAAGTGTTGATGGCTCTGCCGAGGACCAGTGTGAGTGCTGTGTTGCGAGTGTGACAGTGTGTGTGTGTGTGTGTGTGTGTGTTTTCGGGTAACCATTGTGTATGCCTGTATGAAAAAGTCGATGGGTGTATTTGTGTGTTCTTGCGTATTGTGTTTCAGATCCACATTTGTGAGTGTGTGAGGGCAGTTCCAAGTCTTCATGAGTTTGCAGGATATCCAGTGTGAGTGTGTGTTGTGAGTGTGACAGTGTGTGTGCGTGTCTGTGTGTGTGTTTGCAGGAAACCAGTCTGTATGCCTATAAGAAAAATTCGATGGGTGTTTGTGTGTGTTTTTTCTGTATGTGTGTGTCGGGACCACATTTGTGAATATGTTAGGGCAGTTCCAAGTGTTGATGGCTCTGCTGGAGACCCAGTGAGAGTGCTGTGTTGTGAGTGTGATAGTGTGTGTGTGTCTGTGTGTGTGTGTGTGTTTGGGGGAACCCCACAGTGTATGCTTCTAAGAAAAAGTCGATGGGTGTTTGTGTGTGTTTCTTGTGTATGTGTGTGTCGAGACCACGTATGTGAGTATGTTGTGGCAGTTCCAAGTGCCAGTGTGAATGCTGTGTTGTGAGTGTGGCAGTGTGTGTTTCTGTGTGTGTTTGTGTTGGCGGGAAAACATTGTGTATGCCTGTAAGAATAAGTCGATGGATGTTTGTGTGAGTTTCATGTGTATGTGTGTGTCGCGACCACATTTGTCAATATTTTAAGGCAGTTCCAAGTGTTGATGGTTCTGCTGGATACCCATTGTGAGTGCTGTGTTGTAAGTGTGACTGTGTGTGTGTAGGTTCACGGGAAACCGTTGTGTATGCCTGTAAGAAAAAGTCGATGGGTGTTTGTGTGTGATTCTTGTGTATGTGTGTGTCGGTGAAACGTTTGTGAGTATGTTAGGGCAGTTCCAAGTGTTGATGGCTCTGCCGAGGTCCAGTGTGCGTACTGTGCTGTTAGTGTGACAGTGTGTGTGTGTGTGTGTGTGTGTGTTTGGGGAAACCCCACTCTGTCTCCCTGTAACAAAATGTTGATGGGTGTTTGTGTGTGTTTCTTCTGTATGTGTGTGTCGGGACCACGTTTGTTTGTATGTTAGGGCAGATTCAAGTGCCAGTGTGAATGCTGTGTTGTGAGTGTGATAGTGTGTGTGTGTGTGTGTGTTTGCGGAAACCATTGTGCATGACTGTAAGTAAAAGTCAATGGGAGTTTGTGTGTGTTTCTTGTGTATGTGTGTGTCGGGACCACGTTTGTGAGTATGTTAGGGCAGTTCCAACTGTTGATGGCTATGCCGGGGACCCAGTGTGAGTGCTGTGTTGTGCGTGTGATAGTGTCTGTGTGTGTGTGTGTGTTTTGCTGGATACCATTGTGTATGTCTGTAAGAAAAAGTCGTAGGGTGTTTTTGTGTGTTTCTTCTGCATGTGTGTTTCGGGACCACGTTTGTGAATATGTTAAGGTAATTCCAAGTGTTCATGGCTCTGCTGGAGATCCAATGTGAGTGCTCTGTCGTGAGTGTGCCTTTTGTGTGTGTGTGTGTGTGTGTGTGTTTGCAGGAAACCATTGTGTATGCCTGCAAGAAAAAGTCGATGGGTGTTTGTGTGTGTTATTTGTATATGTGTGTGTCAGGACCATGTTTGTGATTATGTTAAAGCAGTTCCAAGTGTTGACGGCTGTGTTGGAGACCCAGTGTGAGTGCTGTGTTGTGAGTGTGATAGTGTGTGTGTGTCTGTGTGTGTTTCCGAACCCCTGTGTACGCCTGTAAGAAAAATTCCATTGGTGTTTGTGTGTGTTTCTTGTGTATGCGTGTGTCAGGAAAACGTTTGTGAGTATGTTAGGGCAGTTCCAAGTGTTGATGGCTCTGCCGAGGCCCAGTGTGAGTGCTGTGTTGCGAGTGTGACAGTGTGTGTGTGTGTGTGTGTGTGTGTGTGTTTTCGGGTTACCATTGTGTATGCCTGTATGAAAAAGTCGATGGGTGTATTTGTGTGTTCTTGCGTATTGTGTTTCAGATCCACATTTGTGAGTGTGTGAGGGCAGTTCCAAGTGTTCATGAGTTTGCTGGATATCCAGTGTGAGTGTGTGTTGTGAGTGTGACAGTGTGTGTGCGTGTCTGTGTGTGTGTTTGCAGGAAACCAGTCTGTATGCCTATAAGAAAAATTCGATGGGTGTTTGTGTGTGTTTCTTCTGTATGTGTGTGTCGGGACCACATTTGTGAATATGTTAGGGCAGTTCCAAGTGTTGATGGCTCTGCTGGAGACCCAGTGAGAGTGCTGTGTTGTGAGTGTGACAGTGTGTGTGTGTCTGTGTGTGTGTGTGTGTTTGGGGGAACCCCACAGTGTATGCTTCTAAGAAAAAGTCGATGGGTGTTTGTGTGTGTTTCTTGTGTATGTGTGTGTCGGGACCACGTATGAGAGTATTTTGTGGCAGTTCCAAGCGCCAGAGTGAATGCTGTGTTGTGAGTGTGGCAGTGTGTGTTTCTGTGTGTGTTTGTGTTGGCGGGAAAACATTGTGTATGCCTGTAAGAATAAGTCGATGGATGTTTGTGTGAGTTTCATGTGTATGTGTGTGTCGCGACCACATTTGTCAATATTTTAAGGTAGTTCCAAGTGTTGATGGTTCTGCTGGATACCCATTGTGAGTGGTGTGTTGTAAGTGTGACTGTGTGTGTGTGTGTTCAAGGGAAACCGTTGTGTATGCCTGTAAGAAAAAGTCGATGGGTGTTTGTGTGCGTTTCTTGTGTATGTGTGTGTCGGGAAAACGTTTGGGAGTATGTTAGGGCAGTTCCAAGTGTTGATGGCTCTGCCGAGGACCAGTGTGAGTGCTGTGTTGCGAGTGTGACAGTGTGTGTGTGTGTGTGTGTTTTCGGGTAACCATTGTGTATGCCTGTATGAAAAAGTCGATGGGTGTATTTGTGTGTTCTTGCGTATTGTGTTTCAGATCCACATTTGTGAGTGTGTGAGGGCAGTTCCAAGTGTTCATGAGTTTGCAGGATATCCAGTGTGAGTGTGTGTTGTGAGTGTGACAGTGTGTGTGCGTGTCTGTGTGTGTGTTTGCAGGAAACCAGTCTGTATGCCTATAAGAAAAATTCGATGGGTGTTTGTGTGTGTTTTTTCTGTATGTGTGTGTCGGGACCACATTTGTGAATATGTTAGGGCAGTTCCAAGTGTTGATGGCTCTGCTGGAGACCCAGTGAGAGTGCTGTGTTGTGAGTGTGATAGTGTGTGTGTGTCTGTGTGTGTGTGTGTGTTTGGGGGAACCCCACAGTGTATGCTTCTAAGAAAAAGTCGATGGGTGTTTGTGTGTGTTTCTTGTGTATGTGTGTGTCGAGACCACGTATGTGAGTATGTTGTGGCAGTTCCAAGCGCCAGTGTGAATGCTGTGTTGTGAGTTTGGCAGTGTGTGTTTCTGTGTGTGTTTGTGTTGGCGGGAAAACATTGTGTATGCCTGTAAGAATAAGTCGATGGATGTTTGTGTGAGTTTCATGTGTATGTGTATGTCGCGACCACATTTGTCAATATTTTAAGGCAGTTCCAAGTGTTGATGGTTCTGCTGGATACCCATTGTGAGTGCTGTGTTGTAAGTGTGACTGTGTGTGTGTGTGTTCACGGGAAACCGTTGTGTATGCCTGTAAGAAAAAGTCGATGGGTGTTTGTGTGTGATTCTTGTGTATGTGTGTGTCGGTGAAACGTTTGTGAGTATGTGAGGGCAGTTCCAAGTGTTGATGGCTCTGCCGAGGTCCAGTGTGCGTACTGTGCTGTTAGTGTGACAGTGTGTGTGTGTGTGTGTGTGTGTGTGTGTGTTTGGGGAAACCCCACTCTGTCTCCCTGTAACAAAATGTTGATGGGTGTTTGTGTGTGTTTCTTCTGTATGTGTGTGTCGGGACCACGTTTGTTTGTATGTTAGGGCAGATTCAAGTGCCAGTGTGAATGCTGTGTTGTGAGTGTGATAGTGTGTGTGTGTTTGCGGAAACCATTGTGCATGACTGTAAGTAAAAGTCAATGGGAGTTTGTGTGTGTTTCTTGTGTATGTGTGTGTCGGGACCACGTTTGTGAGTATGTTAGGGCAGTTCCAACTGTTGATGGCTATGCCGGGGACCCAGTGTGAGTGCTGTGTTGTGCGTGTGATAGTGTCTGTGTGTGTGTGTGTGTGTTTTGCTGGATACCATTGTGTATGTCTGTAAGAAAAAGTCGTAGGGTGTTTTTGTGTGTTTCTTCTGCATGTGTGTTTCGGGACCACGTTTGTGAATATGTTAAGGTAATTCCAAGTGTTCATGGCTCTGCTGGAGATCCAATGTGAGTGCTCTGTCGTGAGTGTGCCTTTTGTGTGTGTGTGTGTGTGTGTGTTTGCAGGAAACCATTGTGTATGCCTGCAAGAAAAAGTCGATGGGTGTTTGTGTGTGTTATTTGTATATGTGTGTGTCAGGACCATGTTTGTGATTATGTTAAAGCAGTTCCAAGTGTTGACGGCTGTGTTGGAGACCCAGTGTGAGTGCTGTGTTGTGAGTGTGATAGTGTGTGTGTGTCTGTGTGTGTTTCCGAACCCCCTGTGTACGCCTGTAAGAAAAATTCCATGGGTGTTTGTGTGTGTTTCTTGTGTATGCGTGTGTCAGGAAAACGTTTGTGAGTATGTTAGGGCAGTTCCAAGTGTTGATGGCTCTGCCGAGGCCCAGTGTGAGTGCTGTGTTGCGAGTGTGACAGTGTGTGTGTGTGTGTGTGTGTGTTTTCGGGTTACCATTGTGTATGCCTGTATGAAAAAGTCGATGGGTGTATTTGTGTGTTCTTGCGTATTGTGTTTCAGATCCACATTTGTGAGTGTGTGAGGGCAGTTCCAAGTGTTCATGAGTTTGCTGGATATCCAGTGTGAGTGTGTGTTGTGAGTGTGACAGTGTGTGTGCGTGTCTGTGTGTGTGTTTGCAGGAAACCAGTCTGTATGCCTATAAGAAAAATTCGATGGGTGTTTGTGTGTGTTTCTTCTGTATGTGTGTGTCGGGACCACATTTGTGAATATGTTAGGGCAGTTCCAAGTGTTGATGGCTCTGCTGGAGACCCAGTGAGAGTGCTGTGTTGTGAGTGTGACAGTGTGTGTGTGTCTGTGTGTGTGTGTTTGGGGGAACCCCACAGTGTATGCTTCTAAGAAAAAGTCGATGGGTGTTTGTGTGTGTTTCTTGTGTATGTGTGTGTCGGGACCACGTATGAGAGTATTTTGTGGCAGTTCCAAGCGCCAGAGTGAATGCTGTGTTGTGAGTGTGGCAGTGTGTGTTTCTGTGTGTGTTTGTGTTGGCGGGAAAACATTGTGTATGCCTGTAAGAATAAGTCGATGGATGTTTGTGTGAGTTTCATGTGTATGTGTGTGTCGCGACCACATTTGTCAATATTTTAAGGCAGTTCCAAGTGTTGATGGTTCTGCTGGATACCCATTGTGAGTGGTGTGTTGTAAGAGTGACTGTGTGTGTGTGTGTTCAAGGGAAACCGTTGTGTATGCCTGTAAGAAAAAGTCGATGGGTGTTTGTGTGCGTTTCTTGTGTATGTGTGTGTCGGGAAAACGTTTGGGAGTATGTTAGGGCAGTTCCAAGTGTTGATGGCTCTGCCGAGGACCAGTGTGAGTGCTGTGTTGCGAGTGTGACAGTGTGTGTGTGTGTGTGTGTGTGTTTTCGGGTAACCATTGTGTATGCCTGTATGAAAAAGTCGATGGGTGTATTTGTGTGTTCTTGCGTATTGTGTTTCAGATCCACATTTCTGAGTGTGTGAGGGCAGTTCCAAGTGTTCATGAGTTTGCAGGATATCCAGTGTGAGTGTGTGTTGTGAGTGTGACAGTGTGTGTGCGTGTCTGTGTGTGTGTTTGCAGGAAACCAGTCTGTATGCCTATAAGAAAAATTCGATGGGTGTTTGTGTGTGTTTTTTCTGTATGTGTGTGTCGGGACCACATTTGTGAATATGTTAGGGCAGTTCCAAGTGTTGATGGCTCTGCTGGAGACCCAGTGAGAGTGCTGTGTTGTGAGTGTGATAGTGTGTGTGTGTCTGTGTGTGTGTGTGTGTTTGGGGGAACCCCACAGTGTATGCTTCTAAGAAAAAGTCGATGGGTGTTTGTGTGTGTTTCTTGTGTATGTGTGTGTCGAGACCACGTATGTGAGTATGTTGTGGCAGTTCCAAGTGCCAGTGTGAATGCTGTGTTGTGAGTGTGGCAGTGTGTGTTTCTGTGTGTGTTTGTGTTGGCGGGAAAACATTGTGTATGCCTGTAAGAATAAGTCGATGGATGTTTGTGTGAGTTTCATGTGTATGTGTGTGTCGCGACCACATTTGTCAATATTTTAAGGCAGTTCCAAGTGTTGATGGTTCTGCTGGATACCCATTGTGAGTGCTGTGTTGTAAGTGTGACTGTGTGTGTGTGTGTTCACGGGAAACCGTTGTGTATGCCTGTAAGAAAAAGTCGATGGGTGTTTGTGTGTGATTCTTGTGTATGTGTGTGTCGGTGAAACGTTTGTGAGTATGTTAGGGCAGTTCCAAGTGTTGATGGCTCTGCCGAGGTCCAGTGTGCGTACTGTGCTGTTAGTGTGACAGTGTGTGTGTGTGTGTGTGTGTGTGTTTGGGGAAACCCCACTCTGTCTCCCTGTAACAAAATGTTGATGGGTGTTTGTGTGTGTTTCTTCTGTATGTGTGTGTCGGGACCACGTTTGTTTGTATGTTAGGGCAGATTCAAGTGCCAGTGTGAATGCTGTGTTGTGAGTGTGATAGTGTGTGTGTGTGTGTGTTTGCGGAAACCATTGTGCATGACTGTAAGTAAAAGTCCATGGGAGTTTGTGTGTGTTTCTTGTGTATGTGTGTGTCGGGACCACGTTTGTGAGTATGTTAGGGCAGTTCCAACTGTTGATGGCTATGCCGGGGACCCAGTGTGAGTGCTGTGTTGTGCGTGTGATAGTGTCTGTGTGTGTGTGTGTGTGTTTTGCTGGATACCATTGTGTATGTCTGTAAGAAAAAGTCGTAGGGTGTTTTTGTGTGTTTCTTCTGCATGTGTGTTTCGGGACCACGTTTGTGAATATGTTAAGGTAATTCCAAGTGTTCATGGCTCTGCTGGAGATCCAATGTGAGTGCTCTGTCGTGAGTGTGCCTTTTGTGTGTGTGTGTGTGTGTGTGTGTGTGTTTGCAGGAAACCATTGTGTATGCCTGCAAGAAAAAGTCGATGGGTGTTTGTGTGTGTTATTTGTATATGTGTGTGTCAGGACCATGTTTGTGATTATGTTAAAGCAGTTCCAAGTGTTGACGGCTGTGTTGGAGACCCAGTGTGAGTGCTGTGTTGTGAGTGTGATAGTGTGTGTGTGTCTGTGTGTGTTTCCGAACCCCCTGTGTACGCCTGTAAGAAAAATTCCATGGGTGTTTGTGTGTGTTTCTTGTGTATGCGTGTGTCAGGAAAACGTTTGTGAGTATGTTAGGGCAGTTCCAAGTGTTGATGGCTCTGCCGAGGCCCAGTGTGAGTGCTGTGTTGCGAGTGTGACAGTGTGTGTGTGTGTGTGTGTGTGTGTGTTTTCGGGTTACCATTGTGTATGCCTGTATGAAAAAGTCGATGGGTGTATTTGTGTGTTCTTGCGTATTGTGTTTCAGATCCACATTTGTGAGTGTGTGAGGGCAGTTCCAAGTGTTCATGAGTTTGCTGGATATCCAGTGTGAGTGTGTGTTGTGAGTGTGACAGTGTGTGTGCGTGTCTGTGTGTGTGTTTGCAGGAAACCAGTCTGTATGCCTATAAGAAAAATTCGATGGGTGTTTGTGTGTGTTTCTTCTGTATGTGTGTGTCGGGACCACATTTGTGAATATGTTAGGGCAGTTCCAAGTGTTGATGGCTCTGCTGGAGACCCAGTGAGAGTGCTGTGTTGTGAGTGTGACAGTGTGTGTGTGTCTGTGTGTGTGTGTTTGGGGGAACCCCACAGTGTATGCTTCTAAGAAAAAGTCGATGGGTGTTTGTGTGTGTTTCTTGTGTATGTGTGTGTCGGGACCACGTATGAGAGTATTTTGTGGCAGTTCCAAGCGCCAGAGTGAATGCTGTGTTGTGAGTGTGGCAGTGTGTGTTTCTGTGTGTGTTTGTGTTGGCGGGAAAACATTGTGTATGCCTGTAAGAATAAGTCGATGGATGTTTGTGTGAGTTTCATGTGTATGTGTGTGTCGCGACCACATTTGTCAATATTTTAAGGCAGTTCCAAGTGTTGATGGTTCTGCTGGATACCCATTGTGAGTGGTGTGTTGTAAGAGTGACTGTGTGTGTGTGTTCAAGGGAAACCGTTGTGTATGCCTGTAAGAAAAAGTCGATGGGTGTTTGTGTGCGTTTCTTGTGTATGTGTGTGTCGGGAAAACGTTTGGGAGTATGTTAGGGCAGTTCCAAGTGTTGATGGCTCTGCCGAGGACCAGTGTGAGTGCTGTGTTGCGAGTGTGACAGTGTGTGTGTGTGTGTGTGTGTTTTCGGGTAACCATTGTGTATGCCTGTATGAAAAAGTCGATGGGTGTATTTGTGTGTTCTTGCGTATTGTGTTTCAGATCCACATTTGTGAGTGTGTGAGGGCAGTTCCAAGTCTTCATGAGTTTGCAGGATATCCAGTGTGAGTGTGTGTTGTGAGTGTGACAGTGTGTGTGCGTGTCTGTGTGTGTGTTTGCAGGAAACCAGTCTGTATGCCTATAAGAAAAATTCGATGGGTGTTTGTGTGTGTTTTTTCTGTATGTGTGTGTCGGGAACACATTTGTGAATATGTTAGGGCAGTTCCAAGTGTTGATGGCTCTGCTGGAGACCCAGTGAGAGTGCTGTGTTGTGAGTGTGATAGTGTGTGTGTGTCTGTGTGTGTGTGTGTGTTTGGGGGAACCCCACAGTGTATGCTTCTAAGAAAAAGTCGATGGGTGTTTGTGTGTGTTTCTTGTGTATGTGTGTGTCGAGACCACGTATGTGAGTATGTTGTGGCAGTTCCAAGTGCCAGTGTGAATGCTGTGTTGTGAGTGTGGCAGTGTGTGTTTCTGTGTGTGTTTGTGTTGGCGGGAAAACATTGTGTATGCCTGTAAGAATAAGTCGATGGATGTTTGTGTGAGTTTCATGTGTATGTGTGTGTCGCGACCACATTTGTCAATATTTTAAGGCAGTTCCAAGTGTTGATGGTTCTGCTGGATACCCATTGTGAGTGCTGTGTTGTAAGTGTGACTGTGTGTGTGTAGGTTCACGGGAAACCGTTGTGTATGCCTGTAAGAAAAAGTCGATGGGTGTTTGTGTGTGATTCTTGTGTATGTGTGTGTCGGTGAAACGTTTGTGAGTATGTTAGGGCAGTTCCAAGTGTTGATGGCTCTGCCGAGGTCCAGTGTGCGTACTGTGCTGTTAGTGTGACAGTGTGTGTGTGTGTGTGTGTGTGTGTTTGGGGAAACCCCACTCTGTCTCCCTGTAACAAAATGTTGATGGGTGTTTGTGTGTGTTTCTTCTGTATGTGTGTGTCGGGACCACGTTTGTTTGTATGTTAGGGCAGATTCAAGTGCCAGTGTGAATGCTGTGTTGTGAGTGTGATAGTGTGTGTGTGTGTGTGTTTGCGGAAACCATTGTGCATGACTGTAAGTAAAAGTCAATGGGAGTTTGTGTGTGTTTCTTGTGTATGTGTGTGTCGGGACCACGTTTGTGAGTATGTTAGGGCAGTTCCAACTGTTGATGGCTATGCCGGGGACCCAGTGTGAGTGCTGTGTTGTGCGTGTGATAGTGTCTGTGTGTGTGTGTGTGTTTTGCTGGATACCATTGTGTATGTCTGTAAGAAAAAGTCGTAGGGTGTTTTTGTGTGTTTCTTCTGCATGTGTGTTTCGGGACCACGTTTGTGAATATGTTAAGGTAATTCCAAGTGTTCATGGCTCTGCTGGAGATCCAATGTGAGTGCTCTGTCGTGAGTGTGCCTTTTGTGTGTGTGTGTGTGTGTGTGTGTTTGCAGGAAACCATTGTGTATGCCTGCAAGAAAAAGTCGATGGGTGTTTGTGTGTGTTATTTGTATATGTGTGTGTCAGGACCATGTTTGTGATTATGTTAAAGCAGTTCCAAGTGTTGACGGCTGTGTTGGAGACCCAGTGTGAGTGCTGTGTTGTGAGTGTGATAGTGTGTGTGTGTCTGTGTGTGTTTCCGAACCCCTGTGTACGCCTGTAAGAAAAATTCCATTGGTGTTTGTGTGTGTTTCTTGTGTATGCGTGTGTCAGGAAAACGTTTGTGAGTATGTTAGGGCAGTTCCAAGTGTTGATGGCTCTGCCGAGGCCCAGTGTGAGTGCTGTGTTGCGAGTGTGACAGTGTGTGTGTGTGTGTGTGTGTGTGTGTGTTTTCGGGTTACCATTGTGTATGCCTGTATGAAAAAGTCGATGGGTGTATTTGTGTGTTCTTGCGTATTGTGTTTCAGATCCACATTTGTGAGTGTGTGAGGGCAGTTCCAAGTGTTCATGAGTTTGCTGGATATCCAGTGTGAGTGTGTGTTGTGAGTGTGACAGTGTGTGTGCGTGTCTGTGTGTGTGTTTGCAGGAAACCAGTCTGTATGCCTATAAGAAAAATTCGATGGGTGTTTGTGTGTGTTTCTTCTGTATGTGTGTGTCGGGACCACATTTGTGAATATGTTAGGGCAGTTCCAAGTGTTGATGGCTCTGCTGGAGACCCAGTGAGAGTGCTGTGTTGTGAGTGTGACAGTGTGTGTGTGTCTGTGTGTGTGTGTTTGGGGGAACCCCACAGTGTATGCTTCTAAGAAAAAGTCGATGGGTGTTTGTGTGTGTTTCTTGTGTATGTGTGTGTCGGGACCACGTATGAGAGTATTTTGTGGCAGTTCCAAGCGCCAGAGTGAATGCTGTGTTGTGAGTGTGGCAGTGTGTGTTTCTGTGTGTGTTTGTGTTGGCGGGAAAACATTGTGTATGCCTGTAAGAATAAGTCGATGGATGTTTGTGTGAGTTTCATGTGTATGTGTGTGTCGCGACCACATTTGTCAATATTTTAAGGCAGTTCCAAGTGTTGATGGTTCTGCTGGATACCCATTGTGAGTGGTGTGTTGTAAGTGTGACTGTGTGTGTGTGTGTTCAAGGGAAACCGTTGTGTATGCCTGTAAGAAAAAGTCGATGGGTGTTTGTGTGCGTTTCTTGTGTATGTGTGTGTCGGGAAAACGTTTGGGAGTATGTTAGGGCAGTTCCAAGTGTTGATGGCTCTGCCGAGGCCCAGTGTGAGTGCTGTGTTGCGAGTGTGACAGTGTGTGTGTGTGTGTGTGTGTGTGTGTGTTTTCGGGTTACCATTGTGTATGCCTGTATGAAAAAGTCGATGGGTGTATTTGTGTGTTCTTGCGTATTGTGTTTCAGATCCACATTTGTGAGTGTGTGAGGGCAGTTCCAAGTGTTCATGAGTTTGCTGGATATCCAGTGTGAGTGTGTGTTGTGAGTGTGACAGTGTGTGTGCGTGTCTGTGTGTGTGTTTGCAGGAAACCAGTCTGTATGCCTATAAGAAAAATTCGATGGGTGTTTGTGTGTGTTTCTTCTGTATGTGTGTGTCGGGACCACATTTGTGAATATGTTAGGGCAGTTCCAAGTGTTGATGGCTCTGCTGGAGACCCAGTGAGAGTGCTGTGTTGTGAGTGTGACAGTGTGTGTGTGTCTGTGTGTGTGTGTTTGGGGGAACCCCACAGTGTATGCTTCTAAGAAAAAGTCGATGGGTGTTTGTGTGTGTTTCTTGTGTATGTGTGTGTCGGGACCACGTATGAGAGTATTTTGTGGCAGTTCCAAGCGCCAGAGTGAATGCTGTGTTGTGAGTGTGGCAGTGTGTGTTTCTGTGTGTGTTTGTGTTGGCGGGAAAACATTGTGTATGCCTGTAAGAATAAGTCGATGGATGTTTGTGTGAGTTTCATGTGTATGTGTGTGTCGCGACCACATTTGTCAATATTTTAAGGCAGTTCCAAGTGTTGATGGTTCTGCTGGATACCCATTGTGAGTGGTGTGTTGTAAGAGTGACTGTGTGTGTGTGTGTTCAAGGGAAACCGTTGTGTATGCCTGTAAGAAAAAGTCGATGGGTGTTTGTGTGCGTTTCTTGTGTATGTGTGTGTCGGGAAAACGTTTGGGAGTATGATAGGGCAGTTCCAAGTGTTGATGGCTCTGCCGAGGACCAGTGTGAGTGCTGTGTTGCGAGTGTGACAGTGTGTGTGTGTGTGTGTGTGTGTTTTCGGGTAACCATTGTGTATGCCTGTATGAAAAAGTCGATGGGTGTATTTGTGTGTTCTTGCGTATTGTGTTTCAGATCCACATTTCTGAGTGTGTGAGGGCAGTTCCAAGTGTTCATGAGTTTGCAGGATATCCAGTGTGAGTGTGTGTTGTGAGTGTGACAGTGTGTGTGCGTGTCTGTGTGTGTGTTTGCAGGAAACCAGTCTGTATGCCTATAAGAAAAATTCGATGGGTGTTTGTGTGTGTTTTTTCTGTATGTGTGTGTCGGGACCACATTTGTGAATATGTTAGGGCAGTTCCAAGTGTTGATGGCTCTGCTGGAGACCCAGTGAGAGTGCTGTGTTGTGAGTGTGATAGTGTGTGTGTGTCTGTGTGTGTGTGTGTGTTTGGGGGAACCCCACAGTGTATGCTTCTAAGAAAAAGTCGATGGGTGTTTGTGTGTGTTTCTTGTGTATGTGTGTGTCGAGACCACGTATGTGAGTATGTTGTGGCAGTTCCAAGTGCCAGTGTGAATGCTGTGTTGTGAGTGTGGCAGTGTGTGTTTCTGTGTGTGTTTGTGTTGGCGGGAAAACATTGTGTATGCCTGTAAGAATAAGTCGATGGATGTTTGTGTGTTTCATGTGTATGTGTGTGTCGCGACCACATTTGTCAATATTTTAAGGCAGTTCCAAGTGTTGATGGTTCTGCTGGATACCCATTGTGAGTGCTGTGTTGTAAGTGTGACTGTGTGTGTGTGTGTTCACGGGAAACCGTTGTGTATGCCTGTAAGAAAAAGTCGATGGGTGTTTGTGTGTGATTCTTGTGTATGTGTGTGTCGGTGAAACGTTTGTGAGTATGTTAGGGCAGTTCCAAGTGTTGATGGCTCTGCCGAGGTCCAGTGTGCGTACTGTGCTGTTAGTGTGACAGTGTGTGTGTGTGTGTGTGTGTGTTTGGGGAAACCCCACTCTGTCTCCCTGTAACAAAATGTTGATGGGTGTTTGTGTGTGTTTCTTCTGTATGTGTGTGTCGGGACCACGTTTGTTTGTATGTTAGGGCAGATTCAAGTGCCAGTGTGAATGCTGTGTTGTGAGTGTGATAGTGTGTGTGTGTGTGTTTGCGGAAACCATTGTGCATGACTGTAAGTAAAAGTCCATGGGAGTTTGTGTGTGTTTCTTGTGTATGTGTGTGTCGGGACCACGTTTGTGAGTATGTTAGGGCAGTTCCAACTGTTGATGGCTATGCCGGGGACCCAGTGTGAGTGCTGTGTTGTGCGTGTGATAGTGTCTGTGTGTGTGTGTGTGTGTTTTGCTGGATACCATTGTGTATGTCTGTAAGAAAAAGTCGTAGGGTGTTTTTGTGTGTTTCTTCTGCATGTGTGTTTCGGGACCACGTTTGTGAATATGTTAAGGTAATTCCAAGTGTTCATGGCTCTGCTGGAGATCCAATGTGAGTGCTCTGTCGTGAGTGTGCCTTTTGTGTGTGTGTGTGTGTGTGTGTGTTTGCAGGAAACCATTGTGTATGCCTGCAAGAAAAAGTCGATGGGTGTTTGTGTGTGTTATTTGTATATGCGTGTGTCAGGACCATGTTTGTGATTATGTTAAAGCAGTTCCAAGTGTTGACGGCTGTGTTGGGGACCCAGTGTGAGTGCTGTGTTGTGAGTGTGATAGTGTGTGTGTGTCTGTGTGTGTTTCAGAACCCCCTGTGTACGCCTGTAAGAAAAATTCCATAGGTGTTTGTGTGTGTTTCTTGTGTATGCGTGTGTCAGGAAAACGTTTGTGAGTATGTTAGGGCAGTTCCAAGTGTTGATGGCTCTGCCGAGGCCCAGTGTGAGTGCTGTGTTGCGAGTGTGACAGTGTGTGTGTGTGTGTGTGTGTGTTTTCGGGTTACCATTGTGTATGCCTGTATGAAAAAGTCGATGGGTGTATTTGTGTGTTCTTGCGTATTGTGTTTCAGATCCACATTTGTGAGTGTGTGAGGGCAGTTCCAAGTGTTCATGAGTTTGCTGGATATCCAGTGTGAGTGTGTGTTGTGAGTGTGACAGTGTGTGTGCGTGTCTGTGTGTGTGTTTGCAGGAAACCAGTCTGTATGCCTATAAGAAAAATTCGATGGGTGTTTGTGTGTGTTTCTTCTGTATGTGTGTGTCGGGACCACATTTGTGAATATGTTAGGGCAGTTCCAAGTGTTGATGGCTCTGCTGGAGACCCAGTGAGAGTGCTGTGTTGTGAGTGTGACAGTGTGTGTGTGTCTGTGTGTGTGTGTGTGTTTGGGGGAACCCCACAGTGTATGCTTCTAAGAAAAAGTCGATGGGTGTTTGTGTGTGTTTCTTGTGTATGTGTGTGTCGGGACCACGTATGAGAGTATTTTGTGGCAGTTCCAAGCGCCAGAGTGAATGCTGTGTTGTGAGTGTGGCAGTGTGTGTTTCTGTGTGTGTTTGTGTTGGCGGGAAAACATTGTGTATGCCTGTAAGAATAAGTCGATGGATGTTTGTGTGAGTTTCATGTGTATGTGTGTGTCGCGACCACATTTGTCAATATTTTAAGGCAGTTCCAAGTGTTGATGGTTCTGCTGGATACCCATTGTGAGTGGTGTGTTGTAAGTGTGACTGTGTGTGTGTGTTCAAGGGAAACCGTTGTGTATGCCTGTAAGAAAAACTCGATGGGTGTTTGTGTGCGTTTCTTGTGTATGTGTGTGTCGGGAAAACGTTTGGGAGTATGTTAGGGCAGTTCCAAGTGTTGATGGCTCTGCCGGGGACCAGTGTGAGTGCTGTGTTGCGAGTGTGACAGTGTGTGTGTGTGTGTGTGTTTTCGGGTAACCGTTGTGTATGCCTGTATGAAAAAGTCGATGGGTGTATTTGTGTGTTCTTGCGTATTGTGTTTCAGATCCACATTTGTGAGTGTGTGAGGGCAGTTCCAAGTCTTCATGAGTTTGCAGGATATCCAGTGTGAGTGTGTGTTGTGAGTGTGACAGTGTGTGTGCGTGTCTGTGTGTGTTTGTGCAGGAAACCAGTCTGTATGCCTATAAGAAAAATTCGATGGGTGTTTGTGTGTGTTTTTTCTGTATGTGTGTGTCGGGACCACATTTGTGAATATGTTAGGGCAGTTCCAAGTGTTGATGGCTCTGCTGGAGACCCAGTGAGAGTGCTGTGTTGTGAGTGTGATAGTGTGTGTGTGTCTGTGTGTGTGTGTGTGTGTTTGGGGGAACCCCACAGTGTATGTTCTAAGAAAAAGTCGATGGGTGTTTGTGTGTGTTTCTTGTGTATGTGTGTGTCGAGACCACGTATGTGAGTATGTTGTGGCAGTTCCAAGCGCCAGTGTGAATGCTGTGTTGTGAGTGTGGCAGTGTGTGTTTCTGTGTGTGTTTGTGTTGGCGGGAAAACATTGTGTATGCCTGTAAGAATAAGTCGATGGATGTTTGTGTGTTTCATGTGTATGTGTGTGTCGCGACCACATTTGTCAATATTTTAAGGCAGTTCCAAGTGTTGATGGTTCTGCTGGATACCCATTGTGAGTGCTGTGTTGTAAGTGTGACTGTGTGTGTGTGTGTTCACGGGAAACCGTTGTGTATGCCTGTAAGAAAAAGTCGATGGGTGTTTTTGTGTGATTCTTGTGTATGTGTGTGTCGGTGAAACGTTTGTGAGTATGTTAGGGCAGTTCCAAGTGTTGATGGCTCTGCCGAGGTCCAGTGTGCGTACTGTGCTGTTAGTGTGACAGTGTGTGTGTGTGTGTGTGTGTGTGTGTGTGTTTGGGGAATCCCCACTCTGTCTCCCTGTAACAAAATGTTGATGGGTGTTTGTGTGTGTTTCTTCTGTATGTGTGTGTCGGGACCACGTTTGTTTGTATGTTAGGGCAGATTCAAGTGCCAGTGTGAATGCTGTGTTGTGAGTGTGATAGTGTGTGTGTGTGTGTGTTTGCGGAAACCATTGTGCATGACTGTAAGTAAAAGTCCATGGGAGTTTGTGTGTGTTTCTTGTGTATGTGTGTGTCGGGACCACGTTTGTGAGTATGTTAGGGCAGTTCCAACTGTTGATGGCTATGCCGGGGACCCAGTGTGAGTGCTGTGTTGTGCGTGTGATAGTGTCTGTGTGTGTGTGTGTGTGTTTTGCTGGATGACATTGTGTATGTCTGTAAGAAAAAGTCGTAGGGTGTTTTTGTGTGTTTCTTCTGCATGTGTGTTTCGGGACCACGTTTGTGAATATGTTAAGGTAATTCCAAGTGTTCATGGCTCTGCTGGAGATCCAATGTGAGTGCTCTGTCGTGAGTGTGCCTTTTGTGTGTGTGTGTGTGTGTGTGTTTGCAGGAAACCATTGTGTATGCCTGCAAGAAAAAGTCGATGGGTGTTTGTGTGTGTTATTTGTATATGTGTGTGTCAGGACCATGTTTGTGATTATGTTAAAGCAGTTCCAAGTGTTGACGGCTGTGTTGGAGACCCAGTGTGAGTGCTGTGTTGTGAGTGTGATAGTGTGTGTGTGTCTGTGTGTGTTTCCGAACCCCCTGTGTACGCCTGTAAGAAAAATTCCATGGGTGTTTGTGTGTGTTTCTTGTGTATGCGTGTGTCAGGAAAAAGTTTGTGAGTATGTTAGGGCAGTTCCAAGTGTTGATGGCTCTGCCGAGGCCCAGTGTGAGTGCTGTGTTGCGAGTGTGACAGTGTGTGTGTGTGTGTGTGTGTGTTTTCGGGTTACCATTGTGTATGCCTGTATGAAAAAGTCGATGGGTGTATTTGTGTGTTCTTGCGTATTGTGTTTCAGATCCACATTTGTGAGTGTGTGAGGGCAGTTCCAAGTGTTCATGAGTTTGCTGGATATCCAGTGTGAGTGTGTGTTGTGAGTGTGACAGTGTGTGCGTGTCTGTGTGTGTGTTTGCAGGAAACCAGTCTGTATGCCTATAAGAAAAATTCGATGGGTGTTTGTGTGTGTTTCTTCTGTATGTGTGTGTCGGGACAACATTTGTGAATATGTTACGGCAGTTCCAAGTGTTGATGGCTCTGCTGGAGACCCAGTGAGAGTGCTGTGTTGTGAGTGTGACAGTGTGTGTGTGTCTGTGTGTGTGTGTGTGTTTGGGGGAACCCCACAGTGTATGCTTCTAAGAAAAAGTCGATGGGTGTTTGTGTGTGTTTCTTCTGTATGTGTGTGTCGAGACCACGTATGTGAGTATGTTGTGGCAGTTCCAAGCGCCAGTGTGAATGCTGTGTTGTGAGTGTGGCAGTGTGTGTTTCTGTGTGTGTTTGTGTTGGCGGGAAAACATTGTGTATGCCTGTAAGAATAAGTCGATGGATGTTTGTGTGTTTCATGTGTATGTGTGTGTCGCGACCACATTTGTCAATATTTTAAGGCAGTTCCAAGTGTTGATGGTTCTGCTGGATACCCATTGTGAGTGCTGTGTTGTAAGTGTGACTGTGTGTGTGTGTGTTCACGGGAAACCGTTGTGTATGCCTGTAAGAAAAAGTCGATGGGTGTTTGTGTGTGATTCTTGTGTATGTGTGTGTCGGTGAAACGTTTGTGAGTATGTTAGGGCAGTTCCAAGTGTTGATGGCTCTGCCGAGGTCCAGTGTGCGTACTGTGCTGTTAGTGTGACAGTGTGTGTGTGTGTGTGTGTGTGTTTGGGGAAACCCCACTCTGTCTCCCTGTAACAAAATGTTGATGGGTGTTTGTGTGTGTTTCTTCTGTATGTGTGTGTCGGGACCACGTTTGTTTGTATGTTAGGGCAGATTCAAGTGCCAGTGTGAATGCTGTGTTGTGAGTGTGATAGTGTGTGTGTGTGTGTGTTTGCGGAAACCATTGTGCATGACTGTAAGTAAAAGTCAATGGGAGTTTGTGTGTGTTTCTTGTGTATGTGTGTGTCGGGACCACGTTTGTGAGTATGTTAGGGCAGTTCCAACTGTTGATGGCTATGCCGGGGACCCAGTGTGAGTGCTGTGTTGTGCGTGTGATAGTGTCTGTGTGTGTGTGTGTGTGTTTTGCTGGATACCATTGTGTATGTCTGTAAGAAAAAGTCGTAGGGTGTTTTTGTGTGTTTCTTCTGCATGTGTGTTTCGGGACCACGTTTGTGAATATGTTAAGGTAATTCCAAGTGTTCATGGCTCTGCTGGAGATCCAATGTGAGTGCTCTGTCGTGAGTGTGCCTTTTGTGTGTGTGTGTGTGTGTGTGTGTGTGTGTGTGTGTTTGCAGGAAACCATTGTGTATGCCTGCAAGAAAAAGTCGATGGGTGTTTGTGTGTGTTATTTGTATATGTGTGTGTCAGGACCATGTTTGTGATTATGTTAAAGCAGTTCCAAGTGTTGACGGCTGTGTTGGAGACCCAGTGTGAGTGCTGTGTTGTGAGTGTGATAGTGTGTGTGTGTCTGTGTGTGTTTCCGAACCCCCTGTGTACGCCTGTAAGAAAAATTCCATGGGTGTTTGTGTGTGTTTCTTGTGTATGCGTGTGTCAGGAAAAAGTTTGTGAGTATGTTAGGGCAGTTCCAAGTGTTGATGGCTCTGCCGAGGCCCAGTGTGAGTGCTGTGTTGCGAGTGTGACAGTGTGTGTGTGTGTGTGTGTGTGTGTTTTCGGGTTACCATTGTGTATGCCTGTATGAAAAAGTCGATGGGTGTATTTGTGTGTTCTTGCGTATTGTGTTTCAGATCCACATTTGTGAGTGTGTGAGGGCAGTTCCAAGTGTTCATGAGTTTGCTGGATATCCAGTGTGAGTGTGTGTTGTGAGTGTGACAGTGTGTGCGTGTCTGTGTGTGTGTTTGCAGGAAACCAGTCTGTATGCCTATAAGAAAAATTCGATGGGTGTTTGTGTGTGTTTCTTCTGTATGTGTGTGTCGGGACCACATTTGTGAATATGTTAGGGCAGTTCCAAGTGTTGATGGCTCTGCTGGAGACCCAGTGAGAGTGCTGTGTTGTGAGTGTGACAGTGTGTGTGTGTCTGTGTGTGTGTGTGTGTTTGGGGGAACCCCACAGTGTATGCTTCTAAGAAAAAGTCGATGGGTGTTTGTGTGTGTTTCTTGTGTATGTGTGTGTCGAGACCACGTATGTGAGTATGTTGTGGCAGTTCCAAGTGCCAGTGTGAATGCTGTGTTGTGAGTGTGGCAGTGTGTGTTTCTGTGTGTGTTTGTGTTGGCGGGAAAACATTGTGTATGCCTGTAAGAATAAGTCGATGGATGTTTGTGTGAGTTTCATGTGTATGTGTGTGTCGCGACCACATTTGTCAATATTTTAAGGCAGTTCCAAGTGTTGATGGTTCTGCTGGATACCCATTGTGAGTGCTGTGTTGTAAGTGTGACTGTGTGTGTGTGTGTTCACGGGAAACCGTTGTGTATGCCTGTAAGAAAAAGTCGATGGGTGTTTGTGTGTGATTCTTGTGTATGTGTGTGTCGGTGAAACGTTTGTGAGTATGTTAGGGCAGTTCCAAGTGTTGATGGCTCTGCCGAGGTCCAGTGTGCGTACTGTGCTGTTAGTGTGACAGTGTGTGTGTGTGTGTGTGTGTGTGTGTTTGGGGAAACCCCACTCTGTCTCCCTGTAACAAAATGTTGATGGGTGTTTGTGTGTGTTTCTTCTGTATGTGTGTGTCGGGACCACGTTTGTTTGTATGTTAGGGCAGATTCAAGTGCCAGTGTGAATGCTGTGTTGTGAGTGTGATAGTGTGTGTGTGTGTGTGTTTGCGGAAACCATTGTGCATGACTGTAAGTAAAAGTCAATGGGAGTTTGTGTGTGTTTCTTGTGTATGTGTGTGTCGGGACCACGTTTGTGAGTATGTTAGGGCAGTTCCAACTGTTGATGGCTATGCCGGGGACCCAGTGTGAGTGCTGTGTTGTGCGTGTGATAGTGTCTGTGTGTGTGTGTGTGTGTTTTGCTGGATACCATTGTGTATGTCTGTAAGAAAAAGTCGTAGGGTGTTTTTGTGTGTTTCTTCTGCATGTGTGTTTCGGGACCACGTTTGTGAATATGTTAAGGTAATTCCAAAGTTCATGGCTCTGCTGGAGATCCAATGTGAGTGCTCTGCCGTGAGTGTGCCTTTTGTGTGTGTGTGTGTGTGTGTGTGTGTTTGCAGGAAACCATTGTGTATGCCTGCAAGAAAAAGTCGATGGGTGTTTGTGTGTGTTATTTGTATATGTGTGTGTCAGGACCATGTTTGTGATTATGTTAAAGCAGTTCCAAGTGTTGACGGCTGTGTTGGAGACCCAGTGTGAGTGCTGTGTTGTGAGTGTGATAGTGTGTGTGTGTCTGTGTGTGTTTCCGAACCCCCTGTGTACGCCTGTAAGAAAAATTCCATGGGTGTTTGTGTGTGTTTCTTGTGTATGCGTGTGTCAGGAAAACGTTTGTGAGTATGTTAGGGCAGTTCCAAGTGTTGATGGCTCTGCCGAGGCCCAGTGTGAGTGCTGTGTTGCGAGTGTGACAGTGTGTGTGTGTGTGTGTGTGTTTTCGGGTTACCATTGTGTATGCCTGTATGAAAAAGTCGATGGGTGTATTTGTGTGTTCTTGCGTATTGTGTTTCAGATCCACATTTGTGAGTGTGTGAGGGCAGTTCCAAGTGTTCATGAGTTTGCTGGATATCCAGTGTGAGTGTGTGTTGTGAGTGTGACAGTGTGTGTGCGTGTCTGTGTGTGTGTTTGCAGGAAACCAGTCTGTATGCCTATAAGAAAAATTCGATGGGTGTTTGTGTGTGTTTCTTCTGTATGTGTGTGTCGGGACCACATTTGTGAATATGTTAGGGCAGTTCCAAGTGTTGATGGCTCTGCTGGAGACCCAGTGAGAGTGCTGTGTTGTGAGTGTGACAGTGTGTGTGTGTCTGTGTGTGTGTGTGTTTGGGGGAACCCCACAGTGTATGCTTCTAAGAAAAAGTCGATGGGTGTTTGTGTGTGTTTCTTGTGTATGTGTGTGTCGGGACCACGTATGAGAGTATTTTGTGGCAGTTCCAAGCGCCAGAGTGAATGCTGTGTTGTGAGTGTGGCAGTGTGTGTTTCTGTGTGTGTTTGTGTTGGCGGGAAAACATTGTGTATGCCTGTAAGAATAAGTCGATGGATGTTTGTGTGAGTTTCATGTGTATGTGTGTGTCGCGACCACATTTGTCAATATTTTAAGGTAGTTCCAAGTGTTGATGGTTCTGCTGGATACCCATTGTGAGTGGTGTGTTGTAAGTGTGACTGTGTGTGTGTGTGTTCAAGGGAAACCGTTGTGTATGCCTGTAAGAAAAAGTCGATGGGTGTTTGTGTGCGTTTCTTGTGTATGTGTGTGTCGGGAAAACGTTTGGGAGTATGTTAGGGCAGTTCCAAGTGTTGATGGCTCTGCCGAGGACCAGTGTGAGTGCTGTGTTGCGAGTGTGACAGTGTGTGTGTGTGTGTGTGTTTTCGGGTAACCATTGTGTATGCCTGTATGAAAAAGTCGATGGGTGTATTTGTGTGTTCTTGCGTATTGTGTTTCAGATCCACATTTCTGAGTGTGTGAGGGCAGTTCCAAGTGTTCATGAGTTTGCAGGATATCCAGTGTGAGTGTGTGTTGTGAGTGTGACAGTGTGTGTGCGTGTCTGTGTGTGTGTTTGCAGGAAACCAGTCTGTATGCCTATAAGAAAAATTCGATGGGTGTTTGTGTGTGTTTTTTCTGTATGTGTGTGTCGGGACCACATTTGTGAATATGTTAGGGCAGTTCCAAGTGTTGATGGCTCTGCTGGAGACCCAGTGAGAGTGCTGTGTTGTGAGTGTGATAGTGTGTGTGTGTCTGTGTGTGTGTGTGTGTTTGGGGGAACCCCACAGTGTATGCTTCTAAGAAAAAGTCGATGGGTGTTTGTGTGTGTTTCTTGTGTATGTGTGTGTCGAGACCACGTATGTGAGTATGTTGTGGCAGTTCCAAGCGCCAGTGTGAATGCTGTGTTGTGAGTGTGGCAGTGTGTGTTTCTGTGTGTGTTTGTGTTGGCGGGAAAACATTGTGTATGCCTGTAAGAATAAGTCGATGGATGTTTGTGTGAGTTTCATGTGTATGTGTGTGTCGCGACCACATTTGTCAATATTTTAAGGCAGTTCCAAGTGTTGATGGTTCTGCTGGATACCCATTGTGAGTGCTGTGTTGTAAGTGTGACTGTGTGTGTGTGTGTTCACGGGAAACCGTTGTGTATGCCTGTAAGAAAAAGTCGATGGGTGTTTGTGTGTGATTCTTGTGTATGTGTGTGTCGGTGAAACGTTTGTGAGTATGTTAGGGCAGTTCCAAGTGTTGATGGCTCTGCCGAGGTCCAGTGTGCGTACTGTGCTGTTAGTGTGACAGTGTGTGTGTGTGTGTGTGTGTGTGTGTTTGGGGAAACCCCACTCTGTCTCCCTGTAACAAAATGTTGATGGGTGTTTGTGTGTGTTTCTTCTGTATGTGTGTGTCGGGACCACGTTTGTTTGTATGTTAGGGCAGATTCAAGTGCCAGTGTGAATGCTGTGTTGTGAGTGTGATAGTGTGTGTGTGTGTGTGTTTGCGGAAACCATTGTGCATGACTGTAAGTAAAAGTCAATGGGAGTTTGTGTGTGTTTCTTGTGTATGTGTGTGTCGGGACCACGTTTGTGAGTATGTTAGGGCAGTTCCAACTGTTGATGGCTATGCCGGGGACCCAGTGTGAGTGCTGTGTTGTGCGTGTGATAGTGTCTGTGTGTGTGTGTGTGTGTTTTGCTGGATACCATTGTGTATGTCTGTAAGAAAAAGTCGTAGGGTGTTTTTGTGTGTTTCTTCTGCATGTGTGTTTCGGGACCACGTTTGTGAATATGTTAAGGTAATTCCAAGTGTTCATGGCTCTGCTGGAGATCCAATGTGAGTGCTCTGTCGTGAGTGTGCCTTTTGTGTGTGTGTGTGTGTGTGTGTTTGCAGGAAACCATTGTGTATGCCTGCAAGAAAAAGTCGATGGGTGTTTGTGTGTGTTATTTGTATATGTGTGTGTCAGGACCATGTTTGTGATTATGTTAAAGCAGTTCCAAGTGTTGACGGCTGTGTTGGAGACCCAGTGTGAGTGCTGTGTTGTGAGTGTGATAGTGTGTGTGTGTCTGTGTGTGTTTCCGAACCCCCTGTGTACGCCTGTAAGAAAAATTCCATGGGTGTTTGTGTGTGTTTCTTGTGTATGCGTGTGTCAGGAAAACGTTTGTGAGTATGTTAGGGCAGTTCCAAGTGTTGATGGCTCTGCCGAGGCCCAGTGTGAGTGCTGTGTTGCGAGTGTGACAGTGTGTGTGTGTGTGTGTGTGTGTGTTTTCGGGTTACCATTGTGTATGCCTGTATGAAAAAGTCGATGGGTGTATTTGTGTGTTCTTGCGTATTGTGTTTCAGATCCACATTTGTGAGTGTGTGAGGGCAGTTCCAAGTGTTCATGAGTTTGCTGGATATCCAGTGTGAGTGTGTGTTGTGAGTGTGACAGTGTGTGTGCGTGTCTGTGTGTGTGTTTGCAGGAAACCAGTCTGTATGCCTATAAGAAAAATTCGATGGGTGTTTGTGTGTGTTTCTTCTGTATGTGTGTGTCGGGACCACATTTGTGAATATGTTAGGGCAGTTCCAAGTGTTGATGGCTCTGCTGGAGACCCAGTGAGAGTGCTGTGTTGTGAGTGTGACAGTGTGTGTGTGTCTGTGTGTGTGTGTTTGGGGGAACCCCACAGTGTATGCTTCTAAGAAAAAGTCGATGGGTGTTTGTGTGTGTTTCTTGTGTATGTGTGTGTCGGGACCACGTATGAGAGTATTTTGTGGCAGTTCCAAGCGCCAGAGTGAATGCTGTGTTGTGAGTGTGGCAGTGTGTGTTTCTGTGTGTGTTTGTGTTGGCGGGAAAACATTGTGTATGCCTGTAAGAATAAGTCGATGGATGTTTGTGTGAGTTTCATGTGTATGTGTGTGTCGCGACCACATTTGTCAATATTTTAAGGCAGTTCCAAGTGTTGATGGTTCTGCTGGATACCCATTGTGAGTGGTGTGTTGTAAGAGTGACTGTGTGTGTGTGTGTTCAAGGGAAACCGTTGTGTATGCCTGTAAGAAAAAGTCGATGGGTGTTTGTGTGCGTTTCTTGTGTATGTGTGTGTCGGGAAAACGTTTGGGAGTATGTTAGGGCAGTTCCAAGTGTTGATGGCTCTGCCGAGGACCAGTGTGAGTGCTGTGTTGCGAGTGTGACAGTGTGTGTGTGTGTGTGTGTGTGTTTTCGGGTAACCATTGTGTATGCCTGTATGAAAAAGTCGATGGGTGTATTTGTGTGTTCTTGCGTATTGTGTTTCAGATCCACATTTCTGAGTGTGTGAGGGCAGTTCCAAGTGTTCATGAGTTTGCAGGATATCCAGTGTGAGTGTGTGTTGTGAGTGTGACAGTGTGTGTGCGTGTCTGTGTGTGTGTTTGCAGGAAACCAGTCTGTATGCCTATAAGAAAAATTCGATGGGTGTTTGTGTGTGTTTTTTCTGTATGTGTGTGTCGGGACCACATTTGTGAATATGTTAGGGCAGTTCCAAGTGTTGATGGCTCTGCTGGAGACCCAGTGAGAGTGCTGTGTTGTGAGTGTGATAGTGTGTGTGTGTCTGTGTGTGTGTGTGTGTTTGGGGGAACCCCACAGTGTATGCTTCTAAGAAAAAGTCGATGGGTGTTTGTGTGTGTTTCTTGTGTATGTGTGTGTCGAGACCACGTATGTGAGTATGTTGTGGCAGTTCCAAGTGCCAGTGTGAATGCTGTGTTGTGAGTGTGGCAGTGTGTGTTTCTGTGTGTGTTTGTGTTGGCGGGAAAACATTGTGTATGCCTGTAAGAATAAGTCGATGGATGTTTGTGTGAGTTTCATGTGTATGTGTGTGTCGCGACCACATTTGTCAATATTTTAAGGCAGTTCCAAGTGTTGATGGTTCTGCTGGATACCCATTGTGAGTGCTGTGTTGTAAGTGTGACTGTGTGTGTGTGTGTTCACGGGAAACCGTTGTGTATGCCTGTAAGAAAAAGTCGATGGGTGTTTGTGTGTGATTCTTGTGTATGTGTGTGTCGGTGAAACGTTTGTGAGTATGTTAGGGCAGTTCCAAGTGTTGATGGCTCTGCCGAGGTCCAGTGTGCGTACTGTGCTGTTAGTGTGACAGTGTGTGTGTGTGTGTGTGTGTGTGTGTTTGGGGAAACCCCACTCTGTCTCCCTGTAACAAAATGTTGATGGGTGTTTGTGTGTGTTTCTTCTGTATGTGTGTGTCGGGACCACGTTTGTTTGTATGTTAGGGCAGATTCAAGTGCCAGTGTGAATGCTGTGTTGTGAGTGTGATAGTGTGTGTGTGTGTGTGTTTGCGGAAACCATTGTGCATGACTGTAAGTAAAAGTCAATGGGAGTTTGTGTGTGTTTCTTGTGTATGTGTGTGTCGGGACCACGTTTGTGAGTATGTTAGGGCAGTTCCAACTGTTGATGGCTATGCCGGGGACCCAGTGTGAGTGCTGTGTTGTGCGTGTGATAGTGTCTGTGTGTGTGTGTGTGTGTTTTGCTGGATACCATTGTGTATGTCTGTAAGAAAAAGTCGTAGGGTGTTTTTGTGTGTTTCTTCTGCATGTGTGTTTCGGGACCACGTTTGTGAATATGTTAAGGTAATTCCAAGTGTTCATGGCTCTGCTGGAGATCCAATGTGAGTGCTCTGTCGTGAGTGTGCCTTTTGTGTGTGTGTGTGTGTGTGTGTGTGTTTGCAGGAAACCATTGTGTATGCCTGCAAGAAAAAGTCGATGGGTGTTTGTGTGTGTTATTTGTATATGTGTGTGTCAGGACCATGTTTGTGATTATGTTAAAGCAGTTCCAAGTGTTGACGGCTGTGTTGGAGACCCAGTGTGAGTGCTGTGTTGTGAGTGTGATAGTGTGTGTGTGTCTGTGTGTGTTTCCGAACCCCCTGTGTACGCCTGTAAGAAAAATTCCATGGGTGTTTGTGTGTGTTTCTTGTGTATGCGTGTGTCAGGAAAACGTTTGTGAGTATGTTAGGGCAGTTCCAAGTGTTGATGGCTCTGCCGAGGCCCAGTGTGAGTGCTGTGTTGCGAGTGTGACAGTGTGTGTGTGTGTGTGTGTGTGTTTTCGGGTTACCATTGTGTATGCCTGTATGAAAAAGTCGATGGGTGTATTTGTGTGTTCTTGCGTATTGTGTTTCAGATCCACATTTGTGAGTGTGTGAGGGCAGTTCCAAGTGTTCATGAGTTTGCTGGATATCCAGTGTGAGTGTGTGTTGTGAGTGTGACAGTGTGTGTGCGTGTCTGTGTGTGTGTTTGCAGGAAACCAGTCTGTATGCCTATAAGAAAAATTCGATGGGTGTTTGTGTGTGTTTCTTCTGTATGTGTGTGTCGGGACCACATTTGTGAATATGTTAGGGCAGTTCCAAGTGTTGATGGCTCTGCTGGAGACCCAGTGAGAGTGCTGTGTTGTGAGTGTGACAGTGTGTGTGTGTCTGTGTGTGTGTGTTTGGGGGAACCCCACAGTGTATGCTTCTAAGAAAAAGTCGATGGGTGTTTGTGTGTGTTTCTTGTGTATGTGTGTGTCGGGACCACGTATGAGAGTATTTTGTGGCAGTTCCAAGCGCCAGAGTGAATGCTGTGTTGTGAGTGTGGCAGTGTGTGTTTCTGTGTGTGTTTGTGTTGGCGGGAAAACATTGTGTATGCCTGTAAGAATAAGTCGATGGATGTTTGTGTGAGTTTCATGTGTATGTGTGTGTCGCGACCACATTTGTCAATATTTTAAGGCAGTTCCAAGTGTTGATGGTTCTGCTGGATACCCATTGTGAGTGGTGTGTTGTAAGAGTGACTGTGTGTGTGTGTTCAAGGGAAACCGTTGTGTATGCCTGTAAGAAAAAGTCGATGGGTGTTTGTGTGCGTTTCTTGTGTATGTGTGTGTCGGGAAAACGTTTGGGAGTATGTTAGGGCAGTTCCAAGTGTTGATGGCTCTGCCGAGGACCAGTGTGAGTGCTGTGTTGCGAGTGTGACAGTGTGTGTGTGTGTGTGTGTGTTTTCGGGTAACCATTGTGTATGCCTGTATGAAAAAGTCGATGGGTGTATTTGTGTGTTCTTGCGTATTGTGTTTCAGATCCACATTTGTGAGTGTGTGAGGGCAGTTCCAAGTCTTCATGAGTTTGCAGGATATCCAGTGTGAGTGTGTGTTGTGAGTGTGACAGTGTGTGTGCGTGTCTGTGTGTGTGTTTGCAGGAAACCAGTCTGTATGCCTATAAGAAAAATTCGATGGGTGTTTGTGTGTGTTTTTTCTGTATGTGTGTGTCGGGACCACATTTGTGAATATGTTAGGGCAGTTCCAAGTGTTGATGGCTCTGCTGGAGACCCAGTGAGAGTGCTGTGTTGTGAGTGTGATAGTGTGTGTGTGTCTGTGTGTGTGTGTGTGTTTGGGGGAACCCCACAGTGTATGCTTCTAAGAAAAAGTCGATGGGTGTTTGTGTGTGTTTCTTGTGTATGTGTGTGTCGAGACCACGTATGTGAGTATGTTGTGGCAGTTCCAAGTGCCAGTGTGAATGCTGTGTTGTGAGTGTGGCAGTGTGTGTTTCTGTGTGTGTTTGTGTTGGCGGGAAAACATTGTGTATGCCTGTAAGAATAAGTCGATGGATGTTTGTGTGAGTTTCATGTGTATGTGTGTGTCGCGACCACATTTGTCAATATTTTAAGGCAGTTCCAAGTGTTGATGGTTCTGCTGGATACCCATTGTGAGTGCTGTGTTGTAAGTGTGACTGTGTGTGTGTAGGTTCACGGGAAACCGTTGTGTATGCCTGTAAGAAAAAGTCGATGGGTGTTTGTGTGTGATTCTTGTGTATGTGTGTGTCGGTGAAACGTTTGTGAGTATGTTAGGGCAGTTCCAAGTGTTGATGGCTCTGCCGAGGTCCAGTGTGCGTACTGTGCTGTTAGTGTGACAGTGTGTGTGTGTGTGTGTGTGTGTGTTTGGGGAAACCCCACTCTGTCTCCCTGTAACAAAATGTTGATGGGTGTTTGTGTGTGTTTCTTCTGTATGTGTGTGTCGGGACCACGTTTGTTTGTATGTTAGGGCAGATTCAAGTGCCAGTGTGAATGCTGTGTTGTGAGTGTGATAGTGTGTGTGTGTGTGTGTTTGCGGAAACCATTGTGCATGACTGTAAGTAAAAGTCAATGGGAGTTTGTGTGTGTGTTTCTTGTGTATGTGTGTGTCGGGACCACGTTTGTGAGTATGTTAGGGCAGTTCCAACTGTTGATGGCTATGCCGGGGACCCAGTGTGAGTGCTGTGTTGTGCGTGTGATAGTGTCTGTGTGTGTGTGTGTGTGTTTTGCTGGATACCATTGTGTATGTCTGTAAGAAAAAGTCGTAGGGTGTTTTTGTGTGTTTCTTCTGCATGTGTGTTTCGGGACCACGTTTGTGAATATGTTAAGGTAATTCCAAGTGTTCATGGCTCTGCTGGAGATCCAATGTGAGTGCTCTGTCGTGAGTGTGCCTTTTGTGTGTGTGTGTGTGTGTGTGTGTGTGTTTGCAGGAAACCATTGTGTATGCCTGCAAGAAAAAGTCGATGGGTGTTTGTGTGTGTTATTTGTATATGTGTGTGTCAGGACCATGTTTGTGATTATGTTAAAGCAGTTCCAAGTGTTGACGGCTGTGTTGGAGACCCAGTGTGAGTGCTGTGTTGTGAGTGTGATAGTGTGTGTGTGTCTGTGTGTGTTTCCGAACCCCCTGTGTACGCCTGTAAGAAAAATTCCATGGGTGTTTGTGTGTGTTTCTTGTGTATGCGTGTGTCAGGAAAACGTTTGTGAGTATGTTAGGGCAGTTCCAAGTGTTGATGGCTCTGCCGAGGCCCAGTGTGAGTGCTGTGTTGCGAGTGTGACAGTGTGTGTGTGTGTGTGTGTGTGTGTGTGTTTTCGGGTTACCATTGTGTATGCCTGTATGAAAAAGTCGATGGGTGTATTTGTGTGTTCTTGCGTATTGTGTTTCAGATCCACATTTGTGAGTGTGTGAGGGCAGTTCCAAGTGTTCATGAGTTTGCTGGATATCCAGTGTGAGTGTGTGTTGTGAGTGTGACAGTGTGTGTGCGTGTCTGTGTGTGTGTTTGCAGGAAACCAGTCTGTATGCCTATAAGAAAAATTCGATGGGTGTTTGTGTGTGTTTCTTCTGTATGTGTGTGTCGGGACCACATTTGTGAATATGTTAGGGCAGTTCCAAGTGTTGATGGCTCTGCTGGAGACCCAGTGAGAGTGCTGTGTTGTGAGTGTGATAGTGTGTGTGTGTCTGTGCGTGTGTGTGTGTTTGGGGGAACCCCACAGTGTATGCTTCTAAGAAAAAGTCGATGGGTGTTTGTGTGTGTTTCTTGTGTATGTGTGTGTCGGGACCACGTATGAGAGTATTTTGTGGCAGTTCCAAGCGCCAGAGTGAATGCTGTGTTGTGAGTGTGGCAGTGTGTGTTTCTGTGTGTGTTTGTGTTGGCGGGAAAACATTGTGTATGCCTGTAAGAATAAGTCGAGGGATGTTTGTGTGAGTTTCATGTGTATGTGTGTGTCGCGACCACATTTGTCAATATTTTAAGGCAGTTCCCAGTGTTGATGGTTCTGCTGGATACCCATTGTGAGTGGTGTGTTGTAAGTGTGACTGTGTGTGTGTGTTCAAGGGAAACCGTTGTGTATGCCTGTAAGAAAAAGTCGATGGGTGTTTGTGTGCGTTTCTTGTGTATGTGTGTGTCGGGAAAACGTTTGGGAGTATGTTAGGGAAGTTCCAAGTGTTGATGGCTCTGCCGAGGACCAGTGTGAGTGCTGTGTTGCGAGTGTGACAGTGTGTGTGTGTGTGTGTGTGTGTGTTTTCGGGTAACCATTGTGTATGCCTGTATGAAAAAGTCGATGGGTGTATTTGTGTGTTCTTGCGTATTGTGTTTCAGATCCACATTTGTGAGTGTGTGAGGGCAGTTCCAAGTCTTCATGAGTTTGCAGGATATCCAGTGTGAGTGTGTGTTGTGAGTGTGACAGTGTGTGTGCGTGTCTGTGTGTGTGTTTGCAGGAAACCAGTCTGTATGCCTATAAGAAAAATTCGATGGGTGTTTGTGTGTGTTTTTTCTGTATGTGTGTGTCGGGACCACATTTGTGAATATGTTAGGGCAGTTCCAAGTGTTGATGGCTCTGCTGGAGACCCAGTGAGAGTGCTGTGTTGTGAGTGTGATAGTGTGTGTGTGTCTGTGTGTGTGTGTGTGTGTTTGGGGGAACCCCACAGTGTATGCTTCTAAGAAAAAGTCGATGGGTGTTTGTGTGTGTTTCTTGTGTATGTGTGTGTCGAGACCACGTATGTGAGTATGTTGTGGCAGTTCCAAGTGCCAGTGTGAATGCTGTGTTGTGAGTGTGGCAGTGTGTGTTTCTGTGTGTGTTTGTGTTGGCGGGAAAACATTGTGTATGCCTGTAAGAATAAGTCGATGGATGTTTGTGTGAGTTTCATGTGTATGTGTGTGTCGCGACCACATTTGTCAATATTTTAAGGCAGTTCCAAGTGTTGATGGTTCTGCTGGATACCCATTGTGAGTGCTGTGTTGTAAGTGTGACTGTGTGTGTGTGTGTTCACGGGAAACCGTTGTGTATGCCTGTAAGAAAAAGTCGATGGGTGTTTGTGTGTGATTCTTGTGTATGTGTGTGTCGGTGAAACGTTTGTGAGTATGTTAGGGCAGTTCCAAGTGTTGATGGCTCTGCCGAGGTCCAGTGTGCGTACTGTGCTGTTAGTGTGACAGTGTGTGTGTGTGTGTGTGTTTGGGGAAACCCCACTCTGTCTCCCTGTAACAAAATGTTGATGGGTGTTTGTGTGTGTTTCTTCTGTATGTGTGTGTTGGGACCACGTTTGTTTGTATGTTAGGGCAGATTCAAGTGCCAGTGTGAATGCTGTGTTGTGAGTGTGATAGTGTGTGTGTGTGTGTGTTTGCGGAAACCATTGTGCATGACTGTAAGTAAAAGTCAATGGGAGTTTGTGTGTGTTTCTTGTGTATGTGTGTGTCGGGACCACGTTTGTGAGTATGTTAGGGCAGTTCCAACTGTTGATGGCTATGCCGGGGACCCAGTGTGAGTGCTGTGTTGTGCGTGTGATAGTGTCTGTGTGTGTGTGTGTGTGTTTTGCTGGATACCATTGTGTATGTCTGTAAGAAAAAGTCGTAGGGTGTTTTTGTGTGTTTCTTCTGCATGTGTGTTTCGGGACCACGTTTGTGAATATGTTAAGGTAATTCCAAGTGTTCATGGCTCTGCTGGAGATCCAATGTGAGTGCTCTGTCGTGAGTGTGCCTTTTGTGTGTGTGTGTGTGTGTGTGTGTGTGTTTGCAGGAAACCATTGTGTATGCCTGCAAGAAAAAGTCGATGGGTGTTTGTGTGTGTTATTTGTATATGTGTGTGTCAGGACCATGTTTGTGATTATGTTAAAGCAGTTCCAAGTGTTGACGGCTGTGTTGGAGACCCAGTGTGAGTGCTGTGTTGTGAGTGTGATAGTGTGTGTGTGTCTGTGTGTGTTTCCGAACCCCCTGTGTACGCCTGTAAGAAAAATTCCATGGGTGTTTGTGTGTGTTTCTTGTGTATGCGTGTGTCAGGAAAACGTTTGTGAGTATGTTAGGGCAGTTCCAAGTGTTGATGGCTCTGCCGAGGCCCAGTGTGAGTGCTGTGTTGCGAGTGTGACAGTGTGTGTGTGTGTGTGTGTGTTTTCGGATTACCATTGTGTATGCCTGTATGAAAAAGTCGATGGGTGTATTTGTGTGTTCTTGCGTATTGTGTTTCAGATCCACATTTGTGAGTGTGTGAGGGCAGTTCCAAGTGTTCATGAGTTTGCTGGATATCCAGTGTGAGTGTGTGTTGTGAGTGTGACAGTGTGTGTGCGTGTCTGTGTGTGTGTTTGCAGGAAACCAGTCTGTATGCCTATAAGAAAAATTCGATGGGTGTTTGTGTGTGTTTCTTCTGTATGTGTGTGTCGGGACCACATTTGTGAATATGTTAGGGCAGTTCCAAGTGTTGATGGCTCTGCTGGAGACCCAGTGAGAGTGCTGTGTTGTGAGTGTGATAGTGTGTGTGTGTCTGTGTGTGTGTGTGTGTTTGGGGGAACCCCACAGTGTATGCTTCTAAGAAAAAGTCGATGGGTGTTTGTGTGTGTTTCTTGTGTATGTGTGTGTCGAGACCACGTATGTGAGTATGTTGTGGCAGTTCCAAGTGCCAGTGTGAATGCTGTGTTGTGAGTGTGGCAGTGTGTGTTTCTGTGTGTGTTTGTGTTGGCGGGAAAACATTGTGTATGCCTGTAAGAATAAGTCGATGGATGTTTGTGTGAGTTTCATGTGTATGTGTGTGTCGCGACCACATTTGTCAATATTTTAAGGCAGTTCCAAGTGTTGATGGTTCTGCTGGATACCCATTGTGAGTGCTGTGTTGTAAGTGTGACTGTGTGTGTGTGTGTTCACGGGAAACCGTTGTGTATGCCTGTAAGAAAAAGTCGATGGGTGTTTGTGTGTGATTCTTGTGTATGTGTGTGTCGGTGAAACGTTTGTGAGTATGTTAGGGCAGTTCCAAGTGTTGATGGCTCTGCCGAGGTCCAGTGTGCGTACTGTGCTGTTAGTGTGACAGTGTGTGTGTGTGTGTGTGTTTGGGGAAACCCCACTCTGTCTCCCTGTAACAAAATGTTGATGGGTGTTTGTGTGTGTTTCTTCTGTATGTGTGTGTCGGGACCACGTTTGTTTGTATGTTAGGGCAGATTCAAGTGCCAGTGTGAATGCTGTGTTGTGAGTGTGATAGTGTGTGTGTGTGTGTGTTTGCGGAAACCATTGTGCATGACTGTAAGTAAAAGTCAATGGGAGTTTGTGTGTGTTTCTTGTGTATGTGTGTGTCGGGACCACGTTTGTGAGTATGTTAGGGCAGTTCCAACTGTTGATGGCTATGCCGGGGACCCAGTGTGAGTGCTGTGTTGTGCGTGTGATAGTGTCTGTGTGTGTGTGTGTGTGTTTTGCTGGATACCATTGTGTATGTCTGTAAGAAAAAGTCGTAGGGTGTTTTTGTGTGTTTCTTCTGCATGTGTGTTTCGGGACCACGTTTGTGAATATGTTAAGGTAATTCCAAGTGTTCATGGCTCTGCTGGAGATCCAATGTGAGTGCTCTGTCGTGAGTGTGCCTTTGTGTGTGTGTGTGTGTGTGTGTGTGTTTGCAGGAAACCATTGTGTATGCCTGCAAGAAAAAGTCGATGGGTGTTTGTGTGTGTTATTTGTATATGTGTGTGTCAGGACCATGTTTGTGATTATGTTAAAGCAGTTCCAAGTGTTGACGGCTGTGTTGGAGACCCAGTGTGAGTGCTGTGTTGTGAGTGTGATAGTGTGTGTGTGTCTGTGTGTGTTTCCGAACCCCTGTGTACGCCTGTAAGAAAAATTCCATTGGTGTTTGTGTGTGTTTCTTGTGTATGCGTGTGTCAGGAAAACGTTTGTGAGTATGTTAGGGCAGTTCCAAGTGTTGATGGCTCTGCCGAGGCCCAGTGTGAGTGCTGTGTTGCGAGTGTGACAGTGTGTGTGTGTGTGTGTGTGTGTGTGTTTTCGGGTTACCATTGTGTATGCCTGTATGAAAAAGTCGATGGGTGTATTTGTGTGTTCTTGCGTATTGTGTTTCAGATCCACATTTGTGAGTGTGTGAGGGCAGTTCCAAGTGTTCATGAGTTTGCTGGATATCCAGTGTGAGTGTGTGTTGTGAGTGTGACAGTGTGTGTGCGTGTCTGTGTGTGTGTTTGCAGGAAACCAGTCTGTATGCCTATAAGAAAAATTCGATGGGTGTTTGTGTGTGTTTCTTCTGTATGTGTGTGTCGGGACCACATTTGTGAATATGTTAGGGCAGTTCCAAGTGTTGATGGCTCTGCTGGAGACCCAGTGAGAGTGCTGTGTTGTGAGTGTGACAGTGTGTGTGTGTCTGTGTGTGTGTGTTTGGGGGAACCCCACAGTGTATGCTTCTAAGAAAAAGTCGATGGGTGTTTGTGTGTGTTTCTTGTGTATGTGTGTGTCGGGACCACGTATGAGAGTATTTTGTGGCAGTTCCAAGCGCCAGAGTGAATGCTGTGTTGTGAGTGTGGCAGTGTGTGTTTCTGTGTGTGTTTGTGTTGGCGGGAAAACATTGTGTATGCCTGTAAGAATAAGTCGATGGATGTTTGTGTGAGTTTCATGTGTATGTGTGTGTCGCGACCACATTTGTCAATATTTTAAGGCAGTTCCAAGTGTTGATGGTTCTGCTGGATACCCATTGTGAGTGGTGTGTTGTAAGTGTGACTGTGTGTGTGTGTTCAAGGGAAACCGTTGTGTATGCCTGTAAGAAAAAGTCGATGGGTGTTTGTGTGCGTTTCTTGTGTATGTGTGTGTCGGGAAAACGTTTGGGAGTATGTTAGGGCAGTTCCAAGTGTTGATGGCTCTGCCGAGGACCAGTGTGAGTGCTGTGTTGCGAGTGTGACAGTGTGTGTGTGTGTGTGTGTGTGTTTTCGGGTAACCATTGTGTATGCCTGTATGAAAAAGTCGATGGGTGTATTTGTGTGTTCTTGCGTATTGTGTTTCAGATCCACATTTGTGAGTGTGTGAGGGCAGTTCCAAGTCTTCATGAGTTTGCAGGATATCCAGTGTGAGTGTGTGTTGTGAGTGTGACAGTGTGTGTGCGTGTCTGTGTGTGTGTTTGCAGGAAACCAGTCTGTATGCCTATAAGAAAAATTCGATGGGTGTTTGTGTGTGTTTTTTCTGTATGTGTGTGTCGGGACCACATTTGTGAATATGTTAGGGCAGTTCCAAGTGTTGATGGCTCTGCTGGAGACCCAGTGAGAGTGCTGTGTTGTGAGTGTGATAGTGTGTGTGTGTCTGTGTGTGTGTGTGTGTTTGGGGGAACCCCACAGTGTATGCTTCTAAGAAAAAGTCGATGGGTGTTTGTGTGTGTTTCTTGTGTATGTGTGTGTCGAGACCACGTATGTGAGTATGTTGTGGCAGTTCCAAGTGCCAGTGTGAATGCTGTGTTGTGAGTGTGGCAGTGTGTGTTTCTGTGTGTGTTTGTGTTGGCGGGAAAACATTGTGTATGCCTGTAAGAATAAGTCGATGGATGTTTGTGTGAGTTTCATGTGTATGTGTGTGTCGCGACCACATTTGTCAATATTTTAAGGCAGTTCCAAGTGTTGATGGTTCTGCTGGATACCCATTGTGAGTGCTGTGTTGTAAGTGTGACTGTGTGTGTGTGTGTTCACGGGAAACCGTTGTGTATGCCTGTAAGAAAAAGTCGATGGGTGTTTGTGTGTGATTCTTGTGTATGTGTGTGTCGGTGAAACGTTTGTGAGTATGTTAGGGCAGTTCCAAGTGTTGATGGCTCTGCCGAGGTCCAGTGTGCGTACTGTGCTGTTAGTGTGACAGTGTGTGTGTGTGTGTGTGTGTGTGTTTGGGGAAACCCCACTCTGTCTCCCTGTAACAAAATGTTGATGGGTGTTTGTGTGTGTTTCTTCTGTATGTGTGTGTCGGGACCACGTTTGTTTGTATGTTAGGGCAGATTCAAGTGCCAGTGTGAATGCTGTGTTGTGAGTGTGATAGTGTGTGTGTGTGTGTGTTTGCGGAAACCATTGTGCATGACTGTAAGTAAAAGTCAATGGGAGTTTGTGTGTGTTTCTTGTGTATGTGTGTGTCGGGACCACGTTTGTGAGTATGTTAGGGCAGTTCCAACTGTTGATGGCTATGCCGGGGACCCAGTGTGAGTGCTGTGTTGTGCGTGTGATAGTGTCTGTGTGTGTGTGTGTGTGTTTTGCTGGATACCATTGTGTATGTCTGTAAGAAAAAGTCGTAGGGTGTTTTTGTGTGTTTCTTCTGCATGTGTGTTTCGGGACCACGTTTGTGAATATGTTAAGGTAATTCCAAGTGTTCATGGCTCTGCTGGAGATCCAATGTGAGTGCTCTGTCGTGAGTGTGCCTTTGTGTGTGTGTGTGTGTGTGTGTGTGTTTGCAGGAAACCATTGTGTATGCCTGCAAGAAAAAGTCGATGGGTGTTTGTGTGTGTTATTTGTATATGTGTGTGTCAGGACCATGTTTGTGATTATGTTAAAGCAGTTCCAAGTGTTGACGGCTGTGTTGGAGACCCAGTGTGAGTGCTGTGTTGTGAGTGTGATAGTGTGTGTGTGTCTGTGTGTGTTTCCGAACCCCTGTGTACGCCTGTAAGAAAAATTCCATTGGTGTTTGTGTGTGTTTCTTGTGTATGCGTGTGTCAGGAAAACGTTTGTGAGTATGTTAGGGCAGTTCCAAGTGTTGATGGCTCTGCCGAGGCCCAGTGTGAGTGCTGTGTTGCGAGTGTGACAGTGTGTGTGTGTGTGTGTGTGTGTGTTTTCGGGTTACCATTGTGTATGCCTGTATGAAAAAGTCGATGGGTGTATTTGTGTGTTCTTGCGTATTGTGTTTCAGATCCACATTTGTGAGTGTGTGAGGGCAGTTCCAAGTGTTCATGAGTTTGCTGGATATCCAGTGTGAGTGTGTGTTGTGAGTGTGACAGTGTGTGTGCGTGTCTGTGTGTGTGTTTGCAGGAAACCAGTCTGTATGCCTATAAGAAAAATTCGATGGGTGTTTGTGTGTGTTTCTTCTGTATGTGTGTGTCGGGACCACATTTGTGAATATGTTAGGGCAGTTCCAAGTGTTGATGGCTCTGCTGGAGACCCAGTGAGAGTGCTGTGTTGTGAGTGTGACAGTGTGTGTGTGTCTGTGTGTGTGTGTTTGGGGGAACCCCACAGTGTATGCTTCTAAGAAAAAGTCGATGGGTGTTTGTGTGTGTTTCTTGTGTATGTGTGTGTCGGGACCACGTATGAGAGTATTTTGTGGCAGTTCCAAGCGCCAGAGTGAATGCTGTGTTGTGAGTGTGGCAGTGTGTGTTTCTGTGTGTGTTTGTGTTGGCGGGAAAACATTGTGTATGCCTGTAAGAATAAGTCGATGGATGTTTGTGTGAGTTTCATGTGTATGTGTGTGTCGCGACCACATTTGTCAATATTTTAAGGCAGTTCCAAGTGTTGATGGTTCTGCTGGATACCCATTGTGAGTGGTGTGTTGTAAGTGTGACTGTGTGTGTGTGTGTTCAAGGGAAACCGTTGTGTATGCCTGTAAGAAAAAGTCGATGGGTGTTTGTGTGCGTTTCTTGTGTATGTGTGTGTCGGGAAAACGTTTGGGAGTATGTTAGGGCAGTTCCAAGTGTTGATGGCTCTGCCGAGGACCAGTGTGAGTGCTGTGTTGCGAGTGTGACAGTGTGTGTGTGTGTGTGTGTGTGTTTTCGGGTAACCATTGTGTATGCCTGTATGAAAAAGTCGATGGGTGTATTTGTGTGTTCTTGCGTATTGTGTTTCAGATCCACATTTGTGAGTGTGTGAGGGCAGTTCCAAGTCTTCATGAGTTTGCAGGATATCCAGTGTGAGTGTGTGTTGTGAGTGTGACAGTGTGTGTGCGTGTCTGTGTGTGTGTTTGCAGGAAACCAGTCTGTATGCCTATAAGAAAAATTCGATGGGTGTTTGTGTGTGTTTTTTCTGTATGTGTGTGTCGGGACCACATTTGTGAATATGTTAGGGCAGTTCCAAGTGTTGATGGCTCTGCTGGAGACCCAGTGAGAGTGCTGTGTTGTGAGTGTGATAGTGTGTGTGTGTCTGTGTGTGTGTGTGTGTTTGGGGGAACCCCACAGTGTATGCTTCTAAGAAAAAGTCGATGGGTGTTTGTGTGTGTTTCTTGTGTATGTGTGTGTCGAGACCACGTATGTGAGTATGTTGTGGCAGTTCCAAGTGCCAGTGTGAATGCTGTGTTGTGAGTGTGGCAGTGTGTGTTTCTGTGTGTGTTTGTGTTGGCGGGAAAACATTGTGTATGCCTGTAAGAATAAGTCGATGGATGTTTGTGTGAGTTTCATGTGTATGTGTGTGTCGCGACCACATTTGTCAATATTTTAAGGCAGTTCCAAGTGTTGATGGTTCTGCTGGATACCCATTGTGAGTGCTGTGTTGTAAGTGTGACTGTGTGTGTGTGTGTTCACGGGAAACCGTTGTGTATGCCTGTAAGAAAAAGTCGATGGGTGTTTGTGTGTGATTCTTGTGTATGTGTGTGTCGGTGAAACGTTTGTGAGTATGTTAGGGCAGTTCCAAGTGTTGATGGCTCTGCCGAGGTCCAGTGTGCGTACTGTGCTGTTAGTGTGACAGTGTGTGTGTGTGTGTGTGTGTGTGTTTGGGGAAACCCCACTCTGTCTCCCTGTAACAAAATGTTGATGGGTGTTTGTGTGTGTTTCTTCTGTATGTGTGTGTCGGGACCACGTTTGTTTGTATGTTAGGGCAGATTCAAGTGCCAGTGTGAATGCTGTGTTGTGAGTGTGATAGTGTGTGTGTGTGTGTGTTTGCGGAAACCATTGTGCATGACTGTAAGTAAAAGTCAATGGGAGTTTGTGTGTGTTTCTTGTGTATGTGTGTGTCGGGACCACGTTTGTGAGTATGTTAGGGCAGTTCCAACTGTTGATGGCTATGCCGGGGACCCAGTGTGAGTGCTGTGTTGTGCGTGTGATAGTGTCTGTGTGTGTGTGTGTGTGTTTTGCTGGATACCATTGTGTATGTCTGTAAGAAAAAGTCGTAGGGTGTTTTTGTGTGTTTCTTCTGCATGTGTGTTTCGGGACCACGTTTGTGAATATGTTAAGGTAATTCCAAGTGTTCATGGCTCTGCTGGAGATCCAATGTGAGTGCTCTGTCGTGAGTGTGCCTTTGTGTGTGTGTGTGTGTGTGTGTGTGTTTGCAGGAAACCATTGTGTATGCCTGCAAGAAAAAGTCGATGGGTGTTTGTGTGTGTTATTTGTATATGTGTGTGTCAGGACCATGTTTGTGATTATGTTAAAGCAGTTCCAAGTGTTGACGGCTGTGTTGGAGACCCAGTGTGAGTGCTGTGTTGTGAGTGTGATAGTGTGTGTGTGTCTGTGTGTGTTTCCGAACCCCCTGTGTACGCCTGTAAGAAAAATTCCATGGGTGTTTGTGTGTGTTTCTTGTGTATGCGTGTGTCAGGAAAACGTTTGTGAGTATGTTAGGGCAGTTCCAAGTGTTGATGGCTCTGCCGAGGCCCAGTGTGAGTGCTGTGTTGCGAGTGTGACAGTGTGTGTGTGTGTGTGTGTGTGTGTTTTCGGGTTACCATTGTGTATGCCTGTATGAAAAAGTCGATGGGTGTATTTGTGTGTTCTTGCGTATTGTGTTTCAGATCCACATTTGTGAGTGTGTGAGGGCAGTTCCAAGTGTTCATGAGTTTGCTGGATATCCAGTGTGAGTGTGTGTTGTGAGTGTGACAGTGTGTGTGCGTGTCTGTGTGTGTGTTTGCAGGAAACCAGTCTGTATGCCTATAAGAAAAATTCGATGGGTGTTTGTGTGTGTTTCTTCTGTATGTGTGTGTCGGGACCACATTTGTGAATATGTTAGGGCAGTTCCAAGTGTTGATGGCTCTGCTGGAGACCCAGTGAGAGTGCTGTGTTGTGAGTGTGATAGTGTGTGTGTGTCTGTGTGTGTGTGTGTGTTTGGGGGAACCCCACAGTGTATGCTTCTAAGAAAAAGTCGATGGGTGTTTGTGTGTGTTTCTTGTGTATGTGTGTGTCGGGACCACGTATGAGAGTATTTTGTGGCAGTTCCAAGCGCCAGAGTGAATGCTGTGTTGTGAGTGTGGCAGTGTGTGTTTCTGTGTGTGTTTGTGTTGGCGGGAAAACATTGTGTATGCCTGTAAGAATAAGTCGAGGGATGTTTGTGTGAGTTTCATGTGTATGTGTGTGTCGCGACCACATTTGTCAATATTTTAAGGCAGTTCCAAGTGTTGATGGTTCTGCTGGATACCCATTGTGAGTGGTGTGTTGTAAGTGTGACTGTGTGTGTGTGTGTTCAAGGGAAACCGTTGTGTATGCCTGTAAGAAAAAGTCGATGGGTGTTTGTGTGCGTTTCTTGTGTATGTGTGTGTCGGGAAAACGTTTGGGAGTATGTTAGGGAAGTTCCAAGTGTTGATGGCTCTGCCGAGGACCAGTGTGAGTGCTGTGTTGCGAGTGTGACAGTGTGTGTGTGTGTGTGTGTGTGTTTTCGGGTAACCATTGTGTATGCCTGTATGAAAAAGTCGATGGGTGTATTTGTGTGTTCTTGCGTATTGTGTTTCAGATCCACATTTGTGAGTGTGTGAGGGCAGTTCCAAGTCTTCATGAGTTTGCAGGATATCCAGTGTGAGTGTGTGTTGTGAGTGTGACAGTGTGTGTGCGTGTCTGTGTGTGTGTTTGCAGGAAACCAGTCTGTATGCCTATAAGAAAAATTCGATGGGTGTTTGTGTGTGTTTTTTCTGTATGTGTGTGTCGGGACCACATTTGTGAATATGTTAGGGCAGTTCCAAGTGTTGATGGCTCTGCTGGAGACCCAGTGAGAGTGCTGTGTTGTGAGTGTGATAGTGTGTGTGTGTCTGTGTGTGTGTGTGTGTTTGGGGGAACCCCACAGTGTATGCTTCTAAGAAAAAGTCGATGGGTGTTTGTGTGTGTTTCTTGTGTATGTGTGTGTCGAGACCACGTATGTGAGTATGTTGTGGCAGTTCCAAGTGCCAGTGTGAATGCTGTGTTGTGAGTGTGGCAGTGTGTGTTTCTGTGTGTGTTTGTGTTGGCGGGAAAACATTGTGTATGCCTGTAAGAATAAGTCGATGGATGTTTGTGTGAGTTTCATGTGTATGTGTGTGTCGCGACCACATTTGTCAATATTTTAAGGCAGTTCCAAGTGTTGATGGTTCTGCTGGATACCCATTGTGAGTGCTGTGTTGTAAGTGTGACTGTGTGTGTGTGTGTTCACGGGAAACCGTTGTGTATGCCTGTAAGAAAAAGTCGATGGGTGTTTGTGTGTGATTCTTGTGTATGTGTGTGTCGGTGAAATGTTTGTGAGTATGTTAGGGCAGTTCCAAGTGTTGATGGCTCTGCCGAGGTCCAGTGTGCGTACTGTGCTGTTAGTGTGACAGTGTGTGTGTGTGTGTGTGTGTGTGTGTGTGTGTGTTTGGGGAATCCCCACTCTGTCTCCCTGTAACAAAATGTTGATGGGTGTTTGTGTGTGTTTCTTCTGTATGTGTGTGTCGGGACCACGTTTGTTTGTATGTTAGGGCAGATTCAAGTGCCAGTGTGAATGCTGTGTTGTGAGTGTGATAGTGTGTGTGTGTGTGTGTTTGCGGAAACCATTGTGCATGACTGTAAGTAAAAGTCAATGGGAGTTTGTGTGTGTTTCTTGTGTATGTGTGTGTCGGGACCACGTTTGTGAGTATGTTAGGGCAGTTCCAACTGTTGATGGCTATGCCGGGGACCCAGTGTGAGTGCTGTGTTGTGCGTGTGATAGTGTCTGTGTGTGTGTGTGTGTGTTTTGCTGGATACCATTGTGTATGTCTGTAAGAAAAAGTCGTAGGGTGTTTTTGTGTGTTTCTTCTGCATGTGTGTTTCGGGACCACGTTTGTGAATATGTTAAGGTAATTCCAAGTGTTCATGGCTCTGCTGGAGATCCAATGTGAGTGCTCTGTCGTGAGTGTGCCTTTTGTGTGTGTGTGTGTGTGTGTGTGTGTGTTTGCAGGAAACCATTGTGTATGCCTGCAAGAAAAAGTCGATGGGTGTTTGTGTGTGTTATTTGTATATGTGTGTGTCAGGACCATGTTTGTGATTATGTTAAAGCAGTTCCAAGTGTTGACGGCTGTGTTGGAGACCCAGTGTGAGTGCTGTGTTGTGAGTGTGATAGTGTGTGTGTGTCTGTGTGTGTTTCCGAACCCCCTGTGTACGCCTGTAAGAAAAATTCCATGGGTGTTTGTGTGTGTTTCTTGTGTATGCGTGTGTCAGGAAAACGTTTGTGAGTATGTTAGGGCAGTTCCAAGTGTTGATGGCTCTGCCGAGGCCCAGTGTGAGTGCTGTGTTGCGAGTGTGACAGTGTGTGTGTGTGTGTGTGTGTTTTCGGATTACCATTGTGTATGCCTGTATGAAAAAGTCGATGGGTGTATTTGTGTGTTCTTGCGTATTGTGTTTCAGATCCACATTTGTGAGTGTGTGAGGGCAGTTCCAAGTGTTCATGAGTTTGCTGGATATCCAGTGTGAGTGTGTGTTGTGAGTGTGACAGTGTGTGTGCGTGTCTGTGTGTGTGTTTGCAGGAAACCAGTCTGTATGCCTATAAGAAAAATTCGATGGGTGTTTGTGTGTGTTTCTTCTGTATGTGTGTGTCGGGACCACATTTGTGAATATGTTAGGGCAGTTCCAAGTGTTGATGGCTCTGCTGGAGACCCAGTGAGAGTGCTGTGTTGTGAGTGTGATAGTGTGTGTGTGTCTGTGTGTGTGTGTGTGTTTGGGGGAACCCCACAGTGTATGCTTCTAAGAAAAAGTCGATGGGTGTTTGTGTGTGTTTCTTGTGTATGTGTGTGTCGAGACCACGTATGTGAGTATGTTGTGGCAGTTCCAAGTGCCAGTGTGAATGCTGTGTTGTGAGTGTGGCAGTGTGTGTTTCTGTGTGTGTTTGTGTTGGCGGGAAAACATTGTGTATGCCTGTAAGAATAAGTCGATGGATGTTTGTGTGAGTTTCATGTGTATGTGTGTGTCGCGACCACATTTGTCAATATTTTAAGGCAGTTCCAAGTGTTGATGGTTCTGCTGGATACCCATTGTGAGTGCTGTGTTGTAAGTGTGACTGTGTGTGTGTGTGTTCACGGGAAACCGTTGTGTATGCCTGTAAGAAAAAGTCGATGGGTGTTTGTGTGTGATTCTTGTGTATGTGTGTGTCGGTGAAACGTTTGTGAGTATGTTAGGGCAGTTCCAAGTGTTGATGGCTCTGCCGAGGTCCAGTGTGCGTACTGTGCTGTTAGTGTGACAGTGTGTGTGTGTGTGTGTGTGTGTGTGTTTGGGGAAACCCCACTCTGTCTCCCTGTAACAAAATGTTGATGGGTGTTTGTGTGTGTTTCTTCTGTATGTGTGTGTCGGGACCACGTTTGTTTGTATGTTAGGGCAGATTCAAGTGCCAGTGTGAATGCTGTGTTGTGAGTGTGATAGTGTGTGTGTGTGTGTGTTTGCGGAAACCATTGTGCATGACTGTAAGTAAAAGTCAATGGGAGTTTGTGTGTGTTTCTTGTGTATGTGTGTGTCGGGACCACGTTTGTGAGTATGTTAGGGCAGTTCCAACTGTTGATGGCTATGCCGGGGACCCAGTGTGAGTGCTGTGTTGTGCGTGTGATAGTGTCTGTGTGTGTGTGTGTGTGTGTTTTGCTGGATACCATTGTGTATGTCTGTAAGAAAAAGTCGTAGGGTGTTTTTGTGTGTTTCTTCTGCATGTGTGTTTCGGGACCACGTTTGTGAATATGTTAAGGTAATTCCAAGTGTTCATGGCTCTGCTGGAGATCCAATGTGAGTGCTCTGTCGTGAGTGTGCCTTTTGTGTGTGTGTGTGTGTGTGTGTGTTTGCAGGAAACCATTGTGTATGCCTGCAAGAAAAAGTCGATGGGTGTTTGTGTGTGTTATTTGTATATGCGTGTGTCAGGACCATGTTTGTGATTATGTTAAAGCAGTTCCAAGTGTTGACGGCTGTGTTGGGGACCCAGTGTGAGTGCTGTGTTGTGAGTGTGATAGTGTGTGTGTGTCTGTGTGTGTTTCAGAACCCCCTGTGTACGCCTGTAAGAAAAATTCCATAGGTGTTTGTGTGTGTTTCTTGTGTATGCGTGTGTCAGGAAAACGTTTGTGAGTATGTTAGGGCAGTTCCAAGTGTTGATGGCTCTGCCGAGGCCCAGTGTGAGTGCTGTGTTGCGAGTGTGACAGTGTGTGTGCGTGTCTGTGTGTGTGTTTGCAGGAAACCAGTCTGTATGCCTATAAGAAAAATTCGATGGGTGTTTGTGTGTGTTTCTTCTGTATGTGTGTGTCGGGACCACATTTGTGAATATGTTAGGGCAGTTCCAAGTGTTGATGGCTCTGCTGGAGACCCAGTGAGAGTGCTGTGTTGTGAGTGTGACAGTGTGTGTGTGTCTGTGTGTGTGTGTGTGTTTGGGGGAACCCCACAGTGTATGCTTCTAAGAAAAAGTCGATGGGTGTTTGTGTGTGTTTCTTGTGTATGTGTGTGTCGGGACCACGTATGAGAGTATTTTGTGGCAGTTCCAAGCGCCAGAGTGAATGCTGTGTTGTGAGTGTGGCAGTGTGTGTTTCTGTGTGTGTTTGTGTTGGCGGGAAAACATTGTGTATGCCTGTAAGAATAAGTCGATGGATGTTTGTGTGAGTTTCATGTGTATGTGTGTGTCGCGACCACATTTGTCAATATTTTAAGGCAGTTCCAAGTGTTGATGGTTCTGCTGGATACCCATTGTGAGTGGTGTGTTGTAAGTGTGACTGTGTGTGTGTGTTCAAGGGAAACCGTTGTGTATGCCTGTAAGAAAAACTCGATGGGTGTTTGTGTGCGTTTCTTGTGTATGTGTGTGTCGGGAAAACGTTTGGGAGTATGTTAGGGCAGTTCCAAGTGTTGATGGCTCTGCCGGGGACCAGTGTGAGTGCTGTGTTGCGAGTGTGACAGTGTGTGTGTGTGTGTGTGTTTTCGGGTAACCGTTGTGTATGCCTGTATGAAAAAGTCGATGGGTGTATTTGTGTGTTCTTGCGTATTGTGTTTCAGATCCACATTTGTGAGTGTGTGAGGGCAGTTCCAAGTCTTCATGAGTTTGCAGGATATCCAGTGTGAGTGTGTGTTGTGAGTGTGACAGTGTGTGTGCGTGTCTGTGTGTGTTTGTGCAGGAAACCAGTCTGTATGCCTATAAGAAAAATTCGATGGGTGTTTGTGTGTGTTTTTTCTGTATGTGTGTGTCGGGACCACATTTGTGAATATGTTAGGGCAGTTCCAAGTGTTGATGGCTCTGCTGGAGACCCAGTGAGAGTGCTGTGTTGTGAGTGTGATAGTGTGTGTGTGTCTGTGTGTGTGTGTGTGTGTTTGGGGGAACCCCACAGTGTATGTTCTAAGAAAAAGTCGATGGGTGTTTGTGTGTGTTTCTTGTGTATGTGTGTGTCGAGACCACGTATGTGAGTATGTTGTGGCAGTTCCAAGCGCCAGTGTGAATGCTGTGTTGTGAGTGTGGCAGTGTGTGTTTCTGTGTGTGTTTGTGTTGGCGGGAAAACATTGTGTATGCCTGTAAGAATAAGTCGATGGATGTTTGTGTGTTTCATGTGTATGTGTGTGTCGCGACCACATTTGTCAATATTTTAAGGCAGTTCCAAGTGTTGATGGTTCTGCTGGATACCCATTGTGAGTGCTGTGTTGTAAGTGTGACTGTGTGTGTGTGTGTTCACGGGAAACCGTTGTGTATGCCTGTAAGAAAAAGTCGATGGGTGTTTGTGTGTGATTCTTGTGTATGTGTGTGTCGGTGAAACGTTTGTGAGTATGTTAGGGCAGTTCCAAGTGTTGATGGCTCTGCCGAGGTCCAGTGTGCGTACTGTGCTGTTAGTGTGACAGTGTGTGTGTGTGTGTGTGTGTGTGTGTGTTTGGGGAATCCCCACTCTGTCTCCCTGTAACAAAATGTTGATGGGTGTTTGTGTGTGTTTCTTCTGTATGTGTGTGTCGGGACCACGTTTGTTTGTATGTTAGGGCAGATTCAAGTGCCAGTGTGAATGCTGTGTTGTGAGTGTGATAGTGTGTGTGTGTGTGTGTTTGCGGAAACCATTGTGCATGACTGTAAGTAAAAGTCCATGGGAGTTTGTGTGTGTTTCTTGTGTATGTGTGTGTCGGGACCACGTTTGTGAGTATGTTAGGGCAGTTCCAACTGTTGATGGCTATGCCGGGGACCCAGTGTGAGTGCTGTGTTGTGCGTGTGATAGTGTCTGTGTGTGTGTGTGTGTGTTTTGCTGGATACCATTGTGTATGTCTGTAAGAAAAAGTCGTAGGGTGTTTTTGTGTGTTTCTTCTGCATGTGTGTTTCGGGACCACGTTTGTGAATATGTTAAGGTAATTCCAAGTGTTCATGGCTCTGCTGGAGATCCAATGTGAGTGCTCTGTCGTGAGTGTGCCTTTTGTGTGTGTGTGTGTGTGTGTGTTTGCAGGAAACCATTGTGTATGCCTGCAAGAAAAAGTCGATGGGTGTTTGTGTGTGTTATTTGTATATGTGTGTGTCAGGACCATGTTTGTGATTATGTTAAAGCAGTTCCAAGTGTTGACGGCTGTGTTGGAGACCCAGTGTGAGTGCTGTGTTGTGAGTGTGATAGTGTGTGTGTGTCTGTGTGTGTTTCCGAACCCCCTGTGTACGCCTGTAAGAAAAATTCCATGGGTGTTTGTGTGTGTTTCTTGTGTATGCGTGTGTCAGGAAAAAGTTTGTGAGTATGTTAGGGCAGTTCCAAGTGTTGATGGCTCTGCCGAGGCCCAGTGTGAGTGCTGTGTTGCGAGTGTGACAGTGTGTGTGTGTGTGTGTGTGTTTTCGGGTTACCATTGTGTATGCCTGTATGAAAAAGTCGATGGGTGTATTTGTGTGTTCTTGCGTATTGTGTTTCAGATCCACATTTGTGAGTGTGTGAGGGCAGTTCCAAGTGTTCATGAGTTTGCTGGATATCCAGTGTGAGTGTGTGTTGTGAGTGTGACAGTGTGTGCGTGTCTGTGTGTGTGTTTGCAGGAAACCAGTCTGTATGCCTATAAGAAAAATTCGATGGGTGTTTGTGTGTGTTTCTTCTGTATGTGTGTGTCGGGACCACATTTGTGAATATGTTAGGGCAGTTCCAAGTGTTGATGGCTCTGCTGGAGACCCAGTGAGAGTGCTGTGTTGTGAGTGTGACAGTGTGTGTGTGTCTGTGTGTGTGTGTGTGTTTGGGGGAACCCCACAGTGTATGCTTCTAAGAAAAAGTCGATGGGTGTTTGTGTGTGTTTCTTGTGTATGTGTGTGTCGGGACCACGTATGAGAGTATTTTGTGGCAGTTCCAAGCGCCAGAGTGAATGCTGTGTTGTGAGTGTGGCAGTGTGTGTTTCTGTGTGTGTTTGTGTTGGCGGGAAAACATTGTGTATGCCTGTAAGAATAAGTCGATGGATGTTTGTGTGAGTTTCATGTGTATGTGTGTGTCGCGACCACATTTGTCAATATTTTAAGGCAGTTGCAAGTGTTGATGGTTCTGCTGGATACCCATTGTGAGTGGTGTGTTGTAAGTGTGACTGTGTGTGTGTGTTCAAGGGAAACCGTTGTGTATGCCTGTAAGAAAAACTCGATGGGTGTTTGTGTGCGTTTCTTGTGTATGTGTGTGTCGGGAAAACGTTTGGGAGTATGTTAGGGCAGTTCCAAGTGTTGATGGCTCTGCCGGGGACCAGTGTGAGTGCTGTGTTGCGAGTGTGACAGTGTGTGTGTGTGTGTGTGTTTTCGGGTAACCGTTGTGTATGCCTGTATGAAAAAGTCGATGGGTGTATTTGTGTGTTCTTGCGTATTGTGTTTCAGATCCACATTTGTGAGTGTGTGAGGGCAGTTCCAAGTGTTCATGAGTTTGCTGGATATCCAGTGTGAGTGTGTGTTGTGAGTGTGACAGTGTGTGCGTGTCTGTGTGTGTGTTTGCAGGAAACCAGTCTGTATGCCTATAAGAAAAATTCGATGGGTGTTTGTGTGTGTTTCTTCTGTATGTGTGTGTCGGGACAACATTTGTGAATATGTTACGGCAGTTCCAAGTGTTGATGGCTCTGCTGGAGACCCAGTGAGAGTGCTGTGTTGTGAGTGTGACAGTGTGTGTGTGTCTGTGTGTGTGTGTGTGTTTGGGGGAACCCCACAGTGTATGCTTCTAAGAAAAAGTCGATGGGTGTTTGTGTGTGTTTCTTGTGTATGTGTGTGTCGGGACCACGTATGAGAGTATTTTGTGGCAGTTCCAAGCGCCAGAGTGAATGCTGTGTTGTGAGTGTGGCAGTGTGTGTTTCTGTGTGTGTTTGTGTTGGTGGGAAAACATTGTGTATGCCTGTAAGAATAAGTCGATGGATGTTTGTGTGAGTTTCATGTGTATGTGTGTGTCGCGACCACATTTGTCAATATTTTAAGGCAGTTCCAAGTGTTGATGGTTCTGCTGGATACCCATTGTGAGTGGTGTGTTGTAAGTGTGACTGTGTGTGTGTGTGTTCAAGGGAAACCGTTGTGTATGCCTGCAAGAAAAAGTCGATGGGTGTTTGTGTGTGTTATTTGTATATGTGTGTGTCAGGACCATGTTTGTGATTATGTTAAAGCAGTTCCAAGTGTTGACGGCTGTGTTGGAGACCCAGTGTGAGTGCTGTGTTGTGAGTGTGATAGTGTGTGTGTGTCTGTGTGTGTTTCCGAACCCCCTGTGTACGCCTGTAAGAAAAATTCCATGGGTGTTTGTGTGTGTTTCTTGTGTATGCGTGTGTCAGGAAAACGTTTGTGAGTATGTTAGGGCAGTTCCAAGTGTTGATGGCTCTGCCGAGGCCCAGTGTGAGTGCTGTGTTGCGAGTGTGACAGTGTGTGTGTGTGTGTGTGTGTGTGTGTGTTTTCGGGTTACCATTGTGTATGCCTGTATGAAAAAGTCGATGGGTGTATTTGTGTGTTCTTGCGTATTGTGTTTCAGATCCACATTTGTGAGTGTGTGAGGGCAGTTCCAAGTGTTCATGAGTTTGCTGGATATCCAGTGTGAGTGTGTGTTGTGAGTGTGACAGTGTGTGCGTGTCTGTGTGTGTGTTTGCAGGAAACCAGTCTGTATGCCTATAAGAAAAATTCGATGGGTGTTTGTGTGTGTTTTTTCTGTATGTGTGTGTCGGGACCACATTTGTGAATATGTTAGGGCAGTTCCAAGTGTTGATGGCTCTGCTGGAGACCCAGTGAGAGTGCTGTGTTGTGAGTGTGACAGTGTGTGTGTGTCTGTGTGTGTGTGTGTGTTTGGGGGAACCCCACAGTGTATGCTTCTAAGAAAAAGTCGATGGGTGTTTGTGTGTGTTTCTTGTGTATGTGTGTGTCGAGACCACGTATGTGAGTATGTTGTGGCAGTTCCAAGTGCCAGTGTGAATGCTGTGTTGTGAGTGTGGCAGTGTGTGTTTCTGTGTGTGTTTGTGTTGGCGGGAAAACATTGTGTATGCCTGTAAGAATAAGTCGATGGATGTTTGTGTGAGTTTCATGTGTATGTGTGTGTCGCGACCACATTTGTCAATATTTTAAGGCAGTTCCAAGTGTTGATGGTTCTGCTGGATACCCATTGTGAGTGCTGTGTTGTAAGTGTGACTGTGTGTGTGTGTGTTCACGGGAAACCGTTGTGTATGCCTGTAAGAAAAAGTCGATGGGTGTTTGTGTGTGATTCTTGTGTATGTGTGTGTCGGTGAAACGTTTGTGAGTATGTTAGGGCAGTTCCAAGTGTTGATGGCTCTGCCGAGGTCCAGTGTGCGTACTGTGCTGTTAGTGTGACAGTGTGTGTGTGTGTGTGTGTGTGTGTGTGTTTGGGGAAACCCCACTCTGTCTCCCTGTAACAAAATGTTGATGGGTGTTTGTGTGTGTTTCTTCTGTATGTGTGTGTCGGGACCACGTTTGTTTGTATGTTAGGGCAGATTCAAGTGCCAGTGTGAATGCTGTGTTGTGAGTGTGATTGTGTGTGTGTGTGTGTGTTTGCGGAAACCATTGTGCATGACTGTAAGTAAAAGTCAATGGGAGTTTGTGTGTGTTTCTTGTGTATGTGTGTGTCGGGACCACGTTTGTGAGTATGTTAGGGCAGTTCCAACTGTTGATGGCTATGCCGGGGACCCAGTGTGAGTGCTGTGTTGTGCGTGTGATAGTGTCTGTGTGTGTGTGTGTGTGTTTTGCTGGATACCATTGTGTATGTCTGTAAGAAAAAGTCGTAGGGTGTTTTTGTGTGTTTCTTCTGCATGTGTGTTTCGGGACCACGTTTGTGAATATGTTAAGGTAATTCCAAGTGTTCATGGCTCTGCTGGAGATCCAATGTGAGTGCTCTGTCGTGAGTGTGCCTTTTGTGTGTGTGTGTGTGTGTGTGTGTGTTTGCAGGAAACCATTGTGTATGCCTGCAAGAAAAAGTCGATGGGTGTTTGTGTGTGTTATTTGTATATGTGTGTGTCAGGACCATGTTTGTGATTATGTTAAAGCAGTTCCAAGTGTTGACGGCTGTGTTGGAGACCCAGTGTGAGTGCTGTGTTGTGAGTGTGATAGTGTGTGTGTGTCTGTGTGTGTTTCCGAACCCCCTGTGTACGCCTGTAAGAAAAATTCCATGGGTGTTTGTGTGTGTTTCTTGTGTATGCGTGTGTCAGGAAAACGTTTGTGAGTATGTTAGGGCAGTTCCAAGTGTTGATGGCTCTGCCGAGGCCCAGTGTGAGTGCTGTGTTGCGAGTGTGACAGTGTGTGTGTGTGTGTGTGTGTTTTCGGGTTACCATTGTGTATGCCTGTATGAAAAAGTCGATGGGTGTATTTGTGTGTTCTTGCGTATTGTGTTTCAGATCCACATTTGTGAGTGTGTGAGGGCAGTTCCAAGTGTTCATGAGTTTGCTGGATATCCAGTGTGAGTGTGTGTTGTGAGTGTGACAGTGTGTGTGCGTGTCTGTGTGTGTGTTTGCAGGAAACCAGTCTGTATGCCTATAAGAAAAATTCGATGGGTGTTTGTGTGTGTTTCTTCTGTATGTGTGTGTCGGGACCACATTTGTGAATATGTTAGGGCAGTTCCAAGTGTTGATGGCTCTGCTGGAGACCCAGTGAGAGTGCTGTGTTGTGAGTGTGACAGTGTGTGTGTGTCTGTGTGTGTGTGTGTGTTTGGGGGAACCCCACAGTGTATGCTTCTAAGAAAAAGTCGATGGGTGTTTGTGTGTGTTTCTTGTGTATGTGTGTGTCGGGACCACGTATGAGAGTATTTTGTGGCAGTTCCAAGCGCCAGAGTGAATGCTGTGTTGTGAGTGTGGCAGTGTGTGTTTCTGTGTGTGTTTGTGTTGGCGGGAAAACATTGTGTATGCCTGTAAGAATAAGTCGATGGATGTTTGTGTGAGTTTCATGTGTATGTGTGTGTCGCGACCACATTTGTCAATATTTTAAGGCAGTTCCAAGTGTTGATGGTTCTGCTGGATACCCATTGTGAGTGGTGTGTTGTAAGTGTGACTGTGTGTGTGTGTGTTCAAGGGAAACCGTTGTGTATGCCTGTAAGAAAAAGTCGATGGGTGTTTGTGTGCGTTTCTTGTGTATGTGTGTGTCGGGAAAACGTTTGGGAGTATGTTAGGGCAGTTCCAAGTGTTGATGGCTCTGCCGAGGACCAGTGTGAGTGCTGTGTTGCGAGTGTGACAGTGTGTGTGTGTGTGTGTGTGTTTTCGGGTAACCATTGTGTATGCCTGTATGAAAAAGTCGATGGGTGTATTTGTGTGTTCTTGCGTATTGTGTTTCAGATCCACATTTGTGAGTGTGTGAGGGCAGTTCCAAGTCTTCATGAGTTTGCAGGATATCCAGTGTGAGTGTGTGTTGTGAGTGTGACAGTGTGTGTGCGTGTCTGTGTGTGTGTTTGCAGGAAACCAGTCTGTATGCCTATAAGAAAAATTCGATGGGTGTTTGTGTGTGTTTTTTCTGTATGTGTGTGTCGGGACCACATTTGTGAATATGTTAGGGCAGTTCCAAGTGTTGATGGCTCTGCTGGAGACCCAGTGAGAGTGCTGTGTTGTGAGTGTGATAGTGTGTGTGTGTCTGTGTGTGTGTGTGTGTTTGGGGGAACCCCACAGTGTATGCTTCTAAGAAAAAGTCGATGGGTGTTTGTGTGTGTTTCTTGTGTATGTGTGTGTCGAGACCACGTATGTGAGTATGTTGTGGCAGTTCCAAGTGCCAGTGTGAATGCTGTGTTGTGAGTGTGGCAGTGTGTGTTTCTGTGTGTGTTTGTGTTGGCGGGAAAACATTGTGTATGCCTGTAAGAATAAGTCGATGGATGTTTGTGTGAGTTTCATGTGTATGTGTGTGTCGCGACCACATTTGTCAATATTTTAAGGCAGTTCCAAGTGTTGATGGTTCTGCTGGATACCCATTGTGAGTGCTGTGTTGTAAGTGTGACTGTGTGTGTGTGTGTTCACGGGAAACCGTTGTGTATGCCTGTAAGAAAAAGTCGATGGGTGTTTGTGTGTGATTCTTGTGTATGTGTGTGTCGGTGAAACGTTTGTGAGTATGTTAGGGCAGTTCCAAGTGTTGATGGCTCTGCCGAGGTCCAGTGTGCGTACTGTGCTGTTAGTGTGACAGTGTGTGTGTGTGTGTGTGTGTGTGTTTGGGGAAACCCCACTCTGTCTCCCTGTAACAAAATGTTGATGGGTGTTTGTGTGTGTTTCTTCTGTATGTGTGTGTCGGGACCACGTTTGTTTGTATGTTAGGGCAGATTCAAGTGCCAGTGTGAATGCTGTGTTGTGAGTGTGATAGTGTGTGTGTGTGTGTGTTTGCGGAAACCATTGTGCATGACTGTAAGTAAAAGTCAATGGGAGTTTGTGTGTGTTTCTTGTGTATGTGTGTGTCGGGACCACGTTTGTGAGTATGTTAGGGCAGTTCCAACTGTTGATGGCTATGCCGGGGACCCAGTGTGAGTGCTGTGTTGTGCGTGTGATAGTGTCTGTGTGTGTGTGTGTGTGTTTTGCTGGATACCATTGTGTATGTCTGTAAGAAAAAGTCGTAGGGTGTTTTTGTGTGTTTCTTCTGCATGTGTGTTTCGGGACCACGTTTGTGAATATGTTAAGGTAATTCCAAGTGTTCATGGCTCTGCTGGAGATCCAATGTGAGTGCTCTGTCGTGAGTGTGCCTTTGTGTGTGTGTGTGTGTGTGTGTGTGTTTGCAGGAAACCATTGTGTATGCCTGCAAGAAAAAGTCGATGGGTGTTTGTGTGTGTTATTTGTATATGTGTGTGTCAGGACCATGTTTGTGATTATGTTAAAGCAGTTCCAAGTGTTGACGGCTGTGTTGGAGACCCAGTGTGAGTGCTGTGTTGTGAGTGTGATAGTGTGTGTGTGTCTGTGTGTGTTTCCGAACCCCCTGTGTACGCCTGTAAGAAAAATTCCATGGGTGTTTGTGTGTGTTTCTTGTGTATGCGTGTGTCAGGAAAACGTTTGTGAGTATGTTAGGGCAGTTCCAAGTGTTGATGGCTCTGCCGAGGCCCAGTGTGAGTGCTGTGTTGCGAGTGTGACAGTGTGTGTGTGTGTGTGTGTGTGTGTTTTCGGGTTACCATTGTGTATGCCTGTATGAAAAAGTCGATGGGTGTATTTGTGTGTTCTTGCGTATTGTGTTTCAGATCCACATTTGTGAGTGTGTGAGGGCAGTTCCAAGTGTTCATGAGTTTGCTGGATATCCAGTGTGAGTGTGTGTTGTGAGTGTGACAGTGTGTGTGCGTGTCTGTGTGTGTGTTTGCAGGAAACCAGTCTGTATGCCTATAAGAAAAATTCGATGGGTGTTTGTGTGTGTTTCTTCTGTATGTGTGTGTCGGGACCACATTTGTGAATATGTTAGGGCAGTTCCAAGTGTTGATGGCTCTGCTGGAGACCCAGTGAGAGTGCTGTGTTGTGAGTGTGATAGTGTGTGTGTGTCTGTGTGTGTGTGTGTGTTTGGGGGAACCCCACAGTGTATGCTTCTAAGAAAAAGTCGATGGGTGTTTGTGTGTGTTTCTTGTGTATGTGTGTGTCGGGACCACGTATGAGAGTATTTTGTGGCAGTTCCAAGCGCCAGAGTGAATGCTGTGTTGTGAGTGTGGCAGTGTGTGTTTCTGTGTGTGTTTGTGTTGGCGGGAAAACATTGTGTATGCCTGTAAGAATAAGTCGAGGGATGTTTGTGTGAGTTTCATGTGTATGTGTGTGTCGCGACCACATTTGTCAATATTTTAAGGCAGTTCCAAGTGTTGATGGTTCTGCTGGATACCCATTGTGAGTGGTGTGTTGTAAGTGTGACTGTGTGTGTGTGTGTTCAAGGGAAACCGTTGTGTATGCCTGTAAGAAAAAGTCGATGGGTGTTTGTGTGCGTTTCTTGTGTATGTGTGTGTCGGGAAAACGTTTGGGAGTATGTTAGGGAAGTTCCAAGTGTTGATGGCTCTGCCGAGGACCAGTGTGAGTGCTGTGTTGCGAGTGTGACAGTGTGTGTGTGTGTGTGTGTGTGTTTTCGGGTAACCATTGTGTATGCCTGTATGAAAAAGTCGATGGGTGTATTTGTGTGTTCTTGCGTATTGTGTTTCAGATCCACATTTGTGAGTGTGTGAGGGCAGTTCCAAGTCTTCATGAGTTTGCAGGATATCCAGTGTGAGTGTGTGTTGTGAGTGTGACAGTGTGTGTGCGTGTCTGTGTGTGTGTTTGCAGGAAACCAGTCTGTATGCCTATAAGAAAAATTCGATGGGTGTTTGTGTGTGTTTTTTCTGTATGTGTGTGTCGGGACCACATTTGTGAATATGTTAGGGCAGTTCCAAGTGTTGATGGCTCTGCTGGAGACCCAGTGAGAGTGCTGTGTTGTGAGTGTGATAGTGTGTGTGTGTCTGTGTGTGTGTGTGTGTTTGGGGGAACCCCACAGTGTATGCTTCTAAGAAAAAGTCGATGGGTGTTTGTGTGTGTTTCTTGTGTATGTGTGTGTCGAGACCACGTATGTGAGTATGTTGTGGCAGTTCCAAGTGCCAGTGTGAATGCTGTGTTGTGAGTGTGGCAGTGTGTGTTTCTGTGTGTGTTTGTGTTGGCGGGAAAACATTGTGTATGCCTGTAAGAATAAGTCGATGGATGTTTGTGTGAGTTTCATGTGTATGTGTGTGTCGCGACCACATTTGTCAATATTTTAAGGCAGTTCCAAGTGTTGATGGTTCTGCTGGATACCCATTGTGAGTGCTGTGTTGTAAGTGTGACTGTGTGTGTGTGTGTTCACGGGAAACCGTTGTGTATGCCTGTAAGAAAAAGTCGATGGGTGTTTGTGTGTGATTCTTGTGTATGTGTGTGTCGGTGAAACGTTTGTGAGTATGTTAGGGCAGTTCCAAGTGTTGATGGCTCTGCCGAGGTCCAGTGTGCGTACTGTGCTGTTAGTGTGACAGTGTGTGTGTGTGTGTGTGTGTGTGTGTGTGTGTTTGGGGAATCCCCACTCTGTCTCCCTGTAACAAAATGTTGATGGGTGTTTGTGTGTGTTTCTTCTGTATGTGTGTGTCGGGACCACGTTTGTTTGTATGTTAGGGCAGATTCAAGTGCCAGTGTGAATGCTGTGTTGTGAGTGTGATAGTGTGTGTGTGTGTGTGTTTGCGGAAACCATTGTGCATGACTGTAAGTAAAAGTCAATGGGAGTTTGTGTGTGTTTCTTGTGTATGTGTGTGTCGGGACCACGTTTGTGAGTATGTTAGGGCAGTTCCAACTGTTGATGGCTATGCCGGGGACCCAGTGTGAGTGCTGTGTTGTGCGTGTGATAGTGTCTGTGTGTGTGTGTGTGTGTTTTGCTGGATACCATTGTGTATGTCTGTAAGAAAAAGTCGTAGGGTGTTTTTGTGTGTTTCTTCTGCATGTGTGTTTCGGGACCACGTTTGTGAATATGTTAAGGTAATTCCAAGTGTTCATGGCTCTGCTGGAGATCCAATGTGAGTGCTCTGTCGTGAGTGTGCCTTTTGTGTGTGTGTGTGTGTGTGTGTGTGTGTTTGCAGGAAACCATTGTGTATGCCTGCAAGAAAAAGTCGATGGGTGTTTGTGTGTGTTATTTGTATATGTGTGTGTCAGGACCATGTTTGTGATTATGTTAAAGCAGTTCCAAGTGTTGACGGCTGTGTTGGAGACCCAGTGTGAGTGCTGTGTTGTGAGTGTGATAGTGTGTGTGTGTCTGTGTGTGTTTCCGAACCCCCTGTGTACGCCTGTAAGAAAAATTCCATGGGTGTTTGTGTGTGTTTCTTGTGTATGCGTGTGTCAGGAAAACGTTTGTGAGTATGTTAGGGCAGTTCCAAGTGTTGATGGCTCTGCCGAGGCCCAGTGTGAGTGCTGTGTTGCGAGTGTGACAGTGTGTGTGTGTGTGTGTGTGTTTTCGGATTACCATTGTGTATGCCTGTATGAAAAAGTCGATGGGTGTATTTGTGTGTTCTTGCGTATTGTGTTTCAGATCCACATTTGTGAGTGTGTGAGGGCAGTTCCAAGTGTTCATGAGTTTGCTGGATATCCAGTGTGAGTGTGTGTTGTGAGTGTGACAGTGTGTGTGCGTGTCTGTGTGTGTGTTTGCAGGAAACCAGTCTGTATGCCTATAAGAAAAATTCGATGGGTGTTTGTGTGTGTTTCTTCTGTATGTGTGTGTCGGGACCACATTTGTGAATATGTTAGGGCAGTTCCAAGTGTTGATGGCTCTGCTGGAGACCCAGTGAGAGTGCTGTGTTGTGAGTGTGATAGTGTGTGTGTGTCTGTGTGTGTGTGTGTGTTTGGGGGAACCCCACAGTGTATGCTTCTAAGAAAAAGTCGATGGGTGTTTGTGTGTGTTTCTTGTGTATGTGTGTGTCGAGACCACGTATGTGAGTATGTTGTGGCAGTTCCAAGTGCCAGTGTGAATGCTGTGTTGTGAGTGTGGCAGTGTGTGTTTCTGTGTGTGTTTGTGTTGGCGGGAAAACATTGTGTATGCCTGTAAGAATAAGTCGATGGATGTTTGTGTGAGTTTCATGTGTATGTGTGTGTCGCGACCACATTTGTCAATATTTTAAGGCAGTTCCAAGTGTTGATGGTTCTGCTGGATACCCATTGTGAGTGCTGTGTTGTAAGTGTGACTGTGTGTGTGTGTGTTCACGGGAAACCGTTGTGTATGCCTGTAAGAAAAAGTCGATGGGTGTTTGTGTGTGATTCTTGTGTATGTGTGTGTCGGTGAAACGTTTGTGAGTATGTTAGGGCAGTTCCAAGTGTTGATGGCTCTGCCGAGGTCCAGTGTGCGTACTGTGCTGTTAGTGTGACAGTGTGTGTGTGTGTGTGTGTGTGTGTGTTTGGGGAAACCCCACTCTGTCTCCCTGTAACAAAATGTTGATGGGTGTTTGTGTGTGTTTCTTCTGTATGTGTGTGTCGGGACCACGTTTGTTTGTATGTTAGGGCAGATTCAAGTGCCAGTGTGAATGCTGTGTTGTGAGTGTGATAGTGTGTGTGTGTGTGTGTTTGCGGAAACCATTGTGCATGACTGTAAGTAAAAGTCAATGGGAGTTTGTGTGTGTTTCTTGTGTATGTGTGTGTCGGGACCACGTTTGTGAGTATGTTAGGGCAGTTCCAACTGTTGATGGCTATGCCGGGGACCCAGTGTGAGTGCTGTGTTGTGCGTGTGATAGTGTCTGTGTGTGTGTGTGTGTGTGTTTTGCTGGATACCATTGTGTATGTCTGTAAGAAAAAGTCGTAGGGTGTTTTTGTGTGTTTCTTCTGCATGTGTGTTTCGGGACCACGTTTGTGAATATGTTAAGGTAATTCCAAGTGTTCATGGCTCTGCTGGAGATCCAATGTGAGTGCTCTGTCGTGAGTGTGCCTTTTGTGTGTGTGTGTGTGTGTGTGTGTTTGCAGGAAACCATTGTGTATGCCTGCAAGAAAAAGTCGATGGGTGTTTGTGTGTGTTATTTGTATATGCGTGTGTCAGGACCATGTTTGTGATTATGTTAAAGCAGTTCCAAGTGTTGACGGCTGTGTTGGGGACCCAGTGTGAGTGCTGTGTTGCGAGTGTGACAGTGTGTGTGTGTCTGTGTGTGTTTCAGAACCCCCTGTGTACGCCTGTAAGAAAAATTCCATAGGTGTTTGTGTGTGTTTCTTGTGTATGCGTGTGTCAGGAAAACGTTTGTGAGTATGTTAGGGCAGTTCCAAGTGTTGATGGCTCTGCCGAGGCCCAGTGTGAGTGCTGTGTTGCGAGTGTGACAGTGTGTGTGCGTGTCTGTGTGTGTGTTTGCAGGAAACCAGTCTGTATGCCTATAAGAAAAATTCGATGGGTGTTTGTGTGTGTTTCTTCTGTATGTGTGTGTCGGGACCACATTTGTGAATATGTTAGGGCAGTTCCAAGTGTTGATGGCTCTGCTGGAGACCCAGTGAGAGTGCTGTGTTGTGAGTGTGACAGTGTGTGTGTGTCTGTGTGTGTGTGTGTGTTTGGGGGAACCCCACAGTGTATGCTTCTAAGAAAAAGTCGATGGGTGTTTGTGTGTGTTTCTTGTGTATGTGTGTGTCGGGACCACGTATGAGAGTATTTTGTGGCAGTTCCAAGCGCCAGAGTGAATGCTGTGTTGTGAGTGTGGCAGTGTGTGTTTCTGTGTGTGTTTGTGTTGGCGGGAAAACATTGTGTATGCCTGTAAGAATAAGTCGATGGATGTTTGTGTGAGTTTCATGTGTATGTGTGTGTCGCGACCACATTTGTCAATATTTTAAGGCAGTTCCAAGTGTTGATGGTTCTGCTGGATACCCATTGTGAGTGGTGTGTTGTAAGTGTGACTGTGTGTGTGTGTTCAAGGGAAACCGTTGTGTATGCCTGTAAGAAAAACTCGATGGGTGTTTGTGTGCGTTTCTTGTGTATGTGTGTGTCGGGAAAACGTTTGGGAGTATGTTAGGGCAGTTCCAAGTGTTGATGGCTCTGCCGGGGACCAGTGTGAGTGCTGTGTTGCGAGTGTGACAGTGTGTGTGTGTGTGTGTGTTTTCGGGTAACCGTTGTGTATGCCTGTATGAAAAAGTCGATGGGTGTATTTGTGTGTTCTTGCGTATTGTGTTTCAGATCCACATTTGTGAGTGTGTGAGGGCAGTTCCAAGTCTTCATGAGTTTGCAGGATATCCAGTGTGAGTGTGTGTTGTGAGTGTGACAGTGTGTGTGCGTGTCTGTGTGTGTTTGTGCAGGAAACCAGTCTGTATGCCTATAAGAAAAATTCGATGGGTGTTTGTGTGTGTTTTTTCTGTATGTGTGTGTCGGGACCACATTTGTGAATATGTTAGGGCAGTTCCAAGTGTTGATGGCTCTGCTGGAGACCCAGTGAGAGTGCTGTGTTGTGAGTGTGATAGTGTGTGTGTGTCTGTGTGTGTGTGTGTGTGTTTGGGGGAACCCCACAGTGTATGTTCTAAGAAAAAGTCGATGGGTGTTTGTGTGTGTTTCTTGTGTATGTGTGTGTCGAGACCACGTATGTGAGTATGTTGTGGCAGTTCCAAGCGCCAGTGTGAATGCTGTGTTGTGAGTGTGGCAGTGTGTGTTTCTGTGTGTGTTTGTGTTGGCGGGAAAACATTGTGTATGCCTGTAAGAATAAGTCGATGGATGTTTGTGTGTTTCATGTGTATGTGTGTGTCGCGACCACATTTGTCAATATTTTAAGGCAGTTCCAAGTGTTGATGGTTCTGCTGGATACCCATTGTGAGTGCTGTGTTGTAAGTGTGACTGTGTGTGTGTGTGTTCACGGGAAACCGTTGTGTATGCCTGTAAGAAAAAGTCGATGGGTGTTTGTGTGTGATTCTTGTGTATGTGTGTGTCGGTGAAACGTTTGTGAGTATGTTAGGGCAGTTCCAAGTGTTGATGGCTCTGCCGAGGTCCAGTGTGCGTACTGTGCTGTTAGTGTGACAGTGTGTGTGTGTGTGTGTGTGTGTGTGTGTTTGGGGAATCCCCACTCTGTCTCCCTGTAACAAAATGTTGATGGGTGTTTGTGTGTGTTTCTTCTGTATGTGTGTGTCGGGACCACGTTTGTTTGTATGTTAGGGCAGATTCAAGTGCCAGTGTGAATGCTGTGTTGTGAGTGTGATAGTGTGTGTGTGTGTGTGTTTGCGGAAACCATTGTGCATGACTGTAAGTAAAAGTCCATGGGAGTTTGTGTGTGTTTCTTGTGTATGTGTGTGTCGGGACCACGTTTGTGAGTATGTTAGGGCAGTTCCAACTGTTGATGGCTATGCCGGGGACCCAGTGTGAGTGCTGTGTTGTGCGTGTGATAGTGTCTGTGTGTGTGTGTGTGTGTTTTGCTGGATACCATTGTGTATGTCTGTAAGAAAAAGTCGTAGGGTGTTTTTGTGTGTTTCTTCTGCATGTGTGTTTCGGGACCACGTTTGTGAATATGTTAAGGTAATTCCAAGTGTTCATGGCTCTGCTGGAGATCCAATGTGAGTGCTCTGTCGTGAGTGTGCCTTTTGTGTGTGTGTGTGTGTGTGTGTTTGCAGGAAACCATTGTGTATGCCTGCAAGAAAAAGTCGATGGGTGTTTGTGTGTGTTATTTGTATATGTGTGTGTCAGGACCATGTTTGTGATTATGTTAAAGCAGTTCCAAGTGTTGACGGCTGTGTTGGAGACCCAGTGTGAGTGCTGTGTTGTGAGTGTGATAGTGTGTGTGTGTCTGTGTGTGTTTCCGAACCCCCTGTGTACGCCTGTAAGAAAAATTCCATGGGTGTTTGTGTGTGTTTCTTGTGTATGCGTGTGTCAGGAAAAAGTTTGTGAGTATGTTAGGGCAGTTCCAAGTGTTGATGGCTCTGCCGAGGCCCAGTGTGAGTGCTGTGTTGCGAGTGTGACAGTGTGTGTGTGTGTGTGTGTGTTTTCGGGTTACCATTGTGTATGCCTGTATGAAAAAGTCGATGGGTGTATTTGTGTGTTCTTGCGTATTGTGTTTCAGATCCACATTTGTGAGTGTGTGAGGGCAGTTCCAAGTGTTCATGAGTTTGCTGGATATCCAGTGTGAGTGTGTGTTGTGAGTGTGACAGTGTGTGCGTGTCTGTGTGTGTGTTTGCAGGAAACCAGTCTGTATGCCTATAAGAAAAATTCGATGGGTGTTTGTGTGTGTTTCTTCTGTATGTGTGTGTCGGGACCACATTTGTGAATATGTTAGGGCAGTTCCAAGTGTTGATGGCTCTGCTGGAGACCCAGTGAGAGTGCTGTGTTGTGAGTGTGACAGTGTGTGTGTGTCTGTGTGTGTGTGTGTGTTTGGGGGAACCCCACAGTGTATGCTTCTAAGAAAAAGTCGATGGGTGTTTGTGTGTGTTTCTTGTGTATGTGTGTGTCGGGACCACGTATGAGAGTATTTTGTGGCAGTTCCAAGCGCCAGAGTGAATGCTGTGTTGTGAGTGTGGCAGTGTGTGTTTCTGTGTGTGTTTGTGTTGGCGGGAAAACATTGTGTATGCCTGTAAGAATAAGTCGATGGATGTTTGTGTGAGTTTCATGTGTATGTGTGTGTCGCGACCACATTTGTCAATATTTTAAGGCAGTTCCAAGTGTTGATGGTTCTGCTGGATACCCATTGTGAGTGGTGTGTTGTAAGTGTGACTGTGTGTGTGTGTTCAAGGGAAACCGTTGTGTATGCCTGTAAGAAAAACTCGATGGGTGTTTGTGTGCGTTTCTTGTGTATGTGTGTGTCGGGAAAACGTTTGGGAGTATGTTAGGGCAGTTCCAAGTGTTGATGGCTCTGCCGGGGACCAGTGTGAGTGCTGTGTTGCGAGTGTGACAGTGTGTGTGTGTGTGTGTGTTTTCGGGTAACCGTTGTGTATGCCTGTATGAAAAAGTCGATGGGTGTATTTGTGTGTTCTTGCGTATTGTGTTTCAGATCCACATTTGTGAGTGTGTGAGGGCAGTTCCAAGTGTTCATGAGTTTGCTGGATATCCAGTGTGAGTGTGTGTTGTGAGTGTGACAGTGTGTGCGTGTCTGTGTGTGTGTTTGCAGGAAACCAGTCTGTATGCCTATAAGAAAAATTCGATGGGTGTTTGTGTGTGTTTCTTCTGTATGTGTGTGTCGGGACAACATTTGTGAATATGTTACGGCAGTTCCAAGTGTTGATGGCTCTGCTGGAGACCCAGTGAGAGTGCTGTGTTGTGAGTGTGACAGTGTGTGTGTGTCTGTGTGTGTGTGTGTGTTTGGGGGAACCCCACAGTGTATGCTTCTAAGAAAAAGTCGATGGGTGTTTGTGTGTGTTTCTTGTGTATGTGTGTGTCGGGACCACGTATGAGAGTATTTTGTGGCAGTTCCAAGCGCCAGAGTGAATGCTGTGTTGTGAGTGTGGCAGTGTGTGTTTCTGTGTGTGTTTGTGTTGGTGGGAAAACATTGTGTATGCCTGTAAGAATAAGTCGATGGATGTTTGTGTGAGTTTCATGTGTATGTGTGTGTCGCGACCACATTTGTCAATATTTTAAGGCAGTTCCAAGTGTTGATGGTTCTGCTGGATACCCATTGTGAGTGGTGTGTTGTAAGTGTGACTGTGTGTGTGTGTGTTCAAGGGAAACCGTTGTGTATGCCTGCAAGAAAAAGTCGATGGGTGTTTGTGTGTGTTATTTGTATATGTGTGTGTCAGGACCATGTTTGTGATTATGTTAAAGCAGTTCCAAGTGTTGACGGCTGTGTTGGAGACCCAGTGTGAGTGCTGTGTTGTGAGTGTGATAGTGTGTGTGTGTCTGTGTGTGTTTCCGAACCCCCTCTGTACGCCTGTAAGAAAAATTCCATGGGTGTTTGTGTGTGTTTCTTGTGTATGCGTGTGTCAGGAAAACGTTTGTGAGTATGTTAGGGCAGTTCCAAGTGTTGATGGCTCTGCCGAGGCCCAGTGTGAGTGCTGTGTTGCGAGTGTGACAGTGTGTGTGTGTGTGTGTGTGTGTTTTCGGGTTACCATTGTGTATGCCTGTATGAAAAAGTCGATGGGTGTATTTGTGTGTTCTTGCGTATTGTGTTTCAGATCCACATTTGTGAGTGTGTGAGGGCAGTTCCAAGTGTTCATGAGTTTGCTGGATATCCAGTGTGAGTGTGTGTTGTGAGTGTGACAGTGTGTGCGTGTCTGTGTGTGTGTTTGCAGGAAACCAGTCTGTATGCCTATAAGAAAAATTCGATGGGTGTTTGTGTGTGTTTCTTCTGTATGTGTGTGTCGGGACCACATTTGTGAATATGTTAGGGCAGTTCCAAGTGTTGATGGCTCTGCTGGAGACCCAGTGAGAGTGCTGTGTTGTGAGTGTGACAGTGTGTGTGTGTCTGTGTGTGTGTGTGTGTTTGGGGGAACCCCACAGTGTATGCTTCTAAGAAAAAGTCGATGGGTGTTTGTGTGTGTTTCTTGTGTATGTGTGTGTCGAGACCACGTATGTGAGTATGTTGTGGCAGTTCCAAGTGCCAGTGTGAATGCTGTGTTGTGAGTGTGGCAGTGTGTGTTTCTGTGTGTGTTTGTGTTGGCGGGAAAACATTGTGTATGCCTGTAAGAATAAGTCGATGGATGTTTGTGTGAGTTTCATGTGTATGTGTGTGTCGCGACCACATTTGTCAATATTTTAAGGCAGTTCCAAGTGTTGATGGTTCTGCTGGATACCCATTGTGAGTGCTGTGTTGTAAGTGTGACTGTGTGTGTGTGTGTTCACGGGAAACCGTTGTGTATGCCTGTAAGAAAAAGTCGATGGGTGTTTGTGTGTGATTCTTGTGTATGTGTGTGTCGGTGAAACGTTTGTGAGTATGTTAGGGCAGTTCCAAGTGTTGATGGCTCTGCCGAGGTCCAGTGTGCGTACTGTGCTGTTAGTGTGACAGTGTGTGTGTGTGTGTGTGTGTGTGTGTGTTTGGGGAAACCCCACTCTGTCTCCCTGTAACAAAATGTTGATGGGTGTTTGTGTGTGTTTCTTCTGTATGTGTGTGTCGGGACCACGTTTGTTTGTATGTTAGGGCAGATTCAAGTGCCAGTGTGAATGCTGTGTTGTGAGTGTGATTGTGTGTGTGTGTGTGTGTTTGCGGAAACCATTGTGCATGACTGTAAGTAAAAGTCAATGGGAGTTTGTGTGTGTTTCTTGTGTATGTGTGTGTCGGGACCACGTTTGTGAGTATGTTAGGGCAGTTCCAACTGTTGATGGCTATGCCGGGGACCCAGTGTGAGTGCTGTGTTGTGCGTGTGATAGTGTCTGTGTGTGTGTGTGTGTGTTTTGCTGGATACCATTGTGTATGTCTGTAAGAAAAAGTCGTAGGGTGTTTTTGTGTGTTTCTTCTGCATGTGTGTTTCGGGACCACGTTTGTGAATATGTTAAGGTAATTCCAAGTGTTCATGGCTCTGCTGGAGATCCAATGTGAGTGCTCTGTCGTGAGTGTGCCTTTTGTGTGTGTGTGTGTGTGTGTGTGTGTTTGCAGGAAACCATTGTGTATGCCTGCAAGAAAAAGTCGATGGGTGTTTGTGTGTGTTATTTGTATATGTGTGTGTCAGGACCATGTTTGTGATTATGTTAAAGCAGTTCCAAGTGTTGACGGCTGTGTTGGAGACCCAGTGTGAGTGCTGTGTTGTGAGTGTGATAGTGTGTGTGTGTCTGTGTGTGTTTCCGAACCCCCTGTGTACGCCTGTAAGAAAAATTCCATGGGTGTTTGTGTGTGTTTCTTGTGTATGCGTGTGTCAGGAAAACGTTTGTGAGTATGTTAGGGCAGTTCCAAGTGTTGATGGCTCTGCCGAGGCCCAGTGTGAGTGCTGTGTTGCGAGTGTGACAGTGTGTGTGTGTGTGTGTGTGTTTTCGGGTTACCATTGTGTATGCCTGTATGAAAAAGTCGATGGGTGTATTTGTGTGTTCTTGCGTATTGTGTTTCAGATCCACATTTGTGAGTGTGTGAGGGCAGTTCCAAGTGTTCATGAGTTTGCTGGATATCCAGTGTGAGTGTGTGTTGTGAGTGTGACAGTGTGTGTGCGTGTCTGTGTGTGTGTTTGCAGGAAACCAGTCTGTATGCCTATAAGAAAAATTCGATGGGTGTTTGTGTGTGTTTCTTCTGTATGTGTGTGTCGGGACCACATTTGTGAATATGTTAGGGCAGTTCCAAGTGTTGATGGCTCTGCTGGAGACCCAGTGAGAGTGCTGTGTTGTGAGTGTGACAGTGTGTGTGTGTCTGTGTGTGTGTGTGTGTTTGGGGGAACCCCACAGTGTATGCTTCTAAGAAAAAGTCGATGGGTGTTTGTGTGTGTTTCTTGTGTATGTGTGTGTCGGGACCACGTATGAGAGTATTTTGTGGCAGTTCCAAGCGCCAGAGTGAATGCTGTGTTGTGAGTGTGGCAGTGTGTGTTTCTGTGTGTGTTTGTGTTGGCGGGAAAACATTGTGTATGCCTGTAAGAATAAGTCGATGGATGTTTGTGTGAGTTTCATGTGTATGTGTGTGTCGCGACCACATTTGTCAATATTTTAAGGTAGTTCCGAGTGTTGATGGTTCTGCTGGATACCCATTGTGAGTGGTGTGTTGTAAGTGTGACTGTGTGTGTGTGTGTTCAAGGGAAACCGTTGTGTATGCCTGTAAGAAAAAGTCGATGGGTGTTTGTGTGTGATTCTTGTGTATGTGTGTGTCGGGAAAACGTTTGGGAGTATGTTAGGGCAGTTCCAAGTGTTGATGGCTCTGCCGAGGACCAGTGTGAGTGCTGTGTTGCGAGTGTGACAGTGTGTGTGTGTGTGTGTGTTTTCGGGTAACCATTGTGTATGCCTGTATGAAAAAGTCGATGGGTGTATTTGTGTGTTCTTGCGTATTGTGTTTCAGATCCACATTTGTGAGTGTGTGAGGGCAGTTCCAAGTGTTCATGAGTTTGCAGGATATCCAGTGTGAGTGTGTGTTGTGAGTGTGACAGTGTGTGTGCGTGTCTGTGTGTGTGTTTGCAGGAAACCAGTCTGTATGCCTATAAGAAAAATTCGATGGGTGTTTGTGTGTGTTTTTTCTGTATGTGTGTGTCGGGACCACATTTGTGAATATGTTAGGGCAGTTCCAAGTGTTGATGGCTCTGCTGGAGACCCAGTGAGAGTGCTGTGTTGTGAGTGTGATAGTGTGTGTGTGTCTGTGTGTGTGTGTGTGTTTGGGGGAACCCCACAGTGTATGCTTCTAAGAAAAAGTCGATGGGTGTTTGTGTGTGTTTCTTGTGTATGTGTGTGTCGAGACCACGTATGTGAGTATGTTGTGGCAGTTCCAAGCGCCAGTGTGAATGCTGTGTTGTGAGTTTGGCAGTGTGTGTTTCTGTGTGTGTTTGTGTTGGCGGGAAAACATTGTGTATGCCTGTAAGAATAAGTCGATGGATGTTTGTGTGAGTTTCATGTGTATGTGTATGTCGCGACCACATTTGTCAATATTTTAAGGCAGTTCCAAGTGTTGATGGTTCTGCTGGATACCCATTGTGAGTGCTGTGTTGTAAGTGTGACTGTGTGTGTGTGTGTTCACGGGAAACCGTTGTGTATGCCTGTAAGAAAAAGTCGATGGGTGTTTGTGTGTGATTCTTGTGTATGTGTGTGTCGGTGAAACGTTTGTGAGTATGTGAGGGCAGTTCCAAGTGTTGATGGCTCTGCCGAGGTCCAGTGTGCGTACTGTGCTGTTAGTGTGACAGTGTGTGTGTGTGTGTGTGTGTGTGTGTGTTTGGGGAAACCCCACTCTGTCTCCCTGTAACAAAATGTTGATGGGTGTTTGTGTGTGTTTCTTCTGTATGTGTGTGTCGGGACCACGTTTGTTTGTATGTTAGGGCAGATTCAAGTGCCAGTGTGAATGCTGTGTTGTGAGTGTGATAGTGTGTGTGTGTGTGTGTTTGCGGAAACCATTGTGCATGACTGTAAGTAAAAGTCCATGGGAGTTTGTGTGTGTTTCTTGTGTATGTGTGTGTCGGGACCACGTTTGTGAGTATGTTAGGGCAGTTCCAACTGTTGATGGCTATGCCGGGGACCCAGTGTGAGTGCTGTGTTGTGCGTGTGATAGTGTCTGTGTGTGTGTGTGTGTGTTTTGCTGGATACCATTGTGTATGTCTGTAAGAAAAAGTCGTAGGGTGTTTTTGTGTGTTTCTTCTGCATGTGTGTTTCGGGACCACGTTTGTGAATATGTTAAGGTAATTCCAAGTGTTCATGGCTCTGCTGGAGATCCAATGTGAGTGCTCTGTCGTGAGTGTGCCTTTGTGTGTGTGTGTGTGTGTGTGTGTGTTTGCAGGAAACCATTGTGTATGCCTGCAAGAAAAAGTCGATGGGTGTTTGTGTGTGTTATTTGTATATGTGTGTGTCAGGACCATGTTTGTGATTATGTTAAAGCAGTTCCAAGTGTTGACGGCTGTGTTGGAGACCCAGTGTGAGTGCTGTGTTGTGAGTGTGATAGTGTGTGTGTGTCTGTGTGTGTTTCCGAACCCCCTGTGTACGCCTGTAAGAAAAATTCCATGGGTGTTTGTGTGTGTTTCTTGTGTATGCGTGTGTCAGGAAAACGTTTGTGAGTATGTTAGGGCAGTTCCAAGTGTTGATGGCTCTGCCGAGGCCCAGTGTGAGTGCTGTGTTGCGAGTGTGACAGTGTGTGTGTGTGTGTGTGTGTGTGTGTTTTCGGGTTACCATTGTGTATGTCTGTATGAAAAAGTCGATGGGTGTATTTGTGTGTTCTTGCGTATTGTGTTTCAGATCCACATTTGTGAGTGTGTGAGGGCAGTTCCAAGTGTTCATGAGTTTGCTGGATATCCAGTGTGAGTGTGTGTTGTGAGTGTGACAGTGTGTGCGTGTCTGTGTGTGTGTTTGCAGGAAACCAGTCTGTATGCCTATAAGAAAAATTCGATGGGTGTTTGTGTGTGTTTCTTCTGTATGTGTGTGTCGGGACCACATTTGTGAATATGTTAGGGCAGTTCCAAGTGTTGATGGCTCTGCTGGAGACCCAGTGAGAGTGCTGTGTTGTGAGTGTGACAGTGTGTGTGTGTCTGTGTGTGTGTGTGTGTTTGGGGGAACCCCACAGTGTATGCTTCTAAGAAAAAGTCGATGGGTGTTTGTGTGTGTTTCTTGTGTATGTGTGTGTCGAGACCACGTATGTGAGTATGTTGTGGCAGTTCCAAGTGCCAGTGTGAATGCTGTGTTGTGAGTGTGGCAGTGTGTGTTTCTGTGTGTGTTTGTGTTGGCGGGAAAACATTGTGTATGCCTGTAAGAATAAGTCGATGGATGTTTGTGTGAGTTTCATGTGTATGTGTGTGTCGCGACCACATTTGTCAATATTTTAAGGCAGTTCCAAGTGTTGATGGTTCTGCTGGATACCCATTGTGAGTGCTGTGTTGTAAGTGTGACTGTGTGTGTGTGTGTTCACGGGAAACCGTTGTGTATGCCTGTAAGAAAAAGTCGATGGGTGTTTGTGTGTGATTCTTGTGTATGTGTGTGTCGGTGAAACGTTTGTGAGTATGTTAGGGCAGTTCCAAGTGTTGATGGCTCTGCCGAGGTCCAGTGTGCGTACTGTGCTGTTAGTGTGACAGTGTGTGTGTGTGTGTGTGTGTGTGTGTGTTTGGGGAAACCCCACTCTGTCTCCCTGTAACAAAATGTTGATGGGTGTTTGTGTGTGTTTCTTCTGTATGTGTGTGTCGGGACCACGTTTGTTTGTATGTTAGGGCAGATTCAAGTGCCAGTGTGAATGCTGTGTTGTGAGTGTGATAGTGTGTGTGTGTGTGTGTTTGCGGAAACCATTGTGCATGACTGTAAGTAAAAGTCAATGGGAGTTTGTGTGTGTTTCTTGTGTATGTGTGTGTCGGGACCACGTTTGTGAGTATGTTAGGGCAGTTCCAACTGTTGATGGCTATGCCGGGGACCCAGTGTGAGTGCTGTGTTGTGCGTGTGATAGTGTCTGTGTGTGTGTGTGTGTGTTTTGCTGGATACCATTGTGTATGTCTGTAAGAAAAAGTCGTAGGGTGTTTTTGTGTGTTTCTTCTGCATGTGTGTTTCGGGACCACGTTTGTGAATATGTTAAGGTAATTCCAAGTGTTCATGGCTCTGCTGGAGATCCAATGTGAGTGCTCTGTCGTGAGTGTGCCTTTTGTGTGTGTGTGTGTGTGTGTGTGTGTTTGCAGGAAACCATTGTGTATGCCTGCAAGAAAAAGTCGATGGGTGTTTGTGTGTGTTATTTGTATATGTGTGTGTCAGGACCATGTTTGTGATTATGTTAAAGCAGTTCCAAGTGTTGACGGCTGTGTTGGAGACCCAGTGTGAGTGCTGTGTTGTGAGTGTGATAGTGTGTGTGTGTCTGTGTGTGTTTCCGAACCCCCTGTGTACGGCTGTAAGAAAAATTCCATGGGTGTTTGTGTGTGTTTCTTGTGTATGCGTGTGTCAGGAAAACGTTTGTGAGTATGTTAGGGCAGTTCCAAGTGTTGATGGCTCTGCCGAGGCCCAGTGTGAGTGCTGTGTTGCGAGTGTGACAGTGTGTGTGTGTGTGTGTTTTCGGGTTACCATTGTGTATGCCTGTATGAAAAAGTCGATGGGTGTATTTGTGTGTTCTTGCGTATTGTGTTTCAGATCCACATTTGTGAGTGTGTGAGGGCAGTTCCAAGTGTTCATGAGTTTGCTGGATATCCAGTGTGAGTGTGTGTTGTGAGTGTGACAGTGTGTGTGCGTGTCTGTGTGTGTGTTTGCAGGAAACCAGTCTGTATGCCTATAAGAAAAATTCGATGGGTGTTTGTGTGTGTTTCTTCTGTATGTGTGTGTCGGGACCACATTTGTGAATATGTTAGGGCAGTTCCAAGTGTTGATGGCTCTGCTGGAGACCCAGTGAGAGTGCTGTGTTGTGAGTGTGACAGTGTGTGTGTGTCTGTGTGTGTGTGTGTGTTTGGGGGAACCCCACAGTGTATGCTTCTAAGAAAAAGTCGATGGGTGTTTGTGTGTGTTTCTTGTGTATGTGTGTGTCGGGACCACGTATGAGAGTATTTTGTGGCAGTTCCAAGCGCCAGAGTGAATGCTGTGTTGTGAGTGTGGCAGTGTGTGTTTCTGTGTGTGTTTGTGTTGGCGGGAAAACATTGTGTATGCCTGTAAGAATAAGTCGATGGATGTTTGTGTGAGTTTCATGTGTATGTGTGTGTCGCGACCACATTTGTCAATATTTTAAGGTAGTTCCAAGTGTTGATGGTTCTGCTGGATACCCATTGTGAGTGGTGTGTTGTAAGTGTGACTGTGTGTGTGTGTGTTCAAGGGAAACCGTTGTGTATGCCTGTAAGAAAAAGTCGATGGGTGTTTGTGTGCGTTTCTTGTGTATGTGTGTGTCGGGAAAACGTTTGGGAGTATGTTAGGGCAGTTCCAAGTGTTGATGGCTCTGCCGAGGACCAGTGTGAGTGCTGTGTTGCGAGTGTGACAGTGTGTGTGTGTGTGTGTGTTTTCGGGTAACCATTGTGTATGCCTGTATGAAAAAGTCGATGGGTGTATTTGTGTGTTCTTGCGTATTGTGTTTCAGATCCACATTTGTGAGTGTGTGAGGGCAGTTCCAAGTGTTCATGAGTTTGCAGGATATCCAGTGTGAGTGTGTGTTGTGAGTGTGACAGTGTGTGTGCGTGTCTGTGTGTGTGTTTGCAGGAAACCAGTCTGTATGCCTATAAGAAAAATTCGATGGGTGTTTGTGTGTGTTTTTTCTGTATGTGTGTGTCGGGACCACATTTGTGAATATGTTAGGGCAGTTCCAAGTGTTGATGGCTCTGCTGGAGACCCAGTGAGAGTGCTGTGTTGTGAGTGTGATAGTGTGTGTGTGTCTGTGTGTGTGTGTGTGTTTGGGGGAACCCCACAGTGTATGCTTCTAAGAAAAAGTCGATGGGTGTTTGTGTGTGTTTCTTGTGTATGTGTGTGTCGAGACCACGTATGTGAGTATGTTGTGGCAGTTCCAAGCGCCAGTGTGAATGCTGTGTTGTGAGTTTGGCAGTGTGTGTTTCTGTGTGTGTTTGTGTTGGCGGGAAAACATTGTGTATGCCTGTAAGAATAAGTCGATGGATGTTTGTGTGAGTTTCATGTGTATGTGTATGTCGCGACCACATTTGTCAATATTTTAAGGCAGTTCCAAGTGTTGATGGTTCTGCTGGATACCCATTGTGAGTGCTGTGTTGTAAGTGTGACTGTGTGTGTGTGTGTTCACGGGAAACCGTTGTGTATGCCTGTAAGAAAAAGTCGATGGGTGTTTGTGTGTGATTCTTGTGTATGTGTGTGTCGGTGAAACGTTTGTGAGTATGTGAGGGCAGTTCCAAGTGTTGATGGCTCTGCCGAGGTCCAGTGTGCGTACTGTGCTGTTAGTGTGACAGTGTGTGTGTGTGTGTGTGTGTGTGTGTGTGTTTGGGGAAACCCCACTCTGTCTCCCTGTAACAAAATGTTGATGGGTGTTTGTGTGTGTTTCTTCTGTATGTGTGTGTCGGGACCACGTTTGTTTGTATGTTAGGGCAGATTCAAGTGCCAGTGTGAATGCTGTGTTGTGAGTGTGATAGTGTGTGTGTGTGTGTGTTTGCGGAAACCATTGTGCATGACTGTAAGTAAAAGTCAATGGGAGTTTGTGTGTGTTTCTTGTGTATGTGTGTGTCGGGACCACGTTTGTGAGTATGTTAGGGCAGTTCCAACTGTTGATGGCTATGCCGGGGACCCAGTGTGAGTGCTGTGTTGTGCGTGTGATAGTGTCTGTGTGTGTGTGTGTGTGTTTTGCTGGATACCATTGTGTATGTCTGTAAGAAAAAGTCGTAGGGTGTTTTTGTGTGTTTCTTCTGCATGTGTGTTTCGGGACCACGTTTGTGAATATGTTAAGGTAATTCCAAGTGTTCATGGCTCTGCTGGAGATCCAATGTGAGTGCTCTGTCGTGAGTGTGCCTTTTGTGTGTGTGTGTGTGTGTGTGTTTGCAGGAAACCATTGTGTATGCCTGCAAGAAAAAGTCGATGGGTGTTTGTGTGTGTTATTTGTATATGTGTGTGTCAGGACCATGTTTGTGATTATGTTAAAGCAGTTCCAAGTGTTGACGGCTGTGTTGGAGACCCAGTGTGAGTGCTGTGTTGTGAGTGTGATAGTGTGTGTGTGTCTGTGTGTGTTTCCGAACCCCCTGTGTACGCCTGTAAGAAAAATTCCATGGGTGTTTGTGTGTGTTTCTTGTGTATGCGTGTGTCAGGAAAACGTTTGTGAGTATGTTAGGGCAGTTCCAAGTGTTGATGGCTCTGCCGAGGCCCAGTGTGAGTGCTGTGTTGCGAGTGTGACAGTGTGTGTGTGTGTGTGTGTGTGTTTTCGGGTTACCATTGTGTATGCCTGTATGAAAAAGTCGATGGGTGTATTTGTGTGTTCTTGCGTATTGTGTTTCAGATCCACATTTGTGAGTGTGTGAGGGCAGTTCCAAGTGTTCATGAGTTTGCTGGATATCCAGTGTGAGTGTGTGTTGTGAGTGTGACAGTGTGTGTGCGTGTCTGTGTGTGTGTTTGCAGGAAACCAGTCTGTATGCCTATAAGAAAAATTCGATGGGTGTTTGTGTGTGTTTCTTCTGTATGTGTGTGTCGGGACCACATTTGTGAATATGTTAGGGCAGTTCCAAGTGTTGATGGCTCTGCTGGAGACCCAGTGAGAGTGCTGTGTTGTGAGTGTGACAGTGTGTGTGTGTCTGTGTGTGTGTGTTTGGGGGAACCCCACAGTGTATGCTTCTAAGAAAAAGTCGATGGGTGTTTGTGTGTGTTTCTTGTGTATGTGTGTGTCGGGACCACGTATGAGAGTATTTTGTGGCAGTTCCAAGCGCCAGAGTGAATGCTGTGTTGTGAGTGTGGCAGTGTGTGTTTCTGTGTGTGTTTGTGTTGGCGGGAAAACATTGTGTATGCCTGTAAGAATAAGTCGATGGATGTTTGTGTGAGTTTCATGTGTATGTGTGTGTCGCGACCACATTTGTCAATATTTTAAGGCAGTTCCAAGTGTTGATGGTTCTGCTGGATACCCATTGTGAGTGGTGTGTTGTAAGAGTGACTGTGTGTGTGTGTGTTCAAGGGAAACCGTTGTGTATGCCTGTAAGAAAAAGTCGATGGGTGTTTGTGTGCGTTTCTTGTGTATGTGTGTGTCGGGAAAACGTTTGGGAGTATGTTAGGGCAGTTCCAAGTGTTGATGGCTCTGCCGAGGACCAGTGTGAGTGCTGTGTTGCGAGTGTGACAGTGTGTGTGTGTGTGTGTGTGTGTTTTCGGGTAACCATTGTGTATGCCTGTATGAAAAAGTCGATGGGTGTATTTGTGTGTTCTTGCGTATTGTGTTTCAGATCCACATTTCTGAGTGTGTGAGGGCAGTTCCAAGTGTTCATGAGTTTGCAGGATATCCAGTGTGAGTGTGTGTTGTGAGTGTGACAGTGTGTGTGCGTGTCTGTGTGTGTGTTTGCAGGAAACCAGTCTGTATGCCTATAAGAAAAATTCGATGGGTGTTTGTGTGTGTTTTTTCTGTATGTGTGTGTCGGGACCACATTTGTGAATATGTTAGGGCAGTTCCAAGTGTTGATGGCTCTGCTGGAGACCCAGTGAGAGTGCTGTGTTGTGAGTGTGATAGTGTGTGTGTGTCTGTGTGTGTGTGTGTGTTTGGGGGAACCCCACAGTGTATGCTTCTAAGAAAAAGTCGATGGGTGTTTGTGTGTGTTTCTTGTGTATGTGTGTGTCGAGACCACGTATGTGAGTATGTTGTGGCAGTTCCAAGTGCCAGTGTGAATGCTGTGTTGTGAGTGTGGCAGTGTGTGTTTCTGTGTGTGTTTGTGTTGGCGGGAAAACATTGTGTATGCCTGTAAGAATAAGTCGATGGATGTTTGTGTGAGTTTCATGTGTATGTGTGTGTCGCGACCACATTTGTCAATATTTTAAGGCAGTTCCAAGTGTTGATGGTTCTGCTGGATACCCATTGTGAGTGCTGTGTTGTAAGTGTGACTGTGTGTGTGTGTGTTCACGGGAAACCGTTGTGTATGCCTGTAAGAAAAAGTCGATGGTTGTTTGTGTGTGATTCTTGTGTATGTGTGTGTCGGTGAAACGTTTGTGAGTATGTTAGGGCAGTTCCAAGTGTTGATGGCTCTGCCGAGGTCCAGTGTGCGTACTGTGCTGTTAGTGTGACAGTGTGTGTGTGTGTGTGTGTGTGTGTTTGGGGAAACCCCACTCTGTCTCCCTGTAACAAAATGTTGATGGGTGTTTGTGTGTGTTTCTTCTGTATGTGTGTGTCGGGACCACGTTTGTTTGTATGTTAGGGCAGATTCAAGTGCCAGTGTGAATGCTGTGTTGTGAGTGTGATAGTGTGTGTGTGTGTGTGTTTGCGGAAACCATTGTGCATGACTGTAAGTAAAAGTCCATGGGAGTTTGTGTGTGTTTCTTGTGTATGTGTGTGTCGGGACCACGTTTGTGAGTATGTTAGGGCAGTTCCAACTGTTGATGGCTATGCCGGGGACCCAGTGTGAGTGCTGTGTTGTGCGTGTGATAGTGTCTGTGTGTGTGTGTGTGTGTTTTGCTGGATACCATTGTGTATGTCTGTAAGAAAAAGTCGTAGGGTGTTTTTGTGTGTTTCTTCTGCATGTGTGTTTCGGGACCACGTTTGTGAATATGTTAAGGTAATTCCAAGTGTTCATGGCTCTGCTGGAGATCCAATGTGAGTGCTCTGTCGTGAGTGTGCCTTTTGTGTGTGTGTGTGTGTGTGTGTGTGTTTGCAGGAAACCATTGTGTATGCCTGCAAGAAAAAGTCGATGGGTGTTTGTGTGTGTTATTTGTATATGTGTGTGTCAGGACCATGTTTGTGATTATGTTAAAGCAGTTCCAAGTGTTGACGGCTGTGTTGGAGACCCAGTGTGAGTGCTGTGTTGTGAGTGTGATAGTGTGTGTGTGTCTGTGTGTGTTTCCGAACCCCCTGTGTACGCCTGTAAGAAAAATTCCATGGGTGTTTGTGTGTGTTTCTTGTGTATGCGTGTGTCAGGAAAACGTTTGTGAGTATGTTAGGGCAGTTCCAAGTGTTGATGGCTCTGCCGAGGCCCAGTGTGAGTGCTGTGTTGCGAGTGTGACAGTGTGTGTGTGTGTGTGTGTGTGTGTGTTTTCGGGTTACCATTGTGTATGCCTGTATGAAAAAGTCGATGGGTGTATTTGTGTGTTCTTGCGTATTGTGTTTCAGATCCACATTTGTGAGTGTGTGAGGGCAGTTCCAAGTGTTCATGAGTTTGCTGGATATCCAGTGTGAGTGTGTGTTGTGAGTGTGACAGTGTGTGTGCGTGTCTGTGTGTGTGTTTGCAGGAAACCAGTCTGTATGCCTATAAGAAAAATTCGATGGGTGTTTGTGTGTGTTTCTTCTGTATGTGTGTGTCGGGACCACATTTGTGAATATGTTAGGGCAGTTCCAAGTGTTGATGGCTCTGCTGGAGACCCAGTGAGAGTGCTGTGTTGTGAGTGTGACAGTGTGTGTGTGTCTGTGTGTGTGTGTTTGGGGGAACCCCACAGTGTATGCTTCTAAGAAAAAGTCGATGGGTGTTTGTGTGTGTTTCTTGTGTATGTGTGTGTCGGGACCACGTATGAGAGTATTTTGTGGCAGTTCCAAGCGCCAGAGTGAATGCTGTGTTGTGAGTGTGGCAGTGTGTGTTTCTGTGTGTGTTTGTGTTGGCGGGAAAACATTGTGTATGCCTGTAAGAATAAGTCGATGGATGTTTGTGTGAGTTTCATGTGTATGTGTGTGTCGCGACCACATTTGTCAATATTTTAAGGCAGTTCCAAGTGTTGATGGTTCTGCTGGATACCCATTGTGAGTGGTGTGTTGTAAGAGTGACTGTGTGTGTGTGTGTTCAAGGGAAACCGTTGTGTATGCCTGTAAGAAAAAGTCGATGGGTGTTTGTGTGCGTTTCTTGTGTATGTGTGTGTCGGGAAAACGTTTGGGAGTATGTTAGGGCAGTTCCAAGTGTTGATGGCTCTGCCGAGGACCAGTGTGAGTGCTGTGTTGCGAGTGTGACAGTGTGTGTGTGTGTGTGTGTGTGTTTTCGGGTAACCATTGTGTATGCCTGTATGAAAAAGTCGATGGGTGTATTTGTGTGTTCTTGCGTATTGTGTTTCAGATCCACATTTCTGAGTGTGTGAGGGCAGTTCCAAGTGTTCATGAGTTTGCAGGATATCCAGTGTGAGTGTGTGTTGTGAGTGTGACAGTGTGTGTGCGTGTCTGTGTGTGTGTTTGCAGGAAACCAGTCTGTATGCCTATAAGAAAAATTCGATGGGTGTTTGTGTGTGTTTTTTCTGTATGTGTGTGTCGGGACCACATTTGTGAATATGTTAGGGCAGTTCCAAGTGTTGATGGCTCTGCTGGAGACCCAGTGAGAGTGCTGTGTTGTGAGTGTGATAGTGTGTGTGTGTCTGTGTGTGTGTGTGTGTTTGGGGGAACCCCACAGTGTATGCTTCTAAGAAAAAGTCGATGGGTGTTTGTGTGTGTTTCTTGTGTATGTGTGTGTCGAGACCACGTATGTGAGTATGTTGTGGCAGTTCCAAGTGCCAGTGTGAATGCTGTGTTGTGAGTGTGGCAGTGTGTGTTTCTGTGTGTGTTTGTGTTGGCGGGAAAACATTGTGTATGCCTGTAAGAATAAGTCGATGGATGTTTGTGTGAGTTTCATGTGTATGTGTGTGTCGCGACCACATTTGTCAATATTTTAAGGCAGTTCCAAGTGTTGATGGTTCTGCTGGATACCCATTGTGAGTGCTGTGTTGTAAGTGTGACTGTGTGTGTGTGTGTTCACGGGAAACCGTTGTGTATGCCTGTAAGAAAAAGTCGATGGGTGTTTGTGTGTGATTCTTGTGTATGTGTGTGTCGGTGAAACGTTTGTGAGTATGTTAGGGCAGTTCCAAGTGTTGATGGCTCTGCCGAGGTCCAGTGTGCGTACTGTGCTGTTAGTGTGACAGTGTGTGTGTGTGTGTGTGTGTGTTTGGGGAAACCCCACTCTGTCTCCCTGTAACAAAATGTTGATGGGTGTTTGTGTGTGTTTCTTCTGTATGTGTGTGTCGGGACCACGTTTGTTTGTATGTTAGGGCAGATTCAAGTGCCAGTGTGAATGCTGTGTTGTGAGTGTGATAGTGTGTGTGTGTGTGTTTGCGGAAACCATTGTGCATGACTGTAAGTAAAAGTCCATGGGAGTTTGTGTGTGTTTCTTGTGTATGTGTGTGTCGGGACCACGTTTGTGAGTATGTTAGGGCAGTTCCAACTGTTGATGGCTATGCCGGGGACCCAGTGTGAGTGCTGTGTTGTGCGTGTGATAGTGTCTGTGTGTGTGTGTGTGTGTTTTGCTGGATACCATTGTGTATGTCTGTAAGAAAAAGTCGTAGGGTGTTTTTGTGTGTTTCTTCTGCATGTGTGTTTCGGGACCACGTTTGTGAATATGTTAAGGTAATTCCAAGTGTTCATGGCTCTGCTGGAGATCCAATGTGAGTGCTCTGTCGTGAGTGTGCCTTTTGTGTGTGTGTGTGTGTGTGTGTGTTTGCAGGAAACCATTGTGTATGCCTGCAAGAAAAAGTCGATGGGTGTTTGTGTGTGTTATTTGTATATGCGTGTGTCAGGACCATGTTTGTGATTATGTTAAAGCAGTTCCAAGTGTTGACGGCTGTGTTGGGGACCCAGTGTGAGTGCTGTGTTGTGAGTGTGATAGTGTGTGTGTGTCTGTGTGTGTTTCAGAACCCCCTGTGTACGCCTGTAAGAAAAATTCCATAGGTGTTTGTGTGTGTTTCTTGTGTATGCGTGTGTCAGGAAAACGTTTGTGAGTATGTTAGGGCAGTTCCAAGTGTTGATGGCTCTGCCGAGGCCCAGTGTGAGTGCTGTGTTGCGAGTGTGACAGTGTGTGTGTGTGTGTGTGTGTGTTTTCGGGTTACCATTGTGTATGCCTGTATGAAAAAGTCGATGGGTGTATTTGTGTGTTCTTGCGTATTGTGTTTCAGATCCACATTTGTGAGTGTGTGAGGGCAGTTCCAAGTGTTCATGAGTTTGCTGGATATCCAGTGTGAGTGTGTGTTGTGAGTGTGACAGTGTGTGTGCGTGTCTGTGTGTGTGTTTGCAGGAAACCAGTCTGTATGCCTATAAGAAAAATTCGATGGGTGTTTGTGTGTGTTTCTTCTGTATGTGTGTGTCGGGACCACATTTGTGAATATGTTAGGGCAGTTCCAAGTGTTGATGGCTCTGCTGGAGACCCAGTGAGAGTGCTGTGTTGTGAGTGTGACAGTGTGTGTGTGTCTGTGTGTGTGTGTGTGTTTGGGGGAACCCCACAGTGTATGCTTCTAAGAAAAAGTCGATGGGTGTTTGTGTGTGTTTCTTGTGTATGTGTGTGTCGGGACCACGTATGAGAGTATTTTGTGGCAGTTCCAAGCGCCAGAGTGAATGCTGTGTTGTGAGTGTGGCAGTGTGTGTTTCTGTGTGTGTTTGTGTTGGCGGGAAAACATTGTGTATGCCTGTAAGAATAAGTCGATGGATGTTTGTGTGAGTTTCATGTGTATGTGTGTGTCGCGACCACATTTGTCAATATTTTAAGGCAGTTCCAAGTGTTGATGGTTCTGCTGGATACCCATTGTGAGTGGTGTGTTGTAAGTGTGACTGTGTGTGTGTGTTCAAGGGAAACCGTTGTGTATGCCTGTAAGAAAAACTCGATGGGTGTTTGTGTGCGTTTCTTGTGTATGTGTGTGTCGGGAAAACGTTTGGGAGTATGTTAGGGCAGTTCCAAGTGTTGATGGCTCTGCCGGGGACCAGTGTGAGTGCTGTGTTGCGAGTGTGACAGTGTGTGTGTGTGTGTGTGTTTTCGGGTAACCGTTGTGTATGCCTGTATGAAAAAGTCGATGGGTGTATTTGTGTGTTCTTGCGTATTGTGTTTCAGATCCACATTTGTGAGTGTGTGAGGGCAGTTCCAAGTCTTCATGAGTTTGCAGGATATCCAGTGTGAGTGTGTGTTGTGAGTGTGACAGTGTGTGTGCGTGTCTGTGTGTGTTTGTGCAGGAAACCAGTCTGTATGCCTATAAGAAAAATTCGATGGGTGTTTGTGTGTGTTTTTTCTGTATGTGTGTGTCGGGACCACATTTGTGAATATGTTAGGGCAGTTCCAAGTGTTGATGGCTCTGCTGGAGACCCAGTGAGAGTGCTGTGTTGTGAGTGTGATAGTGTGTGTGTGTCTGTGTGTGTGTGTGTGTGTTTGGGGGAACCCCACAGTGTATGTTCTAAGAAAAAGTCGATGGGTGTTTGTGTGTGTTTCTTGTGTATGTGTGTGTCGAGACCACGTATGTGAGTATGTTGTGGCAGTTCCAAGCGCCAGTGTGAATGCTGTGTTGTGAGTGTGGCAGTGTGTGTTTCTGTGTGTGTTTGTGTTGGCGGGAAAACATTGTGTATGCCTGTAAGAATAAGTCGATGGATGTTTGTGTGTTTCATGTGTATGTGTGTGTCGCGACCACATTTGTCAATATTTTAAGGCAGTTCCAAGTGTTGATGGTTCTGCTGGATACCCATTGTGAGTGCTGTGTTGTAAGTGTGACTGTGTGTGTGTGTGTTCACGGGAAACCGTTGTGTATGCCTGTAAGAAAAAGTCGATGGGTGTTTGTGTGTGATTCTTGTGTATGTGTGTGTCGGTGAAACGTTTGTGAGTATGTTAGGGCAGTTCCAAGTGTTGATGGCTCTGCCGAGGTCCAGTGTGCGTACTGTGCTGTTAGTGTGACAGTGTGTGTGTGTGTGTGTGTGTGTGTTTGGGGAAACCCCACTCTGTCTCCCTGTAACAAAATGTTGATGGGTGTTTGTGTGTGTTTCTTCTGTATGTGTGTGTCGGGACCACGTTTGTTTGTATGTTAGGGCAGATTCAAGTGCCAGTGTGAATGCTGTGTTGTGAGTGTGATAGTGTGTGTGTGTGTGTGTTTGCGGAAACCATTGTGCATGACTGTAAGTAAAAGTCCATGGGAGTTTGTGTGTGTTTCTTGTGTATGTGTGTGTCGGGACCACGTTTGTGAGTATGTTAGGGCAGTTCCAACTGTTGATGGCTATGCCGGGGACCCAGTGTGAGTGCTGTGTTGTGCGTGTGATAGTGTCTGTGTGTGTGTGTGTGTGTTTTGCTGGATACCATTGTGTATGTCTGTAAGAAAAAGTCGTAGGGTGTTTTTGTGTGTTTCTTCTGCATGTGTGTTTCGGGACCACGTTTGTGAATATGTTAAGGTAATTCCAAGTGTTCATGGCTCTGCTGGAGATCCAATGTGAGTGCTCTGTCGTGAGTGTGCCTTTTGTGTGTGTGTGTGTGTGTGTGTGTGTTTGCAGGAAACCATTGTGTATGCCTGCAAGAAAAAGTCGATGGGTGTTTGTGTGTGTTATTTGTATATGTGTGTGTCAGGACCATGTTTGTGATTATGTTAAAGCAGTTCCAAGTGTTGACGGCTGTGTTGGAGACCCAGTGTGAGTGCTGTGTTGTGAGTGTGATAGTGTGTGTGTGTCTGTGTGTGTTTCCGAACCCCCTGTGTACGCCTGTAAGAAAAATTCCATGGGTGTTTGTGTGTGTTTCTTGTGTATGCGTGTGTCAGGAAAACGTTTGTGAGTATGTTAGGGCAGTTCCAAGTGTTGATGGCTCTGCCGAGGCCCAGTGTGAGTGCTGTGTTGCGAGTGTGACAGTGTGTGTGTGTGTGTGTGTGTGTGTGTTTTCGGGTTACCATTGTGTATGCCTGTATGAAAAAGTCGATGGGTGTATTTGTGTGTTCTTGCGTATTGTGTTTCAGATCCACATTTGTGAGTGTGTGAGGGCAGTTCCAAGTGTTCATGAGTTTGCTGGATATCCAGTGTGAGTGTGTGTTGTGAGTGTGACAGTGTGTGTGCGTGTCTGTGTGTGTGTTTGCAGGAAACCAGTCTGTATGCCTATAAGAAAAATTCGATGGGTGTTTGTGTGTGTTTCTTCTGTATGTGTGTGTCGGGACCACATTTGTGAATATGTTAGGGCAGTTCCAAGTGTTGATGGCTCTGCTGGAGACCCAGTGAGAGTGCTGTGTTGTGAGTGTGACAGTGTGTGTGTGTCTGTGTGTGTGTGTTTGGGGGAACCCCACAGTGTATGCTTCTAAGAAAAAGTCGATGGGTGTTTGTGTGTGTTTCTTGTGTATGTGTGTGTCGGGACCACGTATGAGAGTATTTTGTGGCAGTTCCAAGCGCCAGAGTGAATGCTGTGTTGTGAGTGTGGCAGTGTGTGTTTCTGTGTGTGTTTGTGTTGGCGGGAAAACATTGTGTATGCCTGTAAGAATAAGTCGATGGATGTTTGTGTGAGTTTCATGTGTATGTGTGTGTCGCGACCACATTTGTCAATATTTTAAGGCAGTTCCAAGTGTTGATGGTTCTGCTGGATACCCATTGTGAGTGGTGTGTTGTAAGAGTGACTGTGTGTGTGTGTGTTCAAGGGAAACCGTTGTGTATGCCTGTAAGAAAAAGTCGATGGGTGTTTGTGTGCGTTTCTTGTGTATGTGTGTGTCGGGAAAACGTTTGGGAGTATGTTAGGGCAGTTCCAAGTGTTGATGGCTCTGCCGAGGACCAGTGTGAGTGCTGTGTTGCGAGTGTGACAGTGTGTGTGTGTGTGTGTGTGTGTTTTCGGGTAACCATTGTGTATGCCTGTATGAAAAAGTCGATGGGTGTATTTGTGTGTTCTTGCGTATTGTGTTTCAGATCCACATTTGTGAGTGTGTGAGGGCAGTTCCAAGTCTTCATGAGTTTGCAGGATATCCAGTGTGAGTGTGTGTTGTGAGTGTGACAGTGTGTGTGCGTGTCTGTGTGTGTGTTTGCAGGAAACCAGTCTGTATGCCTATAAGAAAAATTCGATGGGTGTTTGTGTGTGTTTTTTCTGTATGTGTGTGTCGGGACCACATTTGTGAATATGTTAGGGCAGTTCCAAGTGTTGATGGCTCTGCTGGAGACCCAGTGAGAGTGCTGTGTTGTGAGTGTGATAGTGTGTGTGTGTCTGTGTGTGTGTGTGTGTTTGGGGGAACCCCACAGTGTATGCTTCTAAGAAAAAGTCGATGGGTGTTTGTGTGTGTTTCTTGTGTATGTGTGTGTCGAGACCACGTATGTGAGTATGTTGTGGCAGTTCCAAGTGCCAGTGTGAATGCTGTGTTGTGAGTGTGGCAGTGTGTGTTTCTGTGTGTGTTTGTGTTGGCGGGAAAACATTGTGTATGCCTGTAAGAATAAGTCGATGGATGTTTGTGTGAGTTTCATGTGTATGTGTGTGTCGCGACCACATTTGTCAATATTTTAAGGCAGTTCCAAGTGTTGATGGTTCTGCTGGATACCCATTGTGAGTGCTGTGTTGTAAGTGTGACTGTGTGTGTGTGTGTTCACGGGAAACCGTTGTGTATGCCTGTAAGAAAAAGTCGATGGGTGTTTGTGTGTGATTCTTGTGTATGTGTGTGTCGGTGAAACGTTTGTGAGTATGTTAGGGCAGTTCCAAGTGTTGATGGCTCTGCCGAGGTCCAGTGTGCGTACTGTGCTGTTAGTGTGACAGTGTGTGTGTGTGTGTGTGTGTGTTTGGGGAAACCCCACTCTGTCTCCCTGTAACAAAATGTTGATGGGTGTTTGTGTGTGTTTCTTCTGTATGTGTGTGTCGGGACCACGTTTGTTTGTATGTTAGGGCAGATTCAAGTGCCAGTGTGAATGCTGTGTTGTGAGTGTGATAGTGTGTGTGTGTGTGTTTGCGGAAACCATTGTGCATGACTGTAAGTAAAAGTCCATGGGAGTTTGTGTGTGTTTCTTGTGTATGTGTGTGTCGGGACCACGTTTGTGAGTATGTTAGGGCAGTTCCAACTGTTGATGGCTATGCCGGGGACCCAGTGTGAGTGCTGTGTTGTGCGTGTGATAGTGTCTGTGTGTGTGTGTGTGTGTTTTGCTGGATACCATTGTGTATGTCTGTAAGAAAAAGTCGTAGGGTGTTTTTGTGTGTTTCTTCTGCATGTGTGTTTCGGGACCACGTTTGTGAATATGTTAAGGTAATTCCAAGTGTTCATGGCTCTGCTGGAGATCCAATGTGAGTGCTCTGTCGTGAGTGTGCCTTTTGTGTGTGTGTGTGTGTGTGTGTGTTTGCAGGAAACCATTGTGTATGCCTGCAAGAAAAAGTCGATGGGTGTTTGTGTGTGTTATTTGTATATGCGTGTGTCAGGACCATGTTTGTGATTATGTTAAAGCAGTTCCAAGTGTTGACGGCTGTGTTGGGGACCCAGTGTGAGTGCTGTGTTGTGAGTGTGATAGTGTGTGTGTGTCTGTGTGTGTTTCAGAACCCCCTGTGTACGCCTGTAAGAAAAATTCCATAGGTGTTTGTGTGTGTTTCTTGTGTATGCGTGTGTCAGGAAAACGTTTGTGAGTATGTTAGGGCAGTTCCAAGTGTTGATGGCTCTGCCGAGGCCCAGTGTGAGTGCTGTGTTGCGAGTGTGACAGTGTGTGTGTGTGTGTGTGTTTTCGGGTTACCATTGTGTATGCCTGTATGAAAAAGTCGATGGGTGTATTTGTGTGTTCTTGCGTATTGTGTTTCAGATCCACATTTGTGAGTGTGTGAGGGCAGTTCCAAGTGTTCATGAGTTTGCTGGATATCCAGTGTGAGTGTGTGTTGTGAGTGTGACAGTGTGTGTGCGTGTCTGTGTGTGTGTTTGCAGGAAACCAGTCTGTATGCCTATAAGAAAAATTCGATGGGTGTTTGTGTGTGTTTCTTCTGTATGTGTGTGTCGGGACCACATTTGTGAATATGTTAGGGCAGTTCCAAGTGTTGATGGCTCTGCTGGAGACCCAGTGAGAGTGCTGTGTTGTGAGTGTGACAGTGTGTGTGTGTCTGTGTGTGTGTGTGTGTTTGGGGGAACCCCACAGTGTATGCTTCTAAGAAAAAGTCGATGGGTGTTTGTGTGTGTTTCTTGTGTATGTGTGTGTCGGGACCACGTATGAGAGTATTTTGTGGCAGTTCCAAGCGCCAGAGTGAATGCTGTGTTGTGAGTGTGGCAGTGTGTGTTTCTGTGTGTGTTTGTGTTGGCGGGAAAACATTGTGTATGCCTGTAAGAATAAGTCGATGGATGTTTGTGTGAGTTTCATGTGTATGTGTGTGTCGCGACCACATTTGTCAATATTTTAAGGCAGTTCCAAGTGTTGATGGTTCTGCTGGATACCCATTGTGAGTGGTGTGTTGTAAGTGTGACTGTGTGTGTGTGTTCAAGGGAAACCGTTGTGTATGCCTGTAAGAAAAACTCGATGGGTGTTTGTGTGCGTTTCTTGTGTATGTGTGTGTCGGGAAAACGTTTGGGAGTATGTTAGGGCAGTTCCAAGTGTTGATGGCTCTGCCGGGGACCAGTGTGAGTGCTGTGTTGCGAGTGTGACAGTGTGTGTGTGTGTGTGTGTTTTCGGGTAACCGTTGTGTATGCCTGTATGAAAAAGTCGATGGGTGTATTTGTGTGTTCTTGCGTATTGTGTTTCAGATCCACATTTGTGAGTGTGTGAGGGCAGTTCCAAGTCTTCATGAGTTTGCAGGATATCCAGTGTGAGTGTGTGTTGTGAGTGTGACAGTGTGTGTGCGTGTCTGTGTGTGTTTGTGCAGGAAACCAGTCTGTATGCCTATAAGAAAAATTCGATGGGTGTTTGTGTGTGTTTTTTCTGTATGTGTGTGTCGGGACCACATTTGTGAATATGTTAGGGCAGTTCCAAGTGTTGATGGCTCTGCTGGAGACCCAGTGAGAGTGCTGTGTTGTGAGTGTGATAGTGTGTGTGTGTCTGTGTGTGTGTGTGTGTGTTTGGGGGAACCCCACAGTGTATGTTCTAAGAAAAAGTCGATGGGTGTTTGTGTGTGTTTCTTGTGTATGTGTGTGTCGAGACCACGTATGTGAGTATGTTGTGGCAGTTCCAAGCGCCAGTGTGAATGCTGTGTTGTGAGTGTGGCAGTGTGTGTTTCTGTGTGTGTTTGTGTTGGCGGGAAAACATTGTGTATGCCTGTAAGAATAAGTCGATGGATGTTTGTGTGTTTCATGTGTATGTGTGTGTCGCGACCACATTTGTCAATATTTTAAGGCAGTTCCAAGTGTTGATGGTTCTGCTGGATACCCATTGTGAGTGCTGTGTTGTAAGTGTGACTGTGTGTGTGTGTGTTCACGGGAAACCGTTGTGTATGCCTGTAAGAAAAAGTCGATGGGTGTTTGTGTGTGATTCTTGTGTATGTGTGTGTCGGTGAAACGTTTGTGAGTATGTTAGGGCAGTTCCAAGTGTTGATGGCTCTGCCGAGGTCCAGTGTGCGTACTGTGCTGTTAGTGTGACAGTGTGTGTGTGTGTGTGTGTGTGTGTGTGTGTTTGGGGAATCCCCACTCTGTCTCCCTGTAACAAAATGTTGATGGGTGTTTGTGTGTGTTTCTTCTGTATGTGTGTGTCGGGACCACGTTTGTTTGTATGTTAGGGCAGATTCAAGTGCCAGTGTGAATGCTGTGTTGTGAGTGTGATAGTGTGTGTGTGTGTGTGTTTGCGGAAACCATTGTGCATGACTGTAAGTAAAAGTCCATGGGAGTTTGTGTGTGTTTCTTGTGTATGTGTGTGTCGGGACCACGTTTGTGAGTATGTTAGGGCAGTTCCAACTGTTGATGGCTATGCCGGGGACCCAGTGTGAGTGCTGTGTTGTGCGTGTGATAGTGTCTGTGTGTGTGTGTGTGTGTTTTGCTGGATACCATTGTGTATGTCTGTAAGAAAAAGTCGTAGGGTGTTTTTGTGTGTTTCTTCTGCATGTGTGTTTCGGGACCACGTTTGTGAATATGTTAAGGTAATTCCAAGTGTTCATGGCTCTGCTGGAGTTCCAATGTGAGTGCTCTGTCGTGAGTGTGCCTTTTGTGTGTGTGTGTGTGTGTGTGTTTGCAGGAAACCATTGTGTATGCCTGCAAGAAAAAGTCGATGGGTGTTTGTGTGTGTTATTTGTATATGTGTGTGTCAGGACCATGTTTGTGATTATGTTAAAGCAGTTCCAAGTGTTGACGGCTGTGTTGGAGACCCAGTGTGAGTGCTGTGTTGTGAGTGTGATAGTGTGTGTGTGTCTGTGTGTGTTTCCGAACCCCCTGTGTACGCCTGTAAGAAAAATTCCATGGGTGTTTGTGTGTTTCTTGTGTATGCGTGTGTCAGGAAAAAGTTTGTGAGTATGTTAGGGCAGTTCCAAGTGTTGATGGCTCTGCCGAGGCCCAGTGTGAGTGCTGTGTTGCGAGTGTGACAGTGTGTGTGTGTGTGTGTGTGTGTTTTCGGGTTACCATTGTGTATGCCTGTATGAAAAAGTCGATGGGTGTATTTGTGTGTTCTTGCGTATTGTGTTTCAGATCCACATTTGTGAGTGTGTGAGGGCAGTTCCAAGTGTTCATGAGTTTGCTGGATATCCAGTGTGAGTGTGTGTTGTGAGTGTGACAGTGTGTGCGTGTCTGTGTGTGTGTTTGCAGGAAACCAGTCTGTATACCTATAAGAAAAATTCGATGGGTGTTTGTGTGTGTTTCTTCTGTATGTGTGTGTCGGGACAACATTTGTGAATATGTTACGGCAGTTCCAAGTGTTGATGGCTCTGCTGGAGACCCAGTGAGAGTGCTGTGTTGTGAGTGTGACAGTGTGTGTGTGTCTGTGTGTGTGTGTGTGTTTGGGGGAACCCCACAGTGTATGCTTCTAAGAAAAAGTCGATGGGTGTTTGTGTGTGTTTCTTCTGTATGTGTGTGTCGAGACCACGTATGTGAGTATGTTGTGGCAGTTCCAAGCGCCAGTGTGAATGCTGTGTTGTGAGTGTGGCAGTGTGTGTTTCTGTGTGTGTTTGTGTTGGCGGGAAAACATTGTGTATGCCTGTAAGAATAAGTCGATGGATGTTTGTGTGTTTCATGTGTATGTGTGTGTCGCGACCACATTTGTCAATATTTTAAGGCAGTTCCAAGTGTTGATGGTTCTGCTGGATACCCATTGTGAGTGCTGTGTTGTAAGTGTGACTGTGTGTGTGTGTGTTCACGGGAAACCGTTGTGTATGCCTGTAAGAAAAAGTCGATGGGTGTTTGTGTGTGATTCTTGTGTATGTGTGTGTCGGTGAAACGTTTGTGAGTATGTTAGGGCAGTTCCAAGTGTTGATGGCTCTGCCGAGGTCCAGTGTGCGTACTGTGCTGTTAGTGTGACAGTGTGTGTGTGTGTGTGTGTGTGTTTGGGGAAACCCCACTCTGTCTCCCTGTAACAAAATGTTGATGGGTGTTTGTGTGTGTTTCTTCTGTATGTGTGTGTCGGGACCACGTTTGTTTGTATGTTAGGGCAGATTCAAGTGCCAGTGTGAATGCTGTGTTGTGAGTGTGATAGTGTGTGTGTGTGTGTGTGTGTTTGCGGAAACCATTGTGCATGACTGTAAGTAAAAGTCAATGGGAGTTTGTGTGTGTTTCTTGTGTATGTGTGTGTCGGGACCACGTTTGTGAGTATGTTAGGGCAGTTCCAACTGTTGATGGCTATGCCGGGGACCCAGTGTGAGTGCTGTGTTGTGCGTGTGATAGTGTCTGTGTGTGTGTGTGTGTGTTTTGCTGGATACCATTGTGTATGTCTGTAAGAAAAAGTCGTAGGGTGTTTTTGTGTGTTTCTTCTGCATGTGTGTTTCGGGACCACGTTTGTGAATATGTTAAGGTAATTCCAAGTGTTCATGGCTCTGCTGGAGATCCAATGTGAGTGCTCTGTCGTGAGTGTGCCTTTTGTGTGTGTGTGTGTGTGTGTGTGTGTGTGTGTTTGCAGGAAACCATTGTGTATGCCTGCAAGAAAAAGTCGATGGGTGTTTGTGTGTGTTATTTGTATATGTGTGTGTCAGGACCATGTTTGTGATTATGTTAAAGCAGTTCCAAGTGTTGACGGCTGTGTTGGAGACCCAGTGTGAGTGCTGTGTTGTGAGTGTGATAGTGTGTGTGTGTCTGTGTGTGTTTCCGAACCCCCTGTGTACGCCTGTAAGAAAAATTCCATGGGTGTTTGTGTGTGTTTCTTGTGTATGCGTGTGTCAGGAAAACGTTTGTGAGTATGTTAGGGCAGTTCCAAGTGTTGATGGCTCTGCCGAGGCCCAGTGTGAGTGCTGTGTTGCGAGTGTGACAGTGTGTGTGTGTGTGTGTGTGTGTGTGTGTGTTTCGGGTTACCATTGTGTATGCCTGTATGAAAAAGTCGATGGGTGTATTTGTGTGTTCTTGCGTATTGTGTTTCAGATCCACATTTGTGAGTGTGTGAGGGCAGTTCCAAGTGTTCATGAGTTTGCTGGATATCCAGTGTGAGTGTGTGTTGTGAGTGTGACAGTGTGTGCGTGTCTGTGTGTGTGTTTGCAGGAAACCAGTCTGTATGCCTATAAGAAAAATTCGATGGGTGTTTGTGTGTGTTTCTTCTGTATGTGTGTGTCGGGACCACATTTGTGAATATGTTAGGGCAGTTCCAAGTGTTGATGGCTCTGCTGGAGACCCAGTGAGAGTGCTGTGTTGTGAGTGTGACAGTGTGTGTGTGTCTGTGTGTGTGTGTGTGTTTGGGGGAACCCCACAGTGTATGCTTCTAAGAAAAAGTCGATGGGTGTTTGTGTGTGTTTCTTGTGTATGTGTGTGTCGAGACCACGTATGTGAGTATGTTGTGGCAGTTCCAAGTGCCAGTGTGAATGCTGTGTTGTGAGTGTGGCAGTGTGTGTTTCTGTGTGTGTTTGTGTTGGCGGGAAAACATTGTGTATGCCTGTAAGAATAAGTCGATGGATGTTTGTGTGAGTTTCATGTGTATGTGTGTGTCGCGACCACATTTGTCAATATTTTAAGGCAGTTCCAAGTGTTGATGGTTCTGCTGGATACCCATTGTGAGTGCTGTGTTGTAAGTGTGACTGTGTGTGTGTGTGTTCACGGGAAACCGTTGTGTATGCCTGTAAGAAAAAGTCGATGGGTGTTTGTGTGTGATTCTTGTGTATGTGTGTGTCGGTGAAACGTTTGTGAGTATGTTAGGGCAGTTCCAAGTGTTGATGGCTCTGCCGAGGTCCAGTGTGCGTACTGTGCTGTTAGTGTGACAGTGTGTGTGTGTGTGTGTGTGTGTGTGTTTGGGGAAACCCCACTCTGTCTCCCTGTAACAAAATGTTGATGGGTGTTTGTGTGTGTTTCTTCTGTATGTGTGTGTCGGGACCACGTTTGTTTGTATGTTAGGGCAGATTCAAGTGCCAGTGTGAATGCTGTGTTGTGAGTGTGATAGTGTGTGTGTGTGTGTGTTTGCGGAAACCATTGTGCATGACTGTAAGTAAAAGTCAATGGGAGTTTGTGTGTGTTTCTTGTGTATGTGTGTGTCGGGACCACGTTTGTGAGTATGTTAGGGCAGTTCCAACTGTTGATGGCTATGCCGGGGACCCAGTGTGAGTGCTGTGTTGTGCGTGTGATAGTGTCTGTGTGTGTGTGTGTGTGTTTTGCTGGATACCATTGTGTATGTCTGTAAGAAAAAGTCGTAGGGTGTTTTTGTGTGTTTCTTCTGCATGTGTGTTTCGGGACCACGTTTGTGAATATGTTAAGGTAATTCCAAAGTTCATGGCTCTGCTGGAGATCCAATGTGAGTGCTCTGCCGTGAGTGTGCCTTTTGTGTGTGTGTGTGTGTGTGTGTGTGTTTGCAGGAAACCATTGTGTATGCCTGCAAGAAAAAGTCGATGGGTGTTTGTGTGTGTTATTTGTATATGTGTGTGTCAGGACCATGTTTGTGATTATGTTAAAGCAGTTCCAAGTGTTGACGGCTGTGTTGGAGACCCAGTGTGAGTGCTGTGTTGTGAGTGTGATAGTGTGTGTGTGTCTGTGTGTGTTTCCGAACCCCCTGTGTACGCCTGTAAGAAAAATTCCATGGGTGTTTGTGTGTGTTTCTTGTGTATGCGTGTGTCAGGAAAACGTTTGTGAGTATGTTAGGGCAGTTCCAAGTGTTGATGGCTCTGCCGAGGCCCAGTGTGAGTGCTGTGTTGCGAGTGTGACAGTGTGTGTGTGTGTGTGTGTGTTTTCGGGTTACCATTGTGTATGCCTGTATGAAAAAGTCGATGGGTGTATTTGTGTGTTCTTGCGTATTGTGTTTCAGATCCACATTTGTGAGTGTGTGAGGGCAGTTCCAAGTGTTCATGAGTTTGCTGGATATCCAGTGTGAGTGTGTGTTGTGAGTGTGACAGTGTGTGTGCGTGTCTGTGTGTGTGTTTGCAGGAAACCAGTCTGTATGCCTATAAGAAAAATTCGATGGGTGTTTGTGTGTGTTTCTTCTGTATGTGTGTGTCGGGACCACATTTGTGAATATGTTAGGGCAGTTCCAAGTGTTGATGGCTCTGCTGGAGACCCAGTGAGAGTGCTGTGTTGTGAGTGTGACAGTGTGTGTGTGTCTGTGTGTGTGTGTGTTTGGGGGAACCCCACAGTGTATGCTTCTAAGAAAAAGTCGATGGGTGTTTGTGTGTGTTTCTTGTGTATGTGTGTGTCGGGACCACGTATGAGAGTATTTTGTGGCAGTTCCAAGCGCCAGAGTGAATGCTGTGTTGTGAGTGTGGCAGTGTGTGTTTCTGTGTGTGTTTGTGTTGGCGGGAAAACATTGTGTATGCCTGTAAGAATAAGTCGATGGATGTTTGTGTGAGTTTCATGTGTATGTGTGTGTCGCGACCACATTTGTCAATATTTTAAGGTAGTTCCAAGTGTTGATGGTTCTGCTGGATACCCATTGTGAGTGGTGTGTTGTAAGTGTGACTGTGTGTGTGTGTGTTCAAGGGAAACCGTTGTGTATGCCTGTAAGAAAAAGTCGATGGGTGTTTGTGTGCGTTTCTTGTGTATGTGTGTGTCGGGAAAACGTTTGGGAGTATGTTAGGGCAGTTCCAAGTGTTGATGGCTCTGCCGAGGACCAGTGTGAGTGCTGTGTTGCGAGTGTGACAGTGTGTGTGTGTGTGTGTGTTTTCGGGTAACCATTGTGTATGCCTGTATGAAAAAGTCGATGGGTGTATTTGTGTGTTCTTGCGTATTGTGTTTCAGATCCACATTTGTGAGTGTGTGAGGGCAGTTCCAAGTGTTCATGAGTTTGCAGGATATCCAGTGTGAGTGTGTGTTGTGAGTGTGACAGTGTGTGTGCGTGTCTGTGTGTGTGTTTGCAGGAAACCAGTCTGTATGCCTATAAGAAAAATTCGATGGGTGTTTGTGTGTGTTTTTTCTGTATGTGTGTGTCGGGACCACATTTGTGAATATGTTAGGGCAGTTCCAAGTGTTGATGGCTCTGCTGGAGACCCAGTGAGAGTGCTGTGTTGTGAGTGTGATAGTGTGTGTGTGTCTGTGTGTGTGTGTGTGTTTGGGGGAACCCCACAGTGTATGCTTCTAAGAAAAAGTCGATGGGTGTTTGTGTGTGTTTCTTGTGTATGTGTGTGTCGAGACCACGTATGTGAGTATGTTGTGGCAGTTCCAAGCGCCAGTGTGAATGCTGTGTTGTGAGTGTGGCAGTGTGTGTTTCTGTGTGTGTTTGTGTTGGCGGGAAAACATTGTGTATGCCTGTAAGAATAAGTCGATGGATGTTTGTGTGAGTTTCATGTGTATGTGTGTGTCGCGACCACATTTGTCAATATTTTAAGGCAGTTCCAAGTGTTGATGGTTCTGCTGGATACCCATTGTGAGTGCTGTGTTGTAAGTGTGACTGTGTGTGTGTGTGTTCACGGGAAACCGTTGTGTATGCCTGTAAGAAAAAGTCGATGGGTGTTTGTGTGTGATTCTTGTGTATGTGTGTGTCGGTGAAACGTTTGTGAGTATGTTAGGGCAGTTCCAAGTGTTGATGGCTCTGCCGAGGTCCAGTGTGCGTACTGTGCTGTTAGTGTGACAGTGTGTGTGTGTGTGTGTGTGTGTGTGTTTGGGGAAACCCCACTCTGTCTCCCTGTAACAAAATGTTGATGGGTGTTTGTGTGTGTTTCTTCTGTATGTGTGTGTCGGGACCACGTTTGTTTGTATGTTAGGGCAGATTCAAGTGCCAGTGTGAATGCTGTGTTGTGAGTGTGATAGTGTGTGTGTGTGTGTGTTTGCGGAAACCATTGTGCATGACTGTAAGTAAAAGTCAATGGGAGTTTGTGTGTGTTTCTTGTGTATGTGTGTGTCGGGACCACGTTTGTGAGTATGTTAGGGCAGTTCCAACTGTTGATGGCTATGCCGGGGACCCAGTGTGAGTGCTGTGTTGTGCGTGTGATAGTGTCTGTGTGTGTGTGTGTGTGTTTTGCTGGATACCATTGTGTATGTCTGTAAGAAAAAGTCGTAGGGTGTTTTTGTGTGTTTCTTCTGCATGTGTGTTTCGGGACCACGTTTGTGAATATGTTAAGGTAATTCCAAGTGTTCATGGCTCTGCTGGAGATCCAATGTGAGTGCTCTGTCGTGAGTGTGCCTTTTGTGTGTGTGTGTGTGTGTGTGTGTTTGCAGGAAACCATTGTGTATGCCTGCAAGAAAAAGTCGATGGGTGTTTGTGTGTGTTATTTGTATATGTGTGTGTCAGGACCATGTTTGTGATTATGTTAAAGCAGTTCCAAGTGTTGACGGCTGTGTTGGAGACCCAGTGTGAGTGCTGTGTTGTGAGTGTGATAGTGTGTGTGTGTCTGTGTGTGTTTCCGAACCCCCTGTGTACGCCTGTAAGAAAAATTCCATGGGTGTTTGTGTGTGTTTCTTGTGTATGCGTGTGTCAGGAAAACGTTTGTGAGTATGTTAGGGCAGTTCCAAGTGTTGATGGCTCTGCCGAGGCCCAGTGTGAGTGCTGTGTTGCGAGTGTGACAGTGTGTGTGTGTGTGTGTGTGTGTGTTTTCGGGTTACCATTGTGTATGCCTGTATGAAAAAGTCGATGGGTGTATTTGTGTGTTCTTGCGTATTGTGTTTCAGATCCACATTTGTGAGTGTGTGAGGGCAGTTCCAAGTGTTCATGAGTTTGCTGGATATCCAGTGTGAGTGTGTGTTGTGAGTGTGACAGTGTGTGTGCGTGTCTGTGTGTGTGTTTGCAGGAAACCAGTCTGTATGCCTATAAGAAAAATTCGATGGGTGTTTGTGTGTGTTTCTTCTGTATGTGTGTGTCGGGACCACATTTGTGAATATGTTAGGGCAGTTCCAAGTGTTGATGGCTCTGCTGGAGACCCAGTGAGAGTGCTGTGTTGTGAGTGTGACAGTGTGTGTGTGTCTGTGTGTGTGTGTTTGGGGGAACCCCACAGTGTATGCTTCTAAGAAAAAGTCGATGGGTGTTTGTGTGTGTTTCTTGTGTATGTGTGTGTCGGGACCACGTATGAGAGTATTTTGTGGCAGTTCCAAGCGCCAGAGTGAATGCTGTGTTGTGAGTGTGGCAGTGTGTGTTTCTGTGTGTGTTTGTGTTGGCGGGAAAACATTGTGTATGCCTGTAAGAATAAGTCGATGGATGTTTGTGTGAGTTTCATGTGTATGTGTGTGTCGCGACCACATTTGTCAATATTTTAAGGCAGTTCCAAGTGTTGATGGTTCTGCTGGATACCCATTGTGAGTGGTGTGTTGTAAGAGTGACTGTGTGTGTGTGTGTTCAAGGGAAACCGTTGTGTATGCCTGTAAGAAAAAGTCGATGGGTGTTTGTGTGCCTTTCTTGTGTATGTGTGTGTCGGGAAAACGTTTGGGAGTATGTTAGGGCAGTTCCAAGTGTTGATGGCTCTGCCGAGGACCAGTGTGAGTGCTGTGTTGCGAGTGTGACAGTGTGTGTGTGTGTGTGTGTGTGTTTTCGGGTAACCATTGTGTATGCCTGTATGAAAAAGTCGATGGGTGTATTTGTGTGTTCTTGCGTATTGTGTTTCAGATCCACATTTCTGAGTGTGTGAGGGCAGTTCCAAGTGTTCATGAGTTTGCAGGATATCCAGTGTGAGTGTGTGTTGTGAGTGTGACAGTGTGTGTGCGTGTCTGTGTGTGTGTTTGCAGGAAACCAGTCTGTATGCCTATAAGAAAAATTCGATGGGTGTTTGTGTGTGTTTTTTCTGTATGTGTGTGTCGGGACCACATTTGTGAATATGTTAGGGCAGTTCCAAGTGTTGATGGCTCTGCTGGAGACCCAGTGAGAGTGCTGTGTTGTGAGTGTGATAGTGTGTGTGTGTCTGTGTGTGTGTGTGTGTTTGGGGGAACCCCACAGTGTATGCTTCTAAGAAAAAGTCGATGGGTGTTTGTGTGTGTTTCTTGTGTATGTGTGTGTCGAGACCACGTATGTGAGTATGTTGTGGCAGTTCCAAGTGCCAGTGTGAATGCTGTGTTGTGAGTGTGGCAGTGTGTGTTTCTGTGTGTGTTTGTGTTGGCGGGAAAACATTGTGTATGCCTGTAAGAATAAGTCGATGGATGTTTGTGTGAGTTTCATGTGTATGTGTGTGTCGCGACCACATTTGTCAATATTTTAAGGCAGTTCCAAGTGTTGATGGTTCTGCTGGATACCCATTGTGAGTGCTGTGTTGTAAGTGTGACTGTGTGTGTGTGTGTTCACGGGAAACCGTTGTGTATGCCTGTAAGAAAAAGTCGATGGGTGTTTGTGTGTGATTCTTGTGTATGTGTGTGTCGGTGAAACGTTTGTGAGTATGTTAGGGCAGTTCCAAGTGTTGATGGCTCTGCCGAGGTCCAGTGTGCGTACTGTGCTGTTAGTGTGACAGTGTGTGTGTGTGTGTGTGTGTGTGTTTGGGGAAACCCCACTCTGTCTCCCTGTAACAAAATGTTGATGGGTGTTTGTGTGTGTTTCTTCTGTATGTGTGTGTCGGGACCACGTTTGTTTGTATGTTAGGGCAGATTCAAGTGACAGTGTGAATGCTGTGTTGTGAGTGTGATAGTGTGTGTGTGTGTGTGTTTGCGGAAACCATTGTGCATGACTGTAAGTAAAAGTCAATGGGAGTTTGTGTGTGTTTCTTGTGTATGTGTGTGTCGGGACCACGTTTGTGAGTATGTTAGGGCAGTTCCAACTGTTGATGGCTATGCCGGGGACCCAGTGTGAGTGCTGTGTTGTGCGTGTGATAGTGTCTGTGTGTGTGTGTGTGTGTTTTGCTGGATACCATTGTGTATGTCTGTAAGAAAAAGTCGTAGGGTGTTTTTGTGTGTTTCTTCTGCATGTGTGTTTCGGGACCACGTTTGTGAATATGTTAAGGTAATTCCAAGTGTTCATGGCTCTGCTGGAGATCCAATGTGAGTGCTCTGTCGTGAGTGTGCCTTTTGTGTGTGTGTGTGTGTGTGTGTGTGTTTGCAGGAAACCATTGTGTATGCCTGCAAGAAAAAGTCGATGGGTGTTTGTGTGTGTTATTTGTATATGTGTGTGTCAGGACCATGTTTGTGATTATGTTAAAGCAGTTCCAAGTGTTGACGGCTGTGTTGGAGACCCAGTGTGAGTGCTGTGTTGTGAGTGTGATAGTGTGTGTGTGTCTGTGTGTGTTTCCGAACCCCCTGTGTACGCCTGTAAGAAAAATTCCATGGGTGTTTGTGTGTGTTTCTTGTGTATGCGTGTGTCAGGAAAACGTTTGTGAGTATGTTAGGGCAGTTCCAAGTGTTGATGGCTCTGCCGAGGCCCAGTGTGAGTGCTGTGTTGCGAGTGTGACAGTGTGTGTGTGTGTGTGTGTGTGTGTGTTTTCGGGTTACCATTGTGTATGCCTGTATGAAAAAGTCGATGGGTGTATTTGTGTGTTCTTGCGTATTGTGTTTCAGATCCACATTTGTGAGTGTGTGAGGGCAGTTCCAAGTGTTCATGAGTTTGCTGGATATCCAGTGTGAGTGTGTGTTGTGAGTGTGACAGTGTGTGTGCGTGTCTGTGTGTGTGTTTGCAGGAAACCAGTCTGTATGCCTATAAGAAAAATTCGATGGGTGTTTGTGTGTGTTTCTTCTGTATGTGTGTGTCGGGACCACATTTGTGAATATGTTAGGGCAGTTCCAAGTGTTGATGGCTCTGCTGGAGACCCAGTGAGAGTGCTGTGTTGTGAGTGTGACAGTGTGTGTGTGTCTGTGTGTGTGTGTTTGGGGGAACCCCACAGTGTATGCTTCTAAGAAAAAGTCGATGGGTGTTTGTGTGTGTTTCTTGTGTATGTGTGTGTCGGGACCACGTATGAGAGTATTTTGTGGCAGTTCCAAGCGCCAGAGTGAATGCTGTGTTGTGAGTGTGGCAGTGTGTGTTTCTGTGTGTGTTTGTGTTGGCGGGAAAACATTGTGTATGCCTGTAAGAATAAGTCGATGGATGTTTGTGTGAGTTTCATGTGTATGTGTGTGTCGCGACCACATTTGTCAATATTTTAAGGCAGTTCCAAGTGTTGATGGTTCTGCTGGATACCCATTGTGAGTGGTGTGTTGTAAGAGTGACTGTGTGTGTGTGTTCAAGGGAAACCGTTGTGTATGCCTGTAAGAAAAAGTCGATGGGTGTTTGTGTGCGTTTCTTGTGTATGTGTGTGTCGGGAAAACGTTTGGGAGTATGTTAGGGCAGTTCCAAGTGTTGATGGCTCTGCCGAGGACCAGTGTGAGTGCTGTGTTGCGAGTGTGACAGTGTGTGTGTGTGTGTGTGTGTTTTCGGGTAACCATTGTGTATGCCTGTATGAAAAAGTCGATGGGTGTATTTGTGTGTTCTTGCGTATTGTGTTTCAGATCCACATTTGTGAGTGTGTGAGGGCAGTTCCAAGTCTTCATGAGTTTGCAGGATATCCAGTGTGAGTGTGTGTTGTGAGTGTGACAGTGTGTGTGCGTGTCTGTGTGTGTGTTTGCAGGAAACCAGTCTGTATGCCTATAAGAAAAATTCGATGGGTGTTTGTGTGTGTTTTTTTCTGTATGTGTGTGTCGGGACCACATTTGTGAATATGTTAGGGCAGTTCCAAGTGTTGATGGCTCTGCTGGAGACCCAGTGAGAGTGCTGTGTTGTGAGTGTGATAGTGTGTGTGTGTCTGTGTGTGTGTGTGTGTTTGGGGGAACCCCACAGTGTATGCTTCTAAGAAAAAGTCGATGGGTGTTTGTGTGTGTTTCTTGTGTATGTGTGTGTCGAGACCACGTATGTGAGTATGTTGTGGCAGTTCCAAGTGCCAGTGTGAATGCTGTGTTGTGAGTGTGGCAGTGTGTGTTTCTGTGTGTGTTTGTGTTGGCGGGAAAACATTGTGTATGCCTGTAAGAATAAGTCGATGGATGTTTGTGTGAGTTTCATGTGTATGTGTGTGTCGCGACCACATTTGTCAATATTTTAAGGCAGTTCCAAGTGTTGATGGTTCTGCTGGATACCCATTGTGAGTGCTGTGTTGTAAGTGTGACTGTGTGTGTGTAGGTTCACGGGAAACCGTTGTGTATGCGTGTAAGAAAAAGTCGATGGGTGTTTGTGTGTGATTCTTGTGTATGTGTGTGTCGGTGAAACGTTTGTGAGTATGTTAGGGCAGTTCCAAGTGTTGATGGCTCTGCCGAGGTCCAGTGTGCGTACTGTGCTGTTAGTGTGACAGTGTGTGTGTGTGTGTGTGTGTGTGTTTGGGGAAACCCCACTCTGTCTCCCTGTAACAAAATGTTGATGGGTGTTTGTGTGTGTTTCTTCTGTATGTGTGTGTCGGGACCACGTTTGTTTGTATGTTAGGGCAGATTCAAGTGCCAGTGTGAATGCTGTGTTGTGAGTGTGATAGTGTGTGTGTGTGTGTGTTTGCGGAAACCATTGTGCATGACTGTAAGTAAAAGTCAATGGGAGTTTGTGTGTGTGTTTCTTGTGTATGTGTGTGTCGGGACCACGTTTGTGAGTATGTTAGGGCAGTTCCAACTGTTGATGGCTATGCCGGGGACCCAGTGTGAGTGCTGTGTTGTGCGTGTGATAGTGTCTGTGTGTGTGTGTGTGTGTTTTGCTGGATACCATTGTGTATGTCTGTAAGAAAAAGTCGTAGGGTGTTTTTGTGTGTTTCTTCTGCATGTGTGTTTCGGGACCACGTTTGTGAATATGTTAAGGTAATTCCAAGTGTTCATGGCTCTGCTGGAGATCCAATGTGAGTGCTCTGTCGTGAGTGTGCCTTTTGTGTGTGTGTGTGTGTGTGTGTGTGTGTGTGTTTGCAGGAAACCATTGTGTATGCCTGCAAGAAAAAGTCGATGGGTGTTTGTGTGTGTTATTTGTATATGTGTGTGTCAGGACCATGTTTGTGATTATGTTAAAGCAGTTCCAAGTGTTGACGGCTGTGTTGGAGACCCAGTGTGAGTGCTGTGTTGTGAGTGTGATAGTGTGTGTGTGTCTGTGTGTGTTTCCGAACCCCCTGTGTACGCCTGTAAGAAAAATTCCATGGGTGTTTGTGTGTGTTTCTTGTGTATGCGTGTGTCAGGAAAACGTTTGTGAGTATGTTAGGGCAGTTCCAAGTGTTGATGGCTCTGCCGAGGCCCAGTGTGAGTGCTGTGTTGCGAGTGTGACAGTGTGTGTGTGTGTGTGTGTGTGTGTGTTTTCGGGTTACCATTGTGTATGCCTGTATGAAAAAGTCGATGGGTGTATTTGTGTGTTCTTGCGTATTGTGTTTCAGATCCACATTTGTGAGTGTGTGAGGGCAGTTCCAAGTGTTCATGAGTTTGCTGGATATCCAGTGTGAGTGTGTGTTGTGAGTGTGACAGTGTGTGTGCGTGTCTGTGTGTGTGTTTGCAGGAAACCAGTCTGTATGCCTATAAGAAAAATTCGATGGGTGTTTGTGTGTGTTTCTTCTGTATGTGTGTGTCGGGACCACATTTGTGAATATGTTAGGGCAGTTCCAAGTGTTGATGGCTCTGCTGGAGACCCAGTGAGAGTGCTGTGTTGTGAGTGTGATAGTGTGTGTGTGTCTGTGTGTGTGTGTGTGTTTGGGGGAACCCCACAGTGTATGCTTCTAAGAAAAAGTCGATGGGTGTTTGTGTGTGTTTCTTGTGTATGTGTGTGTCGGGACCACGTATGAGAGTATTTTGTGGCAGTTCCAAGCGCCAGAGTGAATGCTGTGTTGTGAGTGTGGCAGTGTGTGTTTCTGTGTGTGTTTGTGTTGGCGGGAAAACATTGTGTATGCCTGTAAGAATAAGTCGAGGGATGTTTGTGTGAGTTTCATGTGTATGTGTGTGTCGCGACCACATTTGTCAATATTTTAAGGCAGTTCCCAGTGTTGATGGTTCTGCTGGATACCCATTGTGAGTGGTGTGTTGTAAGTGTGACTGTGTGTGTGTGTTCAAGGGAAACCGTTGTGTATGCCTGTAAGAAAAAGTCGATGGGTGTTTGTGTGCGTTTCTTGTGTATGTGTGTGTCGGGAAAACGTTTGGGAGTATGTTAGGGAAGTTCCAAGTGTTGATGGCTCTGCCGAGGACCAGTGTGAGTGCTGTGTTGCGAGTGTGACAGTGTGTGTGTGTGTGTGTGTGTGTGTTTTCGGGTAACCATTGTGTATGCCTGTATGAAAAAGTCGATGGGTGTATTTGTGTGTTCTTGCGTATTGTGTTTCAGATCCACATTTGTGAGTGTGTGAGGGCAGTTCCAAGTCTTCATGAGTTTGCAGGATATCCAGTGTGAGTGTGTGTTGTGAGTGTGACAGTGTGTGTGCGTGTCTGTGTGTGTGTTTGCAGGAAACCAGTCTGTATGCCTATAAGAAAAATTCGATGGGTGTTTGTGTGTGTTTTTTCTGTATGTGTGTGTCGGGACCACATTTGTGAATATGTTAGGGCAGTTCCAAGTGTTGATGGCTCTGCTGGAGACCCAGTGAGAGTGCTGTGTTGTGAGTGTGATAGTGTGTGTGTGTCTGTGTGTGTGTGTGTGTTTGGGGGAACCCCACAGTGTATGCTTCTAAGAAAAAGTCGATGGGTGTTTGTGTGTGTTTCTTGTGTATGTGTGTGTCGAGACCACGTATGTGAGTATGTTGTGGCAGTTCCAAGTGCCAGTGTGAATGCTGTGTTGTGAGTGTGGCAGTGTGTGTTTCTGTGTGTGTTTGTGTTGGCGGGAAAACATTGTGTATGCCTGTAAGAATAAGTCGATGGATGTTTGTGTGAGTTTCATGTGTATGTGTGTGTCGCGACCACATTTGTCAATATTTTAAGGCAGTTCCAAGTGTTGATGGTTCTGCTGGATACCCATTGTGAGTGCTGTGTTGTAAGTGTGACTGTGTGTGTGTGTGTTCACGGGAAACCGTTGTGTATGCCTGTAAGAAAAAGTCGATGGGTGTTTGTGTGTGATTCTTGTGTATGTGTGTGTCGGTGAAACGTTTGTGAGTATGTTAGGGCAGTTCCAAGTGTTGATGGCTCTGCCGAGGTCCAGTGTGCGTACTGTGCTGTTAGTGTGACAGTGTGTGTGTGTGTGTGTGTTTGGGGAAACCCCACTCTGTCTCCCTGTAACAAAATGTTGATGGGTGTTTGTGTGTGTTTCTTCTGTATGTGTGTGTTGGGACCACGTTTGTTTGTATGTTAGGGCAGATTCAAGTGCCAGTGTGAATGCTGTGTTGTGAGTGTGATAGTGTGTGTGTGTGTGTGTTTGCGGAAACCATTGTGCATGACTGTAAGTAAAAGTCAATGGGAGTTTGTGTGTGTGTTTCTTGTGTATGTGTGTGTCGGGACCACGTTTGTGAGTATGTTAGGGCAGTTCCAACTGTTGATGGCTATGCCGGGGACCCAGTGTGAGTGCTGTGTTGTGCGTGTGATAGTGTCTGTGTGTGTGTGTGTGTGTTTTGCTGGATACCATTGTGTATGTCTGTAAGAAAAAGTCGTAGGGTGTTTTTGTGTGTTTCTTCTGCATGTGTGTTTCGGGACCACGTTTGTGAATATGTTAAGGTAATTCCAAGTGTTCATGGCTCTGCTGGAGATCCAATGTGAGTGCTCTGTCGTGAGTGTGCCTTTTGTGTGTGTGTGTGTGTGTGTGTGTGTTTGCAGGAAACCATTGTGTATGCCTGCAAGAAAAAGTCGATGGGTGTTTGTGTGTGTTATTTGTATATGTGTGTGTCAGGACCATGTTTGTGATTATGTTAAAGCAGTTCCAAGTGTTGACGGCTGTGTTGGAGACCCAGTGTGAGTGCTGTGTTGTGAGTGTGATAGTGTGTGTGTGTCTGTGTGTGTTTCCGAACCCCCTGTGTACGCCTGTAAGAAAAATTCCATGGGTGTTTGTGTGTGTTTCTTGTGTATGCGTGTGTCAGGAAAACGTTTGTGAGTATGTTAGGGCAGTTCCAAGTGTTGATGGCTCTGCCGAGGCCCAGTGTGAGTGCTGTGTTGCGAGTGTGACAGTGTGTGTGTGTGTGTGTGTGTGTGTGTGTGTTTTCGGGTTACCATTGTGTATGCCTGTATGAAAAAGTCGATGGGTGTATTTGTGTGTTCTTGCGTATTGTGTTTCAGATCCACATTTGTGAGTGTGTGAGGGCAGTTCCAAGTGTTCATGAGTTTGCTGGATATCCAGTGTGAGTGTGTGTTGTGAGTGTGACAGTGTGTGTGCGTGTCTGTGTGTGTGTTTGCAGGAAACCAGTCTGTATGCCTATAAGAAAAATTCGATGGGTGTTTGTGTGTGTTTCTTCTGTATGTGTGTGTCGGGACCACATTTGTGAATATGTTAGGGCAGTTCCAAGTGTTGATGGCTCTGCTGGAGACCCAGTGAGAGTGCTGTGTTGTGAGTGTGATAGTGTGTGTGTGTCTGTGTGTGTGTGTGTGTTTGGGGGAACCCCACAGTGTATGCTTCTAAGAAAAAGTCGATGGGTGTTTGTGTGTGTTTCTTGTGTATGTGTGTGTCGGGACCACGTATGAGAGTATTTTGTGGCAGTTCCAAGCGCCAGAGTGAATGCTGTGTTGTGAGTGTGGCAGTGTGTGTTTCTGTGTGTGTTTGTGTTGGCGGGAAAACATTGTGTATGCCTGTAAGAATAAGTCGAGGGATGTTTGTGTGAGTTTCATGTGTATGTGTGTGTCGCGACCACATTTGTCAATATTTTAAGGCAGTTCCCAGTGTTGATGGTTCTGCTGGATACCCATTGTGAGTGGTGTGTTGTAAGTGTGACTGTGTGTGTGTGTTCAAGGGAAACCGTTGTGTATGCCTGTAAGAAAAAGTCGATGGGTGTTTGTGTGCGTTTCTTGTGTATGTGTGTGTCGGGAAAACGTTTGGGAGTATGTTAGGGAAGTTCCAAGTGTTGATGGCTCTGCCGAGGACCAGTGTGAGTGCTGTGTTGCGAGTGTGACAGTGTGTGTGTGTGTGTGTGTGTTTTCGGGTAACCATTGTGTATGCCTGTATGAAAAAGTCGATGGGTGTATTTGTGTGTTCTTGCGTATTGTGTTTCAGATCCACATTTGTGAGTGTGTGAGGGCAGTTCCAAGTCTTCATGAGTTTGCAGGATATCCAGTGTGAGTGTGTGTTGTGAGTGTGACAGTGTGTGTGCGTGTCTGTGTGTGTGTTTGCAGGAAACCAGTCTGTATGCCTATAAGAAAAATTCGATGGGTGTTTGTGTGTGTTTTTTCTGTATGTGTGTGTCGGGACCACATTTGTGAATATGTTAGGGCAGTTCCAAGTGTTGATGGCTCTGCTGGAGACCCAGTGAGAGTGCTGTGTTGTGAGTGTGATAGTGTGTGTGTGTCTGTGTGTGTGTGTGTGTTTGGGGGAACCCCACAGTGTATGCTTCTAAGAAAAAGTCGATGGGTGTTTGTGTGTGTTTCTTGTGTATGTGTGTGTCGAGACCACGTATGTGAGTATGTTGTGGCAGTTCCAAGTGCCAGTGTGAATGCTGTGTTGTGAGTGTGGCAGTGTGTGTTTCTGTGTGTGTTTGTGTTGGCGGGAAAACATTGTGTATGCCTGTAAGAATAAGTCGATGGATGTTTGTGTGAGTTTCATGTGTATGTGTGTGTCGCGACCACATTTGTCAATATTTTAAGGCAGTTCCAAGTGTTGATGGTTCTGCTGGATACCCATTGTGAGTGCTGTGTTGTAAGTGTGACTGTGTGTGTGTGTGTTCACGGGAAACCGTTGTGTATGCCTGTAAGAAAAAGTCGATGGGTGTTTGTGTGTGATTCTTGTGTATGTGTGTGTCGGTGAAACGTTTGTGAGTATGTTAGGGCAGTTCCAAGTGTTGATGGCTCTGCCGAGGTCCAGTGTGCGTACTGTGCTGTTAGTGTGACAGTGTGTGTGTGTGTGTGTGTTTGGGGAAACCCCACTCTGTCTCCCTGTAACAAAATGTTGATGGGTGTTTGTGTGTGTTTCTTCTGTATGTGTGTGTTGGGACCACGTTTGTTTGTATGTTAGGGCAGATTCAAGTGCCAGTGTGAATGCTGTGTTGTGAGTGTGATAGTGTGTGTGTGTGTGTGTTTGCGGAAACCATTGTGCATGACTGTAAGTAAAAGTCAATGGGAGTTTGTGTGTGTTTCTTGTGTATGTGTGTGTCGGGACCACGTTTGTGAGTATGTTAGGGCAGTTCCAACTGTTGATGGCTATGCCGGGGACCCAGTGTGAGTGCTGTGTTGTGCGTGTGATAGTGTCTGTGTGTGTGTGTGTGTGTTTTGCTGGATACCATTGTGTATGTCTGTAAGAAAAAGTCGTAGGGTGTTTTTGTGTGTTTCTTCTGCATGTGTGTTTCGGGACCACGTTTGTGAATATGTTAAGGTAATTCCAAGTGTTCATGGCTCTGCTGGAGATCCAATGTGAGTGCTCTGTCGTGAGTGTGCCTTTTGTGTGTGTGTGTGTGTGTGTGTGTGTGTTTGCAGGAAACCATTGTGTATGCCTGCAAGAAAAAGTCGATGGGTGTTTGTGTGTGTTATTTGTATATGTGTGTGTCAGGACCATGTTTGTGATTATGTTAAAGCAGTTCCAAGTGTTGACGGCTGTGTTGGAGACCCAGTGTGAGTGCTGTGTTGTGAGTGTGATAGTGTGTGTGTGTCTGTGTGTGTTTCCGAACCCCCTGTGTACGCCTGTAAGAAAAATTCCATGGGTGTTTGTGTGTGTTTCTTGTGTATGCGTGTGTCAGGAAAACGTTTGTGAGTATGTTAGGGCAGTTCCAAGTGTTGATGGCTCTGCCGAGGCCCAGTGTGAGTGCTGTGTTGCGAGTGTGACAGTGTGTGTGTGTGTGTGTTTTCGGATTACCATTGTGTATGCCTGTATGAAAAAGTCGATGGGTGTATTTGTGTGTTCTTGCGTATTGTGTTTCAGATCCACATTTGTGAGTGTGTGAGGGCAGTTCCAAGTGTTCATGAGTTTGCTGGATATCCAGTGTGAGTGTGTGTTGTGAGTGTGACAGTGTGTGTGCGTGTCTGTGTGTGTGTTTGCAGGAAACCAGTCTGTATGCCTATAAGAAAAATTCGATGGGTGTTTGTGTGTGTTTCTTCTGTATGTGTGTGTCGGGACCACATTTGTGAATATGTTAGGGCAGTTCCAAGTGTTGATGGCTCTGCTGGAGACCCAGTGAGAGTGCTGTGTTGTGAGTGTGATAGTGTGTGTGTGTCTGTGTGTGTGTGTGTGTTTGGGGGAACCCCACAGTGTATGCTTCTAAGAAAAAGTCGATGGGTGTTTGTGTGTGTTTCTTGTGTATGTGTGTGTCGAGACCACGTATGTGAGTATGTTGTGGCAGTTCCAAGTGCCAGTGTGAATGCTGTGTTGTGAGTGTGGCAGTGTGTGTTTCTGTGTGTGTTTGTGTTGGCGGGAAAACATTGTGTATGCCTGTAAGAATAAGTCGATGGATGTTTGTGTGAGTTTCATGTGTATGTGTGTGTCGCGACCACATTTGTCAATATTTTAAGGCAGTTCCAAGTGTTGATGGTTCTGCTGGATACCCATTGTGAGTGCTGTGTTGTAAGTGTGACTGTGTGTGTGTGTGTTCACGGGAAACCGTTGTGTATGCCTGTAAGAAAAAGTCGATGGGTGTTTGTGTGTGATTCTTGTGTATGTGTGTGTCGGTGAAACGTTTGTGAGTATGTTAGGGCAGTTCCAAGTGTTGATGGCTCTGCCGAGGTCCAGTGTGCGTACTGTGCTGTTAGTGTGACAGTGTGTGTGTGTGTGTGTGTTTGGGGAAACCCCACTCTGTCTCCCTGTAACAAAATGTTGATGGGTGTTTGTGTGTGTTTCTTCTGTATGTGTGTGTCGGGACCACGTTTGTTTGTATGTTAGGGCAGATTCAAGTGCCAGTGTGAATGCTGTGTTGTGAGTGTGATAGTGTGTGTGTGTGTGTGTTTGCGGAAACCATTGTGCATGACTGTAAGTAAAAGTCAATGGGAGTTTGTGTGTGTTTCTTGTGTATGTGTGTGTCGGGACCACGTTTGTGAGTATGTTAGGGCAGTTCCAACTGTTGATGGCTATGCCGGGGACCCAGTGTGAGTGCTGTGTTGTGCGTGTGATAGTGTCTGTGTGTGTGTGTGTGTGTTTTGCTGGATACCATTGTGTATGTCTGTAAGAAAAAGTCGTAGGGTGTTTTTGTGTGTTTCTTCTGCATGTGTGTTTCGGGACCACGTTTGTGAATATGTTAAGGTAATTCCAAGTGTTCATGGCTCTGCTGGAGATCCAATGTGAGTGCTCTGTCGTGAGTGTGCCTTTTGTGTGTGTGTGTGTGTGTGTGTGTGTGTGTTTGCAGGAAACCATTGTGTATGCCTGCAAGAAAAAGTCGATGGGTGTTTGTGTGTGTTATTTGTATATGTGTGTGTCAGGACCATGTTTGTGATTATGTTAAAGCAGTTCCAAGTGTTGACGGCTGTGTTGGAGACCCAGTGTGAGTGCTGTGTTGTGAGTGTGATAGTGTGTGTGTGTCTGTGTGTGTTTCCGAACCCCTGTGTACGCCTGTAAGAAAAATTCCATTGGTGTTTGTGTGTGTTTCTTGTGTATGCGTGTGTCAGGAAAACGTTTGTGAGTATGTTAGGGCAGTTCCAAGTGTTGATGGCTCTGCCGAGGCCCAGTGTGAGTGCTGTGTTGCGAGTGTGACAGTGTGTGTGTGTGTGTGTGTGTGTGTGTTTTCGGGTTACCATTGTGTATGCCTGTATGAAAAAGTCGATGGGTGTATTTGTGTGTTCTTGCGTATTGTGTTTCAGATCCACATTTGTGAGTGTGTGAGGGCAGTTCCAAGTGTTCATGAGTTTGCTGGATATCCAGTGTGAGTGTGTGTTGTGAGTGTGACAGTGTGTGTGCGTGTCTGTGTGTGTGTTTGCAGGAAACCAGTCTGTATGCCTATAAGAAAAATTCGATGGGTGTTTGTGTGTGTTTCTTCTGTATGTGTGTGTCGGGACCACATTTGTGAATATGTTAGGGCAGTTCCAAGTGTTGATGGCTCTGCTGGAGACCCAGTGAGAGTGCTGTGTTGTGAGTGTGACAGTGTGTGTGTGTCTGTGTGTGTGTGTTTGGGGGAACCCCACAGTGTATGCTTCTAAGAAAAAGTCGATGGGTGTTTGTGTGTGTTTCTTGTGTATGTGTGTGTCGGGACCACGTATGAGAGTATTTTGTGGCAGTTCCAAGCGCCAGAGTGAATGCTGTGTTGTGAGTGTGGCAGTGTGTGTTTCTGTGTGTGTTTGTGTTGGCGGGAAAACATTGTGTATGCCTGTAAGAATAAGTCGATGGATGTTTGTGTGAGTTTCATGTGTATGTGTGTGTCGCGACCACATTTGTCAATATTTTAAGGCAGTTCCAAGTGTTGATGGTTCTGCTGGATACCCATTGTGAGTGGTGTGTTGTAAGTGTGACTGTGTGTGTGTGTGTTCAAGGGAAACCGTTGTGTATGCCTGTAAGAAAAAGTCGATGGGTGTTTGTGTGCGTTTCTTGTGTATGTGTGTGTCGGGAAAACGTTTGGGAGTATGTTAGGGCAGTTCCAAGTGTTGATGGCTCTGCCGAGGACCAGTGTGAGTGCTGTGTTGCGAGTGTGACAGTGTGTGTGTGTGTGTGTGTGTGTTTTCGGGTAACCATTGTGTATGCCTGTATGAAAAAGTCGATGGGTGTATTTGTGTGTTCTTGCGTATTGTGTTTCAGATCCACATTTGTGAGTGTGTGAGGGCAGTTCCAAGTCTTCATGAGTTTGCAGGATATCCAGTGTGAGTGTGTGTTGTGAGTGTGACAGTGTGTGTGCGTGTCTGTGTGTGTGTTTGCAGGAAACCAGTCTGTATGCCTATAAGAAAAATTCGATGGGTGTTTGTGTGTGTTTTTTCTGTATGTGTGTGTCGGGACCACATTTGTGAATATGTTAGGGCAGTTCCAAGTGTTGATGGCTCTGCTGGAGACCCAGTGAGAGTGCTGTGTTGTGAGTGTGATAGTGTGTGTGTGTCTGTGTGTGTGTGTGTGTTTGGGGGAACCCCACAGTGTATGCTTCTAAGAAAAAGTCGATGGGTGTTTGTGTGTGTTTCTTGTGTATGTGTGTGTCGAGACCACGTATGTGAGTATGTTGTGGCAGTTCCAAGTGCCAGTGTGAATGCTGTGTTGTGAGTGTGGCAGTGTGTGTTTCTGTGTGTGTTTGTGTTGGCGGGAAAACATTGTGTATGCCTGTAAGAATAAGTCGATGGATGTTTGTGTGAGTTTCATGTGTATGTGTGTGTCGCGACCACATTTGTCAATATTTTAAGGCAGTTCCAAGTGTTGATGGTTCTGCTGGATACCCATTGTGAGTGCTGTGTTGTAAGTGTGACTGTGTGTGTGTGTGTTCACGGGAAACCGTTGTGTATGCCTGTAAGAAAAAGTCGATGGGTGTTTGTGTGTGATTCTTGTGTATGTGTGTGTCGGTGAAACGTTTGTGAGTATGTTAGGGCAGTTCCAAGTGTTGATGGCTCTGCCGAGGTCCAGTGTGCGTACTGTGCTGTTAGTGTGACAGTGTGTGTGTGTGTGTGTGTGTGTGTTTGGGGAAACCCCACTCTGTCTCCCTGTAACAAAATGTTGATGGGTGTTTGTGTGTGTTTCTTCTGTATGTGTGTGTCGGGACCACGTTTGTTTGTATGTTAGGGCAGATTCAAGTGCCAGTGTGAATGCTGTGTTGTGAGTGTGATAGTGTGTGTGTGTGTGTGTTTGCGGAAACCATTGTGCATGACTGTAAGTAAAAGTCAATGGGAGTTTGTGTGTGTTTCTTGTGTATGTGTGTGTCGGGACCACGTTTGTGAGTATGTTAGGGCAGTTCCAACTGTTGATGGCTATGCCGGGGACCCAGTGTGAGTGCTGTGTTGTGCGTGTGATAGTGTCTGTGTGTGTGTGTGTGTGTTTTGCTGGATACCATTGTGTATGTCTGTAAGAAAAAGTCGTAGGGTGTTTTTGTGTGTTTCTTCTGCATGTGTGTTTCGGGACCACGTTTGTGAATATGTTAAGGTAATTCCAAGTGTTCATGGCTCTGCTGGAGATCCAATGTGAGTGCTCTGTCGTGAGTGTGCCTTTGTGTGTGTGTGTGTGTGTGTGTGTTTGCAGGAAACCATTGTGTATGCCTGCAAGAAAAAGTCGATGGGTGTTTGTGTGTGTTATTTGTATATGTGTGTGTCAGGACCATGTTTGTGATTATGTTAAAGCAGTTCCAAGTGTTGACGGCTGTGTTGGAGACCCAGTGTGAGTGCTGTGTTGTGAGTGTGATAGTGTGTGTGTGTCTGTGTGTGTTTCCGAACCCCCTGTGTACGCCTGTAAGAAAAATTCCATGGGTGTTTGTGTGTGTTTCTTGTGTATGCGTGTGTCAGGAAAACGTTTGTGAGTATGTTAGGGCAGTTCCAAGTGTTGATGGCTCTGCCGAGGCCCAGTGTGAGTGCTGTGTTGCGAGTGTGACAGTGTGTGTGTGTGTGTGTGTGTGTGTTTTCGGGTTACCATTGTGTATGCCTGTATGAAAAAGTCGATGGGTGTATTTGTGTGTTCTTGCGTATTGTGTTTCAGATCCACATTTGTGAGTGTGTGAGGGCAGTTCCAAGTGTTCATGAGTTTGCTGGATATCCAGTGTGAGTGTGTGTTGTGAGTGTGACAGTGTGTGTGCGTGTCTGTGTGTGTGTTTGCAGGAAACCAGTCTGTATGCCTATAAGAAAAATTCGATGGGTGTTTGTGTGTGTTTCTTCTGTATGTGTGTGTCGGGACCACATTTGTGAATATGTTAGGGCAGTTCCAAGTGTTGATGGCTCTGCTGGAGACCCAGTGAGAGTGCTGTGTTGTGAGTGTGATAGTGTGTGTGTGTCTGTGTGTGTGTGTGTGTTTGGGGGAACCCCACAGTGTATGCTTCTAAGAAAAAGTCGATGGGTGTTTGTGTGTGTTTCTTGTGTATGTGTGTGTCGGGACCACGTATGAGAGTATTTTGTGGCAGTTCCAAGCGCCAGAGTGAATGCTGTGTTGTGAGTGTGGCAGTGTGTGTTTCTGTGTGTGTTTGTGTTGGCGGGAAAACATTGTGTATGCCTGTAAGAATAAGTCGAGGGATGTTTGTGTGAGTTTCATGTGTATGTGTGTGTCGCGACCACATTTGTCAATATTTTAAGGCAGTTCCAAGTGTTGATGGTTCTGCTGGATACCCATTGTGAGTGGTGTGTTGTAAGTGTGACTGTGTGTGTGTGTGTTCAAGGGAAACCGTTGTGTATGCCTGTAAGAAAAAGTCGATGGGTGTTTGTGTGCGTTTCTTGTGTATGTGTGTGTCGGGAAAACGTTTGGGAGTATGTTAGGGAAGTTCCAAGTGTTGATGGCTCTGCCGAGGACCAGTGTGAGTGCTGTGTTGCGAGTGTGACAGTGTGTGTGTGTGTGTGTGTGTGTTTTCGGGTAACCATTGTGTATGCCTGTATGAAAAAGTCGATGGGTGTATTTGTGTGTTCTTGCGTATTGTGTTTCAGATCCACATTTGTGAGTGTGTGAGGGCAGTTCCAAGTCTTCATGAGTTTGCAGGATATCCAGTGTGAGTGTGTGTTGTGAGTGTGACAGTGTGTGTGCGTGTCTGTGTGTGTGTTTGCAGGAAACCAGTCTGTATGCCTATAAGAAAAATTCGATGGGTGTTTGTGTGTGTTTTTTCTGTATGTGTGTGTCGGGACCACATTTGTGAATATGTTAGGGCAGTTCCAAGTGTTGATGGCTCTGCTGGAGACCCAGTGAGAGTGCTGTGTTGTGAGTGTGATAGTGTGTGTGTGTCTGTGTGTGTGTGTGTGTTTGGGGGAACCCCACAGTGTATGCTTCTAAGAAAAAGTCGATGGGTGTTTGTGTGTGTTTCTTGTGTATGTGTGTGTCGAGACCACGTATGTGAGTATGTTGTGGCAGTTCCAAGTGCCAGTGTGAATGCTGTGTTGTGAGTGTGGCAGTGTGTGTTTCTGTGTGTGTTTGTGTTGGCGGGAAAACATTGTGTATGCCTGTAAGAATAAGTCGATGGATGTTTGTGTGAGTTTCATGTGTATGTGTGTGTCGCGACCACATTTGTCAATATTTTAAGGCAGTTCCAAGTGTTGATGGTTCTGCTGGATACCCATTGTGAGTGCTGTGTTGTAAGTGTGACTGTGTGTGTGTGTGTTCACGGGAAACCGTTGTGTATGCCTGTAAGAAAAAGTCGATGGGTGTTTGTGTGTGATTCTTGTGTATGTGTGTGTCGGTGAAACGTTTGTGAGTATGTTAGGGCAGTTCCAAGTGTTGATGGCTCTGCCGAGGTCCAGTGTGCGTACTGTGCTGTTAGTGTGACAGTGTGTGTGTGTGTGTGTGTTTGGGGAAACCCCACTCTGTCTCCCTGTAACAAAATGTTGATGGGTGTTTGTGTGTGTTTCTTCTGTATGTGTGTGTCGGGACCACGTTTGTTTGTATGTTAGGGCAGATTCAAGTGCCAGTGTGAATGCTGTGTTGTGAGTGTGATAGTGTGTGTGTGTGTGTGTTTGCGGAAACCATTGTGCATGACTGTAAGTAAAAGTCAATGGGAGTTTGTGTGTGTTTCTTGTGTATGTGTGTGTCGGGACCACGTTTGTGAGTATGTTAGGGCAGTTCCAACTGTTGATGGCTATGCCGGGGACCCAGTGTGAGTGCTGTGTTGTGCGTGTGATAGTGTCTGTGTGTGTGTGTGTGTGTGTTTTGCTGGATACCATTGTGTATGTCTGTAAGAAAAAGTCGTAGGGTGTTTTTGTGTGTTTCTTCTGCATGTGTGTTTCGGGACCACGTTTGTGAATATGTTAAGGTAATTCCAAGTGTTCATGGCTCTGCTGGAGATCCAATGTGAGTGCTCTGTCGTGAGTGTGACTTTTGTGTGTGTGTGTGTGTGTGTGTGTGTGTTTGCAGGAAACCATTGTGTATGCCTGCAAGAAAAAGTCGATGGGTGTTTGTGTGTGTTATTTGTATATGCGTGTGTCAGGACCATGTTTGTGATTATGTTAAAGCAGTTCCAAGTGTTGACGGCTGTGTTGGAGACCCAGTGTGAGTGCTGTGTTGTGAGTGTGATAGTGTGTGTGTGTCTGTGTGTGTTTCCGAACCCCCTGTGTACGCCTGTAAGAAAAATTCCATGGGTGTTTGTGTGTGTTTCTTGTGTATGCGTGTGTCAGGAAAACGTTTGTGAGTATGTTAGGGCAGTTCCAAGTGTTGATGGCTCTGCCGAGGCCCAGTGTGAGTGCTGTGTTGCGAGTGTGACAGTGTGTGTGTGTGTGTGTGTGTGTGTGTTTTCGGGTTACCATTGTGTATGCCTGTATGAAAAAGTCGATGGGTGTATTTGTGTGTTCTTGCGTATTGTGTTTCAGATCCACATTTGTGAGTGTGTGAGGGCAGTTCCAAGTGTTCATGAGTTTGCTGGATATCCAGTGTGAGTGTGTGTTGTGAGTGTGACAGTGTGTGTGCGTGTCTGTGTGTGTGTTTGCAGGAAACCAGTCTGTATGCCTATAAGAAAAATTCGATGGGTGTTTGTGTGTGTTTCTTCTGTATGTGTGTGTCGGGACCACATTTGTGAATATGTTAGGGCAGTTCCAAGTGTTGATGGCTCTGCTGGAGACCCAGTGAGAGTGCTGTGTTGTGAGTGTGACAGTGTGTGTGTGTCTGTGTGTGTGTGTGTGTTTGGGGGAACCCCACAGTGTATGCTTCTAAGAAAAAGTCGATGGGTGTTTGTGTGTGTTTCTTGTGTATGTGTGTGTCGGGACCACGTATGAGAGTATTTTGTGGCAGTTCCAAGCGCCAGAGTGAATGCTGTGTTGTGAGTGTGGCAGTGTGTGTTTCTGTGTGTGTTTGTGTTGGCGGGAAAACATTGTGTATGCCTGTAAGAATAAGTCGATGGATGTTTGTGTGAGTTTCATGTGTATGTGTGTGTCGCGACCACATTTGTCAATATTTTAAGGCAGTTCCAAGTGTTGATGGTTCTGCTGGATACCCATTGTGAGTGGTGTGTTGTAAGTGTGACTGTGTGTGTGTGTGTTCAAGGGAAACCGTTGTGTATGCCTGTAAGAAAAAGTCGATGGGTGTTTGTGTGCGTTTCTTGTGTATGTGTGTGTCGGGAAAACGTTTGGGAGTATGTTAGGGCAGTTCCAAGTGTTGATGGCTCTGCCGAGGACCAGTGTGAGTGCTGTGTTGCGAGTGTGACAGTGTGTGTGTGTGTGTGTGTGTGTGTTTTCGGGTTACCATTGTGTATGCCTGTATGAAAAAGTCGATGGGTGTATTTGTGTGTTCTTGCGTATTGTGTTTCAGATCCACATTTGTGAGTGTGTGAGGGCAGTTCCAAGTGTTCATGAGTTTGCTGGATATCCAGTGTGAGTGTGTGTTGTGAGTGTGACAGTGTGTGTGCGTGTCTGTGTGTGTGTTTGCAGGAAACCAGTCTGTATGCCTATAAGAAAAATTCGATGGGTGTTTGTGTGTGTTTTTTCTGTATGTGTGTGTCGGGACCACATTTGTGAATATGTTAGGGCAGTTCCAAGTGTTGATGGCTCTGCTGGAGACCCAGTGAGAGTGCTGTGTTGTGAGTGTGATAGTGTGTGTGTGTCTGTGTGTGTGTGTGTTTGGGGGAACCCCACAGTGTATGCTTCTAAGAAAAAGTCGATGGGTGTTTGTGTGTGTTTCTTGTGTATGTGTGTGTCGGGACCACGTATGTGAGTATGTTGTGGCAGTTCCAAGCGCCAGTGTGAATGCTGTGTTGTGAGTGTGGCAGTGTGTGTTTCTGTGTGTGTTTGTGTTGGCGGGAAAACATTGTGTATGCCTGTAAGAATAAGTCGATGGATGTTTGTGTGAGTTTCATGTGTATGTGTGTGTCGTGACCACATTTGTCAATATTTTAAGGCAGTTCCAAGTGTTGATGGTTCTGCTGGATACCCATTGTGAGTGGTGTGTTGTAAGTGTGACTGTGTGTGTGTGTGTTCACGGGAAACCGTTGTGTATGCCTGTAAGAAAAAGTCGATGGGTGTTTGTGTGTGATTCTTGTGTATGTGTGTGTCGGTGAAACGTTTGTGAGTATGTTAGGGCAGTTCCAAGTGTTGATGGCTCTGCCGAGGTCCAGTGTGCGTACTGTGCTGTTAGTGTGACAGTGTGTGTGTGTGTGTGTGTTTGGGGAAACCCCACTCTGTCTCCCTGTAACAAAATGTTGATGGGTGTTTGTGTGTGTTTCTTCTGTATGTGTGTGTCGGGACCACGTTTGTTTGTATGTTAGGGCAGATTCAAGTGCCAGTGTGAATGCTGTGTTGTGAGTGTGATAGTGTGTGTGTGTGTGTGTTTGCGGAAACCATTGTGCATGACTGTAAGTAAAAGTCAATGGGAGTTTGTGTGTGTTTCTTGTGTATGTGTGTGTCGGGACCACGTTTGTGAGTATGTTAGGGCAGTTCCAACTGTTGATGGCTATGCCGGGGACCCAGTGTGAGTGCTGTGTTGTGCGTGTGATAGTGTCTGTGTGTGTGTGTGTGTGTTTTGCTGGATACCATTGTGTATGTCTGTAAGAAAAAGTCGTAGGGTGTTTTTGTGTGTTTCTTCTGCATGTGTGTTTCGGGACCACGTTTGTGAATATGTTAAGGTAATTCCAAGTGTTCATGGCTCTGCTGGAGATCCAATGTGAGTGCTCTGTCGTGAGTGTGCCTTTTGTGTGTGTGTGTGTGTGTGTGTGTGTGTTTGCAGGAAACCATTGTGTATGCCTGCAAGAAAAAGTCGATGGGTGTTTGTGTGTGTTATTTGTATATGTGTGTGTCAGGACCATGTTTGTGATTATGTTAAAGCAGTTCCAAGTGTTGACGGCTGTGTTGGAGACCCAGTGTGAGTGCTGTGTTGTGAGTGTGATAGTGTGTGTGTGTCTGTGTGTGTTTCCGAACCCCCTGTGTACGCCTGTAAGAAAAATTCCATGGGTGTTTGTGTGTGTTTCTTGTGTATGCGTGTGTCAGGAAAACGTTTGTGAGTATGTTAGGGCAGTTCCAAGTGTTGATGGCTCTGCCGAGGCCCAGTGTGAGTGCTGTGTTGCGAGTGTGACAGTGTGTGTGTGTGTGTGTGTGTGTGTTTTCGGGTTACCATTGTGTATGCCTGTATGAAAAAGTCGATGGGTGTATTTGTGTGTTCTTGCGTATTGTGTTTCAGATCCACATTTGTGAGTGTGTGAGGGCAGTTCCAAGTGTTCATGAGTTTGCTGGATATCCAGTGTGAGTGTGTGTTGTGAGTGTGACAGTGTGTGTGCGTGTCTGTGTGTGTGTTTGCAGGAAACCAGTCTGTATGCCTATAAGAAAAATTCGATGGGTGTTTGTGTGTGTTTCTTCTGTATGTGTGTGTCGGGACCACATTTGTGAATATGTTAGGGCAGTTCCAAGTGTTGATGGCTCTGCTGGAGACCCAGTGAGAGTGCTGTGTTGTGAGTGTGATAGTGTGTGTGTGTCTGTGTGTGTGTGTGTGTTTGGGGGAACCCCACAGTGTATGCTTCTAAGAAAAAGTCGATGGGTGTTTGTGTGTGTTTCTTGTGTATGTGTGTGTCGAGACCACGTATGTGAGTATGTTGTGGCAGTTCCAAGTGCCAGTGTGAATGCTGTGTTGTGAGTGTGGCAGTGTGTGTTTCTGTGTGTGTTTGTGTTGGCGGGAAAACATTGTGTATGCCTGTAAGAATAAGTCGATGGATGTTTGTGTGAGTTTCATGTGTATGTGTGTGTCGCGACCACATTTGTCAATATTTTAAGGCAGTTCCAAGTGTTGATGGTTCTGCTGGATACCCATTGTGAGTGCTGTGTTGTAAGTGTGACTGTGTGTGTGTGTGTTCACGGGAAACCGTTGTGTATGCCTGTAAGAAAAAGTCGATGGGTGTTTGTGTGTGATTCTTGTGTATGTGTGTGTCGGTGAAACGTTTGTGAGTATGTTAGGGCAGTTCCAAGTGTTGATGGCTCTGCCGAGGTCCAGTGTGCGTACTGTGCTGTTAGTGTGACAGTGTGTGTGTGTGTGTGTGTGTGTGTGTGTGTTTGGGGAAACCCCACTCTGTCTCCCTGTAACAAAATGTTGATGGGTGTTTGTGTGTGTTTCTTCTGTATGTGTGTGTCGGGACCACGTTTGTTTGTATGTTAGGGCAGATTCAAGTGCCAGTGTGAATGCTGTGTTGTGAGTGTGATAGTGTGTGTGTGTGTGTGTTTGCGGAAACCATTGTGCATGACTGTAAGTAAAAGTCAATGGGAGTTTGTGTGTGTTTCTTGTGTATGTGTGTGTCGGGACCACGTTTGTGAGTATGTTAGGGCAGTTCCAACTGTTGATGGCTATGCCGGGGACCCAGTGTGAGTGCTGTGTTGTGCGTGTGATAGTGTCTGTGTGTGTGTGTGTGTGTGTTTTGCTGGATACCATTGTGTATGTCTGTAAGAAAAAGTCGTAGGGTGTTTTTGTGTGTTTCTTCTGCATGTGTGTTTCGGGACCACGTTTGTGAATATGTTAAGGTAATTCCAAGTGTTCATGGCTCTGCTGGAGATCCAATGTGAGTGCTCTGTCGTGAGTGTGCCTTTTGTGTGTGTGTGTGTGTGTGTGTGTTTGCAGGAAACCATTGTGTATGCCTGCAAGAAAAAGTCGATGGGTGTTTGTGTGTGTTATTTGTATATGCGTGTGTCAGGACCATGTTTGTGATTATGTTAAAGCAGTTCCAAGTGTTGACGGCTGTGTTGGAGACCCAGTGTGAGTGCTGTGTTGTGAGTGTGATAGTGTGTGTGTGTCTGTGTGTGTTTCCGAACCCCCTGTGTACGCCTGTAAGAAAAATTCCATGGGTGTTTGTGTGTGTTTCTTGTGTATGCGTGTGTCAGGAAAACGTTTGTGAGTATGTTAGGGCAGTTCCAAGTGTTGATGGCTCTGCCGAGGCCCAGTGTGAGTGCTGTGTTGCGAGTGTGACAGTGTGTGTGTGTGTGTGTGTGTGTTTTCGGGTTACCATTGTGTATGCCTGTATGAAAAAGTCGATGGGTGTATTTGTGTGTTCTTGCGTATTGTGTTTCAGATCCACATTTGTGAGTGTGTGAGGGCAGTTCCAAGTGTTCATGAGTTTGCTGGATATCCAGTGTGAGTGTGTGTTGTGAGTGTGACAGTGTGTGTGCGTGTCTGTGTGTGTGTTTGCAGGAAACCAGTCTGTATGCCTATAAGAAAAATTCGATGGGTGTTTGTGTGTGTTTCTTCTGTATGTGTGTGTCGGGACCACATTTGTGAATATGTTAGGGCAGTTCCAAGTGTTGATGGCTCTGCTGGAGACCCAGTGAGAGTGCTGTGTTGTGAGTGTGACAGTGTGTGTGTGTCTGTGTGTGTGTGTGTGTTTGGGGGAACCCCACAGTGTATGCTTCTAAGAAAAAGTCGATGGGTGTTTGTGTGTGTTTCTTGTGTATGTGTGTGTCGGGACCACGTATGAGAGTATTTTGTGGCAGTTCCAAGCGCCAGAGTGAATGCTGTGTTGTGAGTGTGGCAGTGTGTGTTTCTGTGTGTGTTTGTGTTGGCGGGAAAACATTGTGTATGCCTGTAAGAATAAGTCGATGGATGTTTGTGTGAGTTTCATGTGTATGTGTGTGTCGCGACCACATTTGTCAATATTTTAAGGCAGTTCCAAGTGTTGATGGTTCTGCTGGATACCCATTGTGAGTGGTGTGTTGTAAGTGTGACTGTGTGTGTGTGTGTTCAAGGGAAACCGTTGTGTATGCCTGTAAGAAAAAGTCGCTGGGTGTTTGTGTGCGTTTCTTGTGTATGTGTGTGTCGGGAAAACGTTTGGGAGTATGTTAGGGCAGTTCCAAGTGTTGATGGCTCTGCCGAGGACCAGTGTGAGTGCTGTGTTGCGAGTGTGACAGTGTGTGTGTGTGTGTGTGTGTTTTCGGGTTACCATTGTGTATGCCTGTATGAAAAAGTCGATGGGTGTATTTGTGTGTTCTTGCGTATTGTGTTTCAGATCCACATTTGTGAGTGTGTGAGGGCAGTTCCAAGTGTTCATGAGTTTGCTGGATATCCAGTGTGAGTGTGTGTTGTGAGTGTGACAGTGTGTGTGCGTGTCTGTGTGTGTGTTTGCAGGAAACCAGTCTGTATGCCTATAAGAAAAATTCGATGGGTGTTTGTGTGTGTTGCTTCTGTATGTGTGTGTCGGGACCACATTTGTGAATATGTTAGGGCAGTTCCAAGTGTTGATGGCTCTGCTGGAGACCCAGTGAGAGTGCTGTGTTGTGAGTGTGATAGTGTGTGTGTGTCTGTGTGTGTGTGTGTGTTTGGGGGAACCCCACAGTGTATGCTTCTAAGAAAAAGTCGATGGGTGTTTGTGTGTGTTTCTTGTGTATGTGTGTGTCGAGACCACGTATGTGAGTATGTTGTGGCAGTTCCAAGCGCCAGTGTGAATGCTGTGTTGTGAGTGTGGCAGTGTGTGTTTCTGTGTGTGTTTGTGTTGGCGGGAAAACATTGTGTATGCCTGTAAGAATAAGTCGATGGATGTTTGTGTGAGTTTCATGTGTATGTGTGTGTCGCGACCACATTTGTCAATATTTTAAGGCAGTTCCAAGTGTTGATGGTTCTGCTGGATACCCATTGTGAGTGCTGTGTTGTAAGTGTGACTGTGTGTGTGTGTGTTCACGGGAAACCGTTGTGTATGCCTGTAAGAAAAAGTCGATGGGTGTTTGTGTGTGATTCTTGTGTATGTGTGTGTCGGTGAAACGTTTGTGAGTATGTTAGGGCAGTTCCAAGTGTTGATGGCTCTGCCGAGGTCCAGTGTGCGTACTGTGCTGTTAGTGTGACAGTGTGTGTGTGTGTGTGTGTGTGTGTGTGTTTGGGGAAACCCCACTCTGTCTCCCTGTAACAAAATGTTGATGGGTGTTTGTGTGTGTTTCTTCTGTATGTGTGTGTCGGGACCATGTTTGTTTGTATGTTAGGGCAGATTCAAGTGCCAGTGTGAATGCTGTGTTGTGAGTGTGATAGTGTGTGTGTGTGTGTGTGTTTGCGGAAACCATTGTGCATGACTGCAAGTAAAAGTCAATGGGAGTTTGTGTGTGTTTCTTGTGTATGTGTGTGTCGGGACCACGTTTGTGAGTATGTTAGGGCAGTTCCAACTGTTGATGGCTATGCCGGGGACCCAGTGTGAGTGCTGTGTTGTGCGTGTGATAGTGTCTGTGTGTGTGTGTGTGTGTTTTGCTGGATACCATTGTGTATGTCTGTAAGAAAAAGTCGTAGGGTGTTTTTGTGTGTTTCTTCTGCATGTGTGTTTCGGGACCACGTTTGTGAATATGTTAAGGTAATTCCAAGTGTTCATGGCTCTGCTGGAGATCCAATGTGAGTGCTCTGTCGTGAGTGTGCCTTTTGTGTGTGTGTGTGTGTGTGTGTGTTTGCAGGAAACCATTGTGTATGCCTGCAAGAAAAAGTCGATGGGTGTTTGTGTGTGTTATTTGTATATGTGTGTGTCAGGACCATGTTTGTGATTATGTTAAAGCAGTTCCAAGTGTTGACGGCTGTGTTGGAGACCCAGTGTGAGTGCTGTGTTGTGAGTGTGATAGTGTGTGTGTGTCTGTGTGTGTTTCCGAACCCCCTGTGTACGCCTGTAAGAAAAATTCCATGGGTGTTTGTGTGTGTTTCTTGTGTATGCGTGTGTCAGGAAAACGTTTGTGAGTATGTTAGGGCAGTTCCAAGTGTTGATGGCTCTGCCGAGGCCCAGTGTGAGTGCTGTGTTGCGAGTGTGACAGTGTGTGTGTGTGTGTGTGTGTGTTTTCGGGTTACCATTGTGTATGCCTGTATGAAAAAGTCGATGGGTGTATTTGTGTGTTCTTGCGTATTGTGTTTCAGATCCACATTTGTGAGTGTGTGAGGGCAGTTCCAAGTGTTCATGAGTTTGCTGGATATCCAGTGTGAGTGTGTGTTGTGAGTGTGACAGTGTGTGTGCGTGTCTGTGTGTGTGTTTGCAGGAAACCAGTCTGTATGCCTATAAGAAAAATTCGATGGGTGTTTGTGTGTGTTGCTTCTGTATGTGTGTGTCGGGACCACATTTGTGAATATGTTAGGGCAGTTCCAAGTGTTGATGGCTCTGCTGGAGACCCAGTGAGAGTGCTGTGTTGTGAGTGTGATAGTGTGTGTGTGTCTCTGTGTGTGTGTGTGTTTGGGGGAACCCCACAGTGTATGCTTCTAAGAAAAAGTCGATGGGTGTTTGTGTGTGTTTCTTGTGTATGTGTGTGTCGGGACCACGTATGTGAGTATGTTGTGGCAGTTCCAAGTGCCAGTGTGAATGCTGTGTTGTGAGTGTGGCAGTGTGTGTTTCTGTGTGTGTTTGTGTTGGCGGGAAAACATTGTGTATGCCTGTAAGAATAAGTCGATGGATGTTTGTGTGAGTTTCATGTGTATGTGTGTGTCGCGACCACATTTGTCAATATTTTAAGGCAGTTCCAAGTGTTGATGGTTCTGCTGGATACCCATTGTGAGTGCTGTGTTGTAAGTGTGACTGTGTGTGTGTGTGTTCACGGGAAACCGTTGTGTATGCCTGTAAGAAAAAGTCGATGGGTGTTTGTGTGTGATTCTTGTGTATGTGTGTGTCGGTGAAACGTTTGTGAGTATGTTAGGGCAGTTCCAAGTGTTGATGGCTCTGCCGAGGTCCAGTGTGCGTACTGTGCTGTTAGTGTGACAGTGTGTGTGTGTGTGTGTGTGTGTGTTTGGGGAAACCCCACTCTGTCTCCCTGTAACAAAATGTTGATGGGTGTTTGTGTGTGTTTCTTCTGTATGTGTGTGTCGGGACCACGTTTGTTTGTATGTTAGGGCAGATTCAAGTGCCAGTGTGAATGCTGTGTTGTGAGTGTGATAGTGTGTGTGTGTGTGTGTTTGCGGAAACCATTGTGCATGACTGTAAGTAAAAGTCAATGGGAGTTTGTGTGTGTGTTTCTTGTGTATGTGTGTGTCGGGACCACGTTTGTGAGTATGTTAGGGCAGTTCCAACTGTTGATGGCTATGCCGGGGACCCAGTGTGAGTGCTGTGTTGTGCGTGTGATAGTGTCTGTGTGTGTGTGTGTGTGTTTTGCTGGATACCATTGTGTATGTCTGTAAGAAAAAGTCGTAGGGTGTTTTTGTGTGTTTCTTCTGCATGTGTGTTTCGGGACCACGTTTGTGAATATGTTAAGGTAATTCCAAGTGTTCATGGCTCTGCTGGAGATCCAATGTGAGTGCTCTGTCGTGAGTGTGCCTTTTGTGTGTGTGTGTGTGTGTGTGTGTGTGTTTGCAGGAAACCATTGTGTATGCCTGCAAGAAAAAGTCGATGGGTGTTTGTGTGTGTTATTTGTATATGTGTGTGTCAGGACCATGTTTGTGATTATGTTAAAGCAGTTCCAAGTGTTGACGGCTGTGTTGGAGACCCAGTGTGAGTGCTGTGTTGTGAGTGTGATAGTGTGTGTGTGTCTGTGTGTGTTTCCGAACCCCCTGTGTACGCCTGTAAGAAAAATTCCATGGGTGTTTGTGTGTGTTTCTTGTGTATGCGTGTGTCAGGAAAACGTTTGTGAGTATGTTAGGGCAGTTCCAAGTGTTGATGGCTCTGCCGAGGCCCAGTGTGAGTGCTGTGTTGCGAGTGTGACAGTGTGTGTGTGTGTGTGTGTGTGTGTGTTTTCGGGTTACCATTGTGTATGCCTGTATGAAAAAGTCGATGGGTGTATTTGTGTGTTCTTGCGTATTGTGTTTCAGATCCACATTTGTGAGTGTGTGAGGGCAGTTCCAAGTGTTCATGAGTTTGCTGGATATCCAGTGTGAGTGTGTGTTGTGAGTGTGACAGTGTGTGTGCGTGTCTGTGTGTGTGTTTGCAGGAAACCAGTCTGTATGCCTATAAGAAAAATTCGATGGGTGTTTGTGTGTGTTTCTTCTGTATGTGTGTGTCGGGACCACATTTGTGAATATGTTAGGGCAGTTCCAAGTGTTGATGGCTCTGCTGGAGACCCAGTGAGAGTGCTGTGTTGTGAGTGTGATAGTGTGTGTGTGTCTGTGTGTGTGTGTGTGTTTGGGGGAACCCCACAGTGTATGCTTCTAAGAAAAAGTCGATGGGTGTTTGTGTGTGTTTCTTGTGTATGTGTGTGTCGGGACCACGTATGAGAGTATTTTGTGGCAGTTCCAAGCGCCAGAGTGAATGCTGTGTTGTGAGTGTGGCAGTGTGTGTTTCTGTGTGTGTTTGTGTTGGCGGGAAAACATTGTGTATGCCTGTAAGAATAAGTCGAGGGATGTTTGTGTGAGTTTCATGTGTATGTGTGTGTCGCGACCACATTTGTCAATATTTTAAGGCAGTTCCCAGTGTTGATGGTTCTGCTGGATACCCATTGTGAGTGGTGTGTTGTAAGTGTGACTGTGTGTGTGTGTTCAAGGGAAACCGTTGTGTATGCCTGTAAGAAAAAGTCGATGGGTGTTTGTGTGCGTTTCTTGTGTATGTGTGTGTCGGGAAAACGTTTGGGAGTATGTTAGGGAAGTTCCAAGTGTTGATGGCTCTGCCGAGGACCAGTGTGAGTGCTGTGTTGCGAGTGTGACAGTGTGTGTGTGTGTGTGTGTGTGTGTTTTCGGGTAACCATTGTGTATGCCTGTATGAAAAAGTCGATGGGTGTATTTGTGTGTTCTTGCGTATTGTGTTTCAGATCCACATTTGTGAGTGTGTGAGGGCAGTTCCAAGTCTTCATGAGTTTGCAGGATATCCAGTGTGAGTGTGTGTTGTGAGTGTGACAGTGTGTGTGCGTGTCTGTGTGTGTGTTTGCAGGAAACCAGTCTGTATGCCTATAAGAAAAATTCGATGGGTGTTTGTGTGTGTTTTTTCTGTATGTGTGTGTCGGGACCACATTTGTGAATATGTTAGGGCAGTTCCAAGTGTTGATGGCTCTGCTGGAGACCCAGTGAGAGTGCTGTGTTGTGAGTGTGATAGTGTGTGTGTGTCTGTGTGTGTGTGTGTGTTTGGGGGAACCCCACAGTGTATGCTTCTAAGAAAAAGTCGATGGGTGTTTGTGTGTGTTTCTTGTGTATGTGTGTGTCGAGACCACGTATGTGAGTATGTTGTGGCAGTTCCAAGTGCCAGTGTGAATGCTGTGTTGTGAGTGTGGCAGTGTGTGTTTCTGTGTGTGTTTGTGTTGGCGGGAAAACATTGTGTATGCCTGTAAGAATAAGTCGATGGATGTTTGTGTGAGTTTCATGTGTATGTGTGTGTCGCGACCACATTTGTCAATATTTTAAGGCAGTTCCAAGTGTTGATGGTTCTGCTGGATACCCATTGTGAGTGCTGTGTTGTAAGTGTGACTGTGTGTGTGTGTGTTCACGGGAAACCGTTGTGTATGCCTGTAAGAAAAAGTCGATGGGTGTTTGTGTGTGATTCTTGTGTATGTGTGTGTCGGTGAAACGTTTGTGAGTATGTTAGGGCAGTTCCAAGTGTTGATGGCTCTGCCGAGGTCCAGTGTGCGTACTGTGCTGTTAGTGTGACAGTGTGTGTGTGTGTGTGTGTGTGTGTGTGTTTGGGGAAACCCCACTCTGTCTCCCTGTAACAAAATGTTGATGGGTGTTTGTGTGTGTTTCTTCTGTATGTGTGTGTCGGGACCACGTTTGTTTGTATGTTAGGGCAGATTCAAGTGCCAGTGTGAATGCTGTGTTGTGAGTGTGATAGTGTGTGTGTGTGTGTGTTTGCGGAAACCATTGTGCATGACTGTAAGTAAAAGTCAATGGGAGTTTGTGTGTGTTTCTTGTGTATGTGTGTGTCGGGACCACGTTTGTGAGTATGTTAGGGCAGTTCCAACTGTTGATGGCTATGCCGGGGACCCAGTGTGAGTGCTGTGTTGTGCGTGTGATAGTGTCTGTGTGTGTGTGTGTGTGTGTTTTGCTGGATACCATTGTGTATGTCTGTAAGAAAAAGTCGTAGGGTGTTTTTGTGTGTTTCTTCTGCATGTGTGTTTCGGGACCACGTTTGTGAATATGTTAAGGTAATTCCAAGTGTTCATGGCTCTGCTGGAGATCCAATGTGAGTGCTCTGTCGTGAGTGTGCCTTTTGTGTGTGTGTGTGTGTGTGTGTGTTTGCAGGAAACCATTGTGTATGCCTGCAAGAAAAAGTCGATGGGTGTTTGTGTGTGTTATTTGTATATGCGTGTGTCAGGACCATGTTTGTGATTATGTTAAAGCAGTTCCAAGTGTTGACGGCTGTGTTGGAGACCCAGTGTGAGTGCTGTGTTGTGAGTGTGATAGTGTGTGTGTGTCTGTGTGTGTTTCCGAACCCCCTGTGTACGCCTGTAAGAAAAATTCCATGGGTGTTTGTGTGTGTTTCTTGTGTATGCGTGTGTCAGGAAAACGTTTGTGAGTATGTTAGGGCAGTTCCAAGTGTTGATGGCTCTGCCGAGGCCCAGTGTGAGTGCTGTGTTGCGAGTGTGACAGTGTGTGTGTGTGTGTGTGTGTGTTTTCGGGTTACCATTGTGTATGCCTGTATGAAAAAGTCGATGGGTGTATTTGTGTGTTCTTGCGTATTGTGTTTCAGATCCACATTTGTGAGTGTGTGAGGGCAGTTCCAAGTGTTCATGAGTTTGCTGGATATCCAGTGTGAGTGTGTGTTGTGAGTGTGACAGTGTGTGTGCGTGTCTGTGTGTGTGTTTGCAGGAAACCAGTCTGTATGCCTATAAGAAAAATTCGATGGGTGTTTGTGTGTGTTTCTTCTGTATGTGTGTGTCGGGACCACATTTGTGAATATGTTAGGGCAGTTCCAAGTGTTGATGGCTCTGCTGGAGACCCAGTGAGAGTGCTGTGTTGTGAGTGTGACAGTGTGTGTGTGTCTGTGTGTGTGTGTGTGTTTGGGGGAACCCCACAGTGTATGCTTCTAAGAAAAAGTCGATGGGTGTTTGTGTGTGTTTCTTGTGTATGTGTGTGTCGGGACCACGTATGAGAGTATTTTGTGGCAGTTCCAAGCGCCAGAGTGAATGCTGTGTTGTGAGTGTGGCAGTGTGTGTTTCTGTGTGTGTTTGTGTTGGCGGGAAAACATTGTGTATGCCTGTAAGAATAAGTCGATGGATGTTTGTGTGAGTTTCATGTGTATGTGTGTGTCGCGACCACATTTGTCAATATTTTAAGGCAGTTCCAAGTGTTGATGGTTCTGCTGGATACCCATTGTGAGTGGTGTGTTGTAAGTGTGACTGTGTGTGTGTGTGTTCAAGGGAAACCGTTGTGTATGCCTGTAAGAAAAAGTCGCTGGGTGTTTGTGTGCGTTTCTTGTGTATGTGTGTGTCGGGAAAACGTTTGGGAGTATGTTAGGGCAGTTCCAAGTGTTGATGGCTCTGCCGAGGACCAGTGTGAGTGCTGTGTTGCGAGTGTGACAGTGTGTGTGTGTGTGTGTGTGTTTTCGGGTTACCATTGTGTATGCCTGTATGAAAAAGTCGATGGGTGTATTTGTGTGTTCTTGCGTATTGTGTTTCAGATCCACATTTGTGAGTGTGTGAGGGCAGTTCCAAGTGTTCATGAGTTTGCTGGATATCCAGTGTGAGTGTGTGTTGTGAGTGTGACAGTGTGTGTGCGTGTCTGTGTGTGTGTTTGCAGGAAACCAGTCTGTATGCCTATAAGAAAAATTCGATGGGTGTTTGTGTGTGTTGCTTCTGTATGTGTGTGTCGGGACCACATTTGTGAATATGTTAGGGCAGTTCCAAGTGTTGATGGCTCTGCTGGAGACCCAGTGAGAGTGCTGTGTTGTGAGTGTGATAGTGTGTGTGTGTCTGTGTGTGTGTGTGTGTTTGGGGGAACCCCACAGTGTATGCTTCTAAGAAAAAGTCGATGGGTGTTTGTGTGTGTTTCTTGTGTATGTGTGTGTCGAGACCACGTATGTGAGTATGTTGTGGCAGTTCCAAGCGCCAGTGTGAATGCTGTGTTGTGAGTGTGGCAGTGTGTGTTTCTGTGTGTGTTTGTGTTGGCGGGAAAACATTGTGTATGCCTGTAAGAATAAGTCGATGGATGTTTGTGTGAGTTTCATGTGTATGTGTGTGTCGCGACCACATTTGTCAATATTTTAAGGCAGTTCCAAGTGTTGATGGTTCTGCTGGATACCCATTGTGAGTGCTGTGTTGTAAGTGTGACTGTGTGTGTGTGTGTTCACGGGAAACCGTTGTGTATGCCTGTAAGAAAAAGTCGATGGGTGTTTGTGTGTGATTCTTGTGTATGTGTGTGTCGGTGAAACGTTTGTGAGTATGTTAGGGCAGTTCCAAGTGTTGATGGCTCTGCCGAGGTCCAGTGTGCGTACTGTGCTGTTAGTGTGACAGTGTGTGTGTGTGTGTGTGTGTGTGTGTGTTTGGGGAAACCCCACTCTGTCTCCCTGTAACAAAATGTTGATGGGTGTTTGTGTGTGTTTCTTCTGTATGTGTGTGTCGGGACCATGTTTGTTTGTATGTTAGGGCAGATTCAAGTGCCAGTGTGAATGCTGTGTTGTGAGTGTGATAGTGTGTGTGTGTGTGTGTGTTTGCGGAAACCATTGTGCATGACTGCAAGTAAAAGTCAATGGGAGTTTGTGTGTGTTTCTTGTGTATGTGTGTGTCGGGACCACGTTTGTGAGTATGTTAGGGCAGTTCCAACTGTTGATGGCTATGCCGGGGACCCAGTGTGAGTGCTGTGTTGTGCGTGTGATAGTGTCTGTGTGTGTGTGTGTGTGTTTTGCTGGATACCATTGTGTATGTCTGTAAGAAAAAGTCGTAGGGTGTTTTTGTGTGTTTCTTCTGCATGTGTGTTTCGGGACCACGTTTGTGAATATGTTAAGGTAATTCCAAGTGTTCATGGCTCTGCTGGAGATCCAATGTGAGTGCTCTGTCGTGAGTGTGCCTTTTGTGTGTGTGTGTGTGTGTGTGTGTTTGCAGGAAACCATTGTGTATGCCTGCAAGAAAAAGTCGATGGGTGTTTGTGTGTGTTATTTGTATATGTGTGTGTCAGGACCATGTTTGTGATTATGTTAAAGCAGTTCCAAGTGTTGACGGCTGTGTTGGAGACCCAGTGTGAGTGCTGTGTTGTGAGTGTGATAGTGTGTGTGTGTCTGTGTGTGTTTCCGAACCCCCTGTGTACGCCTGTAAGAAAAATTCCATGGGTGTTTGTGTGTGTTTCTTGTGTATGCGTGTGTCAGGAAAACGTTTGTGAGTATGTTAGGGCAGTTCCAAGTGTTGATGGCTCTGCCGAGGCCCAGTGTGAGTGCTGTGTTGCGAGTGTGACAGTGTGTGTGTGTGTGTGTGTGTGTTTTCGGGTTACCATTGTGTATGCCTGTATGAAAAAGTCGATGGGTGTATTTGTGTGTTCTTGCGTATTGTGTTTCAGATCCACATTTGTGAGTGTGTGAGGGCAGTTCCAAGTGTTCATGAGTTTGCTGGATATCCAGTGTGAGTGTGTGTTGTGAGTGTGACAGTGTGTGTGCGTGTCTGTGTGTGTGTTTGCAGGAAACCAGTCTGTATGCCTATAAGAAAAATTCGATGGGTGTTTGTGTGTGTTGCTTCTGTATGTGTGTGTCGGGACCACATTTGTGAATATGTTAGGGCAGTTCCAAGTGTTGATGGCTCTGCTGGAGACCCAGTGAGAGTGCTGTGTTGTGAGTGTGATAGTGTGTGTGTGTCTCTGTGTGTGTGTGTGTTTGGGGGAACCCCACAGTGTATGCTTCTAAGAAAAAGTCGATGGGTGTTTGTGTGTGTTTCTTGTGTATGTGTGTGTCGGGACCACGTATGTGAGTATGTTGTGGCAGTTCCAAGTGCCAGTGTGAATGCTGTGTTGTGAGTGTGGCAGTGTGTGTTTCTGTGTGTGTTTGTGTTGGCGGGAAAACATTGTGTATGCCTGTAAGAATAAGTCGATGGATGTTTGTGTGAGTTTCATGTGTATGTGTGTGTCGCGACCACATTTGTCAATATTTTAAGGCAGTTCCAAGTGTTGATGGTTCTGCTGGATACCCATTGTGAGTGCTGTGTTGTAAGTGTGACTGTGTGTGTGTGTGTTCACGGGAAACCGTTGTGTATGCCTGTAAGAAAAAGTCGATGGGTGTTTGTGTGTGATTCTTGTGTATGTGTGTGTCGGTGAAACGTTTGTGAGTATGTTAGGGCAGTTCCAAGTGTTGATGGCTCTGCCGAGGTCCAGTGTGCGTACTGTGCTGTTAGTGTGACAGTGTGTGTGTGTGTGTGTGTGTGTGTTTGGGGAAACCCCACTCTGTCTCCCTGTAACAAAATGTTGATGGGTGTTTGTGTGTGTTTCTTCTGTATGTGTGTGTCGGGACCACGTTTGTTTGTATGTTAGGGCAGATTCAAGTGCCAGTGTGAATGCTGTGTTGTGAGTGTGATAGTGTGTGTGTGTGTGTGTTTGCGGAAACCATTGTGCATGACTGTAAGTAAAAGTCAATGGGAGTTTGTGTGTGTGTTTCTTGTGTATGTGTGTGTCGGGACCACGTTTGTGAGTATGTTAGGGCAGTTCCAACTGTTGATGGCTATGCCGGGGACCCAGTGTGAGTGCTGTGTTGTGCGTGTGATAGTGTCTGTGTGTGTGTGTGTGTGTTTTGCTGGATACCATTGTGTATGTCTGTAAGAAAAAGTCGTAGGGTGTTTTTGTGTGTTTCTTCTGCATGTGTGTTTCGGGACCACGTTTGTGAATATGTTAAGGTAATTCCAAGTGTTCATGGCTCTGCTGGAGATCCAATGTGAGTGCTCTGTCGTGAGTGTGCCTTTTGTGTGTGTGTGTGTGTGTGTGTGTGTGTTTGCAGGAAACCATTGTGTATGCCTGCAAGAAAAAGTCGATGGGTGTTTGTGTGTGTTATTTGTATATGTGTGTGTCAGGACCATGTTTGTGATTATGTTAAAGCAGTTCCAAGTGTTGACGGCTGTGTTGGAGACCCAGTGTGAGTGCTGTGTTGTGAGTGTGATAGTGTGTGTGTGTCTGTGTGTGTTTCCGAACCCCCTGTGTACGCCTGTAAGAAAAATTCCATGGGTGTTTGTGTGTGTTTCTTGTGTATGCGTGTGTCAGGAAAACGTTTGTGAGTATGTTAGGGCAGTTCCAAGTGTTGATGGCTCTGCCGAGGCCCAGTGTGAGTGCTGTGTTGCGAGTGTGACAGTGTGTGTGTGTGTGTGTGTGTGTGTGTTTTCGGGTTACCATTGTGTATGCCTGTATGAAAAAGTCGATGGGTGTATTTGTGTGTTCTTGCGTATTGTGTTTCAGATCCACATTTGTGAGTGTGTGAGGGCAGTTCCAAGTGTTCATGAGTTTGCTGGATATCCAGTGTGAGTGTGTGTTGTGAGTGTGACAGTGTGTGTGCGTGTCTGTGTGTGTGTTTGCAGGAAACCAGTCTGTATGCCTATAAGAAAAATTCGATGGGTGTTTGTGTGTGTTTCTTCTGTATGTGTGTGTCGGGACCACATTTGTGAATATGTTAGGGCAGTTCCAAGTGTTGATGGCTCTGCTGGAGACCCAGTGAGAGTGCTGTGTTGTGAGTGTGATAGTGTGTGTGTGTCTGTGTGTGTGTGTGTGTTTGGGGGAACCCCACAGTGTATGCTTCTAAGAAAAAGTCGATGGGTGTTTGTGTGTGTTTCTTGTGTATGTGTGTGTCGGGACCACGTATGAGAGTATTTTGTGGCAGTTCCAAGCGCCAGAGTGAATGCTGTGTTGTGAGTGTGGCAGTGTGTGTTTCTGTGTGTGTTTGTGTTGGCGGGAAAACATTGTGTATGCCTGTAAGAATAAGTCGAGGGATGTTTGTGTGAGTTTCATGTGTATGTGTGTGTCGCGACCACATTTGTCAATATTTTAAGGCAGTTCCCAGTGTTGATGGTTCTGCTGGATACCCATTGTGAGTGGTGTGTTGTAAGTGTGACTGTGTGTGTGTGTTCAAGGGAAACCGTTGTGTATGCCTGTAAGAAAAAGTCGATGGGTGTTTGTGTGCGTTTCTTGTGTATGTGTGTGTCGGGAAAACGTTTGGGAGTATGTTAGGGAAGTTCCAAGTGTTGATGGCTCTGCCGAGGACCAGTGTGAGTGCTGTGTTGCGAGTGTGACAGTGTGTGTGTGTGTGTGTGTGTGTGTTTTCGGGTAACCATTGTGTATGCCTGTATGAAAAAGTCGATGGGTGTATTTGTGTGTTCTTGCGTATTGTGTTTCAGATCCACATTTGTGAGTGTGTGAGGGCAGTTCCAAGTCTTCATGAGTTTGCAGGATATCCAGTGTGAGTGTGTGTTGTGAGTGTGACAGTGTGTGTGCGTGTCTGTGTGTGTGTTTGCAGGAAACCAGTCTGTATGCCTATAAGAAAAATTCGATGGGTGTTTGTGTGTGTTTTTTCTGTATGTGTGTGTCGGGACCACATTTGTGAATATGTTAGGGCAGTTCCAAGTGTTGATGGCTCTGCTGGAGACCCAGTGAGAGTGCTGTGTTGTGAGTGTGATAGTGTGTGTGTGTCTGTGTGTGTGTGTGTGTTTGGGGGAACCCCACAGTGTATGCTTCTAAGAAAAAGTCGATGGGTGTTTGTGTGTGTTTCTTGTGTATGTGTGTGTCGAGACCACGTATGTGAGTATGTTGTGGCAGTTCCAAGTGCCAGTGTGAATGCTGTGTTGTGAGTGTGGCAGTGTGTGTTTCTGTGTGTGTTTGTGTTGGCGGGAAAACATTGTGTATGCCTGTAAGAATAAGTCGATGGATGTTTGTGTGAGTTTCATGTGTATGTGTGTGTCGCGACCACATTTGTCAATATTTTAAGGCAGTTCCAAGTGTTGATGGTTCTGCTGGATACCCATTGTGAGTGCTGTGTTGTAAGTGTGACTGTGTGTGTGTGTGTTCACGGGAAACCGTTGTGTATGCCTGTAAGAAAAAGTCGATGGGTGTTTGTGTGTGATTCTTGTGTATGTGTGTGTCGGTGAAACGTTTGTGAGTATGTTAGGGCAGTTCCAAGTGTTGATGGCTCTGCCGAGGTCCAGTGTGCGTACTGTGCTGTTAGTGTGACAGTGTGTGTGTGTGTGTGTGTGTTTGGGGAAACCCCACTCTGTCTCCCTGTAACAAAATGTTGATGGGTGTTTGTGTGTGTTTCTTCTGTATGTGTGTGTTGGGACCACGTTTGTTTGTATGTTAGGGCAGATTCAAGTGCCAGTGTGAATGCTGTGTTGTGAGTGTGATAGTGTGTGTGTGTGTGTGTTTGCGGAAACCATTGTGCATGACTGTAAGTAAAAGTCAATGGGAGTTTGTGTGTGTTTCTTGTGTATGTGTGTGTCGGGACCACGTTTGTGAGTATGTTAGGGCAGTTCCAACTGTTGATGGCTATGCCGGGGACCCAGTGTGAGTGCTGTGTTGTGCGTGTGATAGTGTCTGTGTGTGTGTGTGTGTGTTTTGCTGGATACCATTGTGTATGTCTGTAAGAAAAAGTCGTAGGGTGTTTTTGTGTGTTTCTTCTGCATGTGTGTTTCGGGACCACGTTTGTGAATATGTTAAGGTAATTCCAAGTGTTCATGGCTCTGCTGGAGATCCAATGTGAGTGCTCTGTCGTGAGTGTGCCTTTTGTGTGTGTGTGTGTGTGTGTGTGTGTGTTTGCAGGAAACCATTGTGTATGCCTGCAAGAAAAAGTCGATGGGTGTTTGTGTGTGTTATTTGTATATGTGTGTGTCAGGACCATGTTTGTGATTATGTTAAAGCAGTTCCAAGTGTTGACGGCTGTGTTGGAGACCCAGTGTGAGTGCTGTGTTGTGAGTGTGATAGTGTGTGTGTGTCTGTGTGTGTTTCCGAACCCCCTGTGTACGCCTGTAAGAAAAATTCCATGGGTGTTTGTGTGTGTTTCTTGTGTATGCGTGTGTCAGGAAAACGTTTGTGAGTATGTTAGGGCAGTTCCAGGTGTTGATGGCTCTGCCGAGGCCCAGTGTGAGTGCTGTGTTGCGAGTGTGACAGTGTGTGTGTGTGTGTGTGTGTTTTCGGATTACCATTGTGTATGCCTGTATGAAAAAGTCGATGGGTGTATTTGTGTGTTCTTGCGTATTGTGTTTCAGATCCACATTTGTGAGTGTGTGAGGGCAGTTCCAAGTGTTCATGAGTTTGCTGGATATCCAGTGTGAGTGTGTGTTGTGAGTGTGACAGTGTGTGTGCGTGTCTGTGTGTGTGTTTGCAGGAAACCAGTCTGTATGCCTATAAGAAAAATTCGATGGGTGTTTGTGTGTGTTTCTTCTGTATGTGTGTGTCGGGACCACATTTGTGAATATGTTAGGGCAGTTCCAAGTGTTGATGGCTCTGCTGGAGACCCAGTGAGAGTGCTGTGTTGTGAGTGTGATAGTGTGTGTGTGTCTGTGTGTGTGTGTGTGTTTGGGGGAACCCCACAGTGTATGCTTCTAAGAAAAAGTCGATGGGTGTTTGTGTGTGTTTCTTGTGTATGTGTGTGTCGAGACCACGTATGTGAGTATGTTGTGGCAGTTCCAAGTGCCAGTGTGAATGCTGTGTTGTGAGTGTGGCAGTGTGTGTTTCTGTGTGTGTTTGTGTTGGCGGGAAAACATTGTGTATGCCTGTAAGAATAAGTCGATGGATGTTTGTGTGAGTTTCATGTGTATGTGTGTGTCGCGACCACATTTGTCAATATTTTAAGGCAGTTCCAAGTGTTGATGGTTCTGCTGGATACCCATTGTGAGTGCTGTGTTGTAAGTGTGACTGTGTGTGTGTGTGTTCACGGGAAACCGTTGTGTATGCCTGTAAGAAAAAGTCGATGGGTGTTTGTGTGTGATTCTTGTGTATGTGTGTGTCGGTGAAACGTTTGTGAGTATGTTAGGGCAGTTCCAAGTGTTGATGGCTCTGCCGAGGTCCAGTGTGCGTACTGTGCTGTTAGTGTGACAGTGTGTGTGTGTGTGTGTGTTTGGGGAAACCCCACTCTGTCTCCCTGTAACAAAATGTTGATGGGTGTTTGTGTGTGTTTCTTCTGTATGTGTGTGTCGGGACCACGTTTGTTTGTATGTTAGGGCAGATTCAAGTGCCAGTGTGAATGCTGTGTTGTGAGTGTGATAGTGTGTGTGTGTGTGTGTTTGCGGAAACCATTGTGCATGACTGTAAGTAAAAGTCAATGGGAGTTTGTGTGTGTTTCTTGTGTATGTGTGTGTCGGGACCACGTTTGTGAGTATGTTAGGGCAGTTCCAACTGTTGATGGCTATGCCGGGGACCCAGTGTGAGTGCTGTGTTGTGCGTGTGATAGTGTCTGTGTGTGTGTGTGTGTGTTTTGCTGGATACCATTGTGTATGTCTGTAAGAAAAAGTCGTAGGGTGTTTTTGTGTGTTTCTTCTGCATGTGTGTTTCGGGACCACGTTTGTGAATATGTTAAGGTAATTCCAAGTGTTCATGGCTCTGCTGGAGATCCAATGTGAGTGCTCTGTCGTGAGTGTGCCTTTTGTGTGTGTGTGTGTGTGTGTGTTTGCAGGAAACCATTGTGTATGCCTGCAAGAAAAAGTCGATGGGTGTTTGTGTGTGTTATTTGTATATGTGTGTGTCAGGACCATGTTTGTGATTATGTTAAAGCAGTTCCAAGTGTTGACGGCTGTGTTGGAGACCCAGTGTGAGTGCTGTGTTGTGAGTGTGATAGTGTGTGTGTGTCTGTGTGTGTTTCCGAACCCCTGTGTACGCCTGTAAGAAAAATTCCATTGGTGTTTGTGTGTGTTTCTTGTGTATGCGTGTGTCAGGAAAACGTTTGTGAGTATGTTAGGGCAGTTCCAAGTGTTGATGGCTCTGCCGAGGCCCAGTGTGAGTGCTGTGTTGCGAGTGTGACAGTGTGTGTGTGTGTGTGTGTGTGTGTGTTTTCGGGTTACCATTGTGTATGCCTGTATGAAAAAGTCGATGGGTGTATTTGTGTGTTCTTGCGTATTGTGTTTCAGATCCACATTTGTGAGTGTGTGAGGGCAGTTCCAAGTGTTCATGAGTTTGCTGGATATCCAGTGTGAGTGTGTGTTGTGAGTGTGACAGTGTGTGTGCGTGTCTGTGTGTGTGTTTGCAGGAAACCAGTCTGTATGCCTATAAGAAAAATTCGATGGGTGTTTGTGTGTGTTTCTTCTGTATGTGTGTGTCGGGACCACATTTGTGAATATGTTAGGGCAGTTCCAAGTGTTGATGGCTCTGCTGGAGACCCAGTGAGAGTGCTGTGTTGTGAGTGTGACAGTGTGTGTGTGTCTGTGTGTGTGTGTGTGTTTGGGGGAACCCCACAGTGTATGCTTCTAAGAAAAAGTCGATGGGTGTTTGTGTGTGTTTCTTGTGTATGTGTGTGTCGGGACCACGTATGAGAGTATTTTGTGGCAGTTCCAAGCGCCAGAGTGAATGCTGTGTTGTGAGTGTGGCAGTGTGTGTTTCTGTGTGTGTTTGTGTTGGCGGGAAAACATTGTGTATGCCTGTAAGAATAAGTCGATGGATGTTTGTGTGAGTTTCATGTGTATGTGTGTGTCGCGACCACATTTGTCAATATTTTAAGGCAGTTCCAAGTGTTGATGGTTCTGCTGGATACCCATTGTGAGTGGTGTGTTGTAAGTGTGACTGTGTGTGTGTGTGTTCAAGGGAAACCGTTGTGTATGCCTGTAAGAAAAAGTCGATGGGTGTTTGTGTGCGTTTCTTGTGTATGTGTGTGTCGGGAAAACGTTTGGGAGTATGTTAGGGCAGTTCCAAGTGTTGATGGCTCTGCCGAGGACCAGTGTGAGTGCTGTGTTGCGAGTGTGACAGTGTGTGTGTGTGTGTGTGTGTGTTTTCGGGTAACCATTGTGTATGCCTGTATGAAAAAGTCGATGGGTGTATTTGTGTGTTCTTGCGTATTGTGTTTCAGATCCACATTTGTGAGTGTGTGAGGGCAGTTCCAAGTCTTCATGAGTTTGCAGGATATCCAGTGTGAGTGTGTGTTGTGAGTGTGACAGTGTGTGTGCGTGTCTGTGTGTGTGTTTGCAGGAAACCAGTCTGTATGCCTATAAGAAAAATTCGATGGGTGTTTGTGTGTGTTTTTTCTGTATGTGTGTGTCGGGACCACATTTGTGAATATGTTAGGGCAGTTCCAAGTGTTGATGGCTCTGCTGGAGACCCAGTGAGAGTGCTGTGTTGTGAGTGTGATAGTGTGTGTGTGTCTGTGTGTGTGTGTGTGTTTGGGGGAACCCCACAGTGTATGCTTCTAAGAAAAAGTCGATGGGTGTTTGTGTGTGTTTCTTGTGTATGTGTGTGTCGAGACCACGTATGTGAGTATGTTGTGGCAGTTCCAAGTGCCAGTGTGAATGCTGTGTTGTGAGTGTGGCAGTGTGTGTTTCTGTGTGTGTTTGTGTTGGCGGGAAAACATTGTGTATGCCTGTAAGAATAAGTCGATGGATGTTTGTGTGAGTTTCATGTGTATGTGTGTGTCGCGACCACATTTGTCAATATTTTAAGGCAGTTCCAAGTGTTGATGGTTCTGCTGGATACCCATTGTGAGTGCTGTGTTGTAAGTGTGACTGTGTGTGTGTGTGTTCACGGGAAACCGTTGTGTATGCCTGTAAGAAAAAGTCGATGGGTGTTTGTGTGTGATTCTTGTGTATGTGTGTGTCGGTGAAACGTTTGTGAGTATGTTAGGGCAGTTCCAAGTGTTGATGGCTCTGCCGAGGTCCAGTGTGCGTACTGTGCTGTTAGTGTGACAGTGTGTGTGTGTGTGTGTGTGTGTGTTTGGGGAAACCCCACTCTGTCTCCCTGTAACAAAATGTTGATGGGTGTTTGTGTGTGTTTCTTCTGTATGTGTGTGTCGGGACCACGTTTGTTTGTATGTTAGGGCAGATTCAAGTGCCAGTGTGAATGCTGTGTTGTGAGTGTGATAGTGTGTGTGTGTGTGTGTTTGCGGAAACCATTGTGCATGACTGTAAGTAAAAGTCAATGGGAGTTTGTGTGTGTTTCTTGTGTATGTGTGTGTCGGGACCACGTTTGTGAGTATGTTAGGGCAGTTCCAACTGTTGATGGCTATGCCGGGGACCCAGTGTGAGTGCTGTGTTGTGCGTGTGATAGTGTCTGTGTGTGTGTGTGTGTGTTTTGCTGGATACCATTGTGTATGTCTGTAAGAAAAAGTCGTAGGGTGTTTTTGTGTGTTTCTTCTGCATGTGTGTTTCGGGACCACGTTTGTGAATATGTTAAGGTAATTCCAAGTGTTCATGGCTCTGCTGGAGATCCAATGTGAGTGCTCTGTCGTGAGTGTGCCTTTGTGTGTGTGTGTGTGTGTGTGTGTTTGCAGGAAACCATTGTGTATGCCTGCAAGAAAAAGTCGATGGGTGTTTGTGTGTGTTATTTGTATATGTGTGTGTCAGGACCATGTTTGTGATTATGTTAAAGCAGTTCCAAGTGTTGACGGCTGTGTTGGAGACCCAGTGTGAGTGCTGTGTTGTGAGTGTGATAGTGTGTGTGTCTGTGTGTGTTTCCGAACCCCCTGTGTACGCCTGTAAGAAAAATTCCATGGGTGTTTGTGTGTGTTTCTTGTGTATGCGTGTGTCAGGAAAACGTTTGTGAGTATGTTAGGGCAGTTCCAAGTGTTGATGGCTCTGCCGAGGCCCAGTGTGAGTGCTGTGTTGCGAGTGTGACAGTGTGTGTGTGTGTGTGTGTGTTTTCGGATTACCATTGTGTATGCCTGTATGAAAAAGTCGATGGGTGTATTTGTGTGTTCTTGCGTATTGTGTTTCAGATCCACATTTGTGAGTGTGTGAGGGCAGTTCCAAGTGTTCATGAGTTTGCTGGATATCCAGTGTGAGTGTGTGTTGTGAGTGTGACAGTGTGTGTGCGTGTCTGTGTGTGTGTTTGCAGGAAACCAGTCTGTATGCCTATAAGAAAAATTCGATGGGTGTTTGTGTGTGTTTCTTCTGTATGTGTGTGTCGGGACCACATTTGTGAATATGTTAGGGCAGTTCCAAGTGTTGATGGCTCTGCTGGAGACCCAGTGAGAGTGCTGTGTTGTGAGTGTGATAGTGTGTGTGTGTCTGTGTGTGTGTGTGTGTTTGGGGGAACCCCACAGTGTATGCTTCTAAGAAAAAGTCGATGGGTGTTTGTGTGTGTTTCTTGTGTATGTGTGTGTCGAGACCACGTATGTGAGTATGTTGTGGCAGTTCCAAGTGCCAGTGTGAATGCTGTGTTGTGAGTGTGGCAGTGTGTGTTTCTGTGTGTGTTTGTGTTGGCGGGAAAACATTGTGTATGCCTGTAAGAATAAGTCGATGGATGTTTGTGTGAGTTTCATGTGTATGTGTGTGTCGCGACCACATTTGTCAATATTTTAAGGCAGTTCCAAGTGTTGATGGTTCTGCTGGATACCCATTGTGAGTGCTGTGTTGTAAGTGTGACTGTGTGTGTGTGTGTTCACGGGAAACCGTTGTGTATGCCTGTAAGAAAAAGTCGATGGGTGTTTGTGTGTGATTCTTGTGTATGTGTGTGTCGGTGAAACGTTTGTGAGTATGTTAGGGCAGTTCCAAGTGTTGATGGCTCTGCCGAGGTCCAGTGTGCGTACTGTGCTGTTAGTGTGACAGTGTGTGTGTGTGTGTGTGTGTGTGTGTTTGGGGAAACCCCACTCTGTCTCCCTGTAACAAAATGTTGATGGGTGTTTGTGTGTGTTTCTTCTGTATGTGTGTGTCGGGACCACGTTTGTTTGTATGTTAGGGCAGATTCAAGTGCCAGTGTGAATGCTGTGTTGTGAGTGTGATAGTGTGTGTGTGTGTGTGTTTGCGGAAACCATTGTGCATGACTGTAAGTAAAAGTCAATGGGAGTTTGTGTGTGTTTCTTGTGTATGTGTGTGTCGGGACCACGTTTGTGAGTATGTTAGGGCAGTTCCAACTGTTGATGGCTATGCCGGGGACCCAGTGTGAGTGCTGTGTTGTGCGTGTGATAGTGTCTGTGTGTGTGTGTGTGTGTGTTTTGCTGGATACCATTGTGTATGTCTGTAAGAAAAAGTCGTAGGGTGTTTTTGTGTGTTTCTTCTGCATGTGTGTTTCGGGACCACGTTTGTGAATATGTTAAGGTAATTCCAAGTGTTCATGGCTCTGCTGGAGATCCAATGTGAGTGCTCTGTCGTGAGTGTGCCTTTTGTGTGTGTGTGTGTGTGTGTGTGTTTGCAGGAAACCATTGTGTATGCCTGCAAGAAAAAGTCGATGGGTGTTTGTGTGTGTTATTTGTATATGCGTGTGTCAGGACCATGTTTGTGATTATGTTAAAGCAGTTCCAAGTGTTGACGGCTGTGTTGGGGACCCAGTGTGAGTGCTGTGTTGTGAGTGTGATAGTGTGTGTGTGTCTGTGTGTGTTTCAGAACCCCCTGTGTACGCCTGTAAGAAAAATTCCATAGGTGTTTGTGTGTGTTTCTTGTGTATGCGTGTGTCAGGAAAACGTTTGTGAGTATGTTAGGGCAGTTCCAAGTGTTGATGGCTCTGCCGAGGCCCAGTGTGAGTGCTGTGTTGCGAGTGTGACAGTGTGTGTGCGTGTCTGTGTGTGTGTTTGCAGGAAACCAGTCTGTATGCCTATAAGAAAAATTCGATGGGTGTTTGTGTGTGTTTCTTCTGTATGTGTGTGTCGGGACCACATTTGTGAATATGTTAGGGCAGTTCCAAGTGTTGATGGCTCTGCTGGAGACCCAGTGAGAGTGCTGTGTTGTGAGTGTGACAGTGTGTGTGTGTCTGTGTGTGTGTGTGTGTTTGGGGGAACCCCACAGTGTATGCTTCTAAGAAAAAGTCGATGGGTGTTTGTGTGTGTTTCTTGTGTATGTGTGTGTCGGGACCACGTATGAGAGTATTTTGTGGCAGTTCCAAGCGCCAGAGTGAATGCTGTGTTGTGAGTGTGGCAGTGTGTGTTACTGTGTGTGTTTGTGTTGGCGGGAAAACATTGTGTATGCCTGTAAGAATAAGTCGATGGATGTTTGTGTGAGTTTCATGTGTATGTGTGTGTCGCGACCACATTTGTCAATATTTTAAGGCAGTTCCAAGTGTTGATGGTTCTGCTGGATACCCATTGTGAGTGGTGTGTTGTAAGTGTGACTGTGTGTGTGTGTTCAAGGGAAACCGTTGTGTATGCCTGTAAGAAAAACTCGATGGGTGTTTGTGTGCGTTTCTTGTGTATGTGTGTGTCGGGAAAACGTTTGGGAGTATGTTAGGGCAGTTCCAAGTGTTGATGGCTCTGCCGGGGACCAGTGTGAGTGCTGTGTTGCGAGTGTGACAGTGTGTGTGTGTGTGTGTGTTTTCGGGTAACCGTTGTGTATGCCTGTATGAAAAAGTCGATGGGTGTATTTGTGTGTTCTTGCGTATTGTGTTTCAGATCCACATTTGTGAGTGTGTGAGGGCAGTTCCAAGTCTTCATGAGTTTGCAGGATATCCAGTGTGAGTGTGTGTTGTGAGTGTGACAGTGTGTGTGCGTGTCTGTGTGTGTTTGTGCAGGAAACCAGTCTGTATGCCTATAAGAAAAATTCGATGGGTGTTTGTGTGTGTTTTTTCTGTATGTGTGTGTCGGGACCACATTTGTGAATATGTTAGGGCAGTTCCAAGTGTTGATGGCTCTGCTGGAGACCCAGTGAGAGTGCTGTGTTGTGAGTGTGATAGTGTGTGTGTGTCTGTGTGTGTGTGTGTGTGTTTGGGGGAACCCCACAGTGTATGTTCTAAGAAAAAGTCGATGGGTGTTTGTGTGTGTTTCTTGTGTATGTGTGTGTCGAGACCACGTATGTGAGTATGTTGTGGCAGTTCCAAGCGCCAGTGTGAATGCTGTGTTGTGAGTGTGGCAGTGTGTGTTTCTGTGTGTGTTTGTGTTGGCGGGAAAACATTGTGTATGCCTGTAAGAATAAGTCGATGGATGTTTGTGTGTTTCATGTGTATGTGTGTGTCGCGACCACATTTGTCAATATTTTAAGGCAGTTCCAAGTGTTGATGGTTCTGCTGGATACCCATTGTGAGTGCTGTGTTGTAAGTGTGACTGTGTGTGTGTGTGTTCACGGGAAACCGTTGTGTATGCCTGTAAGAAAAAGTCGATGGGTGTTTGTGTGTGATTCTTGTGTATGTGTGTGTCGGTGAAACGTTTGTGAGTATGTTAGGGCAGTTCCAAGTGTTGATGGCTCTGCCGAGGTCCAGTGTGCGTACTGTGCTGTTAGTGTGACAGTGTGTGTGTGTGTGTGTGTGTGTGTGTGTTTGGGGAATCCCCACTCTGTCTCCCTGTAACAAAATGTTGATGGGTGTTTGTGTGTGTTTCTTCTGTATGTGTGTGTCGGGACCACGTTTGTTTGTATGTTAGGGCAGATTCAAGTGCCAGTGTGAATGCTGTGTTGTGAGTGTGATAGTGTGTGTGTGTGTGTGTTTGCGGAAACCATTGTGCATGACTGTAAGTAAAAGTCCATGGGAGTTTGTGTGTGTTTCTTGTGTATGTGTGTGTCGGGACCACGTTTGTGAGTATGTTAGGGCAGTTCCAACTGTTGATGGCTATGCCGGGGACCCAGTGTGAGTGCTGTGTTGTGCGTGTGATAGTGTCTGTGTGTGTGTGTGTGTGTTTTGCTGGATACCATTGTGTATGTCTGTAAGAAAAAGTCGTAGGGTGTTTTTGTGTGTTTCTTCTGCATGTGTGTTTCGGGACCACGTTTGTGAATATGTTAAGGTAATTCCAAGTGTTCATGGCTCTGCTGGAGATCCAATGTGAGTGCTCTGTCGTGAGTGTGCCTTTTGTGTGTGTGTGTGTGTGTGTGTTTGCAGGAAACCATTGTGTATGCCTGCAAGAAAAAGTCGATGGGTGTTTGTGTGTGTTATTTGTATATGTGTGTGTCAGGACCATGTTTGTGATTATGTTAAAGCAGTTCCAAGTGTTGACGGCTGTGTTGGAGACCCAGTGTGAGTGCTGTGTTGTGAGTGTGATAGTGTGTGTGTGTCTGTGTGTGTTTCCGAACCCCCTGTGTACGCCTGTAAGAAAAATTCCATGGGTGTTTGTGTGTGTTTCTTGTGTATGCGTGTGTCAGGAAAAAGTTTGTGAGTATGTTAGGGCAGTTCCAAGTGTTGATGGCTCTGCCGAGGCCCAGTGTGAGTGCTGTGTTGCGAGTGTGACAGTGTGTGTGTGTGTGTGTGTGTTTTCGGGTTACCATTGTGTATGCCTGTATGAAAAAGTCGATGGGTGTATTTGTGTGTTCTTGCGTATTGTGTTTCAGATCCACATTTGTGAGTGTGTGAGGGCAGTTCCAAGTGTTCATGAGTTTGCTGGATATCCAGTGTGAGTGTGTGTTGTGAGTGTGACAGTGTGTGCGTGTCTGTGTGTGTGTTTGCAGGAAACCAGTCTGTATGCCTATAAGAAAAATTCGATGGGTGTTTGTGTGTGTTTCTTCTGTATGTGTGTGTCGGGACCACATTTGTGAATATGTTAGGGCAGTTCCAAGTGTTGATGGCTCTGCTGGAGACCCAGTGAGAGTGCTGTGTTGTGAGTGTGACAGTGTGTGTGTGTCTGTGTGTGTGTGTGTGTTTGGGGGAACCCCACAGTGTATGCTTCTAAGAAAAAGTCGATGGGTGTTTGTGTGTGTTTCTTGTGTATGTGTGTGTCGGGACCACGTATGAGAGTATTTTGTGGCAGTTCCAAGCGCCAGAGTGAATGCTGTGTTGTGAGTGTGGCAGTGTGTGTTTCTGTGTGTGTTTGTGTTGGCGGGAAAACATTGTGTATGCCTGTAAGAATAAGTCGATGGATGTTTGTGTGAGTTTCATGTGTATGTGTGTGTCGCGACCACATTTGTCAATATTTTAAGGCAGTTCCAAGTGTTGATGGTTCTGCTGGATACCCATTGTGAGTGGTGTGTTGTAAGTGTGACTGTGTGTGTGTGTTCAAGGGAAACCGTTGTGTATGCCTGTAAGAAAAACTCGATGGGTGTTTGTGTGCGTTTCTTGTGTATGTGTGTGTCGGGAAAACGTTTGGGAGTATGTTAGGGCAGTTCCAAGTGTTGATGGCTCTGCCGGGGACCAGTGTGAGTGCTGTGTTGCGAGTGTGACAGTGTGTGTGTGTGTGTGTGTTTTCGGGTAACCGTTGTGTATGCCTGTATGAAAAAGTCGATGGGTGTATTTGTGTGTTCTTGCGTATTGTGTTTCAGATCCACATTTGTGAGTGTGTGAGGGCAGTTCCAAGTGTTCATGAGTTTGCTGGATATCCAGTGTGAGTGTGTGTTGTGAGTGTGACAGTGTGTGCGTGTCTGTGTGTGTGTTTGCAGGAAACCAGTCTGTATGCCTATAAGAAAAATTCGATGGGTGTTTGTGTGTGTTTCTTCTGTATGTGTGTGTCGGGACAACATTTGTGAATATGTTACGGCAGTTCCAAGTGTTGATGGCTCTGCTGGAGACCCAGTGAGAGTGCTGTGTTGTGAGTGTGACAGTGTGTGTGTGTCTGTGTGTGTGTGTGTGTTTGGGGGAACCCCACAGTGTATGCTTCTAAGAAAAAGTCGATGGGTGTTTGTGTGTGTTTCTTGTGTATGTGTGTGTCGGGACCACGTATGAGAGTATTTTGTGGCAGTTCCAAGCGCCAGAGTGAATGCTGTGTTGTGAGTGTGGCAGTGTGTGTTTCTGTGTGTGTTTGTGTTGGTGGGAAAACATTGTGTATGCCTGTAAGAATAAGTCGATGGATGTTTGTGTGAGTTTCATGTGTATGTGTGTGTCGCGACCACATTTGTCAATATTTTAAGGCAGTTCCAAGTGTTGATGGTTCTGCTGGATACCCATTGTGAGTGGTGTGTTGTAAGTGTGACTGTGTGTGTGTGTGTTCAAGGGAAACCGTTGTGTATGCCTGCAAGAAAAAGTCGATGGGTGTTTGTGTGTGTTATTTGTATATGTGTGTGTCAGGACCATGTTTGTGATTATGTTAAAGCAGTTCCAAGTGTTGACGGCTGTGTTGGAGACCCAGTGTGAGTGCTGTGTTGTGAGTGTGATAGTGTGTGTGTGTCTGTGTGTGTTTCCGAACCCCCTGTGTACGCCTGTAAGAAAAATTCCATGGGTGTTTGTGTGTGTTTCTTGTGTATGCGTGTGTCAGGAAAACGTTTGTGAGTATGTTAGGGCAGTTCCAAGTGTTGATGGCTCTGCCGAGGCCCAGTGTGAGTGCTGTGTTGCGAGTGTGACAGTGTGTGTGTGTGTGTGTGTGTGTGTGTGTTTTCGGGTTACCATTGTGTATGCCTGTATGAAAAAGTCGATGGGTGTATTTGTGTGTTCTTGCGTATTGTGTTTCAGATCCACATTTGTGAGTGTGTGAGGGCAGTTCCAAGTGTTCATGAGTTTGCTGGATATCCAGTGTGAGTGTGTGTTGTGAGTGTGACAGTGTGTGCGTGTCTGTGTGTGTGTTTGCAGGAAACCAGTCTGTATGCCTATAAGAAAAATTCGATGGGTGTTTGTGTGTGTTTCTTCTGTATGTGTGTGTCGGGACCACATTTGTGAATATGTTAGGGCAGTTCCAAGTGTTGATGGCTCTGCTGGAGACCCAGTGAGAGTGCTGTGTTGTGAGTGTGACAGTGTGTGTGTGTCTGTGTGTGTGTGTGTGTTTGGGGGAACCCCACAGTGTATGCTTCTAAGAAAAAGTCGATGGGTGTTTGTGTGTGTTTCTTGTGTATGTGTGTGTCGAGACCACGTATGTGAGTATGTTGTGGCAGTTCCAAGTGCCAGTGTGAATGCTGTGTTGTGAGTGTGGCAGTGTGTGTTTCTGTGTGTGTTTGTGTTGGCGGGAAAACATTGTGTATGCCTGTAAGAATAAGTCGATGGATGTTTGTGTGAGTTTCATGTGTATGTGTGTGTCGCGACCACATTTGTCAATATTTTAAGGCAGTTCCAAGTGTTGATGGTTCTGCTGGATACCCATTGTGAGTGCTGTGTTGTAAGTGTGACTGTGTGTGTGTGTGTTCACGGGAAACCGTTGTGTATGCCTGTAAGAAAAAGTCGATGGGTGTTTGTGTGTGATTCTTGTGTATGTGTGTGTCGGTGAAACGTTTGTGAGTATGTTAGGGCAGTTCCAAGTGTTGATGGCTCTGCCGAGGTCCAGTGTGCGTACTGTGCTGTTAGTGTGACAGTGTGTGTGTGTGTGTGTGTGTGTGTGTGTTTGGGGAAACCCCACTCTGTCTCCCTGTAACAAAATGTTGATGGGTGTTTGTGTGTGTTTCTTCTGTATGTGTGTGTCGGGACCACGTTTGTTTGTATGTTAGGGCAGATTCAAGTGCCAGTGTGAATGCTGTGTTGTGAGTGTGATTGTGTGTGTGTGTGTGTGTTTGCGGAAACCATTGTGCATGACTGTAAGTAAAAGTCAATGGGAGTTTGTGTGTGTTTCTTGTGTATGTGTGTGTCGGGACCACGTTTGTGAGTATGTTAGGGCAGTTCCAACTGTTGATGGCTATGCCGGGGACCCAGTGTGAGTGCTGTGTTGTGCGTGTGATAGTGTCTGTGTGTGTGTGTGTGTGTTTTGCTGGATACCATTGTGTATGTCTGTAAGAAAAAGTCGTAGGGTGTTTTTGTGTGTTTCTTCTGCATGTGTGTTTCGGGACCACGTTTGTGAATATGTTAAGGTAATTCCAAGTGTTCATGGCTCTGCTGGAGATCCAATGTGAGTGCTCTGTCGTGAGTGTGCCTTTTGTGTGTGTGTGTGTGTGTGTGTGTGTTTGCAGGAAACCATTGTGTATGCCTGCAAGAAAAAGTCGATGGGTGTTTGTGTGTGTTATTTGTATATGTGTGTGTCAGGACCATGTTTGTGATTATGTTAAAGCAGTTCCAAGTGTTGACGGCTGTGTTGGAGACCCAGTGTGAGTGCTGTGTTGTGAGTGTGATAGTGTGTGTGTGTCTGTGTGTGTTTCCGAACCCCCTGTGTACGCCTGTAAGAAAAATTCCATGGGTGTTTGTGTGTGTTTCTTGTGTATGCGTGTGTCAGGAAAACGTTTGTGAGTATGTTAGGGCAGTTCCAAGTGTTGATGGCTCTGCCGAGGCCCAGTGTGAGTGCTGTGTTGCGAGTGTGACAGTGTGTGTGTGTGTGTGTGTGTTTTCGGGTTACCATTGTGTATGCCTGTATGAAAAAGTCGATGGGTGTATTTGTGTGTTCTTGCGTATTGTGTTTCAGATCCACATTTGTGAGTGTGTGAGGGCAGTTCCAAGTGTTCATGAGTTTGCTGGATATCCAGTGTGAGTGTGTGTTGTGAGTGTGACAGTGTGTGTGCGTGTCTGTGTGTGTGTTTGCAGGAAACCAGTCTGTATGCCTATAAGAAAAATTCGATGGGTGTTTGTGTGTGTTTCTTCTGTATGTGTGTGTCGGGACCACATTTGTGAATATGTTAGGGCAGTTCCAAGTGTTGATGGCTCTGCTGGAGACCCAGTGAGAGTGCTGTGTTGTGAGTGTGACAGTGTGTGTGTGTCTGTGTGTGTGTGTGTGTTTGGGGGAACCCCACAGTGTATGCTTCTAAGAAAAAGTCGATGGGTGTTTGTGTGTGTTTCTTGTGTATGTGTGTGTCGGGACCACGTATGAGAGTATTTTGTGGCAGTTCCAAGCGCCAGAGTGAATGCTGTGTTGTGAGTGTGGCAGTGTGTGTTTCTGTGTGTGTTTGTGTTGGCGGGAAAACATTGTGTATGCCTGTAAGAATAAGTCGATGGATGTTTGTGTGAGTTTCATGTGTATGTGTGTGTCGCGACCACATTTGTCAATATTTTAAGGTAGTTCCAAGTGTTGATGGTTCTGCTGGATACCCATTGTGAGTGGTGTGTTGTAAGTGTGACTGTGTGTGTGTGTGTTCAAGGGAAACCGTTGTGTATGCCTGTAAGAAAAAGTCGATGGGTGTTTGTGTGCGTTTCTTGTGTATGTGTGTGTCGGGAAAACGTTTGGGAGTATGTTAGGGCAGTTCCAAGTGTTGATGGCTCTGCCGAGGACCAGTGTGAGTGCTGTGTTGCGAGTGTGACAGTGTGTGTGTGTGTGTGTGTTTTCGGGTAACCATTGTGTATGCCTGTATGAAAAAGTCGATGGGTGTATTTGTGTGTTCTTGCGTATTGTGTTTCAGATCCACATTTGTGAGTGTGTGAGGGCAGTTCCAAGTGTTCATGAGTTTGCAGGATATCCAGTGTGAGTGTGTGTTGTGAGTGTGACAGTGTGTGTGCGTGTCTGTGTGTGTGTTTGCAGGAAACCAGTCTGTATGCCTATAAGAAAAATTCGATGGGTGTTTGTGTGTGTTTTTTCTGTATGTGTGTGTCGGGACCACATTTGTGAATATGTTAGGGCAGTTCCAAGTGTTGATGGCTCTGCTGGAGACCCAGTGAGAGTGCTGTGTTGTGAGTGTGATAGTGTGTGTGTGTCTGTGTGTGTGTGTGTGTTTGGGGGAACCCCACAGTGTATGCTTCTAAGAAAAAGTCGATGGGTGTTTGTGTGTGTTTCTTGTGTATGTGTGTGTCGAGACCACGTATGTGAGTATGTTGTGGCAGTTCCAAGCGCCAGTGTGAATGCTGTGTTGTGAGTTTGGCAGTGTGTGTTTCTGTGTGTGTTTGTGTTGGCGGGAAAACATTGTGTATGCCTGTAAGAATAAGTCGATGGATGTTTGTGTGAGTTTCATGTGTATGTGTATGTCGCGACCACATTTGTCAATATTTTAAGGCAGTTCCAAGTGTTGATGGTTCTGCTGGATACCCATTGTGAGTGCTGTGTTGTAAGTGTGACTGTGTGTGTGTGTGTTCACGGGAAACCGTTGTGTATGCCTGTAAGAAAAAGTCGATGGGTGTTTGTGTGTGATTCTTGTGTATGTGTGTGTCGGTGAAACGTTTGTGAGTATGTGAGGGCAGTTCCAAGTGTTGATGGCTCTGCCGAGGTCCAGTGTGCGTACTGTGCTGTTAGTGTGACAGTGTGTGTGTGTGTGTGTGTGTGTGTGTGTTTGGGGAAACCCCACTCTGTCTCCCTGTAACAAAATGTTGATGGGTGTTTGTGTGTGTTTCTTCTGTATGTGTGTGTCGGGACCACGTTTGTTTGTATGTTAGGGCAGATTCAAGTGCCAGTGTGAATGCTGTGTTGTGAGTGTGATAGTGTGTGTGTGTGTGTGTTTGCGGAAACCATTGTGCATGACTGTAAGTAAAAGTCCATGGGAGTTTGTGTGTGTTTCTTGTGTATGTGTGTGTCGGGACCACGTTTGTGAGTATGTTAGGGCAGTTCCAACTGTTGATGGCTATGCCGGGGACCCAGTGTGAGTGCTGTGTTGTGCGTGTGATAGTGTCTGTGTGTGTGTGTGTGTGTTTTGCTGGATACCATTGTGTATGTCTGTAAGAAAAAGTCGTAGGGTGTTTTTGTGTGTTTCTTCTGCATGTGTGTTTCGGGACCACGTTTGTGAATATGTTAAGGTAATTCCAAGTGTTCATGGCTCTGCTGGAGATCCAATGTGAGTGCTCTGTCGTGAGTGTGCCTTTGTGTGTGTGTGTGTGTGTGTGTGTGTTTGCAGGAAACCATTGTGTATGCCTGCAAGAAAAAGTCGATGGGTGTTTGTGTGTGTTATTTGTATATGTGTGTGTCAGGACCATGTTTGTGATTATGTTAAAGCAGTTCCAAGTGTTGACGGCTGTGTTGGAGACCCAGTGTGAGTGCTGTGTTGTGAGTGTGATAGTGTGTGTGTGTCTGTGTGTGTTTCCGAACCCCCTGTGTACGCCTGTAAGAAAAATTCCATGGGTGTTTGTGTGTGTTTCTTGTGTATGCGTGTGTCAGGAAAACGTTTGTGAGTATGTTAGGGCAGTTCCAAGTGTTGATGGCTCTGCCGAGGCCCAGTGTGAGTGCTGTGTTGCGAGTGTGACAGTGTGTGTGTGTGTGTGTGTGTGTGTGTTTTCGGGTTACCATTGTGTATGTCTGTATGAAAAAGTCGATGGGTGTATTTGTGTGTTCTTGCGTATTGTGTTTCAGATCCACATTTGTGAGTGTGTGAGGGCAGTTCCAAGTGTTCATGAGTTTGCTGGATATCCAGTGTGAGTGTGTGTTGTGAGTGTGACAGTGTGTGCGTGTCTGTGTGTGTGTTTGCAGGAAACCAGTCTGTATGCCTATAAGAAAAATTCGATGGGTGTTTGTGTGTGTTTCTTCTGTATGTGTGTGTCGGGACCACATTTGTGAATATGTTAGGGCAGTTCCAAGTGTTGATGGCTCTGCTGGAGACCCAGTGAGAGTGCTGTGTTGTGAGTGTGACAGTGTGTGTGTGTCTGTGTGTGTGTGTGTGTTTGGGGGAACCCCACAGTGTATGCTTCTAAGAAAAAGTCGATGGGTGTTTGTGTGTGTTTCTTGTGTATGTGTGTGTCGAGACCACGTATGTGAGTATGTTGTGGCAGTTCCAAGTGCCAGTGTGAATGCTGTGTTGTGAGTGTGGCAGTGTGTGTTTCTGTGTGTGTTTGTGTTGGCGGGAAAACATTGTGTATGCCTGTAAGAATAAGTCGATGGATGTTTGTGTGAGTTTCATGTGTATGTGTGTGTCGCGACCACATTTGTCAATATTTTAAGGCAGTTCCAAGTGTTGATGGTTCTGCTGGATACCCATTGTGAGTGCTGTGTTGTAAGTGTGACTGTGTGTGTGTGTGTTCACGGGAAACCGTTGTGTATGCCTGTAAGAAAAAGTCGATGGGTGTTTGTGTGTGATTCTTGTGTATGTGTGTGTCGGTGAAACGTTTGTGAGTATGTTAGGGCAGTTCCAAGTGTTGATGGCTCTGCCGAGGTCCAGTGTGCGTACTGTGCTGTTAGTGTGACAGTGTGTGTGTGTGTGTGTGTGTGTGTGTGTTTGGGGAAACCCCACTCTGTCTCCCTGTAACAAAATGTTGATGGGTGTTTGTGTGTGTTTCTTCTGTATGTGTGTGTCGGGACCACGTTTGTTTGTATGTTAGGACAGATTCAAGTGCCAGTGTGAATGCTGTGTTGTGAGTGTGATAGTGTGTGTGTGTGTGTGTTTGCGGAAACCATTGTGCATGACTGTAAGTAAAAGTCAATGGGAGTTTGTGTGTGTTTCTTGTGTATGTGTGTGTCGGGACCACGTTTGTGAGTATGTTAGGGCAGTTCCAACTGTTGATGGCTATGCCGGGGACCCAGTGTGAGTGCTGTGTTGTGCGTGTGATAGTGTCTGTGTGTGTGTGTGTGTGTTTTGCTGGATACCATTGTGTATGTCTGTAAGAAAAAGTCGTAGGGTGTTTTTGTGTGTTTCTTCTGCATGTGTGTTTCGGGACCACGTTTGTGAATATGTTAAGGTAATTCCAAGTGTTCATGGCTCTGCTGGAGATCCAATGTGAGTGCTCTGTCGTGAGTGTGCCTTTTGTGTGTGTGTGTGTGTGTGTGTGTGTTTGCAGGAAACCATTGTGTATGCCTGCAAGAAAAAGTCGATGGGTGTTTGTGTGTGTTATTTGTATATGTGTGTGTCAGGACCATGTTTGTGATTATGTTAAAGCAGTTCCAAGTGTTGACGGCTGTGTTGGAGACCCAGTGTGAGTGCTGTGTTGTGAGTGTGATAGTGTGTGTGTGTCTGTGTGTGTTTCCGAACCCCCTGTGTACGCCTGTAAGAAAAATTCCATGGGTGTTTGTGTGTGTTTCTTGTGTATGCGTGTGTCAGGAAAACGTTTGTGAGTATGTTAGGGCAGTTCCAAGTGTTGATGGCTCTGCCGAGGCCCAGTGTGAGTGCTGTGTTGCGAGTGTGACAGTGTGTGTGTGTGTGTGTTTTCGGGTTACCATTGTGTATGCCTGTATGAAAAAGTCGATGGGTGTATTTGTGTGTTCTTGCGTATTGTGTTTCAGATCCACATTTGTGAGTGTGTGAGGGCAGTTCCAAGTGTTCATGAGTTTGCTGGATATCCAGTGTGAGTGTGTGTTGTGAGTGTGACAGTGTGTGTGCGTGTCTGTGTGTGTGTTTGCAGGAAACCAGTCTGTATGCCTATAAGAAAAATTCGATGGGTGTTTGTGTGTGTTTCTTCTGTATGTGTGTGTCGGGACCACATTTGTGAATATGTTAGGGCAGTTCCAAGTGTTGATGGCTCTGCTGGAGACCCAGTGAGAGTGCTGTGTTGTGAGTGTGACAGTGTGTGTGTGTCTGTGTGTGTGTGTGTGTTTGGGGGAACCCCACAGTGTATGCTTCTAAGAAAAAGTCGATGGGTGTTTGTGTGTGTTTCTTGTGTATGTGTGTGTCGGGACCACGTATGAGAGTATTTTGTGGCAGTTCCAAGCGCCAGAGTGAATGCTGTGTTGTGAGTGTGGCAGTGTGTGTTTCTGTGTGTGTTTGTGTTGGCGGGAAAACATTGTGTATGCCTGTAAGAATAAGTCGATGGATGTTTGTGTGAGTTTCATGTGTATGTGTGTGTCGCGACCACATTTGTCAATATTTTAAGGTAGTTCCAAGTGTTGATGGTTCTGCTGGATACCCATTGTGAGTGGTGTGTTGTAAGTGTGACTGTGTGTGTGTGTGTTCAAGGGAAACCGTTGTGTATGCCTGTAAGAAAAAGTCGATGGGTGTTTGTGTGCGTTTCTTGTGTATGTGTGTGTCGGGAAAACGTTTGGGAGTATGTTAGGGCAGTTCCAAGTGTTGATGGCTCTGCCGAGGACCAGTGTGAGTGCTGTGTTGCGAGTGTGACAGTGTGTGTGTGTGTGTGTGTTTTCGGGTAACCATTGTGTATGCCTGTATGAAAAAGTCGATGGGTGTATTTGTGTGTTCTTGCGTATTGTGTTTCAGATCCACATTTGTGAGTGTGTGAGGGCAGTTCCAAGTGTTCATGAGTTTGCAGGATATCCAGTGTGAGTGTGTGTTGTGAGTGTGACAGTGTGTGTGCGTGTCTGTGTGTGTGTTTGCAGGAAACCAGTCTGTATGCCTATAAGAAAAATTCGATGGGTGTTTGTGTGTGTTTTTTCTGTATGTGTGTGTCGGGACCACATTTGTGAATATGTTAGGGCAGTTCCAAGTGTTGATGGCTCTGCTGGAGACCCAGTGAGAGTGCTGTGTTGTGAGTGTGATAGTGTGTGTGTGTCTGTGTGTGTGTGTGTGTTTGGGGGAACCCCACAGTGTATGCTTCTAAGAAAAAGTCGATGGGTGTTTGTGTGTGTTTCTTGTGTATGTGTGTGTCGAGACCACGTATGTGAGTATGTTGTGGCAGTTCCAAGCGCCAGTGTGAATGCTGTGTTGTGAGTTTGGCAGTGTGTGTTTCTGTGTGTGTTTGTGTTGGCGGGAAAACATTGTGTATGCCTGTAAGAATAAGTCGATGGATGTTTGTGTGAGTTTCATGTGTATGTGTATGTCGCGACCACATTTGTCAATATTTTAAGGCAGTTCCAAGTGTTGATGGTTCTGCTGGATACCCATTGTGAGTGCTGTGTTGTAAGTGTGACTGTGTGTGTGTGTGTTCACGGGAAACCGTTGTGTATGCCTGTAAGAAAAAGTCGATGGGTGTTTGTGTGTGATTCTTGTGTATGTGTGTGTCGGTGAAACGTTTGTGAGTATGTGAGGGCAGTTCCAAGTGTTGATGGCTCTGCCGAGGTCCAGTGTGCGTACTGTGCTGTTAGTGTGACAGTGTGTGTGTGTGTGTGTGTGTGTGTGTGTTTGGGGAAACCCCACTCTGTCTCCCTGTAACAAAATGTTGATGGGTGTTTGTGTGTGTTTCTTCTGTATGTGTGTGTCGGGACCACGTTTGTTTGTATGTTAGGGCAGATTCAAGTGCCAGTGTGAATGCTGTGTTGTGAGTGTGATAGTGTGTGTGTGTGTGTGTTTGCGGAAACCATTGTGCATGACTGTAAGTAAAAGTCAATGGGAGTTTGTGTGTGTTTCTTGTGTATGTGTGTGTCGGGACCACGTTTGTGAGTATGTTAGGGCAGTTCCAACTGTTGATGGCTATGCCGGGGACCCAGTGTGAGTGCTGTGTTGTGCGTGTGATAGTGTCTGTGTGTGTGTGTGTGTGTTTTGCTGGATACCATTGTGTATGTCTGTAAGAAAAAGTCGTAGGGTGTTTTTGTGTGTTTCTTCTGCATGTGTGTTTCGGGACCACGTTTGTGAATATGTTAAGGTAATTCCAAGTGTTCATGGCTCTGCTGGAGATCCAATGTGAGTGCTCTGTCGTGAGTGTGCCTTTTGTGTGTGTGTGTGTGTGTGTGTTTGCAGGAAACCATTGTGTATGCCTGCAAGAAAAAGTCGATGGGTGTTTGTGTGTGTTATTTGTATATGTGTGTGTCAGGACCATGTTTGTGATTATGTTAAAGCAGTTCCAAGTGTTGACGGCTGTGTTGGAGACCCAGTGTGAGTGCTGTGTTGTGAGTGTGATAGTGTGTGTGTGTCTGTGTGTGTTTCCGAACCCCCTGTGTACGCCTGTAAGAAAAATTCCATGGGTGTTTGTGTGTGTTTCTTGTGTATGCGTGTGTCAGGAAAACGTTTGTGAGTATGTTAGGGCAGTTCCAAGTGTTGATGGCTCTGCCGAGGCCCAGTGTGAGTGCTGTGTTGCGAGTGTGACAGTGTGTGTGTGTGTGTGTGTGTGTTTTCGGGTTACCATTGTGTATGCCTGTATGAAAAAGTCGATGGGTGTATTTGTGTGTTCTTGCGTATTGTGTTTCAGATCCACATTTGTGAGTGTGTGAGGGCAGTTCCAAGTGTTCATGAGTTTGCTGGATATCCAGTGTGAGTGTGTGTTGTGAGTGTGACAGTGTGTGTGCGTGTCTGTGTGTGTGTTTGCAGGAAACCAGTCTGTATGCCTATAAGAAAAATTCGATGGGTGTTTGTGTGTGTTTCTTCTGTATGTGTGTGTCGGGACCACATTTGTGAATATGTTAGGGCAGTTCCAAGTGTTGATGGCTCTGCTGGAGACCCAGTGAGAGTGCTGTGTTGTGAGTGTGACAGTGTGTGTGTGTCTGTGTGTGTGTGTGTGTTTGGGGGAACCCCACAGTGTATGCTTCTAAGAAAAAGTCGATGGGTGTTTGTGTGTGTTTCTTGTGTATGTGTGTGTCGGGACCACGTATGAGAGTATTTTGTGGCAGTTCCAAGCGCCAGAGTGAATGCTGTGTTGTGAGTGTGGCAGTGTGTGTTTCTGTGTGTGTTTGTGTTGGCGGGAAAACATTGTGTATGCCTGTAAGAATAAGTCGATGGATGTTTGTGTGAGTTTCATGTGTATGTGTGTGTCGCGACCACATTTGTCAATATTTTAAGGCAGTTCCAAGTGTTGATGGTTCTGCTGGATACCCATTGTGAGTGGTGTGTTGTAAGAGTGACTGTGTGTGTGTGTGTTCAAGGGAAACCGTTGTGTATGCCTGTAAGAAAAAGTCGATGGGTGTTTGTGTGCGTTTCTTGTGTATGTGTGTGTCGGGAAAACGTTTGGGAGTATGTTAGGGCAGTTCCAAGTGTTGATGGCTCTGCCGAGGACCAGTGTGAGTGCTGTGTTGCGAGTGTGACAGTGTGTGTGTGTGTGTGTGTGTGTTTTCGGGTAACCATTGTGTATGCCTGTATGAAAAAGTCGATGGGTGTATTTGTGTGTTCTTGCGTATTGTGTTTCAGATCCACATTTCTGAGTGTGTGAGGGCAGTTCCAAGTGTTCATGAGTTTGCAGGATATCCAGTGTGAGTGTGTGTTGTGAGTGTGACAGTGTGTGTGCGTGTCTGTGTGTGTGTTTGCAGGAAACCAGTCTGTATGCCTATAAGAAAAATTCGATGGGTGTTTGTGTGTGTTTTTTCTGTATGTGTGTGTCGGGACCACATTTGTGAATATGTTAGGGCAGTTCCAAGTGTTGATGGCTCTGCTGGAGACCCAGTGAGAGTGCTGTGTTGTGAGTGTGATAGTGTGTGTGTGTCTGTGTGTGTGTGTGTGTTTGGGGGAACCCCACAGTGTATGCTTCTAAGAAAAAGTCGATGGGTGTTTGTGTGTGTTTCTTGTGTATGTGTGTGTCGAGACCACGTATGTGAGTATGTTGTGGCAGTTCCAAGTGCCAGTGTGAATGCTGTGTTGTGAGTGTGGCAGTGTGTGTTTCTGTGTGTGTTTGTGTTGGCGGGAAAACATTGTGTATGCCTGTAAGAATAAGTCGATGGATGTTTGTGTGAGTTTCATGTGTATGTGTGTGTCGCGACCACATTTGTCAATATTTTAAGGCAGTTCCAAGTGTTGATGGTTCTGCTGGATACCCATTGTGAGTGCTGTGTTGTAAGTGTGACTGTGTGTGTGTGTGTTCACGGGAAACCGTTGTGTATGCCTGTAAGAAAAAGTCGATGGGTGTTTGTGTGTGATTCTTGTGTATGTGTGTGTCGGTGAAACGTTTGTGAGTATGTTAGGGCAGTTCCAAGTGTTGATGGCTCTGCCGAGGTCCAGTGTGCGTACTGTGCTGTTAGTGTGACAGTGTGTGTGTGTGTGTGTGTGTGTGTTTGGGGAAACCCCACTCTGTCTCCCTGTAACAAAATGTTGATGGGTGTTTGTGTGTGTTTCTTCTGTATGTGTGTGTCGGGACCACGTTTGTTTGTATGTTAGGGCAGATTCAAGTGCCAGTGTGAATGCTGTGTTGTGAGTGTGATAGTGTGTGTGTGTGTGTGTTTGCGGAAACCATTGTGCATGACTGTAAGTAAAAGTCCATGGGAGTTTGTGTGTGTTTCTTGTGTATGTGTGTGTCGGGACCACGTTTGTGAGTATGTTAGGGCAGTTCCAACTGTTGATGGCTATGCCGGGGACCCAGTGTGAGTGCTGTGTTGTGCGTGTGATAGTGTCTGTGTGTGTGTGTGTGTGTTTTGCTGGATACCATTGTGTATGTCTGTAAGAAAAAGTCGTAGGGTGTTTTTGTGTGTTTCTTCTGCATGTGTGTTTCGGGACCACGTTTGTGAATATGTTAAGGTAATTCCAAGTGTTCATGGCTCTGCTGGAGATCCAATGTGAGTGCTCTGTCGTGAGTGTGCCTTTTGTGTGTGTGTGTGTGTGTGTGTGTGTGTTTGCAGGAAACCATTGTGTATGCCTGCAAGAAAAAGTCGATGGGTGTTTGTGTGTGTTATTTGTATATGTGTGTGTCAGGACCATGTTTGTGATTATGTTAAAGCAGTTCCAAGTGTTGACGGCTGTGTTGGAGACCCAGTGTGAGTGCTGTGTTGTGAGTGTGATAGTGTGTGTGTGTCTGTGTGTGTTTCCGAACCCCCTGTGTACGCCTGTAAGAAAAATTCCATGGGTGTTTGTGTGTGTTTCTTGTGTATGCGTGTGTCAGGAAAACGTTTGTGAGTATGTTAGGGCAGTTCCAAGTGTTGATGGCTCTGCCGAGGCCCAGTGTGAGTGCTGTGTTGCGAGTGTGACAGTGTGTGTGTGTGTGTGTGTGTGTGTGTTTTCGGGTTACCATTGTGTATGCCTGTATGAAAAAGTCGATGGGTGTATTTGTGTGTTCTTGCGTATTGTGTTTCAGATCCACATTTGTGAGTGTGTGAGGGCAGTTCCAAGTGTTCATGAGTTTGCTGGATATCCAGTGTGAGTGTGTGTTGTGAGTGTGACAGTGTGTGTGCGTGTCTGTGTGTGTGTTTGCAGGAAACCAGTCTGTATGCCTATAAGAAAAATTCGATGGGTGTTTGTGTGTGTTTCTTCTGTATGTGTGTGTCGGGACCACATTTGTGAATATGTTAGGGCAGTTCCAAGTGTTGATGGCTCTGCTGGAGACCCAGTGAGAGTGCTGTGTTGTGAGTGTGACAGTGTGTGTGTGTCTGTGTGTGTGTGTTTGGGGGAACCCCACAGTGTATGCTTCTAAGAAAAAGTCGATGGGTGTTTGTGTGTGTTTCTTGTGTATGTGTGTGTCGGGACCACGTATGAGAGTATTTTGTGGCAGTTCCAAGCGCCAGAGTGAATGCTGTGTTGTGAGTGTGGCAGTGTGTGTTTCTGTGTGTGTTTGTGTTGGCGGGAAAACATTGTGTATGCCTGTAAGAATAAGTCGATGGATGTTTGTGTGAGTTTCATGTGTATGTGTGTGTCGCGACCACATTTGTCAATATTTTAAGGCAGTTCCAAGTGTTGATGGTTCTGCTGGATACCCATTGTGAGTGGTGTGTTGTAAGAGTGACTGTGTGTGTGTGTGTTCAAGGGAAACCGTTGTGTATGCCTGTAAGAAAAAGTCGATGGGTGTTTGTGTGCGTTTCTTGTGTATGTGTGTGTCGGGAAAACGTTTGGGAGTATGTTAGGGCAGTTCCAAGTGTTGATGGCTCTGCCGAGGACCAGTGTGAGTGCTGTGTTGCGAGTGTGACAGTGTGTGTGTGTGTGTGTGTGTGTTTTCGGGTAACCATTGTGTATGCCTGTATGAAAAAGTCGATGGGTGTATTTGTGTGTTCTTGCGTATTGTGTTTCAGATCCACATTTCTGAGTGTGTGAGGGCAGTTCCAAGTGTTCATGAGTTTGCAGGATATCCAGTGTGAGTGTGTGTTGTGAGTGTGACAGTGTGTGTGCGTGTCTGTGTGTGTGTTTGCAGGAAACCAGTCTGTATGCCTATAAGAAAAATTCGATGGGTGTTTGTGTGTGTTTTTTCTGTATGTGTGTGTCGGGACCACATTTGTGAATATGTTAGGGCAGTTCCAAGTGTTGATGGCTCTGCTGGAGACCCAGTGAGAGTGCTGTGTTGTGAGTGTGATAGTGTGTGTGTGTCTGTGTGTGTGTGTGTGTTTGGGGGAACCCCACAGTGTATGCTTCTAAGAAAAAGTCGATGGGTGTTTGTGTGTGTTTCTTGTGTATGTGTGTGTCGAGACCACGTATGTGAGTATGTTGTGGCAGTTCCAAGTGCCAGTGTGAATGCTGTGTTGTGAGTGTGGCAGTGTGTGTTTCTGTGTGTGTTTGTGTTGGCGGGAAAACATTGTGTATGCCTGTAAGAATAAGTCGATGGATGTTTGTGTGAGTTTCATGTGTATGTGTGTGTCGCGACCACATTTGTCAATATTTTAAGGCAGTTCCAAGTGTTGATGGTTCTGCTGGATACCCATTGTGAGTGCTGTGTTGTAAGTGTGACTGTGTGTGTGTGTGTTCACGGGAAACCGTTGTGTATGCCTGTAAGAAAAAGTCGATGGGTGTTTGTGTGTGATTCTTGTGTATGTGTGTGTCGGTGAAACGTTTGTGAGTATGTTAGGGCAGTTCCAAGTGTTGATGGCTCTGCCGAGGTCCAGTGTGCGTACTGTGCTGTTAGTGTGACAGTGTGTGTGTGTGTGTGTGTGTGTTTGGGGAAACCCCACTCTGTCTCCCTGTAACAAAATGTTGATGGGTGTTTGTGTGTGTTTCTTCTGTATGTGTGTGTCGGGACCACGTTTGTTTGTATGTTAGGGCAGATTCAAGTGCCAGTGTGAATGCTGTGTTGTGAGTGTGATAGTGTGTGTGTGTGTGTTTGCGGAAACCATTGTGCATGACTGTAAGTAAAAGTCCATGGGAGTTTGTGTGTGTTTCTTGTGTATGTGTGTGTCGGGACCACGTTTGTGAGTATGTTAGGGCAGTTCCAACTGTTGATGGCTATGCCGGGGACCCAGTGTGAGTGCTGTGTTGTGCGTGTGATAGTGTCTGTGTGTGTGTGTGTGTGTTTTGCTGGATACCATTGTGTATGTCTGTAAGAAAAAGTCGTAGGGTGTTTTTGTGTGTTTCTTCTGCATGTGTGTTTCGGGACCACGTTTGTGAATATGTTAAGGTAATTCCAAGTGTTCATGGCTCTGCTGGAGATCCAATGTGAGTGCTCTGTCGTGAGTGTGCCTTTTGTGTGTGTGTGTGTGTGTGTGTGTTTGCAGGAAACCATTGTGTATGCCTGCAAGAAAAAGTCGATGGGTGTTTGTGTGTGTTATTTGTATATGCGTGTGTCAGGACCATGTTTGTGATTATGTTAAAGCAGTTCCAAGTGTTGACGGCTGTGTTGGGGACCCAGTGTGAGTGCTGTGTTGTGAGTGTGATAGTGTGTGTGTGTCTGTGTGTGTTTCAGAACCCCCTGTGTACGCCTGTAAGAAAAATTCCATAGGTGTTTGTGTGTGTTTCTTGTGTATGCGTGTGTCAGGAAAACGTTTGTGAGTATGTTAGGGCAGTTCCAAGTGTTGATGGCTCTGCCGAGGCCCAGTGTGAGTGCTGTGTTGCGAGTGTGACAGTGTGTGTGTGTGTGTGTGTGTGTTTTCGGGTTACCATTGTGTATGCCTGTATGAAAAAGTCGATGGGTGTATTTGTGTGTTCTTGCGTATTGTGTTTCAGATCCACATTTGTGAGTGTGTGAGGGCAGTTCCAAGTGTTCATGAGTTTGCTGGATATCCAGTGTGAGTGTGTGTTGTGAGTGTGACAGTGTGTGTGCGTGTCTGTGTGTGTGTTTGCAGGAAACCAGTCTGTATGCCTATAAGAAAAATTCGATGGGTGTTTGTGTGTGTTTCTTCTGTATGTGTGTGTCGGGACCACATTTGTGAATATGTTAGGGCAGTTCCAAGTGTTGATGGCTCTGCTGGAGACCCAGTGAGAGTGCTGTGTTGTGAGTGTGACAGTGTGTGTGTGTCTGTGTGTGTGTGTGTGTTTGGGGGAACCCCACAGTGTATGCTTCTAAGAAAAAGTCGATGGGTGTTTGTGTGTGTTTCTTGTGTATGTGTGTGTCGGGACCACGTATGAGAGTATTTTGTGGCAGTTCCAAGCGCCAGAGTGAATGCTGTGTTGTGAGTGTGGCAGTGTGTGTTTCTGTGTGTGTTTGTGTTGGCGGGAAAACATTGTGTATGCCTGTAAGAATAAGTCGATGGATGTTTGTGTGAGTTTCATGTGTATGTGTGTGTCGCGACCACATTTGTCAATATTTTAAGGCAGTTCCAAGTGTTGATGGTTCTGCTGGATACCCATTGTGAGTGGTGTGTTGTAAGTGTGACTGTGTGTGTGTGTTCAAGGGAAACCGTTGTGTATGCCTGTAAGAAAAACTCGATGGGTGTTTGTGTGCGTTTCTTGTGTATGTGTGTGTCGGGAAAACGTTTGGGAGTATGTTAGGGCAGTTCCAAGTGTTGATGGCTCTGCCGGGGACCAGTGTGAGTGCTGTGTTGCGAGTGTGACAGTGTGTGTGTGTGTGTGTGTTTTCGGGTAACCGTTGTGTATGCCTGTATGAAAAAGTCGATGGGTGTATTTGTGTGTTCTTGCGTATTGTGTTTCAGATCCACATTTGTGAGTGTGTGAGGGCAGTTCCAAGTCTTCATGAGTTTGCAGGATATCCAGTGTGAGTGTGTGTTGTGAGTGTGACAGTGTGTGTGCGTGTCTGTGTGTGTTTGTGCAGGAAACCAGTCTGTATGCCTATAAGAAAAATTCGATGGGTGTTTGTGTGTGTTTTTTCTGTATGTGTGTGTCGGGACCACATTTGTGAATATGTTAGGGCAGTTCCAAGTGTTGATGGCTCTGCTGGAGACCCAGTGAGAGTGCTGTGTTGTGAGTGTGATAGTGTGTGTGTGTCTGTGTGTGTGTGTGTGTGTTTGGGGGAACCCCACAGTGTATGTTCTAAGAAAAAGTCGATGGGTGTTTGTGTGTGTTTCTTGTGTATGTGTGTGTCGAGACCACGTATGTGAGTATGTTGTGGCAGTTCCAAGCGCCAGTGTGAATGCTGTGTTGTGAGTGTGGCAGTGTGTGTTTCTGTGTGTGTTTGTGTTGGCGGGAAAACATTGTGTATGCCTGTAAGAATAAGTCGATGGATGTTTGTGTGTTTCATGTGTATGTGTGTGTCGCGACCACATTTGTCAATATTTTAAGGCAGTTCCAAGTGTTGATGGTTCTGCTGGATACCCATTGTGAGTGCTGTGTTGTAAGTGTGACTGTGTGTGTGTGTGTTCACGGGAAACCGTTGTGTATGCCTGTAAGAAAAAGTCGATGGGTGTTTGTGTGTGATTCTTGTGTATGTGTGTGTCGGTGAAACGTTTGTGAGTATGTTAGGGCAGTTCCAAGTGTTGATGGCTCTGCCGAGGTCCAGTGTGCGTACTGTGCTGTTAGTGTGACAGTGTGTGTGTGTGTGTGTGTGTGTGTGTGTTTGGGGAATCCCCACTCTGTCTCCCTGTAACAAAATGTTGATGGGTGTTTGTGTGTGTTTCTTCTGTATGTGTGTGTCGGGACCACGTTTGTTTGTATGTTAGGGCAGATTCAAGTGCCAGTGTGAATGCTGTGTTGTGAGTGTGATAGTGTGTGTGTGTGTGTGTTTGCGGAAACCATTGTGCATGACTGTAAGTAAAAGTCCATGGGAGTTTGTGTGTGTTTCTTGTGTATGTGTGTGTCGGGACCACGTTTGTGAGTATGTTAGGGCAGTTCCAACTGTTGATGGCTATGCCGGGGACCCAGTGTGAGTGCTGTGTTGTGCGTGTGATAGTGTCTGTGTGTGTGTGTGTGTGTTTTGCTGGATACCATTGTGTATGTCTGTAAGAAAAAGTCGTAGGGTGTTTTTGTGTGTTTCTTCTGCATGTGTGTTTCGGGACCACGTTTGTGAATATGTTAAGGTAATTCCAAGTGTTCATGGCTCTGCTGGAGTTCCAATGTGAGTGCTCTGTCGTGAGTGTGCCTTTTGTGTGTGTGTGTGTGTGTGTGTTTGCAGGAAACCATTGTGTATGCCTGCAAGAAAAAGTCGATGGGTGTTTGTGTGTGTTATTTGTATATGTGTGTGTCAGGACCATGTTTGTGATTATGTTAAAGCAGTTCCAAGTGTTGACGGCTGTGTTGGAGACCCAGTGTGAGTGCTGTGTTGTGAGTGTGATAGTGTGTGTGTGTCTGTGTGTGTTTCCGAACCCCCTGTGTACGCCTGTAAGAAAAATTCCATGGGTGTTTGTGTGTTTCTTGTGTATGCGTGTGTCAGGAAAAAGTTTGTGAGTATGTTAGGGCAGTTCCAAGTGTTGATGGCTCTGCCGAGGCCCAGTGTGAGTGCTGTGTTGCGAGTGTGACAGTGTGTGTGTGTGTGTGTGTGTGTTTTCGGGTTACCATTGTGTATGCCTGTATGAAAAAGTCGATGGGTGTATTTGTGTGTTCTTGCGTATTGTGTTTCAGATCCACATTTGTGAGTGTGTGAGGGCAGTTCCAAGTGTTCATGAGTTTGCTGGATATCCAGTGTGAGTGTGTGTTGTGAGTGTGACAGTGTGTGCGTGTCTGTGTGTGTGTTTGCAGGAAACCAGTCTGTATACCTATAAGAAAAATTCGATGGGTGTTTGTGTGTGTTTCTTCTGTATGTGTGTGTCGGGACAACATTTGTGAATATGTTACGGCAGTTCCAAGTGTTGATGGCTCTGCTGGAGACCCAGTGAGAGTGCTGTGTTGTGAGTGTGACAGTGTGTGTGTGTCTGTGTGTGTGTGTGTGTTTGGGGGAACCCCACAGTGTATGCTTCTAAGAAAAAGTCGATGGGTGTTTGTGTGTGTTTCTTCTGTATGTGTGTGTCGAGACCACGTATGTGAGTATGTTGTGGCAGTTCCAAGCGCCAGTGTGAATGCTGTGTTGTGAGTGTGGCAGTGTGTGTTTCTGTGTGTGTTTGTGTTGGCGGGAAAACATTGTGTATGCCTGTAAGAATAAGTCGATGGATGTTTGTGTGTTTCATGTGTATGTGTGTGTCGCGACCACATTTGTCAATATTTTAAGGCAGTTCCAAGTGTTGATGGTTCTGCTGGATACCCATTGTGAGTGCTGTGTTGTAAGTGTGACTGTGTGTGTGTGTGTTCACGGGAAACCGTTGTGTATGCCTGTAAGAAAAAGTCGATGGGTGTTTGTGTGTGATTCTTGTGTATGTGTGTGTCGGTGAAACGTTTGTGAGTATGTTAGGGCAGTTCCAAGTGTTGATGGCTCTGCCGAGGTCCAGTGTGCGTACTGTGCTGTTAGTGTGACAGTGTGTGTGTGTGTGTGTGTGTGTTTGGGGAAACCCCACTCTGTCTCCCTGTAACAAAATGTTGATGGGTGTTTGTGTGTGTTTCTTCTGTATGTGTGTGTCGGGACCACGTTTGTTTGTATGTTAGGGCAGATTCAAGTGCCAGTGTGAATGCTGTGTTGTGAGTGTGATAGTGTGTGTGTGTGTGTGTGTGTTTGCGGAAACCATTGTGCATGACTGTAAGTAAAAGTCAATGGGAGTTTGTGTGTGTTTCTTGTGTATGTGTGTGTCGGGACCACGTTTGTGAGTATGTTAGGGCAGTTCCAACTGTTGATGGCTATGCCGGGGACCCAGTGTGAGTGCTGTGTTGTGCGTGTGATAGTGTCTGTGTGTGTGTGTGTGTGTTTTGCTGGATACCATTGTGTATGTCTGTAAGAAAAAGTCGTAGGGTGTTTTTGTGTGTTTCTTCTGCATGTGTGTTTCGGGACCACGTTTGTGAATATGTTAAGGTAATTCCAAGTGTTCATGGCTCTGCTGGAGATCCAATGTGAGTGCTCTGTCGTGAGTGTGCCTTTTGTGTGTGTGTGTGTGTGTGTGTGTGTGTGTGTTTGCAGGAAACCATTGTGTATGCCTGCAAGAAAAAGTCGATGGGTGTTTGTGTGTGTTATTTGTATATGTGTGTGTCAGGACCATGTTTGTGATTATGTTAAAGCAGTTCCAAGTGTTGACGGCTGTGTTGGAGACCCAGTGTGAGTGCTGTGTTGTGAGTGTGATAGTGTGTGTGTGTCTGTGTGTGTTTCCGAACCCCCTGTGTACGCCTGTAAGAAAAATTCCATGGGTGTTTGTGTGTGTTTCTTGTGTATGCGTGTGTCAGGAAAAAGTTTGTGAGTATGTTAGGGCAGTTCCAAGTGTTGATGGCTCTGCCGAGGCCCAGTGTGAGTGCTGTGTTGCGAGTGTGACAGTGTGTGTGTGTGTGTGTGTGTGTGTGTGTTTTCGGGTTACCATTGTGTATGCCTGTATGAAAAAGTCGATGGGTGTATTTGTGTGTTCTTGCGTATTGTGTTTCAGATCCACATTTGTGAGTGTGTGAGGGCAGTTCCAAGTGTTCATGAGTTTGCTGGATATCCAGTGTGAGTGTGTGTTGTGAGTGTGACAGTGTGTGCGTGTCTGTGTGTGTGTTTGCAGGAAACCAGTCTGTATGCCTATAAGAAAAATTCGATGGGTGTTTGTGTGTGTTTCTTCTGTATGTGTGTGTCGGGACCACATTTGTGAATATGTTAGGGCAGTTCCAAGTGTTGATGGCTCTGCTGGAGACCCAGTGAGAGTGCTGTGTTGTGAGTGTGACAGTGTGTGTGTGTCTGTGTGTGTGTGTGTGTTTGGGGGAACCCCACAGTGTATGCTTCTAAGAAAAAGTCGATGGGTGTTTGTGTGTGTTTCTTGTGTATGTGTGTGTCGAGACCACGTATGTGAGTATGTTGTGGCAGTTCCAAGTGCCAGTGTGAATGCTGTGTTGTGAGTGTGGCAGTGTGTGTTTCTGTGTGTGTTTGTGTTGGCGGGAAAACATTGTGTATGCCTGTAAGAATAAGTCGATGGATGTTTGTGTGAGTTTCATGTGTATGTGTGTGTCGCGACCACATTTGTCAATATTTTAAGGCAGTTCCAAGTGTTGATGGTTCTGCTGGATACCCATTGTGAGTGCTGTGTTGTAAGTGTGACTGTGTGTGTGTGTGTTCACGGGAAACCGTTGTGTATGCCTGTAAGAAAAAGTCGATGGGTGTTTGTGTGTGATTCTTGTGTATGTGTGTGTCGGTGAAACGTTTGTGAGTATGTTAGGGCAGTTCCAAGTGTTGATGGCTCTGCCGAGGTCCAGTGTGCGTACTGTGCTGTTAGTGTGACAGTGTGTGTGTGTGTGTGTGTGTGTGTGTTTGGGGAAACCCCACTCTGTCTCCCTGTAACAAAATGTTGATGGGTGTTTGTGTGTGTTTCTTCTGTATGTGTGTGTCGGGACCACGTTTGTTTGTATGTTAGGGCAGATTCAAGTGCCAGTGTGAATGCTGTGTTGTGAGTGTGATAGTGTGTGTGTGTGTGTGTTTGCGGAAACCATTGTGCATGACTGTAAGTAAAAGTCAATGGGAGTTTGTGTGTGTTTCTTGTGTATGTGTGTGTCGGGACCACGTTTGTGAGTATGTTAGGGCAGTTCCAACTGTTGATGGCTATGCCGGGGACCCAGTGTGAGTGCTGTGTTGTGCGTGTGATAGTGTCTGTGTGTGTGTGTGTGTGTTTTGCTGGATACCATTGTGTATGTCTGTAAGAAAAAGTCGTAGGGTGTTTTTGTGTGTTTCTTCTGCATGTGTGTTTCGGGACCACGTTTGTGAATATGTTAAGGTAATTCCAAAGTTCATGGCTCTGCTGGAGATCCAATGTGAGTGCTCTGCCGTGAGTGTGCCTTTTGTGTGTGTGTGTGTGTGTGTGTGTGTTTGCAGGAAACCATTGTGTATGCCTGCAAGAAAAAGTCGATGGGTGTTTGTGTGTGTTATTTGTATATGTGTGTGTCAGGACCATGTTTGTGATTATGTTAAAGCAGTTCCAAGTGTTGACGGCTGTGTTGGAGACCCAGTGTGAGTGCTGTGTTGTGAGTGTGATAGTGTGTGTGTGTCTGTGTGTGTTTCCGAACCCCCTGTGTACGCCTGTAAGAAAAATTCCATGGGTGTTTGTGTGTGTTTCTTGTGTATGCGTGTGTCAGGAAAACGTTTGTGAGTATGTTAGGGCAGTTCCAAGTGTTGATGGCTCTGCCGAGGCCCAGTGTGAGTGCTGTGTTGCGAGTGTGACAGTGTGTGTGTGTGTGTGTGTGTTTTCGGGTTACCATTGTGTATGCCTGTATGAAAAAGTCGATGGGTGTATTTGTGTGTTCTTGCGTATTGTGTTTCAGATCCACATTTGTGAGTGTGTGAGGGCAGTTCCAAGTGTTCATGAGTTTGCTGGATATCCAGTGTGAGTGTGTGTTGTGAGTGTGACAGTGTGTGTGCGTGTCTGTGTGTGTGTTTGCAGGAAACCAGTCTGTATGCCTATAAGAAAAATTCGATGGGTGTTTGTGTGTGTTTCTTCTGTATGTGTGTGTCGGGACCACATTTGTGAATATGTTAGGGCAGTTCCAAGTGTTGATGGCTCTGCTGGAGACCCAGTGAGAGTGCTGTGTTGTGAGTGTGACAGTGTGTGTGTGTCTGTGTGTGTGTGTGTTTGGGGGAACCCCACAGTGTATGCTTCTAAGAAAAAGTCGATGGGTGTTTGTGTGTGTTTCTTGTGTATGTGTGTGTCGGGACCACGTATGAGAGTATTTTGTGGCAGTTCCAAGCGCCAGAGTGAATGCTGTGTTGTGAGTGTGGCAGTGTGTGTTTCTGTGTGTGTTTGTGTTGGCGGGAAAACATTGTGTATGCCTGTAAGAATAAGTCGATGGATGTTTGTGTGAGTTTCATGTGTATGTGTGTGTCGCGACCACATTTGTCAATATTTTAAGGTAGTTCCAAGTGTTGATGGTTCTGCTGGATACCCATTGTGAGTGGTGTGTTGTAAGTGTGACTGTGTGTGTGTGTGTTCAAGGGAAACCGTTGTGTATGCCTGTAAGAAAAAGTCGATGGGTGTTTGTGTGCGTTTCTTGTGTATGTGTGTGTCGGGAAAACGTTTGGGAGTATGTTAGGGCAGTTCCAAGTGTTGATGGCTCTGCCGAGGACCAGTGTGAGTGCTGTGTTGCGAGTGTGACAGTGTGTGTGTGTGTGTGTGTTTTCGGGTAACCATTGTGTATGCCTGTATGAAAAAGTCGATGGGTGTATTTGTGTGTTCTTGCGTATTGTGTTTCAGATCCACATTTGTGAGTGTGTGAGGGCAGTTCCAAGTGTTCATGAGTTTGCAGGATATCCAGTGTGAGTGTGTGTTGTGAGTGTGACAGTGTGTGTGCGTGTCTGTGTGTGTGTTTGCAGGAAACCAGTCTGTATGCCTATAAGAAAAATTCGATGGGTGTTTGTGTGTGTTTTTTCTGTATGTGTGTGTCGGGACCACATTTGTGAATATGTTAGGGCAGTTCCAAGTGTTGATGGCTCTGCTGGAGACCCAGTGAGAGTGCTGTGTTGTGAGTGTGATAGTGTGTGTGTGTCTGTGTGTGTGTGTGTGTTTGGGGGAACCCCACAGTGTATGCTTCTAAGAAAAAGTCGATGGGTGTTTGTGTGTGTTTCTTGTGTATGTGTGTGTCGAGACCACGTATGTGAGTATGTTGTGGCAGTTCCAAGCGCCAGTGTGAATGCTGTGTTGTGAGTGTGGCAGTGTGTGTTTCTGTGTGTGTTTGTGTTGGCGGGAAAACATTGTGTATGCCTGTAAGAATAAGTCGATGGATGTTTGTGTGAGTTTCATGTGTATGTGTGTGTCGCGACCACATTTGTCAATATTTTAAGGCAGTTCCAAGTGTTGATGGTTCTGCTGGATACCCATTGTGAGTGCTGTGTTGTAAGTGTGACTGTGTGTGTGTGTGTTCACGGGAAACCGTTGTGTATGCCTGTAAGAAAAAGTCGATGGGTGTTTGTGTGTGATTCTTGTGTATGTGTGTGTCGGTGAAACGTTTGTGAGTATGTTAGGGCAGTTCCAAGTGTTGATGGCTCTGCCGAGGTCCAGTGTGCGTACTGTGCTGTTAGTGTGACAGTGTGTGTGTGTGTGTGTGTGTGTGTGTTTGGGGAAACCCCACTCTGTCTCCCTGTAACAAAATGTTGATGGGTGTTTGTGTGTGTTTCTTCTGTATGTGTGTGTCGGGACCACGTTTGTTTGTATGTTAGGGCAGATTCAAGTGCCAGTGTGAATGCTGTGTTGTGAGTGTGATAGTGTGTGTGTGTGTGTGTTTGCGGAAACCATTGTGCATGACTGTAAGTAAAAGTCAATGGGAGTTTGTGTGTGTTTCTTGTGTATGTGTGTGTCGGGACCACGTTTGTGAGTATGTTAGGGCAGTTCCAACTGTTGATGGCTATGCCGGGGACCCAGTGTGAGTGCTGTGTTGTGCGTGTGATAGTGTCTGTGTGTGTGTGTGTGTGTTTTGCTGGATACCATTGTGTATGTCTGTAAGAAAAAGTCGTAGGGTGTTTTTGTGTGTTTCTTCTGCATGTGTGTTTCGGGACCACGTTTGTGAATATGTTAAGGTAATTCCAAGTGTTCATGGCTCTGCTGGAGATCCAATGTGAGTGCTCTGTCGTGAGTGTGCCTTTTGTGTGTGTGTGTGTGTGTGTGTGTTTGCAGGAAACCATTGTGTATGCCTGCAAGAAAAAGTCGATGGGTGTTTGTGTGTGTTATTTGTATATGTGTGTGTCAGGACCATGTTTGTGATTATGTTAAAGCAGTTCCAAGTGTTGACGGCTGTGTTGGAGACCCAGTGTGAGTGCTGTGTTGTGAGTGTGATAGTGTGTGTGTGTCTGTGTGTGTTTCCGAACCCCCTGTGTACGCCTGTAAGAAAAATTCCATGGGTGTTTGTGTGTGTTTCTTGTGTATGCGTGTGTCAGGAAAACGTTTGTGAGTATGTTAGGGCAGTTCCAAGTGTTGATGGCTCTGCCGAGGCCCAGTGTGAGTGCTGTGTTGCGAGTGTGACAGTGTGTGTGTGTGTGTGTGTGTGTGTTTTCGGGTTACCATTGTGTATGCCTGTATGAAAAAGTCGATGGGTGTATTTGTGTGTTCTTGCGTATTGTGTTTCAGATCCACATTTGTGAGTGTGTGAGGGCAGTTCCAAGTGTTCATGAGTTTGCTGGATATCCAGTGTGAGTGTGTGTTGTGAGTGTGACAGTGTGTGTGCGTGTCTGTGTGTGTGTTTGCAGGAAACCAGTCTGTATGCCTATAAGAAAAATTCGATGGGTGTTTGTGTGTGTTTCTTCTGTATGTGTGTGTCGGGACCACATTTGTGAATATGTTAGGGCAGTTCCAAGTGTTGATGGCTCTGCTGGAGACCCAGTGAGAGTGCTGTGTTGTGAGTGTGACAGTGTGTGTGTGTCTGTGTGTGTGTGTTTGGGGGAACCCCACAGTGTATGCTTCTAAGAAAAAGTCGATGGGTGTTTGTGTGTGTTTCTTGTGTATGTGTGTGTCGGGACCACGTATGAGAGTATTTTGTGGCAGTTCCAAGCGCCAGAGTGAATGCTGTGTTGTGAGTGTGGCAGTGTGTGTTTCTGTGTGTGTTTGTGTTGGCGGGAAAACATTGTGTATGCCTGTAAGAATAAGTCGATGGATGTTTGTGTGAGTTTCATGTGTATGTGTGTGTCGCGACCACATTTGTCAATATTTTAAGGCAGTTCCAAGTGTTGATGGTTCTGCTGGATACCCATTGTGAGTGGTGTGTTGTAAGAGTGACTGTGTGTGTGTGTGTTCAAGGGAAACCGTTGTGTATGCCTGTAAGAAAAAGTCGATGGGTGTTTGTGTGCCTTTCTTGTGTATGTGTGTGTCGGGAAAACGTTTGGGAGTATGTTAGGGCAGTTCCAAGTGTTGATGGCTCTGCCGAGGACCAGTGTGAGTGCTGTGTTGCGAGTGTGACAGTGTGTGTGTGTGTGTGTGTGTGTTTTCGGGTAACCATTGTGTATGCCTGTATGAAAAAGTCGATGGGTGTATTTGTGTGTTCTTGCGTATTGTGTTTCAGATCCACATTTGTGAGTGTGTGAGGGCAGTTCCAAGTGTTCATGAGTTTGCAGGATATCCAGTGTGAGTGTGTGTTGTGAGTGTGACAGTGTGTGTGCGTGTCTGTGTGTGTGTTTGCAGGAAACCAGTCTGTATGCCTATAAGAAAAATTCGATGGGTGTTTGTGTGTGTTTTTTCTGTATGTGTGTGTCGGGACCACATTTGTGAATATGTTAGGGCAGTTCCAAGTGTTGATGGCTCTGCTGGAGACCCAGTGAGAGTGCTGTGTTGTGAGTGTGATAGTGTGTGTGTGTCTGTGTGTGTGTGTGTGTTTGGGGGAACCCCACAGTGTATGCTTCTAAGAAAAAGTCGATGGGTGTTTGTGTGTGTTTCTTGTGTATGTGTGTGTCGAGACCACGTATGTGAGTATGTTGTGGCAGTTCCAAGTGCCAGTGTGAATGCTGTGTTGTGAGTGTGGCAGTGTGTGTTTCTGTGTGTGTTTGTGTTGGCGGGAAAACATTGTGTATGCCTGTAAGAATAAGTCGATGGATGTTTGTGTGAGTTTCATGTGTATGTGTGTGTCGCGACCACATTTGTCAATATTTTAAGGCAGTTCCAAGTGTTGATGGTTCTGCTGGATACCCATTGTGAGTGCTGTGTTGTAAGTGTGACTGTGTGTGTGTGTGTTCACGGGAAACCGTTGTGTATGCCTGTAAGAAAAAGTCGATGGGTGTTTGTGTGTGATTCTTGTGTATGTGTGTGTCGGTGAAACGTTTGTGAGTATGTTAGGGCAGTTCCAAGTGTTGATGGCTCTGCCGAGGTCCAGTGTGCGTACTGTGCTGTTAGTGTGACAGTGTGTGTGTGTGTGTGTGTGTGTGTTTGGGGAAACCCCACTCTGTCTCCCTGTAACAAAATGTTGATGGGTGTTTGTGTGTGTTTCTTCTGTATGTGTGTGTCGGGACCACGTTTGTTTGTATGTTAGGGCAGATTCAAGTGACAGTGTGAATGCTGTGTTGTGAGTGTGATAGTGTGTGTGTGTGTGTGTTTGCGGAAACCATTGTGCATGACTGTAAGTAAAAGTCAATGGGAGTTTGTGTGTGTTTCTTGTGTATGTGTGTGTCGGGACCACGTTTGTGAGTATGTTAGGGCAGTTCCAACTGTTGATGGCTATGCCGGGGACCCAGTGTGAGTGCTGTGTTGTGCGTGTGATAGTGTCTGTGTGTGTGTGTGTGTGTTTTGCTGGATACCATTGTGTATGTCTGTAAGAAAAAGTCGTAGGGTGTTTTTGTGTGTTTCTTCTGCATGTGTGTTTCGGGACCACGTTTGTGAATATGTTAAGGTAATTCCAAGTGTTCATGGCTCTGCTGGAGATCCAATGTGAGTGCTCTGTCGTGAGTGTGCCTTTTGTGTGTGTGTGTGTGTGTGTGTGTGTGTTTGCAGGAAACCATTGTGTATGCCTGCAAGAAAAAGTCGATGGGTGTTTGTGTGTGTTATTTGTATATGTGTGTGTCAGGACCATGTTTGTGATTATGTTAAAGCAGTTCCAAGTGTTGACGGCTGTGTTGGAGACCCAGTGTGAGTGCTGTGTTGTGAGTGTGATAGTGTGTGTGTGTCTGTGTGTGTTTCCGAACCCCCTGTGTACGCCTGTAAGAAAAATTCCATGGGTGTTTGTGTGTGTTTCTTGTGTATGCGTGTGTCAGGAAAACGTTTGTGAGTATGTTAGGGCAGTTCCAAGTGTTGATGGCTCTGCCGAGGCCCAGTGTGAGTGCTGTGTTGCGAGTGTGACAGTGTGTGTGTGTGTGTGTGTGTGTGTGTGTTTTCGGGTTACCATTGTGTATGCCTGTATGAAAAAGTCGATGGGTGTATTTGTGTGTTCTTGCGTATTGTGTTTCAGATCCACATTTGTGAGTGTGTGAGGGCAGTTCCAAGTGTTCATGAGTTTGCTGGATATCCAGTGTGAGTGTGTGTTGTGAGTGTGACAGTGTGTGTGCGTGTCTGTGTGTGTGTTTGCAGGAAACCAGTCTGTATGCCTATAAGAAAAATTCGATGGGTGTTTGTGTGTGTTTCTTCTGTATGTGTGTGTCGGGACCACATTTGTGAATATGTTAGGGCAGTTCCAAGTGTTGATGGCTCTGCTGGAGACCCAGTGAGAGTGCTGTGTTGTGAGTGTGACAGTGTGTGTGTGTCTGTGTGTGTGTGTTTGGGGGAACCCCACAGTGTATGCTTCTAAGAAAAAGTCGATGGGTGTTTGTGTGTGTTTCTTGTGTATGTGTGTGTCGGGACCACGTATGAGAGTATTTTGTGGCAGTTCCAAGCGCCAGAGTGAATGCTGTGTTGTGAGTGTGGCAGTGTGTGTTTCTGTGTGTGTTTGTGTTGGCGGGAAAACATTGTGTATGCCTGTAAGAATAAGTCGATGGATGTTTGTGTGAGTTTCATGTGTATGTGTGTGTCGCGACCACATTTGTCAATATTTTAAGGCAGTTCCAAGTGTTGATGGTTCTGCTGGATACCCATTGTGAGTGGTGTGTTGTAAGAGTGACTGTGTGTGTGTGTTCAAGGGAAACCGTTGTGTATGCCTGTAAGAAAAAGTCGATGGGTGTTTGTGTGCGTTTCTTGTGTATGTGTGTGTCGGGAAAACGTTTGGGAGTATGTTAGGGCAGTTCCAAGTGTTGATGGCTCTGCCGAGGACCAGTGTGAGTGCTGTGTTGCGAGTGTGACAGTGTGTGTGTGTGTGTGTGTGTTTTCGGGTAACCATTGTGTATGCCTGTATGAAAAAGTCGATGGGTGTATTTGTGTGTTCTTGCGTATTGTGTTTCAGATCCACATTTGTGAGTGTGTGAGGGCAGTTCCAAGTCTTCATGAGTTTGCAGGATATCCAGTGTGAGTGTGTGTTGTGAGTGTGACAGTGTGTGTGCGTGTCTGTGTGTGTGTTTGCAGGAAACCAGTCTGTATGCCTATAAGAAAAATTCGATGGGTGTTTGTGTGTGTTTTTTTCTGTATGTGTGTGTCGGGACCACATTTGTGAATATGTTAGGGCAGTTCCAAGTGTTGATGGCTCTGCTGGAGACCCAGTGAGAGTGCTGTGTTGTGAGTGTGATAGTGTGTGTGTGTCTGTGTGTGTGTGTGTGTTTGGGGGAACCCCACAGTGTATGCTTCTAAGAAAAAGTCGATGGGTGTTTGTGTGTGTTTCTTGTGTATGTGTGTGTCGAGACCACGTATGTGAGTATGTTGTGGCAGTTCCAAGTGCCAGTGTGAATGCTGTGTTGTGAGTGTGGCAGTGTGTGTTTCTGTGTGTGTTTGTGTTGGCGGGAAAACATTGTGTATGCCTGTAAGAATAAGTCGATGGATGTTTGTGTGAGTTTCATGTGTATGTGTGTGTCGCGACCACATTTGTCAATATTTTAAGGCAGTTCCAAGTGTTGATGGTTCTGCTGGATACCCATTGTGAGTGCTGTGTTGTAAGTGTGACTGTGTGTGTGTAGGTTCACGGGAAACCGTTGTGTATGCCTGTAAGAAAAAGTCGATGGGTGTTTGTGTGTGATTCTTGTGTATGTGTGTGTCGGTGAAACGTTTGTGAGTATGTTAGGGCAGTTCCAAGTGTTGATGGCTCTGCCGAGGTCCAGTGTGCGTACTGTGCTGTTAGTGTGACAGTGTGTGTGTGTGTGTGTGTGTGTGTTTGGGGAAACCCCACTCTGTCTCCCTGTAACAAAATGTTGATGGGTGTTTGTGTGTGTTTCTTCTGTATGTGTGTGTCGGGACCACGTTTGTTTGTATGTTAGGGCAGATTCAAGTGCCAGTGTGAATGCTGTGTTGTGAGTGTGATAGTGTGTGTGTGTGTGTGTTTGCGGAAACCATTGTGCATGACTGTAAGTAAAAGTCAATGGGAGTTTGTGTGTGTTTCTTGTGTATGTGTGTGTCGGGACCACGTTTGTGAGTATGTTAGGGCAGTTCCAACTGTTGATGGCTATGCCGGGGACCCAGTGTGAGTGCTGTGTTGTGCGTGTGATAGTGTCTGTGTGTGTGTGTGTGTGTTTTGCTGGATACCATTGTGTATGTCTGTAAGAAAAAGTCGTAGGGTGTTTTTGTGTGTTTCTTCTGCATGTGTGTTTCGGGACCACGTTTGTGAATATGTTAAGGTAATTCCAAGTGTTCATGGCTCTGCTGGAGATCCAATGTGAGTGCTCTGTCGTGAGTGTGCCTTTTGTGTGTGTGTGTGTGTGTGTGTGTGTGTGTGTTTGCAGGAAACCATTGTGTATGCCTGCAAGAAAAAGTCGATGGGTGTTTGTGTGTGTTATTTGTATATGTGTGTGTCAGGACCATGTTTGTGATTATGTTAAAGCAGTTCCAAGTGTTGACGGCTGTGTTGGAGACCCAGTGTGAGTGCTGTGTTGTGAGTGTGATAGTGTGTGTGTGTCTGTGTGTGTTTCCGAACCCCCTGTGTACGCCTGTAAGAAAAATTCCATGGGTGTTTGTGTGTGTTTCTTGTGTATGCGTGTGTCAGGAAAACGTTTGTGAGTATGTTAGGGCAGTTCCAAGTGTTGATGGCTCTGCCGAGGCCCAGTGTGAGTGCTGTGTTGCGAGTGTGACAGTGTGTGTGTGTGTGTGTGTGTGTGTGTGTTTTCGGGTTACCATTGTGTATGCCTGTATGAAAAAGTCGATGGGTGTATTTGTGTGTTCTTGCGTATTGTGTTTCAGATCCACATTTGTGAGTGTGTGAGGGCAGTTCCAAGTGTTCATGAGTTTGCTGGATATCCAGTGTGAGTGTGTGTTGTGAGTGTGACAGTGTGTGTGCGTGTCTGTGTGTGTGTTTGCAGGAAACCAGTCTGTATGCCTATAAGAAAAATTCGATGGGTGTTTGTGTGTGTTTCTTCTGTATGTGTGTGTCGGGACCACATTTGTGAATATGTTAGGGCAGTTCCAAGTGTTGATGGCTCTGCTGGAGACCCAGTGAGAGTGCTGTGTTGTGAGTGTGATAGTGTGTGTGTGTCTGTGTGTGTGTGTGTGTTTGGGGGAACCCCACAGTGTATGCTTCTAAGAAAAAGTCGATGGGTGTTTGTGTGTGTTTCTTGTGTATGTGTGTGTCGGGACCACGTATGAGAGTATTTTGTGGCAGTTCCAAGCGCCAGAGTGAATGCTGTGTTGTGAGTGTGGCAGTGTGTGTTTCTGTGTGTGTTTGTGTTGGCGGGAAAACATTGTGTATGCCTGTAAGAATAAGTCGAGGGATGTTTGTGTGAGTTTCATGTGTATGTGTGTGTCGCGACCACATTTGTCAATATTTTAAGGCAGTTCCCAGTGTTGATGGTTCTGCTGGATACCCATTGTGAGTGGTGTGTTGTAAGTGTGACTGTGTGTGTGTGTTCAAGGGAAACCGTTGTGTATGCCTGTAAGAAAAAGTCGATGGGTGTTTGTGTGCGTTTCTTGTGTATGTGTGTGTCGGGAAAACGTTTGGGAGTATGTTAGGGAAGTTCCAAGTGTTGATGGCTCTGCCGAGGACCAGTGTGAGTGCTGTGTTGCGAGTGTGACAGTGTGTGTGTGTGTGTGTGTGTGTGTTTTCGGGTAACCATTGTGTATGCCTGTATGAAAAAGTCGATGGGTGTATTTGTGTGTTCTTGCGTATTGTGTTTCAGATCCACATTTGTGAGTGTGTGAGGGCAGTTCCAAGTCTTCATGAGTTTGCAGGATATCCAGTGTGAGTGTGTGTTGTGAGTGTGACAGTGTGTGTGCGTGTCTGTGTGTGTGTTTGCAGGAAACCAGTCTGTATGCCTATAAGAAAAATTCGATGGGTGTTTGTGTGTGTTTTTTCTGTATGTGTGTGTCGGGACCACATTTGTGAATATGTTAGGGCAGTTCCAAGTGTTGATGGCTCTGCTGGAGACCCAGTGAGAGTGCTGTGTTGTGAGTGTGATAGTGTGTGTGTGTCTGTGTGTGTGTGTGTGTTTGGGGGAACCCCACAGTGTATGCTTCTAAGAAAAAGTCGATGGGTGTTTGTGTGTGTTTCTTGTGTATGTGTGTGTCGAGACCACGTATGTGAGTATGTTGTGGCAGTTCCAAGTGCCAGTGTGAATGCTGTGTTGTGAGTGTGGCAGTGTGTGTTTCTGTGTGTGTTTGTGTTGGCGGGAAAACATTGTGTATGCCTGTAAGAATAAGTCGATGGATGTTTGTGTGAGTTTCATGTGTATGTGTGTGTCGCGACCACATTTGTCAATATTTTAAGGCAGTTCCAAGTGTTGATGGTTCTGCTGGATACCCATTGTGAGTGCTGTGTTGTAAGTGTGACTGTGTGTGTGTGTGTTCACGGGAAACCGTTGTGTATGCCTGTAAGAAAAAGTCGATGGGTGTTTGTGTGTGATTCTTGTGTATGTGTGTGTCGGTGAAACGTTTGTGAGTATGTTAGGGCAGTTCCAAGTGTTGATGGCTCTGCCGAGGTCCAGTGTGCGTACTGTGCTGTTAGTGTGACAGTGTGTGTGTGTGTGTGTGTTTGGGGAAACCCCACTCTGTCTCCCTGTAACAAAATGTTGATGGGTGTTTGTGTGTGTTTCTTCTGTATGTGTGTGTTGGGACCACGTTTGTTTGTATGTTAGGGCAGATTCAAGTGCCAGTGTGAATGCTGTGTTGTGAGTGTGATAGTGTGTGTGTGTGTGTGTTTGCGGAAACCATTGTGCATGACTGTAAGTAAAAGTCAATGGGAGTTTGTGTGTGTGTTTCTTGTGTATGTGTGTGTCGGGACCACGTTTGTGAGTATGTTAGGGCAGTTCCAACTGTTGATGGCTATGCCGGGGACCCAGTGTGAGTGCTGTGTTGTGCGTGTGATAGTGTCTGTGTGTGTGTGTGTGTGTTTTGCTGGATACCATTGTGTATGTCTGTAAGAAAAAGTCGTAGGGTGTTTTTGTGTGTTTCTTCTGCATGTGTGTTTCGGGACCACGTTTGTGAATATGTTAAGGTAATTCCAAGTGTTCATGGCTCTGCTGGAGATCCAATGTGAGTGCTCTGTCGTGAGTGTGCCTTTTGTGTGTGTGTGTGTGTGTGTGTGTGTGTTTGCAGGAAACCATTGTGTATGCCTGCAAGAAAAAGTCGATGGGTGTTTGTGTGTGTTATTTGTATATGTGTGTGTCAGGACCATGTTTGTGATTATGTTAAAGCAGTTCCAAGTGTTGACGGCTGTGTTGGAGACCCAGTGTGAGTGCTGTGTTGTGAGTGTGATAGTGTGTGTGTGTCTGTGTGTGTTTCCGAACCCCCTGTGTACGCCTGTAAGAAAAATTCCATGGGTGTTTGTGTGTGTTTCTTGTGTATGCGTGTGTCAGGAAAACGTTTGTGAGTATGTTAGGGCAGTTCCAAGTGTTGATGGCTCTGCCGAGGCCCAGTGTGAGTGCTGTGTTGCGAGTGTGACAGTGTGTGTGTGTGTGTGTGTGTGTGTGTGTGTGTTTTCGGGTTACCATTGTGTATGCCTGTATGAAAAAGTCGATGGGTGTATTTGTGTGTTCTTGCGTATTGTGTTTCAGATCCACATTTGTGAGTGTGTGAGGGCAGTTCCAAGTGTTCATGAGTTTGCTGGATATCCAGTGTGAGTGTGTGTTGTGAGTGTGACAGTGTGTGTGCGTGTCTGTGTGTGTGTTTGCAGGAAACCAGTCTGTATGCCTATAAGAAAAATTCGATGGGTGTTTGTGTGTGTTTCTTCTGTATGTGTGTGTCGGGACCACATTTGTGAATATGTTAGGGCAGTTCCAAGTGTTGATGGCTCTGCTGGAGACCCAGTGAGAGTGCTGTGTTGTGAGTGTGATAGTGTGTGTGTGTCTGTGTGTGTGTGTGTGTTTGGGGGAACCCCACAGTGTATGCTTCTAAGAAAAAGTCGATGGGTGTTTGTGTGTGTTTCTTGTGTATGTGTGTGTCGGGACCACGTATGAGAGTATTTTGTGGCAGTTCCAAGCGCCAGAGTGAATGCTGTGTTGTGAGTGTGGCAGTGTGTGTTTCTGTGTGTGTTTGTGTTGGCGGGAAAACATTGTGTATGCCTGTAAGAATAAGTCGAGGGATGTTTGTGTGAGTTTCATGTGTATGTGTGTGTCGCGACCACATTTGTCAATATTTTAAGGCAGTTCCCAGTGTTGATGGTTCTGCTGGATACCCATTGTGAGTGGTGTGTTGTAAGTGTGACTGTGTGTGTGTGTTCAAGGGAAACCGTTGTGTATGCCTGTAAGAAAAAGTCGATGGGTGTTTGTGTGCGTTTCTTGTGTATGTGTGTGTCGGGAAAACGTTTGGGAGTATGTTAGGGAAGTTCCAAGTGTTGATGGCTCTGCCGAGGACCAGTGTGAGTGCTGTGTTGCGAGTGTGACAGTGTGTGTGTGTGTGTGTGTGTGTGTTTTCGGGTAACCATTGTGTATGCCTGTATGAAAAAGTCGATGGGTGTATTTGTGTGTTCTTGCGTATTGTGTTTCAGATCCACATTTGTGAGTGTGTGAGGGCAGTTCCAAGTCTTCATGAGTTTGCAGGATATCCAGTGTGAGTGTGTGTTGTGAGTGTGACAGTGTGTGTGCGTGTCTGTGTGTGTGTTTGCAGGAAACCAGTCTGTATGCCTATAAGAAAAATTCGATGGGTGTTTGTGTGTGTTTTTTCTGTATGTGTGTGTCGGGACCACATTTGTGAATATGTTAGGGCAGTTCCAAGTGTTGATGGCTCTGCTGGAGACCCAGTGAGAGTGCTGTGTTGTGAGTGTGATAGTGTGTGTGTGTCTGTGTGTGTGTGTGTGTTTGGGGGAACCCCACAGTGTATGCTTCTAAGAAAAAGTCGATGGGTGTTTGTGTGTGTTTCTTGTGTATGTGTGTGTCGAGACCACGTATGTGAGTATGTTGTGGCAGTTCCAAGTGCCAGTGTGAATGCTGTGTTGTGAGTGTGGCAGTGTGTGTTTCTGTGTGTGTTTGTGTTGGCGGGAAAACATTGTGTATGCCTGTAAGAATAAGTCGATGGATGTTTGTGTGAGTTTCATGTGTATGTGTGTGTCGCGACCACATTTGTCAATATTTTAAGGCAGTTCCAAGTGTTGATGGTTCTGCTGGATACCCATTGTGAGTGCTGTGTTGTAAGTGTGACTGTGTGTGTGTGTGTTCACGGGAAACCGTTGTGTATGCCTGTAAGAAAAAGTCGATGGGTGTTTGTGTGTGATTCTTGTGTATGTGTGTGTCGGTGAAACGTTTGTGAGTATGTTAGGGCAGTTCCAAGTGTTGATGGCTCTGCCGAGGTCCAGTGTGCGTACTGTGCTGTTAGTGTGACAGTGTGTGTGTGTGTGTGTGTTTGGGGAAACCCCACTCTGTCTCCCTGTAACAAAATGTTGATGGGTGTTTGTGTGTGTTTCTTCTGTATGTGTGTGTTGGGACCACGTTTGTTTGTATGTTAGGGCAGATTCAAGTGCCAGTGTGAATGCTGTGTTGTGAGTGTGATAGTGTGTGTGTGTGTGTGTTTGCGGAAACCATTGTGCATGACTGTAAGTAAAAGTCAATGGGAGTTTGTGTGTGTTTCTTGTGTATGTGTGTGTCGGGACCACGTTTGTGAGTATGTTAGGGCAGTTCCAACTGTTGATGGCTATGCCGGGGACCCAGTGTGAGTGCTGTGTTGTGCGTGTGATAGTGTCTGTGTGTGTGTGTGTGTGTTTTGCTGGATACCATTGTGTATGTCTGTAAGAAAAAGTCGTAGGGTGTTTTTGTGTGTTTCTTCTGCATGTGTGTTTCGGGACCACGTTTGTGAATATGTTAAGGTAATTCCAAGTGTTCATGGCTCTGCTGGAGATCCAATGTGAGTGCTCTGTCGTGAGTGTGCCTTTTGTGTGTGTGTGTGTGTGTGTGTGTGTGTTTGCAGGAAACCATTGTGTATGCCTGCAAGAAAAAGTCGATGGGTGTTTGTGTGTGTTATTTGTATATGTGTGTGTCAGGACCATGTTTGTGATTATGTTAAAGCAGTTCCAAGTGTTGACGGCTGTGTTGGAGACCCAGTGTGAGTGCTGTGTTGTGAGTGTGATAGTGTGTGTGTGTCTGTGTGTGTTTCCGAACCCCCTGTGTACGCCTGTAAGAAAAATTCCATGGGTGTTTGTGTGTGTTTCTTGTGTATGCGTGTGTCAGGAAAACGTTTGTGAGTATGTTAGGGCAGTTCCAAGTGTTGATGGCTCTGCCGAGGCCCAGTGTGAGTGCTGTGTTGCGAGTGTGACAGTGTGTGTGTGTGTGTGTGTGTTTTCGGATTACCATTGTGTATGCCTGTATGAAAAAGTCGATGGGTGTATTTGTGTGTTCTTGCGTATTGTGTTTCAGATCCACATTTGTGAGTGTGTGAGGGCAGTTCCAAGTGTTCATGAGTTTGCTGGATATCCAGTGTGAGTGTGTGTTGTGAGTGTGACAGTGTGTGTGCGTGTCTGTGTGTGTGTTTGCAGGAAACCAGTCTGTATGCCTATAAGAAAAATTCGATGGGTGTTTGTGTGTGTTTCTTCTGTATGTGTGTGTCGGGACCACATTTGTGAATATGTTAGGGCAGTTCCAAGTGTTGATGGCTCTGCTGGAGACCCAGTGAGAGTGCTGTGTTGTGAGTGTGATAGTGTGTGTGTGTCTGTGTGTGTGTGTGTGTTTGGGGGAACCCCACAGTGTATGCTTCTAAGAAAAAGTCGATGGGTGTTTGTGTGTGTTTCTTGTGTATGTGTGTGTCGAGACCACGTATGTGAGTATGTTGTGGCAGTTCCAAGTGCCAGTGTGAATGCTGTGTTGTGAGTGTGGCAGTGTGTGTTTCTGTGTGTGTTTGTGTTGGCGGGAAAACATTGTGTATGCCTGTAAGAATAAGTCGATGGATGTTTGTGTGAGTTTCATGTGTATGTGTGTGTCGCGACCACATTTGTCAATATTTTAAGGCAGTTCCAAGTGTTGATGGTTCTGCTGGATACCCATTGTGAGTGCTGTGTTGTAAGTGTGACTGTGTGTGTGTGTGTTCACGGGAAACCGTTGTGTATGCCTGTAAGAAAAAGTCGATGGGTGTTTGTGTGTGATTCTTGTGTATGTGTGTGTCGGTGAAACGTTTGTGAGTATGTTAGGGCAGTTCCAAGTGTTGATGGCTCTGCCGAGGTCCAGTGTGCGTACTGTGCTGTTAGTGTGACAGTGTGTGTGTGTGTGTGTGTTTGGGGAAACCCCACTCTGTCTCCCTGTAACAAAATGTTGATGGGTGTTTGTGTGTGTTTCTTCTGTATGTGTGTGTCGGGACCACGTTTGTTTGTATGTTAGGGCAGATTCAAGTGCCAGTGTGAATGCTGTGTTGTGAGTGTGATAGTGTGTGTGTGTGTGTGTTTGCGGAAACCATTGTGCATGACTGTAAGTAAAAGTCAATGGGAGTTTGTGTGTGTTTCTTGTGTATGTGTGTGTCGGGACCACGTTTGTGAGTATGTTAGGGCAGTTCCAACTGTTGATGGCTATGCCGGGGACCCAGTGTGAGTGCTGTGTTGTGCGTGTGATAGTGTCTGTGTGTGTGTGTGTGTGTTTTGCTGGATACCATTGTGTATGTCTGTAAGAAAAAGTCGTAGGGTGTTTTTGTGTGTTTCTTCTGCATGTGTGTTTCGGGACCACGTTTGTGAATATGTTAAGGTAATTCCAAGTGTTCATGGCTCTGCTGGAGATCCAATGTGAGTGCTCTGTCGTGAGTGTGCCTTTTGTGTGTGTGTGTGTGTGTGTGTTTGCAGGAAACCATTGTGTATGCCTGCAAGAAAAAGTCGATGGGTGTTTGTGTGTGTTATTTGTATATGTGTGTGTCAGGACCATGTTTGTGATTATGTTAAAGCAGTTCCAAGTGTTGACGGCTGTGTTGGAGACCCAGTGTGAGTGCTGTGTTGTGAGTGTGATAGTGTGTGTGTGTCTGTGTGTGTTTCCGAACCCCTGTGTACGCCTGTAAGAAAAATTCCATTGGTGTTTGTGTGTGTTTCTTGTGTATGCGTGTGTCAGGAAAACGTTTGTGAGTATGTTAGGGCAGTTCCAAGTGTTGATGGCTCTGCCGAGGCCCAGTGTGAGTGCTGTGTTGCGAGTGTGACAGTGTGTGTGTGTGTGTGTGTGTGTGTGTTTTCGGGTTACCATTGTGTATGCCTGTATGAAAAAGTCGATGGGTGTATTTGTGTGTTCTTGCGTATTGTGTTTCAGATCCACATTTGTGAGTGTGTGAGGGCAGTTCCAAGTGTTCATGAGTTTGCTGGATATCCAGTGTGAGTGTGTGTTGTGAGTGTGACAGTGTGTGTGCGTGTCTGTGTGTGTGTTTGCAGGAAACCAGTCTGTATGCCTATAAGAAAAATTCGATGGGTGTTTGTGTGTGTTTCTTCTGTATGTGTGTGTCGGGACCACATTTGTGAATATGTTAGGGCAGTTCCAAGTGTTGATGGCTCTGCTGGAGACCCAGTGAGAGTGCTGTGTTGTGAGTGTGACAGTGTGTGTGTGTCTGTGTGTGTGTGTTTGGGGGAACCCCACAGTGTATGCTTCTAAGAAAAAGTCGATGGGTGTTTGTGTGTGTTTCTTGTGTATGTGTGTGTCGGGACCACGTATGAGAGTATTTTGTGGCAGTTCCAAGCGCCAGAGTGAATGCTGTGTTGTGAGTGTGGCAGTGTGTGTTTCTGTGTGTGTTTGTGTTGGCGGGAAAACATTGTGTATGCCTGTAAGAATAAGTCGAGGGATGTTTGTGTGAGTTTCATGTGTATGTGTGTGTCGCGACCACATTTGTCAATATTTTAAGGCAGTTCCAAGTGTTGATGGTTCTGCTGGATACCCATTGTGAGTGGTGTGTTGTAAGTGTGACTGTGTGTGTGTGTGTTCAAGGGAAACCGTTGTGTATGCCTGTAAGAAAAAGTCGATGGGTGTTTGTGTGCGTTTCTTGTGTATGTGTGTGTCGGGAAAACGTTTGGGAGTATGTTAGGGCAGTTCCAAGTGTTGATGGCTCTGCCGAGGACCAGTGTGAGTGCTGTGTTGCGAGTGTGACAGTGTGTGTGTGTGTGTGTGTGTGTTTTCGGGTAACCATTGTGTATGCCTGTATGAAAAAGTCGATGGGTGTATTTGTGTGTTCTTGCGTATTGTGTTTCAGATCCACATTTGTGAGTGTGTGAGGGCAGTTCCAAGTCTTCATGAGTTTGCAGGATATCCAGTGTGAGTGTGTGTTGTGAGTGTGACAGTGTGTGTGCGTGTCTGTGTGTGTGTTTGCAGGAAACCAGTCTGTATGCCTATAAGAAAAATTCGATGGGTGTTTGTGTGTGTTTTTTCTGTATGTGTGTGTCGGGACCACATTTGTGAATATGTTAGGGCAGTTCCAAGTGTTGATGGCTCTGCTGGAGACCCAGTGAGAGTGCTGTGTTGTGAGTGTGATAGTGTGTGTGTGTCTGTGTGTGTGTGTGTGTTTGGGGGAACCCCACAGTGTATGCTTCTAAGAAAAAGTCGATGGGTGTTTGTGTGTGTTTCTTGTGTATGTGTGTGTCGAGACCACGTATGTGAGTATGTTGTGGCAGTTCCAAGTGCCAGTGTGAATGCTGTGTTGTGAGTGTGGCAGTGTGTGTTTCTGTGTGTGTTTGTGTTGGCGGGAAAACATTGTGTATGCCTGTAAGAATAAGTCGATGGATGTTTGTGTGAGTTTCATGTGTATGTGTGTGTCGCGACCACATTTGTCAATATTTTAAGGCAGTTCCAAGTGTTGATGGTTCTGCTGGATACCCATTGTGAGTGCTGTGTTGTAAGTGTGACTGTGTGTGTGTGTGTTCACGGGAAACCGTTGTGTATGCCTGTAAGAAAAAGTCGATGGGTGTTTGTGTGTGATTCTTGTGTATGTGTGTGTCGGTGAAACGTTTGTGAGTATGTTAGGGCAGTTCCAAGTGTTGATGGCTCTGCCGAGGTCCAGTGTGCGTACTGTGCTGTTAGTGTGACAGTGTGTGTGTGTGTGTGTGTGTGTGTTTGGGGAAACCCCACTCTGTCTCCCTGTAACAAAATGTTGATGGGTGTTTGTGTGTGTTTCTTCTGTATGTGTGTGTCGGGACCACGTTTGTTTGTATGTTAGGGCAGATTCAAGTGCCAGTGTGAATGCTGTGTTGTGAGTGTGATAGTGTGTGTGTGTGTGTGTTTGCGGAAACCATTGTGCATGACTGTAAGTAAAAGTCAATGGGAGTTTGTGTGTGTTTCTTGTGTATGTGTGTGTCGGGACCACGTTTGTGAGTATGTTAGGGCAGTTCCAACTGTTGATGGCTATGCCGGGGACCCAGTGTGAGTGCTGTGTTGTGCGTGTGATAGTGTCTGTGTGTGTGTGTGTGTGTTTTGCTGGATACCATTGTGTATGTCTGTAAGAAAAAGTCGTAGGGTGTTTTTGTGTGTTTCTTCTGCATGTGTGTTTCGGGACCACGTTTGTGAATATGTTAAGGTAATTCCAAGTGTTCATGGCTCTGCTGGAGATCCAATGTGAGTGCTCTGTCGTGAGTGTGCCTTTGTGTGTGTGTGTGTGTGTGTGTGTTTGCAGGAAACCATTGTGTATGCCTGCAAGAAAAAGTCGATGGGTGTTTGTGTGTGTTATTTGTATATGTGTGTGTCAGGACCATGTTTGTGATTATGTTAAAGCAGTTCCAAGTGTTGACGGCTGTGTTGGAGACCCAGTGTGAGTGCTGTGTTGTGAGTGTGATAGTGTGTGTGTGTCTGTGTGTGTTTCCGAACCCCCTGTGTACGCCTGTAAGAAAAATTCCATGGGTGTTTGTGTGTGTTTCTTGTGTATGCGTGTGTCAGGAAAACGTTTGTGAGTATGTTAGGGCAGTTCCAAGTGTTGATGGCTCTGCCGAGGCCCAGTGTGAGTGCTGTGTTGCGAGTGTGACAGTGTGTGTGTGTGTGTGTGTGTGTGTTTTCGGGTTACCATTGTGTATGCCTGTATGAAAAAGTCGATGGGTGTATTTGTGTGTTCTTGCGTATTGTGTTTCAGATCCACATTTGTGAGTGTGTGAGGGCAGTTCCAAGTGTTCATGAGTTTGCTGGATATCCAGTGTGAGTGTGTGTTGTGAGTGTGACAGTGTGTGTGCGTGTCTGTGTGTGTGTTTGCAGGAAACCAGTCTGTATGCCTATAAGAAAAATTCGATGGGTGTTTGTGTGTGTTTCTTCTGTATGTGTGTGTCGGGACCACATTTGTGAATATGTTAGGGCAGTTCCAAGTGTTGATGGCTCTGCTGGAGACCCAGTGAGAGTGCTGTGTTGTGAGTGTGATAGTGTGTGTGTGTCTGTGTGTGTGTGTGTGTTTGGGGGAACCCCACAGTGTATGCTTCTAAGAAAAAGTCGATGGGTGTTTGTGTGTGTTTCTTGTGTATGTGTGTGTCGGGACCACGTATGAGAGTATTTTGTGGCAGTTCCAAGCGCCAGAGTGAATGCTGTGTTGTGAGTGTGGCAGTGTGTGTTTCTGTGTGTGTTTGTGTTGGCGGGAAAACATTGTGTATGCCTGTAAGAATAAGTCGAGGGATGTTTGTGTGAGTTTCATGTGTATGTGTGTGTCGCGACCACATTTGTCAATATTTTAAGGCAGTTCCAAGTGTTGATGGTTCTGCTGGATACCCATTGTGAGTGGTGTGTTGTAAGTGTGACTGTGTGTGTGTGTGTTCAAGGGAAACCGTTGTGTATGCCTGTAAGAAAAAGTCGATGGGTGTTTGTGTGCGTTTCTTGTGTATGTGTGTGTCGGGAAAACGTTTGGGAGTATGTTAGGGAAGTTCCAAGTGTTGATGGCTCTGCCGAGGACCAGTGTGAGTGCTGTGTTGCGAGTGTGACAGTGTGTGTGTGTGTGTGTGTGTGTTTTCGGGTAACCATTGTGTATGCCTGTATGAAAAAGTCGATGGGTGTATTTGTGTGTTCTTGCGTATTGTGTTTCAGATCCACATTTGTGAGTGTGTGAGGGCAGTTCCAAGTCTTCATGAGTTTGCAGGATATCCAGTGTGAGTGTGTGTTGTGAGTGTGACAGTGTGTGTGCGTGTCTGTGTGTGTGTTTGCAGGAAACCAGTCTGTATGCCTATAAGAAAAATTCGATGGGTGTTTGTGTGTGTTTTTTCTGTATGTGTGTGTCGGGACCACATTTGTGAATATGTTAGGGCAGTTCCAAGTGTTGATGGCTCTGCTGGAGACCCAGTGAGAGTGCTGTGTTGTGAGTGTGATAGTGTGTGTGTGTCTGTGTGTGTGTGTGTGTTTGGGGGAACCCCACAGTGTATGCTTCTAAGAAAAAGTCGATGGGTGTTTGTGTGTGTTTCTTGTGTATGTGTGTGTCGAGACCACGTATGTGAGTATGTTGTGGCAGTTCCAAGTGCCAGTGTGAATGCTGTGTTGTGAGTGTGGCAGTGTGTGTTTCTGTGTGTGTTTGTGTTGGCGGGAAAACATTGTGTATGCCTGTAAGAATAAGTCGATGGATGTTTGTGTGAGTTTCATGTGTATGTGTGTGTCGCGACCACATTTGTCAATATTTTAAGGCAGTTCCAAGTGTTGATGGTTCTGCTGGATACCCATTGTGAGTGCTGTGTTGTAAGTGTGACTGTGTGTGTGTGTGTTCACGGGAAACCGTTGTGTATGCCTGTAAGAAAAAGTCGATGGGTGTTTGTGTGTGATTCTTGTGTATGTGTGTGTCGGTGAAACGTTTGTGAGTATGTTAGGGCAGTTCCAAGTGTTGATGGCTCTGCCGAGGTCCAGTGTGCGTACTGTGCTGTTAGTGTGACAGTGTGTGTGTGTGTGTGTGTTTGGGGAAACCCCACTCTGTCTCCCTGTAACAAAATGTTGATGGGTGTTTGTGTGTGTTTCTTCTGTATGTGTGTGTCGGGACCACGTTTGTTTGTATGTTAGGGCAGATTCAAGTGCCAGTGTGAATGCTGTGTTGTGAGTGTGATAGTGTGTGTGTGTGTGTGTTTGCGGAAACCATTGTGCATGACTGTAAGTAAAAGTCAATGGGAGTTTGTGTGTGTTTCTTGTGTATGTGTGTGTCGGGACCACGTTTGTGAGTATGTTAGGGCAGTTCCAACTGTTGATGGCTATGCCGGGGACCCAGTGTGAGTGCTGTGTTGTGCGTGTGATAGTGTCTGTGTGTGTGTGTGTGTGTGTTTTGCTGGATACCATTGTGTATGTCTGTAAGAAAAAGTCGTAGGGTGTTTTTGTGTGTTTCTTCTGCATGTGTGTTTCGGGACCACGTTTGTGAATATGTTAAGGTAATTCCAAGTGTTCATGGCTCTGCTGGAGATCCAATGTGAGTGCTCTGTCGTGAGTGTGACTTTTGTGTGTGTGTGTGTGTGTGTGTGTGTGTTTGCAGGAAACCATTGTGTATGCCTGCAAGAAAAAGTCGATGGGTGTTTGTGTGTGTTATTTGTATATGCGTGTGTCAGGACCATGTTTGTGATTATGTTAAAGCAGTTCCAAGTGTTGACGGCTGTGTTGGAGACCCAGTGTGAGTGCTGTGTTGTGAGTGTGATAGTGTGTGTGTGTCTGTGTGTGTTTCCGAACCCCCTGTGTACGCCTGTAAGAAAAATTCCATGGGTGTTTGTGTGTGTTTCTTGTGTATGCGTGTGTCAGGAAAACGTTTGTGAGTATGTTAGGGCAGTTCCAAGTGTTGATGGCTCTGCCGAGGCCCAGTGTGAGTGCTGTGTTGCGAGTGTGACAGTGTGTGTGTGTGTGTGTGTGTGTGTGTTTTCGGGTTACCATTGTGTATGCCTGTATGAAAAAGTCGATGGGTGTATTTGTGTGTTCTTGCGTATTGTGTTTCAGATCCACATTTGTGAGTGTGTGAGGGCAGTTCCAAGTGTTCATGAGTTTGCTGGATATCCAGTGTGAGTGTGTGTTGTGAGTGTGACAGTGTGTGTGCGTGTCTGTGTGTGTGTTTGCAGGAAACCAGTCTGTATGCCTATAAGAAAAATTCGATGGGTGTTTGTGTGTGTTTCTTCTGTATGTGTGTGTCGGGACCACATTTGTGAATATGTTAGGGCAGTTCCAAGTGTTGATGGCTCTGCTGGAGACCCAGTGAGAGTGCTGTGTTGTGAGTGTGACAGTGTGTGTGTGTCTGTGTGTGTGTGTGTGTTTGGGGGAACCCCACAGTGTATGCTTCTAAGAAAAAGTCGATGGGTGTTTGTGTGTGTTTCTTGTGTATGTGTGTGTCGGGACCACGTATGAGAGTATTTTGTGGCAGTTCCAAGCGCCAGAGTGAATGCTGTGTTGTGAGTGTGGCAGTGTGTGTTTCTGTGTGTGTTTGTGTTGGCGGGAAAACATTGTGTATGCCTGTAAGAATAAGTCGATGGATGTTTGTGTGAGTTTCATGTGTATGTGTGTGTCGCGACCACATTTGTCAATATTTTAAGGCAGTTCCAAGTGTTGATGGTTCTGCTGGATACCCATTGTGAGTGGTGTGTTGTAAGTGTGACTGTGTGTGTGTGTGTTCAAGGGAAACCGTTGTGTATGCCTGTAAGAAAAAGTCGATGGGTGTTTGTGTGCGTTTCTTGTGTATGTGTGTGTCGGGAAAACGTTTGGGAGTATGTTAGGGCAGTTCCAAGTGTTGATGGCTCTGCCGAGGACCAGTGTGAGTGCTGTGTTGCGAGTGTGACAGTGTGTGTGTGTGTGTGTGTGTGTGTTTTCGGGTTACCATTGTGTATGCCTGTATGAAAAAGTCGATGGGTGTATTTGTGTGTTCTTGCGTATTGTGTTTCAGATCCACATTTGTGAGTGTGTGAGGGCAGTTCCAAGTGTTCATGAGTTTGCTGGATATCCAGTGTGAGTGTGTGTTGTGAGTGTGACAGTGTGTGTGCGTGTCTGTGTGTGTGTTTGCAGGAAACCAGTCTGTATGCCTATAAGAAAAATTCGATGGGTGTTTGTGTGTGTTTTTTCTGTATGTGTGTGTCGGGACCACATTTGTGAATATGTTAGGGCAGTTCCAAGTGTTGATGGCTCTGCTGGAGACCCAGTGAGAGTGCTGTGTTGTGAGTGTGATAGTGTGTGTGTGTCTGTGTGTGTGTGTGTTTGGGGGAACCCCACAGTGTATGCTTCTAAGAAAAAGTCGATGGGTGTTTGTGTGTGTTTCTTGTGTATGTGTGTGTCGGGACCACGTATGTGAGTATGTTGTGGCAGTTCCAAGCGCCAGTGTGAATGCTGTGTTGTGAGTGTGGCAGTGTGTGTTTCTGTGTGTGTTTGTGTTGGCGGGAAAACATTGTGTATGCCTGTAAGAATAAGTCGATGGATGTTTGTGTGAGTTTCATGTGTATGTGTGTGTCGTGACCACATTTGTCAATATTTTAAGGCAGTTCCAAGTGTTGATGGTTCTGCTGGATACCCATTGTGAGTGGTGTGTTGTAAGTGTGACTGTGTGTGTGTGTGTTCACGGGAAACCGTTGTGTATGCCTGTAAGAAAAAGTCGATGGGTGTTTGTGTGTGATTCTTGTGTATGTGTGTGTCGGTGAAACGTTTGTGAGTATGTTAGGGCAGTTCCAAGTGTTGATGGCTCTGCCGAGGTCCAGTGTGCGTACTGTGCTGTTAGTGTGACAGTGTGTGTGTGTGTGTGTGTTTGGGGAAACCCCACTCTGTCTCCCTGTAACAAAATGTTGATGGGTGTTTGTGTGTGTTTCTTCTGTATGTGTGTGTCGGGACCACGTTTGTTTGTATGTTAGGGCAGATTCAAGTGCCAGTGTGAATGCTGTGTTGTGAGTGTGATAGTGTGTGTGTGTGTGTGTTTGCGGAAACCATTGTGCATGACTGTAAGTAAAAGTCAATGGGAGTTTGTGTGTGTTTCTTGTGTATGTGTGTGTCGGGACCACGTTTGTGAGTATGTTAGGGCAGTTCCAACTGTTGATGGCTATGCCGGGGACCCAGTGTGAGTGCTGTGTTGTGCGTGTGATAGTGTCTGTGTGTGTGTGTGTGTGTTTTGCTGGATACCATTGTGTATGTCTGTAAGAAAAAGTCGTAGGGTGTTTTTGTGTGTTTCTTCTGCATGTGTGTTTCGGGACCACGTTTGTGAATATGTTAAGGTAATTCCAAGTGTTCATGGCTCTGCTGGAGATCCAATGTGAGTGCTCTGTCGTGAGTGTGCCTTTTGTGTGTGTGTGTGTGTGTGTGTGTGTGTTTGCAGGAAACCATTGTGTATGCCTGCAAGAAAAAGTCGATGGGTGTTTGTGTGTGTTATTTGTATATGTGTGTGTCAGGACCATGTTTGTGATTATGTTAAAGCAGTTCCAAGTGTTGACGGCTGTGTTGGAGACCCAGTGTGAGTGCTGTGTTGTGAGTGTGATAGTGTGTGTGTGTCTGTGTGTGTTTCCGAACCCCCTGTGTACGCCTGTAAGAAAAATTCCATGGGTGTTTGTGTGTGTTTCTTGTGTATGCGTGTGTCAGGAAAACGTTTGTGAGTATGTTAGGGCAGTTCCAAGTGTTGATGGCTCTGCCGAGGCCCAGTGTGAGTGCTGTGTTGCGAGTGTGACAGTGTGTGTGTGTGTGTGTGTGTGTGTTTTCGGGTTACCATTGTGTATGCCTGTATGAAAAAGTCGATGGGTGTATTTGTGTGTTCTTGCGTATTGTGTTTCAGATCCACATTTGTGAGTGTGTGAGGGCAGTTCCAAGTGTTCATGAGTTTGCTGGATATCCAGTGTGAGTGTGTGTTGTGAGTGTGACAGTGTGTGTGCGTGTCTGTGTGTGTGTTTGCAGGAAACCAGTCTGTATGCCTATAAGAAAAATTCGATGGGTGTTTGTGTGTGTTTCTTCTGTATGTGTGTGTCGGGACCACATTTGTGAATATGTTAGGGCAGTTCCAAGTGTTGATGGCTCTGCTGGAGACCCAGTGAGAGTGCTGTGTTGTGAGTGTGATAGTGTGTGTGTGTCTGTGTGTGTGTGTGTGTTTGGGGGAACCCCACAGTGTATGCTTCTAAGAAAAAGTCGATGGGTGTTTGTGTGTGTTTCTTGTGTATGTGTGTGTCGAGACCACGTATGTGAGTATGTTGTGGCAGTTCCAAGTGCCAGTGTGAATGCTGTGTTGTGAGTGTGGCAGTGTGTGTTTCTGTGTGTGTTTGTGTTGGCGGGAAAACATTGTGTATGCCTGTAAGAATAAGTCGATGGATGTTTGTGTGAGTTTCATGTGTATGTGTGTGTCGCGACCACATTTGTCAATATTTTAAGGCAGTTCCAAGTGTTGATGGTTCTGCTGGATACCCATTGTGAGTGCTGTGTTGTAAGTGTGACTGTGTGTGTGTGTGTTCACGGGAAACCGTTGTGTATGCCTGTAAGAAAAAGTCGATGGGTGTTTGTGTGTGATTCTTGTGTATGTGTGTGTCGGTGAAACGTTTGTGAGTATGTTAGGGCAGTTCCAAGTGTTGATGGCTCTGCCGAGGTCCAGTGTGCGTACTGTGCTGTTAGTGTGACAGTGTGTGTGTGTGTGTGTGTGTGTGTGTGTGTTTGGGGAAACCCCACTCTGTCTCCCTGTAACAAAATGTTGATGGGTGTTTGTGTGTGTTTCTTCTGTATGTGTGTGTCGGGACCACGTTTGTTTGTATGTTAGGGCAGATTCAAGTGCCAGTGTGAATGCTGTGTTGTGAGTGTGATAGTGTGTGTGTGTGTGTGTTTGCGGAAACCATTGTGCATGACTGTAAGTAAAAGTCAATGGGAGTTTGTGTGTGTTTCTTGTGTATGTGTGTGTCGGGACCACGTTTGTGAGTATGTTAGGGCAGTTCCAACTGTTGATGGCTATGCCGGGGACCCAGTGTGAGTGCTGTGTTGTGCGTGTGATAGTGTCTGTGTGTGTGTGTGTGTGTGTTTTGCTGGATACCATTGTGTATGTCTGTAAGAAAAAGTCGTAGGGTGTTTTTGTGTGTTTCTTCTGCATGTGTGTTTCGGGACCACGTTTGTGAATATGTTAAGGTAATTCCAAGTGTTCATGGCTCTGCTGGAGATCCAATGTGAGTGCTCTGTCGTGAGTGTGCCTTTTGTGTGTGTGTGTGTGTGTGTGTGTTTGCAGGAAACCATTGTGTATGCCTGCAAGAAAAAGTCGATGGGTGTTTGTGTGTGTTATTTGTATATGCGTGTGTCAGGACCATGTTTGTGATTATGTTAAAGCAGTTCCAAGTGTTGACGGCTGTGTTGGAGACCCAGTGTGAGTGCTGTGTTGTGAGTGTGATAGTGTGTGTGTGTCTGTGTGTGTTTCCGAACCCCCTGTGTACGCCTGTAAGAAAAATTCCATGGGTGTTTGTGTGTGTTTCTTGTGTATGCGTGTGTCAGGAAAACGTTTGTGAGTATGTTAGGGCAGTTCCAAGTGTTGATGGCTCTGCCGAGGCCCAGTGTGAGTGCTGTGTTGCGAGTGTGACAGTGTGTGTGTGTGTGTGTGTGTGTTTTCGGGTTACCATTGTGTATGCCTGTATGAAAAAGTCGATGGGTGTATTTGTGTGTTCTTGCGTATTGTGTTTCAGATCCACATTTGTGAGTGTGTGAGGGCAGTTCCAAGTGTTCATGAGTTTGCTGGATATCCAGTGTGAGTGTGTGTTGTGAGTGTGACAGTGTGTGTGCGTGTCTGTGTGTGTGTTTGCAGGAAACCAGTCTGTATGCCTATAAGAAAAATTCGATGGGTGTTTGTGTGTGTTTCTTCTGTATGTGTGTGTCGGGACCACATTTGTGAATATGTTAGGGCAGTTCCAAGTGTTGATGGCTCTGCTGGAGACCCAGTGAGAGTGCTGTGTTGTGAGTGTGACAGTGTGTGTGTGTCTGTGTGTGTGTGTGTGTTTGGGGGAACCCCACAGTGTATGCTTCTAAGAAAAAGTCGATGGGTGTTTGTGTGTGTTTCTTGTGTATGTGTGTGTCGGGACCACGTATGAGAGTATTTTGTGGCAGTTCCAAGCGCCAGAGTGAATGCTGTGTTGTGAGTGTGGCAGTGTGTGTTTCTGTGTGTGTTTGTGTTGGCGGGAAAACATTGTGTATGCCTGTAAGAATAAGTCGATGGATGTTTGTGTGAGTTTCATGTGTATGTGTGTGTCGCGACCACATTTGTCAATATTTTAAGGCAGTTCCAAGTGTTGATGGTTCTGCTGGATACCCATTGTGAGTGGTGTGTTGTAAGTGTGACTGTGTGTGTGTGTGTTCAAGGGAAACCGTTGTGTATGCCTGTAAGAAAAAGTCGCTGGGTGTTTGTGTGCGTTTCTTGTGTATGTGTGTGTCGGGAAAACGTTTGGGAGTATGTTAGGGCAGTTCCAAGTGTTGATGGCTCTGCCGAGGACCAGTGTGAGTGCTGTGTTGCGAGTGTGACAGTGTGTGTGTGTGTGTGTGTGTTTTCGGGTTACCATTGTGTATGCCTGTATGAAAAAGTCGATGGGTGTATTTGTGTGTTCTTGCGTATTGTGTTTCAGATCCACATTTGTGAGTGTGTGAGGGCAGTTCCAAGTGTTCATGAGTTTGCTGGATATCCAGTGTGAGTGTGTGTTGTGAGTGTGACAGTGTGTGTGCGTGTCTGTGTGTGTGTTTGCAGGAAACCAGTCTGTATGCCTATAAGAAAAATTCGATGGGTGTTTGTGTGTGTTGCTTCTGTATGTGTGTGTCGGGACCACATTTGTGAATATGTTAGGGCAGTTCCAAGTGTTGATGGCTCTGCTGGAGACCCAGTGAGAGTGCTGTGTTGTGAGTGTGATAGTGTGTGTGTGTCTGTGTGTGTGTGTGTGTTTGGGGGAACCCCACAGTGTATGCTTCTAAGAAAAAGTCGATGGGTGTTTGTGTGTGTTTCTTGTGTATGTGTGTGTCGAGACCACGTATGTGAGTATGTTGTGGCAGTTCCAAGCGCCAGTGTGAATGCTGTGTTGTGAGTGTGGCAGTGTGTGTTTCTGTGTGTGTTTGTGTTGGCGGGAAAACATTGTGTATGCCTGTAAGAATAAGTCGATGGATGTTTGTGTGAGTTTCATGTGTATGTGTGTGTCGCGACCACATTTGTCAATATTTTAAGGCAGTTCCAAGTGTTGATGGTTCTGCTGGATACCCATTGTGAGTGCTGTGTTGTAAGTGTGACTGTGTGTGTGTGTGTTCACGGGAAACCGTTGTGTATGCCTGTAAGAAAAAGTCGATGGGTGTTTGTGTGTGATTCTTGTGTATGTGTGTGTCGGTGAAACGTTTGTGAGTATGTTAGGGCAGTTCCAAGTGTTGATGGCTCTGCCGAGGTCCAGTGTGCGTACTGTGCTGTTAGTGTGACAGTGTGTGTGTGTGTGTGTGTGTGTGTGTTTGGGGAAACCCCACTCTGTCTCCCTGTAACAAAATGTTGATGGGTGTTTGTGTGTGTTTCTTCTGTATGTGTGTGTCGGGACCATGTTTGTTTGTATGTTAGGGCAGATTCAAGTGCCAGTGTGAATGCTGTGTTGTGAGTGTGATAGTGTGTGTGTGTGTGTGTGTTTGCGGAAACCATTGTGCATGACTGCAAGTAAAAGTCAATGGGAGTTTGTGTGTGTTTCTTGTGTATGTGTGTGTCGGGACCACGTTTGTGAGTATGTTAGGGCAGTTCCAACTGTTGATGGCTATGCCGGGGACCCAGTGTGAGTGCTGTGTTGTGCGTGTGATAGTGTCTGTGTGTGTGTGTGTGTGTTTTGCTGGATACCATTGTGTATGTCTGTAAGAAAAAGTCGTAGGGTGTTTTTGTGTGTTTCTTCTGCATGTGTGTTTCGGGACCACGTTTGTGAATATGTTAAGGTAATTCCAAGTGTTCATGGCTCTGCTGGAGATCCAATGTGAGTGCTCTGTCGTGAGTGTGCCTTTTGTGTGTGTGTGTGTGTGTGTGTGTTTGCAGGAAACCATTGTGTATGCCTGCAAGAAAAAGTCGATGGGTGTTTGTGTGTGTTATTTGTATATGTGTGTGTCAGGACCATGTTTGTGATTATGTTAAAGCAGTTCCAAGTGTTGACGGCTGTGTTGGAGACCCAGTGTGAGTGCTGTGTTGTGAGTGTGATAGTGTGTGTGTGTCTGTGTGTGTTTCCGAACCCCCTGTGTACGCCTGTAAGAAAAATTCCATGGGTGTTTGTGTGTGTTTCTTGTGTATGCGTGTGTCAGGAAAACGTTTGTGAGTATGTTAGGGCAGTTCCAAGTGTTGATGGCTCTGCCGAGGCCCAGTGTGAGTGCTGTGTTGCGAGTGTGACAGTGTGTGTGTGTGTGTGTGTGTGTTTTCGGGTTACCATTGTGTATGCCTGTATGAAAAAGTCGATGGGTGTATTTGTGTGTTCTTGCGTATTGTGTTTCAGATCCACATTTGTGAGTGTGTGAGGGCAGTTCCAAGTGTTCATGAGTTTGCTGGATATCCAGTGTGAGTGTGTGTTGTGAGTGTGACAGTGTGTGTGCGTGTCTGTGTGTGTGTTTGCAGGAAACCAGTCTGTATGCCTATAAGAAAAATTCGATGGGTGTTTGTGTGTGTTGCTTCTGTATGTGTGTGTCGGGACCACATTTGTGAATATGTTAGGGCAGTTCCAAGTGTTGATGGCTCTGCTGGAGACCCAGTGAGAGTGCTGTGTTGTGAGTGTGATAGTGTGTGTGTGTCTCTGTGTGTGTGTGTGTTTGGGGGAACCCCACAGTGTATGCTTCTAAGAAAAAGTCGATGGGTGTTTGTGTGTGTTTCTTGTGTATGTGTGTGTCGGGACCACGTATGTGAGTATGTTGTGGCAGTTCCAAGTGCCAGTGTGAATGCTGTGTTGTGAGTGTGGCAGTGTGTGTTTCTGTGTGTGTTTGTGTTGGCGGGAAAACATTGTGTATGCCTGTAAGAATAAGTCGATGGATGTTTGTGTGAGTTTCATGTGTATGTGTGTGTCGCGACCACATTTGTCAATATTTTAAGGCAGTTCCAAGTGTTGATGGTTCTGCTGGATACCCATTGTGAGTGCTGTGTTGTAAGTGTGACTGTGTGTGTGTGTGTTCACGGGAAACCGTTGTGTATGCCTGTAAGAAAAAGTCGATGGGTGTTTGTGTGTGATTCTTGTGTATGTGTGTGTCGGTGAAACGTTTGTGAGTATGTTAGGGCAGTTCCAAGTGTTGATGGCTCTGCCGAGGTCCAGTGTGCGTACTGTGCTGTTAGTGTGACAGTGTGTGTGTGTGTGTGTGTGTGTTTGGGGAAACCCCACTCTGTCTCCCTGTAACAAAATGTTGATGGGTGTTTGTGTGTGTTTCTTCTGTATGTGTGTGTCGGGACCACGTTTGTTTGTATGTTAGGGCAGATTCAAGTGCCAGTGTGAATGCTGTGTTGTGAGTGTGATAGTGTGTGTGTGTGTGTGTTTGCGGAAACCATTGTGCATGACTGTAAGTAAAAGTCAATGGGAGTTTGTGTGTGTGTTTCTTGTGTATGTGTGTGTCGGGACCACGTTTGTGAGTATGTTAGGGCAGTTCCAACTGTTGATGGCTATGCCGGGGACCCAGTGTGAGTGCTGTGTTGTGCGTGTGATAGTGTCTGTGTGTGTGTGTGTGTGTTTTGCTGGATACCATTGTGTATGTCTGTAAGAAAAAGTCGTAGGGTGTTTTTGTGTGTTTCTTCTGCATGTGTGTTTCGGGACCACGTTTGTGAATATGTTAAGGTAATTCCAAGTGTTCATGGCTCTGCTGGAGATCCAATGTGAGTGCTCTGTCGTGAGTGTGCCTTTTGTGTGTGTGTGTGTGTGTGTGTGTGTGTTTGCAGGAAACCATTGTGTATGCCTGCAAGAAAAAGTCGATGGGTGTTTGTGTGTGTTATTTGTATATGTGTGTGTCAGGACCATGTTTGTGATTATGTTAAAGCAGTTCCAAGTGTTGACGGCTGTGTTGGAGACCCAGTGTGAGTGCTGTGTTGTGAGTGTGATAGTGTGTGTGTGTCTGTGTGTGTTTCCGAACCCCCTGTGTACGCCTGTAAGAAAAATTCCATGGGTGTTTGTGTGTGTTTCTTGTGTATGCGTGTGTCAGGAAAACGTTTGTGAGTATGTTAGGGCAGTTCCAAGTGTTGATGGCTCTGCCGAGGCCCAGTGTGAGTGCTGTGTTGCGAGTGTGACAGTGTGTGTGTGTGTGTGTGTGTGTGTGTGTTTTCGGGTTACCATTGTGTATGCCTGTATGAAAAAGTCGATGGGTGTATTTGTGTGTTCTTGCGTATTGTGTTTCAGATCCACATTTGTGAGTGTGTGAGGGCAGTTCCAAGTGTTCATGAGTTTGCTGGATATCCAGTGTGAGTGTGTGTTGTGAGTGTGACAGTGTGTGTGCGTGTCTGTGTGTGTGTTTGCAGGAAACCTTCTGTATGCCTATAAGAAAAATTCGATGGGTGTTTGTGTGTGTTTCTTCTGTATGTGTGTGTCGGGACCACATTTGTGAATATGTTAGGGCAGTTCCAAGTGTTGATGGCTCTGCTGGAGACCCAGTGAGAGTGCTGTGTTGTGAGTGTGATAGTGTGTGTGTGTCTGTGTGTGTGTGTGTGTTTGGGGGAACCCCACAGTGTATGCTTCTAAGAAAAAGTCGATGGGTGTTTGTGTGTGTTTCTTGTGTATGTGTGTGTCGGGACCACGTATGAGAGTATTTTGTGGCAGTTCCAAGCGCCAGAGTGAATGCTGTGTTGTGAGTGTGGCAGTGTGTGTTTCTGTGTGTGTTTGTGTTGGCGGGAAAACATTGTGTATGCCTGTAAGAATAAGTCGAGGGATGTTTGTGTGAGTTTCATGTGTATGTGTGTGTCGCGACCACATTTGTCAATATTTTAAGGCAGTTCCCAGTGTTGATGGTTCTGCTGGATACCCATTGTGAGTGGTGTGTTGTAAGTGTGACTGTGTGTGTGTGTTCAAGGGAAACCGTTGTGTATGCCTGTAAGAAAAAGTCGATGGGTGTTTGTGTGCGTTTCTTGTGTATGTGTGTGTCGGGAAAACGTTTGGGAGTATGTTAGGGAAGTTCCAAGTGTTGATGGCTCTGCCGAGGACCAGTGTGAGTGCTGTGTTGCGAGTGTGACAGTGTGTGTGTGTGTGTGTGTGTGTGTTTTCGGGTAACCATTGTGTATGCCTGTATGAAAAAGTCGATGGGTGTATTTGTGTGTTCTTGCGTATTGTGTTTCAGATCCACATTTGTGAGTGTGTGAGGGCAGTTCCAAGTCTTCATGAGTTTGCAGGATATCCAGTGTGAGTGTGTGTTGTGAGTGTGACAGTGTGTGTGCGTGTCTGTGTGTGTGTTTGCAGGAAACCAGTCTGTATGCCTATAAGAAAAATTCGATGGGTGTTTGTGTGTGTTTTTTCTGTATGTGTGTGTCGGGACCACATTTGTGAATATGTTAGGGCAGTTCCAAGTGTTGATGGCTCTGCTGGAGACCCAGTGAGAGTGCTGTGTTGTGAGTGTGATAGTGTGTGTGTGTCTGTGTGTGTGTGTGTGTTTGGGGGAACCCCACAGTGTATGCTTCTAAGAAAAAGTCGATGGGTGTTTGTGTGTGTTTCTTGTGTATGTGTGTGTCGAGACCACGTATGTGAGTATGTTGTGGCAGTTCCAAGTGCCAGTGTGAATGCTGTGTTGTGAGTGTGGCAGTGTGTGTTTCTGTGTGTGTTTGTGTTGGCGGGAAAACATTGTGTATGCCTGTAAGAATAAGTCGATGGATGTTTGTGTGAGTTTCATGTGTATGTGTGTGTCGCGACCACATTTGTCAATATTTTAAGGCAGTTCCAAGTGTTGATGGTTCTGCTGGATACCCATTGTGAGTGCTGTGTTGTAAGTGTGACTGTGTGTGTGTGTGTTCACGGGAAACCGTTGTGTATGCCTGTAAGAAAAAGTCGATGGGTGTTTGTGTGTGATTCTTGTGTATGTGTGTGTCGGTGAAACGTTTGTGAGTATGTTAGGGCAGTTCCAAGTGTTGATGGCTCTGCCGAGGTCCAGTGTGCGTACTGTGCTGTTAGTGTGACAGTGTGTGTGTGTGTGTGTGTGTTTGGGGAAACCCCACTCTGTCTCCCTGTAACAAAATGTTGATGGGTGTTTGTGTGTGTTTCTTCTGTATGTGTGTGTTGGGACCACGTTTGTTTGTATGTTAGGGCAGATTCAAGTGCCAGTGTGAATGCTGTGTTGTGAGTGTGATAGTGTGTGTGTGTGTGTGTTTGCGGAAACCATTGTGCATGACTGTAAGTAAAAGTCAATGGGAGTTTGTGTGTGTTTCTTGTGTATGTGTGTGTCGGGACCACGTTTGTGAGTATGTTAGGGCAGTTCCAACTGTTGATGGCTATGCCGGGGACCCAGTGTGAGTGCTGTGTTGTGCGTGTGATAGTGTCTGTGTGTGTGTGTGTGTGTTTTGCTGGATACCATTGTGTATGTCTGTAAGAAAAAGTCGTAGGGTGTTTTTGTGTGTTTCTTCTGCATGTGTGTTTCGGGACCACGTTTGTGAATATGTTAAGGTAATTCCAAGTGTTCATGGCTCTGCTGGAGATCCAATGTGAGTGCTCTGTCGTGAGTGTGCCTTTTGTGTGTGTGTGTGTGTGTGTGTGTGTGTTTGCAGGAAACCATTGTGTATGCCTGCAAGAAAAAGTCGATGGGTGTTTGTGTGTGTTATTTGTATATGTGTGTGTCAGGACCATGTTTGTGATTATGTTAAAGCAGTTCCAAGTGTTGACGGCTGTGTTGGAGACCCAGTGTGAGTGCTGTGTTGTGAGTGTGATAGTGTGTGTGTGTCTGTGTGTGTTTCCGAACCCCCTGTGTACGCCTGTAAGAAAAATTCCATGGGTGTTTGTGTGTGTTTCTTGTGTATGCGTGTGTCAGGAAAACGTTTGTGAGTATGTTAGGGCAGTTCCAAGTGTTGATGGCTCTGCCGAGGCCCAGTGTGAGTGCTGTGTTGCGAGTGTGACAGTGTGTGTGTGTGTGTGTGTGTTTTCGGATTACCATTGTGTATGCCTGTATGAAAAAGTCGATGGGTGTATTTGTGTGTTCTTGCGTATTGTGTTTCAGATCCACATTTGTGAGTGTGTGAGGGCAGTTCCAAGTGTTCATGAGTTTGCTGGATATCCAGTGTGAGTGTGTGTTGTGAGTGTGACAGTGTGTGTGCGTGTCTGTGTGTGTGTTTGCAGGAAACCAGTCTGTATGCCTATAAGAAAAATTCGATGGGTGTTTGTGTGTGTTTCTTCTGTATGTGTGTGTCGGGACCACATTTGTGAATATGTTAGGGCAGTTCCAAGTGTTGATGGCTCTGCTGGAGACCCAGTGAGAGTGCTGTGTTGTGAGTGTGATAGTGTGTGTGTGTCTGTGTGTGTGTGTGTGTTTGGGGGAACCCCACAGTGTATGCTTCTAAGAAAAAGTCGATGGGTGTTTGTGTGTGTTTCTTGTGTATGTGTGTGTCGAGACCACGTATGTGAGTATGTTGTGGCAGTTCCAAGTGCCAGTGTGAATGCTGTGTTGTGAGTGTGGCAGTGTGTGTTTCTGTGTGTGTTTGTGTTGGCGGGAAAACATTGTGTATGCCTGTAAGAATAAGTCGATGGATGTTTGTGTGAGTTTCATGTGTATGTGTGTGTCGCGACCACATTTGTCAATATTTTAAGGCAGTTCCAAGTGTTGATGGTTCTGCTGGATACCCATTGTGAGTGCTGTGTTGTAAGTGTGACTGTGTGTGTGTGTGTTCACGGGAAACCGTTGTGTATGCCTGTAAGAAAAAGTCGATGGGTGTTTGTGTGTGATTCTTGTGTATGTGTGTGTCGGTGAAACGTTTGTGAGTATGTTAGGGCAGTTCCAAGTGTTGATGGCTCTGCCGAGGTCCAGTGTGCGTACTGTGCTGTTAGTGTGACAGTGTGTGTGTGTGTGTGTGTTTGGGGAAACCCCACTCTGTCTCCCTGTAACAAAATGTTGATGGGTGTTTGTGTGTGTTTCTTCTGTATGTGTGTGTCGGGACCACGTTTGTTTGTATGTTAGGGCAGATTCAAGTGCCAGTGTGAATGCTGTGTTGTGAGTGTGATAGTGTGTGTGTGTGTGTGTTTGCGGAAACCATTGTGCATGACTGTAAGTAAAAGTCAATGGGAGTTTGTGTGTGTTTCTTGTGTATGTGTGTGTCGGGACCACGTTTGTGAGTATGTTAGGGCAGTTCCAACTGTTGATGGCTATGCCGGGGACCCAGTGTGAGTGCTGTGTTGTGCGTGTGATAGTGTCTGTGTGTGTGTGTGTGTGTTTTGCTGGATACCATTGTGTATGTCTGTAAGAAAAAGTCGTAGGGTGTTTTTGTGTGTTTCTTCTGCATGTGTGTTTCGGGACCACGTTTGTGAATATGTTAAGGTAATTCCAAGTGTTCATGGCTCTGCTGGAGATCCAATGTGAGTGCTCTGTCGTGAGTGTGCCTTTTGTGTGTGTGTGTGTGTGTGTGTTTGCAGGAAACCATTGTGTATGCCTGCAAGAAAAAGTCGATGGGTGTTTGTGTGTGTTATTTGTATATGTGTGTGTCAGGACCATGTTTGTGATTATGTTAAAGCAGTTCCAAGTGTTGACGGCTGTGTTGGAGACCCAGTGTGAGTGCTGTGTTGTGAGTGTGATAGTGTGTGTGTGTCTGTGTGTGTTTCCGAACCCCTGTGTACGCCTGTAAGAAAAATTCCATTGGTGTTTGTGTGTGTTTCTTGTGTATGCGTGTGTCAGGAAAACGTTTGTGAGTATGTTAGGGCAGTTCCAAGTGTTGATGGCTCTGCCGAGGCCCAGTGTGAGTGCTGTGTTGCGAGTGTGACAGTGTGTGTGTGTGTGTGTGTGTGTGTGTTTTCGGGTTACCATTGTGTATGCCTGTATGAAAAAGTCGATGGGTGTATTTGTGTGTTCTTGCGTATTGTGTTTCAGATCCACATTTGTGAGTGTGTGAGGGCAGTTCCAAGTGTTCATGAGTTTGCTGGATATCCAGTGTGAGTGTGTGTTGTGAGTGTGACAGTGTGTGTGCGTGTCTGTGTGTGTGTTTGCAGGAAACCAGTCTGTATGCCTATAAGAAAAATTCGATGGGTGTTTGTGTGTGTTTCTTCTGTATGTGTGTGTCGGGACCACATTTGTGAATATGTTAGGGCAGTTCCAAGTGTTGATGGCTCTGCTGGAGACCCAGTGAGAGTGCTGTGTTGTGAGTGTGACAGTGTGTGTGTGTCTGTGTGTGTGTGTTTGGGGGAACCCCACAGTGTATGCTTCTAAGAAAAAGTCGATGGGTGTTTGTGTGTGTTTCTTGTGTATGTGTGTGTCGGGACCACGTATGAGAGTATTTTGTGGCAGTTCCAAGCGCCAGAGTGAATGCTGTGTTGTGAGTGTGGCAGTGTGTGTTTCTGTGTGTGTTTGTGTTGGCGGGAAAACATTGTGTATGCCTGTAAGAATAAGTCGATGGATGTTTGTGTGAGTTTCATGTGTATGTGTGTGTCGCGACCACATTTGTCAATATTTTAAGGCAGTTCCAAGTGTTGATGGTTCTGCTGGATACCCATTGTGAGTGGTGTGTTGTAAGTGTGACTGTGTGTGTGTGTGTTCAAGGGAAACCGTTGTGTATGCCTGTAAGAAAAAGTCGATGGGTGTTTGTGTGCGTTTCTTGTGTATGTGTGTGTCGGGAAAACGTTTGGGAGTATGTTAGGGCAGTTCCAAGTGTTGATGGCTCTGCCGAGGACCAGTGTGAGTGCTGTGTTGCGAGTGTGACAGTGTGTGTGTGTGTGTGTGTGTGTTTTCGGGTAACCATTGTGTATGCCTGTATGAAAAAGTCGATGGGTGTATTTGTGTGTTCTTGCGTATTGTGTTTCAGATCCACATTTGTGAGTGTGTGAGGGCAGTTCCAAGTCTTCATGAGTTTGCAGGATATCCAGTGTGAGTGTGTGTTGTGAGTGTGACAGTGTGTGTGCGTGTCTGTGTGTGTGTTTGCAGGAAACCAGTCTGTATGCCTATAAGAAAAATTCGATGGGTGTTTGTGTGTGTTTTTTCTGTATGTGTGTGTCGGGACCACATTTGTGAATATGTTAGGGCAGTTCCAAGTGTTGATGGCTCTGCTGGAGACCCAGTGAGAGTGCTGTGTTGTGAGTGTGATAGTGTGTGTGTGTCTGTGTGTGTGTGTGTGTTTGGGGGAACCCCACAGTGTATGCTTCTAAGAAAAAGTCGATGGGTGTTTGTGTGTGTTTCTTGTGTATGTGTGTGTCGAGACCACGTATGTGAGTATGTTGTGGCAGTTCCAAGTGCCAGTGTGAATGCTGTGTTGTGAGTGTGGCAGTGTGTGTTTCTGTGTGTGTTTGTGTTGGCGGGAAAACATTGTGTATGCCTGTAAGAATAAGTCGATGGATGTTTGTGTGAGTTTCATGTGTATGTGTGTGTCGCGACCACATTTGTCAATATTTTAAGGCAGTTCCAAGTGTTGATGGTTCTGCTGGATACCCATTGTGAGTGCTGTGTTGTAAGTGTGACTGTGTGTGTGTGTGTTCACGGGAAACCGTTGTGTATGCCTGTAAGAAAAAGTCGATGGGTGTTTGTGTGTGATTCTTGTGTATGTGTGTGTCGGTGAAACGTTTGTGAGTATGTTAGGGCAGTTCCAAGTGTTGATGGCTCTGCCGAGGTCCAGTGTGCGTACTGTGCTGTTAGTGTGACAGTGTGTGTGTGTGTGTGTGTGTGTGTTTGGGGAAACCCCACTCTGTCTCCCTGTAACAAAATGTTGATGGGTGTTTGTGTGTGTTTCTTCTGTATGTGTGTGTCGGGACCACGTTTGTTTGTATGTTAGGGCAGATTCAAGTGCCAGTGTGAATGCTGTGTTGTGAGTGTGATAGTGTGTGTGTGTGTGTGTTTGCGGAAACCATTGTGCATGACTGTAAGTAAAAGTCAATGGGAGTTTGTGTGTGTTTCTTGTGTATGTGTGTGTCGGGACCACGTTTGTGAGTATGTTAGGGCAGTTCCAACTGTTGATGGCTATGCCGGGGACCCAGTGTGAGTGCTGTGTTGTGCGTGTGATAGTGTCTGTGTGTGTGTGTGTGTGTTTTGCTGGATACCATTGTGTATGTCTGTAAGAAAAAGTCGTAGGGTGTTTTTGTGTGTTTCTTCTGCATGTGTGTTTCGGGACCACGTTTGTGAATATGTTAAGGTAATTCCAAGTGTTCATGGCTCTGCTGGAGATCCAATGTGAGTGCTCTGTCGTGAGTGTGCCTTTGTGTGTGTGTGTGTGTGTGTGTGTTTGCAGGAAACCATTGTGTATGCCTGCAAGAAAAAGTCGATGGGTGTTTGTGTGTGTTATTTGTATATGTGTGTGTCAGGACCATGTTTGTGATTATGTTAAAGCAGTTCCAAGTGTTGACGGCTGTGTTGGAGACCCAGTGTGAGTGCTGTGTTGTGAGTGTGATAGTGTGTGTGTGTCTGTGTGTGTTTCCGAACCCCCTGTGTACGCCTGTAAGAAAAATTCCATGGGTGTTTGTGTGTGTTTCTTGTGTATGCGTGTGTCAGGAAAACGTTTGTGAGTATGTTAGGGCAGTTCCAAGTGTTGATGGCTCTGCCGAGGCCCAGTGTGAGTGCTGTGTTGCGAGTGTGACAGTGTGTGTGTGTGTGTGTGTGTGTGTGTTTTCGGGTTACCATTGTGTATGCCTGTATGAAAAAGTCGATGGGTGTATTTGTGTGTTCTTGCGTATTGTGTTTCAGATCCACATTTGTGAGTGTGTGAGGGCAGTTCCAAGTGTTCATGAGTTTGCTGGATATCCAGTGTGAGTGTGTGTTGTGAGTGTGACAGTGTGTGTGCGTGTCTGTGTGTGTGTTTGCAGGAAACCAGTCTGTATGCCTATAAGAAAAATTCGATGGGTGTTTGTGTGTGTTTCTTCTGTATGTGTGTGTCGGGACCACATTTGTGAATATGTTAGGGCAGTTCCAAGTGTTGATGGCTCTGCTGGAGACCCAGTGAGAGTGCTGTGTTGTGAGTGTGATAGTGTGTGTGTGTCTGTGTGTGTGTGTGTGTTTGGGGGAACCCCACAGTGTACGCTTCTAAGAAAAAGTCGATGGGTGTTTGTGTGTGTTTCTTGTGTATGTGTGTGTCGGGACCACGTATGAGAGTATTTTGTGGCAGTTCCAAGCGCCAGAGTGAATGCTGTGTTGTGAGTGTGGCAGTGTGTGTTTCTGTGTGTGTTTGTGTTGGCGGGAAAACATTGTGTATGCCTGTAAGAATAAGTCGAGGGATGTTTGTGTGAGTTTCATGTGTATGTGTGTGTCGCGACCACATTTGTCAATATTTTAAGGCAGTTCCAAGTGTTGATGGTTCTGCTGGATACCCATTGTGAGTGGTGTGTTGTAAGTGTGACTGTGTGTGTGTGTGTTCAAGGGAAACCGTTGTGTATGCCTGTAAGAAAAAGTCGATGGGTGTTTGTGTGCGTTTCTTGTGTATGTGTGTGTCGGGAAAACGTTTGGGAGTATGTTAGGGAAGTTCCAAGTGTTGATGGCTCTGCCGAGGACCAGTGTGAGTGCTGTGTTGCGAGTGTGACAGTGTGTGTGTGTGTGTGTGTGTGTTTTCGGGTAACCATTGTGTATGCCTGTATGAAAAAGTCGATGGGTGTATTTGTGTGTTCTTGCGTATTGTGTTTCAGATCCACATTTGTGAGTGTGTGAGGGCAGTTCCAAGTCTTCATGAGTTTGCAGGATATCCAGTGTGAGTGTGTGTTGTGAGTGTGACAGTGTGTGTGCGTGTCTGTGTGTGTGTTTGCAGGAAACCAGTCTGTATGCCTATAAGAAAAATTCGATGGGTGTTTGTGTGTGTTTTTTCTGTATGTGTGTGTCGGGACCACATTTGTGAATATGTTAGGGCAGTTCCAAGTGTTGATGGCTCTGCTGGAGACCCAGTGAGAGTGCTGTGTTGTGAGTGTGATAGTGTGTGTGTGTCTGTGTGTGTGTGTGTGTTTGGGGGAACCCCACAGTGTATGCTTCTAAGAAAAAGTCGATGGGTGTTTGTGTGTGTTTCTTGTGTATGTGTGTGTCGAGACCACGTATGTGAGTATGTTGTGGCAGTTCCAAGTGCCAGTGTGAATGCTGTGTTGTGAGTGTGGCAGTGTGTGTTTCTGTGTGTGTTTGTGTTGGCGGGAAAACATTGTGTATGCCTGTAAGAATAAGTCGATGGATGTTTGTGTGAGTTTCATGTGTATGTGTGTGTCGCGACCACATTTGTCAATATTTTAAGGCAGTTCCAAGTGTTGATGGTTCTGCTGGATACCCATTGTGAGTGGTGTGTTGTAAGTGTGACTGTGTGTGTGTGTGTTCAAGGGAAACCGTTGTGTATGCCTGTAAGAAAAAGTCGATGGGTGTTTGTGTGCGTTTCTTGTGTATGTGTGTGTCGGGAAAACGTTTGGGAGTATGTTAGGGCAGTTCCAAGTGTTGATGGCTCTGCCGAGGACCAGTGTGAGTGCTGTGTTGCGAGTGTGACAGTGTGTGTGTGTGTGTGTGTTTGGGGAAACCCCACTCTGTCTCCCTGTAACAAAATGTTGATGGGTGTTTGTGTGTGTTTCTTCTGTATGTGTGTGTCGGGACCACGTTTGTTTGTATGTTAGGGCAGATTCAAGTGCCAGTGTGAATGCTGTGTTGTGAGTGTGATAGTGTGTGTGTGTGTGTGTTTGCGGAAACCATTGTGCATGACTGTAAGTAAAAGTCAATGGGAGTTTGTGTGTGTTTCTTGTGTATGTGTGTGTCGGGACCACGTTTGTGAGTATGTTAGGGCAGTTCCAACTGTTGATGGCTATGCCGGGGACCCAGTGTGAGTGCTGTGTTGTGCGTGTGATAGTGTCTGTGTGTGTGTGTGTGTGTGTTTTGCTGGATACCATTGTGTATGTCTGTAAGAAAAAGTCGTAGGGTGTTTTTGTGTGTTTCTTCTGCATGTGTGTTTCGGGACCACGTTTGTGAATATGTTAAGGTAATTCCAAGTGTTCATGGCTCTGCTGGAGATCCAATGTGAGTGCTCTGTCGTGAGTGTGACTTTTGTGTGTGTGTGTGTGTGTGTGTGTGTGTTTGCAGGAAACCATTGTGTATGCCTGCAAGAAAAAGTCGATGGGTGTTTGTGTGTGTTATTTGTATATGCGTGTGTCAGGACCATGTTTGTGATTATGTTAAAGCAGTTCCAAGTGTTGACGGCTGTGTTGGAGACCCAGTGTGAGTGCTGTGTTGTGAGTGTGATAGTGTGTGTGTGTCTGTGTGTGTTTCCGAACCCCCTGTGTACGCCTGTAAGAAAAATTCCATGGGTGTTTGTGTGTGTTTCTTGTGTATGCGTGTGTCAGGAAAACGTTTGTGAGTATGTTAGGGCAGTTCCAAGTGTTGATGGCTCTGCCGAGGCCCAGTGTGAGTGCTGTGTTGCGAGTGTGACAGTGTGTGTGTGTGTGTGTGTGTGTGTTTTCGGGTTACCATTGTGTATGCCTGTATGAAAAAGTCGATGGGTGTATTTGTGTGTTCTTGCGTATTGTGTTTCAGATCCACATTTGTGAGTGTGTGAGGGCAGTTCCAAGTGTTCATGAGTTTGCTGGATATCCAGTGTGAGTGTGTGTTGTGAGTGTGACAGTGTGTGTGCGTGTCTGTGTGTGTGTTTGCAGGAAACCAGTCTGTATGCCTATAAGAAAAATTCGATGGGTGTTTGTGTGTGTTTCTTCTGTATGTGTGTGTCGGGACCACATTTGTGAATATGTTAGGGCAGTTCCAAGTGTTGATGGCTCTGCTGGAGACCCAGTGAGAGTGCTGTGTTGTGAGTGTGACAGTGTGTGTGTGTCTGTGTGTGTGTGTGTGTTTGGGGGAACCCCACAGTGTATGCTTCTAAGAAAAAGTCGATGGGTGTTTGTGTGTGTTTCTTGTGTATGTGTGTGTCGGGACCACGTATGAGAGTATTTTGTGGCAGTTCCAAGCGCCAGAGTGAATGCTGTGTTGTGAGTGTGGCAGTGTGTGTTTCTGTGTGTGTTTGTGTTGGCGGGAAAACATTGTGTATGCCTGTAAGAATAAGTCGATGGATGTTTGTGTGAGTTTCATGTGTATGTGTGTGTCGCGACCACATTTGTCAATATTTTAAGGCAGTTCCAAGTGTTGATGGTTCTGCTGGATACCCATTGTGAGTGGTGTGTTGTAAGTGTGACTGTGTGTGTGTGTGTTCAAGGGAAACCGTTGTGTATGCCTGTAAGAAAAAGTCGATGGGTGTTTGTGTGCGTTTCTTGTGTATGTGTGTGTCGGGAAAACGTTTGGGAGTATGTTAGGGCAGTTCCAAGTGTTGATGGCTCTGCCGAGGACCAGTGTGAGTGCTGTGTTGCGAGTGTGACAGTGTGTGTGTGTGTGTGTGTGTGTGTTTTCGGGTTACCATTGTGTATGCCTGTATGAAAAAGTCGATGGGTGTATTTGTGTGTTCTTGCGTATTGTGTTTCAGATCCACATTTGTGAGTGTGTGAGGGCAGTTCCAAGTGTTCATGAGTTTGCTGGATATCCAGTGTGAGTGTGTGTTGTGAGTGTGACAGTGTGTGTGCGTGTCTGTGTGTGTGTTTGCAGGAAACCAGTCTGTATGCCTATAAGAAAAATTCGATGGGTGTTTGTGTGTGTTTTTTCTGTATGTGTGTGTCGGGACCACATTTGTGAATATGTTAGGGCAGTTCCAAGTGTTGATGGCTCTGCTGGAGACCCAGTGAGAGTGCTGTGTTGTGAGTGTGATAGTGTGTGTGTGTCTGTGTGTGTGTGTGTTTGGGGGAACCCCACAGTGTATGCTTCTAAGAAAAAGTCGATGGGTGTTTGTGTGTGTTTCTTGTGTATGTGTGTGTCGGGACCACGTATGTGAGTATGTTGTGGCAGTTCCAAGCGCCAGTGTGAATGCTGTGTTGTGAGTGTGGCAGTGTGTGTTTCTGTGTGTGTTTGTGTTGGCGGGAAAACATTGTGTATGCCTGTAAGAATAAGTCGATGGATGTTTGTGTGAGTTTCATGTGTATGTGTGTGTCGTGACCACATTTGTCAATATTTTAAGGCAGTTCCAAGTGTTGATGGTTCTGCTGGATACCCATTGTGAGTGGTGTGTTGTAAGTGTGACTGTGTGTGTGTGTGTTCACGGGAAACCGTTGTGTATGCCTGTAAGAAAAAGTCGATGGGTGTTTGTGTGTGATTCTTGTGTATGTGTGTGTCGGTGAAACGTTTGTGAGTATGTTAGGGCAGTTCCAAGTGTTGATGGCTCTGCCGAGGTCCAGTGTGCGTACTGTGCTGTTAGTGTGACAGTGTGTGTGTGTGTGTGTGTTTGGGGAAACCCCACTCTGTCTCCCTGTAACAAAATGTTGATGGGTGTTTGTGTGTGTTTCTTCTGTATGTGTGTGTCGGGACCACGTTTGTTTGTATGTTAGGGCAGATTCAAGTGCCAGTGTGAATGCTGTGTTGTGAGTGTGATAGTGTGTGTGTGTGTGTGTTTGCGGAAACCATTGTGCATGACTGTAAGTAAAAGTCAATGGGAGTTTGTGTGTGTTTCTTGTGTATGTGTGTGTCGGGACCACGTTTGTGAGTATGTTAGGGCAGTTCCAACTGTTGATGGCTATGCCGGGGACCCAGTGTGAGTGCTGTGTTGTGCGTGTGATAGTGTCTGTGTGTGTGTGTGTGTGTTTTGCTGGATACCATTGTGTATGTCTGTAAGAAAAAGTCGTAGGGTGTTTTTGTGTGTTTCTTCTGCATGTGTGTTTCGGGACCACGTTTGTGAATATGTTAAGGTAATTCCAAGTGTTCATGGCTCTGCTGGAGATCCAATGTGAGTGCTCTGTCGTGAGTGTGCCTTTTGTGTGTGTGTGTGTGTGTGTGTGTGTGTTTGCAGGAAACCATTGTGTATGCCTGCAAGAAAAAGTCGATGGGTGTTTGTGTGTGTTATTTGTATATGTGTGTGTCAGGACCATGTTTGTGATTATGTTAAAGCAGTTCCAAGTGTTGACGGCTGTGTTGGAGACCCAGTGTGAGTGCTGTGTTGTGAGTGTGATAGTGTGTGTGTGTCTGTGTGTGTTTCCGAACCCCCTGTGTACGCCTGTAAGAAAAATTCCATGGGTGTTTGTGTGTGTTTCTTGTGTATGCGTGTGTCAGGAAAACGTTTGTGAGTATGTTAGGGCAGTTCCAAGTGTTGATGGCTCTGCCGAGGCCCAGTGTGAGTGCTGTGTTGCGAGTGTGACAGTGTGTGTGTGTGTGTGTGTGTGTGTTTTCGGGTTACCATTGTGTATGCCTGTATGAAAAAGTCGATGGGTGTATTTGTGTGTTCTTGCGTATTGTGTTTCAGATCCACATTTGTGAGTGTGTGAGGGCAGTTCCAAGTGTTCATGAGTTTGCTGGATATCCAGTGTGAGTGTGTGTTGTGAGTGTGACAGTGTGTGTGCGTGTCTGTGTGTGTGTTTGCAGGAAACCAGTCTGTATGCCTATAAGAAAAATTCGATGGGTGTTTGTGTGTGTTTCTTCTGTATGTGTGTGTCGGGACCACATTTGTGAATATGTTAGGGCAGTTCCAAGTGTTGATGGCTCTGCTGGAGACCCAGTGAGAGTGCTGTGTTGTGAGTGTGATAGTGTGTGTGTGTCTGTGTGTGTGTGTGTGTTTGGGGGAACCCCACAGTGTATGCTTCTAAGAAAAAGTCGATGGGTGTTTGTGTGTGTTTCTTGTGTATGTGTGTGTCGAGACCACGTATGTGAGTATGTTGTGGCAGTTCCAAGTGCCAGTGTGAATGCTGTGTTGTGAGTGTGGCAGTGTGTGTTTCTGTGTGTGTTTGTGTTGGCGGGAAAACATTGTGTATGCCTGTAAGAATAAGTCGATGGATGTTTGTGTGAGTTTCATGTGTATGTGTGTGTCGCGACCACATTTGTCAATATTTTAAGGCAGTTCCAAGTGTTGATGGTTCTGCTGGATACCCATTGTGAGTGCTGTGTTGTAAGTGTGACTGTGTGTGTGTGTGTTCACGGGAAACCGTTGTGTATGCCTGTAAGAAAAAGTCGATGGGTGTTTGTGTGTGATTCTTGTGTATGTGTGTGTCGGTGAAACGTTTGTGAGTATGTTAGGGCAGTTCCAAGTGTTGATGGCTCTGCCGAGGTCCAGTGTGCGTACTGTGCTGTTAGTGTGACAGTGTGTGTGTGTGTGTGTGTGTGTGTGTGTGTTTGGGGAAACCCCACTCTGTCTCCCTGTAACAAAATGTTGATGGGTGTTTGTGTGTGTTTCTTCTGTATGTGTGTGTCGGGACCACGTTTGTTTGTATGTTAGGGCAGATTCAAGTGCCAGTGTGAATGCTGTGTTGTGAGTGTGATAGTGTGTGTGTGTGTGTGTTTGCGGAAACCATTGTGCATGACTGTAAGTAAAAGTCAATGGGAGTTTGTGTGTGTTTCTTGTGTATGTGTGTGTCGGGACCACGTTTGTGAGTATGTTAGGGCAGTTCCAACTGTTGATGGCTATGCCGGGGACCCAGTGTGAGTGCTGTGTTGTGCGTGTGATAGTGTCTGTGTGTGTGTGTGTGTGTGTTTTGCTGGATACCATTGTGTATGTCTGTAAGAAAAAGTCGTAGGGTGTTTTTGTGTGTTTCTTCTGCATGTGTGTTTCGGGACCACGTTTGTGAATATGTTAAGGTAATTCCAAGTGTTCATGGCTCTGCTGGAGATCCAATGTGAGTGCTCTGTCGTGAGTGTGCCTTTTGTGTGTGTGTGTGTGTGTGTGTGTTTGCAGGAAACCATTGTGTATGCCTGCAAGAAAAAGTCGATGGGTGTTTGTGTGTGTTATTTGTATATGCGTGTGTCAGGACCATGTTTGTGATTATGTTAAAGCAGTTCCAAGTGTTGACGGCTGTGTTGGAGACCCAGTGTGAGTGCTGTGTTGTGAGTGTGATAGTGTGTGTGTGTCTGTGTGTGTTTCCGAACCCCCTGTGTACGCCTGTAAGAAAAATTCCATGGGTGTTTGTGTGTGTTTCTTGTGTATGCGTGTGTCAGGAAAACGTTTGTGAGTATGTTAGGGCAGTTCCAAGTGTTGATGGCTCTGCCGAGGCCCAGTGTGAGTGCTGTGTTGCGAGTGTGACAGTGTGTGTGTGTGTGTGTGTGTGTTTTCGGGTTACCATTGTGTATGCCTGTATGAAAAAGTCGATGGGTGTATTTGTGTGTTCTTGCGTATTGTGTTTCAGATCCACATTTGTGAGTGTGTGAGGGCAGTTCCAAGTGTTCATGAGTTTGCTGGATATCCAGTGTGAGTGTGTGTTGTGAGTGTGACAGTGTGTGTGCGTGTCTGTGTGTGTGTTTGCAGGAAACCAGTCTGTATGCCTATAAGAAAAATTCGATGGGTGTTTGTGTGTGTTTCTTCTGTATGTGTGTGTCGGGACCACATTTGTGAATATGTTAGGGCAGTTCCAAGTGTTGATGGCTCTGCTGGAGACCCAGTGAGAGTGCTGTGTTGTGAGTGTGACAGTGTGTGTGTGTCTGTGTGTGTGTGTGTGTTTGGGGGAACCCCACAGTGTATGCTTCTAAGAAAAAGTCGATGGGTGTTTGTGTGTGTTTCTTGTGTATGTGTGTGTCGGGACCACGTATGAGAGTATTTTGTGGCAGTTCCAAGCGCCAGAGTGAATGCTGTGTTGTGAGTGTGGCAGTGTGTGTTTCTGTGTGTGTTTGTGTTGGCGGGAAAACATTGTGTATGCCTGTAAGAATAAGTCGATGGATGTTTGTGTGAGTTTCATGTGTATGTGTGTGTCGCGACCACATTTGTCAATATTTTAAGGCAGTTCCAAGTGTTGATGGTTCTGCTGGATACCCATTGTGAGTGGTGTGTTGTAAGTGTGACTGTGTGTGTGTGTGTTCAAGGGAAACCGTTGTGTATGCCTGTAAGAAAAAGTCGCTGGGTGTTTGTGTGCGTTTCTTGTGTATGTGTGTGTCGGGAAAACGTTTGGGAGTATGTTAGGGCAGTTCCAAGTGTTGATGGCTCTGCCGAGGACCAGTGTGAGTGCTGTGTTGCGAGTGTGACAGTGTGTGTGTGTGTGTGTGTGTTTTCGGGTTACCATTGTGTATGCCTGTATGAAAAAGTCGATGGGTGTATTTGTGTGTTCTTGCGTATTGTGTTTCAGATCCACATTTGTGAGTGTGTGAGGGCAGTTCCAAGTGTTCATGAGTTTGCTGGATATCCAGTGTGAGTGTGTGTTGTGAGTGTGACAGTGTGTGTGCGTGTCTGTGTGTGTGTTTGCAGGAAACCAGTCTGTATGCCTATAAGAAAAATTCGATGGGTGTTTGTGTGTGTTGCTTCTGTATGTGTGTGTCGGGACCACATTTGTGAATATGTTAGGGCAGTTCCAAGTGTTGATGGCTCTGCTGGAGACCCAGTGAGAGTGCTGTGTTGTGAGTGTGATAGTGTGTGTGTGTCTGTGTGTGTGTGTGTGTTTGGGGGAACCCCACAGTGTATGCTTCTAAGAAAAAGTCGATGGGTGTTTGTGTGTGTTTCTTGTGTATGTGTGTGTCGAGACCACGTATGTGAGTATGTTGTGGCAGTTCCAAGCGCCAGTGTGAATGCTGTGTTGTGAGTGTGGCAGTGTGTGTTTCTGTGTGTGTTTGTGTTGGCGGGAAAACATTGTGTATGCCTGTAAGAATAAGTCGATGGATGTTTGTGTGAGTTTCATGTGTATGTGTGTGTCGCGACCACATTTGTCAATATTTTAAGGCAGTTCCAAGTGTTGATGGTTCTGCTGGATACCCATTGTGAGTGCTGTGTTGTAAGTGTGACTGTGTGTGTGTGTGTTCACGGGAAACCGTTGTGTATGCCTGTAAGAAAAAGTCGATGGGTGTTTGTGTGTGATTCTTGTGTATGTGTGTGTCGGTGAAACGTTTGTGAGTATGTTAGGGCAGTTCCAAGTGTTGATGGCTCTGCCGAGGTCCAGTGTGCGTACTGTGCTGTTAGTGTGACAGTGTGTGTGTGTGTGTGTGTGTGTGTGTTTGGGGAAACCCCACTCTGTCTCCCTGTAACAAAATGTTGATGGGTGTTTGTGTGTGTTTCTTCTGTATGTGTGTGTCGGGACCATGTTTGTTTGTATGTTAGGGCAGATTCAAGTGCCAGTGTGAATGCTGTGTTGTGAGTGTGATAGTGTGTGTGTGTGTGTGTGTTTGCGGAAACCATTGTGCATGACTGCAAGTAAAAGTCAATGGGAGTTTGTGTGTGTTTCTTGTGTATGTGTGTGTCGGGACCACGTTTGTGAGTATGTTAGGGCAGTTCCAACTGTTGATGGCTATGCCGGGGACCCAGTGTGAGTGCTGTGTTGTGCGTGTGATAGTGTCTGTGTGTGTGTGTGTGTGTTTTGCTGGATACCATTGTGTATGTCTGTAAGAAAAAGTCGTAGGGTGTTTTTGTGTGTTTCTTCTGCATGTGTGTTTCGGGACCACGTTTGTGAATATGTTAAGGTAATTCCAAGTGTTCATGGCTCTGCTGGAGATCCAATGTGAGTGCTCTGTCGTGAGTGTGCCTTTTGTGTGTGTGTGTGTGTGTGTGTGTGTTGCAGGAAACCATTGTGTATGCCTGCAAGAAAAAGTCGATGGGTGTTTGTGTGTGTTATTTGTATATGTGTGTGTCAGGACCATGTTTGTGATTATGTTAAAGCAGTTCCAAGTGTTGACGGCTGTGTTGGAGACCCAGTGTGAGTGCTGTGTTGTGAGTGTGATAGTGTGTGTGTGTCTGTGTGTGTTTCCGAACCCCCTGTGTACGCCTGTAAGAAAAATTCCATGGGTGTTTGTGTGTGTTTCTTGTGTATGCGTGTGTCAGGAAAACGTTTGTGAGTATGTTAGGGCAGTTCCAAGTGTTGATGGCTCTGCCGAGGCCCAGTGTGAGTGCTGTGTTGCGAGTGTGACAGTGTGTGTGTGTGTGTGTGTGTGTTTTCGGGTTACCATTGTGTATGCCTGTATGAAAAAGTCGATGGGTGTATTTGTGTGTTCTTGCGTATTGTGTTTCAGATCCACATTTGTGAGTGTGTGAGGGCAGTTCCAAGTGTTCATGAGTTTGCTGGATATCCAGTGTGAGTGTGTGTTGTGAGTGTGACAGTGTGTGTGCGTGTCTGTGTGTGTGTTTGCAGGAAACCAGTCTGTATGCCTATAAGAAAAATTCGATGGGTGTTTGTGTGTGTTGCTTCTGTATGTGTGTGTCGGGACCACATTTGTGAATATGTTAGGGCAGTTCCAAGTGTTGATGGCTCTGCTGGAGACCCAGTGAGAGTGCTGTGTTGTGAGTGTGATAGTGTGTGTGTGTCTCTGTGTGTGTGTGTGTTTGGGGGAACCCCACAGTGTATGCTTCTAAGAAAAAGTCGATGGGTGTTTGTGTGTGTTTCTTGTGTATGTGTGTGTCGGGACCACGTATGTGAGTATGTTGTGGCAGTTCCAAGTGCCAGTGTGAATGCTGTGTTGTGAGTGTGGCAGTGTGTGTTTCTGTGTGTGTTTGTGTTGGCGGGAAAACATTGTGTATGCCTGTAAGAATAAGTCGATGGATGTTTGTGTGAGTTTCATGTGTATGTGTGTGTCGCGACCACATTTGTCAATATTTTAAGGCAGTTCCAAGTGTTGATGGTTCTGCTGGATACCCATTGTGAGTGCTGTGTTGTAAGTGTGACTGTGTGTGTGTGTGTTCACGGGAAACCGTTGTGTATGCCTGTAAGAAAAAGTCGATGGGTGTTTGTGTGTGATTCTTGTGTATGTGTGTGTCGGTGAAACGTTTGTGAGTATGTTAGGGCAGTTCCAAGTGTTGATGGCTCTGCCGAGGTCCAGTGTGCGTACTGTGCTGTTAGTGTGACAGTGTGTGTGTGTGTGTGTGTGTGTGTGTGTTTGGGGAAACCCCACTCTGTCTCCCTGTAACAAAATGTTGATGGGTGTTTGTGTGTGTTTCTTCTGTATGTGTGTGTCGGGACCACGTTTGTTTGTATGTTAGGGCAGATTCAAGTGCCAGTGTGAATGCTGTGTTGTGAGTGTGATAGTGTGTGTGTGTGTGTGTTTGCGGAAACCATTGTGCATGACTGTAAGTAAAAGTCAATGGGAGTTTGTGTGTGTTTCTTGTGTATGTGTGTGTCGGGACCACGTTTGTGAGTATGTTAGGGCAGTTCCAACTGTTGATGGCTATGCCGGGGACCCAGTGTGAGTGCTGTGTTGTGCGTGTGATAGTGTCTGTGTGTGTGTGTGTGTGTTTTGCTGGATACCATTGTGTATGTCTGTAAGAAAAAGTCGTAGGGTGTTTTTGTGTGTTTCTTCTGCATGTGTGTTTCGGGACCACGTTTGTGAATATGTTAAGGTAATTCCAAGTGTTCATGGCTCTGCTGGAGATCCAATGTGAGTGCTCTGTCGTGAGTGTGCCTTTTGTGTGTGTGTGTGTGTGTGTGTGTTTGCAGGAAACCATTGTGTATGCCTGCAAGAAAAAGTCGATGGGTGTTTGTGTGTGTTATTTGTATATGTGTGTGTCAGGACCATGTTTGTGATTATGTTAAAGCAGTTCCAAGTGTTGACGGCTGTGTTGGAGACCCAGTGTGAGTGCTGTGTTGTGAGTGTGATAGTGTGTGTGTGTCTGTGTGTGTTTCCGAACCCCCTGTGTACGCCTGTAAGAAAAATTCCATGGGTGTTTGTGTGTGTTTCTTGTGTATGCGTGTGTCAGGAAAACGTTTGTGAGTATGTTAGGGCAGTTCCAAGTGTTGATGGCTCTGCCGAGGCCCAGTGTGAGTGCTGTGTTGCGAGTGTGACAGTGTGTGTGTGTGTGTGTGTGTGTGTGTGTTTTCGGGTTACCATTGTGTATGCCTGTATGAAAAAGTCGATGGGTGTATTTGTGTGTTCTTGCGTATTGTGTTTCAGATCCACATTTGTGAGTGTGTGAGGGCAGTTCCAAGTGTTCATGAGTTTGCTGGATATCCAGTGTGAGTGTGTGTTGTGAGTGTGACAGTGTGTGTGCGTGTCTGTGTGTGTGTTTGCAGGAAACCAGTCTGTATGCCTATAAGAAAAATTCGATGGGTGTTTGTGTGTGTTTCTTCTGTATGTGTGTGTCGGGACCACATTTGTGAATATGTTAGGGCAGTTCCAAGTGTTGATGGCTCTGCTGGAGACCCAGTGAGAGTGCTGTGTTGTGAGTGTGACAGTGTGTGTGTGTCTGTGTGTGTGTGTGTGTTTGGGGGAACCCCACAGTGTATGCTTCTAAGAAAAAGTCGATGGGTGTTTGTGTGTGTTTCTTGTGTATGTGTGTGTCGGGACCACGTATGAGAGTATTTTGTGGCAGTTCCAAGCGCCAGAGTGAATGCTGTGTTGTGAGTGTGGCAGTGTGTGTTTCTGTGTGTGTTTGTGTTGGCGGGAAAACATTGTGTATGCCTGTAAGAATAAGTCGATGGATGTTTGTGTGAGTTTCATGTGTATGTGTGTGTCGCGACCACATTTGTCAATATTTTAAGGCAGTTCCAAGTGTTGATGGTTCTGCTGGATACCCATTGTGAGTGGTGTGTTGTAAGTGTGACTGTGTGTGTGTGTGTTCAAGGGAAACCGTTGTGTATGCCTGTAAGAAAAAGTCGATGGGTGTTTGTGTGCGTTTCTTGTGTATGTGTGTGTCGGGAAAACGTTTGGGAGTATGTTAGGGCAGTTCCAAGTGTTGATGGCTCTGCCGAGGACCAGTGTGAGTGCTGTGTTGCGAGTGTGACAGTGTGTGTGTGTGTGTGTGTGTGTTTTCGGGTAACCATTGTGTATGCCTGTATGAAAAAGTCGATGGGTGTATTTGTGTGTTCTTGCGTATTGTGTTTCAGATCCACATTTGTGAGTGTGTGAGGGCAGTTCCAAGTCTTCATGAGTTTGCAGGATATCCAGTGTGAGTGTGTGTTGTGAGTGTGACAGTGTGTGTGCGTGTCTGTGTGTGTGTTTGCAGGAAACCAGTCTGTATGCCTATAAGAAAAATTCGATGGGTGTTTGTGTGTGTTTTTTCTGTATGTGTGTGTCGGGACCACATTTGTGAATATGTTAGGGCAGTTCCAAGTGTTGATGGCTCTGCTGGAGACCCAGTGAGAGTGCTGTGTTGTGAGTGTGACAGTGTGTGTGTGTCTGTGTGTGTGTGTGTGTGTTTGGGGGAACCCCACAGTGTATGCTTCTAAGAAAAAGTCGATGGGTGTTTGTGTGTGTTTCTTGTGTATGTGTGTGTCGAGACCACGTATGTGAGTATGTTGTGGCAGTTCCAAGCGCCAGTGTGAATGCTGTGTTGTGAGTGTGGCAGTGTGTGTTTCTGTGTGTGTTTGTGTTGGCGGGAAAACATTGTGTATGCCTGTAAGAATAAGTCGATGGATGTTTGTGTGAGTTTCATGTGTATGTGTGTGTCGCGACCACATTTGTCAATATTTTAAGGCAGTTCCAAGTGTTGATGGTTCTGCTGGATACCCATTGTGAGTGCTGTGTTGTAAGTGTGACTGTGTGTGTGTGTGTTCACGGGAAACCGTTGTGTATGCCTGTAAGAAAAAGTCGATGGGTGTTTGTGTGTGATTCTTGTGTATGTGTGTGTCGGTGAAACGTTTGTGAGTATGTTAGGGCAGTTCCAAGTGTTGATGGCTCTGCCGAGGTCCAGTGTGCGTACTGTGCTGTTAGTGTGACAGTGTGTGTGTGTGTGTGTGTGTGTGTTTGGGGAAACCCCACTCTGTCTCCCTGTAACAAAATGTTGATGGGTGTTTGTGTGTGTTTCTTCTGTATGTGTGTGTCGGGACCACGTTTGTTTGTATGTTAGGGCAGATTCAAGTGCCAGTGTGAATGCTGTGTTGTGAGTGTGATAGTGTGTGTGTGTGTGTGTTTGCGGAAACCATTGTGCATGACTGTAAGTAAAAGTCAATGGGAGTTTGTGTGTGTTTCTTGTGTATGTGTGTGTCGGGACCACGTTTGTGAGTATGTTAGGGCAGTTCCAACTGTTGATGGCTATGCCGGGGACCCAGTGTGAGTGCTGTGTTGTGCGTGTGATAGTGTCTGTGTGTGTGTGTGTGTGTTTTGCTGGATACCATTGTGTATGTCTGTAAGAAAAAGTCGTAGGGTGTTTTTGTGTGTTTCTTCTGCATGTGTGTTTCGGGACCACGTTTGTGAATATGTTAAGGTAATTCCAAGTGTTCATGGCTCTGCTGGAGATCCAATGTGAGTGCTCTGTCGTGAGTGTGCCTTTTGTGTGTGTGTGTGTGTGTGTGTGTGTGTTTGCAGGAAACCATTGTGTATGCCTGCAAGAAAAAGTCGATGGGTGTTTGTGTGTGTTATTTGTATATGTGTGTGTCAGGACCATGTTTGTGATTATGTTAAAGCAGTTCCAAGTGTTGACGGCTGTGTTGGAGACCCAGTGTGAGTGCTGTGTTGTGAGTGTGATAGTGTGTGTGTGTCTGTGTGTGTTTCCGAACCCCCTGTGTACGCCTGTAAGAAAAATTCCATGGGTGTTTGTGTGTGTTTCTTGTGTATGCGTGTGTCAGGAAAACGTTTGTGAGTATGTTAGGGCAGTTCCAAGTGTTGATGGCTCTGCCGAGGCCCAGTGTGAGTGCTGTGTTGCGAGTGTGACAGTGTGTGTGTGTGTGTGTGTGTGTGTGTTTTCGGGTTACCATTGTGTATGCCGGTATGAAAAAGTCGATGGGTGTATTTGTGTGTTCTTGCGTATTGTGTTTCAGATCCACATTTGTGAGTGTGTGAGGGCAGTTCCAAGTGTTCATGAGTTTGCTGGATATCCAGTGTGAGTGTGTGTTGTGAGTGTGACAGTGTGTGTGCGTGTCTGTGTGTGTGTTTGCAGGAAACCAGTCTGTATGCCTATAAGAAAAATTCGATGGGTGTTTGTGTGTGTTTCTTCTGTATGTGTGTGTCGGGACCACATTTGTGAATATGTTAGGGCAGTTCCAAGTGTTGATGGCTCTGCTGGAGACCCAGTGAGAGTGCTGTGTTGTGAGTGTGACAGTGTGTGTGTGTCTGTGTGTGTGTGTGTGTTTGGGGGAACCCCACAGTGTATGCTTCTAAGAAAAAGTCGATGGGTGTTTGTGTGTGTTTCTTGTGTATGTGTGTGTCGGGACCACGTATGAGAGTATTTTGTGGCAGTTCCAAGCGCCAGAGTGAATGCTGTGTTGTGAGTGTGGCAGTGTGTGTTTCTGTGTGTGTTTGTGTTGGCGGGAAAACATTGTGTATGCCTGTAAGAATAAGTCGATGGATGTTTGTGTGAGTTTCATGTGTATGTGTGTGTCGCGACCACATTTGTCAATATTTTAAGGCAGTTCCAAGTGTTGATGGTTCTGCTGGATACCCATTGTGAGTGGTGTGTTGTAAGTGTGACTGTGTGTGTGTGTGTTCAAGGGAAACCGTTGTGTATGCCTGTAAGAAAAAGTCGATGGGTGTTTGTGTGCGTTTCTTGTGTATGTGTGTGTCGGGAAAACGTTTGGGAGTATGTTAGGGCAGTTCCAAGTGTTGATGGCTCTGCCGAGGACCAGTGTGAGTGCTGTGTTGCGAGTGTGACAGTGTGTGTGTGTGTGTGTGTGTGTTTTCGGGTAACCATTGTGTATGCCTGTATGAAAAAGTCGATGGGTGTATTTGTGTGTTCTTGCGTATTGTGTTTCAGATCCACATTTGTGAGTGTGTGAGGGCAGTTCCAAGTCTTCATGAGTTTGCAGGATATCCAGTGTGAGTGTGTGTTGTGAGTGTGACAGTGTGTGTGCGTGTCTGTGTGTGTGTTTGCAGGAAACCAGTCTGTATGCCTATAAGAAAAATTCGATGGGTGTTTGTGTGTGTTTTTTCTGTATGTGTGTGTCGGGACCACATTTGTGAATATGTTAGGGCAGTTCCAAGTGTTGATGGCTCTGCTGGAGACCCAGTGAGAGTGCTGTGTTGTGAGTGTGACAGTGTGTGTGTGTCTGTGTGTGTGTGTGTGTGTTTGGGGGAACCCCACAGTGTATGCTTCTAAGAAAAAGTCGATGGGTGTTTGTGTGTGTTTCTTGTGTATGTGTGTGTCGAGACCACGTATGTGAGTATGTTGTGGCAGTTCCAAGCGCCAGTGTGAATGCTGTGTTGTGAGTGTGGCAGTGTGTGTTTCTGTGTGTGTTTGTGTTGGCGGGAAAACATTGTGTATGCCTGTAAGAATAAGTCGATGGATGTTTGTGTGAGTTTCATGTGTATGTGTGTGTCGCGACCACATTTGTCAATATTTTAAGGCAGTTCCAAGTGTTGATGGTTCTGCTGGATACCCATTGTGAGTGCTGTGTTGTAAGTGTGACTGTGTGTGTGTGTGTTCACGGGAAACCGTTGTGTATGCCTGTAAGAAAAAGTCGATGGGTGTTTGTGTGTGATTCTTGTGTATGTGTGTGTCGGTGAAACGTTTGTGAGTATGTTAGGGCAGTTCCAAGTGTTGATGGCTCTGCCGAGGTCCAGTGTGCGTACTGTGCTGTTAGTGTGACAGTGTGTGTGTGTGTGTGTGTGTGTTTGGGGAAACCCCACTCTGTCTCCCTGTAACAAAATGTTGATGGGTGTTTGTGTGTGTTTCTTCTGTATGTGTGTGTCGGGACCACGTTTGTTTGTATGTTAGGGCAGATTCAAGTGCCAGTGTGAATGCTGTGTTGTGAGTGTGATAGTGTGTGTGTGTGTGTGTTTGCGGAAACCATTGTGCATGACTGTAAGTAAAAGTCAATGGGAGTTTGTGTGTGTTTCTTGTGTATGTGTGTGTCGGGACCACGTTTGTGAGTATGTTAGGGCAGTTCCAACTGTTGATGGCTATGCCGGGGACCCAGTGTGAGTGCTGTGTTGTGCGTGTGATAGTGTCTGTGTGTGTGTGTGTGTGTTTTGCTGGATACCATTGTGTATGTCTGTAAGAAAAAGTCGTAGGGTGTTTTTGTGTGTTTCTTCTGCATGTGTGTTTCGGGACCACGTTTGTGAATATGTTAAGGTAATTCCAAGTGTTCATGGCTCTGCTGGAGATCCAATGTGAGTGCTCTGTCGTGAGTGTGCCTTTTGTGTGTGTGTGTGTGTGTGTGTTTGCAGGAAACCATTGTGTATGCCTGCAAGAAAAAGTCGATGGGTGTTTGCGTGTGTTATTTGTATATGTGTGTGTCAGGACCATGTTTGTGATTATGTTAAAGCAGTTCCAAGTGTTGACGGCTGTGTTGGAGACCCAGTGTGAGTGCTGTGTTGTGAGTGTGATAGTGTGTGTGTGTCTGTGTGTGTTTCCGAACCCCCTGTGTATGCCTGTAAGAAAAATTCCATGGGTGTTTGTGTGTGTTTCTTGTGTATGCGTGTGTCAGGAAAACGTTTGTGAGTATGTTAGGGCAGTTCCAAGTGTTGATGGCTCTGCCGAGGCCCAGTGTGAGTGCTGTGTTGCGAGTGTGACAGTGTGTGTGTGTGTGTGTGTGTGTGTGTGTTTTCGGGTTACCATTGTGTATGCCTGTATGAAAAAGTCGATGGGTGTATTTGTGTGTTCTTGCGTATTGTGTTTCAGATCCACATTTGTGAGTGTGTGAGGGCAGTTCCAAGTGTTCATGAGTTTGCTGGATATCCAGTGTGAGTGTGTGTTGTGAGTGTGACAGTGTGTGTGCGTGTCTGTGTGTGTGTTTGCAGGAAACCAGTCTGTATGCCTATAAGAAAAATTCGATGGGTGTTTGTGTGTGTTTCTTCTGTATGTGTGTGTCGGGACCACATTTGTGAATATGTTAGGGCAGTTCCAAGTGTTGATGGCTCTGCTGGAGACCCAGTGAGAGTGCTGTGTTGTGAGTGTGACAGTGTGTGTGTGTCTGTGTGTGTGTGTGTGTTTGGGGGAACCCCACAGTGTATGCTTCTAAGAAAAAGTCGATGGGTGTTTGTGTGTGTTTCTTGTGTATGTGTGTGTCGGGACCACGTATGAGAGTATTTTGTGGCAGTTCCAAGCGCCAGAGTGAATGCTGTGTTGTGAGTGTGGCAGTGTGTGTTTCTGTGTGTGTTTGTGTTGGCGGGAAAACATTGTGTATGCCTGTAAGAATAAGTCGATGGATGTTTGTGTGAGTTTCATGTGTATGTGTGTGTCGCGACCACATTTGTCAATATTTTAAGGCAGTTCCAAGTGTTGATGGTTCTGCTGGATACCCATTGTGAGTGGTGTGTTGTAAGTGTGACTGTGTGTGTGTGTGTTCAAGGGAAACCGTTGTGTATGCCTGTAAGAAAAAGTCGATGGGTGTTTGTGTGCGTTTCTTGTGTATGTGTGTGTCGGGAAAACGTTTGGGAGTATGTTAGGGCAGTTCCAAGTGTTGATGGCTCTGCCGAGGACCAGTGTGAGTGCTGTGTTGCGAGTGTGACAGTGTGTGTGTGTGTGTGTTTTCGGGTAACCATTGTGTATGCCTGTATGAAAAAGTCGATGGGTGTATTTGTGTGTTCTTGCGTATTGTGTTTCAGATCCACATTTGTGAGTGTGTGAGGGCAGTTCCAAGTCTTCATGAGTTTGCAGGATATCCAGTGTGAGTGTGTGTTGTGAGTGTGACAGTGTGTGTGCGTGTCTGTGTGTGTGTTTGCAGGAAACCAGTCTGTATGCCTATAAGAAAAATTCGATGGGTGTTTGTGTGTGTGTTTTCTGTATGTGTGTGTCGGGACCACATTTGTGAATATGTTAGGGCAGTTCCAAGTGTTGATGGCTCTGCTGGAGACCCAGTGAGAGTGCTGTGTTGTGAGTGTGACAGTGTGTGTGTGTCTGTGTGTGTGTGTGTGTGTTTGGGGGAACCCCACAGTGTATGCTTCTAAGAAAAAGTCGATGGGTGTTTGTGTGTGTTTCTTGTGTATGTGTGTGTCGAGACCACGTATGTGAGTATGTTGTGGCAGTTCCAAGCGCCAGTGTGAATGCTGTGTTGTGAGTGTGGCAGTGTGTGTTTCTGTGTGTGTTTGTGTTGGCGGGAAAACATTGTGTATGCCTGTAAGAATAAGTCGATGGATGTTTGTGTGAGTTTCATGTGTATGTGTGTGTCGCGACCACATTTGTCAATATTTTAAGGCAGTTCCAAGTGTTGATGGTTCTGCTGGATACCCATTGTGAGTGCTGTGTTGTAAGTGTGACTGTGTGTGTGTGTGTTCACGGGAAACCGTTGTGTATGCCTGTAAGAAAAAGTCGATGGGTGTTTGTGTGTGATTCTTGTGTATGTGTGTGTCGGTGAAACGTTTGTGAGTATGTTAGGGCAGTTCCAAGTGTTGATGGCTCTGCCGAGGTCCAGTGTGCGTACTGTGCTGTTAGTGTGACAGTGTGTGTGTGTGTGTGTGTGTGTTTGGGGAAACCCCACTCTGTCTCCCTGTAACAAAATGTTGATGGGTGTTTGTGTGTGTTTCTTGTGTATGTGTGTGTCGGGACCACGTTTGTTTGTATGTTAGGGCAGATTCAAGTGCCAGTGTGAATGCTGTGTTGTGAGTGTGATAGTGTGTGTGTGTGTGTGTTTGCGGAAACCATTGTGCATGACTGTAAGTAAAAGTCCATGGGAGTTTGTGTGTGTTTCTTGTGTATGTGTGTGTCGGGACCACGTTTGTGAGTATGTTAGGGCAGTTCCAACTGTTGATGGCTATGCCGGGGACCCAGTGTGAGTGCTGTGTTGTGCGTGTGATAGTGTCTGTGTGTGTGTGTGTGTGTTTTGCTGGATACCATTGTGTATGTCTGTAAGAAAAAGTCGTAGGGTGTTTTTGTGTGTTTCTTCTGCATGTGTGTTTCGGGACCACGTTTGTGAATATGTTAAGGTAATTCCAAGTGTTCATGGCTCTGCTGGAGATCCAATGTGAGTGCTCTGTCGTGAGTGTGCCTTTTGTGTGTGTGTGTGTGTGTGTGTGTGTGTTTGCAGGAAACCATTGTGTATGCCTGCAAGAAAAAGTCGATGGGTGTTTGTGTGTGTTATTTGTATATGTGTGTGTCAGGACCATGTTTGTGATTATGTTAAAGCAGTTCCAAGTGTTGACGGCTGTGTTGGAGACCCAGTGTGAGTGCTGTGTTGTGAGTGTGATAGTGTGTGTGTGTCTGTGTGTGTTTCCGAACCCCCTGTGTATGCCTGTAAGAAAAATTCCATGGGTGTTTGTGTGTGTTTCTTGTGTATGCGTGTGTCAGGAAAACGTTTGTGAGTATGTTAGGGCAGTTCCAAGTGTTGATGGCTCTGCCGAGGCCCAGTGTGAGTGCTGTGTTGCGAGTGTGACAGTGTGTGTGTGTGTGTGTGTGTGTGTGTGTGTTTTCGGGTTACCATTGTGTATGCCTGTATGAAAAAGTCGATGGGTGTATTTGTGTGTTCTTGCGTATTGTGTTTCAGATCCACATTTGTGAGTGTGTGAGGGCAGTTCCAAGTGTTCATGAGTTTGCTGGATATCCAGTGTGAGTGTGTGTTGTGAGTGTGACAGTGTGTGTGCGTGTCTGTGTGTGTGTTTGCAGGAAACCAGTCTGTATGCCTATAAGAAAAATTCGATGGGTGTTTGTGTGTGTTTCTTCTGTATGTGTGTGTCGGGACCACATTTGTGAATATGTTAGGGCAGTTCCAAGTGTTGATGGCTCTGCTGGAGACCCAGTGAGAGTGCTGTGTTGTGAGTGTGACAGTGTGTGTGTGTCTGTGTGTGTGTGTGTGTTTGGGGGAACCCCACAGTGTATGCTTCTAAGAAAAAGTCGATGGGTGTTTGTGTGTGTTTCTTGTGTATGTGTGTGTCGGGACCACGTATGAGAGTATTTTGTGGCAGTTCCAAGCGCCAGAGTGAATGCTGTGTTGTGAGTGTGGCAGTGTGTGTTTCTGTGTGTGTTTGTGTTGGCGGGAAAACATTGTGTATGCCTGTAAGAATAAGTCGATGGATGTTTGTGTGAGTTTCATGTGTATGTGTGTGTCGCGACCACATTTGTCAATATTTTAAGGCAGTTCCAAGTGTTGATGGTTCTGCTGGATACCCATTGTGAGTGGTGTGTTGTAAGTGTGACTGTGTGTGTGTGTGTTCAAGGGAAACCGTTGTGTATGCCTGTAAGAAAAAGTCGATGGGTGTTTGTGTGCGTTTCTTGTGTATGTGTGTGTCGGGAAAACGTTTGGGAGTATGTTAGGGCAGTTCCAAGTGTTGATGGCTCTGCCGAGGACCAGTGTGAGTGCTGTGTTGCGAGTGTGACAGTGTGTGTGTGTGTGTGTTTTCGGGTAACCATTGTGTATGCCTGTATGAAAAAGTCGATGGGTGTATTTGTGTGTTCTTGCGTATTGTGTTTCAGATCCACATTTGTGAGTGTGTGAGGGCAGTTCCAAGTCTTCATGAGTTTGCAGGATATCCAGTGTGAGTGTGTGTTGTGAGTGTGACAGTGTGTGTGCGTGTCTGTGTGTGTGTTTGCAGGAAACCAGTCTGTATGCCTATAAGAAAAATTCGATGGGTGTTTGTGTGTGTTTTTTCTGTATGTGTGTGTCGGGACCACATTTGTGAATATGTTAGGGCAGTTCCAAGTGTTGATGGCTCTGCTGGAGACCCAGTGAGAGTGCTGTGTTGTGAGTGTGACAGTGTGTGTGTGTCTGTGTGTGTGTGTGTGTGTTTGGGGGAACCCCACAGTGTATGCTTCTAAGAAAAAGTCGATGGGTGTTTGTGTGTGTTTCTTGTGTATGTGTGTGTCGAGACCACGTATGTGAGTATGTTGTGGCAGTTCCAAGCGCCAGTGTGAATGCTGTGTTGTGAGTGTGGCAGTGTGTGTTTCTGTGTGTGTTTGTGTTGGCGGGAAAACATTGTGTATGCCTGTAAGAATAAGTCGATGGATGTTTGTGTGAGTTTCATGTGTATGTGTGTGTCGCGACCACATTTGTCAATATTTTAAGGCAGTTCCAAGTGTTGATGGTTCTGCTGGATACCCATTGTGAGTGCTGTGTTGTAAGTGTGACTGTGTGTGTGTGTGTTCACGGGAAACCGTTGTGTATGCCTGTAAGAAAAAGTCGATGGGTGTTTGTGTGTGATTCTTGTGTATGTGTGTGTCGGTGAAACGTTTGTGAGTATGTTAGGGCAGTTCCAAGTGTTGATGGCTCTGCCGAGGTCCAGTGTGCGTACTGTGCTGTTAGTGTGACAGTGTGTGTGTGTGTGTGTGTGTGTTTGGGGAAACCCCACTCTGTCTCCCTGTAACAAAATGTTGATGGGTGTTTGTGTGTGTTTCTTCTGTATGTGTGTGTCGGGACCACGTTTGTTTGTATGTTAGGGCAGATTCAAGTGCCAGTGTGAATGCTGTGTTGTGAGTGTGATAGTGTGTGTGTGTGTGTGTTTGCGGAAACCATTGTGCATGACTGTAAGTAAAAGTCAATGGGAGTTTGTGTGTGTTTCTTGTGTATGTGTGTGTCGGGACCACGTTTGTGAGTATGTTAGGGCAGTTCCAACTGTTGATGGCTATGCCGGGGACCCAGTGTGAGTGCTGTGTTGTGCGTGTGATAGTGTCTGTGTGTGTGTGTGTGTGTTTTGCTGGATACCATTGTGTATGTCTGTAAGAAAAAGTCGTAGGGTGTTTTTGTGTGTTTCTTCTGCATGTGTGTTTCGGGACCACGTTTGTGAATATGTTAAGGTAATTCCAAGTGTTCATGGCTCTGCTGGAGATCCAATGTGAGTGCTCTGTCGTGAGTGTGCCTTTTGTGTGTGTGTGTGTGTGTGTGTGTGTGTTTGCAGGAAACCATTGTGTATGCCTGCAAGAAAAAGTCGATGGGTGTTTGTGTGTGTTATTTGTATATGTGTGTGTCAGGACCATGTTTGTGATTATGTTAAAGCAGTTCCAAGTGTTGACGGCTGTGTTGGAGACCCAGTGTGAGTGCTGTGTTGTGAGTGTGATAGTGTGTGTGTGTCTGTGTGTGTTTCCGAACCCCCTGTGTACGCCTGTAAGAAAAATTCCATGGGTGTTTGTGTGTGTTTCTTGTGTATGCGTGTGTCAGGAAAACGTTTGTGAGTATGTTAGGGCAGTTCCAAGTGTTGATGGCTCTGCCGAGGCCCAGTGTGAGTGCTGTGTTGCGAGTGTGACAGTGTGTGTGTGTGTGTGTGTGTGTGTTTTCGGGTTACCATTGTGTATGCCTGTATGAAAAAGTCGATGGGTGTATTTGTGTGTTCTTGCGTATTGTGTTTCAGATCCACATTTGTGAGTGTGTGAGGGCAGTTCCAAGTGTTCATGAGTTTGCTGGATATCCAGTGTGAGTGTGTGTTGTGAGTGTGACAGTGTGTGTGCGTGTCTGTGTGTGTGTTTGCAGGAAACCAGTCTGTATGCCTATAAGAAAAATTCGATGGGTGTTTGTGTGTGTTTCTTCTGTATGTGTGTGTCGGGACCACATTTGTGAATATGTTAGGGCAGTTCCAAGTGTTGATGGCTCTGCTGGAGACCCAGTGAGAGTGCTGTGTTGTGAGTGTGACAGTGTGTGTGTGTCTGTGTGTGTGTGTGTGTTTGGGGGAACCCCACAGTGTATGCTTCTAAGAAAAAGTCGATGGGTGTTTGTGTGTGTTTCTTGTGTATGTGTGTGTCGGGACCACGTATGAGAGTATTTTGTGGCAGTTCCAAGCGCCAGAGTGAATGCTGTGTTGTGAGTGTGGCAGTGTGTGTTTCTGTGTGTGTTTGTGTTGGCGGGAAAACATTGTGTATGCCTGTAAGAATAAGTCGATGGATGTTTGTGTGAGTTTCATGTGTATGTGTGTGTCGCGACCACATTTGTCAATATTTTAAGGCAGTACCAAGTGTTGATGGTTCTGCTGGATACCCATTGTGAGTGGTGTGTTGTAAGTGTGACTGTGTGTGTGTGTGTTCAAGGGAAACCGTTGTGTATGCCTGTAAGAAAAAGTCGATGGGTGTTTGTGTGCGTTTCTTGTGTATGTGTGTGTCGGGAAAACGTTTGGGAGTATGTTAGGGCAGTTCCAAGTGTTGATGGCTCTGCCGAGGACCAGTGTGAGTGCTGTGTTGCGAGTGTGACAGTGTGTGTGTGTGTGTGTGTGTGTTTTCGGGTAACCATTGTGTATGCCTGTATGAAAAAGTCGATGGGTGTATTTGTGTGTTCTTGCGTATTGTGTTTCAGATCCACATTTGTGAGTGTGTGAGGGCAGTTCCAAGTCTTCATGAGTTTGCAGGATATCCAGTGTGAGTGTGTGTTGTGAGTGTGACAGTGTGTGTGCGTGTCTGTGTGTGTGTTTGCAGGAAACCAGTCTGTATGCCTATAAGAAAAATTCGATGGGTGTTTGTGTGTGTTTTTTCTGTATGTGTGTGTCGGGACCACATTTGTGAATATGTTAGGGCAGTTCCAAGTGTTGATGGCTCTGCTGGAGACCCAGTGAGAGTGCTGTGTTGTGAGTGTGATAGTGTGTGTGTGTCTGTGTGTGTGTGTGTGTGTTTGGGGGAACCCCACAGTGTATGCTTCTAAGAAAAAGTCGATGGGTGTTTGTGTGTGTTTCTTGTGTATGTGTGTGTCGAGACCACTATGTGAGTATGTTGTGGCAGTTCCAAGCGCCAGTGTGAATGCTGTGTTGTGAGTGTGGCAGTGTGTGTTTCTGTGTGTGTTTGTGTTGGCGGGAAAACATTGTGTATGCCTGTAAGAATAAGTCGATGGATGTTTGTGTGAGTTTCATGTGTATGTGTGTGTCGCGACCACATTTGTCAATATTTTAAGGCAGTTCCAAGTGTTGATGGTTCTGCTGGATACCCATTGTGAGTGCTGTGTTGTAAGTGTGACTGTGTGTGTGTGTGTTCACGGGAAACCGTTGTGTATGCCTGTAAGAAAAAGTCGATGGGTGTTTGTGTGTGATTCTTGTGTATGTGTGTGTCGGTGAAACGTTTGTGAGTATGTTAGGGCAGTTCCAAGTGTTGATGGCTCTGCCGAGGTCCAGTGTGCGTACTGTGCTGTTAGTGTGACAGTGTGTGTGTGTGTGTGTGTGTTTGGGGAAACCCCACTCTGTCTCCCTGTAACAAAATGTTGATGGGTGTTTGTGTGTGTTTCTTCTGTATGTGTGTGTCGGGACCATGTTTGTTTGTATGTTAGGGCAGATTCAAGTGCCAGTGTGAATGCTGTGTTGTGAGTGTGATAGTGTGTGTGTGTGTGTGTTTGCGGAAACCATTGTGCATGACTGCAAGTAAAAGTCAATGGGAGTTTGTGTGTGTTTCTTGTGTATGTGTGTGTCGGGACCACGTTTGTGAGTATGTTAGGGCAGTTCCAACTGTTGATGGCTATGCCGGGGACCCAGTGTGAGTGCTGTGTTGTGCGTGTGATAGTGTCTGTGTGTGTGTGTGTGTGTTTTGCTGGATACCATTGTGTATGTCTGTAAGAAAAAGTCGTAGGGTGTTTTTGTGTGTTTCTTCTGCATGTGTGTTTCGGGACCACGTTTGTGAATATGTTAAGGTAATTCCAAGTGTTCATGGCTCTGCTGGAGATCCAATGTGAGTGCTCTGTCGTGAGTGTGCCTTTTGTGTGTGTGTGTGTGTGTGTGTTTGCAGGAAACCATTGTGTATGCCTGCAAGAAAAAGTCGATGGGTGTTTGTGTGTGTTATTTGTATATGTGTGTGTCAGGACCATGTTTGTGATTATGTTAAAGCAGTTCCAAGTGTTGACGGCTGTGTTGGAGACCCAGTGTGAGTGCTGTGTTGTGAGTGTGATAGTGTGTGTGTGTCTGTGTGTGTTTCCGAACCCCCTGTGTACGCCTGTAAGAAAAATTCCATGGGTGTTTGTGTGTGTTTCTTGTGTATGCGTGTGTCAGGAAAACGTTTGTGAGTATGTTAGGGCAGTTCCAAGTGTTGATGGCTCTGCCGAGGCCCAGTGTGAGTGCTGTGTTGCGAGTGTGACAGTGTGTGTGTGTGTGTGTGTGTGTGTTTTCGGGTTACCATTGTGTATGCCTGTATGAAAAAGTCGATGGGTGTATTTGTGTGTTCTTGCGTATTGTGTTTCAGATCCACATTTGTGAGTGTGTGAGGGCAGTTCCAAGTGTTCATGAGTTTGCAGGATATCCAGTGTGAGTGTGTGTTGTGAGTGTGACAGTGTGTGTGCGTGTCTGTGTGTGTGTTTGCAGGAAACCAGTCTGTATGCCTATAAGAAAAATTCGATGGGTGTTTGTGTGTGTTTCTTCTGTATGTGTGTGTCGGGACCACATTTGTGAATATGTTAGGGCAGTTCCAAGTGTTGATGGCTCTGCTGGAGACCCAGTGAGCGTGCTGTGTTGTGAGTGTGACAGTGTGTGTGTGTCTGTGTGTGTGTGTGTGTTTGGGGGAACCCCACAGTGTATGCTTCTAAGAAAAAGTCGATGGGTGTTTGTGTGTGTTTCTTGTGTATGTGTGTGTCGGGACCACGTATGAGAGTATTTTGTGGCATTTCCAAGCGCCAGAGTGAATGCTGTGTTGTGAGTGTGGCAGTGTGTGTTTCTGTGTGTGTTTGTGTTGGCGGGAAAACATTGTGTATGCCTGTAAGAATAAGTCGATGGATGTTTGTGTGAGTTTCATGTGTATGTGTGTGTCGCGACCACATTTGTCAATATTTTAAGGCAGTTCCAAGTGTTGATGGTTCTGCTGGATACCCATTGGGAGTGCTGTGTTGTAAGTGTGACTGTGTGTGTGTGTGTTCAAGGGAAACCGTTGTGTATGCCTGTAAGAAAAAGTCGATGGGTGTTTGTGTGCGTTTCTTGTGTATGTGTGTGTCGGGAAAACGTTTGGGAGTATGTTAGGGCAGTTCCAAGTGTTGATGGCTCTGCCGAGGACCAGTGTGAGTGCTGTGTTGCGAGTGTGACAGTGTGTGTGTGTGTGTGTGTGTGTTTTCGGGTAACCATTGTGTATGCCTGTATGAAAAAGTCGATGGGTGTATTTGTGTGTTCTTGCGTATTGTGTTTCAGATCCACATTTGTGAGTGTGTGAGGGCAGTTCCAAGTCTTCATGAGTTTGCAGGTATCCAGTGTGAGTGTGTGTTGTGAGTGTGACAGTGTGTGTGCGTGTCTGTGTGTGTGTTTGCAGGAAACCAGTCTGTATGCCTATAAGAAAAATTCGATGGGTGTTTGTGTGTGTTTTTTCTGTATGTGTGTGTCGGGACCACATTTGTGAATATGTTAGGGCAGTTCCAAGTGTTGATGGCTCTGCTGGAGACCCAGTGAGAGTGCTGTGTTGTGAGTGTGACAGTGTGTGTGTGTCTGTGTGTGTGTGTGTGTGTTTGGGGGAACCCCACAGTGTATGCTTCTAAGAAAAAGTCGATGGGTGTTTGTGTGTGTTTCTTGTGTATGTGTGTGTCGAGACCACGTATGTGAGTATGTTGTGGCAGTTCCAAGTGCCAGTGTGAATGCTGTGTTGTGAGTGTGGCAGTGTGTGTTTCTGTGTGTGTTTTTGTTGGCGGGAAAACATTGTGTATGCCTGTAAGAATAATTCGATGGATGTTTGTGTGAGTTTCATGTGTATGTGTGTGTCGCGACCACATTTGTCAATATTTTAAGGCAGTTCCAAGTGTTGATGGTTCTGCTGGATACCCATTGTGAGTGGTGTGTTGTAAGTGTGACTGTATGTGTGTGTTCACGGGAAACCGTTGTGTATGCCTGTAAGAAAAAGTCGATGGGTGTTTGTGTGCGTTTCTTGTGTATGTGTGTGTCGGGAAAACGTTTGGGAGTATGTTAGGGCAGTTCCAAGTGTTGATGGCTCTGCCGAGGACCAGTGTGAGTGCTGTGTTGCGAGTGTGACAGTGTGTGTGTGTGTGTGTGTGTTTTCGGGTAACCATTGTGTATGCCTGTATGAAAAAGTCGATGGGTGTATTTGTGTGTTCTTGCGTATTGTGTTTCAGATCCACATTTGTGAGTGTGTGAGGGCAGTTCCAAGTCTTCATGAGTTTGCAGGATATCCAGTGTGAGTGTGTGTTGTGAGTGTGACAGTGTGTGTGCGTGTCTGTGTGTGTGTTTGCAGGAAACCAGTCTGTATGCCTATAAGAAAAATTCGATGGGTGTTTGTGTGTGTTTTTTCTGTATGTGTGTGTCGGGACCACATTTGTGAATATGTTAGGGCAGTTCCAAGTGTTGATGGCTCTGCTGGAGACCCAGTGAGAGTGCTGTGTTGTGAGTGTGATAGTGTGTGTGTGTCTGTGTGTGTGTGTGTGTTTGGGGGAACCCCACAGTGTATGCTTCTAAGAAAAAGTCGATGGGTGTTTGTGTGTGTTTCTTGTGTATGTGTGTGTCGAGACCACGTATGTGAGTATGTTGTGGCAGTTCCAAGCGCCAGTGTGAATGCTGTGTTGTGAGTGTGGCAGTGTGTGTTTCTGTGTGTGTTTGTGTTGGCGGGAAAACATTGTGTATGCCTGTAAGAATAAGTCGATGGATGTTTGTGTGAGTTTCATGTGTATGTGTGTGTCGCGACCACATTTGTCAATATTTTAAGGCAGTTCCAAGTGTTGATGGTTCTGCTGGATACCCATTGTGAGTGGTGTGTTGTAAGTGTGACTGTGTGTGTGTGTGTTCAAGGGAAACCGTTGTGTATGCCTGTAAGAAAAAGTCGATGGGTGTTTGTGTGCGTTTCTTGTGTATGTGTGTGTCGGGAAAACGTTTGGGAGTATGTTAGGGCAGTTCCAAGTGTTGATGGCTCTGCCGAGGACCAGTGTGAGTGCTGTGTTGCGAGTGTGACAGTGTGTGTGTGTGTGTGTGTGTGTGTTTTCGGGTAACCATTGTGTATGCCTGTATGAAAAAGTCGATGGGTGTATTTGTGTGTTCTTGCGTATTGTGTTTCAGATCCACATTTGTGAGTGTGTGAGGGCAGTTCCAAGTCTTCATGAGTTTGCAGGATATCCAGTGTGAGTGTGTGTTGTGAGTGTGACAGTGTGTGTGCGTGTCTGTGTGTGTGTGTTTGCAGGAAACCAGTCTGTATGCCTATAAGAAAAATTCGATGGGTGTTTGTGTGTGTTTCTTCTGTATGTGTGTGTCGGGACCACATTTGTGAATATGTTAGGGCAGTTCCAAGTGTTGATGGCTCTGCTGGAGACCCAGTGAGAGTGCTGTGTTGTGAGTGTGACAGTGTGTGTGTGTCTGTGTGTGTGTGTGTGTTTGGGGGAACCCCACAGTGTATGCTTCTAAGAAAAAGTCGATGGGTGTTTGTGTGTGTTTCTTGTGTATGTGTGTGTCGGGACCACGTATGAGAGTATTTTGTGGCAGTTCCAAGCGCCAGAGTGAATGCTGTGTTGTGAGTGTGGCAGTGTGTGTTTCTGTGTGTGTTTGTGTTGGCGGGAAAACATTGTGTATGCCTGTAAGAATAAGTCGATGGATGTTTGTGTGAGTTTCATGTGTATGTGTGTGTCGCGACCACATTTGTCAATATTTTAAGGCAGTTCCAAGTGTTGATGGTTCTGCTGGATACCCATTGTGAGTGGTGTGTTGTAAGTGTGACTGTGTGTGTGTGTGTTCAAGGGAAACCGTTGTGTATGCCTGTAAGAAAAAGTCGATGGGTGTTTGTGTGCGTTTCTTGTGTATGTGTGTGTCGGGAAAACGTTTGGGAGTATGTTAGGGCAGTTCCAAGTGTTGATGGCTCTGCCGAGGCCCAGTGTGAGTGCTGTGTTGCGAGTGTGACAGTGTGTGTGTGTGTGTGTGTGTGTTTTCGGGTAACCATTGTGTATGCCTGTATGAAAAAGTCGATGGGTGTATTTGTGTGTTCTTGCGTATTGTGTTTCAGATCCACATTTGTGAGTGTGTGAGGGCAGTTCCAAGTCTTCATGAGTTTGCAGGATATCCAGTGTGAGTGTGTGTTGTGAGTGTGACAGTGTGTGTGCGTGTCTGTGTGTGTGTGTTTGCAGGAAACCAGTCTGTATGCCTATAAGAAAAATTCGATGGGTGTTTGTGTGTGTTTCTTCTGTATGTGTGTGTCGGGACCACATTTGTGAATATGTTAGGGCAGTTCCAAGTGTTGATGGCTCTGCTGGAGACCCAGTGAGAGTGCTGTGTTGTGAGTGTGACAGTGTGTGTGTGTCTGTGTGTGTGTGTGTGTTTGGGGGAACCCCACAGTGTATGCTTCTAAGAAAAAGTCGATGGGTGTTTGTGTGTGTTTCTTGTGTATGTGTGTGTCGGGACCACGTATGAGAGTATTTTGTGGCAGTTCCAAGCGCCAGAGTGAATGCTGTGTTGTGAGTGTGGCAGTGTGTGTTTCTGTGTGTGTTTGTGTTGGCGGGAAAACATTGTGTATGCCTGTAAGAATAAGTCGATGGATGTTTGTGTGAGTTTCATGTGTATGTGTGTGTCGCGACCACATTTGTCAATATTTTAAGGCAGTTCCAAGTGTTGATGGTTCTGCTGGATACCCATTGTGAGTGGTGTGTTGTAAGTGTGACTGTGTGTGTGTGTTCACGGGAAACCGTTGTGTATGCCTGTAAGAAAAAGTCGATGGGTGTTTGTGTGCGTTTCTTGTGTATGTGTGTGTCGGGAAAACGTTTGGGAGTATGTTAGGGCAGTTCCAAGTGTTGATGGCTCTGCCGAGGACCAGTGTGAGTGCTGTGTTGCGAGTGTGACAGTGTGTGTGTGTGTGTGTGTTTTCGGGTAACCATTGTGTATGCCTGTATGAAAAAGTCGATGGGTGTATTTGTGTGTTCTTGCGTATTGTGTTTCAGATCCACATTTGTGAGTGTGTGAGGGCAGTTCCAAGTCTTCATGAGTTTGCAGGATATCCAGTGTGAGTGTGTGTTGTGAGTGTGACAGTGTGTGTGCGTGTCTGTGTGTGTGTTTGCAGGAAACCAGTCTGTATGCCTATAAGAAAAATTCCATGGGTGTTTGTGTGTGTTTCTTCTGTATGTGTGTGTCGGGACCACATTTGTGAATATGTTAGGGCAGTTCCAAGTGTTGATGGCTCTGCTGGAGACCCAGTGAGAGTGCTGTGTTGTGAGTGTGATAGTGTGTGTGTGTCTCTGTGTGTGTGTGTGTTTGGGGGAACCCCACAGTGTATGCTTCTAAGAAAAAGTCGATGGGTGTTTGTGTGTGTTTCTTGTGTATGTGTGTGTCGAGACCACTATGTGAGTATGTTGTGGCAGTTCCAAGTGCCAGTGTGAATGCTGTGTTGTGAGTGTGGCAGTGTGTGTTTCTGTGTGTGTTTGTGTTGGCGGGAAAACATTGTGTATGCCTGTAAGAATAAGTCGATGGATGTTTGTGTGAGTTTCACGTGTATGTGTGTGTCGCGACCACATTTGTCAATATTTTAAGGCAGTTCCAAGTGTTGATGGTTCTGCTGGATACCCATTGTGAGTGCTGTGTTGTAAGTGTGACTGTGTGTGTGTGTGTTCACGGGAAACCGTTGTGTATGCCTGTAAGAAAAAGTCGATGGGTGTTTGTGTGTGATTCTTGTGTATGTGTGTGTCGGTGAAACGTTTGTGAGTATGTTAGGGCAGTTCCAAGTGTTGATGGCTCTGCCGAGGTCCAGTGTGCGTACTGTGCTGTTAGTGTGACAGTGTGTGTGTGTGTGTGTGTGTGTGTGTGTTTGGGGAAACCCCACTCTGTCTCCCTGTAACAAAATGTTGATGGGTGTTTGTGTGTGTTTCTTCTGTATGTGTGTGTCGGGACCACGTTTGTTTGTATGTTAGGGCAGATTCAAGTGCCAGTGTGAATGCTGTGTTGTGAGTGTGATAGTGTGTGTGTGTGTGTGTTTGCGGAAACCATTGTGCATGACTGTAAGTAAAAGTCAATGGGAGTTTGTGTGTGTTTCTTGTGTATGTGTGTGTCGGGACCACGTTTGTGAGTATGTTAGGGCAGTTCCAACTGTTGATGGCTATGCCGGGGACCCAGTGTGAGTGCTGTGTTGTGCGTGTGATAGTGTCTGTGTGTGTGTGTGTGTGTTTTGCTGGATACCATTGTGTATGTCTGTAAGAAAAAGTCGTAGGGTGTTTTTGTGTGTTTCTTCTGCATGTGTGTTTCGGGACCACGTTTGTGAATATGTTAAGGTAATTCCAAGTGTTCATGGCTCTGCTGGAGATCCAATGTGAGTGCTCTGTCGTGAGTGTGCCTTTTGTGTGTGTGTGTGTGTGTGTGTGTGTTTGCAGGAAACCATTGTGTATGCCTGCAAGAAAAAGTCGATGGGTGTTTGTGTGTGTTATTTGTATATGTGTGTGTCAGGACCATGTTTGTGATTATGTTAAAGCAGTTCCAAGTGTTGACGGCTGTGTTGGAGACCCAGTGTGAGTGCTGTGTTGTGAGTGTGATAGTGTGTGTGTGTCCGTGTGTGTTTCCGAACCCCCTGTGTACGCCTGTAAGAAAAATTCCATGGGTGTTTGTGTGTGTTTCTTGTGTATGCGTGTGTCAGGAAAACGTTTGTGAGTATGTTAGGGCAGTTCCAAGTGTTGATGGCTCTGCCGAGGCCCAGTGTGAGTGCTGTGTTGCGAGTGTGACAGTGTGTGTGTGTGTGTGTGTGTGTGTGTTTTCGGGTTACCATTGTGTATGCCTGTATGAAAAAGTCGATGGGTGTATTTGTGTGTTCTTGCGTATTGTGTTTCAGATCCACATTTGTGAGTGTGTGAGGGCAGTTCCAAGTGTTCGTGAGTTTGCTGGATATCCAGTGTGAGTGTGTGTTGTGAGTGTGACAGTGTGTGTGCGTGTCTGTGTGTGTGTTTGCAGGAAACCAGTCTGTATGCCTATAAGAAAAATTCGATGGGTGTTTGTGTGTGTTTCTTCTGTATGTGTGTGTCGGGACCACATTTGTGAATATGTTAGGGCAGTTCCAAGTGTTGATGGCTCTGCTGGAGACCCAGTGAGAGTGCTGTGTTGTGAGTGTGACAGTGTGTGTGTGTCTGTGTGTGTGTGTGTGTTTGGGGGAACCCCACAGTGTATGCTTCTAAGAAAAAGTCGATGGGTGTTTGTGTGTGTTTCTTGTGTATGTGTGTGTCGGGACCACGTATGAGAGTATTTTGTGGCAGTTCCAAGCGCCAGAGTGAATGCTGTGTTGTGAGTGTGGCAGTGTGTGTTTCTGTGTGTGTTTGTGTTGGCGGGAAAACATTGTGTATGCCTGTAAGAATAAGTCGATGGATGTTTGTGTGAGTTTCATGTGTATGTGTGTGTCGCGACCACATTTGTCAATATTTTAAGGCAGTTCCAAGTGTTGATGGTTCTGCTGGATACCCATTGTGAGTGCTGTGTTGTAAGTGTGACTGTGTGTGTGTGTGTTCAAGGGAAACCGTTGTGTATGCCTGTAAGAAAAAGTCGATGGGTGTTTGTGTGCGTTTCTTGTGTATGTGTGTGTCGGGAAAACGTTTGGGAGTATGTTAGGGCAGTTCCAAGTGTTGATGGCTCTGCCGAGGACCAGTGTGAGTGCTGTGTTGCGAGTGTGACAGTGTGTGTGTGTGTGTGTGTGTGTTTTCGGGTAACCATTGTGTATGCCTGTATGAAAAAGTCGATGGGTGTATTTGTGTGTTCTTGCGTATTGTGTTTCAGATCCACATTTGTGAGTGTGTGAGGGCAGTTCCAAGTCTTCATGAGTTTGCAGGATATCCAGTGTGAGTGTGTGTTGTGAGTGTGACAGTGTGTGTGCGTGTCTGTGTGTGTGTTTGCAGGAAACCAGTCTGTATGCCTATAAGAAAAATTCGATGGGTGTTTGTGTGTGTTTTTTCTGTATGTGTGTGTCGGGACCACATTTGTGAATATGTTAGGGCAGTTCCAAGTGTTGATGGCTCTGCTGGAGACCCAGTGAGAGTGCTGTGTTGTGAGTGTGACAGTGTGTGTGTGTCTGTGTGTGTGTGTGTGTGTTTGGGGGAACCCCACAGTGTATGCTTCTAAGAAAAAGTCGATGGGTGTTTGTGTGTGTTTCTTGTGTATGTGTGTGTCGAGACCACGTATGTGAGTATGTTGTGGCAGTTCCAAGCGCCAGTGTGAATGCTGTGTTGTGAGTGTGGCAGTGTGTGTTTCTGTGTGTGTTTGTGTTGGCGGGAAAACATTGTGTATGCCTGTAAGAATAAGTCGATGGATGTTTGTGTGAGTTTCATGTGTATGTGTGTGTCGCGACCACATTTGTCAATATTTTAAGGCAGTTCCAAGTGTTGATGGTTCTGCTGGATACCCATTGTGAGTGCTGTGTTGTAAGTGTGACTGTGTGTGTGTGTGTTCACGGGAAACCGTTGTGTATGCCTGTAAGAAAAAGTCGATGGGTGTTTGTGTGTGATTCTTGTGTATGTGTGTGTCGGTGAAACGTTTGTGAGTATGTTAGGGCAGTTCCAAGTGTTGATGGCTCTGCCGAGGTCCAGTGTGCGTACTGTGCTGTTAGTGTGACAGTGTGTGTGTGTGTGTGTGTGTGTTTGGGGAAACCCCACTCTGTCTCCCTGTAACAAAATGTTGATGGGTGTTTGTGTGTGTTTCTTCTGTATGTGTGTGTCGGGACCACGTTTGTTTGTATGTTAGGGCAGATTCAAGTGCCAGTGTGAATGCTGTGTTGTGAGTGTGATAGTGTGTGTGTGTGTGTGTGTTTGCGGAAACCATTGTGCATGACTGCAAGTAAAAGTCAATGGGAGTTTGTGTGTGTTTCTTGTGTATGTGTGTGTCGGGACCACGTTTGTGAGTATGTTAGGGCAGTTCCAACTGTTGATGGCTATGCCGGGGACCCAGTGTGAGTGCTGTGTTGTGCGTGTGATAGTGTCTGTGTGTGTGTGTGTGTGTTTTGCTGGATACCATTGTGTATGTCTGTAAGAAAAAGTCGTAGGGTGTTTTTGTGTGTTTCTTCTGCATGTGTGTTTCGGGACCACGTTTGTGAATATGTTAAGGTAATTCCAAGTGTTCATGGCTCTGCTGGAGATCCAATGTGAGTGCTCTGTCGTGAGTGTGCCTTTTGTGTGTGTGTGTGTGTGTGTGTGTGTTTGCAGGAAACCATTGTGTATGCCTGCAGGAAAAAGTCGATGGGTGTTTGTGTGTGTTATTTGTATATGTGTGTGTCAGGACCATGTTTGTGATTATGTTAAAGCAGTTCCAAGTGTTGACGGCTGTGTTGGAGACCCAGTGTGAGTGCTGTGTTGTGAGTGTGATAGTGTGTGTGTGTCTGTGTGTGTTTCCGAACCCCCTGTGTACGCCTGTAAGAAAAATTCCATGGGTGTTTGTGTGTGTTTCTTGTGTATGCGTGTGTCAGGAAAACGTTTGGGAGTATGTTAGGGCAGTTCCAAGTGTTGATGGCTCTGCCGAGGCCCAGTGTGAGTGCTGTGTTGCGAGTGTGACAGTGTGTGTGTGTGTGTGTGTGTGTGTTTTCGGGTTACCATTGTGTATGCCTGTATGAAAAAGTCGATGGGTGTATTTGTGTGTTCTTGCGTATTGTGTTTCAGATCCACATTTGTGAGTGTGTGAGGGCAGTTCCAAGTGTTCATGAGTTTGCTGGATATCCAGTGTGAGTGTGTGTTGTGAGTGTGACAGTGTGTGTGCGTGTCTGTGTGTGTGTTTGCAGGAAACCAGTCTGTATGCCTATAAGAAAAATTCGATGGGTGTTTGTGTGTGTTTCTTCTGTATGTGTGTGTCGGGACCACATTTGTGAATATGTTAGGGCAGTTCCAAGTGTTGATGGCTCTGCTGGAGACCCAGTGAGAGTGCTGTGTTGTGAGTGTGACAGTGTGTGTGTGTCTGTGTGTGTGTGTGTGTTTGGGGGAACCCCACAGTGTATGCTTCTAAGAAAAAGTCGATGGGTGTTTGTGTGTGTTTCTTGTGTATGTGTGTGTCGGGACCACGTATGAGAGTATTTTGTGGCAGTTCCAAGCGCCAGAGTGAATGCTGTGTTGTGAGTGTGGCAGTGTGTGTTTCTGTGTGTGTTTGTGTTGGCGGGAAAACATTGTGTATGCCTGTAAGAATAAGTCGATGGATGTTTGTGTGAGTTTCATGTGTATGTGTGTGTCGCGACCACATTTGTCAATATTTTAAGGCAGTTCCAAGTGTTGATGGTTCTGCTGGATACCCATTGTGAGTGGTGTGTTGTAAGTGTGACTGTGTGTGTGTGTGTTCAAGGGAAACCGTTGTGTATGCCTGTAAGAAAAAGTCGATGGGTGTTTGTGTGCGTTTCTTGTGTATGTGTGTGTCGGGAAAACGTTTGGGAGTATGTTAGGGCAGTTCCAAGTGTTGATGGCTCTGCCGAGGACCAGTGTGAGTGCTGTGTTGCGAGTGTGACAGTGTGTGTGTGTGTGTGTGTGTGTTTTCGGGTAACCATTGTGTATGCCTGTATGAAAAAGTCGATGGGTGTATTTGTGTGTTCTTGCGTATTGTGTTTCAGATCCACATTTGTGAGTGTGTGAGGGCAGTTCCAAGTGTTCATGAGTTTCCTGGATATCCAGTGTGAGTGTGTGTTGTGAGTGTGACAGTGTGTGTGCGTGTCTGTGTGTGTGTTTGCAGGAAACCAGTCTGTATGCCTATAAGAAAAATTCGATGGGTGTTTGTGTGTGTTATTTGTATATGTGTGTGTCAGGACCATGTTTGTGATTATGTTAAAGCAGTTCCAAGTGTTGACGGCTGTGTTGGAGACCCAGTGTGAGTGCTGTGTTGTGAGTGTGATAGTGTGTGTGTGTCTGTGTGTGTTTCCGAACCCCCTGTGTACGCCTGTAAGAAAAATTCCATGGGTGTTTGTGTGTGTTTCTTGTGTATGCGTGTGTCAGGAAAACGTTTGTGAGTATGTTAGGGCAGTTCCAAGTGTTGATGGCTCTGCCGAGGCCCAGTGTGAGTGCTGTGTTGCGAGTGTGACAGTGTGTGTGTGTGTGTGTGTGTGTGTTTTCGGGTTACCATTGTGTATGCCTGTATGAAAAAGTCGATGGGTGTATTTGTGTGTTCTTGCGTATTGTGTTTCAGATCCACATTTGTGAGTGTGTGAGGGCAGTTCCAAGTCTTCATGAGTTTGCAGGATATCCAGTGTGAGTGTGTGTTGTGAGTGTGACAGTGTGTGTGCGTGTCTGTGTGTGTGTTTGCAGGAAACCAGTCTGTATGCCTATAAGAAAAATTCGATGGGTGTTTGTGTATGTTTTTTCTGTATGTGTGTGTCGGGACCACATTTGTGAATATGTTAGGGCAGTTCCAAGTGTTGATGGCTCTGCTGGAGACCCAGTGAGAGTGCTGTGTTGTGAGTGTGATAGTGTGTGTGTGTCTGTGTGTGTGTGTGTGTTTGGGGGAACCCCACAGTGTATGCTTCTAAGAAAAAGTCGATGGGTGTTTGTGTGTGTTTCTTGTGTATGTGTGTGTCGAGACCACGTATGTGAGTATGTTGTGGCAGTTCCAAGCGCCAGTGTGAATGCTGTGTTGTGAGTGTGGCAGTGTGTGTTTCTGTGTGTGTTTGTGTTGGCGGGAAAACATTGTGTATGCCTGTAAGAATAAGTCGATGGATGTTTGTGTGAGTTTCATGTGTATGTGTGTGTCGCGACCACATTTGTCAATATTTTAAGGCAGTTCCAAGTGTTGATGGTTCTGCTGGATACCCATTGTGAGTGCTGTGTTGTAAGTGTGACTGTGTGTGTGTGTGTTCACGGGAAACCGTTGTGTATGCCTGTAAGAAAAAGTCGATGGGTGTTTGTGTGTGATTCTTGTGTATGTGTGTGTCGGTGAAACGTTTGTGAGTATGTTAGGGCAGTTCCAAGTGTTGATGGCTCTGCCGAGGTCCAGTGTGCGTACTGTGCTGTTAGTGTGACAGTGTGTGTGTGTGTGTGTGTGTGTTTGGGGAAACCCCACTCTGTCTCCCTGTAACAAAATGTTGATGGGTGTTTGTGTGTGTTTCTTCTGTATGTGTGTGTCGGGACCATGTTTGTTTGTATGTTAGGGCAGATTCAAGTGCCAGTGTGAATGCTGTGTTGTGAGTGTGATAGTGTGTGTGTGTGTGTGTTTGCGGAAACCATTGTGCATGACTGCAAGTAAAAGTCAATGGGAGTTTGTGTGTGTTTCTTGTGTATGTGTGTGTCGGGACCACGTTTGTGAGTATGTTAGGGCAGTTCCAACTGTTGATGGCTATGCCGGGGACCCAGTGTGAGTGCTGTGTTGTGCGTGTGATAGTGTCTGTGTGTGTGTGTGTGTGTTTTGCTGGATACCATTGTGTATGTCTGTAAGAAAAAGTCGTAGGGTGTTTTTGTGTGTTTCTTCTGCATGTGTGTTTCGGGACCACGTTTGTGAATATGTTAAGGTAATTCCAAGTGTTCATGGCTCTGCTGGAGATCCAAAGTGAGTGCTCTGTCGTGAGTGTGCCTTTTGTGTGTGTGTGTGTGTGTGTGTTTGCAGGAAACCATTGTGTATGCCTGCAAGAAAAAGTCGATGGGTGTTTGTGTGTGTTATTTGTATATGTGTGTGTCAGGACCATGTTTGTGATTATGTTAAAGCAGTTCCAAGTGTTGACGGCTGTGTTGGAGACCCAGTGTGAGTGCTGTGTTGTGAGTGTGATAGTGTGTGTGTGTCTGTGTGTGTTTCCGAACCCCCTGTGTACGCCTGTAAGAAAAATTCCATGGGTGTTTGTGTGTGTTTCTTGTGTATGCGTGTGTCAGGAAAACGTTTGTGAGTATGTTAGGGTAGTTCCAAGTGTTGATGGCTCTGCCGAGGCCCAGTGTGAGTGCTGTGTTGCGAGTGTGACAGTGTGTGTGTGTGTGTGTGTGTGTTTTCGGGTTACCATTGTGTATGCCTGTATGAAAAAGTCGATGGGTGTATTTGTGTGTTCTTGCGTATTGTGTTTCAGATCCACATTTGTGAGTGTGTGAGGGCAGTTCCAAGTGTTCATGAGTTTGCTGGATATCCAGTGTGAGTGTGTGTTGTGAGTGTGACAGTGTGTGTGCGTGTCTGTGTGTGTGTTTGCAGGAAACCAGTCTGTATGCCTATAAGAAAAATTCGATGGGTGTTTGTGTGTGTTTCTTCTGTATGTGTGTGTCGGGACCACATTTGTGAATATGTTAGGGCAGTTCCAAGTGTTGATGGCTCTGCTGGAGACCCAGTGAGAGTGCTGTGTTGTGAGTGTGACAGTGTGTGTGTGTCTGTGTGTGTGTGTGTGTTTGGGGGAACCCCACAGTGTATGCTTCTAAGAAAAAGTCGATGGGTGTTTGTGTGTGTTTCTTGTGTATGTGTGTGTCGGGACCACGTATGAGAGTATTTTGTGGCAGTTCCAAGCGCCAGAGTGAATGCTGTGTTGTGAGTGTGGCAGTGTGTGTTTCTGTGTGTGTTTGTGTTGGCGGGAAAACATTGTGTATGCCTGTAAGAATAAGTCGATGGATGTTTGTGTGAGTTTCATGTGTATGTGTGTGTCGCGACCACATTTGTCAATATTTTAAGGCAGTTCCAAGTGTTGATGGTTCTGCTGGATACCCATTGTGAGTGGTGTGTTGTAAGTGTGACTGTGTGTGTGTGTGTTCAAGGGAAACCGTTGTGTATGCCTGTAAGAAAAAGTCGATGGGTGTTTGTGTGCGTTTCTTGTGTATGTGTGTGTCGGGAAAACGTTTGGGAGTATGTTAGGGCAGTTCCAAGTGTTGATGGCTCTGCCGAGGACCAGTGTGAGTGCTGTGTTGCGAGTGTGACAGTGTGTGTGTGTGTGTGTGTGTGTTTTCGGGTAACCATTGTGTATGCCTGTATGAAAAAGTCGATGGGTGTATTTGTGTGTTCTTGCGTATTGTGTTTCAGATCCACATTTGTGAGTGTGTGAGGGCAGTTCCAAGTCTTCATGAGTTTGCAGGATATCCAGTGTGAGTGTGTGTTGTGAGTGTGACAGTGTGTGTGCGTGTCTGTGTGTGTGTTTGCAGGAAACCAGTCTGTATGCCTATAAGAAAAATTCGATGGGTGTTTGTGTGTGTTTTTTCTGTATGTGTGTGTAGGGACCACATTTGTGAATATGTTAGGGCAGTTCCAAGTGTTGATGGCTCTGCTGGAGACCCAGTGAGAGTGCTGTGTTGTGAGTGTGACAGTGTGTGTGTGTCTGTGTGTGTGTGTGTGTGTTTGGGGGAACCCCACAGTGTATGCTTCTAAGAAAAAGTCGATGGGTGTTTGTGTGTGTTTCTTGTGTATGTGTGTGTCGAGACCACGTATGTGAGTATGTTGTGGCAGTTCCAAGTGCCAGTGTGAATGCTGTGTTGTGAGTGTGGCAGTGTGTGTTTCTGTGTGTGTTTGTGTTGGCGGGAAAACATTGTGTATGCCTGTAAGAATAAGTCGATGGATGTTTGTGTGAGTTTCATGTGTATGTGTGTGTCGCGACCACATTTGTCAATATTTTAAGGCAGTTCCAAGTGTTGATGGTTCTGCTGGATACCCATTGTGAGTGCTGTGTTGTAAGTGTGACTGTGTGTGTGTGTGTTCACGGGAAACCGTTGTGTATGCCTGTAAGAAAAAGTCGATGGGTGTTTGTGTGTGATTCTTGTGTATGTGTGTGTCGGTGAAACGTTTGTGAGTATGTTAGGGCAGTTCCAAGTGTTGATGGCTCTGCCGAGGTCCAGTGTGCGTACTGTGCTGTTAGTGTGACAGTGTGTGTGTGTGTGTGTGTGTGTTTGGGGAAACCCCACTCTGTCTCCCTGTAACAAAATGTTGATGGGTGTTTGTGTGTGTTTCTTCTGTATGTGTGTGTCGGGACCACGTTTGTTTGTATGTTAGGGCAGATTCAAGTGCCAGTGTGAATGCTGTGTTGTGAGTGTGATAGTGTGTGTGTGTGTGTGTGTTTGCGGAAACCATTGTGCATGACTGCAAGTAAAAGTCAATGGGAGTTTGTGTGTGTTTCTTGTGTATGTGTGTGTCGGGACCACGTTTGTGAGTATGTTAGGGCAGTTCCAACTGTTGATGGCTATGCCGGGGACCCAGTGTGAGTGCTGTGTTGTGCGTGTGATAGTGTCTGTGTGTGTGTGTGTGTTTTGCTGGATACCATTGTGTATGTCTGTAAGAAAAAGTCGTAGGGTGTTTTTGTGTGTTTCTTCTGCATGTGTGTTTCGGGACCACGTTTGTGAATATGTTAAGGTAATTCCAAGTGTTCATGGCTCTGCTGGAGATCCAATGTGAGTGCTCTGTCGTGAGTGTGCCTTTTGTGTGTGTGTGTGTGTGTGTGTGTTTGCAGGAAACCATTGTGTATGCCTGCAGGAAAAAGTCGATGGGTGTTTGTGTGTGTTATTTGTATATGTGTGTGTCAGGACCATGTTTGTGATTATGTTAAAGCAGTTCCAAGTGTTGACGGCTGTGTTGGAGACCCAGTGTGAGTGCTGTGTTGTGAGTGTGATAGTGTGTGTGTGTCTGTGTGTGTTTCCGAACCCCCTGTGTACGCCTGTAAGAAAAATTCCATGGGTGTTTGTGTGTGTTTCTTGTGTATGCGTGTGTCAGGAAAACGTTTGTGAGTATGTTAGGGCAGTTCCAAGTGTTGATGGCTCTGCCGAGGCCCAGTGTGAGTGCTGTGTTGCGAGTGTGACAGTGTGTGTGTGTGTGTGTGTGTGTGTGTTTTCGGGTTACCATTGTGTATGCCTGTATGAAAAAGTCGATGGGTGTATTTGTGTGTTCTTGCGTATTGTGTTTCAGATCCACATTTGTGAGTGTGTGAGGGCAGTTCCAAGTGTTCATGAGTTTGCTGGATATCCAGTGTGAGTGTGTGTTGTGAGTGTGACAGTGTGTGTGCGTGTCTGTGTGTGTGTTTGCAGGAAACCAGTCTGTATGCCTATAAGAAAAATTCGATGGGTGTTTGTGTGTGTTTCTTCTGTATGTGTGTGTCGGGACCACATTTGTGAATATGTTAGGGCAGTTCCAAGTGTTGATGGCTCTGCTGGAGACCCAGTGAGAGTGCTGTGTTGTGAGTGTGACAGTGTGTGTGTGTCTGTGTGTGTGTGTGTGTTTGGGGGAACCCCACAGTGTATGCTTCTAAGAAAAAGTCGATGGGTGTTTGTGTGTGTTTCTTGTGTATGTGTGTGTCGGGACCACGTATGAGAGTATTTTGTGGCAGTTCCAAGCGCCAGAGTGAATGCTGTGTTGTGAGTGTGGCAGTGTGTGTTTCTGTGTGTGTTTGTGTTGGCGGGAAAACATTGTGTATGCCTGTAAGAATAAGTCGATGGATGTTTGTGTGAGTTTCATGTGTATGTGTGTGTCGCGACCACATTTGTCAATATTTTAAGGCAGTTCCAAGTGTTGATGGTTCTGCTGGATACCCATTGTGAGTGGTGTGTTGTAAGTGTGACTGTGTGTGTGTGTGTTCAAGGGAAACCGTTGTGTATGCCTGTAAGAAAAAGTCGATGGGTGTTTGTGTGCGTTTCTTGTGTATGTGTGTGTCGGGAAAACGTTTGGGAGTATGTTAGGGCAGTTCCAAGTGTTGATGGCTCTGCCGAGGACCAGTGTGAGTGCTGTGTTGCGAGTGTGACAGTGTGTGTGTGTGTGTGTGTGTGTTTTCGGGTAACCATTGTGTATGCCTGTATGAAAAAGTCGATGGGTGTATTTGTGTGTTCTTGCGTATTGTGTTTCAGATCCACATTTGTGAGTGTGTGAGGGCAGTTCCAAGTCTTCATGAGTTTGCAGGATATCCAGTGTGAGTGTGTGTTGTGAGTGTGACAGTGTGTGTGCGTGTCTGTGTGTGTGTTTGCAGGACACCAGTCTGTATGCCTATAAGAAAAATTCGATGGGTGTTTGTGTGTGTTATTTGTATATGTGTGTGTCAGGACCATGTTTGTGATTATGTTAAAGCAGTTCCAAGTGTTGACGGCTGTGTTGGAGACCCAGTGTGAGTGCTGTGTTGTGAGTGTGATAGTGTGTGTGTGTCTGTGTGTGTTTCCGAACCCCCTGTGTACGCCTGTAAGAAAAATTCCATGGGTGTTTGTGTGTGTTTCTTGTGTATGCGTGTGTCAGGAAAACGTTTGTGAGTATGTTAGGGCAGTTCCAAGTGTTGATGGCTCTGCCGAGGCCCAGTGTGAGTGCTGTGTTGCGAGTGTGACAGTGTGTGTGTGTGTGTGTGTGTGTGTTTTCGGGTTACCATTGTGTATGCCTGTATGAAAAAGTCGATGGGTGTATTTGTGTGTTCTTGCGTATTGTGTTTCAGATCCACATTTGTGAGTGTGTGAGGGCAGTTCCAAGTCTTCATGAGTTTGCAGGATATCCAGTGTGAGTGTGTGTTGTGAGTGTGACAGTGTGTGTGCGTGTCTGTGTGTGTGTTTGCAGGAAACCAGTCTGTATGCCTATAAGAAAAATTCGATGGGTGTTTGTGTGTGTTTTTTCTGTATGTGTGTGTCGGGACCACATTTGTGAATATGTTAGGGCAGTTCCAAGTGTTGATGGCTCTGCTGGAGACCCAGTGAGAGTGCTGTGTTGTGAGTGTGATAGTGTGTGTGTGTCTGTGTGTGTGTGTGTGTTTGGGGGAACCCCACAGTGTATGCTTCTAAGAAAAAGTCGATGGGTGTTTGTGTGTGTTTCTTGTGTATGTGTGTGTCGAGACCACGTATGTGAGTATGTTGTGGCAGTTCCAAGCGCCAGTGTGAATGCTGTGTTGTGAGTGTGGCAGTGTGTGTTTCTGTGTGTGTTTGTGTTGGCGGGAAAACATTGTGTATGCCTGTAAGAATAAGTCGATGGATGTTTGTGTGAGTTTCATGTGTATGTGTGTGTCGCGACCACATTTGTCAATATTTTAAGGCAGTTCCAAGTGTTGATGGTTCTGCTGGATACCCATTGTGAGTGCTGTGTTGTAAGTGTGACTGTGTGTGTGTGTGTTCACGGGAAACCGTTGTGTATGCCTGTAAGAAAAAGTCGATGGGTGTTTGTGTGTGATTCTTGTGTATGTGTGTGTCGGTGAAACGTTTGTGAGTATGTTAGGGCAGTTCCAAGTGTTGATGGCTCTGCCGAGGTCCAGTGTGCGTACTGTGCTGTTAGTGTGACAGTGTGTGTGTGTGTGTGTGTGTTTGGGGAAACCCCACTCTGTCTCCCTGTAACAAAATGTTGATGGGTGTTTGTGTGTGTTTCTTCTGTATGTGTGTGTCGGGACCATGTTTGTTTGTATGTTAGGGCAGATTCAAGTGCCAGTGTGAATGCTCTGTTGTGAGTGTGATAGTGTGTGTGTGTGTGTGTTTGCGGAAACCATTGTGCATGACTGCAAGTAAAAGTCAATGGGAGTTTGTGTGTGTTTCTTGTGTATGTGTGTGTCGGGACCACGTTTGTGAGTATGTTAGGGCAGTTCCAACTGTTGATGGCTATGCCGGGGACCCAGTGTGAGTGCTGTGTTGTGCGTGTGATAGTGTCTGTGTGTGTGTGTGTGTGTTTTGCTGGATACCATTGTGTATGTCTGTAAGAAAAAGTCGTAGGGTGTTTTTGTGTGTTTCTTCTGCATGTGTGTTTCGGGACCACGTTTGTGAATATGTTAAGGTAATTCCAAGTGTTCATGGCTCTGCTGGAGATCCAATGTGAGTGCTCTGTCGTGAGTGTGCCTTTTGTGTGTGTGTGTGTGTGTGTGTTTGCAGGAAACCATTGTGTATGCCTGCAAGAAAAAGTCGATGGGTGTTTGTGTGTGTTATTTGTATATGTGTGTGTCAGGACCATGTTTGTGATTATGTTAAAGCAGTTCCAAGTGTTGACGGCTGTGTTGGAGACCCAGTGTGAGTGCTGTGTTGTGAGTGTGATAGTGTGTGTGTGTCCGTGTGTGTTTCCGAACCCCCTGTGTACGCCTGTAAGAAAAATTCCATGGGTGTTTGTGTGTGTTTCTTGTGTATGCGTGTGTCAGGAAAACGTTTGTGAGTATGTTAGGGCAGTTCCAAGTGTTGATGGCTCTGCCGAGGCCCAGTGTGAGTGCTGTGTTGCGAGTGTGACAGTGTGTGTGTGTGTGTGTGTGTGTGTTTTCGGGTTACCATTGTGTATGCCTGTATGAAAAAGTCGATGGGTGTATTTGTGTGTTCTTGCGTATTGTGTTTCAGATCCACATTTGTGAGTGTGTGAGGGCAGTTCCAAGTGTTCATGAGTTTGCTGGATATCCAGTGTGAGTGTGTGTTGTGAGTGTGACAGTGTGTGTGCGTGTCTGTGTGTGTGTTTGCAGGAAACCAGTCTGTATGCCTATAAGAAAAATTCGATGGGTGTTTGTGTGTGTTTCTTCTGTATGTGTGTGTCGGGACCACATTTGTGAATATGTTAGGGCAGTTCCAAGTGTTGATGGCTCTGCTGGAGACCCAGTGAGAGTGCTGTGTTGTGAGTGTGACAGTGTGTGTGTGTCTGTGTGTGTGTGTGTGTTTGGGGGAACCCCACAGTGTATGCTTCTAAGAAAAAGTCGATGGGTGTTTGTGTGTGTTTCTTGTGTATGTGTGTGTCGGGACCACGTATGAGAGTATTTTGTGGCAGTTCCAAGCGCCAGAGTGAATGCTGTGTTGTGAGTGTGGCAGTGTGTGTTTCTGTGTGTGTTTGTGTTGGCGGGAAAACATTGTGTATGCCTGTAAGAATAAGTCGATGGATGTTTGTGTGAGTTTCATGTGTATGTGTGTGTCGCGACCACATTTGTCAATATTTTAAGGCAGTTCCAAGTGTTGATGGTTCTGCTGGATACCCATTGTGAGTGCTGTGTTGTAAGTGTGACTGTGTGTGTGTGTGTTCAAGGGAAACCGTTGTGTATGCCTGTAAGAAAAAGTCGATGGGTGTTTGTGTGCGTTTCTTGTGTATGTGTGTGTCGGGAAAACGTTTGGGAGTATGTTAGGGCAGTTCCAAGTGTTGATGGCTCTGCCGAGGACCAGTGTGAGTGCTGTGTTGCGAGTGTGACAGTGTGTGTGTGTGTGTGTGTGTGTGTGTTTTCGGGTAACCATTGTGTATGCCTGTATGAAAAAGTCGATGGGTGTATTTGTGTGTTCTTGCGTATTGTGTTTCAGATCCACATTTGTGAGTGTGTGAGGGCAGTTCCAAGTCTTCATGAGTTTGCAGGATATCCAGTGTGAGTGTGTGTTGTGAGTGTGACAGTGTGTGTGCGTGTCTGTGTGTGTGTTTGCAGGAAACCAGTCTGTATGCCTATAAGAAAAATTCGATGGGTGTTTGTGTGTGTTTTTTCTGTATGTGTGTGTAGGGACCACATTTGTGAATATGTTAGGGCAGTTCCAAGTGTTGATGGCTCTGCTGGAGACCCAGTGAGAGTGCTGTGTTGTGAGTGTGACAGTGTGTGTGTGTCTGTGTGTGTGTGTGTGTGTTTGGGGGAACCCCACAGTGTATGCTTCTAAGAAAAAGTCGATGGGTGTTTGTGTGTGTTTCTTGTGTATGTGTGTGTCGAGACCACGTATGTGAGTATGTTGTGGCAGTTCCAAGTGCCAGTGTGAATGCTGTGTTGTGAGTGTGGCAGTGTGTGTTTCTGTGTGTGTTTGTGTTGGCGGGAAAACATTGTGTATGCCTGTAAGAATAAGTCGATGGATGTTTGTGTGAGTTTCATGTGTATGTGTGTGTCGCGACCACATTTGTCAATATTTTAAGGCAGTTCCAAGTGTTGATGGTTCTGCTGGATACCCATTGTGAGTGCTGTGTTGTAAGTGTGACTGTGTGTGTGTGTGTTCACGGGAAACCGTTGTGTATGCCTGTAAGAAAAAGTCGATGGGTGTTTGTGTGTGATTCTTGTGTATGTGTGTGTCGGTGAAACGTTTGTGAGTATGTTAGGGCAGTTCCAAGTGTTGATGGCTCTGCCGAGGTCCAGTGTGCGTACTGTGCTGTTAGTGTGACAGTGTGTGTGTGTGTGTGTGTGTGTTTGGGGAAACCCCACTCTGTCTCCCTGTAACAAAATGTTGATGGGTGATTGTGTGTGTTTCTTCTGTATGTGTGTGTCGGGATCACGTTTGTTTGTATGTTAGGGCAGATTCAAGTGCCAGTGTGAATGCTGTGTTGTGAGTGTGATAGTGTGTGTGTGTGTGTGTGTTTGCGGAAACCATTGTGCATGACTGCAAGTAAAAGTCAATGGGAGTTTGTGTGTGTTTCTTGTGTATGTGTGTGTCGGGACCACGTTTGTGAGTATGTTAGGGCAGTTCCAACTGTTGATGGCTATGCCGGGGACCCAGTGTGAGTGCTGTGTTGTGCGTGTGATAGTGTCTGTGTGTGTGTGTGTGTGTTTTGCTGGATACCATTGTGTATGTCTGTAAGAAAAAGTCGTAGGGTGTTTTTGTGTGTTTCTTCTGCATGTGTGTTTCGGGACCACGTTTGTGAATATGTTAAGGTAATTCCAAGTGTTCATGGCTCTGCTGGAGATCCAATGTGAGTGCTCTGTCGTGAGTGTGCCTTTTGTGTGTGTGTGTGTGTGTGTGTGTGTGTTTGCAGGAAACCATTGTGTATGCCTGCAAGAAAAAGTCGATGGGTGTTTGTGTGTGTTATTTGTATATGTGTGTGTCAGGACCATGTTTGTGATTATGTTAAAGCAGTTCCAAGTGTTGACGGCTGTGTTGGAGACCCAGTGTGAGTGCTGTGTTGTGAGTGTGATAGTGTGTGTGTGTCTGTGTGTGTTTCCGAACCCCCTGTGTACGCCTGTAAGAAAAATTCCATGGGTGTTTGTGTGTGTTTCTTGTGTATGCGTGTGTCAGGAAAACGTTTGTGAGTATGTTAGGGCAGTTCCAAGTGTTGATGGCTCTGCCGAGGCCCAGTGTGAGTGCTGTGTTGCGAGTGTGACAGTGTGTGTGTGTGTGTGTGTGTGTGTGTTTTCGGGTTACCATTGTGTATGCCTGTATGAAAAAGTCGATGGGTGTATTTGTGTGTTCTTGCGTATTGTGTTTCAGATCCACATTTGTGAGTGTGTGAGGGCAGTTCCAAGTGTTCATGAGTTTGCTGGATATCCAGTGTGAGTGTGTGTTGTGAGTGTGACAGTGTGTGTGCGTGTCTGTGTGTGTGTTTGCAGGAAACCAGTCTGTATGCCTATAAGAAAAATTCGATGGGTGTTTGTGTGTGTTTCTTCTGTATGTGTGTGTCGGGACCACATTTGTGAATATGTTAGGGCAGTTCCAAGTGTTGATGGCTCTGCTGGAGACCCAGTGAGAGTGCTGTGTTGTGAGTGTGACAGTGTGTGTGTGTCTGTGTGTGTGTGTGTGTTTGGGGGAACCCCACAGTGTATGCTTCTAAGAAAAAGTCGATGGGTGTTTGTGTGTGTTTCTTGTGTATGTGTGTGTCGGGACCACGTATGAGAGTATTTTGTGGCAGTTCCAAGCGCCAGAGTGAATGCTGTGTTGTGAGTGTGGCAGTGTGTGTTTCTGTGTGTGTTTGTGTTGGCGGGAAAACATTGTGTATGCCTGTAAGAATAAGTCGATGGATGTTTGTGTGAGTTTCATGTGTATGTGTGTGTCGCGACCACATTTGTCAATATTTTAAGGCAGTTCCAAGTGTTGATGGTTCTGCTGGATACCCATTGTGAGTGGTGTGTTGTAAGTGTGACTGTGTGTGTGTGTGTTCAAGGGAAACCGTTGTGTATGCCTGTAAGAAAAAGTCGATGGGTGTTTGTGTGCGTTTCTTGTGTATGTGTGTGTCGGGAAAACGTTTGGGAGTATGTTAGGGCAGTTCCAAGTGTTGATGGCTCTGCCGAGGACCAGTGTGAGTGCTGTGTTGTGAGTGTGACAGTGTGTGTGTGTGTGTGTGTGTTTTCGGGTAACCATTGTGTATGCCTGTATGAAAAAGTCGATGGGTGTATTTGTGTGTTCTTGCGTATTGTGTTTCAGATCCACATTTGTGAGTGTGTGAGGGCAGTTCCAAGTCTTCATGAGTTTGCAGGATATCCAGTGTGAGTGTGTGTTGTGAGTGTGACAGTGTGTGTGCGTGTCTGTGTGTGTGTTTGCAGGAAACCAGTCTGTATGCCTATAAGAAAAATTCGATGGGTGTTTGTGTGTGTTTTTTCTGTATGTGTGTGTCGGGACCACATTTGTGAATATGTTAGGGCAGTTCCAAGTGTTGATGGCTCTGCTGGAGACCCAGTGAGAGTGCTGTGTTGTGAGTGTGATAGTGTGTGTGTGTCTGTGTGTGTGTGTGTGTGTTTGGGGGAACCCCACAGTGTATGCTTCTAAGAAAAAGTCGATGGGTGTTTGTGTGTGTTTCTTGTGTATGTGTGTGTCGAGACCACGTATGTGAGTATGTTGTGGCAGTTCCAAGCGCCAGTGTGAATGCTGTGTTGTGAGTGTGGCAGTGTGTGTTTCTGTGTGTGTTTGTGTTGGCGGGAAAACATTGTGTATGCCTGTAAGAATAAGTCGATGGATGTTTGTGTGAGTTTCATGTGTATGTGTGTGTCGCGACCACATTTGTCAATATTTTAAGGCAGTTCCAAGTGTTGATGGTTCTGCTGGATACCCATTGTGAGTGCTGTGTTGTAAGTGTGACTGTGTGTGTGTGTGTTCACGGGAAACCGTTGTGTATGCCTGTAAGAAAAAGTCGATGGGTGTTTGTGTGTGATTCTTGTGTATGTGTGTGTCGGTGAAACGTTTGTGAGTATGTTAGGGCAGTTCCAAGTGTTGATGGCTCTGCCGAGGTCCAGTGTGCGTACTGTGCTGTTAGTGTGACAGTGTGTGTGTGTGTGTGTGTGTGTGTGTGTTTGGGGAAACCCCACTCTGTCTCCCTGTAACAAAATGTTGATGGGTGTTTGTGGGTGTTTCTTCTGTATGTGTGTGTCGGGACCACGTTTGTTTGTATGTTAGGGCAGATTCAAGTGCCAGTGTGAATGCTGTGTTGTGAGTGTGATAGTGTGTGTGTGTGTGTGTTTGCGGAAACCATTGTGCATGACTGTAAGTAAAAGTCCATGGGAGTTTGTGTGTGTTTCTTGTGTATGTGTGTGTCGGGACCACGTTTGTGAGTATGTTAGGGCAGTTCCAACTGTTGATGGCTATGCCGGGGACCCAGTGTGAGTGCTGTGTTGTGCGTGTGATAGTGTCTGTGTGTGTGTGTGTGTGTTTTGCTGGATACCATTGTGTATGTCTGTAAGAAAAAGTCGTAGGGTGTTTTTGTGTGTTTCTTCTGCATGTGTGTTTCGGGACCACGTTTGTGAATATGTTAAGGTAATTCCAAGTGTTCATGGCTCTGCTGGAGATCCAATGTGAGTGCTCTGTCGTGAGTGTGCCTTTTGTGTGTGTGTGTGTGTGTGTGTGTGTTTGCAGGAAACCATTGTGTATGCCTGCAGGAAAAAGTCGATGGGTGTTTGTGTGTGTTATTTGTATATGTGTGTGTCAGGACCATGTTTGTGATTATGTTAAAGCAGTTCCAAGTGTTGACGGCTGTGTTGGAGACCCAGTGTGAGTGCTGTGTTGTGAGTGTGATAGTGTGTGTGTGTCTGTGTGTGTTTCCGAACCCCCTGTGTACGCCTGTAAGAAAAATTCCATGGGTGTTTGTGTGTGTTTCTTGTGTATGCGTGTGTCAGGAAAACGTTTGTGAGTATGTTAGGGCAGTTCCAAGTGTTGATGGCTCTGCCGAGGCCCAGTGTGAGTGCTGTGTTGCGAGTGTGACAGTGTGTGTGTGTGTGTGTGTGTGTGTGTTTTCGGGTTACCATTGTGTATGCCTGTATGAAAAAGTCGATGGGTGTATTTGTGTGTTCTTGCGTATTGTGTTTCAGATCCACATTTGTGAGTGTGTGAGGGCAGTTCCAAGTGTTCATGAGTTTGCTGGATATCCAGTGTGAGTGTGTGTTGTGAGTGTGACAGTGTGTGTGCGTGTCTGTGTGTGTGTTTGCAGGAAACCAGTCTGTATGCCTATAAGAAAAATTCGATGGGTGTTTGTGTGTGTTTCTTCTGTATGTGTGTGTCGGGACCACATTTGTGAATATGTTAGGGCAGTTCCAAGTGTTGATGGCTCTGCTGGAGACCCAGTGAGAGTGCTGTGTTGTGAGTGTGACAGTGTGTGTGTGTCTGTGTGTGTGTGTGTGTGTTTGGGGGAACCCCACAGTGTATGCTTCTAAGAAAAAGTCGATGGGTGTTTGTGTGTGTTTCTTGTGTATGTGTGTGTCGGGACCACGTATGAGAGTATTTTGTGGCAGTTCCAAGCGCCAGAGTGAATGCTGTGTTGTGAGTGTGGCAGTGTGTGTTTCTGTGTGTGTTTGTGTTGGCGGGAAAACATTGTGTATGCCTGTAAGAATAAGTCGATGGGTGTGTGTGTGAGTTTCATGTGTATGTGTGTGTCGCGACCACATTTGTCAATATTTTAAGGCAGTTCCAAGTGTTGATGGTTCTGCTGGATACCCATTGTGAGTGGTGTGTTGTAAGTGTGACTGTGTGTGTGTGTGTTCAAGGGAAACCGTTGTGTATGCCTGTAAGAAAAAGTCGATGGGTGTTTGTGTGCGTTTCTTGTGTATGTGTGTGTCGGGAAAACGTTTGGGAGTATGTTAGGGCAGTTCCAAGTGTTGATGGCTCTGCCGAGGCCCAGTGTGAGTGCTGTGTTGCGAGTGTGACAGTGTGTATGTGTGTGTGTGTGTGTGTTTTCGGGTAACCATTGTGTATGCCTGTATGAAAAAGTCGATGGGTGTATTTGTGTGTTCTTGCGTATTGTGTTTCAGATCCACATTTGTGAGTGTGTGAGGGCAGTTCCAAGTCTTCATGAGTTTGCTGGATATCCAGTGTGAGTGTGTGTTGTGAGTGTGACAGTGTGTGTGCGTGTCTGTGTGTGTGTTTGCAGGAAACCAGTCTGTATGCCTATAAGAAAAATTCGATGGGTGTTTGTGTGTGTTTTTTCTGTATGTGTGTGTCGGGACCACATTTGTGAATATATTAGGGCAGTTCCATGTGTTGATGGCTCTGCTGGAGACCCAGTGAGAGTGCTGTGTTGTGAGTGTGATAGTGTGTGTGTGTCTGTGTGTGTGTGTGTTTGGGGGAACCCCACAGTGTATGCTTCTAAGAAAAAGTCGATGGGTGTTTGTGTGTGTTTCTTGTGTATGTGTGTGTCGAGACCACGTATGTGAGTATGTTGTGGCAGTTCCAAGTGCCAGTGTGAATGCTGTGTTGTGAGTGTGGCAGTGTGTGTTTCTGTGTGTGTTTGTGTTGGCGGGAAAACATTGTGTATGCCTGTAAGAATAAGTCGATGGATGTTTGTGTGAGTTTCATGTGTATGTGTGTGTCGCGACCACATTTGTCAATATTTTAAGGCAGTTCCAAGTGTTGATGGTTCTGCTGGATACCCATTGTGAGTGCTGTGTTGTAAGTGTGACTGTGTGTGTGTGTGTGTTCACGGGAAACCGTTGTGTATGCCTGTAAGAAAAAGTCGATGAGTGTTTGTGTGTGATTCTTGTGTATGTGTGTGTCGGTGAAACGTTTGTGAGTATGTTAGGGCAGTTCCAAGTGTTGATGGCTCTGCCGAGGTCCAGTGTGCGTACTGTGCTGTTAGTGTGACAGTGTGTGTGTGTGTGTGTGTGTGTTTGGGGAAACCCCACTCTGTCTCCCTGTAACAAAATGTTGATGGGTGTTTGTGTGTGTTTCTTCTGTATGTGTGTGTCGGGACCACGTTTGTTTGTATGTTAGGGCAGATTCAAGTGCCAGTGTGAATGCTGTGTTGTGAGTGTGATAGTGTGTGTGTGTGTGTGTTTGCGGAAACCATTGTGCATGACTGTAAGTAAAAGTCAATGGGAGCTGTGTGTGTTTCTTGTGTATGTGTGTGTCGGGACCACGTTTGTGAGTATGTTAGGGCAGTTCCAACTGTTGATGGCTATGCCGGGGACCCAGTGTGAGTGCTGTGTTGTGCGTGTGATAGTGTCTGTGTGTGTGTGTGTGTGTTTTGCTGGATACCATTGTGTATGTCTGTAAGAAAAAGTCGTAGGGTGTTTTTGTGTGTTTCTTCTGCATGTGTGTTTCGGGACCACGTTTGTGAATATGTTAAGGTAATTCCAAGTGTTCATGGCTCTGCTGGAGATCCAATGTGAGTGCTCTGTCGTGAGTGTGCCTTTTGTGTGTGTGTGTGTGTGTGTGTTTGCAGGAAACCATTGTGTATGCCTGCAAGAAAAAGTCGATGGGTGTTTGTGTGTGTTATTTGTATATGTGTGTGTCAGGACCATGTTTGTGATTATGTTAAAGCAGTTCCAAGTGTTGACGGCTGTGTTGGAGACCCAGTGTGAGTGCTGTGTTGTGAGTGTGATAGTGTGTGTGTGTCTGTGTGTGTTTCCGAACCCCCTGTGTACGCCTGTAAGAAAAATTCCATGGGTGTTTGTGTGTGTTTCTTGTGTATGCGTGTGTCAGGAAAACGTTTGTGAGTATGTTAGGGCAGTTCCAAGTGTTGATGGCTCTGCCGAGGCCCAGTGTGAGTGCTGTGTTGCGAGTGTGACAGTGTGTGTGTGTGTGTGTGTGTGTGTGTGTGTGTTTTCGGGTTACCATTGTGTATGCCTGTATGAAAAAGTCGATGGGTGTATTTGTGTGTTCTTGCGTATTGTGTTTCAGATCCACATTTGTGAGTGTGTGAGGGCAGTTCCAAGTGTTCATGAGTTTGCTGGATATCCAGTGTGAGTGTGTGTTGTGAGTGTGACAGTGTGTGTGCGTGTCTGTGTGTGTGTTTGCAGGAAACCAGTCTGTATGCCTATAAGAAAAATTCGATGGGTGTTTGTGTGTGTTTCTTCTGTATGTGTGTGTCGGGACCACATTTGTGAATATGTTAGGGCAGTTCCAAGTGTTGATGGCTCTGCTGGAGACCCAGTGAGAGTGCTGTGTTGTGAGTGTGACAGTGTGTGTGTGTCTGTGTGTGTGTGTGTGTTTGGGGGAACCCCACAGTGTATGCTTCTAAGAAAAAGTTGATGGGTGTTTGTGTGTGTTTCTTGTGTATGTGTGTGTCGGGACCACGTATGAGAGTATTTTGTGGCAGTTCCAAGCGCCAGAGTGAATGCTGTGTTGTGAGTGTGGCAGTGTGTGTTTCTGTGTGTGTTTGTGTTGGCGGGAAAACATTGTGTATGCCTGTAAGAATAAGTCGATGGATGTTTGTGTGAGTTTCATGTGTATGTGTGTGTCGCGACCACATTTGTCAATATTTTAAGGCAGTTCCAAGTGTTGATGGTTCTGCTGGATACCCATTGTGAGTGGTGTGTTGTAAGTGTGACTGTGTGTGTGTGTGTTCAAGGGAAACCGTTGTGTATGCCTGTAAGAAAAAGTCGATGGGTGTTTGTGTGCGTTTCTTGTGTATGTGTGTGTCGGGAAAACGTTTGGGAGTATGTTAGGGCAGTTCCAAGTGTTGATGGCTCTGCCGAGGACCAGTGTGAGTGCTGTGTTGCGAGTGTGACAGTGTGTGTGTGTGTGTGTGTGTGTGTGTTTTCGGGTTACCATTGTGTATGCCTGTATGAAAAAGTCGATGGGTGTATTTGTGTGTTCTTGCGTATTGTGTTTCAGATCCACATTTGTGAGTGTGTGAGGGCAGTTCCAAGTGTTCATGAGTTTGCTGGATATCCAGTGTGAGTGTGTGTTGTGAGTGTGACAGTGTGTGTGCGTGTCTGTGTGTGTGTTTGCAGGAAACCAGTCTGTATGCCTATAAGAAAAATTCGATGGGTGTTTGTGTGTGTTTCTTCTGTATGTGTGTGTCGGGACCACATTTGTGAATATGTTAGGGCAGTTCCAAGTGTTGATGGCTCTGCTGGAGACCCAGTGAGAGTGCTGTGTTGTGAGTGTGACAGTGTGTGTGTGTCTGTGTGTGTGTGTGTGTGTTTGGGGGAACCCCACAGTGTATGCTTCTAAGAAAAAGTCGATGGGTGTTTGTGTGTGTTTCTTGTGTATGTGTGTGTCGGGACCACGTATGAGAGTATTTTGTGGCAGTTCCAAGCGCCAGAGTGAATGCTGTGTTGTGAGTGTGGCAGTGTGTGTTTCTGTGTGTGTTTGTGTTGGCGGGAAAACATTGTGTATGCCTGTAAGAATAAGTCGATGGGTGTGTGTGTGAGTTTCATGTGTATGTGTGTGTCGCGACCACATTTGTCAATATTTTAAGGCAGTTCCAAGTGTTGATGGTTCTGCTGGATACCCATTGTGAGTGGTGTGTTGTAAGTGTGACTGTGTGTGTGTGTGTTCAAGGGAAACCGTTGTGTATGCCTGTAAGAAAAAGTCGATGGGTGTTTGTGTGCGTTTCTTGTGTATGTGTGTGTCGGGAAAACGTTTGGGAGTATGTTAGGGCAGTTCCAAGTGTTGATGGCTCTGCCGAGGCCCAGTGTGAGTGCTGTGTTGCGAGTGTGACAGTGTGTATGTGTGTGTGTGTGTGTGTTTTCGGGTAACCATTGTGTATGCCTGTATGAAAAAGTCGATGGGTGTATTTGTGTGTTCTTGCGTATTGTGTTTCAGATCCACATTTGTGAGTGTGTGAGGGCAGTTCCAAGTCTTCATGAGTTTGCTGGATATCCAGTGTGAGTGTGTGTTGTGAGTGTGACAGTGTGTGTGCGTGTCTGTGTGTGTGTTTGCAGGAAACCAGTCTGTATGCCTATAAGAAAAATTCGATGGGTGTTTGTGTGTGTTTTTTCTGTATGTGTGTGTCGGGACCACATTTGTGAATATATTAGGGCAGTTCCATGTGTTGATGGCTCTGCTGGAGACCCAGTGAGAGTGCTGTGTTGTGAGTGTGATAGTGTGTGTGTGTCTGTGTGTGTGTGTGTGTTTGGGGGAACCCCACAGTGTATGCTTCTAAGAAAAAGTCGATGGGTGTTTGTGTGTGTTTCTTGTGTATGTGTGTGTCGAGACCACGTATGTGAGTATGTTGTGGCAGTTCCAAGTGCCAGTGTGAATGCTGTGTTGTGAGTGTGGCAGTGTGTGTTTCTGTGTGTGTTTGTGTTGGCGGGAAAACATTGTGTATGCCTGTAAGAATAAGTCGATGGATGTTTGTGTGAGTTTCATGTGTATGTGTGTGTCGCGACCACATTTGTCAATATTTTAAGGCAGTTCCAAGTGTTGATGGTTCTGCTGGATACCCATTGTGAGTGCTGTGTTGTAAGTGTGACTGTGTGTGTGTGTGTGTTCACGGGAAACCGTTGTGTATGCCTGTAAGAAAAAGTCGATGAGTGTTTGTGTGTGATTCTTGTGTATGTGTGTGTCGGTGAAACGTTTGTGAGTATGTTAGGGCAGTTCCAAGTGTTGATGGCTCTGCCGAGGTCCAGTGTGCGTACTGTGCTGTTAGTGTGACAGTGTGTGTGTGTGTGTGTGTGTGTTTGGGGAAACCCCACTCTGTCTCCCTGTAACAAAATGTTGATGGGTGTTTGTGTGTGTTTCTTCTGTATGTGTGTGTCGGGACCACGTTTGTTTGTATGTTAGGGCAGATTCAAGTGCCAGTGTGAATGCTGTGTTGTGAGTGTGATAGTGTGTGTGTGTGTGTGTTTGCGGAAACCATTGTGCATGACTGTAAGTAAAAGTCAATGGGAGCTGTGTGTGTTTCTTGTGTATGTGTGTGTCGGGACCACGTTTGTGAGTATGTTAGGGCAGTTCCAACTGTTGATGGCTATGCCGGGGACCCAGTGTGAGTGCTGTGTTGTGCGTGTGATAGTGTCTGTGTGTGTGTGTGTGTGTTTTGCTGGATACCATTGTGTATGTCTGTAAGAAAAAGTCGTAGGGTGTTTTTGTGTGTTTCTTCTGCATGTGTGTTTCGGGACCACGTTTGTGAATATGTTAAGGTAATTCCAAGTGTTCATGGCTCTGCTGGAGATCCAATGTGAGTGCTCTGTCGTGAGTGTGCCTTTTGTGTGTGTGTGTGTGTGTGTGTTTGCAGGAAACCATTGTGTATGCCTGCAAGAAAAAGTCGATGGGTGTTTGTGTGTGTTATTTGTATATGTGTGTGTCAGGACCATGTTTGTGATTATGTTAAAGCAGTTCCAAGTGTTGACGGCTGTGTTGGAGACCCAGTGTGAGTGCTGTGTTGTGAGTGTGATAGTGTGTGTGTGTCTGTGTGTGTTTCCGAACCCCCTGTGTACGCCTGTAAGAAAAATTCCATGGGTGTTTGTGTGTGTTTCTTGTGTATGCGTGTGTCAGGAAAACGTTTGTGAGTATGTTAGGGCAGTTCCAAGTGTTGATGGCTCTGCCGAGGCCCAGTGTGAGTGCTGTGTTGCGAGTGTGACAGTGTGTGTGTGTGTGTGTGTGTGTGTGTGTTTTCGGGTTACCATTGTGTATGCCTGTATGAAAAAGTCGATGGGTGTATTTGTGTGTTCTTGCGTATTGTGTTTCAGATCCACATTTGTGAGTGTGTGAGGGCAGTTCCAAGTGTTCATGAGTTTGCTGGATATCCAGTGTGAGTGTGTGTTGTGAGTGTGACAGTGTGTGTGCGTGTCTGTGTGTGTGTTTGCAGGAAACCAGTCTGTATGCCTATAAGAAAAATTCGATGGGTGTTTGTGTGTGTTTCTTCTGTATGTGTGTGTCGGGACCACATTTGTGAATATGTTAGGGCAGTTCCAAGTGTTGATGGCTCTGCTGGAGACCCAGTGAGAGTGCTGTGTTGTGAGTGTGACAGTGTGTGTGTGTCTGTGTGTGTGTGTGTGTTTGGGGGAACCCCACAGTGTATGCTTCTAAGAAAAAGTTGATGGGTGTTTGTGTGTGTTTCTTGTGTATGTGTGTGTCGGGACCACGTATGAGAGTATTTTGTGGCAGTTCCAAGCGCCAGAGTGAATGCTGTGTTGTGAGTGTGGCAGTGTGTGTTTCTGTGTGTGTTTGTGTTGGCGGGAAAACATTGTGTATGCCTGTAAGAATAAGTCGATGGATGTTTGTGTGAGTTTCATGTGTATGTGTGTGTCGCGACCACATTTGTCAATATTTTAAGGCAGTTCCAAGTGTTGATGGTTCTGCTGGATACCCATTGTGAGTGGTGTGTTGTAAGTGTGACTGTGTGTGTGTGTGTTCAAGGGAAACCGTTGTGTATGCCTGTAAGAAAAAGTCGATGGGTGTTTGTGTGCGTTTCTTGTGTATGTGTGTGTCGGGAAAACGTTTGGGAGTATGTTAGGGCAGTTCCAAGTGTTGATGGCTCTGCCGAGGACCAGTGTGAGTGCTGTGTTGCGAGTGTGACAGTGTGTGTGTGTGTGTGTGTGTGTGTGTTTTCGGGTTACCATTGTGTATGCCTGTATGAAAAAGTCGATGGGTGTATTTGTGTGTTCTTGCGTATTGTGTTTCAGATCCACATTTGTGAGTGTGTGAGGGCAGTTCCAAGTCTTCATGAGTTTGCAGGATATCCAGTGTGAGTGTGTGTTGTGAGTGTGACAGTGTGTGTGCGTGTCAGTGTGTGTGTTTGCAGGAAACCAGTCTGTATGCCTATAAGAAAAATTCGATGGGTGTTTGTGTGTGTTTTTCCTGTATGTGTGTGTCGGGACCACATTTGTGAATATGTTAGGGCAGTTCCAAGTGTTGATGGCTCTGCTGGAGACCCAGTGAGAGTGCTGTGTTGTGAGTGTGATAGTGTGTGTGTGTCTCTGTGTGTGTGTGTGTTTGGGGGAACCCCACAGTGTATGCTTCTAAGAAAAAGTCGATGGGTGTTTGTGTGTGTTTCTTGTGTATGTGTGTGTCGAGACCACGTATGTGAGTATGTTGTGGCAGTTCCAAGTGCCAGTGTGAATGCTGTGTTGTGAGTGTGGCAGTGTGTGTTTCTGTGTGTGTTTGTGTTGGCGGGAAAACATTGTGTATGCCTGTAAGAATAAGTCGATGGATGTTTGTGTGAGTTTCATGTGTATGTGTGTGTCGCGACCACATTTGTCAATATTTTAAGGCAGTTCCAAGTGTTGATGGTTCTGCTGGATACCCATTGTGAGTGCTGTGTTGTAAGTGTGACTGTGTGTGTGTGTGTTCACGGGAAACCGTTGTGTATGCCTGTAAGAAAAAGTCGATGGGTGTTTGTGTGTGATTCTTGTGTATGTGTGTGTCGGTGAAACGTTTGTGAGTATGTTAGGGCAGTTCCAAGTGTTGATGGCTCTGCCGAGGTCCAGTGTGCGTACTGTGCTGTTAGTGTGACAGTGTGTGTGTGTGTGTGTGTGTGTTTGGGGAAACCCCACGCTGTCTCCCTGTAACAAAATGTTGATGGGTGTTTGTGTGTGTTTCTTCTGTATGTGTGTGTCGGGACCACGTTTGTTTGTATGTTAGGGCAGATTCAAGTGCCAGTGTGAATGCTGTGTTGTGAGTGTGATAGTGTGTGTGTGTGTGTGTTTGCGGAAACCATTGTGCATGATTGTAAGTAAAAGTCCATGGGAGTTTGTGTGTGTTTCTTGTGTATGTGTGTGTCGGGACCACGTTTGTGAGTATGTTAGGGCAGTTCCAACTGTTGATGGCTATGCCGGGGACCCAGTGTGAGTGCTGTGTTGTGCGTGTGATAGTGTCTGTGTGTGTGTGTGTGTGTTTTGCTGGATACCATTGTGTATGTCTGTAAGAAAAAGTCGTAGGGTGTTTTTGTGTGTTTCTTCTGCATGTGTGTTTCGGGACCACGTTTGTGAATATGTTAAGGTAATTCCAAGTGTTCATGGCTCTGCTGGAGATCCAATGTGAGTGCTCTGTCGTGAGTGTGCCTTTTGTGTGTGTGTGTGTGTGTGTGTGTGTGTGTGTGTGTGTTTGCAGGAAACCATTGTGTATGCCTGCAAGAAAAAGTCGATGGGTGTTTGTGTGTGTTATTTGTATATGTGTGTGTCAGGACCATGTTTGTGATTATGTTAAAGCAGTTCCAAGTGTTGACGGCTGTGTTGGAGACCCAGTGTGAGTGCTGTGTTGTGAGTGTGATAGTGTGTGTGTGTCTGTGTGTGTTTCCGAACCCCCTGTGTACGCCTGTAAGAAAAATTCCATGGGTGTTTGTGTGTGTTTCTTGTGTATGCGTGTGTCAGGAAAACGTTTGTGAGTATGTTAGGGCAGTTCCAAGTGTTGATGGCTCTGCCGAGGCCCAGTGTGAGTGCTGTGTTGCGAGTGTGACAGTGTGTGTGTGTGTGTGTGTGTGTGTTTTCGGGTTACCATTGTGTATGCCTGTATGAAAAAGTCGATGGGTGTATTTGTGTGTTCTTGCGTATTGTGTTTCAGATCCACATTTCTGAGAGTGTGAGGGCAGTTCCAAGTGTTCACGAGTTTGCTGGATATCCAGTGTGAGTGTGTGTTGTGAGTGTGACAGTGTGTGTGCGTGTCTGTGTGTGTGTTTGCAGGAAACCAGTCTGTATGCCTATAAGAAAAATTCGATGGGTGTTTGTGTGTGTTTCTTCTGTATGTGTGTGTCGGGACCACATTTGTGAATATGTTAGGGCAGTTCCAAGTGTTGATGGCTCTGCTGGAGACCCAGTGAGAGTGCTGTGTTGTGAGTGTGATAGTGTGTGTGTGTCTGTGTGTGTGTGTGTGTTTGGGGGAACCCCACAGTGTATGCTTCTAAGAAAAAGTCGATGGGTGTTTGTGTGTGTTTCTTGTGTATGTGTGTGTCGAGACCACGTATGTGAGTATGTTGTGGCAGTTCCAAGCGCCAGTGTGAATGCTGTGTTGTGAGTGTGGCAGTGTGTGTTTCTGTGTGTGTTTGTGTTGGCGGGAAAACATTGTGTATGCCTGTAAGAATAAGTCGATGGATGTTTGTGTGAGTTTCATGTGTATGTGTGTGTCGCGACCACATTTGTCAATATTTTAAGGCAGTTCCAAGTGTTGATGGTTCTGCTGGATACCCATTGTGAGTGCTGTGTTGTAAGTGTGACTGTGTGTGTGTGTGTTCACGGGAAACCGTTGTGTATGCCTGTAAGAAAAAGTCGATGGGTGTTTGTGTGTGATTCTTGTGTATGTGTGTGTCGGTGAAACGTTTGTGAGTATGTTAGGGCAGTTCCAAGTGTTGATGGCTCTGCCGAGGTCCAGTGTGCGTACTGTGCTGTTAGTGTGACAGTGTGTGTGTGTGTGTGTGTGTGTGTTTGGGGAAACCCCACTCTGTCTCCCTGTAACAAAATGTTGATGGGTGTTTGTGTGTGTTTCTTCTGTATGTGTGTGTCGGGACCACGTTTGTTTGTATGTTAGGGCAGATTCAAGTGCCAGTGTGAATGCTGTGTTGTGAGTGTGATAGTGTGTGTGTGTGTGTGTTTGCGGAAACCATTGTGCATGACTGTAAGTAAAAGTCAATGGGAGTTTGTGTGTGTTTCTTGTGTATGTGTGTGTCGGGACCACGTTTGTGAGTATGTTAGGGCAGTTCCAACTGTTGATGGCTATGCCGGGGACCCAGTGTGAGTGCTGTGTTGTGCGTGTGATAGTGTCTGTGTGTGTGTGTGTGTGTTTTGCTGGATACCATTGTGTATGTCTGTAAGAAAAAGTCGTAGGGTGTTTTTGTGTGTTTCTTCTGCATGTGTGTTTCGGGACCACGTTTGTGAATATGTTAAGGTAATTCCAAGTGTTCATGGCTCTGCTGGAGATCCAATGTGAGTGCTCTGTCGTGAGTGTGCCTTTTGTGTGTGTGTGTGTGTGTGTGTGTGTTTGCAGGAAACCATTGTGTATGCCTGCAAGAAAAAGTCGATGGGTGTTTGTGTGTGTTATTTGTATATGTGTGTGTCAGGACCATGTTTGTGATTATGTTAAAGCAGTTCCAAGTGTTGACGGCTGTGTTGGAGACCCAGTGTGAGTGCTGTGTTGTGAGTGTGATAGTGTGTGTGTGTCTGTGTGTGTTTCCGAACCCCCTGTGTATGCCTGTAAGAAAAATTCCATGGGTGTTTGTGTGTGTTTCTTGTGTATGCGTGTGTCAGGAAAACGTTTGTGAGTATGTTAGGGCAGTTCCAAGTGTTGATGGCTCTGCCGAGGCCCAGTGTGAGTGCTGTGTTGCGAGTGTGACAGTGTGTGTGTGTGTGTGTGTGTGTGTGTTTTCGGGTTACCATTGTGTATGCCTGTATGAAAAAGTCGATGGGTGTATTTGTGTGTTCTTGCGTATTGTGTTTCAGATCCACATTTGTGAGTGTGTGAGGGCAGTTCCAAGTCTTCATGAGTTTGCAGGATATCCAGTGTGAGTGTGTGTTGTGAGTGTGACAGTGTGTGTGCGTGTCTGTGTGTGTGTTTGCAGGAAACCAGTCTGTATGCCTATAAGAAAAATTCGATGGGTGTTTGTGTGTGTTTCTTCTGTATGTGTGTGTCGGGACCACATTTGTGAATATGTTAGGGCAGTTCCAAGTGTTGATGGCTCTGCTGGAGACCCAGTGAGAGTGCTGTGTTGTGAGTGTGACAGTGTGTGTGTGTCTGTGTGTGTGTGTGTGTGTTTAGGGGAACCCCACAGTGTATGCTTCTAAGAAAAAGTCGATGGGTGTTTGTGTGTGTTTCTTGTGTATGTGTGTGTCGGGACCACGTATGAGAGTATTTTGTGGCAGTTCCAAGCGCCAGAGTGAATGCTGTGTTGTGAGTGTGGCAGTGTGTGTTTCTGTGTGTGTTTGTGTTGGCGGGAAAACATTGTGTATGCCTGTAAGAATAAGTCGATGGATGTTTGTGTGAGTTTCATGTGTATGTGTGTGTCGCGACCACATTTGTCAATATTTTAAGGCAGTTCCAAGTGTTGATGGTTCTGCTGGATACCCATTGTGAGTGGTGTGTTGTAAGTGTGACTGTGTGTGTGTGTGTTCAAGGGAAACCGTTGTGTATGCCTGTAAGAAAAAGTCGATGGGTGTTTGTGTGCGTTTCTTGTGTATGTGTGTGTCGGGAAAACGTTTGGGAGTATGTTAGGGCAGTTCCAAGTGTTGATGGCTCTGCCGAGGCCCAGTGTGAGTGCTGTGTTGCGAGTGTGACAGTGTGTATGTGTGTGTGTGTGTGTGTTTTCGGGTAACCATTGTGTATGCCTGTATGAAAAAGTCGATGGGTGTATTTGTGTGTTCTTGCGTATTGTGTTTCAGATCCACATTTGTGAGTGTGTGAGGGCAGTTCCAAGTCTTCATGAGTTTGCAGGATATCCAGTGTGAGTGTGTGTTGTGAGTGTGACAGTGTGTGTGCGTGTCTGTGTGTGTGTTTGCAGGAAACCAGTCTGTATGCCTATAAGAAAAATTCGATGGGTGTTTGTGTGTGTTTTTTCTGTATGTGTGTGTCGGGACCACATTTGTGAATATGTTAGGGCAGTTCCATGTGTTGATGGCTCTGCTGGAGACCCAGTGAGAGTGCTGTGTTGTGAGTGTGATAGTGTGTGTGTGTCTGTGTGTGTGTGTGTGTTTGGGGGAACCCCACAGTGTATGCTTCTAAGAAAAAGTCGATGGGTGTTTGTGTGTGTTTCTTGTGTATGTGTGTGTCGAGACCACGTATGTGAGTATGTTGTGGCAGTTCCAAGTGCCAGTGTGAATGCTGTGTTGTGAGTGTGGCAGTGTGTGTTTCTGTGTGTGTTTGTGTTGGCGGGAAAACATTGTGTATGCCTGTAAGAATAAGTCGATGGATGTTTGTGTGAGTTTCATGTGTATGTGTGTGTCGCGACCACATTTGTCAATATTTTAAGGCAGTTCCAAGTGTTGATGGTTCTGCTGGATACCCATTGTGAGTGCTGTGTTGTAAGTGTGACTGTGTGTGTGTGTGTTCACGGGAAACCGTTGTGTATGCCTGTAAGAAAAAGTCGATGAGTGTTTGTGTGTGATTCTTGTGTATGTGTGTGTCGGTGAAACGTTTGTGAGTATGTTAGGGCAGTTCCAAGTGTTGATGGCTCTGCCGAGGTCCAGTGTGCGTACTGTGCTGTTAGTGTGACAGTGTGTGTGTGTGTGTGTGTGTGTGTGTGTTTGGGGAAACCCCACTCTGTCTCCCTGTAACAAAATGTTGATGGGTGTTTGTGTGTGTTTCTTCTGTATGTGTGTGTCGGGACCACGTTTGTTTGTATGTTAGGGCAGATTCAAGTGCCAGTGTGAATGCTGTGTTGTGAGTGTGATAGTGTGTGTGTGTGTGTGTTTGCGGAAACCATTGTGCATGACTGTAAGTAAAAGTCAATGGGAGTTTGTGTGTGTTTCTTGTGTATGTGTGTGTCGGGACCACGTTTGTGAGTATGTTAGGGCAGTTCCAACTGTTGATGGCTATGCCGGGGACCCAGTGTGAGTGCTGTGTTGTGCGTGTGATAGTGTCTGTGTGTGTGTGTGTGTGTTTTGCTGGATACCATTGTGTATGTCTGTAAGAAAAAGTCGTAGGGTGTTTTTGTGTGTTTCTTCTGCATGTGTGTTTCGGGACCACGTTTGTGAATATGTTAAGGTAATTCCAAGTGTTCATGGCTCTGCTGGAGATCCAATGTGAGTGCTCTGTCGTGAGTGTGCCTTTTGTGTGTGTGTGTGTGTGTGTGTGTGTTTGCAGGAAACCATTGTGTATGCCTGCAAGAAAAAGTCGATGGGTGTTTGTGTGTGTTATTTGTATATGTGTGTGTCAGGACCATGTTTGTGATTATGTTAAAGCAGTTCCAAGTGTTGACGGCTGTGTTGGAGACCCAGTGTGAGTGCTGTGTTGTGAGTGTGATAGTGTGTGTGTGTCTGTGTGTGTTTCCGAACCCCCTGTGTATGCCTGTAAGAAAAATTCCATGGGTGTTTGTGTGTGTTTCTTGTGTATGCGTGTGTCAGGAAAACGTTTGTGAGTATGTTAGGGCAGTTCCAAGTGTTGATGGCTCTGCCGAGGCCCAGTGTGAGTGCTGTGTTGCGAGTGTGACAGTGTGTGTGTGTGTGTGTGTGTGTGTGTGTGTGTGTTTTCGGGTTACCATTGTGTATGCCTGTATGAAAAAGTCGATGGGTGTATTTGTGTGTTCTTGCGTATTGTGTTTCAGATCCACATTTGTGAGTGTGTGAGGGCAGTTCCAAGTCTTCATGAGTTTGCAGGATATCCAGTGTGAGTGTGTGTTGTGAGTGTGACAGTGTGTGTGCGTGTCTGTGTGTGTGTTTGCAGGAAACCAGTCTGTATGCCTATAAGAAAAATTCGATGGGTGTTTGTGTGTGTTTCTTCTGTATGTGTGTGTCGGGACCACATTTGTGAATATGTTAGGGCAGTTCCAAGTGTTGATGGCTCTGCTGGAGACCCAGTGAGAGTGCTGTGTTGTGAGTGTGACAGTGTGTGTGTGTCTGTGTGTGTGTGTGTGTTTGGGGGAACCCCACAGTGTATGCTTCTAAGAAAAAGTCGATGGGTGTTTGTGTGTGTTTCTTGTGTATGTGTGTGTCGGGACCACGTATGAGAGTATTTTGTGGCAGTTCCAAGCGCCAGAGTGAATGCTGTGTTGTGAGTGTGGCAGTGTGTGTTTCTGTGTGTGTTTGTGTTGGCGGGAAAACATTGTGTATGCCTGTAAGAATAAGTCGATGGATGTTTGTGTGAGTTTCATGTGTATGTGTGTGTCGCGACCACATTTGTCAATATTTTAAGGCAGTTCCAAGTGTTGATGGTTCTGCTGGATACCCATTGTGAGTGGTGTGTTGTAAGTGTGACTGTGTGTGTGTGTGTTCAAGGGAAACCGTTGTGTATGCCTGTAAGAAAAAGTCGATGGGTGTTTGTGTGCGTTTCTTGTGTATGTGTGTGTCGGGAAAACGTTTGGGAGTATGTTAGGGCAGTTCCAAGTGTTGATGGCTCTGCCGAGGCCCAGTGTGAGTGCTGTGTTGCGAGTGTGACAGTGTGTATGTGTGTGTGTGTGTGTGTTTTCGGGTAACCATTGTGTATGCCTGTATGAAAAAGTCGATGGGTGTATTTGTGTGTTCTTGCGTATTGTGTTTCAGATCCACATTTGTGAGTGTGTGAGGGCAGTTCCAAGTCTTCATGAGTTTGCAGGATATCCAGTGTGAGTGTGTGTTGTGAGTGTGACAGTGTGTGTGCGTGTCTGTGTGTGTGTTTGCAGGAAACCAGTCTGTATGCCTATAAGAAAAATTCGATGGGTGTTTGTGTGTGTTTTTTCTGTATGTGTGTGTCGGGACCACATTTGTGAATATGTTAGGGCAGTTCCATGTGTTGATGGCTCTGCTGGAGACCCAGTGAGAGTGCTGTGTTGTGAGTGTGATAGTGTGTGTGTGTCTGTGTGTGTGTGTGTGTTTGGGGGAACCCCACAGTGTATGCTTCTAAGAAAAAGTCGATGGGTGTTTGTGTGTGTTTCTTGTGTATGTGTGTGTCGAGACCACGTATGTGAGTATGTTGTGGCAGTTCCAAGTGCCAGTGTGAATGCTGTGTTGTGAGTGTGGCAGTGTGTGTTTCTGTGTGTGTTTGTGTTGGCGGGAAAACATTGTGTATGCCTGTAAGAATAAGTCGATGGATGTTTGTGTGAGTTTCATGTGTATGTGTGTGTCGCGACCACATTTGTCAATATTTTAAGGCAGTTCCAAGTGTTGATGGTTCTGCTGGATACCCATTGTGAGTGCTGTGTTGTAAGTGTGACTGTGTGTGTGTGTGTTCACGGGAAACCGTTGTGTATGCCTGTAAGAAAAAGTCGATGAGTGTTTGTGTGTGATTCTTGTGTATGTGTGTGTCGGTGAAACGTTTGTGAGTATGTTAGGGCAGTTCCAAGTGTTGATGGCTCTGCCGAGGTCCAGTGTGCGTACTGTGCTGTTAGTGTGACAGTGTGTGTGTGTGTGTGTGTGTGTGTGTTTGGGGAAACCCCACTCTGTCTCCCTGTAACAAAATGTTGATGGGTGTTTGTGTGTGTTTCTTCTGTATGTGTGTGTCGGGACCACGTTTGTTTGTATGTTAGGGCAGATTCAAGTGCCAGTGTGAATGCTGTGTTGTGAGTGTGATAGTGTGTGTGTGTGTGTGTTTGCGGAAACCATTGTGCATGACTGTAAGTAAAAGTCAATGGGAGCTGTGTGTGTTTCTTGTGTATGTGTGTGTCGGGACCACGTTTGTGAGTATGTTAGGGCAGTTCCAACTGTTGATGGCTATGCCGGGGACCCAGTGTGAGTGCTGTGTTGTGCGTGTGATAGTGTCTGTGTGTGTGTGTGTGTGTTTTGCTGGATACCATTGTGTATGTCTGTAAGAAAAAGTCGTAGGGTGTTTTTGTGTGTTTCTTCTGCATGTGTGTTTCGGGACCACGTTTGTGAATATGTTAAGGTAATTCCAAGTGTTCATGGCTCTGCTGGAGATCCAATGTGAGTGCTCTGTCGTGAGTGTGCCTTTTGTGTGTGTGTGTGTGTGTGTGTGTGTTTGCAGGAAACCATTGTGTATGCCTGCAAGAAAAAGTCGATGGGTGTTTGTGTGTGTTATTTGTATATGTGTGTGTCAGGACCATGTTTGTGATTATGTTAAAGCAGTTCCAAGTGTTGACGGCTGTGTTGGAGACCCAGTGTGAGTGCTGTGTTGTGAGTGTGATAGTGTGTGTGTGTCTGTGTGTGTTTCCGAACCCCCTGTGTACGCCTGTAAGAAAAATTCCATGGGTGTTTGTGTGTGTTTCTTGTGTATGCGTGTGTCAGGAAAACGTTTGTGAGTATGTTAGGGCAGTTCCAAGTGTTGATGGCTCTGCCGAGGCCCAGTGTGAGTGCTGTGTTGCGAGTGTGACAGTGTGCGTGTGTGTGTGTGTGTGTTTTCGGGTTACCATTGTGTATGCCTGTATGAAAAAGTCGATGGGTGTATTTGTGTGTTCTTGCGTATTGTGTTTCAGATCCACATTTCTGAGAGTGTGAGGGCAGTTCCAAGTGTTCACGAGTTTGCTGGATATCCAGTGTGAGTGTGTGTTGTGAGTGTGACAGTGTGTGTGCGTGTCTGTGTGTGTGTTTGCAGGAAACCAGTCTGTATGCGTATAAGAAAAATTCCATGGGTGTTTGTGTGTGTTTCTTCTGTATGTGTGTGTCGGGACCACATTTGTGAGTATGTTAGGGCAGTTCCAAGTATTGATGGCTCTGCTGGAGACCCAGTGAGAGTGCTGTGTTGTGAGTGTGATAGTGTGTGTGTGTCTGTGTGTGTGTGTGTGTTTGGGGGAACCCCACAGTGTATGCTTCTAAGAAAAAGTCGATGGGTGTTTGTGTGTGTTTCTTGTGTATGTGTGTGTCGAGACCACGTATGTGAGTATGTTGTGGCAGTTCCAAGCGCCAGTGTGAATGCTGTGTTGTGAGTGTGGCAGTGTGTGTTTCTGTGTGTGTTTGTGTTGGCGGGAAAACATTGTGTATGCCTGTAAGAATAAGTCGATGGATGTTTGTGTGAGTTTCATGTGTATGTGTGTGTCGCGACCACATTTGTCAATATTTTAAGGCAGTTCCAAGTGTTGATGGTTCTGCTGGATACCCATTGTGAGTGCTGTGTTGTAAGTGTGACTGTGTGTGTGTGTGTTCACGGGAAACCGTTGTGTATGCCTGTAAGAAAAAGTCGATGGATGTTTGTGTGTGATTCTTGTGTATGTGTGTGTCGGTGAAACGTTTGTGAGTATGTTAGGGCAGTTCCAAGTGTTGATGGCTCTGCCGAGGTCCAGTGTGCGTACTGTGCTGTTAGTGTGACAGTGTGTGTGTGTGTGTGTGTGTGTGTGTTTGGGGAAACCCCACTCTGTCTCCCTGTAACAAAATGTTGATGGGTGTTTGTGTGTGTTTCTTCTGTATGTGTGTGTCGGGACCACGTTTGTTTGTATGTTAGGGCAGATTCAAGTGCCAGTGTGAATGCTGTGTTGTGAGTGTGATAGTGTGTGTGTGTGTGTGTTTGCGGAAACCATTGTGCATGACTGTAAGTAAAAGTCAATGGGAGTTTGTGTGTGTTTCTTGTGTATGTGTGTGTCGGGACCACGTTTGTGAGTATGTTAGGGCAGTTCCAACTGTTGATGGCTATGCCGGGGACCCAGTGTGAGTGCTGTGTTGTGCGTGTGATAGTGTCTGTGTGTGTGTGTGTGTGTTTTGCTGGATACCATTGTGTATGTCTGTAAGAAAAAGTCGTAGGGTGTTTTTGTGTGTTTCTTCTGCATGTGTGTTTCGGGACCACGTTTGTGAATATGTTAAGGTAATTCCAAGTGTTCATGGCTCTGCTGGAGATCCAATGTGAGTGCTCTGTCGTGAGTGTGCCTTTTGTGTGTGTGTGTGTGTGTGTATGTTTGCAGGAAACCATTGTGTATTCTTGCAAGAAAAAGTCGATGGGTGTTTGTGTGTGTTATTTGTATATGTGTGTGTCAGGACCATGTTTGTGATTATGTTAAAGCAGTTCCAAGTGTTGACGGCTGTGTTGGAGACCCAGTGTGAGTGCTGTGTTGTGAGTGTGATAGTGTGTGTGTGTCTGTGTGTGTTTCCGAACCCCCTGTGTACGCCTGTAAGAAAAATTCCATGGGTGTTTGTGTGTGTTTCTTGTGTATGCGTGTGTCAGGAAAACGTTTGTGAGTATGTTAGGGCAGTTCCAAGTGTTGATGGCTCTGCCGAGGCCCAGTGTGAGTGCTGTGTTGCGAGTGTGACAGTGTGTGTGTGTGTGTGTGTGTGTGTGTGTTTTCGGGTTACCATTGTGTATGCCTGTATGAAAAAGTCGATGGGTGTATTTGTGTGTTCTTGCGTATTGTGTTTCAGATCCACATTTGTGAGTGTGTGAGGGCAGTTCCAAGTGTTCATGAGTTTGCTGGATATCCAGTGTGAGTGTGTGTTGTGAGTGTGACAGTGTGTGTGCGTGTCTGTGTGTGTGTTTGCAGGAAACCAGTCTGTATGCCTATAAGAAAAATTCGATGGGTGTTTGTGTGTGTTTCTTCTGTATGTGTGTGTCGGGACCACATTTGTGAATATGTTAGGGCAGTTCCAAGTGTTGATGGCTCTGCTGGAGACCCAGTGAGAGTGCTGTGTTGTGAGTGTGACAGTGTGTGTGTGTCTGTGTGTGTGTGTGTGTGTGTTTGGGGGAACCCCACAGTGTATGCTTCTAAGAAAAAGTCGATGGGTGTTTGTGTGTGTTTCTTGTGTATGTGTGTGTCGGGACCACGTATGAGAGTATTTTGTGGCAGTTCCAAGCGCCAGAGTGAATGCTGTGTTGTGAGTGTGGCAGTGTGTGTTTCTGTGTGTGTGTGTTGGCGGGAAAACATTGTGTATGCCTGTAAGAATAAGTCGATGGATGTTTGTGTGAGTTTCATGTGTATGTGTGTGTCGCGACCACATTTGTCAATATTTTAAGGCAGTTCCAAGTGTTGATGGTTCTGCTGGATACCCATTGTGAGTGGTGTGTTGTAAGTGTGACTGTGTGTGTGTGTGTTCAAGGGAAACCGTTGTGTATGCCTGTAAGAAAAAGTCGATGGGTGTTTGTGTGCGTTTCTTGTGTATGTGTGTGTCGGGAAAACGTTTGGGAGTATGTTAGGGCAGTTCCAAGTGTTGATGGCTCTGCCGAGGACCAGTGTGAGTGCTGTGTTGCGAGTGTGACAGTGTGTGTGTGTGTGTGTGTGTTGTTTTCGGGTAACCATTGTGTATGCCTGTATGAAAAAGTCGATGGGTGTATTTGTGTGTTCTTGCGTATTGTGTTTCAGATCCACATTTGTGAGTGTGTGAGGGCAGTTCAAAGTCTTCATGAGTTTGCAGGATATCCAGTGTGAGTGTGTGTTGTGAGTGTGACAGTGTGTGTGCGTGTCTGTGTGTGTGTTTGCAGGAAACCAGTCTGTATGCCTATAAGAAAAATTCGATGGGTGTTTGTGTGTGTTTTTTCTGTATGTGTGTGTCGGGACCACATTTGTGAATATGTTAGGGCAGTTCCAAGTGTTGATGGCTCTGCTGGAGACCCAGTGAGAGTGCTGTGTTGTGAGTGTGATAGTGTGTGTGTGTCTGTGTGTGTGTGTGTGTGTTTGGGGGAACCCCACAGTGTATGCTTCTAAGAAAAAGTCGATGGGTGTTTGTGTGTGTTTCTTGTGTATGTGTGTGTCGGGACCACGTATGTGAGTATGTTGTGGCAGTTCCAAGTGCCAGTGTGAATGCTGTGTTGTGAGTGTGGCAGTGTGTGTTTCTGTGTGTGTTGTGTTGGCGGGAAAACATTGTGTATGCCTGTAAGAATAAGTCGATGGATGTTTGTGTGAGTTTCATGTGTATGTGTGTGTCGCGACCACATTTGTCAATATTTTAAGGCAGTTCCAAGTGTTGATGGTTCTGCTGGATACCCATTGTGAGTGCTGTGTTGTAAGTGTGACTGTGTGTGTGTGTGTTCACGGGAAACCGTTGTGTATGCCTGTAAGAAAAAGTCGATGGGTGTTTGTGTGTGATTCTTGTGTATGTGTGTGTCGGTGAAACGTTTGTGAGTATGTTAGGGCAGTTCCAAGTGTCGATGGCTCTGCCAAGGTCCAGTGTGCGTACTGTGCTGTTAGTGTGACAGTGTGTGTGTGTGTGTGTGTGTGTTTGGGGAAACCCCACTCTGTCTCCCTGTAACAAAATGTTGATGGGTGTTTGTGTGTGTTTCTTCTGTATGTGTGTGTCGGGACCACGTTTGTTTGTATGTTAGGGCAGATTCAAGTGCCAATGTGAATGCTGTGTTGTGAGTGTGATAGTGTGTGTGTGTGTGTGTTTGCGGAAACCATTGTGCATGACTGTAAGTAAAAGTCCATGGGAGTTTGTGTGTGTTTCTTGTGTATGTGTGTGTCGGGACCACGTTTGTGAGTATGTTAGGGCAGTTCCAACTGTTGATGGCTATGCCGGGGACCCAGTGTGAGTGCTGTGTTGTGCGTGTGATAGTGTCTGTGTGTGTGTGTGTGTGTTTTGCTGGATACCATTGTGTATGTCTGTAAGAAAAAGTCGTAGGGTGTTTTTGTGTGTTTCTTCTGCATGTGTGTTTCGGGACCACGTTTGTGAATATGTTAAGGTAATTCCAAGTGTTCATGGCTCTGCTGGAGATCCAATGTGAGTGCTCTGTCGTGAGTGTGCCTTTTGTGTGTGTGTGTGTGTGTGTGTGTGTGTGTTTGCAGGAAACCATTGTGTATGCCTGCAAGAAAAAGTCGATGGGTGTTTGTGTGTGTTATTTGTATATGTGTGTGTCAGGACCATGTTTGTGATTATGTTAAAGCAGTTCCAAGTGTTGACGGCTGTGTTGGAGACCCAGTGTGAGTGCTGTGTTGTGAGTGTGATAGTGTGTGTGTGTCTGTGTGTGTTTCCGAACCCCCTGTGTACGCCTGTAAGAAAAATTCCATGGGTGTTTGTGTGTGTTTCTTGTGTATGCGTGTGTCAGGAAAACGTTTGTGAGTATGTTAGGGCAGTTCCAAGTGTTGATGGCTCTGCCGAGGCCCAGTGTGAGTGCTGTGTTGCGAGTGTGACAGTGTGTGTGTGTGTGTGTGTGTGTGTGTGTGTGTTTTCGGGTTACCATTGTGTATGCCTGTATGAAAAAGTCGATGGGTGTATTTGTGTGTTCTTGCGTATTGTGTTTCAGATCCACATTTGTGAGTGTGTGAGGGCAGTTCCAAGTGTTCATGAGTTTGCTGGATATCCAGTGTGAGTGTGTGTTGTGAGTGTGACAGTGTGTGTGCGTGTCTGTGTGTGTGTTTGCAGGAAACCAGTCTGTATGCCTATAAGAAAAATTCGATGGGTGTTTGTGTGTGTTTCTTCTGTATGTGTGTGTCGGGACCACATTTGTGAATATGTTAGGGCAGTTCCAAGTGTTGATGGCTCTGCTGGAGACCCAGTGAGAGTGCTGTGTTGTGAGTGTGACAGTGTGTGTGTGTCTGTGTGTGTGTGTGTGTGTTTGGGGGAACCCCACAGTGTATGCTTCTAAGAAAAAGTCGATGGGTGTTTGTGTGTGTTTCTTGTGTATGTGTGTGTCGGGACCACGTATGAGAGTATTTTGTGGCAGTTCCAAGCGCCAGAGTGAATGCTGTGTTGTGAGTGTGGCAGTGTGTGTTTCTGTGTGTGTTTGTGTTGGCGGGAAAACATTGTGTATGCCTGTAAGAATAAGTCGATGGATGTTTGTGTGAGTTTCATGTGTATGTGTGTGTCGCGACCACATTTGTCAATATTTTAAGGCAGTTCCAAGTGTTGATGGTTCTGCTGGATACCCATTGTGAGTGGTGTGTTGTAAGTGTGACTGTGTGTGTGTGTGTTCAAGGGAAACCGTTGTGTATGCCTGTAAGAAAAAGTCGATGGGTGTTTGTGTGCGTCTCTTGTGTATGTGTGTGTCGGGAAAACGTTTGGGAGTATGTTAGGGCAGTTCCAAGTGTTGATGGCTCTGCCGAGGCCCAGTGTGAGTGCTGTGTTGCGAGTGTGACAGTGTGTGTGTGTGTGTGTGTGTTTTTGGGTAACCATTGTGTATGCCTGTATGAAAAAGTCGATGGGTGTATTTGTGTGTTCTTGCGTATTGTGTTTCAGATCCACATTTGTGAGTGTGTGAGGGCAGTTCCAAGTCTTCATGAGTTTGCAGGATATCCAGTGTGAGTGTGTGTTGTGAGTGTGACAGTGTGTGTGCGTGTCTGTGTGTGTGTTTGCAGGAAACCAGTCTGTATGCCTATAAGAAAAATTCGATGGGTGTTTGTGTGTGTTTTTTCTGTATGTGTGTGTCGGGACCACATTTGTGAATATGTTAGGGCAGTTCCAAGTGTTGATGGCTCTGCTGGAGACCCAGTGAGAGTGCTGTGTTGTGAGTGTGATAGTGTGTGTGTGTCTGTGTGTGTGTGTGTGTTTGGGGGAACCCCACAGTGTATGCTTCTAAGAAAAAGTCGATGGGTGTTTGTGTGTGTTTCTTGTGTATGTGTGTGTCGAGACCACGTATGTGAGTATGTTGTGGCAGTTCCAAGCGCCAGTGTGAATGCTGTGTTGTGAGTGTGGCAGTGTGTGTTTCTGTGTGTGTTTGTGTTGGCGGGAAAACATTGTGTATGCCTGTAAGAATAAGTCGATGGATGTTTGTGTGAGTTTCATGTGTATGTGTGTGTCGCGACCACATTTGTCAATATTTTAAGGCAGTTCCAAGTGTTGATGGTTCTGCTGGATACCCATTGTGAGTGCTGTGTTGTAAGTGTGACTGTGTGTGTGTGTGTGTTCACGGGAAACCGTTGTGTATGCCTGTAAGAAAAAGTCGATGGGTGTTTGTGTGTGATTCTTGTGTATGTGTGTGTCGGTGAAACGTTTGTGAGTATGTTAGGGCAGTTCCAAGTGTTGATGGCTCTGCCGAGGTCCAGTGTGCGTACTGTGCTGTTAGTGTGACAGTGTGTGTGTGTGTGTGTGTGTGTGTGTTTGGGGAAACCCCACTCTGTCTCCCTGTAACAAAATGTTGATGGGTGTTTGTGTGTGTTTCTTCTGTATGTGTGTGTCGGGACCACGTTTGTTTGTATGTTAGGGCAGATTCAAGTGCCAGTGTGAATGCTGTGTTGTGAGTGTGATAGTGTGTGTGTGTGTGTGTTTGCGGAAACCATTGTGCATGACTGTAAGTAAAAGTCCATGGGAGTTTGTGTGTGTTTCTTGTGTATGTGTGTGTCGGGACCACGTTTGTGAGTATGTTAGGGCAGTTCCAACTGTTGATGGCTATGCCGGGGACCCAGTGTGAGTGCTGTGTTGTGCGTGTGATAGTGTCTGTGTGTGTGTGTGTGTTTTGCTGGATACCATTGTGTATGTCTGTAAGAAAAAGTCGTAGGGTGTTTTTGTGTGTTTCTTCTGCATGTGTGTTTCGGGACCACGTTTGTGAATATGTTAAGGTAATTCCAAGTGTTCATGGCTCTGCTGGAGATCCAATGTGAGTGCTCTGTCGTGAGTGTGCCGTTTGTGTGTGTATGTGTGTGTGTGTGTGTGTTTGCAGGAAACCATTGTGTATGCCTGCAAGAAAAAGTCGATGGGTGTTTGTGTGTGTTATTTGTATATGTGTGTGTCAGGACCATGTTTGTGATTATGTTAAAGCAGTTCCAAGTGTTGACGGCTGTGTTGGAGACCCAGTGTGAGTGCTGTGTTGTGAGTGTGATAGTGTGTGTGTGTCTGTGTGTGTTTCCGAACCCCCTGTGTACGCCTGTAAGAAAAATTCCATGGGTGTTTGTGTGTGTTTCTTGTGTATGCGAGTGTCAGGAAAACGTTTGTGAGTATGTTAGGGCAGTTCCAAGTGTTGATGGCTCTGCCGAGGCCCAGTGTGAGTGCTGTGTTGCGAGTGTGACAGTGTGTGTGTGTGTGTGTGTGTGTGTTTTCGGGTTACCATTGTGTATGCCTGTATGAAAAAGTCGATGGGTGTATTTGTGTGTTCTTGCGTATTGTGTTTCAGATCCACATTTGTGAGTGTGTGAGGGCAGTTCCAAGTCTTCATGAGTTTGCAGGATATCCAGTGTGAGTGTGTGTTGTGTGTGTGACAGTGTGTGTGCGTGTCTGTGTGTGTGTTTGCAGGAAACCAGTCTGTATGCCTATAAGAAAAATTCGATGGGTGTTTGTGTGTGTTTCTTCTGTATGTGTGTGTCGGGACCACATTTGTGAATATGTTAGGGCAGTTCCAAGTGTTGATGGCTCTGCTGGAGACCCAGTGAGAGTGCTGTGTTGTGAGTGTGACAGTGTGTGTGTGTCTGTGTGTGTGTGTGTGTGTTTGGGGGAACCCCACAGTGTATGCTTCTAAGAAAAAGTCGATGGGTGTTTGTGTGTGTTTCTTGTGTATGTGTGTGTCGGGACCACGTATGAGAGTATTTTGTGGCAGTTCCAAGCGCCAGAGTGAATGCTGTGTTGTGAGTGTGGCAGTGTGTGTTTCTGTGTGTGTTTGTGTTGGCGGGAAAACATTGTGTATGCCTGTAAGAATAAGTCGATGGATGTTTGTGTGAGTTTCATGTGTATGTGTGTGTCGCGACCACATTTGTCAATATTTTAAGGCAGTTCCAAGTGTTGATGGTTCTGCTGGATACCCATTGTGAGTGGTGTGTTGTAAGTGTGACTGTGTGTGTGTGTGTTCAAGGGAAACCGTTGTGTATGCCTGTAAGAAAAAGTCGATGGGTGTTTGTGTGCGTTTCTTGTGTATGTGTGTGTCGGGAAAACGTTTGGGAGTATGTTAGGGCAGTTCCAAGTGTTGATGGCTCTGCCGAGGACCAGTGTGAGTGCTGTGTTGCGAGTGTGACAGTGTGTGTGTGTGTGTGTGTGTTGTTTTCGGGTAACCATTGTGTATGCCTGTATGAAAAAGTCGATGGGTGTATTTGTGTGTTCTTGCGTATTGTGTTTCAGATCCACATTTGTGAGTGTGTGAGGGCAGTTCCAAGTCTTCATGAGTTTGCAGGATATCCAGTGTGAGTGTGTGTTGTGAGTGTGACAGTGTGTGTGCGTGTCTGTGTGTGTGTTTGCAGGAAACCAGTCTGTATGCCTATAAGAAAAATTCGATGGGTGTTTGTGTGTGTTTTTTCTGTATGTGTGTGTCGGGACCACATTTGTGAATATGTTAGGGCAGTTCCAAGTGTTGATGGCTCTGCTGGAGACCCAGTGAGAGTGCTGTGTTGTGAGTGTGATAGTGTGTGTGTGTCTGTGTGTGTGTGTGTGTGTGTTTGGGGGAACCCCACAGTGTATGCTTCTAAGAAAAAGTCGATGGGTGTTTGTGTGTGTTTCTTGTGTATGTGTGTGTCGAGACCACGTATGTGAGTATGTTGTGGCAGTTCCAAGCGCCAGTGTGAATGCTGTGTTGTGAGTGTGGCAGTGTGTGTTTCTGTGTGTGTTTGTGTTGGCGGGAAAACATTGTGTATGCCTGTAAGAATAAGTCGATGGATGTTTGTGTGAGTTTCATGTGTATGTGTGTGTCGCGACCACATTTGTCAATATTTTAAGGCAGTTCCAAGTGTTGATGGTTCTGCTGGATACCCATTGTGAGTGCTGTGTTGTAAGTGTGACTGTGTGTGTGTGTGTTCACGGGAAACCGTTGTGTATGCCTGTAAGAAAAAGTCGATGGGTGTTTGTGTGTGATTCTTGTGTATGTGTGTGTCGGTGAAACGTTTGTGAGTATGTTAGGGCAGTTCCAAGTGTTGATGGCTCTGCCGAGGTCCAGTGTGCGTACTGTGCTGTTAGTGTGACAGTGTGTGTGTGTGTGTGTGTGTGTGTGTGGGGAAACCCCACTCTGTCTCCCTGTAACAAAATGTTGATGGGTGTTTGTGTGTGTTTCTTCTGTATGTGTGTGTCGGGACCACGTTTGTTTGTATGTTAGGGCAGATTCAAGTGCCAGTGTGAATGCTGTGTTGTGAGTGTGATAGTGTGTGTGTGTGTGTGTTTGCGGAAACCATTGTGCATGACTGTAAGTAAAAGTCCATGGGAGTTTGTGTGTGTTTCTTGTGTATGTGTGTGTCGGGACCACGTTTGTGAGTATGTTAGGGCAGTTCCAACTGTTGATGGCTATGCCGGGGACCCAGTGTGAGTGCTGTGTTGTGCGTGTGATAGTGTCTGTGTGTGTGTGTGTGTTTTGCTGGATACCATTGTGTATGTCTGTAAGAAAAAGTCGTAGGGTGTTTTTGTGTGTTTCTTCTGCATGTGTGTTTCGGGACCACGTTTGTGAATATGTTAAGGTAATTCCAAGTGTTCATGGCTCTGCTGGAGATCCAATGTGAGTGCTCTGTCGTGAGTGTGCCTTTTGTGTGTGTGTGTGTGTGTGTGTGTGTTTGCAGGAAACCATTGTGTATGCCTGCAAGAAAAAGTCGATGGGTGTTTGTGTGTGTTATTTGTATATGCGTGTGTCAGGACCATGTTTGTGATTATGTTAAAGCAGTTCCAAGTGTTGACGGCTGTGTTGGAGACCCAGTGTGAGTGCTGTGTTGTGAGTGTGATAGTGTGTGTGTGTCTGTGTGTGTTTCCGAACCCCCTGTGTACGCCTGTAAGAAAAATTCCATGGGTGTTTGTGTGTGTTTCTTGTGTATGCGTGTGTCAGGAAAACGTTTGTGAGTATGTTAGGGCAGTTCCAAGTGTTGATGGCTCTGCCGAGGCCCAGTGTGAGTGCTGTGTTGCGAGTGTGACAGTGTGTGTGTGTGTGTGTGTGTGTGTTTTCGGGTTACCATTGTGTATGCCTGTATGAAAAAGTCGATGGGTGTATTTGTGTGTTCTTGCGTATTGTGTTTCAGATCCACATTTGTGAGTGTGTGAGGGCAGTTCCAAGTGTTCATGAGTTTGCTGGATATCCAGTGTGAGTGTGTGTTGTGAGTGTGACAGTGTGTGTGCGTGTCTGTGTGTGTGTTTGCAGGAAACCAGTCTGTATGCCTATAAGAAAAATTCGATGGGTGTTTGTGTGTGTTTCTTCTGTATGTGTGTGTCGGGACCACATTTGTGAATATGTTAGGGCAGTTCCAAGTGTTGATGGCTCTGCTGGAGACCCAGTGAGAGTGCTGTGTTGTGAGTGTGACAGTGTGTGTGTGTCTGTGTGTGTGTGTGTGTGTTTGGGGGAACCCCACAGTGTATGCTTCTAAGAAAAAGTCGATGGGTGTTTGTGTGTGTTTCTTGTGTATGTGTGTGTCGGGACCACGTATGAGAGTATTTTGTGGCAGTTCCAAGCGCCAGAGTGAATGCTGTGTTGTGAGTGTGGCAGTGTGTGTTTCTGTGTGTGTTTGTGTTGGCGGGAAAACATTGTGTATGCCTGTAAGAATAAGTCGATGGATGTTTGTGTGAGTTTCATGTGTATGTGTGTGTCGCGACCACATTTGTCAATATTTTAAGGCAGTTCCAAGTGTTGATGGTTCTGCTGGATACCCATTGTGAGTGGTGTGTTGTAAGTGTGACTGTGTGTGTGTGTGTTCAAGGGAAACCGTTGTGTATGCCTGTAAGAAAAAGTCGATGGGTGTTTGTGTGCGTTTCTTGTGTATGTGTGTGTCGGGAAAACGTTTGGGAGTATGTTAGGGCAGTTCCAAGTGTTGATGGCTCTGCCGAGGACCAGTGTGAGTGCTGTGTTGCGAGTGTGACAGTGTGTGTGTGTGCGTGTGTGTTTTCGGGTAACCATTGTGTATGCCTGTATGAAAAAGTCGATGGGTGTATTTGTGTGTTCTTGCGTATTGTGTTTCAGATCCACATTTGTGAGTGTGTGAGGGCAGTTCCAAGTCTTCATGAGTTTGCAGGATATCCAGTGTGAGTGTGTGTTGTGAGTGTGACAGTGTGTGTGCGTGTCTGTGTGTGTGTTTGCAGGAAACCAGTCTGTATGCCTATTAGAAAAATTCGATGGGTGTTTGTGTGTGTTTTTTCTGTATGTGTGTGTCGGGACCACATTTGTGAATATGTTAGGGCAGTTCCAAGTGTTGATGGCTCTGCTGGAGACCCAGTGAGAGTGCTGTGTTGTGAGTGTGATAGTGTGTGTCTGTGTGTGTGTGTGTGTTTGGGGGAACCCCACAGTGTATGCTTCTAAGAAAAAGTCGATGGGTGTTTGTGTGTGTTTCTTGTGTATGTGTGTGTCGAGACCACGTATGTGAGTATGTTGTGGCAGTTCCAAGCGCCAGTGTGAATGCTGTGTTGTGAGTGTGGCAGTGTGTGTTTCTGTGTGTGTTTGTGTTGGCGGGAAAACATTGTGTATGCCTGTAAGAATAAGTCGATGGATGTTTGTGTGAGTTTCATGTGTATGTGTGTGTCGCGACCACATTTGTCAATATTTTAAGGCAGTTCCAAGTGTTGATGGTTCTGCTGGATACCCATTGTGAGTGCTGTGTTGTAAGTGTGACTGTGTGTGTGTGTGTGTTCACGGGAAACCGTTGTGTATGCCTGTAAGAAAAAGTCGATGGGTGTTTGTGTGTGATTCTTGTGTATGTGTGTGTCGGTGAAACGTTTGTGAGTATGTTAGGGCAGTTCCAAGTGTTGATGGCTCTGCCGAGGTCCAGTGTGCGTACTGTGCTGTTAGTGTGACAGTGTGTGTGTGTGTGTGTGTGTGTGTTTGGGGAAACCCCACTCTGTCTCCCTGTAACAAAATGTTGATGGGTGTTTGTGTGTGTTTCTTCTGTATGTGTGTGTCGGGACCACGTTTGTTTGTATGTTAGGGCAGATTCAAGTGCCAGTGTGAATGCTGTGTTGTGAGTGTGATAGTGTGTGTGTGTGTGTGTTTGCGGAAACCATTGTGCATGACTGTAAGTAAAAGTCCATGGGAGTTTGTGTGTGTTTCTTGTGTATGTGTGTGTCGGGACCACGTTTGTGAGTATGTTAGGGCAGTTCCAACTGTTGATGGCTATGCCGGGGACCCAGTGTGAGTGCTGTGTTGTGCGTGTGATAGTGTCTGTGTGTGTGTGTGTGTTTTGCTGGATACCATTGTGTATGTCTGTAAGAAAAAGTCGTAGGGTGTTTTTGTGTGTTTCTTCTGCATGTGTGTTTCGGGACCACGTTTGTGAATATGTTAAGGTAATTCCAAGTGTTCATGGCTCTGCTGGAGATCCAATGTGAGTGCTCTGTCGTGAGTGTGCCTTTTGTGTGTGTGTGTGTGTGTGTGTGTGTGTGTGTTTGCAGGAAACCATTGTGTATGCCTGCAAGAAAAAGTCGATGGGTGTTTGTGTGTGTTATTTGTATATGTGTGTGTCAGGACCATGTTTGTGATTATGTTAAAGCAGTTCCAAGTGTTGACGGCTGTGTTGGAGACCCAGTGTGAGTGCTGTGTTGTGAGTGTGATAGTGTGTGTGTGTCTGTGTGTGTTTCCGAACCCCCTGTGTACGCCTGTAAGAAAAATTCCATGGGTGTTTGTGTGTGTTTCTTGTGTATGCGTGTGTCAGGAAAACGTTTGTGAGTATGTTAGGGCAGTTCCAAGTGTTGATGGCTCTGCCGAGGCCCAGTGTGAGTGCTGTGTTGCGAGTGTGACAGTGTGTGTGTGTGTGTGTGTGTGTGTGTTTTCGGGTTACCATTGTGTATGCCTGTATGAAAAAGTCGATGGGTGTATTTGTGTGTTCTTGCGTATTGTGTTTCAGATCCACATTTGTGAGTGTGTGAGGGCAGTTCCAAGTGTTGATGAGTTTGCTGGATATCCAGTGTGAGTGTGTGTTGTGAGTGTGACAGTGTGTGTGCGTGTCTGTGTGTGTGTTTGCAGGAAACCAGTCTGTATGCCTATAAGAAAAATTCGATGGGTGTTTGTGTGTGTTGCTTCTGTATGTGTGTGTCGGGACCACATTTGTGAATATGTTAGGGCAGTTCCAAGTGTTGATGGCTCTGCTGGAGACCCAGTGAGAGTGCTGTGTTGTGAGTGTGACAGTGTGTGTGTGTCTGTGTGTGTGTGTGTGTTTGGGGGAACCCCACAGTGTATGCTTCTAAGAAAAAGTCGATGGGTGTTTGTGTGTGTTTCTTGTGTATGTGTGTGTCGGGACCACGTATGAGAGTATTTTGTGGCAGTTCCAAGCGCCAGAGTGAATGCTGTGTTGTGAGTGTGGCAGTGTGTGTTTCTGTGTGTGTTTGTGTTGGCGGGAAAACATTGTGTATGCCTGTAAGAATAAGTCGATGGATGTTTGTGTGAGTTTCATGTGTATGTGTGTGTCGCGACCACATTTGTCAATATTTTAAGGCAGTTCCAAGTGTTGATGGTTCTGCTGGATACCCATTGTGAGTGCTGTGTTGTAAGTGTGACTGTGTGTGTGTGTGTTCACGGGAAACCGTTGTGTATGCCTGTAAGAAAAAGTCGATGGGTGTTTGTGTGTGATTCTTGTGTATGTGTGTGTCGGTGAAACGTTTGTGAGTATGTTAGGGCAGTTCCAAGTGTTGATGGCTCTGCCGAGGTCCAGTGTGCGTACTGTGCTGTTAGTGTGACAGTGTGTGTGTGTGTGTGTGTGTGTGTTTGGGGAAACCCCACTCTGTCTCCCTGTAACAAAATGTTGATGGGTGTTTGTGTGTGTTTCTTCTGTATGTGTGTGTCGGGACCACGTTTGTTTGTATGTTAGGGCAGATTCAAGTGCCAGTGTGAATGCTGTGTTGTGAGTGTGATAGTGTGTGTGTGTGTGTTTGCGGAAACCATTGTGCATGACTGTAAGTAAAAGTCAATGGGAGTTTGTGTGTGTTTCTTGTGTATGTGTGTGTCGGGACCACGTTTGTGAGTATGTTAGGGCAGTTCCAACTGTTGATGGCTATGCCGGGGACCCAGTGTGAGTGCTGTGTTGTGCGTGTGATAGTGTCTGTGTGTGTGTGTGTGTGTTTTGCTGGATACCATTGTGTATGTCTGTAAGAAAAAGTCGTAGGGTGTTTTTGTGTGTTTCTTCTGCATGTGTGTTTCGGGACCACGTTTGTGAATATGTTAAGGTAATTCCAAGTGTTCATGGCTCTGCTGGAGATCCAATGTGAGTGCTCTGTCGTGAGTGTGCCTTTTGTGTGTGTGTGTGTGTGTGTGTGTTTGCAGGAAACCATTGTGTATGCCTGCAAGAAAAAGTCGATGGGTGTTTGTGTGTGTTATTTGTATATGCGTGTGTCAGGACCATGTTTGTGATTATGTTAAAGCAGTTCCAAGTGTTGACGGCTGTGTTGGAGACCCAGTGTGAGTGCTGTGTTGTGAGTGTGATAGTGTGTGTGTGTCTGTGTGTGTTTCCGAACCCCCTGTGTACGCCTGTAAGAAAAATTCCATGGGTGTTTGTGTGTGTTTCTTGTGTATGCGTGTGTCAGGAAAACGTTTGTGAGTATGTTAGGGCAGTTCCAAGTGTTGATGGCTCTGCCGAGGCCCAGTGTGAGTGCTGTGTTGCGAGTGTGACAGTGTGTGTGTGTGTGTGTGTGTGTGTTTTCGGGTTACCATTGTGTATGCCTGTATGAAAAAGTCGATGGGTGTATTTGTGTGTTCTTGCATATTGTGTTTCAGATCTACATTTGTGAGTGTGTGAGGGCAGTTCCAAGTGTTCATGAGTTTGCTGGATATCCAGTGTGAGTGTGTGTTGTGAGTGTGACAGTGTGTGTGCGTGTCTGTGTGTGTGTTTGCAGGAAACCAGTCTGTATGCCTATAAGAAAAATTCGATGGGTGTTTGTGTGTGTTTCTTCTGTATGTGTGTGTCGGGACCACATTTGTGAATATGTTAGGGCAGTTCCAAGTGTTGATGGCTCTGCTGGAGACCCAGTGAGAGTGCTGTGTTGTGAGTGTGACAGTGTGTGTGTGTCTGTGTGTGTGTGCGTGTTTGGGGGAACCCCACAGTGTATGCTTCTAAGAAAAAGTTGATGGGTGTTTGTGTGTGTTTCTTGTGTATGTGTGTGTCGGGACCACGTATGAGAGTATTTTGTGGCAGTTCCAAGCGCCAGAGTGAATGCTGTGTTGTGAGTGTGGCAGTGTGTGTTTCTGTGTGTGTTTGTGTTGGCGGGAAAACATTGTGTATGCCTGTAAGAATAAGTCGATGGATGTGTGTGTGAGTTTCATGTGTATGTGTGTGTCGCGACCACATTTGTCAATATTTTAAGGCAGTTCCAAGTGTTGATGGTTCTGCTGGATACCCATTGTGAGTGGTGTGTTGTAAGTGTGACTGTGTGTGTGTGTGTTCAAGGGAAACCGTTGTGTATGCCTGTAAGAAAAAGTCGATGGCTATTTGTGTGCGTTTCTTGTGTATGTGTGTGTCGGGAAAACGTTTGGGAGTATGTTAGGGCAGTTCCAAGTGTTGATGGCTCTGCCGAGGACCAGTGTGAGTTCTGTGTTGCGAGTGTGACAGTGTGTGTGTGTGTGTGTGTGTGTGTTTTCGGGTAACCATTGTGTATGCCTGTATGAAAAAGTCGATGGGTGTATTTGTGTGTTCTTGCGTATTGTGTTTCAGATCCACATTTGTGAGTGTGTGAGGGCAGTTCCAAGTCTTCATGAGTTTGCAGGATATCCAGTGTGAGTGTGTGTTGTGAGTGTGACAGTGTGTGTGCGTGTCTGTGTGTGTGTTTGCAGGAAACCAGTCTGTATGCCTATAAGAAAAATTCGATGGGTGTTTGTGTGTGTTTTTTCTGTATGTGTGTGTCGGGACCACATTTGTGAATATGTTAGGGCAGTTCCAAGTGTTGATGGCTCTGCTGGAGACCCAGTGAGAGTGCTGTGTTGTGAGTGTGATAGTGTGTGTGTGTCTGTGTGTGTGTGTGTGTGTTTGGGGGAACCCCACAGTGTATGCTTCTAAGAAAAAGTCGATGGGTGTTTGTGTGTGTTTCTTGTGTATGTGTGTGTCGAGACCACGTATGTGAGTATGTTGTGGCAGTTCCAAGCGCCAGAGTGAATGCTGTGTTGTGAGTGTGGCAGTGTGTGTTTCTGTGTGTGTTTGTGTTGGCGGGAAAACATTGTGTATGCCTGTAAGAATAAGTCGATGGATGTTTGTGTGAGTTTCATGTGTATGTGTGTGTCGCGACCACATTTGTCAATATTTTAAGGCAGTTCCAAGTGTTGATGGTTCTGCTGGATACCCATTGTGAGTGCTGTGTTGTAAGTGTGACTGTGTGTGTGTGTGTTCACGGGAAACCGTTGTGTATGCCTGTAAGAAAAAGTCGATGGGTGTTTGTGTGTGATTCTTGTGTATGTGTGTGTCGGTGAAACGTTTGTGAGTATGTTAGGGCAGTTCCAAGTGTTGATGGCTCTGCCGAGGTCCAGTGTGCGTACTGTGCTGTTAGTGTGACAGTGTGTGTGTGTGTGTGTGTGTGTGTTTGGGAAACCCCACTCTGTCTCCCTGTAACAAAATGTTGATGGGTGTTTGTGTGTGTTTCTTCTGTATGTGTGTGTCGGGACCACGTTTGTTTGTATGTTAGGGCAGATTCAAGTGCCAGTGTGAATGCTGTGTTGTGAGTGTGATAGTGTGTGTGTGTGTGTTTGCGGAAACCATTGTGCATGACTGTAAGTAAAAGTCAATGGGAGTTTGTGTGTGTTTCTTGTGTATGTGTGTGTCGGGACCACGTTTGTGAGTATGTTAGGGCAGTTCCAACTGTTGATGGCTATGCCGGGGACCCAGTGTGAGTGCTGTGTTGTGCGTGTGATAGTGTCTGTGTGTGTGTGTGTGTTTTGCTGGATACCATTGTGTATGTCTGTAAGAAAAAGTCGTAGGGTGTTTTTGTGTGTTTCTTCTGCATGTGTGTTTCGGGACCACGTTTGTGAATATGTTAAGGTAATTCCAAGTGTTCATGGCTCTGCTGGAGATCCAATGTGAGTGCTCTGTCGTGAGTGTGCCTTTTGTGTGTGTGTGTGTGTGTGTGTGTGTGTTTGCAGGAAACCATTGTGTATGCCTGCAAGAAAAAGTCGATGGGTGTTTGTGTGTGTTATTTGTATATGTGTGTGTCAGGACCATGTTTGTGATTATGTTAAAGCAGTTCCAAGTGTTGACGGCTGTGTTGGAGACCCAGTGGGAGTGCTGTGTTGTGAGTGTGATAGTGTGTGTGTGTCTGTGTGTGTTTCCGAACCCCCTGTGTACGCCTGTAAGAAAAATTCCATGGGTGTTTGTGTGTGTTTCTTGTGTATGCGTGTGTCAGGAAAACGTTTGTGAGTATGTTAGGGCAGTTCCAAGTGTTGATGGCTCTGCCGAGGCCCAGTGTGAGTGCTGTGTTGCGAGTGTGACAGTGTGTGTGTGTGTGTGTGTGTGTGTTTTCGGGTTACCATTGTGTATGCCTGTATGAAAAAGTCGATGGGTGTATTTGTGTGTTCTTGCGTATTGTGTTTCAGATCCACATTTGTGAGTGTGTGAGGGCAGTTCCAAGTGTTCATGAGTTTGCTGGATATCCAGTGTGAGTGTGTGTTGTGAGTGTGACAGTGTGTGTGCGTGTCTGTGTGTGTGTTTGCAGGAAACCAGTCTGTATGCCTATAAGAAAAATTCGATGGGTGTTTGTGTGTGTTTCTTCTGTATGTGTGTGTCGGGACCACATTTGTGAATATGTTAGGGCAGTTCCAAGTGTTGATGGCTCTGCTGGAGACCCAGTGAGAGTGCTGTGTTGTGAGTGTGACAGTGTGTGTGTGTCTGTGTGTGTGTGTGTGTTTGGGGGAACCCCACAGTGTATGCTTCTAAGAAAAAGTCGATGGGTGTTTGTGTGTGTTTCTTGTGTATGTGTGTGTCGGGACCACGTATGAGAGTATTTTGTGGCAGTTCCAAGCGCCAGAGTGAATGCTGTGTTGTGAGTGTGGCAGTGTGTGTTTCTGTGTGTGTTTGTGTTGGCGGGAAAACATTGTGTATGCCTGTAAGAATAAGTCGAGGATGTGTGTGTGAGTTTCATGTGTATGTGTGTGTCGCGACCACATTTGTCAATATTTTAAGGCAGTTCCAAGTGTTGATGGTTCTGCTGGATACCCATTGTGAGTGGTGTGTTGTAAGTGTGACTGTGTGTGTGTGTGTTCAAGGGAAACCGTTGTGTATGCCTGTAAGAAAAAGTCGATGGGTGTTTGTGTGCGTTTCTTGTGTATGTGTGTGTCGGGAAAACGTTTGGGAGTATGTTAGGGCAGTTCCAAGTGTTGATGGCTCTGCCGAGGACCAGTGTGAGTTCTGTGTTGCGAGTGTGACAGTGTGTGTGTGTGTGTGTGTGTGTTTTCGGGTAACCATTGTGTATGCCTGTATGAAAAAGTCGATGGGTGTATTTGTGTGTTCTTGCGTATTGTGTTTCAGATCCACATTTGTGAGTGTGTGAGGGCAGTTCCAAGTCTTCATGAGTTTGCAGGATATCCAGTGTGAGTGTGTGTTGTGAGTGTGACAGTGTGTGTGCGTGTCTGTGTGTGTGTTTGCAGGAAACCAGTCTGTATGCCTATAAGAAAAATTCGATGGGTGTTTGTGTGTGTTTTTTCTGTATGTGTGTGTCGGGACCACATTTGTGAATATGTTAGGGCAGTTCCAAGTGTTGATGGCTCTGCTGGAGACCCAGTGAGAGTGCTGTGTTGTGAGTGTGATAGTGTGTGTGTGTCTGTGTGTGTGTGTGTGTGTTTGGGGGAACCCCACAGTGTATGCTTCTAAGAAAAAGTCGATGGGTGTTTGTGTGTGTTTCTTGTGTATGTGTGTGTCGAGACCACGTATGTGAGTATGTTGTGGCAGTTCCAAGCGCCAGTGTGAATGCTGTGTTGTGAGTGTGGCAGTGTGTGTTTCTGTGTGTGTTTGTGTTGGCGGGAAAACATTGTGTATGCCTGTAAGAATAAGTCGATGGATGTTTGTGTGAGTTTCATGTGTATGTGTGTGTCGCGACCACATTTGTCAATATTTTAAGGCAGTTCCAAGTGTTGATGGTTCTGCTGGATACCCATTGTGAGTGCTGTGTTGTAAGTGTGACTGTGTGTGTGTGTGTTCACGGGAAACCGTTGTGTATGCCTGTAAGAAAAAGTCGATGGGTGTTTGTGTGTGATTCTTGTGTATGTGTGTGTCGGTGAAACGTTTGTGAGTATGTTAGGGCAGTTCCAAGTGTTGATGGCTCTGCCGAGGTCCAGTGTGCGTACTGTGCTGTTAGTGTGACAGTGTGTGTGTGTGTGTGTGTGTGTGTTTGGGGAAACCCCACTCTGTCTCCCTGTAACAAAATGTTGATGGGTGTTTGTGTGTGTTTCTTCTGTATGTGTGTGTCGGGACCACGTTTGTTTGTATGTTAGGGCAGATTCAAGTGCCAGTGTGAATGCTGTGTTGTGAGTGTGATAGTGTGTGTGTGTGTGTTTGCGGAAACCATTGTGCATGACTGTAAGTAAAAGTCCATGGGAGTTTGTGTGTGTTTCTTGTGTATGTGTGTGTCGGGACCACGTTTGTGAGTATGTTAGGGCAGTTCCAACTGTTGATGGCTATGCCGGGGACCCAGTGTGAGTGCTGTGTTGTGCGTGTGATAGTGTCTGTGTGTGTGTGTGTGTTTTGCTGGATACCATTGTGTATGTCTGTAAGAAAAAGTCGTAGGGTGTTTTTGTGTGTTTCTTCTGCATGTGTGTTTCGGGACCACGTTTGTGAATATGTTAAGGTAATTCCAAGTGTTCATGGCTCTGCTGGAGATCCAATGTGAGTGCTCTGTCGTGAGTGTGCCTTTTGTGTGTGTGTGTGTGTGTGTGTGTGTTTGCAGGAAACCATTGTGTATGCCTGCAAGAAAAAGTCGATGGGTGTTTGTGTGTGTTATTTGTATATGTGTGTGTCAGGACCATGTTTGTGATTATGTTAAAGCAGTTCCAAGTGTTGACGGCTGTGTTGGAGACCCAGTGTGAGTGCTGTGTTGTGAGTGTGATAGTGTGTGTGTGTCTGTGTGTGTTTCCGAACCCCCTGTGTACGCCTGTAAGAAAAATTCCATGGGTGTTTGTGTGTGTTTCTTGTGTATGCGTGTGTCAGGAAAACGTTTGTGAGTATGTTAGGGCAGTTCCAAGTGTTGATGGCTCTGCCGAGGCCCAGTGTGAGTGCTGTGTTGCGAGTGTGACAGTGTGTGTGTGTGTGTGTGTGTGTTTTCGGGTTACCATTGTGTATGCCTGTATGAAAAAGTCGATGGGTGTATTTGTGTGTTCTTGCGTATTGTGTTTCAGATCCACATTTGTGAGTGTGTGAGGGCAGTTCCAAGTGTTGATGAGTTTGCTGGATATCCAGTGTGAGTGTGTGTTGTGAGTGTGACAGTGTGTGTGCGTGTCTGTGTGTGTGTTTGCAGGAAACCAGTCTGTATGCCTATAAGAAAAATTCGATGGGTGTTTGTGTGTGTTGCTTCTGTATGTGTGTGTCGGGACCACATTTGTGAATATGTTAGGGCAGTTCCAAGTGTTGATGGCTCTGCTGGAGACCCAGTGAGAGTGCTGTGTTGTGAGTGTGACAGTGTGTGTGTGTCTGTGTGTGTGTGTGTGTTTGGGGGAACCCCACAGTGTATGCTTCTAAGAAAAAGTCGATGGGTGTTTGTGTGTGTTTCTTGTGTATGTGTGTGTCGGGACCACGTATGAGAGTATTTTGTGGCAGTTCCAAGCGCCAGAGTGAATGCTGTGTTGTGAGTGTGGCAGTGTGTGTTTCTGTGTGTGTTTGTGTTGGCGGGAAAACATTGTGTATGCCTGTAAGAATAAGTCGATGGATGTTTGTGTGAGTTTCATGTGTATGTGTGTGTCGCGACCACATTTGTCAATATTTTAAGGCAGTTCCAAGTGTTGATGGTTCTGCTGGATACCCATTGTGAGTGCTGTGTTGTAAGTGTGACTGTGTGTGTGTGTGTTCACGGGAAACCGTTGTGTATGCCTGTAAGAAAAAGTCGATGGGTGTTTGTGTGTGATTCTTGTGTATGTGTGTGTCGGTGAAACGTTTGTGAGTATGTTAGGGCAGTTCCAAGTGTTGATGGCTCTGCCGAGGTCCAGTGTGCGTACTGTGCTGTTAGTGTGACAGTGTGTGTGTGTGTGTGTGTGTGTGTTTGGGGAAACCCCACTCTGTCTCCCTGTAACAAAATGTTGATGGGTGTTTGTGTGTGTTTCTTCTGTATGTGTGTGTCGGGACCACGTTTGTTTGTATGTTAGGGCAGATTCAAGTGCCAGTGTGAATGCTGTGTTGTGAGTGTGATAGTGTGTGTGTGTGTGTTTGCGGAAACCATTGTGCATGACTGTAAGTAAAAGTCAATGGGAGTTTGTGTGTGTTTCTTGTGTATGTGTGTGTCGGGACCACGTTTGTGAGTATGTTAGGGCAGTTCCAACTGTTGATGGCTATGCCGGGGACCCAGTGTGAGTGCTGTGTTGTGCGTGTGATAGTGTCTGTGTGTGTGTGTGTGTGTTTTGCTGGATACCATTGTGTATGTCTGTAAGAAAAAGTCGTAGGGTGTTTTTGTGTGTTTCTTCTGCATGTGTGTTTCGGGACCACGTTTGTGAATATGTTAAGGTAATTCCAAGTGTTCATGGCTCTGCTGGAGATCCAATGTGAGTGCTCTGTCGTGAGTGTGCCTTTTGTGTGTGTGTGTGTGTGTGTGTGTGTTTGCAGGAAACCATTGTGTATGCCTGCAAGAAAAAGTCGATGGGTGTTTGTGTGTGTTATTTGTATATGCGTGTGTCAGGACCATGTTTGTGATTATGTTAAAGCAGTTCCAAGTGTTGACGGCTGTGTTGGAGACCCAGTGTGAGTGCTGTGTTGTGAGTGTGATAGTGTGTGTGTGTCTGTGTGTGTTTCCGAACCCCCTGTGTACGCCTGTAAGAAAAATTCCATGGGTGTTTGTGTGTGTTTCTTGTGTATGCGTGTGTCAGGAAAACGTTTGTGAGTATGTTAGGGCAGTTCCAAGTGTTGATGGCTCTGCCGAGGCCCAGTGTGAGTGCTGTGTTGCGAGTGTGACAGTGTGTGTGTGTGTGTGTGTGTGTTTTCGGGTTACCATTGTGTATGCCTGTATGAAAAAGTCGATGGGTGTATTTGTGTGTTCTTGCATATTGTGTTTCAGATCTACATTTGTGAGTGTGTGAGGGCAGTTCCAAGTGTTCATGAGTTTGCTGGATATCCAGTGTGAGTGTGTGTTGTGAGTGTGACAGTGTGTGTGCGTGTCTGTGTGTGTGTTTGCAGGAAACCAGTCTGTATGCCTATAAGAAAAATTCGATGGGTGTTTGTGTGTGTTTCTTCTGTATGTGTGTGTCGGGACCACATTTGTGAATATGTTAGGGCAGTTCCAAGTGTTGATGGCTCTGCTGGAGACCCAGTGAGAGTGCTGTGTTGTGAGTGTGACAGTGTGTGTGTGTCTGTGTGTGTGTGCGTGTTTGGGGGAACCCCACAGTGTATGCTTCTAAGAAAAAGTTGATGGGTGTTTGTGTGTGTTTCTTGTGTATGTGTGTGTCGGGACCACGTATGAGAGTATTTTGTGGCAGTTCCAAGCGCCAGAGTGAATGCTGTGTTGTGAGTGTGGCAGTGTGTGTTTCTGTGTGTGTTTGTGTTGGCGGGAAAACATTGTGTATGCCTGTAAGAATAAGTCGATGGATGTGTGTGTGAGTTTCATGTGTATGTGTGTGTCGCGACCACATTTGTCAATATTTTAAGGCAGTTCCAAGTGTTGATGGTTCTGCTGGATACCCATTGTGAGTGCTGTGTTGTAAGTGTGACTGTGTGTGTGTGTGTTCAAGGGAAACCGTTGTGTATGCCTGTAAGAAAAAGTCGATGGGTGTTTGTGTGCGTTTCTTGTGTATGTGTGTGTCGGGAAAACGTTTGGGAGTATGTTAGGGCAGTTCCAAGTGTTGATGGCTCTGCCGAGGACCAGTGTGAGTTCTGTGTTGCGAGTGTGACAGTGTGTGTGTGTGTGTGTGTGTGTTTTCGGGTAACCATTGTGTATGCCTGTATGAAAAAGTCGATGGGTGTATTTGTGTGTTCTTGCGTATTGTGTTTCAGATCCACATTTGTGAGTGTGTGAGGGCAGTTCCAAGTCTTCATGAGTTTGCAGGATATCCAGTGTGAGTGTGTGTTGTGAGTGTGACAGTGTGTGTGCGTGTCTGTGTGTGTGTTTGCAGGAAACCAGTCTGTATGCCTATAAGAAAAATTCGATGGGTGTTTGTGTGTGTTTTTTCTGTATGTGTGTGTCGGGACCACATTTGTGAATATGTTAGGGCAGTTCCAAGTGTTGATGGCTCTGCTGGAGACCCAGTGAGAGTGCTGTGTTGTGAGTGTGATAGTGTGTGTGTGTCTGTGTGTGTGTGTGTGTGTTTGGGGGAACCCCACAGTGTATGCTTCTAAGAAAAAGTCGATGGGTGTTTGTGTGTGTTTCTTGTGTATGTGTGTGTCGAGACCACGTATGTGAGTATGTTGTGGCAGTTCCAAGCGCCAGTGTGAATGCTGTGTTGTGAGTGTGGCAGTGTGTGTTTCTGTGTGTGTTTGTGTTGGCGGGAAAACATTGTGTATGCCTGTAAGAATAAGTCGATGGATGTTTGTGTGAGTTTCATGTGTATGTGTGTGTCGCGACCACATTTGTCAATATTTTAAGGCAGTTCCAAGTGTTGATGGTTCTGCTGGATACCCATTGTGAGTGCTGTGTTGTAAGTGTGACTGTGTGTGTGTGTGTTCACGGGAAACCGTTGTGTATGCCTGTAAGAAAAAGTCGATGGGTGTTTGTGTGTGATTCTTGTGTATGTGTGTGTCGGTGAAACGTTTGTGAGTATGTTAGGGCAGTTCCAAGTGTTGATGGCTCTGCCGAGGTCCAGTGTGCGTACTGTGCTGTTAGTGTGACAGTGTGTGTGTGTGTGTGTGTGTGTTTGGGGAAACCCCACTCTGTCTCCCTGTAACAAAATGTTGATGGGTGTTTGTGTGTGTTTCTTCTGTATGTGTGTGTCGGGACCACGTTTGTTTGTATGTTAGGGCAGATTCAAGTGCCAGTGTGAATGCTGTGTTGTGAGTGTGATAGTGTGTGTGTGTGTGTGTGTTTGCGGAAACCATTGTGCATGACTGTAAGTAAAAGTCAATGGGAGTTTGTGTGTGTTTCTTGTGTATGTGTGTGTCGGGACCACGTTTGTGAGTATGTTAGGGCAGTTCCAACTGTTGATGGCTATGCCGGGGACCCAGTGTGAGTGCTGTGTTGTGCGTGTGATAGTGTCTGTGTGTGTGTGTGTGTTTTGCTGGATACCATTGTGTATGTCTGTAAGAAAAAGTCGTAGGGTGTTTTTGTGTGTTTCTTCTGCATGTGTGTTTCGGGACCACGTTTGTGAATATGTTAAGGTAATTCCAAGTGTTCATGGCTCTGCTGGAGATCCAATGTGAGTGCTCTGTCGTGAGTGTGCCTTTTGTGTGTGTGTGTGTGTGTGTGTGTGTGTTTGCAGGAAACCATTGTGTATGCCTGCAAGAAAAAGTCGATGGGTGTTTGTGTGTGTTATTTGTATATGTGTGTGTCAGGACCATGTTTGTGATTATGTTAAAGCAGTTCCAAGTGTTGACGGCTGTGTTGGAGACCCAGTGTGAGTGCTGTGTTGTGAGTGTGATAGTGTGTGTGTGTCTGTGTGTGTTTCCGAACCCCCTGTGTACGCCTGTAAGAAAAATTCCATGGGTGTTTGTGTGTGTTTCTTGTGTATGCGTGTGTCAGGAAAACGTTTGTGAGTATGTTAGGGCAGTTCCAAGTGTTGATGGCTCTGCCGAGGCCCAGTGTGAGTGCTGTGTTGCGAGTGTGACAGTGTGTGTGTGTGTGTGTGTGTGTGTTTTCGGGTTACCATTGTGTATGCCTGTATGAAAAAGTCGATGGGTGTATTTGTGTGTTCTTGCGTATTGTGTTTCAGATCCACATTTGTGAGTGTGTGAGGGCAGTTCCAAGTGTTCATGAGTTTGCTGGATATCCAGTGTGAGTGTGTGTTGTGAGTGTGACAGTGTGTGTGCGTGTCTGTGTGTGTGTTTGCAGGAAACCAGTCTGTATGCCTATAAGAAAAATTCGATGGGTGTTTGTGTGTGTTTCTTCTGTATGTGTGTGTCGGGACCACATTTGTGAATATGTTAGGGCAGTTCCAAGTGTTGATGGCTCTGCTGGAGACCCAGTGAGAGTGCTGTGTTGTGAGTGTGACAGTGTGTGTGTGTCTGTGTGTGTGTGTGTGTTTGGGGGAACCCCACAGTGTATGCTTCTAAGAAAAAGTCGATGGGTGTTTGTGTGTGTTTCTTGTGTATGTGTGTGTCGGGACCACGTATGAGAGTATTTTGTGGCAGTTCCAAGCGCCAGAGTGAATGCTGTGTTGTGAGTGTGGCAGTGTGTGTTTCTGTGTGTGTTTGTGTTGGCGGGAAAACATTGTGTATGCCTGTAAGAATAAGTCGAGGATGTGTGTGTGAGTTTCATGTGTATGTGTGTGTCGCGACCACATTTGTCAATATTTTAAGGCAGTTCCAAGTGTTGATGGTTCTGCTGGATACCCATTGTGAGTGGTGTGTTGTAAGTGTGACTGTGTGTGTGTGTGTTCAAGGGAAACCGTTGTGTATGCCTGTAAGAAAAAGTCGATGGGTGTTTGTGTGCGTTTCTTGTGTATGTGTGTGTCGGGAAAACGTTTGGGAGTATGTTAGGGCAGTTCCAAGTGTTGATGGCTCTGCCGAGGACCAGTGTGAGTTCTGTGTTGCGAGTGTGACAGTGTGTGTGTGTGTGTGTGTGTGTTTTCGGGTAACCATTGTGTATGCCTGTATGAAAAAGTCGATGGGTGTATTTGTGTGTTCTTGCGTATTGTGTTTCAGATCCACATTTGTGAGTGTGTGAGGGCAGTTCCAAGTCTTCATGAGTTTGCAGGATATCCAGTGTGAGTGTGTGTTGTGAGTGTGACAGTGTGTGTGCGTGTCTGTGTGTGTGTTTGCAGGAAACCAGTCTGTATGCCTATAAGAAAAATTCGATGGGTGTTTGTGTGTGTTTTTTCTGTATGTGTGTGTCGGGACCACATTTGTGAATATGTTAGGGCAGTTCCAAGTGTTGATGGCTCTGCTGGAGACCCAGTGAGAGTGCTGTGTTGTGAGTGTGATAGTGTGTGTGTGTCTGTGTGTGTGTGTGTGTGTTTGGGGGAACCCCACAGTGTATGCTTCTAAGAAAAAGTCGATGGGTGTTTGTGTGTGTTTCTTGTGTATGTGTGTGTCGAGACCACGTATGTGAGTATGTTGTGGCAGTTCCAAGCGCCAGTGTGAATGCTGTGTTGTGAGTGTGGCAGTGTGTGTTTCTGTGTGTGTTTGTGTTGGCGGGAAAACATTGTGTATGCCTGTAAGAATAAGTCGATGGATGTTTGTGTGAGTTTCATGTGTATGTGTGTGTCGCGACCACATTTGTCAATATTTTAAGGCAGTTCCAAGTGTTGATGGTTCTGCTGGATACCCATTGTGAGTGCTGTGTTGTAAGTGTGACTGTGTGTGTGTGTGTGTTCACGGGAAACCGTTGTGTATGCCTGTAAGAAAAAGTCGATGGGTGTTTGTGTGTGATTCTTGTGTATGTGTGTGTCGGTGAAACGTTTGTGAGTATGTTAGGGCAGTTCCAAGTGTTGATGGCTCTGCCGAGGTCCAGTGTGCGTACTGTGCTGTTAGTGTGACAGTGTGTGTGTGTGTGTGTGTGTGTGTTTGGGGAAACCCCACTCTGTCTCCCTGTAACAAAATGTTGATGGGTGTTTGTGTGTGTTTCTTCTGTATGTGTGTGTCGGGACCACGTTTGTTTGTATGTTAGGGCAGATTCAAGTGCCAGTGTGAATGCTGTGTTGTGAGTGTGATAGTGTGTGTGTGTGTGTTTGCGGAAACCATTGTGCATGACTGTAAGTAAAAGTCCATGGGAGTTTGTGTGTGTTTCTTGTGTATGTGTGTGTCGGGACCACGTTTGTGAGTATGTTAGGGCAGTTCCAACTGTTGATGGCTATGCCGGGGACCCAGTGTGAGTGCTGTGTTGTGCGTGTGATAGTGTCTGTGTGTGTGTGTGTGTTTTGCTGGATACCATTGTGTATGTCTGTAAGAAAAAGTCGTAGGGTGTTTTTGTGTGTTTCTTCTGCATGTGTGTTTCGGGACCACGTTTGTGAATATGTTAAGGTAATTCCAAGTGTTCATGGCTCTGCTGGAGATCCAATGTGAGTGCTCTGTCGTGAGTGTGCCTTTTGTGTGTGTGTGTGTGTGTGTGTGTGTTTGCAGGAAACCATTGTGTATGCCTGCAAGAAAAAGTCGATGGGTGTTTGTGTGTGTTATTTGTATATGTGTGTGTCAGGACCATGTTTGTGATTATGTTAAAGCAGTTCCAAGTGTTGACGGCTGTGTTGGAGACCCAGTGTGAGTGCTGTGTTGTGAGTGTGATAGTGTGTGTGTGTCTGTGTGTGTTTCCGAACCCCCTGTGTACGCCTGTAAGAAAAATTCCATGGGTGTTTGTGTGTGTTTCTTGTGTATGCGTGTGTCAGGAAAACGTTTGTGAGTATGTTAGGGCAGTTCCAAGTGTTGATGGCTCTGCCGAGGCCCAGTGTGAGTGCTGTGTTGCGAGTGTGACAGTGTGTGTGTGTGTGTGTGTGTTTTCGGGTTACCATTGTGTATGCCTGTATGAAAAAGTCGATGGGTGTATTTGTGTGTTCTTGCGTATTGTGTTTCAGATCCACATTTGTGAGTGTGTGAGGGCAGTTCCAAGTGTTCATGAGTTTGCTGGATATCCAGTGTGAGTGTGTGTTGTGAGTGTGACAGTGTGTGTGCGTGTCTGTGTGTGTGTTTGCAGGAAACCAGTCTGTATGCCTATAAGAAAAATTCGATGGGTGTTTGTGTGTGTTTCTTCTGTATGTGTGTGTCGGGACCACATTTGTGAATATGTTAGGGCAGTTCCAAGTGTTGATGGCTCTGCTGGAGACCCAGTGAGAGTGCTGTGTTGTGAGTGTGACAGTGTGTGTGTGTCTGTGTGTGTGTGTGTGTTTGGGGGAACCCCACAGTGTATGCTTCTAAGAAAAAGTCGATGGGTGTTTGTGTGTGTTTCTTGTGTATGTGTGTGTCGGGACCACGTATGAGAGTATTTTGTGGCAGTTCCAAGCGCCAGAGTGAATGCTGTGTTGTGAGTGTGGCAGTGTGTGTTTCTGTGTGTGTTTGTGTTGGCGGGAAAACATTGTGTATGCCTGTAAGAATAAGTCGATGGATGTTTGTGTGAGTTTCATGTGTATGTGTGTGTCGCGACCACATTTGTCAATATTTTAAGGCAGTTCCAAGTGTTGATGGTTCTGCTGGATACCCATTGTGAGTGGTGTGTTGTAAGTGTGACTGTGTGTGTGTGTGTTCAAGGGAAACCGTTGTGTATGCCTGTAAGAAAAAGTCGATGGGTGTTTGTGTGCGTTTCTTGTGTATGTGTGTGTCGGGAAAACGTTTGGGAGTATGTTAGGGCAGTTCCAAGTGTTGATGGCTCTGCCGAGGACCAGTGTGAGTGCTGTGTTGCGAGTGTGACAGTGTGTGTGTGTGTGTGTGTGTGTGTTTTCGGGTAACCATTGTGTATGCCTGTATGAAAAAGTCGATGGGTGTATTTGTGTGTTCTTGCGTATTGTGTTTCAGATCCACATTTGTGAGTGTGTGAGGGCAGTTCCAAGTCTTCATGAGTTTGCAGGATATCCAGTGTGAGTGTGTGTTGTGAGTGTGACAGTGTGTGTGCGTGTCTGTGTGTGTGTTTGCAGGAAACCAGTCTGTATGCCTATAAGAAAAATTCGATGGGTGTTTGTGTGTGTTTTTTCTGTATGTGTGTGTCGGGACCACATTTGTGAATATGTTAGGGCAGTTCCAAGTGTTGATGGCTCTGCTGGAGACCCAGTGAGAGTGCTGTGTTGTGAGTGTGATAGTGTGTGTGTGTCTGTGTGTGTGTGTGTGTGTTTGGGGGAACCCCACAGTGTATGCTTCTAAGAAAAAGTCGATGGGTGTTTGTGTGTGTTTCTTGTGTATGTGTGTGTCGAGACCACGTATGTGAGTATGTTGTGGCAGTTCCAAGCGCCAGTGTGAATGCTGTGTTGTGAGTGTGGCAGTGTGTGTTTCTGTGTGTGTTTGTGTTGGCGGGAAAACATTGTGTATGCCTGTAAGAATAAGTCGATGGATGTTTGTGTGAGTTTCATGTGTATGTGTGTGTCGCGACCACATTTGTCAATATTTTAAGGCAGTTCCAAGTGTTGATGGTTCTGCTGGATACCCATTGTGAGTGCTGTGTTGTAAGTGTGACTGTGTGTGTGTGTGTTCACGGGAAACCGTTGTGTATGCCTGTAAGAAAAAGTCGATGGGTGTTTGTGTGTGATTCTTGTGTATGTGTGTGTCGGTGAAACGTTTGTGAGTATGTTAGGGCAGTTCCAAGTGTTGATGGCTCTGCCGAGGTCCAGTGTGCGTACTGTGCTGTTAGTGTGACAGTGTGTGTGTGTGTGTGTGTGTGTGTGTGTGTTTGGGGAAACCCCACTCTGTCTCCCTGTAACAAAATGTTGATGGGTGTTTGTGTGTGTTTTTTCTGTATGTGTGTGTCGGGACCACGTTTGTTTGTATGTTAGGGCAGATTCAAGTGCCAGTGTGAATGCTGTGTTGTGAGTGTGATAGTGTGTGTGTGTGTGTGTTTGCGGAAACCATTGTGCATGACTGTAAGTAAAAGTCCATGGGAGTTTGTGTGTGTTTCTTGTGTATGTGTGTGTCGGGACCACGTTTGTGAGTATGTTAGGGCAGTTCCAACTGTTGATGGCTATGCCGGGGACCCAGTGTGAGTGCTGTGTTGTGCGTGTGATAGTGTCTGTGTGTGTGTGTGTGTTTTGCTGGATACCATTGTGTATGTCTGTAAGAAAAAGTCGTAGGGTGTTTTTGTGTGTTTCTTCTGCATGTGTGTTTCGGGACCACGTTTGTGAATATGTTAAGGTAATTCCAAGTGTTGATGGCTCTGCTGGAGATCCAATGTGAGTGCTCTGTCGTGAGTGTGCCTTTTGTGTGTGTGTGTGTGTGTGTGTGTGTGTTTGCAGGAAACCATTGTGTATGCCTGCAAGAAAAAGTCGATGGGTGTTTGTGTGTGTTATTTGTATATGTGTGTGTCAGGACCATGTTTGTGATTATGTTAAAGCAGTTCCAAGTGTTGACGGCTGTGTTGGAGACCCAGTGTGAGTGCTGTGTTGTGAGTGTGATAGTGTGTGTGTGTCTGTGTGTGTTTCCGAACCCCCTGTGTACGCCTGTAAGAAAAATTCCATGGGTGTTTGTGTGTGTTTCTTGTGTATGCGTGTGTCAGGAAAACGTTTGTGAGTATGTTAGGGCAGTTCCAAGTGTTGATGGCTCTGCCGAGGCCCAGTGTGAGTGCTGTGTTGCGAGTGTGACAGTGTGTGTGTGTGTGTGTGTGTGTGTTTTCGGGTTACCATTGTGTATGCCTGTATGAAAAAGTCGATGGGTGTATTTGTGTGTTCTTGCGTATTGTGTTTCAGATCCACATTTGTGAGTGTGTGAGGGCAGTTCCAAGTGTTCATGAGTTTGCTGGATATCCAGTGTGAGTGTGTGTTGTGAGTGTGACAGTGTGTGTGCGTGTCTGTGTGTGTGTTTGCAGGAAACCAGTCTGTATGCCTATAAGAAAAATTCGATGGGTGTTTGTGTGTGTTTCTTCTGTATGTGTGTGTCGGGACCACATTTGTGAATATGTTAGGGCAGTTCCAAGTGTTGATGGCTCTGCTGGAGACCCAGTGAGAGTGCTGTGTTGTGAGTGTGACAGTGTGTGTGTGTCTGTGTGTGTGTGTGTGTTTGGGGGAACCCCACAGTGTATGCTTCTAAGAAAAAGTCGATGGGTGTTTGTGTGTGTTTCTTGTGTATGTGTGTGTCGGGACCACGTATGAGAGTATTTTGTGGCAGTTCCAAGCGCCAGAGTGAATGCTGTGTTGTGAGTGTGGCAGTGTGTGTTTCTGTGTGTGTTTGTGTTGGCGGGAAAACATTGTGTATGCCTGTAAGAATAAGTCGAGGATGTGTGTGTGAGTTTCATGTGTATGTGTGTGTCGCGACCACATTTGTCAATATTTTAAGGCAGTTCCAAGTGTTGATGGTTCTGCTGGATACCCATTGTGAGTGGTGTGTTGTAAGTGTGACTGTGTGTGTGTGTGTTCAAGGGAAACCGTTGTGTATGCCTGTAAGAAAAAGTCGATGGGTGTTTGTGTGCGTTTCTTGTGTATGTGTGTGTCGGGAAAACGTTTGGGAGTATGTTAGGGCAGTTCCAAGTGTTGATGGCTCTGCCGAGGACCAGTGTGAGTTCTGTGTTGCGAGTGTGACAGTGTGTGTGTGTGTGTGTGTTTTCGGGTAACCATTGTGTATGCCTGTATGAAAAAGTCGATGGGTGTATTTGTGTGTTCTTGCGTATTGTGTTTCAGATCCACATTTGTGAGTGTGTGAGGGCAGTTCCAAGTCTTCATGAGTTTGCAGGATATCCAGTGTGAGTGTGTGTTGTGAGTGTGACAGTGTGTGTGCGTGTCTGTGTGTGTGTTTGCAGGAAACCAGTCTGTATGCCTATAAGAAAAATTCGATGGGTGTTTGTGTGTGTTTTTTCTGTATGTGTGTGTCGGGACCACATTTGTGAATATGTTAGGGCAGTTCCAAGTGTTGATGGCTCTGCTGGAGACCCAGTGAGAGTGCTGTGTTGTGAGTGTGATAGTGTGTGTGTGTCTGTGTGTGTGTGTGTGTGTTTGGGGGAACCCCACAGTGTATGCTTCTAAGAAAAAGTCGATGGGTGTTTGTGTGTGTTTCTTGTGTATGTGTGTGTCGAGACCACGTATGTGAGTATGTTGTGGCAGTTCCAAGCGCCAGTGTGAATGCTGTGTTGTGAGTGTGGCAGTGTGTGTTTCTGTGTGTGTTTGTGTTGGCGGGAAAACATTGTGTATGCCTGTAAGAATAAGTCGATGGATGTTTGTGTGAGTTTCATGTGTATGTGTGTGTCGCGACCACATTTGTCAATATTTTAAGGCAGTTCCAAGTGTTGATGGTTCTGCTGGATACCCATTGTGAGTGCTGTGTTGTAAGTGTGACTGTGTGTGTGTGTGTGTTCACGGGAAACCGTTGTGTATGCCTGTAAGAAAAAGTTGATGGGTGTTTGTGTGTGATTCTTGTGTATGTGTGTGTCGGTGAAACGTTTGTGAGTATGTTAGGGCAGTTCCAAGTGTTGATGGCTCTGCCGAGGTCCAGTGTGCGTACTGTGCTGTTAGTGTGACAGTGTGTGTGTGTGTGTGTGTGTGTGTTTGGGGAAACCCCACTCTGTCTCCCTGTAACAAAATGTTGATGGGTGTTTGTGTGTGTTTCTTCTGTATGTGTGTGTCGGGACCACGTTTGTTTGTATGTTAGGGCAGATTCAAGTGCCAGTGTGAATGCTGTGTTGTGAGTGTGATAGTGTGTGTGTGTGTGTTTGCGGAAACCATTGTGCATGACTGTAAGTAAAAGTCCATGGGAGTTTGTGTGTGTTTCTTGTGTATGTGTGTGTCGGGACCACGTTTGTGAGTATGTTAGGGCAGTTCCAACTGTTGATGGCTATGCCGGGGACCCAGTGTGAGTGCTGTGTTGTGCGTGTGATAGTGTCTGTGTGTGTGTGTGTGTTTTGCTGGATACCATTGTGTATGTCTGTAAGAAAAAGTCGTAGGGTGTTTTTGTGTGTTTCTTCTGCATGTGTGTTTCGGGACCACGTTTGTGAATATGTTAAGGTAATTCCAAGTGTTCATGGCTCTGCTGGAGATCCAATGTGAGTGCTCTGTCGTGAGTGTGCCTTTTGTGTGTGTGTGTGTGTGTGTGTGTGTTTGCAGGAAACCATTGTGTATGCCTGCAAGAAAAAGTCGATGGGTGTTTGTGTGTGTTATTTGTATATGTGTGTGTCAGGACCATGTTTGTGATTATGTTAAAGCAGTTCCAAGTGTTGACGGCTGTGTTGGAGACCCAGTGTGAGTGCTGTGTTGTGAGTGTGATAGTGTGTGTGTGTCTGTGTGTGTTTCCGAACCCCCTGTGTACGCCTGTAAGAAAAATTCCATGGGTGTTTGTGTGTGTTTCTTGTGTATGCGTGTGTCAGGAAAACGTTTGTGAGTATGTTAGGGCAGTTCCAAGTGTTGATGGCTCTGCCGAGGCCCAGTGTGAGTGCTGTGTTGCGAGTGTGACAGTGTGTGTGTGTGTGTGTGTGTGTTTTCGGGTTACCATTGTGTATGCCTGTATGAAAAAGTCGATGGGTGTATTTGTGTGTTCTTGCGTATTGTGTTTCAGATCCACATTTGTGAGTGTGTGAGGGCAGTTCCAAGTGTTCATGAGTTTGCTGGATATCCAGTGTGAGTGTGTGTTGTGAGTGTGACAGTGTGTGTGCGTGTCTGTGTGTGTGTTTGCAGGAAACCAGTCTGTATGCCTATAAGAAAAATTCGATGGGTGTTTGTGTGTGTTTCTTCTGTATGTGTGTGTCGGGACCACATTTGTGAATATGTTAGGGCAGTTCCAAGTGTTGATGGCTCTGCTGGAGACCCAGTGAGAGTGCTGTGTTGTGAGTGTGACAGTGTGTGTGTGTCTGTGTGTGTGTGTGTGTTTGGGGGAACCCCACAGTGTATGCTTCTAAGAAAAAGTCGATGGGTGTTTGTGTGTGTTTCTTGTGTATGTGTGTGTCGGGACCACGTATGAGAGTATTTTGTGGCAGTTCCAAGCGCCAGAGTGAATGCTGTGTTGTGAGTGTGGCAGTGTGTGTTTCTGTGTGTGTTTGTGTTGGCGGGAAAACATTGTGTATGCCTGTAAGAATAAGTCGATGGATGTGTGTGTGAGTTTCATGTGTATGTGTGTGTCGCGACCACATTTGTCAATATTTTAAGGCAGTTCCAAGTGTTGATGGTTCTGCTGGATACCCATTGTGAGTGGTGTGTTGTAAGTGTGACTGTGTGTGTGTGTGTTCAAGGGAAACCGTTGTGTATGCCTGTAAGAAAAAGTCGATGGGTGTTTGTGTGCGTTTCTTGTGTATGTGTGTGTCGGGAAAACGTTTGGGAGTATGTTAGGGCAGTTCCAAGTGTTGATGGCTCTGCCGAGGACCAGTGTGAGTTCTGTGTTGCGAGTGTGACAGTGTGTGTGTGTGTGTGTGTGTGTGTTTTCGGGTAACCATTGTGTATGCCTGTATGAAAAAGTCGATGGGTGTATTTGTGTGTTCTTGCGTATTGTGTTTCAGATCCACATTTGTGAGTGTGTGAGGGCAGTTCCAAGTCTTCATGAGTTTGCAGGATATCCAGTGTGAGTGTGTGTTGTGAGTGTGACAGTGTGTGTGCGTGTCTGTGTGTGTGTTTGCAGGAAACCAGTCTGTATGCCTATAAGAAAAATTCGATGGGTGTTTGTGTGTGTTTTTTCTGTATGTGTGTGTCGGGACCACATTTGTGAATATGTTAGGGCAGTTCCAAGTGTTGATGGCTCTGCTGGAGACCCAGTGAGAGTGCTGTGTTGTGAGTGTGATAGTGTGTGTGTGTCTGTGTGTGTGTGTGTGTGTTTGGGGGAACCCCACAGTGTATGCTTCTAAGAAAAAGTCGATGGGTGTTTGTGTGTGTTTCTTGTGTATGTGTGTGTCGAGACCACGTATGTGAGTATGTTGTGGCAGTTCCAAGCGCCAGTGTGAATGCTGTGTTGTGAGTGTGGCAGTGTGTGTTTCTGTGTGTGTTTGTGTTGGCGGGAAAACATTGTGTATGCCTGTAAGAATAAGTCGATGGATGTTTGTGTGAGTTTCATGTGTATGTGTGTGTCGCGACCACATTTGTCAATATTTTAAGGCAGTTCCAAGTGTTGATGGTTCTGCTGGATACCCATTGTGAGTGCTGTGTTGTAAGTGTGACTGTGTGTGTGTGTGTGTTCACGGGAAACCGTTGTGTATGCCTGTAAGAAAAAGTCGATGGGTGTTTGTGTGTGATTCTTGTGTATGTGTGTGTCGGTGAAACGTTTGTGAGTATGTTAGGGCAGTTCCAAGTGTTGATGGCTCTGCCGAGGTCCAGTGTGCGTACTGTGCTGTTAGTGTGACAGTGTGGGTGTGTGTGTGTGTGTGTGTTTGGGGAAACCCCACTCTGTCTCCCTGTAACAAAATGTTGATGGGTGTTTGTGTGTGTTTCCTCTGTATGTGTGTGTCGGGACCACGTTTGTTTGTATGTTAGGGCAGATTCAAGTGCCAGTGTGAATGCTGTGTTGTGAGTGTGATAGTGTGTGTGTGTGTGTTTGCGGAAACCATTGTGCATGACTGTAAGTAAAAGTCCATGGGAGTTTGTGTGTGTTTCTTGTGTATGTGTGTGTCGGGACCACGTTTGTGAGTATGTTAGGGCAGTTCCAACTGTTGATGGCTATGCCGGGGACCCAGTGTGAGTGCTGTGTTGTGCGTGTGATAGTGTCTGTGTGTGTGTGTGTGTTTTGCTGGATACCATTGTGTATGTCTGTAAGAAAAAGTCGTAGGGTGTTTTTGTGTGTTTCTTCTGCATGTGTGTTTCGGGACCACGTTTGTGAATATGTTAAGGTAATTCCAAGTGTTGATGGCTCTGCTGGAGATCCAATGTGAGTGCTCTGTCGTGAGTGTGCCTTTTGTGTGTGTGTGTGTGTGTGTGTGTGTGTTTGCAGGAAACCATTGTGTATGCCTGCAAGAAAAAGTCGATGGGTGTTTGTGTGTGTTATTTGTATATGTGTGTGTCAGGACCATGTTTGTGATTATGTTAAAGCAGTTCCAAGTGTTGACGGCTGTGTTGGAGACCCAGTGTGAGTGCTGTGTTGTGAGTGTGATAGTGTGTGTGTGTCTGTGTGTGTTTCCGAACCCCCTGTGTACGCCTGTAAGAAAAATTCCATGGGTGTTTGTGTGTGTTTCTTGTGTATGCGTGTGTCAGGAAAACGTTTGTGAGTATGTTAGGGCAGTTCCAAGTGTTGATGGCTCTGCCGAGGCCCAGTGTGAGTGCTGTGTTGTGAGTGTGACAGTGTGTGTGTGTGTGTGTGTGTGTGTTTTCGGGTTACCATTGTGTATGCCTGTATGAAAAAGTCGATGGGTGTATTTGTGTGTTCTTGCGTATTGTGTTTCAGATCCACATTTGTGAGTGTGTGAGGGCAGTTCCAAGTGTTCATGAGTTTGCTGGATATCCAGTGTGAGTGTGTGTTGTGAGTGTGACAGTGTGTGTGCGTGTCTGTGTGTGTGTTTGCAGGAAACCAGTCTGTATGCCTATAAGAAAAATTCGATGGGTGTTTGTGTGTGTTTCTTCTGTATGTGTGTGTCGGGACCACATTTGTGAATATGTTAGGGCAGTTCCAAGTGTTGATGGCTCTGCTGGAGACCCAGTGAGAGTGCTGTGTTGTGAGTGTGACAGTGTGTGTGTGTCTGTGTGTGTGTGTGTGTGTGTTTGGGGGAACCCCACAGTGTATGCTTCTAAGAAAAAGTCGATGGGTGTTTGTGTGTGTTTCTTGTGTATGTGTGTGTCGGGACCACGTATGAGAGTATTTTGTGGCAGTTCCAAGCGCCAGAGTGAATGCTGTGTTGTGAGTGTGGCAGTGTGTGTTTCTGTGTGTGTTTGTGTTGGCGGGAAAACATTGTGTATGCCTGTAAGAATAAGTCGAGGATGTGTGTGTGAGTTTCATGTGTATGTGTGTGTCGCGACCACATTTGTCAATATTTTAAGGCAGTTCCAAGTGTTGATGGTTCTGCTGGATACCCATTGTGAGTGGTGTGTTGTAAGTGTGACTGTGTGTGTGTGTGTTCAAGGGAAACCGTTGTGTATGCCTGTAAGAAAAAGTCGATGGGTGTTTGTGTGCGTTTCTTGTGTATGTGTGTGTCGGGAAAACGTTTGGGAGTATGTTAGGGCAGTTCCAAGTGTTGATGGCTCTGCCGAGGACCAGTGTGAGTTCTGTGTTGCGAGTGTGACAGTGTGTGTGTGTGTGTGTGTGTGTTTTCGGGTAACCATTGTGTATGCCTGTATGAAAAAGTCGATGGGTGTATTTGTGTGTTCTTGCGTATTGTGTTTCAGATCCACATTTGTGAGTGTGTGAGGGCAGTTCCAAGTCTTCATGAGTTTGCAGGATATCCAGTGTGAGTGTGTGTTGTGAGTGTGACAGTGTGTGTGCGTGTCTGTGTGTGTGTTTGCAGGAAACCAGTCTGTATGCCTATAAGAAAAATTCGATGGGTGTTTGTGTGTGTTTTTTCTGTATGTGTGTGTCGGGACCACATTTGTGAATATGTTAGGGCAGTTCCAAGTGTTGATGGCTCTGCTGGAGACCCAGTGAGAGTGCTGTGTTGTGAGTGTGATAGTGTGTGTGTGTCTGTGTGTGTGTGTGTGTGTTTGGGGGAACCCCACAGTGTATGCTTCTAAGAAAAAGTCGATGGGTGTTTGTGTGTGTTTCTTGTGTATGTGTGTGTCGAGACCACGTATGTGAGTATGTTGTGGCAGTTCCAAGCGCCAGTGTGAATGCTGTGTTGTGAGTGTGGCAGTGTGTGTTTCTGTGTGTGTTTGTGTTGGCGGGAAAACATTGTGTATGCCTGTAAGAATAAGTCGATGGATGTTTGTGTGAGTTTCATGTGTATGTGTGTGTCGCGACCACATTTGTCAATATTTTAAGGCAGTTCCAAGTGTTGATGGTTCTGCTGGATACCCATTGTGAGTGCTGTGTTGTAAGTGTGACTGTGTGTGTGTGTGTGTTCACGGGAAACCGTTGTGTATGCCTGTAAGAAAAAGTTGATGGGTGTTTGTGTGTGATTCTTGTGTATGTGTGTGTCGGTGAAACGTTTGTGAGTATGTTAGGGCAGTTCCAAGTGTTGATGGCTCTGCCGAGGTCCAGTGTGCGTACTGTGCTGTTAGTGTGACAGTGTGTGTGTGTGTGTGTGTGTGTGTTTGGGGAAACCCCACTCTGTCTCCCTGTAACAAAATGTTGATGGGTGTTTGTGTGTGTTTCTTCTGTATGTGTGTGTCGGGACCACGTTTGTTTGTATGTTAGGGCAGATTCAAGTGCCAGTGTGAATGCTGTGTTGTGAGTGTGATAGTGTGTGTGTGTGTGTTTGCGGAAACCATTGTGCATGACTGTAAGTAAAAGTCCATGGGAGTTTGTGTGTGTTTCTTGTGTATGTGTGTGTCGGGACCACGTTTGTGAGTATGTTAGGGCAGTTCCAACTGTTGATGGCTATGCCGGGGACCCAGTGTGAGTGCTGTGTTGTGCGTGTGATAGTGTCTGTGTGTGTGTGTGTGTTTTGCTGGATACCATTGTGTATGTCTGTAAGAAAAAGTCGTAGGGTGTTTTTGTGTGTTTCTTCTGCATGTGTGTTTCGGGACCACGTTTGTGAATATGTTAAGGTAATTCCAAGTGTTCATGGCTCTGCTGGAGATCCAATGTGAGTGCTCTGTCGTGAGTGTGCCTTTTGTGTGTGTGTGTGTGTGTGTGTGTGTTTGCAGGAAACCATTGTGTATGCCTGCAAGAAAAAGTCGATGGGTGTTTGTGTGTGTTATTTGTATATGTGTGTGTCAGGACCATGTTTGTGATTATGTTAAAGCAGTTCCAAGTGTTGACGGCTGTGTTGGAGACCCAGTGTGAGTGCTGTGTTGTGAGTGTGATAGTGTGTGTGTGTCTGTGTGTGTTTCCGAACCCCCTGTGTACGCCTGTAAGAAAAATTCCATGGGTGTTTGTGTGTGTTTCTTGTGTATGCGTGTGTCAGGAAAACGTTTGTGAGTATGTTAGGGCAGTTCCAAGTGTTGATGGCTCTGCCGAGGCCCAGTGTGAGTGCTGTGTTGCGAGTGTGACAGTGTGTGTGTGTGTGTGTGTGTGTGTTTTCGGGTTACCATTGTGTATGCCTGTATGAAAAAGTCGATGGGTGTATTTGTGTGTTCTTGCGTATTGTGTTTCAGATCCACATTTGTGAGTGTGTGAGGGCAGTTCCAAGTGTTCATGAGTTTGCTGGATATCCAGTGTGAGTGTGTGTTGTGAGTGTGACAGTGTGTGTGCGTGTCTGTGTGTGTGTTTGCAGGAAACCAGTCTGTATGCCTATAAGAAAAATTCGATGGGTGTTTGTGTGTGTTTCTTCTGTATGTGTGTGTCGGGACCACATTTGTGAATATGTTAGGGCAGTTCCAAGTGTTGATGGCTCTGCTGGAGACCCAGTGAGAGTGCTGTGTTGTGAGTGTGACAGTGTGTGTGTGTCTGTGTGTGTGTGTGTGTTTGGGGGAACCCCACAGTGTATGCTTCTAAGAAAAAGTCGATGGGTGTTTGTGTGTGTTTCTTGTGTATGTGTGTGTCGGGACCACGTATGAGAGTATTTTGTGGCAGTTCCAAGCGCCAGAGTGAATGCTGTGTTGTGAGTGTGGCAGTGTGTGTTTCTGTGTGTGTTTGTGTTGGCGGGAAAACATTGTGTATGCCTGTAAGAATAAGTCGATGGATGTGTGTGTGAGTTTCATGTGTATGTGTGTGTCGCGACCACATTTGTCAATATTTTAAGGCAGTTCCAAGTGTTGATGGTTCTGCTGGATACCCATTGTGAGTGGTGTGTTGTAAGTGTGACTGTGTGTGTGTGTGTTCAAGGGAAACCGTTGTGTATGCCTGTAAGAAAAAGTCGATGGGTGTTTGTGTGCGTTTCTTGTGTATGTGTGTGTCGGGAAAACGTTTGGGAGTATGTTAGGGCAGTTCCAAGTGTTGATGGCTCTGCCGAGGACCAGTGTGAGTTCTGTGTTGCGAGTGTGACAGTGTGTGTGTGTGTGTGTGTTTTCGGGTAACCATTGTGTATGCCTGTATGAAAAAGTCGATGGGTGTATTTGTGTGTTCTTGCGTATTGTGTTTCAGATCCACATTTGTGAGTGTGTGAGGGCAGTTCCAAGTCTTCATGAGTTTGCAGGATATCCAGTGTGAGTGTGTGTTGTGAGTGTGACAGTGTGTGTGCGTGTCTGTGTGTGTGTTTGCAGGAAACCAGTCTGTATGCCTATAAGAAAAATTCGATGGGTGTTTGTGTGTGTTTTTTCTGTATGTGTGTGTCGGGACCACATTTGTGAATATGTTAGGGCAGTTCCAAGTGTTGATGGCTCTGCTGGAGACCCAGTGAGAGTGCTGTGTTGTGAGTGTGATAGTGTGTGTGTGTCTGTGTGTGTGTGTGTGTGTTTGGGGGAACCCCACAGTGTATGCTTCTAAGAAAAAGTCGATGGGTGTTTGTGTGTGTTTCTTGTGTATGTGTGTGTCGAGACCACGTATGTGAGTATGTTGTGGCAGTTCCAAGCGCCAGTGTGAATGCTGTGTTGTGAGTGTGGCAGTGTGTGTTTCTGTGTGTGTTTGTGTTGGCGGGAAAACATTGTGTATGCCTGTAAGAATAAGTCGATGGATGTTTGTGTGAGTTTCATGTGTATGTGTGTGTCGCGACCACATTTGTCAATATTTTAAGGCAGTTCCAAGTGTTGATGGTTCTGCTGGATACCCATTGTGAGTGCTGTGTTGTAAGTGTGACTGTGTGTGTGTGTGTGTTCACGGGAAACCGTTGTGTATGCCTGTAAGAAAAAGTCGATGGGTGTTTGTGTGTGATTCTTGTGTATGTGTGTGTCGGTGAAACGTTTGTGAGTATGTTAGGGCAGTTCCAAGTGTTGATGGCTCTGCCGAGGTCCAGTGTGCGTACTGTGCTGTTAGTGTGACAGTGTGTGTGTGTGTGTGTGTGTGTGTTTGGGGAAACCCCACTCTGTCTCCCTGTAACAAAATGTTGATGGGTGTTTGTGTGTGTTTCCTCTGTATGTGTGTGTCGGGACCACGTTTGTTTGTATGTTAGGGCAGATTCAAGTGCCAGTGTGAATGCTGTGTTGTGAGTGTGATAGTGTGTGTGTGTGTGTTTGCGGAAACCATTGTGCATGACTGTAAGTAAAAGTCCATGGGAGTTTGTGTGTGTTTCTTGTGTATGTGTGTGTCGGGACCACGTTTGTGAGTATGTTAGGGCAGTTCCAACTGTTGATGGCTATGCCGGGGACCCAGTGTGAGTGCTGTGTTGTGCGTGTGATAGTGTCTGTGTGTGTGTGTGTGTTTTGCTGGATACCATTGTGTATGTCTGTAAGAAAAAGTCGTAGGGTGTTTTTGTGTGTTTCTTCTGCATGTGTGTTTCGGGACCACGTTTGTGAATATGTTAAGGTAATTCCAAGTGTTGATGGCTCTGCTGGAGATCCAATGTGAGTGCTCTGTCGTGAGTGTGCCTTTTGTGTGTGTGTGTGTGTGTGTGTGTGTTTGCAGGAAACCATTGTGTATGCCTGCAAGAAAAAGTCGATGGGTGTTTGTGTGTGTTATTTGTATATGTGTGTGTCAGGACCATGTTTGTGATTATGTTAAAGCAGTTCCAAGTGTTGACGGCTGTGTTGGAGACCCAGTGTGAGTGCTGTGTTGTGAGTGTGATAGTGTGTGTGTGTCTGTGTGTGTTTCCGAACCCCCTGTGTACGCCTGTAAGAAAAATTCCATGGGTGTTTGTGTGTGTTTCTTGTGTATGCGTGTGTCAGGAAAACGTTTGTGAGTATGTTAGGGCAGTTCCAAGTGTTGATGGCTCTGCCGAGGCCCAGTGTGAGTGCTGTGTTGTGAGTGTGACAGTGTGTGTGTGTGTGTGTGTGTGTGTTTTCGGGTTACCATTGTGTATGCCTGTATGAAAAAGTCGATGGGTGTATTTGTGTGTTCTTGCGTATTGTGTTTCAGATCCACATTTGTGAGTGTGTGAGGGCAGTTCCAAGTGTTCATGAGTTTGCTGGATATCCAGTGTGAGTGTGTGTTGTGAGTGTGACAGTGTGTGTGCGTGTCTGTGTGTGTGTTTGCAGGAAACCAGTCTGTATGCCTATAAGAAAAATTCGATGGGTGTTTGTGTGTGTTTCTTCTGTATGTGTGTGTCGGGACCACATTTGTGAATATGTTAGGGCAGTTCCAAGTGTTGATGGCTCTGCTGGAGACCCAGTGAGAGTGCTGTGTTGTGAGTGTGACAGTGTGTGTGTGTCTGTGTGTGTGTGTGTGTTTGGGGGAACCCCACAGTGTATGCTTCTAAGAAAAAGTCGATGGGTGTTTGTGTGTGTTTCTTGTGTATGTGTGTGTCGGGACCACGTATGAGAGTATTTTGTGGCAGTTCCAAGCGCCAGAGTGAATGCTGTGTTGTGAGTGTGGCAGTGTGTGTTTCTGTGTGTGTTTGTGTTGGCGGGAAAACATTGTGTATGCCTGTAAGAATAAGTCGAGGATGTGTGTGTGAGTTTCATGTGTATGTGTGTGTCGCGACCACATTTGTCAATATTTTAAGGCAGTTCCAAGTGTTGATGGTTCTGCTGGATACCCATTGTGAGTGGTGTGTTGTAAGTGTGACTGTGTGTGTGTGTGTTCAAGGGAAACCGTTGTGTATGCCTGTAAGAAAAAGTCGATGGGTGTTTGTGTGCGTTTCTTGTGTATGTGTGTGTCGGGAAAACGTTTGGGAGTATGTTAGGGCAGTTCCAAGTGTTGATGGCTCTGCCGAGGACCAGTGTGAGTTCTGTGTTGCGAGTGTGACAGTGTGTGTGTGTGTGTGTGTGTGTGTTTTCGGGTAACCATTGTGTATGCCTGTATGAAAAAGTCGATGGGTGTATTTGTGTGTTCTTGCGTATTGTGTTTCAGATCCACATTTGTGAGTGTGTGAGGGCAGTTCCAAGTCTTCATGAGTTTGCAGGATATCCAGTGTGAGTGTGTGTTGTGAGTGTGACAGTGTGTGTGCGTGTCTGTGTGTGTGTTTGCAGGAAACCAGTCTGTATGCCTATAAGAAAAATTCGATGGGTGTTTGTGTGTGTTTCTTCTGTATGTGTGTGTCGGGACCACATTTGTGAATATGTTAGGGCAGTTCCAAGTGTTGATGGCTCTGCTGGAGACCCAGTGAGAGTGCTGTGTTGTGAGTGTGATAGTGTGTGTGTGTCTGTGTGTGTGTGTGTGTGTTTGGGGGAACCCCACAGTGTATGCTTCTAAGAAAAAGTCGATGGGTGTTTGTGTGTGTTTCTTGTGTATGTGTGTGTCGAGACCACGTATGTGAGTATGTTGTGGCAGTTCCAAGCGCCAGTGTGAATGCTGTGTTGTGAGTGTGGCAGTGTGTGTTTCTGTGTGTGTTTGTGTTGGCGGGAAAACATTGTGTATGCCTGTAAGAATAAGTCGATGGATGTTTGTGTGAGTTTCATGTGTATGTGTGTGTCGCGACCACATTTGTCAATATTTTAAGGCAGTTCCAAGTGTTGATGGTTCTGCTGGATACCCATTGTGAGTGCTGTGTTGTAAGTGTGACTGTGTGTGTGTGTGTGTTCACGGGAAACCGTTGTGTATGCCTGTAAGAAAAAGTCGATGGGTGTTTGTGTGTGATTCTTGTGTATGTGTGTGTCGGTGAAACGTTTGTGAGTATGTTAGGGCAGTTCCAAGTGTTGATGGCTCTGCCGAGGTCCAGTGTGCGTACTGTGCTGTTAGTGTGACAGTGTGTGTGTGTGTGTGTGTGTGTTTGGGGAAACCCCACTCTGTCTCCCTGTAACAAAATGTTGATGGGTGTTTGTGTGTGTTTCCTCTGTATGTGTGTGTCGGGACCACGTTTGTTTGTATGTTAGGGCAGATTCAAGTGCCAGTGTGAATGCTGTGTTGTGAGTGTGATAGTGTGTGTGTGTGTGTTTGCGGAAACCATTGTGCATGACTGTAAGTAAAAGTCCATGGGAGTTTGTGTGTGTTTCTTGTGTATGTGTGTGTCGGGACCACGTTTGTGAGTATGTTAGGGCAGTTCCAACTGTTGATGGCTATGCCGGGGACCCAGTGTGAGTGCTGTGTTGTGCGTGTGATAGTGTCTGTGTGTGTGTGTGTGTTTTGCTGGATACCATTGTGTATGTCTGTAAGAAAAAGTCGTAGGGTGTTTTTGTGTGTTTCTTCTGCATGTGTGTTTCGGGACCACGTTTGTGAATATGTTAAGGTAATTCCAAGTGTTCATGGCTCTGCTGGAGATCCAATGTGAGTGCTCTGTCGTGAGTGTGCCTTTTGTGTGTGTGTGTGTGTGTGTGTGTGTTTGCAGGAAACCATTGTGTATGCCTGCAAGAAAAAGTCGATGGGTGTTTGTGTGTGTTATTTGTATATGTGTGTGTCAGGACCATGTTTGTGATTATGTTAAAGCAGTTCCAAGTGTTGACGGCTGTGTTGGAGACCCAGTGGGAGTGCTGTGTTGTGAGTGTGATAGTGTGTGTGTGTCTGTGTGTGTTTCCGAACCCCCTGTGTACGCCTGTAAGAAAAATTCCATGGGTGTTTGTGTGTGTTTCTTGTGTATGCGTGTGTCAGGAAAACGTTTGTGAGTATGTTAGGGCAGTTCCAAGTGTTGATGGCTCTGCCGAGGCCCAGTGTGAGTGCTGTGTTGCGAGTGTGACAGTGTGTGTGTGTGTGTGTGTGTGTTTTCGGGTTACCATTGTGTATGCCTGTATGAAAAAGTCGATGGGTGTATTTGTGTGTTCTTGCGTATTGTGTTTCAGATCCACATTTGTGAGTGTGTGAGGGCAGTTCCAAGTGTTCATGAGTTTGCTGGATATCCAGTGTGAGTGTGTGTTGTGAGTGTGACAGTGTGTGTGCGTGTCTGTGTGTGTGTTTGCAGGAAACCAGTCTGTATGCCTATAAGAAAAATTCGATGGGTGTTTGTGTGTGTTTCTTCTGTATGTGTGTGTCGGGACCACATTTGTGAATATGTTAGGGCAGTTCCAAGTGTTGATGGCTCTGCTGGAGACCCAGTGAGAGTGCTGTGTTGTGAGTGTGACAGTGTGTGTGTGTCTGTGTGTGTGTGTGTGTTTGGGGGAACCCCACAGTGTATGCTTCTAAGAAAAAGTCGATGGGTGTTTGTGTGTGTTTCTTGTGTATGTGTGTGTCGGGACCACGTATGAGAGTATTTTGTGGCAGTTCCAAGCGCCAGAGTGAATGCTGTGTTGTGAGTGTGGCAGTGTGTGTTTCTGTGTGTGTTTGTGTTGGCGGGAAAACATTGTGTATGCCTGTAAGAATAAGTCGATGGATGTGTGTGTGAGTTTCATGTGTATGTGTGTGTCGCGACCACATTTGTCAATATTTTAAGGCAGTTCCAAGTGTTGATGGTTCTGCTGGATACCCATTGTGAGTGGTGTGTTGTAAGTGTGACTGTGTGTGTGTGTGTTCAAGGGAAACCGTTGTGTATGCCTGTAAGAAAAAGTCGATGGGTGTTTGTGTGCGTTTCTTGTGTATGTGTGTGTCGGGAAAACGTTTGGGAGTATGTTAGGGCAGTTCCAAGTGTTGATGGCTCTGCCGAGGACCAGTGTGAGTTCTGTGTTGCGAGTGTGACAGTGTGTGTGTGTGTGTGTGTTTTCGGGTAACCATTGTGTATGCCTGTATGAAAAAGTCGATGGGTGTATTTGTGTGTTCTTGCGTATTGTGTTTCAGATCCACATTTGTGAGTGTGTGAGGGCAGTTCCAAGTCTTCATGAGTTTGCAGGATATCCAGTGTGAGTGTGTGTTGTGAGTGTGACAGTGTGTGTGCGTGTCTGTGTGTGTGTTTGCAGGAAACCAGTCTGTATGCCTATAAGAAAAATTCGATGGGTGTTTGTGTGTGTTTTTTCTGTATGTGTGTGTCGGGACCACATTTGTGAATATGTTAGGGCAGTTCCAAGTGTTGATGGCTCTGCTGGAGACCCAGTGAGAGTGCTGTGTTGTGAGTGTGATAGTGTGTGTGTGTCTGTGTGTGTGTGTGTGTGTTTGGGGGAACCCCACAGTGTATGCTTCTAAGAAAAAGTCGATGGGTGTTTGTGTGTGTTTCTTGTGTATGTGTGTGTCGAGACCACGTATGTGAGTATGTTGTGGCAGTTCCAAGCGCCAGTGTGAATGCTGTGTTGTGAGTGTGGCAGTGTGTGTTTCTGTGTGTGTTTGTGTTGGCGGGAAAACATTGTGTATGCCTGTAAGAATAAGTCGATGGATGTTTGTGTGAGTTTCATGTGTATGTGTGTGTCGCGACCACATTTGTCAATATTTTAAGGCAGTTCCAAGTGTTGATGGTTCTGCTGGATACCCATTGTGAGTGCTGTGTTGTAAGTGTGACTGTGTGTGTGTGTGTGTTCACGGGAAACCGTTGTGTATGCCTGTAAGAAAAAGTCGATGGGTGTTTGTGTGTGATTCTTGTGTATGTGTGTGTCGGTGAAACGTTTGTGAGTATGTTAGGGCAGTTCCAAGTGTTGATGGCTCTGCCGAGGTCCAGTGTGCGTACTGTGCTGTTAGTGTGACAGTGTGTGTGTGTGTGTGTGTGTGTGTTTGGGGAAACCACACTCTGTCTCCCTGTAACAAAATGTTGATGGGTGTTTGTGTGTGTTTCTTCTGTATGTGTGTGTCGGGACCACGTTTGTTTGTATGTTAGGGCAGATTCAAGTGCCAGTGTGAATGCTGTGTTGTGAGTGTGATAGTGTGTGTGTGTGTGTGTTTGCGGAAACCATTGTGCATGACTGTAAGTAAAAGTCAATGGGAGTTTGTGTGTGTTTCTTGTGTATGTGTGTGTCGGGACCACGTTTGTGAGTATGTTAGGGCAGTTCCAACTGTTGATGGCTATGCCGGGGACCCAGTGTGAGTGCTGTGTTGTGCGTGTGATAGTGTCTGTGTGTGTGTGTGTGTTTTGCTGGATACCATTGTGTATGTCTGTAAGAAAAAGTCGTAGGGTGTTTTTGTGTGTTTCTTCTGCATGTGTGTTTCGGGACCACGTTTGTGAATATGTTAAGGTAATTCCAAGTGTTGATGGCTCTGCTGGAGATCCAATGTGAGTGCTCTGTCGTGAGTGTGCCTTTTGTGTGTGTGTGTGTGTGTGTGTTTGCAGGAAACCATTGTGTATGCCTGCAAGAAAAAGTCGATGGGTGTTTGTGTGTGTTATTTGTATATGTGTGTGTCAGGACCATGTTTGTGATTATGTTAAAGCAGTTCCAAGTGTTGACGGCTGTGTTGGAGACCCAGTGGGAGTGCTGTGTTGTGAGTGTGATAGTGTGTGTGTGTCTGTGTGTGTTTCCGAACCCCCTGTGTACGCCTGTAAGAAAAATTCCATGGGTGTTTGTGTGTGTTTCTTGTGTATGCGTGTGTCAGGAAAACGTTTGTGAGTATGTTAGGGCAGTTCCAAGTGTTGATGGCTCTGCCGAGGCCCAGTGTGAGTGCTGTGTTGCGAGTGTGACAGTGTGTGTGTGTGTGTGTGTGTGTGTTTTCGGGTTACCATTGTGTATGCCTGTATGAAAAAGTCGATGGGTGTATTTGTGTGTTCTTGCGTATTGTGTTTCAGATCCACATTTGTGAGTGTGTGAGGGCAGTTCCAAGTGTTCATGAGTTTGCTGGATATCCAGTGTGAGTGTGTGTTGTGAGTGTGACAGTGTGTGTGCGTGTCTGTGTGTGTGTTTGCAGGAAACCAGTCTGTATGCCTATAAGAAAAATTCGATGGGTGTTTGTGTGTGTTTCTTCTGTATGTGTGTGTCGGGACCACATTTGTGAATATGTTAGGGCAGTTCCAAGTGTTGATGGCTCTGCTGGAGACCCAGTGAGAGTGCTGTGTTGTGAGTGTGACAGTGTGTGTGTGTCTGTGTGTGTGTGTGTGTTTGGGGGAACCCCACAGTGTATGCTTCTAAGAAAAAGTCGATGGGTGTTTGTGTGTGTTTCTTGTGTATGTGTGTGTCGGGACCACGTATGAGAGTATTTTGTGGCAGTTCCAAGCGCCAGAGTGAATGCTGTGTTGTGAGTGTGGCAGTGTGTGTTTCTGTGTGTGTTTGTGTTGGCGGGAAAACATTGTGTATGCCTGTAAGAATAAGTCGAGGATGTGTGTGTGAGTTTCATGTGTATGTGTGTGTCGCGACCACATTTGTCAATATTTTAAGGCAGTTCCAAGTGTTGATGGTTCTGCTGGATACCCATTGTGAGTGGTGTGTTGTAAGTGTGACTGTGTGTGTGTGTGTTCAAGGGAAACCGTTGTGTATGCCTGTAAGAAAAAGTCGATGGGTGTTTGTGTGCGTTTCTTGTGTATGTGTGTGTCGGGAAAACGTTTGGGAGTATGTTAGGGCAGTTCCAAGTGTTGATGGCTCTGCCGAGGACCAGTGTGAGTTCTGTGTTGCGAGTGTGACAGTGTGTGTGTGTGTGTGTGTGTGTGTTTTCGGGTAACCATTGTGTATGCCTGTATGAAAAAGTCGATGGGTGTATTTGTGTGTTCTTGCGTATTGTGTTTCAGATCCACATTTGTGAGTGTGTGAGGGCAGTTCCAAGTCTTCATGAGTTTGCAGGATATCCAGTGTGAGTGTGTGTTGTGAGTGTGACAGTGTGTGTGCGAGTCTGTGTGTGTGTTTGCAGGAAACCAGTCTGTATGCCTATAAGAAAAATTCGATGGGTGTTTGTGTGTGTTTTTTCTGTATGTGTGTGTCGGGACCACATTTGTGAATATGTTAGGGCAGTTCCAAGTGTTGATGGCTCTGCTGGAGACCCAGTGAGAGTGCTGTGTTGTGAGTGTGATAGTGTGTGTGTGTCTGTGTGTGTGTGTGTGTGTTTGGGGGAACCCCACAGTGTATGCTTCTAAGAAAAAGTCGATGGGTGTTTGTGTGTGTTTCTTGTGTATGTGTGTGTCGAGACCACGTATGTGAGTATGTTGTGGCAGTTCCAAGCGCCAGTGTGAATGCTGTGTTGTGAGTGTGGCAGTGTGTGTTTCTGTGTGTGTTTGTGTTGGCGGGAAAACATTGTGTATGCCTGTAAGAATAAGTCGATGGATGTTTGTGTGAGTTTCATGTGTATGTGTGTGTCGCGACCACATTTGTCAATATTTTAAGGCAGTTCCAAGTGTTGATGGTTCTGCTGGATACCCATTGTGAGTGCTGTGTTGTAAGTGTGACTGTGTGTGTGTGTGTTCACGGGAAACCGTTGTGTATGCCTGTAAGAAAAAGTCGATGGGTGTTTGTGTGTGATTCTTGTGTATGTGTGTGTCGGTGAAACGTTTGTGAGTATGTTAGGGCAGTTCCAAGTGTTGATGGCTCTGCCGAGGTCCAGTGTGCGTACTGTGCTGTTAGTGTGACAGTGTGTGTGTGTGTGTGTGTGTGTGTTTGGGGAAACCCCACTCTGTCTCCCTGTAACAAAATGTTGATGGGTGTTTGTGTGTGTTTCTTCTGTATGTGTGTGTCGGGACCACGTTTGTTTGTATGTTAGGGCAGATTCAAGTGCCAGTGTGAATGCTGTGTTGTGAGTGTGATAGTGTGTGTGTGTGTGTTTGCGGAAACCATTGTGCATGACTGTAAGTAAAAGTCCATGGGAGTTTGTGTGTGTTTCTTGTGTATGTGTGTGTCGGGACCACGTTTGTGAGTATGTTAGGGCAGTTCCAACTGTTGATGGCTATGCCGGGGACCCAGTGTGAGTGCTGTGTTGTGCGTGTGATAGTGTCTGTGTGTGTGTGTGTGTTTTGCTGGATACCATTGTGTATGTCTGTAAGAAAAAGTCGTAGGGTGTTTTTGTGTGTTTCTTCTGCATGTGTGTTTCGGGACCACGTTTGTGAATATGTTAAGGTAATTCCAAGTGTTCATGGCTCTGCTGGAGATCCAATGTGAGTGCTCTGTCGTGAGTGTGCCTTTTGTGTGTGTGTGTGTGTGTGTGTGTGTGTGTTTGCAGGAAACCATTGTGTATGCCTGCAAGAAAAAGTCGATGGGTGTTTGTGTGTGTTATTTGTATATGTGTGTGTCAGGACCATGTTTGTGATTATGTTAAAGCAGTTCCAAGTGTTGACGGCTGTGTTGGAGACCCAGTGTGAGTGCTGTGTTGTGAGTGTGATAGTGTGTGTGTGTCTGTGTGTGTTTCCGAACCCCCTGTGTACGCCTGTAAGAAAAATTCCATGGGTGTTTGTGTGTGTTTCTTGTGTATGCGTGTGTCAGGAAAACGTTTGTGAGTATGTTAGGGCAGTTCCAAGTGTTGATGGCTCTGCCGAGGCCCAGTGTGAGTGCTGTGTTGCGAGTGTGACAGTGTGTGTGTGTGTGTGTGTGTGTTTTCGGGTTACCATTGTGTATGCCTGTATGAAAAAGTCGATGGGTGTATTTGTGTGTTCTTGCGTATTGTGTTTCAGATCCACATTTGTGAGTGTGTGAGGGCAGTTCCAAGTGTTCATGAGTTTGCTGGATATCCAGTGTGAGTGTGTGTTGTGAGTGTGACAGTGTGTGTGCGTGTCTGTGTGTGTGTTTGCAGGAAACCAGTCTGTATGCCTATAAGAAAAATTCGATGGGTGTTTGTGTGTGTTTCTTCTGTATGTGTGTGTCGGGACCACATTTGTGAATATGTTAGGGCAGTTCCAAGTGTTGATGGCTCTGCTGGAGACCCAGTGAGAGTGCTGTGTTGTGAGTGTGACAGTGTGTGTGTGTCTGTGTGTGTGTGTGTGTTTGGGGGAACCCCACAGTGTATGCTTCTAAGAAAAAGTCGATGGGTGTTTGTGTGTGTTTCTTGTGTATGTGTGTGTCGGGACCACGTATGAGAGTATTTTGTGGCAGTTCCAAGCGCCAGAGTGAATGCTGTGTTGTGAGTGTGGCAGTGTGTGTTTCTGTGTGTGTTTGTGTTGGCGGGAAAACATTGTGTATGCCTGTAAGAATAAGTCGATGGATGTGTGTGTGAGTTTCATGTGTATGTGTGTGTCGCGACCACATTTGTCAATATTTTAAGGCAGTTCCAAGTGTTGATGGTTCTGCTGGATACCCATTGTGAGTGGTGTGTTGTAAGTGTGACTGTGTGTGTGTGTGTTCAAGGGAAACCGTTGTGTATGCCTGTAAGAAAAAGTCGATGGGTGTTTGTGTGCGTTTCTTGTGTATGTGTGTGTCGGGAAAACGTTTGGGAGTATGTTAGGGCAGTTCCAAGTGTTGATGGCTCTGCCGAGGACCAGTGTGAGTGCTGTATTGCGAGTGTGACAGTGTGTGTGTGTGTGTGTGTGTTTTCGGGTAACCATTGTGTATGCCTGTATGAAAAAGTCGATGGGTGTATTTGTGTGTTCTTGCGTATTGTGTTTCAGATCCACATTTGTGAGTGTGTGAGGGCAGTTCCAAGTCTTCATGAGTTTGCAGGATATCCAGTGTGAGTGTGTGTTGTGAGTGTGACAGTGTGTGTGCGTGTCTGTGTGTGTGTTTGCAGGAAACCAGTCTGTATGCCTATAAGAAAAATTCGATGGGTGTTTGTGTGTGTTTTTTCTGTATGTGTGTGTCGGGACCACATTTGTGAATATGTTAGGGCAGTTCCAAGTGTTGATGGCTCTGCTGGAGACCCAGTGAGAGTGCTGTGTTGTGAGTGTGATAGTGTGTGTGTGTCTGTGTGTGTGTGTGTGTGTTTGGGGGAACCCCACAGTGTATGCTTCTAAGAAAAAGTCGATGGGTGTTTGTGTGTGTTTCTTGTGTATGTGTGTGTCGAGACCACGTATGTGAGTATGTTGTGGCAGTTCCAAGCGCCAGTGTGAATGCTGTGTTGTGAGTGTGGCAGTGTGTGTTTCTGTGTGTGTTTGTGTTGGCGGGAAAACATTGTGTATGCCTGTAAGAATAAGTCGATGGATGTTTGTGTGAGTTTCATGTGTATGTGTGTGTCGCGACCACATTTGTCAATATTTTAAGGCAGTTCCAAGTGTTGATGGTTCTGCTGGATACCCATTGTGAGTGCTGTGTTGTAAGTGTGACTGTGTGTGTGTGTGTTCACGGGAAACCGTTGTGTATGCCTGTAAGAAAAAGTCGATGGGTGTTTGTGTGTGATTCTTGTGTATGTGTGTGTCGGTGAAACGTTTGTGAGTATGTTAGGGCAGTTCCAAGTGTTGATGGCTCTGCCGAGGTCCAGTGTGCGTACTGTGCTGTTAGTGTGACAGTGTGTGTGTGTGTGTGTGTGTGTGTTTGGGGAAACCCCACTCTGTCTCCCTGTAACAAAATGTTGATGGGTGTTTGTGTGTGTTTCTTCTGTATGTGTGTGTCGGGACCACGTTTGTTTGTATGTTAGGGCAGATTCAAGTGCCAGTGTGAATGCTGTGTTGTGAGTGTGATAGTGTGTGTGTGTGTGTGTTTGCGGAAACCATTGTGCATGACTGTAAGTAAAAGTCCATGGGAGTTTGTGTGTGTTTCTTGTGTATGTGTGTGTCGGGACCACGTTTGTGAGTATGTTAGGGCAGTTCCAACTGTTGATGGCTATGCCGGGGACCCAGTGTGAGTGCTGTGTTGTGCGTGTGATAGTGTCTGTGTGTGTGTGTGTGTGTTTTGCTGGATACCATTGTGTATGTCTGTAAGAAAAAGTCGTAGGGTGTTTTTGTGTGTTTCTTCTGCATGTGTGTTTCGGGACCACGTTTGTGAATATGTTAAGGTAATTCCAAGTGTTCATGGCTCTGCTGGAGATCCAATGTGAGTGCTCTGTCGTGAGTGTGCCTTTTGTGTGTGTGTGTGTGTGTGTGTGTGTGTGTTTGCAGGAAACCATTGTGTATGCCTGCAAGAAAAAGTCGATGGGTGTTTGTGTGTGTTATTTGTATATGTGTGTGTCAGGACCATGTTTGTGATTATGTTAAAGCAGTTCCAAGTGTTGACGGCTGTGTTGGAGACCCAGTGTGAGTGCTGTGTTGTGAGTGTGATAGTGTGTGTGTGTCTGTGTGTGTTTCCGAACCCCCTGTGTACGCCTGTAAGAAAAATTCCATGGGTGTTTGTGTGTGTTTCTTGTGTATGCGTGTGTCAGGAAAACGTTTGTGAGTATGTTAGGGCAGTTCCAAGTGTTGATGGCTCTGCCGAGGCCCAGTGTGAGTGCTGTGTTGCGAGTGTGACAGTGTGTGTGTGTGTGTGTGTGTGTGTGTTTTCGGGTTACCATTGTGTATGCCTGTATGAAAAAGTCGATGGGTGTATTTGTGTGTTCTTGCGTATTGTGTTTCAGATCCACATTTGTGAGTGTGTGAGGGCAGTTCCAAGTGTTCATGAGTTTGCTGGATATCCAGTGTGAGTGTGTGTTGTGAGTGTGACAGTGTGTGTGCGTGTCTGTGTGTGTGTTTGCAGGAAACCAGTCTGTATGCCTATAAGAAAAATTCGATGGGTGTTTGTGTGTGTTTCTTCTGTATGTGTGTGTCGGGACCACATTTGTGAATATGTTAGGGCAGTTCCAAGTGTTGATGGCTCTGCTGGAGACCCAGTGAGAGTGCTGTGTTGTGAGTGTGACAGTGTGTGTGTGTCTGTGTGTGTGTGTGTGTTTGGGGGAACCCCACAGTGTATGCTTCTAAGAAAAAGTCGATGGGTGTTTGTGTGTGTTTCTTGTGTATGTGTGTGTCGGGACCACGTATGAGAGTATTTTGTGGCAGTTCCAAGCGCCAGAGTGAATGCTGTGTTGTGAGTGTGGCAGTGTGTGTTTCTGTGTGTGTTTGTGTTGGCGGGAAAACATTGTGTATGCCTGTAAGAATAAGTCGATGGATGTTTGTGTGAGTTTCATGTGTATGTGTGTGTCGCGACCACATTTGTCAATATTTTAAGGCAGTTCCAAGTGTTGATGGTTCTGCTGGATACCCATTGTGAGTGGTGTGTTGTAAGTGTGACTGTGTGTGTGTGTCTTCAAGGGAAACCGTTGTGTATGCCTGTAAGAAAAAGTCGATGGGTGTTTGTGTGCGTTTCTTGTGTATGTGTGTGTCGGGAAAACGTTTGGGAGTATGTTAGGGCAGTTCCAAGTGTTGATGGCTCTGCCGAGGCCCAGTGTGAGTGCTGTGTTGCGAGTGTGACAGGGTGTGTGTGTGTGTGTGTGTGTTTTCGGGTTACCATTGTGTATGCCTGTATGAAAAAGTCGATGGGTGTATTTGTGTGTTCTTGCGTATTGTGTTTCAGATCCACATTTGTGAGTGTGTGAGGGCAGTTCCAAGTGTTCATGAGTTTGCTGGATATCCAGTGTGAGTGTGTGTTGTGAGTGTGACAGTGTGTGTGCGTGTCTGTGTGTGTGTTTGCAGGAAACCAGTCTGTATGCCTATAAGAAAAATTCGATGGGTGTTTGTGTGTGTTTCTTCTGTATGTGTGTGTCGGGACCACATTTGTGAATATGTTAGGGCAGTTCCAAGTGTTGATGGCTCTGCTGGAGACCCAGTGAGAGTGCTGTGTTGTGAGTGTGACAGTGTGTGTGTGTCTGTGTGTGTGTGTGTGTTTGGGGGAACCCCACAGTGTATGCTTCTAAGAAAAAGTCGATGGGTGTTTGTGTGTGTTTCTTGTGTATGTGTGTGTCGGGACCACGTATGAGAGTATTTTGTGGCAGTTCCAAGCGCCAGAGTGAATGCTGTGTTGTGAGTGTGGCAGTGTGTGTTTCTGTGTGTGTTTGTGTTGGCGGGAAAACATTGTGTATGCCTGTAAGAATAAGTCGATGGATGTGTGTGTGAGTTTCATGTGTATGTGTGTGTCGCGACCACATTTGTCAATATTTTAAGGCAGTTCCAAGTGTTGATGGTTCTGCTGGATACCCATTGTGAGTGGTGTGTTGTAAGTGTGACTGTGTGTGTGTGTGTTCAAGGGAAACCGTTGTGTATGCCTGTAAGAAAAAGTCGATGGGTGTTTGTGTGCGTTTCTTGTGTATGTGTGTGTCGGGAAAACGTTTGGGAGTATGTTAGGGCAGTTCCAAGTGTTGATGGCTCTGCCGAGGACCAGTGTGAGTTCTGTGTTGCGAGTGTGACAGTGTGTGTGTGTGTGTGTGTGTGTGTTTTCGGGTAACCATTGTGTATGCCTGTATGAAAAAGTCGATGGGTGTATTTGTGTGTTCTTGCGTATTGTGTTTCAGATCCACATTTGTGAGTGTGTGAGGGCAGTTCCAAGTCTTCATGAGTTTGCAGGATATCCAGTGTGAGTGTGTGTTGTGAGTGTGACAGTGTGTGTGCGTGTCTGTGTGTGTGTTTGCAGGAAACCAGTCTGTATGCCTATAAGAAAAATTCGATGGGTGTTTGTGTGTGTTTTTTCTGTATGTGTGTGTCGGGACCACATTTGTGAATATGTTAGGGCTGTTCCAAGTGTTGATGGCTCTGCTGGAGACCCAGTGAGAGTGCTGTGTTGTGAGTGTGATAGTGTGTGTGTGTCTGTGTGTGTGTGTGTGTGTTTGGGGGAACCCCACAGTGTATGCTTCTAAGAAAAAGTCGATGGGTGTTTGTGTGTGTTTCTTGTGTATGTGTGTGTCGAGACCACGTATGTGAGTATGTTGTGGCAGTTCCAAGCGCCAGTGTGAATGCTGTGTTGTGAGTGTGGCAGTGTGTGTTTCTGTGTGTGTTTGTGTTGGCGGGAAAACATTGTGTATGCCTGTAAGAATAAGTCGATGGATGTTTGTGTGAGTTTCATGTGTATGTGTGTGTCGCGACCACATTTGTCAATATTTTAAGGCAGTTCCAAGTGTTGATGGTTCTGCTGGATACCCATTGTGAGTGCTGTGTTGTAAGTGTGACTGTGTGTGTGTGTGTTCACGGGAAACCGTTGTGTATGCCTGTAAGAAAAAGTCGATGGGTGTTTGTGTGTGATTCTTGTGTATGTGTGTGTCGGTGAAACGTTTGTGAGTATGTTAGGGCAGTTCCAAGTGTTGATGGCTCTGCCGAGGTCCAGTGTGCGTACTGTGCTGTTAGTGTGACAGTGTGTGTGTGTGTGTGTGTGTGTGTTTGGGGAAACCCCACTCTGTCTCCCTGTAACAAAATGTTGATGGGTGTTTGTGTGTGTTTCTTCTGTATGTGTGTGTCGGGACCACGTTTGTTTGTATGTTAGGGCAGATTCAAGTGCCAGTGTGAATGCTGTGTTGTGAGTGTGATAGTGTGTGTGTGTGTGTGTTTGCGGAAACCATTGTGCATGACTGTAAGTAAAAGTCCATGGGAGTTTGTGTGTGTTTCTTGTGTATGTGTGTGTCGGGACCACGTTTGTGAGTATGTTAGGGCAGTTCCAACTGTTGATGGCTATGCCGGGGACCCAGTGTGAGTGCTGTGTTGTGCGTGTGATAGTGTCTGTGTGTGTGTGTGTGTTTTGCTGGATACCATTGTGTATGTCTGTAAGAAAAAGTCGTAGGGTGTTTTTGTGTGTTTCTTCTGCATGTGTGTTTCGGGACCACGTTTGTGAATATGTTAAGGTAATTCCAAGTGTTGATGGCTCTGCTGGAGATCCAATGTGAGTGCTCTGTCGTGAGTGTGCCTTTTGTGTGTGTGTGTGTGTGTGTGTGTGTGTTTGCAGGAAACCATTGTGTATGCCTGCAAGAAAAAGTCGATGGGTGTTTGTGTGTGTTATTTGTATATGTGTGTGTCAGGACCATGTTTGTGATTATGTTAAAGCAGTTCCAAGTGTTGACGGCTGTGTTGGAGACCCAGTGTGAGTGCTGTGTTGTGAGTGTGATAGTGTGTGTGTGTCTGTGTGTGTTTCCGAACCCCCTGTGTACGCCTGTAAGAAAAATTCCATGGGTGTTTGTGTGTGTTTCTTGTGTATGCGTGTGTCAGGAAAACGTTTGTGAGTATGTTAGGGCAGTTCCAAGTGTTGATGGCTCTGCCGAGGCCCAGTGTGAGTGCTGTGTTGCGAGTGTGACAGTGTGTGTGTGTGTGTGTGTGTGTGTGTTTTCGGGTTACCATTGTGTATGCCTGTATGAAAAAGTCGATGGGTGTATTTGTGTGTTCTTGCGTATTGTGTTTCAGATCCACATTTGTGAGTGTGTGAGGGCAGTTCCAAGTGTTCATGAGTTTGCTGGATATCCAGTGTGAGTGTGTGTTGTGAGTGTGACAGTGTGTGTGCGTGTCTGTGTGTGTGTTTGCAGGAAACCAGTCTGTATGCCTATAAGAAAAATTCGATGGGTGTTTGTGTGTGTTTCTTCTGTATGTGTGTGTCGGGACCACATTTGTGAATATGTTAGGGCAGTTCCAAGTGTTGATGGCTCTGCTGGAGACCCAGTGAGAGTGCTGTGTTGTGAGTGTGACAGTGTGTGTGTGTCTGTGTGTGTGTGTGTGTTTGGGGGAACCCCACAGTGTATGCTTCTAAGAAAAAGTCGATGGGTGTTTGTGTGTGTTTCTTGTGTATGTGTGTGTCGGGACCACGTATGAGAGTATTTTGTGGCAGTTCCAAGCGCCAGAGTGAATGCTGTGTTGTGAGTGTGGCAGTGTGTGTTTCTGTGTGTGTTTGTGTTGGCGGGAAAACATTGTGTATGCCTGTAAGAATAAGTCGATGGATGTGTGTGTGAGTTTCATGTGTATGTGTGTGTCGCGACCACATTTGTCAATATTTTAAGGCAGTTCCAAGTGTTGATGGTTCTGCTGGATACCCATTGTGAGTGGTGTGTTGTAAGTGTGACTGTGTGTGTGTGTGTTCAAGGGAAACCGTTGTGTATGCCTGTAAGAAAAAGTCGATGGGTGTTTGTGTGCGTTTCTTGTGTATGTGTGTGTCGGGAAAACGTTTGGGAGTATGTTAGGGCAGTTCCAAGTGTTGATGGCTCTGCCGAGGACCAGTGTGAGTGCTGTGTTGCGAGTGTGACAGTGTGTGTGTGTGTGTGTGTGTGTGTTTTCGGGTAACCATTGTGTATGCCTGTATGAAAAAGTCGATGGGTGTATTTGTGTGTTCTTGCGTATTGTGTTTCAGATCCACATTTGTGAGTGTGTGAGGGCAGTTCCAAGTCTTCATGAGTTTGCAGGATATCCAGTGTGAGTGTGTGTTGTGAGTGTGACAGTGTGTGTGCGTGTCTGTGTGTGTGTTTGCAGGAAACCAGTCTGTATGCCTATAAGAAAAATTCGATGGGTGTTTGTGTGTGTTTTTTCTGTATGTGTGTGTCGGGACCACATTTGTGAATATGTTAGGGCAGTTCCAAGTGTTGATGGCTCTGCTGGAGACCCAGTGAGAGTGCTGTGTTGTGAGTGTGATAGTGTGTGTGTGTCTGTGTGTGTGTGTGTGTGTTTGGGGGAACCCCACAGTGTATGCTTCTAAGAAAAAGTCGATGGGTGTTTGTGTGTGTTTCTTGTGTATGTGTGTGTCGAGACCACGTATGTGAGTATGTTGTGGCAGTTCCAAGCGCCAGTGTGAATGCTGTGTTGTGAGTGTGGCAGTGTGTGTTTCTGTGTGTGTTTGTGTTGGCGGGAAAACATTGTGTATGCCTGTAAGAATAAGTCGATGGATGTTTGTGTGAGTTTCATGTGTATGTGTGTGTCGCGACCACATTTGTCAATATTTTAAGGCAGTTCCAAGTGTTGATGGTTCTGCTGGATACCCATTGTGAGTGCTGTGTTGTAAGTGTGACTGTGTGTGTGTGTGTTCACGGGAAACCGTTGTGTATGCCTGTAAGAAAAAGTCGATGGGTGTTTGTGTGTGATTCTTGTGTATGTGTGTGTCGGTGAAACGTTTGTGAGTATGTTAGGGCAGTTCCAAGTGTTGATGGCTCTGCCGAGGTCCAGTGTGCGTACTGTGCTGTTAGTGTGACAGTGTGTGTGTGTGTGTGTGTGTGTGTTTGGGGAAACCCCACTCTGTCTCCCTGTAACAAAATGTTGATGGGTGTTTGTGTGTGTTTCTTCTGTATGTGTGTGTCGGGACCACGTTTGTTTGTATGTTAGGGCAGATTCAAGTGCCAGTGTGAATGCTGTGTTGTGAGTGTGATAGTGTGTGTGTGTGTGTGTTTGCGGAAACCATTGTGCATGACTGTAAGTAAAAGTCCATGGGAGTTTGTGTGTGTTTCTTGTGTATGTGTGTGTCGGGACCACGTTTGTGAGTATGTTAGGGCAGTTCCAACTGTTGATGGCTATGCCGGGGACCCAGTGTGAGTGCTGTGTTGTGTGTGTGATAGTGTCTGTGTGTGTGTGTGTGTGTTTTGCTGGATACCATTGTGTATGTCTGTAAGAAAAAGTCGTAGGGTGTTTTTGTGTGTTTCTTCTGCATGTGTGTTTCGGGACCACGTTTGTGAATATGTTAAGGTAATTCCAAGTGTTCATGGCTCTGCTGGAGATCCAATGTGAGTGCTCTGTCGTGAGTGTGCCTTTTGTGTGTGTGTGTGTGTGTGTGTGTGTGTGTGTTTGCAGGAAACCATTGTGTATGCCTGCAAGAAAAAGTCGATGGGTGTTTGTGTGTGTTATTTGTATATGTGTGTGTCAGGACCATGTTTGTGATTATGTTAAAGCAGTTCCAAGTGTTGACGGCTGTGTTGGAGACCCAGTGTGAGTGCTGTGTTGTGAGTGTGATAGTGTGTGTGTGTCTGTGTGTGTTTCCGAACCCCCTGTGTACGCCTGTAAGAAAAATTCCATGGGTGTTTGTGTGTGTTTCTTGTGTATGCGTGTGTCAGGAAAACGTTTGTGAGTATGTTAGGGCAGTTCCAAGTGTTGATGGCTCTGCCGAGGCCCAGTGTGAGTGCTGTGTTGCGAGTGTGACAGTGTGTGTGTGTGTGTGTGTGTGTGTTTTCGGGTTACCATTGTGTATGCCTGTATGAAAAAGTCGATGGGTGTATTTGTGTGTTCTTGCGTATTGTGTTTCAGATCCACATTTGTGAGTGTGTGAGGGCAGTTCCAAGTGTTCATGAGTTTGCTGGATATCCAGTGTGAGTGTGTGTTGTGAGTGTGACAGTGTGTGTGCGTGTCTGTGTGTGTGTTTGCAGGAAACCAGTCTGTATGCCTATAAGAAAAATTCGATGGGTGTTTGTGTGTGTTTCTTCTGTATGTGTGTGTCGGGACCACATTTGTGAATATGTTAGGGCAGTTCCAAGTGTTGATGGCTCTGCTGGAGACCCAGTGAGAGTGCTGTGTTGTGAGTGTGACAGTGTGTGTGTGTCTGTGTGTGTGTGTGTGTTTGGGGGAACCCCACAGTGTATGCTTCTAAGAAAAAGTCGATGGGTGTTTGTGTGTGTTTCTTGTGTATGTGTGTGTCGGGACCACGTATGAGAGTATTTTGTGGCAGTTCCAAGCGCCAGAGTGAATGCTGTGTTGTGAGTGTGGCAGTGTGTGTTTCTGTGTGTGTTTGTGTTGGCGGGAAAACATTGTGTATGCCTGTAAGAATAAGTCGAGGATGTGTGTGTGAGTTTCATGTGTATGTGTGTGTCGCGACCACATTTGTCAATATTTTAAGGCAGTTCCAAGTGTTGATGGTTCTGCTGGATACCCATTGTGAGTGGTGTGTTGTAAGTGTGACTGTGTGTGTGTGTGTTCAAGGGAAACCGTTGTGTATGCCTGTAAGAAAAAGTCGATGGGTGTTTGTGTGCGTTTCTTGTGTATGTGTGTGTCGGGAAAACGTTTGGGAGTATGTTAGGGCAGTTCCAAGTGTTGATGGCTCTGCCGAGGACCAGTGTGAGTTCTGTGTTGCGAGTGTGACAGTGTGTGTGTGTGTGTGTGTGTGTGTTTTCGGGTAACCATTGTGTATGCCTGTATGAAAAAGTCGATGGGTGTATTTGTGTGTTCTTGCGTATTGTGTTTCAGATCCACATTTGTGAGTGTGTGAGGGCAGTTCCAAGTCTTCATGAGTTTGCAGGATATCCAGTGTGAGTGTGTGTTGTGAGTGTGACAGTGTGTGTGCGTGTCTGTGTGTGTGTTTGCAGGAAACCAGTCTGTATGCCTATAAGAAAAATTCGATGGGTGTTTGTGTGTGTTTTTTCTGTATGTGTGTGTCGGGACCACATTTGTGAATATGTTAGGGCAGTTCCAAGTGTTGATGGCTCTGCTGGAGACCCAGTGAGAGTGCTGTGTTGTGAGTGTGATAGTGTGTGTGTGTCTGTGTGTGTGTGTGTGTGTTTGGGGGAACCCCACAGTGTATGCTTCTAAGAAAAAGTCGATGGGTGTTTGTGTGTGTTTCTTGTGTATGTGTGTGTCGAGACCACGTATGTGAGTATGTTGTGGCAGTTCCAAGCGCCAGTGTGAATGCTGTGTTGTGAGTGTGGCAGTGTGTGTTTCTGTGTGTGTTTGTGTTGGCGGGAAAACATTGTGTATGCCTGTAAGAATAAGTCGATGGATGTTTGTGTGAGTTTCATGTGTATGTGTGTGTCGCGACCACATTTGTCAATATTTTAAGGCAGTTCCAAGTGTTGATGGTTCTGCTGGATACCCATTGTGAGTGCTGTGTTGTAAGTGTGACTGTGTGTGTGTGTGTGTTCACGGGAAACCGTTGTGTATGCCTGTAAGAAAAAGTCGATGGGTGTTTGTGTGTGATTCTTGTGTATGTGTGTGTCGGTGAAACGTTTGTGAGTATGTTAGGGCAGTTCCAAGTGTTGATGGCTCTGCCGAGGTCCAGTGTGCGTACTGTGCTGTTAGTGTGACAGTGTGTGTGTGTGTGTGTGTGTGTGTTTGGGGAAACCCCACTCTGTCTCCCTGTAACAAAATGTTGATGGGTGTTTGTGTGTGTTTCTTCTGTATGTGTGTGTCGGGACCACGTTTGTTTGTATGTTAGGGCAGATTCAAGTGCCAGTGTGAATGCTGTGTTGTGAGTGTGATAGTGTGTGTGTGTGTGTTTGCGGAAACCATTGTGCATGACTGTAAGTAAAAGTCCATGGGAGTTTGTGTGTGTTTCTTGTGTATGTGTGTGTCGGGACCACGTTTGTGAGTATGTTAGGGCAGTTCCAACTGTTGATGGCTATGCCGGGGACCCAGTGTGAGTGCTGTGTTGTGCGTGTGATAGTGTCTGTGTGTGTGTGTGTGTTTTGCTGGATACCATTGTGTATGTCTGTAAGAAAAAGTCGTAGGGTGTTTTTGTGTGTTTCTTCTGCATGTGTGTTTCGGGACCACGTTTGTGAATATGTTAAGGTAATTCCAAGTGTTCATGGCTCTGCTGGAGATCCAATGTGAGTGCTCTGTCGTGAGTGTGCCTTTTGTGTGTGTGTGTGTGTGTGTGTGTGTGTGTTTGCAGGAAACCATTGTGTATGCCTGCAAGAAAAAGTCGATGGGTGTTTGTGTGTGTTATTTGTATATGTGTGTGTCAGGACCATGTTTGTGATTATGTTAAAGCAGTTCCAAGTGTTGACGGCTGTGTTGGAGACCCAGTGTGAGTGCTGTGTTGTGAGTGTGATAGTGTGTGTGTGTCTGTGTGTGTTTCCGAACCCCCTGTGTACGCCTGTAAGAAAAATTCCATGGGTGTTTGTGTGTGTTTCTTGTGTATGCGTGTGTCAGGAAAACGTTTGTGAGTATGTTAGGGCAGTTCCAAGTGTTGATGGCTCTGCCGAGGCCCAGTGTGAGTGCTGTGTTGCGAGTGTGACAGTGTGTGTGTGTGTGTGTGTGTGTTTTCGGGTTACCATTGTGTATGCCTGTATGAAAAAGTCGATGGGTGTATTTGTGTGTTCTTGCGTATTGTGTTTCAGATCCACATTTGTGAGTGTGTGAGGGCAGTTCCAAGTGTTCATGAGTTTGCTGGATATCCAGTGTGAGTGTGTGTTGTGAGTGTGACAGTGTGTGTGCGTGTCTGTGTGTGTGTTTGCAGGAAACCAGTCTGTATGCCTATAAGAAAAATTCGATGGGTGTTTGTGTGTGTTTCTTCTGTATGTGTGTGTCGGGACCACATTTGTGAATATGTTAGGGCAGTTCCAAGTGTTGATGGCTCTGCTGGAGACCCAGTGAGAGTGCTGTGTTGTGAGTGTGACAGTGTGTGTGTGTCTGTGTGTGTGTGTGTGTTTGGGGGAACCCCACAGTGTATGCTTCTAAGAAAAAGTCGATGGGTGTTTGTGTGTGTTTCTTGTGTATGTGTGTGTCGGGACCACGTATGAGAGTATTTTGTGGCAGTTCCAAGCGCCAGAGTGAATGCTGTGTTGTGAGTGTGGCAGTGTGTGTTTCTGTGTGTGTTTGTGTTGGCGGGAAAACATTGTGTATGCCTGTAAGAATAAGTCGATGGATGTGTGTGTGAGTTTCATGTGTATGTGTGTGTCGCGACCACATTTGTCAATATTTTAAGGCAGTTCCAAGTGTTGATGGTTCTGCTGGATACCCATTGTGAGTGGTGTGTTGTAAGTGTGACTGTGTGTGTGTGTGTTCAAGGGAAACCGTTGTGTATGCCTGTAAGAAAAAGTCGATGGGTGTTTGTGTGCGTTTCTTGTGTATGTGTGTGTCGGGAAAACGTTTGGGAGTATGTTAGGGCAGTTCCAAGTGTTGATGGCTCTGCCGAGGACCAGTGTGAGTGCTGTATTGCGAGTGTGACAGTGTGTGTGTGTGTGTGTGTGTTTTCGGGTAACCATTGTGTATGCCTGTATGAAAAAGTCGATGGGTGTATTTGTGTGTTCTTGCGTATTGTGTTTCAGATCCACATTTGTGAGTGTGTGAGGGCAGTTCCAAGTCTTCATGAGTTTGCAGGATATCCAGTGTGAGTGTGTGTTGTGAGTGTGACAGTGTGTGTGCGTGTCTGTGTGTGTGTTTGCAGGAAACCAGTCTGTATGCCTATAAGAAAAATTCGATGGGTGTTTGTGTGTGTTTTTTCTGTATGTGTGTGTCGGGACCACATTTGTGAATATGTTAGGGCAGTTCCAAGTGTTGATGGCTCTGCTGGAGACCCAGTGAGAGTGCTGTGTTGTGAGTGTGATAGTGTGTGTGTGTCTGTGTGTGTGTGTGTGTGTTTGGGGGAACCCCACAGTGTATGCTTCTAAGAAAAAGTCGATGGGTGTTTGTGTGTGTTTCTTGTGTATGTGTGTGTCGAGACCACGTATGTGAGTATGTTGTGGCAGTTCCAAGCGCCAGTGTGAATGCTGTGTTGTGAGTGTGGCAGTGTGTGTTTCTGTGTGTGTTTGTGTTGGCGGGAAAACATTGTGTATGCCTGTAAGAATAAGTCGATGGATGTTTGTGTGAGTTTCATGTGTATGTGTGTGTCGCGACCACATTTGTCAATATTTTAAGGCAGTTCCAAGTGTTGATGGTTCTGCTGGATACCCATTGTGAGTGCTGTGTTGTAAGTGTGACTGTGTGTGTGTGTGTTCACGGGAAACCGTTGTGTATGCCTGTAAGAAAAAGTCGATGGGTGTTTGTGTGTGATTCTTGTGTATGTGTGTGTCGGTGAAACGTTTGTGAGTATGTTAGGGCAGTTCCAAGTGTTGATGGCTCTGCCGAGGTCCAGTGTGCGTACTGTGCTGTTAGTGTGACAGTGTGTGTGTGTGTGTGTGTGTGTGTTTGGGGAAACCCCACTCTGTCTCCCTGTAACAAAATGTTGATGGGTGTTTGTGTGTGTTTCTTCTGTATGTGTGTGTCGGGACCACGTTTGTTTGTATGTTAGGGCAGATTCAAGTGCCAGTGTGAATGCTGTGTTGTGAGTGTGATAGTGTGTGTGTGTGTGTGTTTGCGGAAACCATTGTGCATGACTGTAAGTAAAAGTCCATGGGAGTTTGTGTGTGTTTCTTGTGTATGTGTGTGTCGGGACCACGTTTGTGAGTATGTTAGGGCAGTTCCAACTGTTGATGGCTATGCCGGGGACCCAGTGTGAGTGCTGTGTTGTGCGTGTGATAGTGTCTGTGTGTGTGTGTGTGTGTTTTGCTGGATACCATTGTGTATGTCTGTAAGAAAAAGTCGTAGGGTGTTTTTGTGTGTTTCTTCTGCATGTGTGTTTCGGGACCACGTTTGTGAATATGTTAAGGTAATTCCAAGTGTTCATGGCTCTGCTGGAGATCCAATGTGAGTGCTCTGTCGTGAGTGTGCCTTTTGTGTGTGTGTGTGTGTGTGTGTGTGTGTGTTTGCAGGAAACCATTGTGTATGCCTGCAAGAAAAAGTCGATGGGTGTTTGTGTGTGTTATTTGTATATGTGTGTGTCAGGACCATGTTTGTGATTATGTTAAAGCAGTTCCAAGTGTTGACGGCTGTGTTGGAGACCCAGTGTGAGTGCTGTGTTGTGAGTGTGATAGTGTGTGTGTGTCTGTGTGTGTTTCCGAACCCCCTGTGTACGCCTGTAAGAAAAATTCCATGGGTGTTTGTGTGTGTTTCTTGTGTATGCGTGTGTCAGGAAAACGTTTGTGAGTATGTTAGGGCAGTTCCAAGTGTTGATGGCTCTGCCGAGGCCCAGTGTGAGTGCTGTGTTGCGAGTGTGACAGTGTGTGTGTGTGTGTGTGTGTGTGTGTTTTCGGGTTACCATTGTGTATGCCTGTATGAAAAAGTCGATGGGTGTATTTGTGTGTTCTTGCGTATTGTGTTTCAGATCCACATTTGTGAGTGTGTGAGGGCAGTTCCAAGTGTTCATGAGTTTGCTGGATATCCAGTGTGAGTGTGTGTTGTGAGTGTGACAGTGTGTGTGCGTGTCTGTGTGTGTGTTTGCAGGAAACCAGTCTGTATGCCTATAAGAAAAATTCGATGGGTGTTTGTGTGTGTTTCTTCTGTATGTGTGTGTCGGGACCACATTTGTGAATATGTTAGGGCAGTTCCAAGTGTTGATGGCTCTGCTGGAGACCCAGTGAGAGTGCTGTGTTGTGAGTGTGACAGTGTGTGTGTGTCTGTGTGTGTGTGTGTGTTTGGGGGAACCCCACAGTGTATGCTTCTAAGAAAAAGTCGATGGGTGTTTGTGTGTGTTTCTTGTGTATGTGTGTGTCGGGACCACGTATGAGAGTATTTTGTGGCAGTTCCAAGCGCCAGAGTGAATGCTGTGTTGTGAGTGTGGCAGTGTGTGTTTCTGTGTGTGTTTGTGTTGGCGGGAAAACATTGTGTATGCCTGTAAGAATAAGTCGATGGATGTTTGTGTGAGTTTCATGTGTATGTGTGTGTCGCGACCACATTTGTCAATATTTTAAGGCAGTTCCAAGTGTTGATGGTTCTGCTGGATACCCATTGTGAGTGGTGTGTTGTAAGTGTGACTGTGTGTGTGTGTCTTCAAGGGAAACCGTTGTGTATGCCTGTAAGAAAAAGTCGATGGGTGTTTGTGTGCGTTTCTTGTGTATGTGTGTGTCGGGAAAACGTTTGGGAGTATGTTAGGGCAGTTCCAAGTGTTGATGGCTCTGCCGAGGCCCAGTGTGAGTGCTGTGTTGCGAGTGTGACAGTGTGTGTGTGTGTGTGTGTGTGTTTTCGGGTTACCATTGTGTATGCCTGTATGAAAAAGTCGATGGGTGTATTTGTGTGTTCTTGCGTATTGTGTTTCAGATCCACATTTGTGAGTGTGTGAGGGCAGTTCCAAGTGTTCATGAGTTTGCTGGATATCCAGTGTGAGTGTGTGTTGTGAGTGTGACAGTGTGTGTGCGTGTCTGTGTGTGTGTTTGCAGGAAACCAGTCTGTATGCCTATAAGAAAAATTCGATGGGTGTTTGTGTGTGTTTCTTCTGTATGTGTGTGTCGGGACCACATTTGTGAATATGTTAGGGCAGTTCCAAGTGTTGATGGCTCTGCTGGAGACCCAGTGAGAGTGCTGTGTTGTGAGTGTGACAGTGTGTGTGTGTCTGTGTGTGTGTGTGTGTTTGGGGGAACCCCACAGTGTATGCTTCTAAGAAAAAGTCGATGGGTGTTTGTGTGTGTTTCTTGTGTATGTGTGTGTCGGGACCACGTATGAGAGTATTTTGTGGCAGTTCCAAGCGCCAGAGTGAATGCTGTGTTGTGAGTGTGGCAGTGTGTGTTTCTGTGTGTGTTTGTGTTGGCGGGAAAACATTGTGTATGCCTGTAAGAATAAGTCGATGGATGTGTGTGTGAGTTTCATGTGTATGTGTGTGTCGCGACCACATTTGTCAATATTTTAAGGCAGTTCCAAGTGTTGATGGTTCTGCTGGATACCCATTGTGAGTGGTGTGTTGTAAGTGTGACTGTGTGTGTGTGTGTTCAAGGGAAACCGTTGTGTATGCCTGTAAGAAAAAGTCGATGGGTGTTTGTGTGCGTTTCTTGTGTATGTGTGTGTCGGGAAAACGTTTGGGAGTATGTTAGGGCAGTTCCAAGTGTTGATGGCTCTGCCGAGGACCAGTGTGAGTTCTGTGTTGCGAGTGTGACAGTGTGTGTGTGTGTGTGTGTGTGTGTTTTCGGGTAACCATTGTGTATGCCTGTATGAAAAAGTCGATGGGTGTATTTGTGTGTTCTTGCGTATTGTGTTTCAGATCCACATTTGTGAGTGTGTGAGGGCAGTTCCAAGTCTTCATGAGTTTGCAGGATATCCAGTGTGAGTGTGTGTTGTGAGTGTGACAGTGTGTGTGCGTGTCTGTGTGTGTGTTTGCAGGAAACCAGTCTGTATGCCTATAAGAAAAATTCGATGGGTGTTTGTGTGTGTTTTTTCTGTATGTGTGTGTCGGGACCACATTTGTGAATATGTTAGGGCTGTTCCAAGTGTTGATGGCTCTGCTGGAGACCCAGTGAGAGTGCTGTGTTGTGAGTGTGATAGTGTGTGTGTGTCTGTGTGTGTGTGTGTGTGTTTGGGGGAACCCCACAGTGTATGCTTCTAAGAAAAAGTCGATGGGTGTTTGTGTGTGTTTCTTGTGTATGTGTGTGTCGAGACCACGTATGTGAGTATGTTGTGGCAGTTCCAAGCGCCAGTGTGAATGCTGTGTTGTGAGTGTGGCAGTGTGTGTTTCTGTGTGTGTTTGTGTTGGCGGGAAAACATTGTGTATGCCTGTAAGAATAAGTCGATGGATGTTTGTGTGAGTTTCATGTGTATGTGTGTGTCGCGACCACATTTGTCAATATTTTAAGGCAGTTCCAAGTGTTGATGGTTCTGCTGGATACCCATTGTGAGTGCTGTGTTGTAAGTGTGACTGTGTGTGTGTGTGTTCACGGGAAACCGTTGTGTATGCCTGTAAGAAAAAGTCGATGGGTGTTTGTGTGTGATTCTTGTGTATGTGTGTGTCGGTGAAACGTTTGTGAGTATGTTAGGGCAGTTCCAAGTGTTGATGGCTCTGCCGAGGTCCAGTGTGCGTACTGTGCTGTTAGTGTGACAGTGTGTGTGTGTGTGTGTGTGTGTGTTTGGGGAAACCCCACTCTGTCTCCCTGTAACAAAATGTTGATGGGTGTTTGTGTGTGTTTCTTCTGTATGTGTGTGTCGGGACCACGTTTGTTTGTATGTTAGGGCAGATTCAAGTGCCAGTGTGAATGCTGTGTTGTGAGTGTGATAGTGTGTGTGTGTGTGTGTTTGCGGAAACCATTGTGCATGACTGTAAGTAAAAGTCCATGGGAGTTTGTGTGTGTTTCTTGTGTATGTGTGTGTCGGGACCACGTTTGTGAGTATGTTAGGGCAGTTCCAACTGTTGATGGCTATGCCGGGGACCCAGTGTGAGTGCTGTGTTGTGCGTGTGATAGTGTCTGTGTGTGTGTGTGTGTTTTGCTGGATACCATTGTGTATGTCTGTAAGAAAAAGTCGTAGGGTGTTTTTGTGTGTTTCTTCTGCATGTGTGTTTCGGGACCACGTTTGTGAATATGTTAAGGTAATTCCAAGTGTTGATGGCTCTGCTGGAGATCCAATGTGAGTGCTCTGTCGTGAGTGTGCCTTTTGTGTGTGTGTGTGTGTGTGTGTGTGTGTTTGCAGGAAACCATTGTGTATGCCTGCAAGAAAAAGTCGATGGGTGTTTGTGTGTGTTATTTGTATATGTGTGTGTCAGGACCATGTTTGTGATTATGTTAAAGCAGTTCCAAGTGTTGACGGCTGTGTTGGAGACCCAGTGTGAGTGCTGTGTTGTGAGTGTGATAGTGTGTGTGTGTCTGTGTGTGTTTCCGAACCCCCTGTGTACGCCTGTAAGAAAAATTCCATGGGTGTTTGTGTGTGTTTCTTGTGTATGCGTGTGTCAGGAAAACGTTTGTGAGTATGTTAGGGCAGTTCCAAGTGTTGATGGCTCTGCCGAGGCCCAGTGTGAGTGCTGTGTTGCGAGTGTGACAGTGTGTGTGTGTGTGTGTGTGTGTGTGTTTTCGGGTTACCATTGTGTATGCCTGTATGAAAAAGTCGATGGGTGTATTTGTGTGTTCTTGCGTATTGTGTTTCAGATCCACATTTGTGAGTGTGTGAGGGCAGTTCCAAGTGTTCATGAGTTTGCTGGATATCCAGTGTGAGTGTGTGTTGTGAGTGTGACAGTGTGTGTGCGTGTCTGTGTGTGTGTTTGCAGGAAACCAGTCTGTATGCCTATAAGAAAAATTCGATGGGTGTTTGTGTGTGTTTCTTCTGTATGTGTGTGTCGGGACCACATTTGTGAATATGTTAGGGCAGTTCCAAGTGTTGATGGCTCTGCTGGAGACCCAGTGAGAGTGCTGTGTTGTGAGTGTGACAGTGTGTGTGTGTCTGTGTGTGTGTGTGTGTTTGGGGGAACCCCACAGTGTATGCTTCTAAGAAAAAGTCGATGGGTGTTTGTGTGTGTTTCTTGTGTATGTGTGTGTCGGGACCACGTATGAGAGTATTTTGTGGCAGTTCCAAGCGCCAGAGTGAATGCTGTGTTGTGAGTGTGGCAGTGTGTGTTTCTGTGTGTGTTTGTGTTGGCGGGAAAACATTGTGTATGCCTGTAAGAATAAGTCGATGGATGTGTGTGTGAGTTTCATGTGTATGTGTGTGTCGCGACCACATTTGTCAATATTTTAAGGCAGTTCCAAGTGTTGATGGTTCTGCTGGATACCCATTGTGAGTGGTGTGTTGTAAGTGTGACTGTGTGTGTGTGTGTTCAAGGGAAACCGTTGTGTATGCCTGTAAGAAAAAGTCGATGGGTGTTTGTGTGCGTTTCTTGTGTATGTGTGTGTCGGGAAAACGTTTGGGAGTATGTTAGGGCAGTTCCAAGTGTTGATGGCTCTGCCGAGGACCAGTGTGAGTGCTGTGTTGCGAGTGTGACAGTGTGTGTGTGTGTGTGTGTGTGTGTTTTCGGGTAACCATTGTGTATGCCTGTATGAAAAAGTCGATGGGTGTATTTGTGTGTTCTTGCGTATTGTGTTTCAGATCCACATTTGTGAGTGTGTGAGGGCAGTTCCAAGTCTTCATGAGTTTGCAGGATATCCAGTGTGAGTGTGTGTTGTGAGTGTGACAGTGTGTGTGCGTGTCTGTGTGTGTGTTTGCAGGAAACCAGTCTGTATGCCTATAAGAAAAATTCGATGGGTGTTTGTGTGTGTTTTTTCTGTATGTGTGTGTCGGGACCACATTTGTGAATATGTTAGGGCAGTTCCAAGTGTTGATGGCTCTGCTGGAGACCCAGTGAGAGTGCTGTGTTGTGAGTGTGATAGTGTGTGTGTGTCTGTGTGTGTGTGTGTGTGTTTGGGGGAACCCCACAGTGTATGCTTCTAAGAAAAAGTCGATGGGTGTTTGTGTGTGTTTCTTGTGTATGTGTGTGTCGAGACCACGTATGTGAGTATGTTGTGGCAGTTCCAAGCGCCAGTGTGAATGCTGTGTTGTGAGTGTGGCAGTGTGTGTTTCTGTGTGTGTTTGTGTTGGCGGGAAAACATTGTGTATGCCTGTAAGAATAAGTCGATGGATGTTTGTGTGAGTTTCATGTGTATGTGTGTGTCGCGACCACATTTGTCAATATTTTAAGGCAGTTCCAAGTGTTGATGGTTCTGCTGGATACCCATTGTGAGTGCTGTGTTGTAAGTGTGACTGTGTGTGTGTGTGTTCACGGGAAACCGTTGTGTATGCCTGTAAGAAAAAGTCGATGGGTGTTTGTGTGTGATTCTTGTGTATGTGTGTGTCGGTGAAACGTTTGTGAGTATGTTAGGGCAGTTCCAAGTGTTGATGGCTCTGCCGAGGTCCAGTGTGCGTACTGTGCTGTTAGTGTGACAGTGTGTGTGTGTGTGTGTGTGTGTGTTTGGGGAAACCCCACTCTGTCTCCCTGTAACAAAATGTTGATGGGTGTTTGTGTGTGTTTCTTCTGTATGTGTGTGTCGGGACCACGTTTGTTTGTATGTTAGGGCAGATTCAAGTGCCAGTGTGAATGCTGTGTTGTGAGTGTGATAGTGTGTGTGTGTGTGTGTTTGCGGAAACCATTGTGCATGACTGTAAGTAAAAGTCCATGGGAGTTTGTGTGTGTTTCTTGTGTATGTGTGTGTCGGGACCACGTTTGTGAGTATGTTAGGGCAGTTCCAACTGTTGATGGCTATGCCGGGGACCCAGTGTGAGTGCTGTGTTGTGTGTGTGATAGTGTCTGTGTGTGTGTGTGTGTGTTTTGCTGGATACCATTGTGTATGTCTGTAAGAAAAAGTCGTAGGGTGTTTTTGTGTGTTTCTTCTGCATGTGTGTTTCGGGACCACGTTTGTGAATATGTTAAGGTAATTCCAAGTGTTCATGGCTCTGCTGGAGATCCAATGTGAGTGCTCTGTCGTGAGTGTGCCTTTTGTGTGTGTGTGTGTGTGTGTGTGTGTGTGTGTTTGCAGGAAACCATTGTGTATGCCTGCAAGAAAAAGTCGATGGGTGTTTGTGTGTGTTATTTGTATATGTGTGTGTCAGGACCATGTTTGTGATTATGTTAAAGCAGTTCCAAGTGTTGACGGCTGTGTTGGAGACCCAGTGTGAGTGCTGTGTTGTGAGTGTGATAGTGTGTGTGTGTCTGTGTGTGTTTCCGAACCCCCTGTGTACGCCTGTAAGAAAAATTCCATGGGTGTTTGTGTGTGTTTCTTGTGTATGCGTGTGTCAGGAAAACGTTTGTGAGTATGTTAGGGCAGTTCCAAGTGTTGATGGCTCTGCCGAGGCCCAGTGTGAGTGCTGTGTTGCGAGTGTGACAGTGTGTGTGTGTGTGTGTGTGTGTGTGTTTTCGGGTTACCATTGTGTATGCCTGTATGAAAAAGTCGATGGGTGTATTTGTGTGTTCTTGCGTATTGTGTTTCAGATCCACATTTGTGAGTGTGTGAGGGCAGTTCCAAGTGTTCATGAGTTTGCTGGATATCCAGTGTGAGTGTGTGTTGTGAGTGTGACAGTGTGTGTGCGTGTCTGTGTGTGTGTTTGCAGGAAACCAGTCTGTATGCCTATAAGAAAAATTCGATGGGTGTTTGTGTGTGTTTCTTCTGTATGTGTGTGTCGGGACCACATTTGTGAATATGTTAGGGCAGTTCCAAGTGTTGATGGCTCTGCTGGAGACCCAGTGAGAGTGCTGTGTTGTGAGTGTGACAGTGTGTGTGTGTCTGTGTGTGTGTGTGTGTTTGGGGGAACCCCACAGTGTATGCTTCTAAGAAAAAGTCGATGGGTGTTTGTGTGTGTTTCTTGTGTATGTGTGTGTCGGGACCACGTATGAGAGTATTTTGTGGCAGTTCCAAGCGCCAGAGTGAATGCTGTGTTGTGAGTGTGGCAGTGTGTGTTTCTGTGTGTGTTTGTGTTGGCGGGAAAACATTGTGTATGCCTGTAAGAATAAGTCGATGGATGTGTGTGTGAGTTTCATGTGTATGTGTGTGTCGCGACCACATTTGTCAATATTTTAAGGCAGTTCCAAGTGTTGATGGTTCTGCTGGATACCCATTGTGAGTGGTGTGTTGTAAGTGTGACTGTGTGTGTGTGTGTTCAAGGGAAACCGTTGTGTATGCCTGTAAGAAAAAGTCGATGGGTGTTTGTGTGCGTTTCTTGTGTATGTGTGTGTCGGGAAAACGTTTGGGAGTATGTTAGGGCAGTTCCAAGTGTTGATGGCTCTGCCGAGGACCAGTGTGAGTGCTGTGTTGCGAGTGTGACAGTGTGTGTGTGTGTGTTTTCGGGTAACCATTGTGTATGCCTGTATGAAAAAGTCGATGGGTGTATTTGTGTGTTCTTGCGTATTGTGTTTCAGATCCACATTTGTGAGTGTGTGAGGGCAGTTCCAAGTGTTCATGAGTTTGCAGGATATCCAGTGTGAGTGTGTGTTGTGAGTGTGACAGTGTGTGTGCGTGTCTGTGTGTGTGTTTGCAGGAAACCAGTCTGTATGCCTATAAGAAAAATTCGATGGGTGTTTGTGTGTGTTTTTTCTGTATGTGTGTGTCGGGACCACATTTGTGAATATGTTAGGGCAGTTCCAAGTGTTGATGGCTCTGCTGGAGACCCAGTGAGAGTGCTGTGTTGTGAGTGTGATAGTGTGTGTGTGTCTGTGTGTGTGTGTGTGTGTTTGGGGGAACCCCACAGTGTATGCTTCTAAGAAAAAGTCGATGGGTGTTTGTGTGTGTTTCTTGTGTATGTGTGTGTCGAGACCACGTATGTGAGTATGTTGTGGCAGTTCCAAGCGCCAGTGTGAATGCTGTGTTGTGAGTGTGGCAGTGTGTGTTTCTGTGTGTGTTTGTGTTGGCGGGAAAACATTGTGTATGCCTGTAAGAATAAGTCGATGGATGTTTGTGTGAGTTTCATGTGTATGTGTGTGTCGCGACCACATTTGTCAATATTTTAAGGCAGTTCCAAGTGTTGATGGTTCTGCTGGATACCCATTGTGAGTGCTGTGTTGTAAGTGTGACTGTGTGTGTGTGTGTTCACGGGAAACCGTTGTGTATGCCTGTAAGAAAAAGTCGATGGGTGTTTGTGTGTGATTCTTGTGTATGTGTGTGTCGGTGAAACGTTTGTGAGTATGTTAGGGCAGTTCCAAGTGTTGATGGCTCTGCCGAGGTCCAGTGTGCGTACTGTGCTGTTAGTGTGACAGTGTGTGTGTGTGTGTGTGTGTGTGTTTGGGGAAACCCCACTCTGTCTCCCTGTAACAAAATGTTGATGGGTGTTTGTGTGTGTTTCTTCTGTATGTGTGTGTCGGGACCACGTTTGTTTGTATGTTAGGGCAGATTCAAGTGCCAGTGTGAATGCTGTGTTGTGAGTGTGATAGTGTGTGTGTGTGTGTTTGCGGAAACCATTGTGCATGACTGTAAGTAAAAGTCCATGGGAGTTTGTGTGTGTTTCTTGTGTATGTGTGTGTCGGGACCACGTTTGTGAGTATGTTAGGGCAGTTCCAACTGTTGATGGCTATGCCGGGGACCCAGTGTGAGTGCTGTGTTGTGTGTGTGATAGTGTCTGTGTGTGTGTGTGTGTGTTTTGCTGGATACCATTGTGTATGTCTGTAAGAAAAAGTCGTAGGGTGTTTTTGTGTGTTTCTTCTGCATGTGTGTTTCGGGACCACGTTTGTGAATATGTTAAGGTAATTCCAAGTGTTCATGGCTCTGCTGGAGATCCAATGTGAGTGCTCTGTCGTGAGTGTGCCTTTTGTGTGTGTGTGTGTGTGTGTGTGTGTGTGTTTGCAGGAAACCATTGTGTATGCCTGCAAGAAAAAGTCGATGGGTGTTTGTGTGTGTTATTTGTATATGTGTGTGTCAGGACCATGTTTGTGATTATGTTAAAGCAGTTCCAAGTGTTGACGGCTGTGTTGGAGACCCAGTGTGAGTGCTGTGTTGTGAGTGTGATAGTGTGTGTGTGTCTGTGTGTGTTTCCGAACCCCCTGTGTACGCCTGTAAGAAAAATTCCATGGGTGTTTGTGTGTGTTTCTTGTGTATGCGTGTGTCAGGAAAACGTTTGTGAGTATGTTAGGGCAGTTCCAAGTGTTGATGGCTCTGCCGAGGCCCAGTGTGAGTGCTGTGTTGCGAGTGTGACAGTGTGTGTGTGTGTGTGTGTGTGTGTGTTTTCGGGTTACCATTGTGTATGCCTGTATGAAAAAGTCGATGGGTGTATTTGTGTGTTCTTGCGTATTGTGTTTCAGATCCACATTTGTGAGTGTGTGAGGGCAGTTCCAAGTGTTCATGAGTTTGCTGGATATCCAGTGTGAGTGTGTGTTGTGAGTGTGACAGTGTGTGTGCGTGTCTGTGTGTGTGTTTGCAGGAAACCAGTCTGTATGCCTATAAGAAAAATTCGATGGGTGTTTGTGTGTGTTTCTTCTGTATGTGTGTGTCGGGACCACATTTGTGAATATGTTAGGGCAGTTCCAAGTGTTGATGGCTCTGCTGGAGACCCAGTGAGAGTGCTGTGTTGTGAGTGTGACAGTGTGTGTGTGTCTGTGTGTGTGTGTGTGTTTGGGGGAACCCCACAGTGTATGCTTCTAAGAAAAAGTCGATGGGTGTTTGTGTGTGTTTCTTGTGTATGTGTGTGTCGGGACCACGTATGAGAGTATTTTGTGGCAGTTCCAAGCGCCAGAGTGAATGCTGTGTTGTGAGTGTGGCAGTGTGTGTTTCTGTGTGTGTTTGTGTTGGCGGGAAAACATTGTGTATGCCTGTAAGAATAAGTCGATGGATGTTTGTGTGAGTTTCATGTGTATGTGTGTGTCGCGACCACATTTGTCAATATTTTAAGGCAGTTCCAAGTGTTGATGGTTCTGCTGGATACCCATTGTGAGTGGTGTGTTGTAAGTGTGACTGTGTGTGTGTGTCTTCAAGGGAAACCGTTGTGTATGCCTGTAAGAAAAAGTCGATGGGTGTTTGTGTGCGTTTCTTGTGTATGTGTGTGTCGGGAAAACGTTTGGGAGTATGTTAGGGCAGTTCCAAGTGTTGATGGCTCTGCCGAGGACCAGTGTGAGTGCTGTGTTGCGAGTGTGACAGTGTGTGTGTGTGTGTGTGTGTTTTCGGGTAACCATTGTGTATGCCTGTATGAAAAAGTCGATGGGTGTATTTGTGTGTTCTTGCGTATTGTGTTTCAGATCCACATTTGTGAGTGTGTGAGGGCAGTTCCAAGTCTTCATGAGTTTGCTGGATATCCAGTGTGAGTGTGTGTTGTGAGTGTGACAGTGTGTGTGCGTGTCTGTGTGTGTGTTTGCAGGAAACCAGTCTGTATGCCTATAAGAAAAATTCGATGGGTGTTTGTGTGTGTTTTTTCTGTATGTGTGTGTCGGGACCACATTTGTGAATATGTTAGGGCAGTTCCAAGTGTTGATGGCTCTGCTGGAGACCCAGTGAGAGTGCTGTGTTGTGAGTGTGATAGTGTGTGTGTCTGTGTGTGTGTGTGTGTTTGGGGGAACCCCACAGTGTATGCTTCTAAGAAAAAGTCGATGGGTGTTTGTGTGTGTTTCTTGTGTATGTGTGTGTCGGGACCACGTATGTGAGTATGTTGTGGCAGTTCCAAGCGCCAGTGTGAATGCTGTGTTGTGAGTGTGGCAGTGTGTGTTTCTGTGTGTGTTTGTGTTGGCGGGAAAACATTGTGTATGCCTGTAAGAATAAGTCGATGGATGTTTGTGTGAGTTTCATGTGTATGTGTGTGTCGCGACCACATTTGTCAATATTTTAAGGCAGTTCCAAGTGTTGATGGTTCTGCTGGATACCCATTGTGAGTGCTGTGTTGTAAGTGTGACTGTGTGTGTGTGTGTTCACGGGAAACCGTTGTGTATGCCTGTAAGAAAAAGTCGATGGGTGTTTGTGTGTGATTCTTGTGTATGTGTGTGTCGGTGAAACGTTTGTGAGTATGTTAGGGCAGTTCCAAGTGTTGATGGCTCTGCCGAGGTCCAGTGTGCGTACTGTGCTGTTAGTGTGACAGTGTGTGTGTGTGTGTGTGTGTGTTTGGGGAAACCCCACTCTGTCTCCCTGTAACAAAATGTTGATGGGTGTTTGTGTGTGTTTCTTCTGTATGTGTGTGTCGGGACCACGTTTGTTTGTATGTTAGGGCAGATTCAAGTGCCAGTGTGAATGCTGTGTTGTGAGTGTGATAGTGTGTGTGTGTGTGTGTTTGCGGAAACCATTGTGCATGACTGTAAGTAAAAGTCCATGGGAGTTTGTGTGTGTTTCTTGTGTATGTGTGTGTCGGGACCACGTTTGTGAGTATGTTAGGGCAGTTCCAACTGTTGATGGCTATGCCGGGGACCCAGTGTGAGTGCTGTGTTGTGCATGTGATAGTGTCTGTGTGTTTGTGTGTGTGTTTTGCTGGATACCATTGTGTATGTCTGTAAGAAAAAGTCGTAGGGTGTTTTTGTGTGTTTCTTCTGCATGTGTGTTTCGGGACCACGTTTGTGAATATGTTAAGGTAATTCCAAGTGTTCATGGCTCTGCTGGAAATCCAATGTGAGTGCTCTGTCGTGAGTGTGCCTTTTGTGTGTGTGTGTGTGTGTGTGTGTTTGCAGGAAACCATTGTGTATGCCTGCAAGAAAAAGTCGATGGGTGTTTGTGTGTGTTATTTGTATATGTGTGTGTCAGGACCATGTTTGTGATTATGTTAAAGCAGTTCCAAGTGTTGACGGCTGTGTTGGAGACCCAGTGTGAGTGCTGTGTTGTGAGTGTGATAGTGTGTGTGTGTCTGTGTGTGTTTCCGAACCCCCTGTGTACGCCTGTAAGAAAAATTCCATGGGTGTTTGTGTGTGTTTCTTGTGTATGCGTGTGTCAGGAAAACGTTTGTGAGTATGTTAGGGCAGTTCCAAGTGTTGATGGCTCTGCCGAGGCCCAGTGTGAGTGCTGTGTTGCGAGTGTGACAGTGTGTGTGTGTGTGTGTGTGTTTTCGGGTTACCATTGTGTATGCCTGTATGAAAAAGTCGATGGGTGTATTTGTGTGTTCTTGCGTATTGTGTTTCAGATCCACATTTGTGAGTGTGTGAGGGCAGTTCCAAGTGTTCATGAGTTTGCTGGATATCCAGTGTGAGTGTGTGTTGTGAGTGTGACAGTGTGTGTGCGTGTCTGTGTGTGTGTTTGCAGGAAACCAGTCTGTATGCCTATAAGAAAAATTCGATGGGTGTTTGTGTGTGTTTCTTCTGTATGTGTGTGTCGGGACCACATTTGTGAATATGTTAGGGCAGTTCCAAGTGTTGATGGCTCTGCTGGAGACCCAGTGAGAGTGCTGTGTTGTGAGTGTGACAGTGTGTGTGTGTCTGTGTGTGTGTGTGTGTTTGGGGGAACCCCACAGTGTATGCTTCTAAGAAAAAGTCGATGGGTGTTTGTGTGTGTTTCTTGTGTATGTGTGTGTCGGGACCACGTATGAGAGTATTTTGTGGCAGTTCCAAGCGCCAGTGTGAATGCTGTGTTGTGAGTGTGGCAGTGTGTGTTTCTGTGTGTGTTTGTGTTGGCGGGAAAACATTGTGTATGCCTGTAAGAATAAGTCGATGGATGTTTGTGTGAGTTTCATGTGTATGTGTGTGTCGCGACCACATTTGTCAATATTTTAAGGCAGTTCCAAGTGTTGATGGTTCTGCTGGATACCCATTGTGAGTGCTGTGTTGTAAGTGTGACTGTGTGTGTGTGTTCAAGGGAAACCGTTCTGTATGCCTGTAAGAAAAAGTCGATGGGTGTTTGTGTGCGTTTCTTGTGTATGTGTGTGTCGGGAAAACGTTTGGGAGTATGTTAGGGCAGTTCCAAGTGTTGATGGCTCTGCCGAGGACCAGTGTGAGTGCTGTGTTGCGAGTGTGACAGTGTGTGTGTGTGTGTTTTCGGGTAACCATTGTGTATGCCTGTATGAAAAAGTCGATGGGTGTATTTGTGTGTTCTTGCGTATTGTGTTTCAGATCCACATTTGTGAGTGTGTGAGGGCAGTTCCAAGTCTTCATGAGTTTGCAGGATATCCAGTGTGAGTGTGTGTTGTGAGTGTGACAGTGTGTGTGCGTGTCTGTGTGTGTGTTTGCAGGAAACCAGTCTGTATGCCTATAAGAAAAATTCGATGGGTGTTTGTGTGTGTTTTTTCTGTATGTGTGTGTCGGGACCACATTTGTGAATATGTTAGGGCAGTTCCAAGTGTTGATGGCTCTGCTGGAGACCCAGTGAGAGTGCTGTGTTGTGAGTGTGATAGTGTGTGTGTGTCTGTGTGTGTGTGTGTGTGTTTGGGGGAACCCCACAGTGTATGCTTCTAAGAAAAAGTCGATGGGTGTTTGTGTGTGTTTCTTGTGTATGTGTGTGTCGAGACCACGTATGTGAGTATGTTGTGGCAGTTCCAAGCGCCAGTGTGAATGCTGTGTTGTGAGTGTGGCAGTGTGTGTTTCTGTGTGTGTTTGTGTTGGCGGGAAAACATTGTGTATGCCTGTAAGAATAAGTCGATGGATGTTTGTGTGAGTTTCATGTGTATGTGTGTGTCGCGACCACATTTGTCAATATTTTAAGGCAGTTCCAAGTGTTGATGGTTCTGCTGGATACCCATTGTGAGTGCTGTGTTGTAAGTGTGACTGTGTGTGTGTGTGTTCACGGGAAACCGTTGTGTATGCCTGTAAGAAAAAGTCGATGGGTGTTTGTGTGTGATTCTTGTGTATGTGTGTGTCGGTGAAACGTTTGTGAGTATGTTAGGGCAGTTCCAAGTGTTGATGGCTCTGCCGAGGTCCAGTGTGCGTACTGTGCTGTTAGTGTGACAGTGTGTGTGTGTGTGTGTGTGTGTGTTTGGGGAAACCCCACTCTGTCTCCCTGTAACAAAATGTTGATGGGTGTTTGTGTGTGTTTCTTCTGTATGTGTGTGTCGGGACCACGTTTGTTTGTATGTTAGGGCAGATTCAAGTGCCAGTGTGAATGCTGTGTTGTGAGTGTGATAGTGTGTGTGTGTGTGTTTGCGGAAACCATTGTGCATGACTGTAAGTAAAAGTCCATGGGAGTTTGTGTGTGTTTCTTGTGTATGTGTGTGTCGGGACCACGTTTGTGAGTATGTTAGGGCAGTTCCAACTGTTGATGGCTATGCCGGGGACCCAGTGTGAGTGCTGTGTTGTGCGTGTGATAGTGTCTGTGTGTGTGTGTGTGTGTTTTGCTGGATACCATTGTGTATGTCTGTAAGAAAAAGTCGTAGGGTGTTTTTGTGTGTTTCTTCTGCATGTGTGTTTCGGGACCACGTTTGTGAATATGTTAAGGTAATTCCAAGTGTTCATGGCTCTGCTGGAGATCCAATGTGAGTGCTCTGTCGTGAGTGTGCCTTTTGTGTGTGTGTGTGTGTGTGTGTGTGTGTTTGCAGGAAACCATTGTGTATGCCTGCAAGAAAAAGTCGATGGGTGTTTGTGTGTGTTATTTGTATATGTGTGTGTCAGGACCATGTTTGTGATTATGTTAAAGCAGTTCCAAGTGTTGACGGCTGTGTTGGAGACCCAGTGTGAGTGCTGTGTTGTGAGTGTGATAGTGTGTGTGTGTCTGTGTGTGTTTCCGAACCCCCTGTGTACGCCTGTAAGAAAAATTCCATGGGTGTTTGTGTGTGTTTCTTGTGTATGCGTGTGTCAGGAAAACGTTTGTGAGTATGTTAGGGCAGTTCCAAGTGTTGATGGCTCTGCCGAGGCCCAGTGTGAGTGCTGTGTTGCGAGTGTGACAGTGTGGGTGTGTGTGTGTGTGTGTGTGTGTTTTCGGGTTACCATTGTGTATGCCTGTATGAAAAAGTCGATGGGTGTATTTGTGTGTTCTTGCGTATTGTGTTTCAGATCCACATTTGTGAGTGTGTGAGGGCAGTTCCAAGTGTTCATGAGTTTGCTGGATATCCAGTGTGAGTGTGTGTTGTGAGTGTGACAGTGTGTGTGCGTGTCTGTGTGTGTGTTTGCAGGAAACCAGTCTGTATGCCTATAAGAAAAATTCGATGGGTGTTTGTGTGTGTTTCTTCTGTATGTGTGTGTCGGGACCACATTTGTGAATATGTTAGGGCAGTTCCAAGTGTTGATGGCTCTGCTGGAGACCCAGTGAGAGTGCTGTGTTGTGAGTGTGACAGTGTGTGTGTGTCTGTGTGTGTGTGTGTGTTTGGGGGAACCCCACAGTGTATGCTTCTAAGAAAAAGTCGATGGGTGTTTGTGTGTGTTTCTTGTGTATGTGTGTGTCGGGACCACGTATGAGAGTATTTTGTGGCAGTTCCAAGCGCCAGAGTGAATGCTGTGTTGTGAGTGTGGCAGTGTGTGTTTCTGTGTGTGTTTGTGTTGGCGGGAAAACATTGTGTATGCCTGTAAGAAAAAGTCGATGGATGTTTGTGTGAGTTTCATGTGTATGTGTGTGTCGCGACCACATTTGTCAATATTTTAAGGCAGTTCCAAGTGTTGATGGTTCTGCTGGATACCCATTGTGAGTGGTGTGTTGTAAGTGTGACTGTGTGTGTGTGTGTTCAAGGGAAACCGTTGTGTATGCCTGTAAGAAAAAGTCGATGGGTGTTTGTGTGCGTTTCTTGTGTATGTGTGTGTCGGGAAAACGTTTGGGAGTATGTTAGGGCAGTTCCAAGTGTTGATGGCTCTGCCGAGGACCAGTGTGAGTGCTGTGTTGCGAGTGTGACAGTGTGTGTGTGTGTGTGTGTGTTTTCGGGTAACCATTGTGTATGCCTGTATGAAAAAGTCGATGGGTGTATTTGTGTGTTCTTGCGTATTGTGTTTCAGATCCACATTTGTGAGTGTGTGAGGGCAGTTCCAAGTCTTCATGAGTTTGCTGGATATCCAGTGTGAGTGTGTGTTGTGAGTGTGACAGTGTGTGTGCGTGTCTGTGTGTGTGTTTGCAGGAAACCAGTCTGTATGCCTATAAGAAAAATTCGATGGGTGTTTGTGTGTGTTTTTTCTGTATGTGTGTGTCGGGACCACATTTGTGAATATGTTAGGGCAGTTCCAAGTGTTGATGGCTCTGCTGGAGACCCAGTGAGAGTGCTGTGTTGTGAGTGTGATAGTGTGTGTGTGTCTGTGTGTGTGTGTGTGTTTGGGGGAACCCCACAGTGTATGCTTCTAAGAAAAAGTCGATGGGTGTTTGTGTGTGTTTCTTGTGTATGTGTGTGTCGGGACCACGTATGTGAGTATGTTGTGGCAGTTCCAAGCGCCAGTGTGAATGCTGTGTTGTGAGTGTGGCAGTGTGTGTTTCTGTGTGTGTTTGTGTTGGCGGGAAAACATTGTGTATGCCTGTAAGAATAAGTCGATGGATGTTTGTGTGAGTTTCATGTGTATGTGTGTGTCGCGACCACATTTGTCAATATTTTAAGGCAGTTCCAAGTGTTGATGGTTCTGCTGGATACCCATTGTGAGTGCTGTGTTGTAAGTGTGACTGTGTGTGTGTGTGTTCACGGGAAACCGTTGTGTATGCCTGTAAGAAAAAGTCGATGGGTGTTTGTGTGTGATTCTTGTGTATGTGTGTGTCGGTGAAACGTTTGTGAGTATGTTAGGGCAGTTCCAAGTGTTGATGGCTCTGCCGAGGTCCAGTGTGCTTACTGTGCTGTTAGTGTGACAGTGTGTGTGTGTGTGTGTGTGTGTTTGGGGAAACCCCACTCTGTCTCCCTGTAACAAAATGTTGATGGGTGTTTGTGTGTGTTTCTTCTGTATGTGTGTGTCGGGACCACGTTTGTTTGTATGTTAGGGCAGATTCAAGTGCCAGTGTGAATGCTGTGTTGTGAGTGTGATAGTGTGTGTGTGTGTGTGTTTGCGGAAACCATTGTGCATGACTGTAAGTAAAAGTCCATGGGAGTTTGTGTGTGTTTCTTGTGTATGTGTGTGTCGGGACCACGTTTGTGAGTATGTTAGGGCAGTTCCAACTGTTGATGGCTATGCCGGGGACCCAGTGTGAGTGCTGTGTTGTGCATGTGATAGTGTCTGTGTGTTTGTGTGTGTGTTTTGCTGGATACCATTGTGTATGTCTGTAAGAAAAAGTCGTAGGGTGTTTTTGTGTGTTTCTTCTGCATGTGTGTTTCGGGACCACGTTTGTGAATATGTTAAGGTAATTCCAAGTGTTCATGGCTCTGCTGGAAATCCAATGTGAGTGCTCTGTCGTGAGTGTGCCCTTTGTGTGTGTGTGTGTGTGTGTTTGCAGGAAACCATTGTGTATGCCTGCAAGAAAAAGTCGATGGGTGTTTGTGTGTGTTATTTGTATATGTGTGTGTCAGGACCATGTTTGTGATTATGTTAAAGCAGTTCCAAGTGTTGACGGCTGTGTTGGAGACCCAGTGTGAGTGCTGTGTTGTGAGTGTGATAGTGTGTGTGTGTCTGTGTGTGTTTCCGAACCCCCTGTGTACGCCTGTAAGAAAAATTCCATGGGTGTTTGTGTGTGTTTCTTGTGTATGCGTGTGTCAGGAAAACGTTTGTGAGTATGTTAGGGCAGTTCCAAGTGTTGATGGCTCTGCCGAGGCCCAGTGTGAGTGCTGTGTTGCGAGTGTGACAGTGTGTGTGTGTGTGTGTGTGTGTGTTTTCGGGTTACCATTGTGTATGCCTGTATGAAAAAGTCGATGGGTGTATTTGTGTGTTCTTGCGTATTGTGTTTCAGATCCACATTTGTGAGTGTGTGAGGGCAGTTCCAAGTGTTCATGAGTTTGCTGGATATCCAGTGTGAGTGTGTGTTGTGAGTGTGACAGTGTGTGTGCGTGTCTGTGTGTGTGTTTGCAGGAAACCAGTCTGTATGCCTATAAGAAAAATTCGATGGGTGTTTGTGTGTGTTTCTTCTGTATGTGTGTGTCGGGACCACATTTGTGAATATGTTAGGGCAGTTCCAAGTGTTGATGGCTCTGCTGGAGACCCAGTGAGAGTGCTGTGTTGTGAGTGTGACAGTGTGTGTGTGTCTGTGTGTGTGTGTGTGTTTGGGGGAACCCCACAGTGTATGCTTCTAAGAAAAAGTCGATGGGTGTTTGTGTGTGTTTCTTGTGTATGTGTGTGTCGGGACCACGTATGAGAGTATTTTGTGGCAGTTCCAAGCGCCAGAGTGAATGCTGTGTTGTGAGTGTGGCAGTGTGTGTTTCTGTGTGTGTTTGTGTTGGCGGGAAAACATTGTGTATGCCTGTAAGAATAAGTCGATGGATGTTTGTGTGAGTTTCATGTGTATGTGTGTGTCGCGACCACATTTGTCAATATTTTAAGGCAGTTCCAAGTGTTGATGGTTCTGCTGGATACCCATTGTGAGTGGTGTGTTGTAAGTGTGACTGTGTGTGTGTGTCTTCAAGGGAAACCGTTGTGTATGCCTGTAAGAAAAAGTCGATGGGTGTTTGTGTGCGTTTCTCGTGTATGTGTGTGTCGGGAAAACGTTTGGGAGTATGTTAGGGCAGTTCCAAGTGTTGATGGCTCTGCCGAGGACCAGTGTGAGTGCTGTGTTGCGAGTGTGACAGTGTGTGTGTGTGTGTGTGTGTTTTCGGGTAACCATTGTGTATGCCTGTATGAAAAAGTCGATGGGTGTATTTGTGTGTTCTTGCGTATTGTGTTTCAGATCCACATTTGTGAGTGTGTGAGGGCAGTTCCAAGTCTTCATGAGTTTGCTGGATATCCAGTGTGAGTGTGTGTTGTGAGTGTGACAGTGTGTGTGCGTGTCTGTGTGTGTGTTTGCAGGAAACCAGTCTGTATGCCTATAAGAAAAATTCGATGGGTGTTTGTGTGTGTTTTTTCTGTATGTGTGTGTCGGGACCACATTTGTGAATATGTTAGGGCAGTTCCAAGTGTTGATGGCTCTGCTGGAGACCCAGTGAGAGTGCTGTGTTGTGAGTGTGATAGTGTGTGTGTGTCTGTGTGTGTGTGTGTGTGTGTTTGGGGGAACCCCACAGTGTATGCTTCTAAGAAAAAGTCGATGGGTGTTTGTGTGTGTTTCTTGTGTATGTGTGTGTCGAGACCACGTATGTGAGTATGTTGTGGCAGTTCCAAGCGCCAGTGTGAATGCTGTGTTGTGAGTGTGGCAGTGTGTGTTTCTGTGTGTGTTTGTGTTGGCGGGAAAACATTGTGTATGCCTGTAAGAATAAGTCGATGGATGTTTGTGTGAGTTTCATGTGTATGTGTGTGTCGCGACCACATTTGTCAATATTTTAAGGCAGTTCCAAGTGTTGATGGTTCTGCTGGATACCCATTGTGAGTGCTGTGTTGTAAGTGTGACTGTGTGTGTGTGTGTTCACGGGAAACCGTTGTGTATGCCTGTAAGAAAAAGTCGATGGGTGTTTGTGTGTGATTCTTGTGTATGTGTGTGTCGGTGAAACGTTTGTGAGTATGTTAGGGCAGTTCCAAGTGTTGATGGCTCTGCCGAGGTCCAGTGTGCGTACTGTGCTGTTAGTGTGACAGTGTGTGTGTGTGTGTGTGTGTTTGGGGAAACCCCACTCTGTCTCCCTGTAACAAAATGTTGATGGGTGTTTGTGTGTGTTTCTTCTGTATGTGTGTGTCGGGACCACGTTTGTTTGTATGTTAGGGCAGATTCAAGTGCCAGTGTGAATGCTGTGTTGTGAGTGTGATAGTGTGTGTGTGTGTGTGTTTGCGGAAACCATTGTGCATGACTGTAAGTAAAAGTCCATGGGAGTTTGTGTGTGTTTCTTGTGTATGTGTGTGTCGGGACCACGTTTGTGAGTATGTTAGGGCAGTTCCAACTGTTGATGGCTATGCCGGGGACCCAGTGTGAGTGCTGTGTTGTGCGTGTGATAGTGTCTGTGTGTGTGTGTGTGTGTTTTGCTGGATACCATTGTGTATGTCTGTAAGAAAAAGTCGTAGGGTGTTTTTGTGTGTTTCTTCTGCATGTGTGTTTCGGGACCACGTTTGTGAATATGTTAAGGTAATTCCAAGTGTTCATGGCTCTGCTGGAGATCCAATGTGAGTGCTCTGTCGTGAGTGTGCCTTTTGTGTGTGTGTGTGTGTGTGTGTGTGTTTGCAGGAAACCATTGTGTATGCCTGCAAGAAAAAGTCGATGGGTGTTTGTGTGTGTTATTTGTATATGTGTGTGTCAGGACCATGTTTGTGATTATGTTAAAGCAGTTCCAAGTGTTGACGGCTGTGTTGGAGACCCAGTGTGAGTGCTGTGTTGTGAGTGTGATAGTGTGTGTGTCTGTGTGTGTTTCCGAACCCCCTGTGTACGCCTGTAAGAAAAATTCCATGGGTGTTTGTGTGTGTTTCTTGTGTATGCGTGTGTCAGGAAAACGTTTGTGAGTATGTTAGGGCAGTTCCAAGTGTTGATGGCTCTGCCGAGGCCCAGTGTGAGTGCTGTGTTGCGAGTGTGACAGTGTGTGTGTGTGTGTGTGTGTGTTTTCGGGTTACCATTGTGTATGCCTGTATGAAAAAGTCGATGGGTGTATTTGTGTGTTCTTGCGTATTGTGTTTCAGATCCACATTTGTGAGTGTGTGAGGGCAGTTCCAAGTGTTCATGAGTTTGCTGGATATCCAGTGTGAGTGTGTGTTGTGAGTGTGACAGTGTGTGTGCGTGTCTGTGTGTGTGTTTGCAGGAAACCAGTCTGTATGCCTATAAGAAAAATTCGATGGGTGTTTGTGTGTGTTTCTTCTGTATGTGTGTGTCGGGACCACATTTGTGAATATGTTAGGGCAGTTCCAAGTGTTGATGGCTCTGCTGGAGACCCAGTGAGAGTGCTGTGTTGTGAGTGTGACAGTGTGTGTGTGTCTGTGTGTGTGTGTGTGTTTGGGGGAACCCCACAGTGTATGCTTCTAAGAAAAAGTCGATGGGTGTTTGTGTGTGTTTCTTGTGTATGTGTGTGTCGGGACCACGTATGAGAGTATTTTGTGGCAGTTCCAAGCGCCAGAGTGAATGCTGTGTTGTGAGTGTGGCAGTGTGTGTTTCTGTGTGTGTTTGTGTTGGCGGGAAAACATTGTGTATGCCTGTAAGAATAAGTCGATGGATGTTTGTGTGAGTTTCATGTGTATGTGTGTGTCGCGACCACATTTGTCAATATTTTAAGGCAGTTCCAAGTGTTGATGGTTCTGCTGGATACCCATTGTGAGTGGTGTGTTGTAAGTGTGACTGTGTGTGTGTGTGTTCAAGGGAAACCGTTGTGTATGCCTGCAAGAAAAAGTCGATGGGTGTTTGTGTGTGTTATTTGTATATGTGTGTGTCAGGACCATGTTTGTGATTATGTTAAAGCAGTTCCAAGTGTTGACGGCTGTGTTGGAGACCCAGTGTGAGTGCTGTGTTGTGAGTGTGATAGTGTGTGTGTGTCTGTGTGTGTTTCCGAACCCCCTGTGTACGCCTGTAAGAAAAATTCCATGGGTGTTTGTGTGTGTTTCTTGTGTATGCGTGTGTCAGGAAAACGTTTGTGAGTATGTTAGGGCAGTTCCAAGTGTTGATGGCTCTGCCGAGGCCCAGTGTGAGTGCTGTGTTGCGAGTGTGACAGTGTGTGTGTGTGTGTGTGTGTGTGTGTTTTCGGGTTACCATTGTGTATGCCTGTATGAAAAAGTCGATGGGTGTATTTGTGTGTTCTTGCGTATTGTGTTTCAGATCCACATTTGTGAGTGTGTGAGGGCAGTTCCAAGTGTTCATGAGTTTGCTGGATATCCAGTGTGAGTGTGTGTTGTGAGTGTGACAGTGTGTGTGCGTGTCTGTGTGTGTGTTTGCAGGAAACCAGTCTGTATGCCTATAAGAAAAATTCGATGGGTGTTTGTGTGTGTTTCTTCTGTATGTGTGTGTCGGGACCACATTTGTGAATATGTTAGGGCAGTTCCAAGTGTTGATGGCTCTGCTGGAGACCCAGTGAGAGTGCTGTGTTGTGAGTGTGACAGTGTGTGTGTGTCTGTGTGTGTGTGTGTGTTTGGGGGAACCCCACAGTGTATGCTTCTAAGAAAAAGTCGATGGGTGTTTGTGTGTGTTTCTTGTGTATGTGTGTGTCGGGACCACGTATGAGAGTATTTTGTGGCAGTTCCAAGCGCCAGAGTGAATGCTGTGTTGTGAGTGTGGCAGTGTGTGTTTCTGTGTGTGTTTGTGTTGGCGGGAAAACATTGTGTATGCCTGTAAGAATAAGTCGATGGATGTTTGTGTGAGTTTCATGTGTATGTGTGTGTCGCGACCACATTTGTCAATATTTTAAGGCAGTTCCAAGTGTTGATGGTTCTGCTGGATACCCATTGTGAGTGGTGTGTTGTAAGTGTGACTGTGTGTGTGTGTGTTCAAGGGAAACCGTTGTGTATGCCTGTAAGAAAAAGTCGATGGGTGTTTGTGTGCGTTTCTTGTGTATGTGTGTGTCGGGAAAACGTTTGGGAGTATGTTAGGGCAGTTCCAAGTGTTGATGGCTCTGCCGAGGACCAGTGTGAGTGCTGTGTTGCGAGTGTGACAGTGTGTGTGTGTGTGTTTTCGGGTAACCATTGTGTATGCCTGTATGAAAAAGTCGATGGGTGTATTTGTGTGTTCTTGCGTATTGTGTTTCAGATCCACATTTGTGAGTGTGTGAGGGCAGTTCCAAGTCTTCATGAGTTTGCAGGATATCCAGTGTGAGTGTGTGTTGTGAGTGTGACAGTGTGTGTGCGTGTCTGTGTGTGTGTTTGCAGGAAACCAGTCTGTATGCCTATAAGAAAAATTCGATGGGTGTTTGTGTGTGTTTTTTCTGTATGTGTGTGTCGGGACCACATTTGTGAATATGTTAGGGCAGTTCCAAGTGTTGATGGCTCTGCTGGAGACCCAGTGAGAGTGCTGTGTTGTGAGTGTGATAGTGTGTGTGTGTCTGTGTGTGTGTGTGTGTGTTTGGGGGAACCCCACAGTGTATGCTTCTAAGAAAAAGTCGATGGGTGTTTGTGTGTGTTTCTTGTGTATGTGTGTGTCGAGACCACGTATGTGAGTATGTTGTGGCAGTTCCAAGTGCCAGTGTGAATGCTGTGTTGTGAGTGTGGCAGTGTGTGTTTCTGTGTGTGTTTGTGTTGGCGGGAAAACATTGTGTATGCCTGTAAGAATAAGTCGATGGATGTTTGTGTGAGTTTCATGTGTATGTGTGTGTCGCGACCACATTTGTCAATATTTTAAGGCAGTTCCAAGTGTTGATGGTTCTGCTGGATACCCATTGTGAGTGCTGTGTTGTAAGTGTGACTGTGTGTGTGTGTGTTCACGGGAAACCGTTGTGTATGCCTGTAAGAAAAAGTCGATGGGTGTTTGTGTGTGATTCTTGTGTATGTGTGTGTCGGTGAAACGTTTGTGAGTATGTTAGGGCAGTTCCAAGTGTTGATGGCTCTGCCGAGGTCCAGTGTGCGTACTGTGCTGTTAGTGTGACAGTGTGTGTGTGTGTGTGTGTGTGTGTTTGGGGAAACCCCACTCTGTCTCCCTGTAACAAAATGTTGATGGGTGTTTGTGTGTGTTTCTTCTGTATGTGTGTGTCGGGACCACGTTTGTTTGTATGTTAGGGCAGATTCAAGTGCCAGTGTGAATGCTGTGTTGTGAGTGTGATAGTGTGTGTGTGTGTGTTTGCGGAAACCATTGTGCATGACTGTAAGTAAAAGTCCATGGGAGTTTGTGTGTGTTTCTTGTGTATGTGTGTGTCGGGACCACGTTTGTGAGTATGTTAGGGCAGTTCCAACTGTTGATGGCTATGCCGGGGACCCAGTGTGAGTGCTGTGTTGTGCGTGTGATAGTGTCTGTGTGTGTGTGTGTGTGTTTTGCTGGATACCATTGTGTATGTCTGTAAGAAAAAGTCGTAGGGTGTTTTTGTGTGTTTCTTCTGCATGTGTGTTTCGGGACCACGTTTGTGAATATGTTAAGGTAATTCCAAGTGTTCATGGCTCTGCTGGAGATCCAATGTGAGTGCTCTGTCGTGAGTGTGCCTTTTGTGTGTGTGTGTGTGTGTGTGTGTGTGTTTGCAGGAAACCATTGTGTATGCCTGCAAGAAAAAGTCGATGGGTGTTTGTGTGTGTTATTTGTATATGTGTGTGTCAGGACCATGTTTGTGATTATGTTAAAGCAGTTCCAAGTGTTGACGGCTGTGTTGGAGACCCAGTGTGAGTGCTGTGTTGTGAGTGTGATAGTGTGTGTGTGTCTGTGTGTGTTTCCGAACCCCCTGTGTACGCCTGTAAGAAAAATTCCATGAGTGTTTGTGTGTGTTTCTTGTGTATGCGTGTGTCAGGAAAACGTTTGTGAGTATGTTAGGGCAGTTCCAAGTGTTGATGGCTCTGCCGAGGCCCAGTGTGAGTGCTGTGTTGCGAGTGTGACAGTGTGTGTGTGTGTGTGTTTTCGGGTTACCATTGTGTATGCCTGTATGAAAAAGTCGATGGGTGTATTTGTGTGTTCTTGCGTATTGTGTTTCAGATCCACATTTGTGAGTGTGTGAGGGCAGTTCCAAGTGTTCATGAGTTTGCTGGATATCCAGTGTGAGTGTGTGTTGTGAGTGTGACAGTGTGTGTGCGTGTCTGTGTGTGTGTTTGCAGGAAACCAGTCTGTATGCCTATAAGAAAAATTCGATGGGTGTTTGTGTGTGTTTCTTCTGTATGTGTGTGTCGGGACCACATTTGTGAATATGTTAGGGCAGTTCCAAGTGTTGATGGCTCTGCTGGAGACCCAGTGAGAGTGCTGTGTTGTGAGTGTGACAGTGTGTGTGTGTCTGTGTGTGTGTGTGTGTTTGGGGGAACCCCACAGTGTATGCTTCTAAGAAAAAGTCGATGGGTGTTTGTGTGTGTTTCTTGTGTATGTGTGTGTCGGGACCACGTATGAGAGTATTTTGTGGCAGTTCCAAGCGCCAGAGTGAATGCTGTGTTGTGAGTGTGGCAGTGTGTGTTTCTGTGTGTGTTTGTGTTGGCGGGAAAACATTGTGTATGCCTGTAAGAATAAGTCGATGGATGTTTGTGTGAGTTTCATGTGTATGTGTGTGTCGCGACCACATTTGTCAATATTTTAAGGCAGTTCCAAGTGTTGATGGTTCTGCTGGATACCCATTGTGAGTGGTGTGTTGTAAGTGTGACTGTGTGTGTGTGTGTTCAAGGGAAACCGTTGTGTATGCCTGTAAGAAAAAGTCGATGGGTGTTTGTGTGCATTTCTTGTGTATGTGTGTGTCGGGAAAACGTTTGGGAGTATGTTAGGGCAGTTCCAAGTGTTGATGGCTCTGCCGAGGACCAGTGTGAGTGCTGTGTTGCGAGTGTGACAGTGTGTGTGTGTGTGTTTTCGGGTAACCATTGTGTATGCCTGTATGAAAAAGTCGATGGGTGTATTTGTGTGTTCTTGCGTATTGTGTTTCAGATCCACATTTGTGAGTGTGTGAGGGCAGTTCCAAGTCTTCATGAGTTTGCAGGATATCCAGTGTGAGTGTGTGTTGTGAGTGTGACAGTGTGTGTGCGTGTCTGTGTGTGTGTTTGCAGGAAACCAGTCTGTATGCCTATAAGAAAAATTCGATGGGTGTTTGTGTGTGTTTTTTCTGTATGTGTGTGTCGGGACCACATTTGTGAATATGTTAGGGCAGTTCCAAGTGTTGATGGCTCTGCTGGAGACCCAGTGAGAGTGCTGTGTTGTGAGTGTGATAGTGTGTGTGTGTCTGTGTGTGTGTGTGTGTGTTTGGGGGAACCCCACAGTGTATGCTTCTAAGAAAAAGTCGATGGGTGTTTGTGTGTGTTTCTTGTGTATGTGTGTGTCGAGACCACGTATGTGAGTATGTTGTGGCAGTTCCAAGCGCCAGTGTGAATGCTGTGTTGTGAGTGTGGCAGTGTGTGTTTCTGTGTGTGTTTGTGTTGGCGGGAAAACATTGTGTATGCCTGTAAGAATAAGTCGATGGATGTTTGTGTGAGTTTCATGTGTATGTGTGTGTCGCGACCACATTTGTCAATATTTTAAGGCAGTTCCAAGTGTTGATGGTTCTGCTGGATACCCATTGTGAGTGCTGTGTTGTAAGTGTGACTGTGTGTGTGTGTGTTCACGGGAAACCGTTGTGTATGCCTGTAAGAAAAAGTCGATGGGTGTTTGTGTGTGATTCTTGTGTATGTGTGTGTCGGTGAAACGTTTGTGAGTATGTTAGGGCAGTTCCAAGTGTTGATGGCTCTGCCGAGGTCCAGTGTGCGTACTGTGCTGTTAGTGTGACAGTGTGTGTGTGTGTGTGTGTGTGTTTGGGGAAACCCCACTCTGTCTCCCTGTAACAAAATGTTGATGGGTGTTTGTGTGTGTTTCTTCTGTATGTGTGTGTCGGGACCACGTTTGTTTGTATGTTAGGGCAGATTCAAGTGCCAGTGTGAATGCTGTGTTGTGAGTGTGATAGTGTGTGTGTGTGTGTGTTTGCGGAAACCATTGTGCATGACTGTAAGTAAAAGTCAATGGGAGTTTGTGTGTGTTTCTTGTGTATGTGTGTGTCGGGACCACGTTTGTGAGTATGTTAGGGCAGTTCCAACTGTTGATGGCTATGCCGGGGACCCAGTGTGAGTGCTGTGTTGTGCGTGTGATAGTGTCTGTGTGTGTGTGTGTGTGTTTTGCTGGATACCATTGTGTATGTCTGTAAGAAAAAGTCGTAGGGTGTTTTTGTGTGTTTCTTCTGCATGTGTGTTTCGGGACCACGTTTGTGAATATGTTAAGGTAATTCCAAGTGTTCATGGCTCTGCTGGAGATCCAATGTGAGTGCTCTGTCGTGAGTGTGCCTTTTGTGTGTGTGTGTGTGTGTGTGTGTTTGCAGGAAACCATTGTGTATGCCTGCAAGAAAAAGTCGATGGGTGTTTGTGTGTGTTATTTGTATATGTGTGTGTCAGGACCATGTTTGTGATTATGTTAAAGCAGTTCCAAGTGTTGACGGCTGTGTTGGAGACCCAGTGTGAGTGCTGTGTTGTGAGTGTGATAGTGTGTGTGTGTCTGTGTGTGTTTCCGAACCCCCTGTGTACGCCTGTAAGAAAAATTCCATGGGTGTTTGTGTGTGTTTCTTGTGTATGCGTGTGTCAGGAAAACGTTTGTGAGTATGTTAGGGCAGTTCCAAGTGTTGATGGCTCTGCCGAGGCCCAGTGTGAGTGCTGTGTTGCGAGTGTGACAGTGTGTGTGTGTGTGTGTGTTTTCGGGTTACCATTGTGTATGCCTGTATGAAAAAGTCGATGGGTGTATTTGTGTGTTCTTGCGTATTGTGTTTCAGATCCACATTTGTGAGTGTGTGAGGGCAGTTCCAAGTGTTCATGAGTTTGCTGGATATCCAGTGTGAGTGTGTGTTGTGAGTGTGACAGTGTGTGTGCGTGTCTGTGTGTGTGTTTGCAGGAAACCAGTCTGTATGCCTATAAGAAAAATTCGATGGGTGTTTGTGTGTGTTTCTTCTGTATGTGTGTGTCGGGACCACATTTGTGAATATGTTAGGGCAGTTCCAAGTGTTGATGGCTCTGCTGGAGACCCAGTGAGAGTGCTGTGTTGTGAGTGTGACAGTGTGTGTGTGTCTGTGTGTGTGTGTGTGTTTGGGGGAACCCCACAGTGTATGCTTCTAAGAAAAAGTCGATGGGTGTTTGTGTGTGTTTCTTGTGTATGTGTGTGTCGGGACCACGTATGAGAGTATTTTGTGGCAGTTCCAAGCGCCAGAGTGAATGCTGTGTTGTGAGTGTGGCAGTGTGTGTTTCTGTGTGTGTTTGTGTTGGCGGGAAAACATTGTGTATGCCTGTAAGAATAAGTCGATGGATGTTTGTGTGAGTTTCATGTGTATGTGTGTGTCGCGACCACATTTGTCAATATTTTAAGGCAGTTCCAAGTGTTGATGGTTCTGCTGGATACCCATTGTGAGTGGTGTGTTGTAAGTGTGACTGTGTGTGTGTGTGTTCAAGGGAAACCGTTGTGTATGCCTGCAAGAAAAAGTCGATGGGTGTTTGTGTGTGTTATTTGTATATGTGTGTGTCAGGACCATGTTTGTGATTATGTTAAAGCAGTTCCAAGTGTTGACGGCTGTGTTGGAGACCCAGTGTGAGTGCTGTGTTGTGAGTGTGATAGTGTGTGTGTGTCTGTGTGTGTTTCCGAACCCCCTGTGTACGCCTGTAAGAAAAATTCCATGGGTGTTTGTGTGTGTTTCTTGTGTATGCGTGTGTCAGGAAAACGTTTGTGAGTATGTTAGGGCAGTTCCAAGTGTTGATGGCTCTGCCGAGGCCCAGTGTGAGTGCTGTGTTGCGAGTGTGACAGTGTGTGTGTGTGTGTGTGTGTTTTCGGGTTACCATTGTGTATGCCTGTATGAAAAAGTCGATGGGTGTATTTGTGTGTTCTTGCGTATTGTGTTTCAGATCCACATTTGTGAGTGTGTGAGGGCAGTTCCAAGTGTTCATGAGTTTGCTGGATATCCAGTGTGAGTGTGTGTTGTGAGTGTGACAGTGTGTGTGCGTGTCTGTGTGTGTGTTTGCAGGAAACCAGTCTGTATGCCTATAAGAAAAATTCGATGGGTGTTTGTGTGTGTTTCTTCTGTATGTGTGTGTCGGGACCACATTTGTGAATATGTTAGGGCAGTTCCAAGTGTTGATGGCTCTGCTGGAGACCCAGTGAGAGTGCTGTGTTGTGAGTGTGACAGTGTGTGTGTGTCTGTGTGTGTGTGTGTGTGTTTGGGGGAACCCCACAGTGTATGCTTCTAAGAAAAAGTCGATGGGTGTTTGTGTGTGTTTCTTGTGTATGTGTGTGTCGGGACCACGTATGAGAGTATTTTGTGGCAGTTCCAAGCGCCAGAGTGAATGCTGTGTTGTGAGTGTGGCAGTGTGTGTTTCTGTGTGTGTTTGTGTTGGCGGGAAAACATTGTGTATGCCTGTAAGAATAAGTCGATGGATGTTTGTGTGAGTTTCATGTGTATGTGTGTGTCGCGACCACATTTGTCAATATTTTAAGGCAGTTCCAAGTGTTGATGGTTCTGCTGGATACCCATTGTGAGTGGTGTGTTGTAAGTGTGACTGTGTGTGTGTGTGTTCAAGGGAAACCGTTGTGTATGCCTGCAAGAAAAAGTCGATGGGTGTTTGTGTGTGTTATTTGTATATGTGTGTGTCAGGACCATGTTTGTGATTATGTTAAAGCAGTTCCAAGTGTTGACGGCTGTGTTGGAGACCCAGTGTGAGTGCTGTGTTGTGAGTGTGATAGTGTGTGTGTGTCTGTGTGTGTTTCCGAACCCCCTGTGTACGCCTGTAAGAAAAATTCCATGGGTGTTTGTGTGTGTTTCTTGTGTATGCGTGTGTCAGGAAAACGTTTGTGAGTATGTTAGGGCAGTTCCAAGTGTTGATGGCTCTGCCGAGGCCCAGTGTGAGTGCTGTGTTGCGAGTGTGACAGTGTGTGTGTGTGTGTGTGTGTGTGTGTTTTCGGGTTACCATTGTGTATGCCTGTATGAAAAAGTCGATGGGTGTATTTGTGTGTTCTTGCGTATTGTGTTTCAGATCCACATTTGTGAGTGTGTGAGGGCAGTTCCAAGTGTTCATGAGTTTGCTGGATATCCAGTGTGAGTGTGTGTTGTGAGTGTGACAGTGTGTGTGCGTGTCTGTGTGTGTGTTTGCAGGAAACCAGTCTGTATGCCTATAAGAAAAATTCGATGGGTGTTTGTGTGTGTTTCTTCTGTATGTGTGTGTCGGGACCACATTTGTGAATATGTTAGGGCAGTTCCAAGTGTTGATGGCTCTGCTGGAGACCCAGTGAGAGTGCTGTGTTGTGAGTGTGACAGTGTGTGTGTGTCTGTGTGTGTGTGTGTGTTTGGGGGAACCCCACAGTGTATGCTTCTAAGAAAAAGTCGATGGGTGTTTGTGTGTGTTTCTTGTGTATGTGTGTGTCGGGACCACGTATGAGAGTATTTTGTGGCAGTTCCAAGCGCCAGAGTGAATGCTGTGTTGTGAGTGTGGCAGTGTGTGTTTCTGTGTGTGTTTGTGTTGGCGGGAAAACATTGTGTATGCCTGTAAGAATAAGTCGATGGATGTTTGTGTGAGTTTCATGTGTATGTGTGTGTCGCGACCACATTTGTCAATATTTTAAGGCAGTTCCAAGTGTTGATGGTTCTGCTGGATACCCATTGTGAGTGGTGTGTTGTAAGTGTGACTGTGTGTGTGTGTGTTCAAGGGAAACCGTTGTGTATGCCTGCAAGAAAAAGTCGATGGGTGTTTGTGTGTGTTATTTGTATATGTGTGTGTCAGGACCATGTTTGTGATTATGTTAAAGCAGTTCCAAGTGTTGACGGCTGTGTTGGAGACCCAGTGTGAGTGCTGTGTTGTGAGTGTGATAGTGTGTGTGTGTCTGTGTGTGTTTCCGAACCCCCTGTGTACGCCTGTAAGAAAAATTCCATGGGTGTTTGTGTGTGTTTCTTGTGTATGCGTGTGTCAGGAAAACGTTTGTGAGTATGTTAGGGCAGTTCCAAGTGTTGATGGCTCTGCCGAGGCCCAGTGTGAGTGCTGTGTTGCGAGTGTGACAGTGTGTGTGTGTGTGTGTGTGTGTGTTTTCGGGTTACCATTGTGTATGCCTGTATGAAAAAGTCGATGGGTGTATTTGTGTGTTCTTGCGTATTGTGTTTCAGATCCACATTTGTGAGTGTGTGAGGGCAGTTCCAAGTGTTCATGAGTTTGCAGGATATCCAGTGTGAGTGTGTGTTGTGAGTGTGACAGTGTGTGTGCGTGTCTGTGTGTGTGTTTGCAGGAAACCAGTCTGTATGCCTATAAGAAAAATTCGATGGGTGTTTGTGTGTGTTTCTTCTGTATGTGTGTGTCGGGACCACATTTGTGAATATGTTAGGGCAGTTCCAAGTGTTGATGGCTCTGCTGGAGACCCAGTGAGAGTGCTGTGTTGTGAGTGTGACAGTGTGTGTGTGTCTGTGTGTGTGTGTGTGTGTTTGGGGGAACCCCACAGTGTATGCTTCTAAGAAAAAGTCGATGGGTGTTTGTGTGTGTTTCTTGTGTATGTGTGTGTCGGGACCACGTATGAGAGTATTTTGTGGCAGTTCCAAGCGCCAGAGTGAATGCTGTGTTGTGAGTGTGGCAGTGTGTGTTTCTGTGTGTGTTTGTGTTGGCGGGAAAACATTGTGTATGCCTGTAAGAATAAGTCGATGGATGTTTGTGTGAGTTTCATGTGTATGTGTGTGTCGCGACCACATTTGTCAATATTTTAAGGCAGTTCCAAGTGTTGATGGTTCTGCTGGATACCCATTGTGAGTGGTGTGTTGTAAGTGTGACTATGTGTGTGTGTGTTCAAGGGAAACCGTTGTGTATGCCTGTAAGAAAAAGTCGATGGGTGTTTGTGTGCGTTTCTTGTGTATGTGTGTGTCGGGAAAACGTTTGGGAGTATGTTAGGGCAGTTCCAAGTGTTGATGGCTCTGCCGAGGACCAGTGTGAGTGCTGTGTTGCGAGTGTGACAGTGTGTGTGTGTGTGTTTTCGGGTAACCATTGTGTATGCCTGTATGAAAAAGTCGATGGGTGTATTTGTGTGTTCTTGCGTATTGTGTTTCAGATCCACATTTGTGAGTGTGTGAGGGCAGTTCCAAGTGTTCATGAGTTTGCAGGATATCCAGTGTGAGTGTGTGTTGTGAGTGTGACAGTGTGTGTGCGTGTCTGTGTGTGTGTTTGCAGGAAACCAGTCTGTATGCCTATAAGAAAAATTCGATGGGTGTTTGTGTGTGTTTCTTCTGTATGTGTGTGTCGGGACCACATTTGTGAATATGTTAGGGCAGTTCCAAGTGTTGATGGCTCTGCTGGAGACCCAGTGAGAGTGCTGTGTTGTGAGTGTGACAGTGTGTGTGTGTCTGTGTGTGTGTGTGTGTTTGGGGGAACCCCACAGTGTATGCTTCTAAGAAAAAGTCGATGGGTGTTTGTGTGTGTTTCTTGTGTATGTGTGTGTCGGGACCACGTATGAGAGTATTTTGTGGCAGTTCCAAGCGCCAGAGTGAATGCTGTGTTGTGAGTGTGGCAGTGTGTGTTTCTGTGTGTGTTTGTGTTGGCGGGAAAACATTGTGTATGCCTGTAAGAATAAGTCGATGGATGTTTGTGTGAGTTTCATGTGTATGTGTGTGTCGCGACCACATTTGTCAATATTTTAAGGCAGTTCCAAGTGTTGATGGTTCTGCTGGATACCCATTGTGAGTGGTGTGTTGTAAGTGTGACTGTGTGTGTGTGTGTTCAAGGGAAACCGTTGTGTATGCCTGCAAGAAAAAGTCGATGGGTGTTTGTGTGTGTTATTTGTATATGTGTGTGTCAGGACCATGTTTGTGATTATGTTAAAGCAGTTCCAAGTGTTGACGGCTGTGTTGGAGACCCAGTGTGAGTGCTGTGTTGTGAGTGTGATAGTGTGTGTGTGTCTGTGTGTGTTTCCGAACCCCCTGTGTACGCCTGTAAGAAAAATTCCATGGGTGTTTGTGTGTGTTTCTTGTGTATGCGTGTGTCAGGAAAACGTTTGTGAGTATGTTAGGGCAGTTCCAAGTGTTGATGGCTCTGCCGAGGCCCAGTGTGAGTGCTGTGTTGCGAGTGTGACAGTGTGTGTGTGTGTTTTCGGGTTACCATTGTGTATGCCTGTATGAAAAAGTCGATGGGTGTATTTGTGTGTTCTTGCGTATTGTGTTTCAGATCCACATTTGTGAGTGTGTGAGGGCAGTTCCAAGTGTTCATGAGTTTGCTGGATATCCAGTGTGAGTGTGTGTTGTGAGTGTGACAGTGTGTGTGCGTGTCTGTGTGTGTGTTTGCAGGAAACCAGTCTGTATGCCTATAAGAAAAATTCGATGGGTGTTTGTGTGTGTTTCTTCTGTATGTGTGTGTCGGGACCACATTTGTGAATATGTTAGGGCAGTTCCAAGTGTTGATGGCTCTGCTGGAGACCCAGTGAGAGTGCTGTGTTGTGAGTGTGACAGTGTGTGTGTGTCTGTGTGTGTGTGTGTGTTTGGGGGAACCCCACAGTGTATGCTTCTAAGAAAAAGTCGATGGGTGTTTGTGTGTGTTTCTTGTGTATGTGTGTGTCGGGACCACGTATGAGAGTATTTTGTGGCAGTTCCAAGCGCCAGAGTGAATGCTGTGTTGTGAGTGTGGCAGTGTGTGTTTCTGTGTGTGTTTGTGTTGGCGGGAAAACATTGTGTATGCCTGTAAGAATAAGTCGATGGATGTTTGTGTGAGTTTCATGTGTATGTGTGTGTCGCGACCACATTTGTCAATATTTTAAGGCAGTTCCAAGTGTTGATGGTTCTGCTGGATACCCATTGTGAGTGGTGTGTTGTAAGTGTGACTGTGTGTGTGTGTGTTCAAGGGAAACCGTTGTGTATGCCTGCAAGAAAAAGTCGATGGGTGTTTGTGTGTGTTATTTGTATATGTGTGTGTCAGGACCATGTTTGTGATTATGTTAAAGCAGTTCCAAGTGTTGACGGCTGTGTTGGAGACCCAGTGTGAGTGCTGTGTTGTGAGTGTGATAGTGTGTGTGTGTCTGTGTGTGTTTCCGAACCCCCTGTGTACGCCTGTAAGAAAAATTCCATGGGTGTTTGTGTGTGTTTCTTGTGTATGCGTGTGTCAGGAAAACGTTTGTGAGTATGTTAGGGCAGTTCCAAGTGTTGATGGCTCTGCCGAGGCCCAGTGTGAGTGCTGTGTTGCGAGTGTGACAGTGTGTGTGTGTGTGTGTGTGTGTTTTCGGGTTACCATTGTGTATGCCTGTATGAAAAAGTCGATGGGTGTATTTGTGTGTTCTTGCGTATTGTGTTTCAGATCCACATTTGTGAGTGTGTGAGGGCAGTTCCAAGTGTTCATGAGTTTGCTGGATATCCAGTGTGAGTGTGTGTTGTGAGTGTGACAGTGTGTGTGCGTGTCTGTGTGTGTGTTTGCAGGAAACCAGTCTGTATGCCTATAAGAAAAATTCGATGGGTGTTTGTGTGTGTTTCTTCTGTATGTGTGTGTCGGGACCACATTTGTGAATATGTTAGGGCAGTTCCAAGTGTTGATGGCTCTGCTGGAGACCCAGTGAGAGTGCTGTGTTGTGAGTGTGACAGTGTGTGTGTGTCTGTGTGTGTGTGTGTGTTTGGGGGAACCCCACAGTGTATGCTTCTAAGAAAAAGTCGATGGGTGTTTGTGTGTGTTTCTTGTGTATGTGTGTGTCGGGACCACGTATGAGAGTATTTTGTGGCAGTTCCAAGTGCCAGAGTGAATGCTGTGTTGTGAGTGTGGCAGTGTGTGTTTCTGTGTGTGTTTGTGTTGGCGGGAAAACATTGTGTATGCCTGTAAGAATAAGTCGATGGATGTTTGTGTGAGTTTCATGTGTATGTGTGTGTCGCGACCACATTTGTCAATATTTTAAGGCAGTTCCAAGTGTTGATGGTTCTGCTGGATACCCATTGTGAGTGGTGTGTTGTAAGTGTGACTGTGTGTGTGTGTGTTCAAGGGAAACCGTTGTGTATGCCTGCAAGAAAAAGTCGATGGGTGTTTGTGTGTGTTATTTGTATATGTGTGTGTCAGGACCATGTTTGTGATTATGTTAAAGCAGTTCCAAGTGTTGACGGCTGTGTTGGAGACCCAGTGTGAGTGCTGTGTTGTGAGTGTGATAGTGTGTGTGTGTCTGTGTGTGTTTCCGAACCCCCTGTGTACGCCTGTAAGAAAAATTCCATGGGTGTTTGTGTGTGTTTCTTGTGTATGCGTGTGTCAGGAAAACGTTTGTGAGTATGTTAGGGCAGTTCCAAGTGTTGATGGCTCTGCCGAGGCCCAGTGTGAGTGCTGTGTTGCGAGTGTGACAGTGTGTGTGTGTGTGTGTGTGTGTGTTTTCGGGTTACCATTGTGTATGCCTGTATGAAAAAGTCGATGGGTGTATTTGTGTGTTCTTGCGTATTGTGTTTCAGATCCACATTTGTGAGTGTGTGAGGGCAGTTCCAAGTGTTCATGAGTTTGCAGGATATCCAGTGTGAGTGTGTGTTGTGAGTGTGACAGTGTGTGTGCGTGTCTGTGTGTGTGTTTGCAGGAAACCAGTCTGTATGCCTATAAGAAAAATTCGATGGGTGTTTGTGTGTGTTTCTTCTGTATGTGTGTGTCGGGACCACATTTGTGAATATGTTAGGGCAGTTCCAAGTGTTGATGGCTCTGCTGGAGACCCAGTGAGAGTGCTGTGTTGTGAGTGTGACAGTGTGTGTGTGTCTGTGTGTGTGTGTGTGTGTTTGGGGGAACCCCACAGTGTATGCTTCTAAGAAAAAGTCGATGGGTGTTTGTGTGTGTTTCTTGTGTATGTGTGTGTCGGGACCACGTATGAGAGTATTTTGTGGCAGTTCCAAGCGCCAGAGTGAATGCTGTGTTGTGAGTGTGGCAGTGTGTGTTTCTGTGTGTGTTTGTGTTGGCGGGAAAACATTGTGTATGCCTGTAAGAATAAGTCGATGGATGTTTGTGTGAGTTTCATGTGTATGTGTGTGTCGCGACCACATTTGTCAATATTTTAAGGCAGTTCCAAGTGTTGATGGTTCTGCTGGATACCCATTGTGAGTGGTGTGTTGTAAGTGTGACTGTGTGTGTGTGTTCAAGGGAAACCGTTGTGTATGCCTGTAAGAAAAAGTCGATGGGTGTTTGTGTGCGTTTCTTGTGTATGTGTGTGTCGGGAAAACGTTTGGGAGTATGTTAGGGCAGTTCCAAGTGTTGATGGCTCTGCCGAGGACCAGTGTGAGTGCTGTGTTGCGAGTGTGACAGTGTGTGTGTGTGTGTTTTCGGGTAACCATTGTGTATGCCTGTATGAAAAAGTCGATGGGTGTATTTGTGTGTTCTTGCGTATTGTGTTTCAGATCCACATTTGTGAGTGTGTGAGGGCAGTTCCAAGTGTTCATGAGTTTGCAGGATATCCAGTGTGAGTGTGTGTTGTGAGTGTGACAGTGTGTGTGCGTGTCTGTGTGTGTGTTTGCAGGAAACCAGTCTGTATGCCTATAAGAAAAATTCGATGGGTGTTTGTGTGTGTTTCTTCTGTATGTGTGTGTCGGGACCACATTTGTGAATATGTTAGGGCAGTTCCAAGTGTTGATGGCTCTGCTGGAGACCCAGTGAGAGTGCTGTGTTGTGAGTGTGACAGTGTGTGTGTGTCTGTGTGTGTGTGTGTGTTTGGGGGAACCCCACAGTGTATGCTTCTAAGAAAAAGTCGATGGGTGTTTGTGTGTGTTTCTTGTGTATGTGTGTGTCGGGACCACGTATGAGAGTATTTTGTGGCAGTTCCAAGCGCCAGAGTGAATGCTGTGTTGTGAGTGTGGCAGTGTGTGTTTCTGTGTGTGTTTGTGTTGGCGGGAAAACATTGTGTATGCCTGTAAGAATAAGTCGATGGATGTTTGTGTGAGTTTCATGTGTATGTGTGTGTCGCGACCACATTTGTCAATATTTTAAGGCAGTTCCAAGTGTTGATGGTTCTGCTGGATACCCATTGTGAGTGGTGTGTTGTAAGTGTGACTGTGTGTGTGTGTGTTCAAGGGAAACCGTTGTGTATGCCTGCAAGAAAAAGTCGATGGGTGTTTGTGTGTGTTATTTGTATATGTGTGTGTCAGGACCATGTTTGTGATTATGTTAAAGCAGTTCCAAGTGTTGACGGCTGTGTTGGAGACCCAGTGTGAGTGCTGTGTTGTGAGTGTGATAGTGTGTGTGTGTCTGTGTGTGTTTCCGAACCCCCTGTGTACGCCTGTAAGAAAAATTCCATGGGTGTTTGTGTGTGTTTCTTGTGTATGCGTGTGTCAGGAAAACGTTTGTGAGTATGTTAGGGCAGTTCCAAGTGTTGATGGCTCTGCCGAGGCCCAGTGTGAGTGCTGTGTTGCGAGTGTGACAGTGTGTGTGTGTGTGTGTGTGTGTTTTCGGGTTACCATTGTGTATGCCTGTATGAAAAAGTCGATGGGTGTATTTGTGTGTTCTTGCGTATTGTGTTTCAGATCCACATTTGTGAGTGTGTGAGGGCAGTTCCAAGTGTTCATGAGTTTGCTGGATATCCAGTGTGAGTGTGTGTTGTGAGTGTGACAGTGTGTGTGCGTGTCTGTGTGTGTGTTTGCAGGAAACCAGTCTGTATGCCTATAAGAAAAATTCGATGGGTGTTTGTGTGTGTTTCTTCTGTATGTGTGTGTCGGGACCACATTTGTGAATATGTTAGGGCAGTTCCAAGTGTTGATGGCTCTGCTGGAGACCCAGTGAGAGTGCTGTGTTGTGAGTGTGACAGTGTGTGTGTGTCTGTGTGTGTGTGTGTGTTTGGGGGAACCCCACAGTGTATGCTTCTAAGAAAAAGTCGATGGGTGTTTGTGTGTGTTTCTTGTGTATGTGTGTGTCGGGACCACGTATGAGAGTATTTTGTGGCAGTTCCAAGCGCCAGAGTGAATGCTGTGTTGTGAGTGTGGCAGTGTGTGTTTCTGTGTGTGTTTGTGTTGGCGGGAAAACATTGTGTATGCCTGTAAGAATAAGTCGATGGATGTTTGTGTGAGTTTCATGTGTATGTGTGTGTCGCGACCACATTTGTCAATATTTTAAGGCAGTTCCAAGTGTTGATGGTTCTGCTGGATACCCATTGTGAGTGGTGTGTTGTAAGTGTGACTGTGTGTGTGTGTGTTCAAGGGAAACCGTTGTGTATGCCTGCAAGAAAAAGTCGATGGGTGTTTGTGTGTGTTATTTGTATATGTGTGTGTCAGGACCATGTTTGTGATTATGTTAAAGCAGTTCCAAGTGTTGACGGCTGTGTTGGAGACCCAGTGTGAGTGCTGTGTTGTGAGTGTGATAGTGTGTGTGTGTCTGTGTGTGTTTCCGAACCCCCTGTGTACGCCTGTAAGAAAAATTCCATGGGTGTTTGTGTGTGTTTCTTGTGTATGCGTGTGTCAGGAAAACGTTTGTGAGTATGTTAGGGCAGTTCCAAGTGTTGATGGCTCTGCCGAGGCCCAGTGTGAGTGCTGTGTTGCGAGTGTGACAGTGTGTGTGTGTGTGTGTGTGTGTTTTCGGGTTACCATTGTGTATGCCTGTATGAAAAAGTCGATGGGTGTATTTGTGTGTTCTTGCGTATTGTGTTTCAGATCCACATTTGTGAGTGTGTGAGGGCAGTTCCAAGTGTTCATGAGTTTGCTGGATATCCAGTGTGAGTGTGTGTTGTGAGTGTGACAGTGTGTGTGCGTGTCTGTGTGTGTGTTTGCAGGAAACCAGTCTGTATGCCTATAAGAAAAATTCGATGGGTGTTTGTGTGTGTTTTTTCTGTATGTGTGTGTCGGGACCACATTTGTGAATATGTTAGGGCAGTTCCAAGTGTTGATGGCTCTGCTGGAGACCCAGTGAGAGTGCTGTGTTGTGAGTGTGATAGTGTGTGTGTGTCTGTGTGTGTGTGTGTGTGTTTGGGGGAACCCCACAGTGTATGCTTCTAAGAAAAAGTCGATGGGTGTTTGTGTGTGTTTCTTGTGTATGTGTGTGTCGGGACCACGTATGAGAGTATTTTGTGGCAGTTCCAAGCGCCAGAGTGAATGCTGTGTTGTGAGTGTGGCAGTGTGTGTTTCTGTGTGTGTTTGTGTTGGCGGGAAAACATTGTGTATGCCTGTAAGAATAAGTCGATGGATGTTTGTGTGAGTTTCATGTGTATGTGTGTGTCGCGACCACATTTGTCAATATTTTAAGGCAGTTCCAAGTGTTGATGGTTCTGCTGGATACCCATTGTGAGTGGTGTGTTGTAAGTGTGACTGTGTGTGTGTGTGTTCAAGGGAAACCGTTGTGTATGCCTGTAAGAAAAAGTCGATGGGTGTTTGTGTGCGTTTCTTGTGTATGTGTGTGTCGGGAAAACGTTTGGGAGTATGTTAGGGCAGTTCCAAGTGTTGATGGCTCTGCCGAGGACCAGTGTGAGTGCTGTGTTGCGAGTGTGACAGTGTGTGTGTGTGTGTTTTCGGGTAACCATTGTGTATGCCTGTATGAAAAAGTCGATGGGTGTATTTGTGTGTTCTTGCGTATTGTGTTTCAGATCCACATTTGTGAGTGTGTGAGGGCAGTTCCAAGTCTTCATGAGTTTGCAGGATATCCAGTGTGAGTGTGTGTTGTGAGTGTGACAGTGTGTGTGCGTGTCTGTGTGTGTGTTTGCAGGAAACCAGTCTGTATGCCTATAAGAAAAATTCGATGGGTGTTTGTGTGTGTTTTTTCTGTATGTGTGTGTCGGGACCACATTTGTGAATATGTTAGGGCAGTTCCAAGTGTTGATGGCTCTGCTGGAGACCCAGTGAGAGTGCTGTGTTGTGAGTGTGATAGTGTGTGTGTGTCTGTGTGTGTGTGTGTGTGTTTGGGGGAACCCCACAGTGTATGCTTCTAAGAAAAAGTCGATGGGTGTTTGTGTGTGTTTCTTGTGTATGTGTGTGTCGAGACCACGTATGTGAGTATGTTGTGGCAGTTCCAAGTGCCAGTGTGAATGCTGTGTTGTGAGTGTGGCAGTGTGTGTTTCTGTGTGTGTTTGTGTTGGCGGGAAAACATTGTGTATGCCTGTAAGAATAAGTCGATGGATGTTTGTGTGAGTTTCATGTGTATGTGTGTGTCGCGACCACATTTGTCAATATTTTAAGGCAGTTCCAAGTGTTGATGGTTCTGCTGGATACCCATTGTGAGTGCTGTGTTGTAAGTGTGACTGTGTGTGTGTGTTCACGGGAAACCGTTGTGTATGCCTGTAAGAAAAAGTCGATGGGTGTTTGTGTGTGATTCTTGTGTATGTGTGTGTCGGTGAAACGTTTGTGAGTATGTTAGGGCAGTTCCAAGTGTTGATGGCTCTGCCGAGGTCCAGTGTGCGTACTGTGCTGTTAGTGTGACAGTGTGTGTGTGTGTGTGTGTGTGTTTGGGGAAACCCCACTCTGTCTCCCTGTAACAAAATGTTGATGGGTGTTTGTGTGTGTTTCTTCTGTATGTGTGTGTCGGGACCACGTTTGTTTGTATGTTAGGGCAGATTCAAGTGCCAGTGTGAATGCTGTGTTGTGAGTGTGATAGTGTGTGTGTGTGTGTTTGCGGAAACCATTGTGCATGACTGTAAGTAAAAGTCCATGGGAGTTTGTGTGTGTTTCTTGTGTATGTGTGTGTCGGGACCACGTTTGTGAGTATGTTAGGGCAGTTCCAACTGTTGATGGCTATGCCGGGGACCCAGTGTGAGTGCTGTGTTGTGCGTGTGATAGTGTCTGTGTGTGTGTGTGTGTGTTTTGCTGGATACCATTGTGTATGTCTGTAAGAAAAAGTCGTAGGGTGTTTTTGTGTGTTTCTTCTGCATGTGTGTTTCGGGACCACGTTTGTGAATATGTTAAGGTAATTCCAAGTGTTCATGGCTCTGCTGGAGATCCAATGTGAGTGCTCTGTCGTGAGTGTGCCTTTTGTGTGTGTGTGTGTGTGTGTGTGTGTGTTTGCAGGAAACCATTGTGTATGCCTGCAAGAAAAAGTCGATGGGTGTTTGTGTGTGTTATTTGTATATGTGTGTGTCAGGACCATGTTTGTGATTATGTTAAAGCAGTTCCAAGTGTTGACGGCTGTGTTGGAGACCCAGTGTGAGTGCTGTGTTGTGAGTGTGATAGTGTGTGTGTGTCTGTGTGTGTTTCCGAACCCCCTGTGTACGCCTGTAAGAAAAATTCCATGGGTGTTTGTGTGTGTTTCTTGTGTATGCGTGTGTCAGGAAAACGTTTGTGAGTATGTTAGGGCAGTTCCAAGTGTTGATGGCTCTGCCGAGGCCCAGTGTGAGTGCTGTGTTGCGAGTGTGACAGTGTGTGTGTGTGTGTGTGTGTGTGTTTTCGGGTTACCATTGTGTATGCCTGTATGAAAAAGTCGATGGGTGTATTTGTGTGTTCTTGCGTATTGTGTTTCAGATCCACATTTGTGAGTGTGTGAGGGCAGTTCCAAGTGTTCATGAGTTTGCTGGATATCCAGTGTGAGTGTGTGTTGTGAGTGTGACAGTGTGTGTGCGTGTCTGTGTGTGTGTTTGCAGGAAACCAGTCTGTATGCCTATAAGAAAAATTCGATGGGTGTTTGTGTGTGTTTCTTCTGTATGTGTGTGTCGGGACCACATTTGTGAATATGTTAGGGCAGTTCCAAGTGTTGATGGCTCTGCTGGAGACCCAGTGAGAGTGCTGTGTTGTGAGTGTGACAGTGTGTGTGTGTCTGTGTGTGTGTGTGTGTGTTTGGGGGAACCCCACAGTGTATGCTTCTAAGAAAAAGTCGATGGGTGTTTGTGTGTGTTTCTTGTGTATGTGTGTGTCGGGACCACGTATGAGAGTATTTTGTGGCAGTTCCAAGCGCCAGAGTGAATGCTGTGTTGTGAGTGTGGCAGTGTGTGTTTCTGTGTGTGTTTGTGTTGGCGGGAAAACATTGTGTATGCCTGTAAGAATAAGTCGATGGATGTTTGTGTGAGTTTCATGTGTATGTGTGTGTCGCGACCACATTTGTCAATATTTTAAGGCAGTTCCAAGTGTTGATGGTTCTGCTGGATACCCATTGTGAGTGGTGTGTTGTAAGTGTGACTGTGTGTGTGTGTTCAAGGGAAACCGTTGTGTATGCCTGTAAGAAAAAGTCGATGGGTGTTTGTGTGCGTTTCTTGTGTATGTGTGTGTCGGGAAAACGTTTGGGAGTATGTTAGGGCAGTTCCAAGTGTTGATGGCTCTGCCGAGGACCAGTGTGAGTGCTGTGTTGCGAGTGTGACAGTGTGTGTGTGTGTGTTTTCGGGTAACCATTGTGTATGCCTGTATGAAAAAGTCGATGGGTGTATTTGTGTGTTCTTGCGTATTGTGTTTCAGATCCACATTTGTGAGTGTGTGAGGGCAGTTCCAAGTGTTCATGAGTTTGCAGGATATCCAGTGTGAGTGTGTGTTGTGAGTGTGACAGTGTGTGTGCGTGTCTGTGTGTGTGTTTGCAGGAAACCAGTCTGTATGCCTATAAGAAAAATTCGATGGGTGTTTGTGTGTGTTTCTTCTGTATGTGTGTGTCGGGACCACATTTGTGAATATGTTAGGGCAGTTCCAAGTGTTGATGGCTCTGCTGGAGACCCAGTGAGAGTGCTGTGTTGTGAGTGTGACAGTGTGTGTGTGTCTGTGTGTGTGTGTGTGTTTGGGGGAACCCCACAGTGTATGCTTCTAAGAAAAAGTCGATGGGTGTTTGTGTGTGTTTCTTGTGTATGTGTGTGTCGGGACCACGTATGAGAGTATTTTGTGGCAGTTCCAAGCGCCAGAGTGAATGCTGTGTTGTGAGTGTGGCAGTGTGTGTTTCTGTGTGTGTTTGTGTTGGCGGGAAAACATTGTGTATGCCTGTAAGAATAAGTCGATGGATGTTTGTGTGAGTTTCATGTGTATGTGTGTGTCGCGACCACATTTGTCAATATTTTAAGGCAGTTCCAAGTGTTGATGGTTCTGCTGGATACCCATTGTGAGTGGTGTGTTGTAAGTGTGACTGTGTGTGTGTGTGTTCAAGGGAAACCGTTGTGTATGCCTGCAAGAAAAAGTCGATGGGTGTTTGTGTGTGTTATTTGTATATGTGTGTGTCAGGACCATGTTTGTGATTATGTTAAAGCAGTTCCAAGTGTTGACGGCTGTGTTGGAGACCCAGTGTGAGTGCTGTGTTGTGAGTGTGATAGTGTGTGTGTGTCTGTGTGTGTTTCCGAACCCCCTGTGTACGCCTGTAAGAAAAATTCCATGGGTGTTTGTGTGTGTTTCTTGTGTATGCGTGTGTCAGGAAAACGTTTGTGAGTATGTTAGGGCAGTTCCAAGTGTTGATGGCTCTGCCGAGGCCCAGTGTGAGTGCTGTGTTGCGAGTGTGACAGTGTGTGTGTGTGTGTGTGTGTTTTCGGGTTACCATTGTGTATGCCTGTATGAAAAAGTCGATGGGTGTATTTGTGTGTTCTTGCGTATTGTGTTTCAGATCCACATTTGTGAGTGTGTGAGGGCAGTTCCAAGTGTTCATGAGTTTGCTGGATATCCAGTGTGAGTGTGTGTTGTGAGTGTGACAGTGTGTGTGCGTGTCTGTGTGTGTGTTTGCAGGAAACCAGTCTGTATGCCTATAAGAAAAATTCGATGGGTGTTTGTGTGTGTTTCTTCTGTATGTGTGTGTCGGGACCACATTTGTGAATATGTTAGGGCAGTTCCAAGTGTTGATGGCTCTGCTGGAGACCCAGTGAGAGTGCTGTGTTGTGAGTGTGATAGTGTGTGTGTGTCTGTGTGTGTGTGTGTGTGTTTGGGGGAACCCCACAGTGTATGCTTCTAAGAAAAAGTCGATGGGTGTTTGTGTGTGTTTCTTGTGTATGTGTGTGTCGGGACCACGTATGAGAGTATTTTGTGGCAGTTCCAAGCGCCAGAGTGAATGCTGTGTTGTGAGTGTGGCAGTGTGTGTTTCTGTGTGTGTTTGTGTTGGCGGGAAAACATTGTGTATGCCTGTAAGAATAAGTCGATGGATGTTTGTGTGAGTTTCATGTGTATGTGTGTGTCGCGACCACATTTGTCAATATTTTAAGGCAGTTCCAAGTGTTGATGGTTCTGCTGGATACCCATTGTGAGTGGTGTGTTGTAAGTGTGACTGTGTGTGTGTGTGTTCAAGGGAAACCGTTGTGTATGCCTGTAAGAAAAAGTCGATGGGTGTTTGTGTGCGTTTCTTGTGTATGTGTGTGTCGGGAAAACGTTTGGGAGTATGTTAGGGCAGTTCCAAGTGTTGATGGCTCTGCCGAGGACCAGTGTGAGTGCTGTGTTGCGAGTGTGACAGTGTGTGTGTGTGTGTTTTCGGGTAACCATTGTGTATGCCTGTATGAAAAAGTCGATGGGTGTATTTGTGTGTTCTTGCGTATTGTGTTTCAGATCCACATTTGTGAGTGTGTGAGGGCAGTTCCAAGTCTTCATGAGTTTGCAGGATATCCAGTGTGAGTGTGTGTTGTGAGTGTGACAGTGTGTGTGCGTGTCTGTGTGTGTGTTTGCAGGAAACCAGTCTGTATGCCTATAAGAAAAATTCGATGGGTGTTTGTGTGTGTTTTTTCTGTATGTGTGTGTCGGGACCACATTTGTGAATATGTTAGGGCAGTTCCAAGTGTTGATGGCTCTGCTGGAGACCCAGTGAGAGTGCTGTGTTGTGAGTGTGATAGTGTGTGTGTGTCTGTGTGTGTGTGTGTGTGTTTGGGGGAACCCCACAGTGTATGCTTCTAAGAAAAAGTCGATGGGTGTTTGTGTGTGTTTCTTGTGTATGTGTGTGTCGAGACCACGTATGTGAGTATGTTGTGGCAGTTCCAAGTGCCAGTGTGAATGCTGTGTTGTGAGTGTGGCAGTGTGTGTTTCTGTGTGTGTTTGTGTTGGCGGGAAAACATTGTGTATGCCTGTAAGAATAAGTCGATGGATGTTTGTGTGAGTTTCATGTGTATGTGTGTGTCGCGACCACATTTGTCAATATTTTAAGGCAGTTCCAAGTGTTGATGGTTCTGCTGGATACCCATTGTGAGTGCTGTGTTGTAAGTGTGACTGTGTGTGTGTGTTCACGGGAAACCGTTGTGTATGCCTGTAAGAAAAAGTCGATGGGTGTTTGTGTGTGATTCTTGTGTATGTGTGTGTCGGTGAAACGTTTGTGAGTATGTTAGGGCAGTTCCAAGTGTTGATGGCTCTGCCGAGGTCCAGTGTGCGTACTGTGCTGTTAGTGTGACAGTGTGTGTGTGTGTGTGTGTGTGTTTGGGGAAACCCCACTCTGTCTCCCTGTAACAAAATGTTGATGGGTGTTTGTGTGTGTTTCTTCTGTATGTGTGTGTCGGGACCACGTTTGTTTGTATGTTAGGGCAGATTCAAGTGCCAGTGTGAATGCTGTGTTGTGAGTGTGATAGTGTGTGTGTGTGTGTTTGCGGAAACCATTGTGCATGACTGTAAGTAAAAGTCCATGGGAGTTTGTGTGTGTTTCTTGTGTATGTGTGTGTCGGGACCACGTTTGTGAGTATGTTAGGGCAGTTCCAACTGTTGATGGCTATGCCGGGGACCCAGTGTGAGTGCTGTGTTGTGCGTGTGATAGTGTCTGTGTGTGTGTGTGTGTGTTTTGCTGGATACCATTGTGTATGTCTGTAAGAAAAAGTCGTAGGGTGTTTTTGTGTGTTTCTTCTGCATGTGTGTTTCGGGACCACGTTTGTGAATATGTTAAGGTAATTCCAAGTGTTCATGGCTCTGCTGGAGATCCAATGTGAGTGCTCTGTCGTGAGTGTGCCTTTTGTGTGTGTGTGTGTGTGTGTGTGTGTGTGTTTGCAGGAAACCATTGTGTATGCCTGCAAGAAAAAGTCGATGGGTGTTTGTGTGTGTTATTTGTATATGTGTGTGTCAGGACCATGTTTGTGATTATGTTAAAGCAGTTCCAAGTGTTGACGGCTGTGTTGGAGACCCAGTGTGAGTGCTGTGTTGTGAGTGTGATAGTGTGTGTGTGTCTGTGTGTGTTTCCGAACCCCCTGTGTACGCCTGTAAGAAAAATTCCATGGGTGTTTGTGTGTGTTTCTTGTGTATGCGTGTGTCAGGAAAACGTTTGTGAGTATGTTAGGGCAGTTCCAAGTGTTGATGGCTCTGCCGAGGCCCAGTGTGAGTGCTGTGTTGCGAGTGTGACAGTGTGTGTGTGTGTGTGTGTGTGTTTTCGGGTTACCATTGTGTATGCCTGTATGAAAAAGTCGATGGGTGTATTTGTGTGTTCTTGCGTATTGTGTTTCAGATCCACATTTGTGAGTGTGTGAGGGCAGTTCCAAGTGTTCATGAGTTTGCTGGATATCCAGTGTGAGTGTGTGTTGTGAGTGTGACAGTGTGTGTGCGTGTCTGTGTGTGTGTTTGCAGGAAACCAGTCTGTATGCCTATAAGAAAAATTCGATGGGTGTTTGTGTGTGTTTCTTCTGTATGTGTGTGTCGGGACCACATTTGTGAATATGTTAGGGCAGTTCCAAGTGTTGATGGCTCTGCTGGAGACCCAGTGAGAGTGCTGTGTTGTGAGTGTGACAGTGTGTGTGTGTCTGTGTGTGTGTGTGTGTGTTTGGGGGAACCCCACAGTGTATGCTTCTAAGAAAAAGTCGATGGGTGTTTGTGTGTGTTTCTTGTGTATGTGTGTGTCGGGACCACGTATGAGAGTATTTTGTGGCAGTTCCAAGCGCCAGAGTGAATGCTGTGTTGTGAGTGTGGCAGTGTGTGTTTCTGTGTGTGTTTGTGTTGGCGGGAAAACATTGTGTATGCCTGTAAGAATAAGTCGATGGATGTTTGTGTGAGTTTCATGTGTATGTGTGTGTCGCGACCACATTTGTCAATATTTTAAGGCAGTTCCAAGTGTTGATTGTTCTGCTGGATACCCATTGTGAGTGGTGTGTTGTAAGTGTGACTGTGTGTGTGTGTTCAAGGGAAACCGTTGTGTATGCCTGTAAGAAAAAGTCGATGGGTGTTTGTGTGCGTTTCTTGTGTATGTGTGTGTCGGGAAAACGTTTGGGAGTATGTTAGGGCAGTTCCAAGTGTTGATGGCTCTGCCGAGGACCAGTGTGAGTGCTGTGTTGCGAGTGTGACAGTGTGTGTGTGTGTGTTTTCGGGTAACCATTGTGTATGCCTGTATGAAAAAGTCGATGGGTGTATTTGTGTGTTCTTGCGTATTGTGTTTCAGATCCACATTTGTGAGTGTGTGAGGGCAGTTCCAAGTGTTCATGAGTTTGCAGGATATCCAGTGTGAGTGTGTGTTGTGAGTGTGACAGTGTGTGTGCGTGTCTGTGTGTGTGTTTGCAGGAAACCAGTCTGTATGCCTATAAGAAAAATTCGATGGGTGTTTGTGTGTGTTTCTTCTGTATGTGTGTGTCGGGACCACATTTGTGAATATGTTAGGGCAGTTCCAAGTGTTGATGGCTCTGCTGGAGACCCAGTGAGAGTGCTGTGTTGTGAGTGTGACAGTGTGTGTGTGTCTGTGTGTGTGTGTGTGTTTGGGGGAACCCCACAGTGTATGCTTCTAAGAAAAAGTCGATGGGTGTTTGTGTGTGTTTCTTGTGTATGTGTGTGTCGGGACCACGTATGAGAGTATTTTGTGGCAGTTCCAAGCGCCAGAGTGAATGCTGTGTTGTGAGTGTGGCAGTGTGTGTTTCTGTGTGTGTTTGTGTTGGCGGGAAAACATTGTGTATGCCTGTAAGAATAAGTCGATGGATGTTTGTGTGAGTTTCATGTGTATGTGTGTGTCGCGACCACATTTGTCAATATTTTAAGGCAGTTCCAAGTGTTGATGGTTCTGCTGGATACCCATTGTGAGTGGTGTGTTGTAAGTGTGACTGTGTGTGTGTGTGTTCAAGGGAAACCGTTGTGTATGCCTGCAAGAAAAAGTCGATGGGTGTTTGTGTGTGTTATTTGTATATGTGTGTGTCAGGACCATGTTTGTGATTATGTTAAAGCAGTTCCAAGTGTTGACGGCTGTGTTGGAGACCCAGTGTGAGTGCTGTGTTGTGAGTGTGATAGTGTGTGTGTGTCTGTGTGTGTTTCCGAACCCCCTGTGTACGCCTGTAAGAAAAATTCCATGGGTGTTTGTGTGTGTTTCTTGTGTATGCGTGTGTCAGGAAAACGTTTGTGAGTATGTTAGGGCAGTTCCAAGTGTTGATGGCTCTGCCGAGGCCCAGTGTGAGTGCTGTGTTGCGAGTGTGACAGTGTGTGTGTGTGTGTGTGTGTTTTCGGGTTACCATTGTGTATGCCTGTATGAAAAAGTCGATGGGTGTATTTGTGTGTTCTTGCGTATTGTGTTTCAGATCCACATTTGTGAGTGTGTGAGGGCAGTTCCAAGTGTTCATGAGTTTGCTGGATATCCAGTGTGAGTGTGTGTTGTGAGTGTGACAGTGTGTGTGCGTGTCTGTGTGTGTGTTTGCAGGAAACCAGTCTGTATGCCTATAAGAAAAATTCGATGGGTGTTTGTGTGTGTTTCTTCTGTATGTGTGTGTCGGGACCACATTTGTGAATATGTTAGGGCAGTTCCAAGTGTTGATGGCTCTGCTGGAGACCCAGTGAGAGTGCTGTGTTGTGAGTGTGACAGTGTGTGTGTGTCTGTGTGTGTGTGTGTGTTTGGGGGAACCCCACAGTGTATGCTTCTAAGAAAAAGTCGATGGGTGTTTGTGTGTGTTTCTTGTGTATGTGTGTGTCGGGACCACGTATGAGAGTATTTTGTGGCAGTTCCAAGCGCCAGAGTGAATGCTGTGTTGTGAGTGTGGCAGTGTGTGTTTCTGTGTGTGTTTGTGTTGGCGGGAAAACATTGTGTATGCCTGTAAGAATAAGTCGATGGATGTTTGTGTGAGTTTCATGTGTATGTGTGTGTCGCGACCACATTTGTCAATATTTTAAGGCAGTTCCAAGTGTTGATGGTTCTGCTGGATACCCATTGTGAGTGGTGTGTTGTAAGTGTGACTGTGTGTGTGTGTGTTCAAGGGAAACCGTTGTGTATGCCTGCAAGAAAAAGTCGATGGGTGTTTGTGTGTGTTATTTGTATATGTGTGTGTCAGGACCATGTTTGTGATTATGTTAAAGCAGTTCCAAGTGTTGACGGCTGTGTTGGAGACCCAGTGTGAGTGCTGTGTTGTGAGTGTGATAGTGTGTGTGTGTCTGTGTGTGTTTCCGAACCCCCTGTGTACGCCTGTAAGAAAAATTCCATGGGTGTTTGTGTGTGTTTCTTGTGTATGCGTGTGTCAGGAAAACGTTTGTGAGTATGTTAGGGCAGTTCCAAGTGTTGATGGCTCTGCCGAGGCCCAGTGTGAGTGCTGTGTTGCGAGTGTGACAGTGTGTGTGTGTGTGTGTGTGTGTGTTTTCGGGTTACCATTGTGTATGCCTGTATGAAAAAGTCGATGGGTGTATTTGTGTGTTCTTGCGTATTGTGTTTCAGATCCACATTTGTGAGTGTGTGAGGGCAGTTCCAAGTGTTCATGAGTTTGCTGGATATCCAGTGTGAGTGTGTGTTGTGAGTGTGACAGTGTGTGTGCGTGTCTGTGTGTGTGTTTGCAGGAAACCAGTCTGTATGCCTATAAGAAAAATTCGATGGGTGTTTGTGTGTGTTTTTTCTGTATGTGTGTGTCGGGACCACATTTGTGAATATGTTAGGGCAGTTCCAAGTGTTGATGGCTCTGCTGGAGACCCAGTGAGAGTGCTGTGTTGTGAGTGTGATAGTGTGTGTGTGTCTGTGTGTGTGTGTGTGTGTTTGGGGGAACCCCACAGTGTATGCTTCTAAGAAAAAGTCGATGGGTGTTTGTGTGTGTTTCTTGTGTATGTGTGTGTCGGGACCACGTATGAGAGTATTTTGTGGCAGTTCCAAGCGCCAGAGTGAATGCTGTGTTGTGAGTGTGGCAGTGTGTGTTTCTGTGTGTGTTTGTGTTGGCGGGAAAACATTGTGTATGCCTGTAAGAATAAGTCGATGGATGTTTGTGTGAGTTTCATGTGTATGTGTGTGTCGCGACCACATTTGTCAATATTTTAAGGCAGTTCCAAGTGTTGATGGTTCTGCTGGATACCCATTGTGAGTGGTGTGTTGTAAGTGTGACTGTGTGTGTGTGTGTTCAAGGGAAACCGTTGTGTATGCCTGTAAGAAAAAGTCGATGGGTGTTTGTGTGCGTTTCTTGTGTATGTGTGTGTCGGGAAAACGTTTGGGAGTATGTTAGGGCAGTTCCAAGTGTTGATGGCTCTGCCGAGGACCAGTGTGAGTGCTGTGTTGCGAGTGTGACAGTGTGTGTGTGTGTGTTTTCGGGTAACCATTGTGTATGCCTGTATGAAAAAGTCGATGGGTGTATTTGTGTGTTCTTGCGTATTGTGTTTCAGATCCACATTTGTGAGTGTGTGAGGGCAGTTCCAAGTCTTCATGAGTTTGCAGGATATCCAGTGTGAGTGTGTGTTGTGAGTGTGACAGTGTGTGTGCGTGTCTGTGTGTGTGTTTGCAGGAAACCAGTCTGTATGCCTATAAGAAAAATTCGATGGGTGTTTGTGTGTGTTTTTTCTGTATGTGTGTGTCGGGACCACATTTGTGAATATGTTAGGGCAGTTCCAAGTGTTGATGGCTCTGCTGGAGACCCAGTGAGAGTGCTGTGTTGTGAGTGTGATAGTGTGTGTGTGTCTGTGTGTGTGTGTGTGTGTTTGGGGGAACCCCACAGTGTATGCTTCTAAGAAAAAGTCGATGGGTGTTTGTGTGTGTTTCTTGTGTATGTGTGTGTCGAGACCACGTATGTGAGTATGTTGTGGCAGTTCCAAGTGCCAGTGTGAATGCTGTGTTGTGAGTGTGGCAGTGTGTGTTTCTGTGTGTGTTTGTGTTGGCGGGAAAACATTGTGTATGCCTGTAAGAATAAGTCGATGGATGTTTGTGTGAGTTTCATGTGTATGTGTGTGTCGCGACCACATTTGTCAATATTTTAAGGCAGTTCCAAGTGTTGATGGTTCTGCTGGATACCCATTGTGAGTGCTGTGTTGTAAGTGTGACTGTGTGTGTGTGTTCACGGGAAACCGTTGTGTATGCCTGTAAGAAAAAGTCGATGGGTGTTTGTGTGTGATTCTTGTGTATGTGTGTGTCGGTGAAACGTTTGTGAGTATGTTAGGGCAGTTCCAAGTGTTGATGGCTCTGCCGAGGTCCAGTGTGCGTACTGTGCTGTTAGTGTGACAGTGTGTGTGTGTGTGTGTGTGTGTGTTTGGGGAAACCCCACTCTGTCTCCCTGTAACAAAATGTTGATGGGTGTTTGTGTGTGTTTCTTCTGTATGTGTGTGTCGGGACCACGTTTGTTTGTATGTTAGGGCAGATTCAAGTGCCAGTGTGAATGCTGTGTTGTGAGTGTGATAGTGTGTGTGTGTGTGTTTGCGGAAACCATTGTGCATGACTGTAAGTAAAAGTCCATGGGAGTTTGTGTGTGTTTCTTGTGTATGTGTGTGTCGGGACCACGTTTGTGAGTATGTTAGGGCAGTTCCAACTGTTGATGGCTATGCCGGGGACCCAGTGTGAGTGCTGTGTTGTGCGTGTGATAGTGTCTGTGTGTGTGTGTGTGTGTTTTGCTGGATACCATTGTGTATGTCTGTAAGAAAAAGTCGTAGGGTGTTTTTGTGTGTTTCTTCTGCATGTGTGTTTCGGGACCACGTTTGTGAATATGTTAAGGTAATTCCAAGTGTTCATGGCTCTGCTGGAGATCCAATGTGAGTGCTCTGTCGTGAGTGTGCCTTTTGTGTGTGTGTGTGTGGGTGTGTGTGTGTTTGCAGGAAACCATTGTGTATGCCTGCAAGAAAAAGTCGATGGGTGTTTGTGTGTGTTATTTGTATATGTGTGTGTCAGGACCATGTTTGTGATTATGTTAAAGCAGTTCCAAGTGTTGACGGCTGTGTTGGAGACCCAGTGTGAGTGCTGTGTTGTGAGTGTGATAGTGTGTGTGTGTCTGTGTGTGTTTCCGAACCCCCTGTGTACGCCTGTAAGAAAAATTCCATGGGTGTTTGTGTGTGTTTCTTGTGTATGCGTGTGTCAGGAAAACGTTTGTGAGTATGTTAGGGCAGTTCCAAGTGTTGATGGCTCTGCCGAGGCCCAGTGTGAGTGCTGTGTTGCGAGTGTGACAGTGTGTGTGTGTGTGTGTGTGTGTTTTCGGGTTACCATTGTGTATGCCTGTATGAAAAAGTCGATGGGTGTATTTGTGTGTTCTTGCGTATTGTGTTTCAGATCCACATTTGTGAGTGTGTGAGGGCAGTTCCAAGTGTTCATGAGTTTGCTGGATATCCAGTGTGAGTGTGTGTTGTGAGTGTGACAGTGTGTGTGCGTGTCTGTGTGTGTGTTTGCAGGAAACCAGTCTGTATGCCTATAAGAAAAATTCGATGGGTGTTTGTGTGTGTTTCTTCTGTATGTGTGTGTCGGGACCACATTTGTGAATATGTTAGGGCAGTTCCAAGTGTTGATGGCTCTGCTGGAGACCCAGTGAGAGTGCTGTGTTGTGAGTGTGACAGTGTGTGTGTGTCTGTGTGTGTGTGTGTGTTTGGGGGAACCCCACAGTGTATGCTTCTAAGAAAAAGTCGATGGGTGTTTGTGTGTGTTTCTTGTGTATGTGTGTGTCGGGACCACGTATGAGAGTATTTTGTGGCAGTTCCAAGCGCCAGAGTGAATGCTGTGTTGTGAGTGTGGCAGTGTGTGTTTCTGTGTGTGTTTGTGTTGGCGGGAAAACATTGTGTATGCCTGTAAGAATAAGTCGATGGATGTTTGTGTGAGTTTCATGTGTATGTGTGTGTCGCGACCACATTTGTCAATATTTTAAGGCAGTTCCAAGTGTTGATGGTTCTGCTGGATACCCATTGTGAGTGGTGTGTTGTAAGTGTGACTGTGTGTGTGTGTGTTCAAGGGAAACCGTTGTGTATGCCTGTAAGAAAAAGTCGATGGGTGTTTGTGTGCGTTTCTTGTGTATGTGTGTGTCGGGAAAACGTTTGGGAGTATGTTAGGGCAGTTCCAAGTGTTGATGGCTCTGCCGAGGACCAGTGTGAGTGCTGTGTTGCGAGTGTGACAGTGTGTGTGTGTGTGTGTGTGTGTGTTTTCGGGTAACCATTGTGTATGCCTGTATGAAAAAGTCGATGGGTGTATTTGTGTGTTCTTGCGTATTGTGTTTCAGATCCACATTTGTGAGTGTGTGAGGGCAGTTCCAAGTCTTCATGAGTTTGCAGGATATCCAGTGTGAGTGTGTGTTGTGAGTGTGACAGTGTGTGTGCGTGTCTGTGTGTGTTTTTGCAGGAAACCAGTCTGTATGCCTATAAGAAAAATTCGATGGGTGTTTGTGTGTGTTTTTTCTGTATGTGTGTGTCGGGACCACATTTGTGAATATGTTAGGGCAGTTCCAAGTGTTGATGGCTCTGCTGGAGACCCAGTGAGAGTGCTGTGTTGTGAGTGTGATAGTGTGTGTGTGTCTGTGTGTGTGTGTGTGTTTGGGGGAACCCCACAGTGTATGCTTCTAAGAAAAAGTCGATGGGTGTTTGTGTGTGTTTCTTGTGTATGTGTGTGTCGGGACCACGTATGTGAGTATGTTGTGGCAGTTCCAAGCGCCAGTGTGAATGCTGTGTTGTGAGTGTGGCAGTGTGTGTTTCTGTGTGTGTTTGTGTTGGCGGGAAAACATTGTGTATGCCTGTAAGAATAAGTCGATGGATGTTTGTGTGAGTTTCATGTGTATGTGTGTGTCGCGACCACATTTGTCAATATTTTAAGGCAGTTCCAAGTGTTGATGGTTCTGCTGGATACCCATTGTGAGTGCTGTGTTGTAAGTGTGACTGTGTGTGTGTGTGTTCACGGGAAACCGTTGTGTATGCCTGTAAGAAAAAGTCGATGGGTGTTTGTGTGTGATTCTTGTGTATGTGTGTGTCGGTGAAACGTTTGTGAGTATGTTAGGGCAGTTCCAAGTGTTGATGGCTCTGCCGAGGTCCAGTGTGCGTACTGTGCTGTTAGTGTGACAGTGTGTGTGTGTGTGTGTGTGTGTTTGGGGAAACCCCACTCTGTCTCCCTGTAACAAAATGTTGATGGGTGTTTGTGTTTGTTTCTTCTGTATGTGTGTGTCGGGACCACGTTTGTTTGTATGTTAGGGCAGATTCAAGTGCCAGTGTGAATGCTGTGTTGTGAGTGTGATAGTGTGTGTGTGTGTGTGTGTTTGCGGAAACCATTGTGCATGACTGTAAGTAAAAGTCAATGGGAGTTTGTGTGTGTTTCTTGTGTATGTGTGTGTCGGGACCACGTTTGTGAGTATGTTAGGGCAGTTCCAACTGTTGATGGCTATGCCGGGGACCCAGTGTGAGTGCTGTGTTGTGCATGTGATAGTGTCTGTGTGTGTGTGTGTGTGTTTTGCTGGATACCATTGTGTATGTCTGTAAGAAAAAGTCGTAGGGTGTTTTTGTGTGTTTCTTCTGCATGTGTGTTTCGGGACCACGTTTGTGAATATGTTAAGGTAATTCCAAGTGTTCATGGCTCTGCTGGAGATCCAATGTGAGTGCTCTGTCGTGAGTGTGCCTTTTGTGTGTGTGTGTGTGTGTGTGTGTGTGTTTGCAGGAAACCATTGTGTATGCCTGCAAGAAAAAGTCGATGGGTGTTTGTGTGTGTTATTTGTATATGCGTGTGTCAGGACCATGTTTGTGATTATGTTAAAGCAGTTCCAAGTGTTGACGGCTGTGTTGGAGACCCAGTGTGAGTGCTGTGTTGTGAGTGTGATAGTGTGTGTGTGTCTGTGTGTGTTTCCGAACCCCCTGTGTACGCCTGTAAGAAAAATTCCATGGGTGTTTGTGTGTGTTTCTTGTGTATGCGTGTGTCAGGAAAACGTTTGTGAGTATGTTAGGGCAGTTCCAAGTGTTGATGGCTCTGCCGAGGCCCAGTGTGAGTGCTGTGTTGCGAGTGTGACAGTGTGTGTGTGTGTGTGTGTGTGTTTTCGGGTTACCATTGTGTATGCCTGTATGAAAAAGTCGATGGGTGTATTTGTGTGTTCTTGCGTATTGTGTTTCAGATCCACATTTGTGAGTGTGTGAGGGCAGTTCCAAGTGTTCATGAGTTTGCTGGATATCCAGTGTGAGTGTGTGTTGTGAGTGTGACAGTGTGTGTGCGTGTCTGTGTGTGTGTTTGCAGGAAACCAGTCTGTATGCCTATAAGAAAAATTCGATGGGTGTTTGTGTGTGTTTCTTCTGTATGTGTGTGTCGGGACCACATTTGTGAATATGTTAGGGCAGTTCCAAGTGTTGATGGCTCTGCTGGAGACCCAGTGAGAGTGCTGTGTTGTGAGTGTGACAGTGTGTGTGTGTCTGTGTGTGTGTGTGTGTTTGGGGGAACCCCACAGTGTATGCTTCTAAGAAAAAGTCGATGGGTGTTTGTGTGTGTTTCTTGTGTATGTGTGTGTCGGGACCACGTATGAGAGTATGTTGTGGCAGTTCCAAGCGCCAGAGTGAATGCTGTGTTGTGAGTGTGGCAGTGTGTGTTTCTGTGTGTGTTTGTGTTGGCGGGAAAACATTGTGTATGCCTGTAAGAATAAGTCGATGGATGTTTGTGTGAGTTTCATGTGTATGTGTGTGTCGCGACCACATTTGTCAATATTTTAAGGCAGTTCCAAGTGTTGATGGTTCTGCTGGATACCCATTGTGAGTGGTGTGTTGTAAGTGTGACTGTGTGTGTGTGTGTTCAAGGGAAACCGTTGTGTATGCCTGCAAGAAAAAGTCGATGGGTGTTTGTGTGTGTTATTTGTATATGTGTGTGTCAGGACCATGTTTGTGATTATGTTAAAGCAGTTCCAAGTGTTGACGGCTGTGTTGGAGACCCAGTGTGAGTGCTGTGTTGTGAGTGTGATAGTGTGTGTGTGTCTGTGTGTGTTTCCGAACCCCCTGTGTACGCCTGTAAGAAAAATTCCATGGGTGTTTGTGTGTGTTTCTTGTGTATGCGTGTGTCAGGAAAACGTTTGTGAGTATGTTAGGGCAGTTCCAAGTGTTGATGGCTCTGCCGAGGCCCAGTGTGAGTGCTGTGTTGCGAGTGTGACAGTGTGTGTGTGTGTGTGTGTGTGTGTTTTCGGGTTACCATTGTGTATGCCTGTATGAAAAAGTCGATGGGTGTATTTGTGTGTTCTTGCGTATTGTGTTTCAGATCCACATTTGTGAGTGTGTGAGGGCAGTTCCAAGTGTTCATGAGTTTGCTGGATATCCAGTGTGAGTGTGTGTTGTGAGTGTGACAGTGTGTGTGCGTGTCTGTGTGTGTGTTTGCAGGAAACCAGTCTGTATGCCTATAAGAAAAATTCGATGGGTGTTTGTGTGTGTTTTTTCTGTATGTGTGTGTCGGGACCACATTTGTGAATATGTTAGGGCAGTTCCAAGTGTTGATGGCTCTGCTGGAGACCCAGTGAGAGTGCTGTGTTGTGAGTGTGACAGTGTGTGTGTGTCTGTGTGTGTGTGTGTGTGTGTTTGGGGGAACCCCACAGTGTATGCTTCTAAGAAAAAGTCGATGGGTGTTTGTGTGTGTTTCTTGTGTATGTGTGTGTCGGGACCACGTATGAGAGTATTTTGTGGCAGTTCCAAGCGCCAGAGTGAATGCTGTGTTGTGAGTGTGGCAGTGTGTGTTTCTGTGTGTGTTTGTGTTGGCGGGAAAACATTGTGTATGCCTGTAAGAATAAGTCGATGGATGTTTGTGTGAGTTTCATGTGTATGTGTGTGTCGCGACCACATTTGTCAATATTTTAAGGCAGTTCCAAGTGTTGATGGTTCTGCTGGATACCCATTGTGAGTGGTGTGTTGTAAGTGTGACTGTGTGTGTGTGTGTTCAAGGGAAACCGTTGTGTATGCCTGTAAGAAAAAGTCGATGGGTGTTTGTGTGCGTTTCTTGTGTATGCGTGTGTCGGGAAAACGTTTGGGAGTATGTTAGGGCAGTTCCAAGTGTTGATGGCTCTGCCGAGGACCAGTGTGAGTGCTGTGTTGCGAGTGTGACAGTGTGTGTGTGTGTGTTTTCGGGTAACCATTGTGTATGCCTGTATGAAAAAGTCGATGGGTGTATTTGTGTGTTCTTGCGTATTGTGTTTCAGATCCACATTTGTGAGTGTGTGAGGGCAGTTCCAAGTCTTCATGAGTTTGCAGGATATCCAGTGTGAGTGTGTGTTGTGAGTGTGACAGTGTGTGTGCGTGTCTGTGTGTGTGTTTGCAGGAAACCAGTCTGTATGCCTATAAGAAAAATTCGATGGGTGTTTGTGTGTGTTTTTTCTGTATGTGTGTGTCGGGACCACATTTGTGAATATGTTAGGGCAGTTCCAAGTGTTGATGGCTCTGCTGGAGACCCAGTGAGAGTGCTGTGTTGTGAGTGTGATAGTGTGTGTGTGTCTGTGTGTGTGTGTGTGTTTGGGGGAACCCCACAGTGTATGCTTCTAAGAAAAAGTCGATGGGTGTTTGTGTGTGTTTCTTGTGTATGTGTGTGTCGGGACCACGTATGTGAGTATGTTGTGGCAGTTCCAAGCGCCAGTGTGAATGCTGTGTTGTGAGTGTGGCAGTGTGTGTTTCTGTGTGTGTTTGTGTTGGCGGGAAAACATTGTGTATGCCTGTAAGAATAAGTCGATGGATGTTTGTGTGAGTTTCATGTGTATGTGTGTGTCGCGACCACATTTGTCAATATTTTAAGGCAGTTCCAAGTGTTGATGGTTCTGCTGGATACCCATTGTGAGTGCTGTGTTGTAAGTGTGACTGTGTGTGTGTGTGTTCACGGGAAACCGTTGTGTATGCCTGTAAGAAAAAGTCGATGGGTGTTTGTGTGTGATTCTTGTGTATGTGTGTGTCGGTGAAACGTTTGTGAGTATGTTAGGGCAGTTCCAAGTGTTGATGGCTCTGCCGAGGTCCAGTGTGCGTACTGTGCTGTTAGTGTGACAGTGTGTGTGTGTGTGTGTGTGTGTTTGGGGAAACCCCACTCTGTCTCCCTGTAACAAAATGTTGATGGGTGTTTGTGTGTGTTTCTTCTGTATGTGTGTGTCGGGACCACGTTTGTTTGTATGTTAGGGCAGATTCAAGTGCCAGTGTGAATGCTGTGTTGTGAGTGTGATAGTGTGTGTGTGTGTGTTTGCGGAAACCATTGTGCATGACTGTAAGTAAAAGTCAATGGGAGTTTGTGTGTGTTTCTTGTGTATGTGTGTGTCGGGACCACGTTTGTGAGTATGTTAGGGCAGTTCCAACTGTTGATGGCTATGCCGGGGACCCAGTGTGAGTGCTGTGTTGTGCATGTGATAGTGTCTGTGTGTTTGTGTGTGTGTTTTGCTGGATACCATTGTGTATGTCTGTAAGAAAAAGTCGTAGGGTGTTTTTGTGTGTTTCTTCTGCATGTGTGTTTCGGGACCACGTTTGTGAATATGTTAAGGTAATTCCAAGTGTTCATGGCTCTGCTGGAGATCCAATGTGAGTGCTCTGTCGTGAGTGTGCCTTTTGTGTGTGTGTGTGTGTGTGTGTGTGTTTGCAGGAAACCATTGTGTATGCCTGCAAGAAAAAGTCGATGGGTGTTTGTGTGTGTTATTTGTATATGTGTGTGTCAGGACCATGTTTGTGATTATGTTAAAGCAGTTCCAAGTGTTGACGGCTGTGTTGGAGACCCAGTGTGAGTGCTGTGTTGTGAGTGTGATAGTGTGTGTGTGTCTGTGTGTGTTTCCGAACCCCCTGTGTACGCCTGTAAGAAAAATTCCATGGGTGTTTGTGTGTGTTTCTTGTGTATGCGTGTGTCAGGAAAACGTTTGTGAGTATGTTAGGGCAGTTCCAAGTGTTGATGGCTCTGCCGAGGCCCAGTGTGAGTGCTGTGTTGCGAGTGTGACAGTGTGTGTGTGTGTGTGTGTGTTTTCGGGTTACCATTGTGTATGCCTGTATGAAAAAGTCGATGGGTGTATTTGTGTGTTCTTGCGTATTGTGTTTCAGATCCACATTTGTGAGTGTGTGAGGGCAGTTCCAAGTGTTCATGAGTTTGCTGGATATCCAGTGTGAGTGTGTGTTGTGAGTGTGACAGTGTGTGTGCGTGTCTGTGTGTGTGTTTGCAGGAAACCAGTCTGTATGCCTATAAGAAAAATTCGATGGGTGTTTGTGTGTGTTTCTTCTGTATGTGTGTGTCGGGACCACATTTGTGAATATGTTAGGGCAGTTCCAAGTGTTGATGGCTCTGCTGGAGACCCAGTGAGAGTGCTGTGTTGTGAGTGTGACAGTGTGTGTGTGTCTGTGTGTGTGTGTGTGTTTGGGGGAACCCCACAGTGTATGCTTCTAAGAAAAAGTCGATGGGTGTTTGTGTGTGTTTCTTGTGTATGTGTGTGTCGGGACCACGTATGAGAGTATTTTGTGGCAGTTCCAAGCGCCAGAGTGAATGCTGTGTTGTGAGTGTGGCAGTGTGTGTTTCTGTGTGTGTTTGTGTTGGCGGGAAAACATTGTGTATGCCTGTAAGAATAAGTCGATGGATGTTTGTGTGAGTTTCATGTGTATGTGTGTGTCGCGACCACATTTGTCAATATTTTAAGGCAGTTCCAAGTGTTGATGGTTCTGCTGGATACCCATTGTGAGTGGTGTGTTGTAAGTGTGACTGTGTGTGTGTGTGTTCAAGGGAAACCGTTGTGTATGCCTGCAAGAAAAAGTCGATGGGTGTTTGTGTGTGTTATTTGTATATGTGTGTGTCAGGACCATGTTTGTGATTATGTTAAAGCAGTTCCAAGTGTTGACGGCTGTGTTGGAGACCCAGTGTGAGTGCTGTGTTGTGAGTGTGATAGTGTGTGTGTGTCTGTGTGTGTTTCCGAACCCCCTGTGTACGCCTGTAAGAAAAATTCCATGGGTGTTTGTGTGTGTTTCTTGTGTATGCGTGTGTCAGGAAAACGTTTGTGAGTATGTTAGGGCAGTTCCAAGTGTTGATGGCTCTGCCGAGGCCCAGTGTGAGTGCTGTGTTGCGAGTGTGACAGTGTGTGTGTGTGTGTGTGTGTGTGTTTTCGGGTTACCATTGTGTATGCCTGTATGAAAAAGTCGATGGGTGTATTTGTGTGTTCTTGCGTATTGTGTTTCAGATCCACATTTGTGAGTGTGTGAGGGCAGTTCCAAGTGTTCATGAGTTTGCTGGATATCCAGTGTGAGTGTGTGTTGTGAGTGTGACAGTGTGTGTGCGTGTCTGTGTGTGTGTTTGCAGGAAACCAGTCTGTATGCCTATAAGAAAAATTCGATGGGTGTTTGTGTGTGTTTCTTCTGTATGTGTGTGTCGGGACCACATTTGTGAATATGTTAGGGCAGTTCCAAGTGTTGATGGCTCTGCTGGAGACCCAGTGAGAGTGCTGTGTTGTGAGTGTGACAGTGTGTGTGTGTCTGTGTGTGTGTGTGTGTGTTTGGGGGAACCCCACAGTGTATGCTTCTAAGAAAAAGTCGATGGGTGTTTGTGTGTGTTTCTTGTGTATGTGTGTGTCGGGACCACGTATGAGAGTATTTTGTGGCAGTTCCAAGCGCCAGAGTGAATGCTGTGTTGTGAGTGTGGCAGTGTGTGTTTCTGTGTGTGTTTGTGTTGGTGGGAAAACATTGTGTATGCCTGTAAGAATAAGTCGATGGATGTTTGTGTGAGTTTCATGTGTATGTGTGTGTCGCGACCACATTTGTCAATATTTTAAGGCAGTTCCAAGTGTTGATGGTTCTGCTGGATACCCATTGTGAGTGGTGTGTTGTAAGTGTGACTGTGTGTGTGTGTGTTCAAGGGAAACCGTTGTGTATGCCTGTAAGAAAAAGTCGATGGGTGTTTGTGTGCGTTTCTTGTGTATGCGTGTGTCGGGAAAACGTTTGGGAGTATGTTAGGGCAGTTCCAAGTGTTGATGGCTCTGCCGAGGACCAGTGTGAGTGCTGTGTTGCGAGTGTGACAGTGTGTGTGTGTGTGTGTGTGTTTTCGGGTTACCATTGTGTATGCCTGTATGAAAAAGTCGATGGGTGTATTTGTGTGTTCTTGCGTATTGTGTTTCAGATCCACATTTGTGAGTGTGTGAGGGCAGTTCCAAGTGTTCATGAGTTTGCTGGATATCCAGTGTGAGTGTGTGTTGTGAGTGTGACAGTGTGTGTGCGTGTCTGTGTGTGTGTTTGCAGGAAACCAGTCTGTATGCCTATAAGAAAAATTCGATGGGTGTTTGTGTGTGTTTCTTCTGTATGTGTGTGTCGGGACCACATTTGTGAATATGTTAGGGCAGTTCCAAGTGTTGATGGCTCTGCTGGAGACCCAGTGAGAGTGCTGTGTTGTGAGTGTGACAGTGTGTGTGTGTCTGTGTGTGTGTGTGTGTTTGGGGGAACCCCACAGTGTATGCTTCTAAGAAAAAGTCGATGGGTGTTTGTGTGTGTTTCTTGTGTATGTGTGTGTCGGGACCACGTATGAGAGTATTTTGTGGCAGTTCCAAGCGCCAGAGTGAATGCTGTGTTGTGAGTGTGGCAGTGTGTGTTTCTGTGTGTGTTTGTGTTGGCGGGAAAACATTGTGTATGCCTGTAAGAATAAGTCGATGGATGTTTGTGTGAGTTTCATGTGTATGTGTGTGTCGCGACCACATTTGTCAATATTTTAAGGCAGTTCCAAGTGTTGATGGTTCTGCTGGATACCCATTGTGAGTGGTGTGTTGTAAGTGTGACTGTGTGTGTGTGTGTTCAAGGGAAACCGTTGTGTATGCCTGCAAGAAAAAGTCGATGGGTGTTTGTGTGTGTTATTTGTATATGTGTGTGTCAGGACCATGTTTGTGATTATGTTAAAGCAGTTCCAAGTGTTGACGGCTGTGTTGGAGACCCAGTGTGAGTGCTGTGTTGTGAGTGTGATAGTGTGTGTGTGTCTGTGTGTGTTTCCGAACCCCCTGTGTACGCCTGTAAGAAAAATTCCATGGGTGTTTGTGTGTGTTTCTTGTGTATGCGTGTGTCAGGAAAACGTTTGTGAGTATGTTAGGGCAGTTCCAAGTGTTGATGGCTCTGCCGAGGCCCAGTGTGAGTGCTGTGTTGCGAGTGTGACAGTGTGTGTGTGTGTGTGTGTGTGTGTTTTCGGGTTACCATTGTGTATGCCTGTATGAAAAAGTCGATGGGTGTATTTGTGTGTTCTTGCGTATTGTGTTTCAGATCCACATTTGTGAGTGTGTGAGGGCAGTTCCAAGTGTTCATGAGTTTGCTGGATATCCAGTGTGAGTGTGTGTTGTGAGTGTGACAGTGTGTGTGCGTGTCTGTGTGTGTGTTTGCAGGAAACCAGTCTGTATGCCTATAAGAAAAATTCGATGGGTGTTTGTGTGTGTTTCTTCTGTATGTGTGTGTCGGGACCACATTTGTGAATATGTTAGGGCAGTTCCAAGTGTTGATGGCTCTGCTGGAGACCCAGTGAGAGTGCTGTGTTGTGAGTGTGACAGTGTGTGTGTGTCTGTGTGTGTGTGTGTGTGTTTGGGGGAACCCCACAGTGTATGCTTCTAAGAAAAAGTCGATGGGTGTTTGTGTGTGTTTCTTGTGTATGTGTGTGTCGGGACCACGTATGAGAGTATTTTGTGGCAGTTCCAAGCGCCAGAGTGAATGCTGTGTTGTGAGTGTGGCAGTGTGTGTTTCTGTGTGTGTTTGTGTTGGTGGGAAAACATTGTGTATGCCTGTAAGAATAAGTCGATGGATGTTTGTGTGAGTTTCATGTGTATGTGTGTGTCGCGACCACATTTGTCAATATTTTAAGGCAGTTCCAAGTGTTGATGGTTCTGCTGGATACCCATTGTGAGTGGTGTGTTGTAAGTGTGACTGTGTGTGTGTGTGTTCAAGGGAAACCGTTGTGTATGCCTGTAAGAAAAAGTCGATGGGTGTTTGTGTGCGTTTCTTGTGTATGCGTGTGTCGGGAAAACGTTTGGGAGTATGTTAGGGCAGTTCCAAGTGTTGATGGCTCTGCCGAGGACCAGTGTGAGTGCTGTGTTGCGAGTGTGACAGTGTGTGTGTGTGTGTGTGTGTTTTCGGGTTACCATTGTGTATGCCTGTATGAAAAAGTCGATGGGTGTATTTGTGTGTTCTTGCGTATTGTGTTTCAGATCCACATTTGTGAGTGTGTGAGGGCAGTTCCAAGTGTTCATGAGTTTGCTGGATATCCAGTGTGAGTGTGTGTTGTGAGTGTGACAGTGTGTGTGCGTGTCTGTGTGTGTGTTTGCAGGAAACCAGTCTGTATGCCTATAAGAAAAATTCGATGGGTGTTTGTGTGTGTTTCTTCTGTATGTGTGTGTCGGGACCACATTTGTGAATATGTTAGGGCAGTTCCAAGTGTTGATGGCTCTGCTGGAGACCCAGTGAGAGTGCTGTGTTGTGAGTGTGACAGTGTGTGTGTGTCTGTGTGTGTGTGTGTGTTTGGGGGAACCCCACAGTGTATGCTTCTAAGAAAAAGTCGATGGGTGTTTGTGTGTGTTTCTTGTGTATGTGTGTGTCGGGACCACGTATGAGAGTATTTTGTGGCAGTTCCAAGCGCCAGAGTGAATGCTGTGTTGTGAGTGTGGCAGTGTGTGTTTCTGTGTGTGTTTGTGTTGGCGGGAAAACATTGTGTATGCCTGTAAGAATAAGTCGATGGATGTTTGTGTGAGTTTCATGTGTATGTGTGTGTCGCGACCACATTTGTCAATATTTTAAGGCAGTTCCAAGTGTTGATGGTTCTGCTGGATACCCATTGTGAGTGGTGTGTTGTAAGTGTGACTGTGTGTGTGTGTGTTCAAGGGAAACCGTTGTGTATGCCTGCAAGAAAAAGTCGATGGGTGTTTGTGTGTGTTATTTGTATATGTGTGTGTCAGGACCATGTTTGTGATTATGTTAAAGCAGTTCCAAGTGTTGACGGCTGTGTTGGAGACCCAGTGTGAGTGCTGTGTTGTGAGTGTGATAGTGTGTGTGTGTCTGTGTGTGTTTCCGAACCCCCTGTGTACGCCTGTAAGAAAAATTCCATGGGTGTTTGTGTGTGTTTCTTGTGTATGCGTGTGTCAGGAAAACGTTTGTGAGTATGTTAGGGCAGTTCCAAGTGTTGATGGCTCTGCCGAGGCCCAGTGTGAGTGCTGTGTTGCGAGTGTGACAGTGTGTGTGTGTGTGTGTGTGTGTGTTTTCGGGTTACCATTGTGTATGCCTGTATGAAAAAGTCGATGGGTGTATTTGTGTGTTCTTGCGTATTGTGTTTCAGATCCACATTTGTGAGTGTGTGAGGGCAGTTCCAAGTGTTCATGAGTTTGCTGGATATCCAGTGTGAGTGTGTGTTGTGAGTGTGACAGTGTGTGTGCGTGTCTGTGTGTGTGTTTGCAGGAAACCAGTCTGTATGCCTATAAGAAAAATTCGATGGGTGTTTGTGTGTGTTTCTTCTGTATGTGTGTGTCGGGACCACATTTGTGAATATGTTAGGGCAGTTCCAAGTGTTGATGGCTCTGCTGGAGACCCAGTGAGAGTGCTGTGTTGTGAGTGTGACAGTGTGTGTGTGTCTGTGTGTGTGTGTGTGTGTTTGGGGGAACCCCACAGTGTATGCTTCTAAGAAAAAGTCGATGGGTGTTTGTGTGTGTTTCTTGTGTATGTGTGTGTCGGGACCACGTATGAGAGTATTTTGTGGCAGTTCCAAGCGCCAGAGTGAATGCTGTGTTGTGAGTGTGGCAGTGTGTGTTTCTGTGTGTGTTTGTGTTGGTGGGAAAACATTGTGTATGCCTGTAAGAATAAGTCGATGGATGTTTGTGTGAGTTTCATGTGTATGTGTGTGTCGCGACCACATTTGTCAATATTTTAAGGCAGTTCCAAGTGTTGATGGTTCTGCTGGATACCCATTGTGAGTGGTGTGTTGTAAGTGTGACTGTGTGTGTGTGTGTTCAAGGGAAACCGTTGTGTATGCCTGTAAGAAAAAGTCGATGGGTGTTTGTGTGCGTTTCTTGTGTATGCGTGTGTCGGGAAAACGTTTGGGAGTATGTTAGGGCAGTTCCAAGTGTTGATGGCTCTGCCGAGGACCAGTGTGAGTGCTGTGTTGCGAGTGTGACAGTGTGTGTGTGTGTGTGTGTGTTTTCGGGTTACCATTGTGTATGCCTGTATGAAAAAGTCGATGGGTGTATTTGTGTGTTCTTGCGTATTGTGTTTCAGATCCACATTTGTGAGTGTGTGAGGGCAGTTCCAAGTGTTCATGAGTTTGCTGGATATCCAGTGTGAGTGTGTGTTGTGAGTGTGACAGTGTGTGTGCGTGTCTGTGTGTGTGTTTGCAGGAAACCAGTCTGTATGCCTATAAGAAAAATTCGATGGGTGTTTGTGTGTGTTTCTTCTGTATGTGTGTGTCGGGACCACATTTGTGAATATGTTAGGGCAGTTCCAAGTGTTGATGGCTCTGCTGGAGACCCAGTGAGAGTGCTGTGTTGTGAGTGTGATAGTGTGTGTGTGTCTGTGTGTGTGTGTGTGTTTGGGGGAACCCCACAGTGTATGCTTCTAAGAAAAAGTCGATGGGTGTTTGTGTGTGTTTCTTGTGTATGTGTGTGTCGGGACCACGTATGTGAGTATGTTGTGGCAGTTCCAAGCGCCAGTGTGAATGCTGTGTTGTGAGTGTGGCAGTGTGTGTTTCTGTGTGTGTTTGTGTTGGCGGGAAAACATTGTGTATGCCTGTAAGAATAAGTCGATGGATGTTTGTGTGAGTTTCATGTGTATGTGTGTGTCGCGACCACATTTGTCAATATTTTAAGGCAGTTCCAAGTGTTGATGGTTCTGCTGGATACCCATTGTGAGTGCTGTGTTGTAAGTGTGACTGTGTGTGTGTGTGTTCACGGGAAACCGTTGTGTATGCCTGTAAGAAAAAGTCGATGGGTGTTTGTGTGTGATTCTTGTGTATGTGTGTGTCGGTGAAACGTTTGTGAGTATGTTAGGGCAGTTCCAAGTGTTGATGGCTCTGCCGAGGTCCAGTGTGCGTACTGTGCTGTTAGTGTGACAGTGTGTGTGTGTGTGTGTGTGTGTGTTTGGGGAAACCCCACTCTGTCTCCCTGTAACAAAATGTTGATGGGTGTTTGTGTTTGTTTCTTCTGTATGTGTGTGTCGGGACCACGTTTGTTTGTATGTTAGTGCAGATTCAAGTGCCAGTGTGAATGCTGTGTTGTGAGTGTGATAGTGTGTGTGTGTGTGTGTGTTTGCGGAAACCATTGTGCATGACTGTAAGTAAAAGTCAATGGGAGTTTGTGTGTGTTTCTTGTGTATGTGTGTGTCGGGACCACGTTTGTGAGTATGTTAGGGCAGTTCCAACTGTTGATGGCTATGCCGGGGACCCAGTGTGAGTGCTGTGTTGTGCATGTGATAGTGTCTGTGTGTGTGTGTGTGTGTTTTGCTGGATACCATTGTGTATGTCTGTAAGAAAAAGTCGTAGGGTGTTTTTGTGTGTTTCTTCTGCATGTGTGTTTCGGGACCACGTTTGTGAATATGTTAAGGTAATTCCAAGTGTTCATGGCTCTGCTGGAGATCCAATGTGAGTGCTCTGTCGTGAGTGTGCCTTTTGTGTGTGTGTGTGTGTGTGTGTGTGTGTTTGCAGGAAACCATTGTGTATGCCTGCAAGAAAAAGTCGATGGGTGTTTGTGTGTGTTATTTGTATATGCGTGTGTCAGGACCATGTTTGTGATTATGTTAAAGCAGTTCCAAGTGTTGACGGCTGTGTTGGAGACCCAGTGTGAGTGCTGTGTTGTGAGTGTGATAGTGTGTGTGTGTCTGTGTGTGTTTCCGAACCCCCTGTGTACGCCTGTAAGAAAAATTCCATGGGTGTTTGTGTGTGTTTCTTGTGTATGCGTGTGTCAGGAAAACGTTTGTGAGTATGTTAGGGCAGTTCCAAGTGTTGATGGCTCTGCCGAGGCCCAGTGTGAGTGCTGTGTTGCGAGTGTGACAGTGTGTGTGTGTGTGTGTGTGTGTTTTCGGGTTACCATTGTGTATGCCTGTATGAAAAAGTCGATGGGTGTATTTGTGTGTTCTTGCGTATTGTGTTTCAGATCCACATTTGTGAGTGTGTGAGGGCAGTTCCAAGTGTTCATGAGTTTGCTGGATATCCAGTGTGAGTGTGTGTTGTGAGTGTGACAGTGTGTGTGCGTGTCTGTGTGTGTGTTTGCAGGAAACCAGTCTGTATGCCTATAAGAAAAATTCGATGGGTGTTTGTGTGTGTTTCTTCTGTATGTGTGTGTCGGGACCACATTTGTGAATATGTTAGGGCAGTTCCAAGTGTTGATGGCTCTGCTGGAGACCCAGTGAGAGTGCTGTGTTGTGAGTGTGACAGTGTGTGTGTGTCTGTGTGTGTGTGTGTGTTTGGGGGAACCCCACAGTGTATGCTTCTAAGAAAAAGTCGATGGGTGTTTGTGTGTGTTTCTTGTGTATGTGTGTGTCGGGACCACGTATGAGAGTATTTTGTGGCAGTTCCAAGCGCCAGAGTGAATGCTGTGTTGTGAGTGTGGCAGTGTGTGTTTCTGTGTGTGTTTGTGTTGGCGGGAAAACATTGTGTATGCCTGTAAGAATAAGTCGATGGATGTTTGTGTGAGTTTCATGTGTATGTGTGTGTCGCGACCACATTTGTCAATATTTTAAGGCAGTTCCAAGTGTTGATGGTTCTGCTGGATACCCATTGTGAGTGGTGTGTTGTAAGTGTGACTGTGTGTGTGTGTGTTCAAGGGAAACCGTTGTGTATGCCTGCAAGAAAAAGTCGATGGGTGTTTGTGTGTGTTATTTGTATATGTGTGTGTCAGGACCATGTTTGTGATTATGTTAAAGCAGTTCCAAGTGTTGACGGCTGTGTTGGAGACCCAGTGTGAGTGCTGTGTTGTGAGTGTGATAGTGTGTGTGTGTCTGTGTGTGTTTCCGAACCCCCTGTGTACGCCTGTAAGAAAAATTCCATGGGTGTTTGTGTGTGTTTCTTGTGTATGCGTGTGTCAGGAAAACGTTTGTGAGTATGTTAGGGCAGTTCCAAGTGTTGATGGCTCTGCCGAGGCCCAGTGTGAGTGCTGTGTTGCGAGTGTGACAGTGTGTGTGTGTGTGTGTGTGTGTGTTTTCGGGTTACCATTGTGTATGCCTGTATGAAAAAGTCGATGGGTGTATTTGTGTGTTCTTGCGTATTGTGTTTCAGATCCACATTTGTGAGTGTGTGAGGGCAGTTCCAAGTGTTCATGAGTTTGCTGGATATCCAGTGTGAGTGTGTGTTGTGAGTGTGATAGTGTGTGTGCGTGTCTGTGTGTGTGTTTGCAGGAAACCAGTCTGTATGCCTATAAGAAAAATTCGATGGGTGTTTGTGTGTGTTTTTTCTGTATGTGTGTGTCGGGACCACATTTGTGAATATGTTAGGGCAGTTCCAAGTGTTGATGGCTCTGCTGGAGACCCAGTGAGAGTGCTGTGTTGTGAGTGTGACAGTGTGTGTGTGTCTGTGTGTGTGTGTGTGTGTGTTTGGGGGAACCCCACAGTGTATGCTTCTAAGAAAAAGTCGATGGGTGTTTGTGTGTGTTTCTTGTGTATGTGTGTGTCGGGACCACGTATGAGAGTATTTTGTGGCAGTTCCAAGCGCCAGAGTGAATGCTGTGTTGTGAGTGTGGCAGTGTGTGTTTCTGTGTGTGTTTGTGTTGGCGGGAAAACATTGTGTATGCCTGTAAGAATAAGTCGATGGATGTTTGTGTGAGTTTCATGTGTATGTGTGTGTCGCGACCACATTTGTCAATATTTTAAGGCAGTTCCAAGTGTTGATGGTTCTGCTGGATACCCATTGTGAGTGGTGTGTTGTAAGTGTGACTGTGTGTGTGTGTGTTCAAGGGAAACCGTTGTGTATGCCTGTAAGAAAAAGTCGATGGGTGTTTGTGTGCGTTTCTTGTGTATGCGTGTGTCGGGAAAACGTTTGGGAGTATGTTAGGGCAGTTCCAAGTGTTGATGGCTCTGCCGAGGACCAGTGTGAGTGCTGTGTTGCGAGTGTGACAGTGTGTGTGTGTGTGTTTTCGGGTAACCATTGTGTATGCCTGTATGAAAAAGTCGATGGGTGTATTTGTGTGTTCTTGCGTATTGTGTTTCAGATCCACATTTGTGAGTGTGTGAGGGCAGTTCCAAGTCTTCATGAGTTTGCAGGATATCCAGTGTGAGTGTGTGTTGTGAGTGTGACAGTGTGTGTGCGTGTCTGTGTGTGTGTTTGCAGGAAACCAGTCTGTATGCCTATAAGAAAAATTCGATGGGTGTTTGTGTGTGTTTTTTCTGTATGTGTGTGTCGGGACCACATTTGTGAATATGTTAGGGCAGTTCCAAGTGTTGATGGCTCTGCTGGAGACCCAGTGAGAGTGCTGTGTTGTGAGTGTGATAGTGTGTGTGTGTCTGTGTGTGTGTGTGTGTTTGGGGGAACCCCACAGTGTATGCTTCTAAGAAAAAGTCGATGGGTGTTTGTGTGTGTTTCTTGTGTATGTGTGTGTCGGGACCACGTATGTGAGTATGTTGTGGCAGTTCCAAGCGCCAGTGTGAATGCTGTGTTGTGAGTGTGGCAGTGTGTGTTTCTGTGTGTGTTTGTGTTGGCGGGAAAACATTGTGTATGCCTGTAAGAATAAGTCGATGGATGTTTGTGTGAGTTTCATGTGTATGTGTGTGTCGCGACCACATTTGTCAATATTTTAAGGCAGTTCCAAGTGTTGATGGTTCTGCTGGATACCCATTGTGAGTGCTGTGTTGTAAGTGTGACTGTGTGTGTGTGTGTTCACGGGAAACCGTTGTGTATGCCTGTAAGAAAAAGTCGATGGGTGTTTGTGTGTGATTCTTGTGTATGTGTGTGTCGGTGAAACGTTTGTGAGTATGTTAGGGCAGTTCCAAGTGTTGATGGCTCTGCCGAGGTCCAGTGTGCGTACTGTGCTGTTAGTGTGACAGTGTGTGTGTGTGTGTGTGTGTGTTTGGGGAAACCCCACTCTGTCTCCCTGTAACAAAATGTTGATGGGTGTTTGTGTGTGTTTCTTCTGTATGTGTGTGTCGGGACCACGTTTGTTTGTATGTTAGGGCAGATTCAAGTGCCAGTGTGAATGCTGTGTTGTGAGTGTGATAGTGTGTGTGTGTGTGTTTGCGGAAACCATTGTGCATGACTGTAAGTAAAAGTCCATGGGAGTTTGTGTGTGTTTCTTGTGTATGTGTGTGTCGGGACCACGTTTGTGAGTATGTTAGGGCAGTTCCAACTGTTGATGGCTATGCCGGGGACCCAGTGTGAGTGCTGTGTTGTGCGTGTGATAGTGTCTGTGTGTGTGTGTGTGTGTTTTGCTGGATACCATTGTGTATGTCTGTAAGAAAAAGTCGTAGGGTGTTTTTGTGTGTTTCTTCTGCATGTGTGTTTCGGGACCACGTTTGTGAATATGTTAAGGTAATTCCAAGTGTTCATGGCTCTGCTGGAGATCCAATGTGAGTGCTCTGTCGTGAGTGTGCCTTTTGTGTGTGTGTGTGTGTGTGTGTGTGTGTTTGCAGGAAACCATTGTGTATGCCTGCAAGAAAAAGTCGATGGGTGTTTGTGTGTGTTATTTGTATATGTGTGTGTCAGGACCATGTTTGTGATTATGTTAAAGCAGTTCCAAGTGTTGACGGCTGTGTTGGAGACCCAGTGTGAGTGCTGTGTTGTGAGTGTGATAGTGTGTGTGTGTCTGTGTGTGTTTCCGAACCCCCTGTGTACGCCTATAAGAAAAATTCCATGGGTGTTTGTGTGTGTTTCTTGTGTATGCGTGTGTCAGGAAAACGTTTGTGAGTATGTTAGGGCAGTTCCAAGTGTTGATGGCTCTGCCGAGGCCCAGTGTGAGTGCTGTGTTGCGAGTGTGACAGTGTGTGTGTGTGTGTGTGTGTGTGTTTTCGGGTTACCATTGTGTATGCCTGTATGAAAAAGTCGATGGGTGTATTTGTGTGTTCTTGCGTATTGTGTTTCAGATCCACATTTGTGAGTGTGTGAGGGCAGTTCCAAGTGTTCATGAGTTTGCTGGATATCCAGTGTGAGTGTGTGTTGTGAGTGTGACAGTGTGTGTGCGTGTCTGTGTGTGTGTTTGCAGGAAACCAGTCTGTATGCCTATAAGAAAAATTCGATGGGTGTTTGTGTGTGTTTCTTCTGTATGTGTGTGTCGGGACCACATTTGTGAATATGTTAGGGCAGTTCCAAGTGTTGATGGCTCTGCTGGAGACCCAGTGAGAGTGCTGTGTTGTGAGTGTGACAGTGTGTGTGTGTCTGTGTGTGTGTGTGTGTGTTTGGGGGAACCCCACAGTGTATGCTTCTAAGAAAAAGTCGATGGGTGTTTGTGTGTGTTTCTTGTGTATGTGTGTGTCGGGACCACGTATAAGAGTATTTTGTGGCAGTTCCAAGCGCCAGAGTGAATGCTGTGTTGTGAGTGTGGCAGTGTGTGTTTCTGTGTGTGTTTGTGTTGGCGGGAAAACATTGTGTATGCCTGTAAGAATAAGTCGATGGATGTTTGTGTGAGTTTCATGTGTATGTGTGTGTCGCGACCACATTTGTCAATATTTTAAGGCAGTTCCAAGTGTTGATGGTTCTGCTGGATACCCATTGTGAGTGGTGTGTTGTAAGTGTGACTGTGTGTGTGTGTGTTCAAGGGAAACCGTTGTGTATGCCTGTAAGAAAAAGTCGATGGGTGTTTGTGTGCGTTTCTTGTGTATGTGTGTGTCGGGAAAACGTTTGGGAGTATGTTAGGGCAGTTCCAAGTGTTGATGGCTCTGCCGAGGACCAGTGTGAGTGCTGTGTTGCGAGTGTGACAGTGTGTGTGTGTGTGTTTTCGGGTAACCATTGTGTATGCCTGTATGAAAAAGTCGATGGGTGTATTTGTGTGTTCTTGCGTATTGTGTTTCAGATCCACATTTGTGAGTGTGTGAGGGCAGTTCCAAGTCTTCATGAGTTTGCAGGATATCCAGTGTGAGTGTGTGTTGTGAGTGTGACAGTGTGTGTGCGTGTCTGTGTGTGTGTTTGCAGGAAACCAGTCTGTATGCCTATAAGAAAAATTCGATGGGTGTTTGTGTGTGTTTTTTCTGTATGTGTGTGTCGGGACCACATTTGTGAATATGTTAGGGCAGTTCCAAGTGTTGATGGCTCTGCTGGAGACCCAGTGAGAGTGCTGTGTTGTGAGTGTGACAGTGTGTGTGTGTCTGTGTGTGTGTGTGTGTGTTTGGGGGAACCCCACAGTGTATGCTTCTAAGAAAAAGTCGATGGGTGTTTGTGTGTGTTTCTTGTGTATGTGTGTGTCGAGACCACGTATGTGAGTATGTTGTGGCAGTTCCAAGTGCCAGTGTGAATGCTGTGTTGTGAGTGTGGCAGTGTGTGTTTCTGTGTGTGTTTGTGTTGGCGGGAAAACATTGTGTATGCCTGTAAGAATAAGTCGATGGATGTTTGTGTGAGTTTCATGTGTATGTGTGTGTCGCGACCACATTTGTCAATATTTTAAGGCAGTTCCAAGTGTTGATGGTTCTGCTGGATACCCATTGTGAGTGCTGTGTTGTAAGTGTGACTGTGTGTGTGTGTGTTCACGGGAAACCGTTGTGTATGCCTGTAAGAAAAAGTCGATGGGTGTTTGTGTGTGATTCTTGTGTATGTGTGTGTCGGTGAAACGTTTGTGAGTATGTTAGGGCAGTTCCAAGTGTTGATGGCTCTGCCGAGGTCCAGTGTGCGTACTGTGCTGTTAGTGTGACAGTGTGTGTGTGTGTGTGTGTGTGTTTGGGGAAACCCCACTCTGTCTCCCTGTAACAAAATGTTGATGGGTGTTTGTGTGTGTTTCTTCTGTATGTGTGTGTCGGGACCACGTTTGTTTGTATGTTAGGGCAGATTCAAGTGCCAGTGTGAATGCTGTGTTGTGAGTGTGATAGTGTGTGTGTGTGTGTTTGCGGAAACCATTGTGCATGACTGTAAGTAAAAGTCCATGGGAGTTTGTGTGTGTTTCTTGTGTATGTGTGTGTCGGGACCACGTTTGTGAGTATGTTAGGGCAGTTCCAACTGTTGATGGCTATGCCGGGGACCCAGTGTGAGTGCTGTGTTGTGCGTGTGATAGTGTCTGTGTGTGTGTGTGTGTGTTTTGCTGGATACCATTGTGTATGTCTGTAAGAAAAAGTCGTAGGGTGTTTTTGTGTGTTTCTTCTGCATGTGTGTTTCGGGACCACGTTTGTGAATATGTTAAGGTAATTCCAAGTGTTCATGGCTCTGCTGGAGATCCAATGTGAGTGCTCTGTCGTGAGTGTGCCTTTTGTGTGTGTGTGTGTGTGTGTGTGTGTGTTTGCAGGAAACCATTGTGTATGCCTGCAAGAAAAAGTCGATGGGTGTTTGTGTGTGTTATTTGTATATGTGTGTGTCAGGACCATGTTTGTGATTATGTTAAAGCAGTTCCAAGTGTTGACGGCTGTGTTGGAGACCCAGTGTGAGTGCTGTGTTGTGAGTGTGATAGTGTGTGTGTGTCTGTGTGTGTTTCCGAACCCCCTGTGTACGCCTGTAAGAAAAATTCCATGGGTGTTTGTGTGTGTTTCTTGTGTATGCGTGTGTCAGGAAAACGTTTGTGAGTATGTTAGGGCAGTTCCAAGTGTTGATGGCTCTGCCGAGGCCCAGTGTGAGTGCTGTGTTGCGAGTGTGACAGTGTGTGTGTGTGTGTGTGTGTGTGTTTTCGGGTTACCATTGTGTATGCCTGTATGAAAAAGTCGATGGGTGTATTTGTGTGTTCTTGCGTATTGTGTTTCAGATCCACATTTGTGAGTGTGTGAGGGCAGTTCCAAGTGTTCATGAGTTTGCTGGATATCCAGTGTGAGTGTGTGTTGTGAGTGTGACAGTGTGTGTGCGTGTCTGTGTGTGTGTTTGCAGGAAACCAGTCTGTATGCCTATAAGAAAAATTCGATGGGTGTTTGTGTGTGTTTCTTCTGTATGTGTGTGTCGGGACCACATTTGTGAATATGTTAGGGCAGTTCCAAGTGTTGATGGCTCTGCTGGAGACCCAGTGAGAGTGCTGTGTTGTGAGTGTGACAGTGTGTGTGTGTCTGTGTGTGTGTGTGTGTTTGGGGGAACCCCACAGTGTATGCTTCTAAGAAAAAGTCGATGGGTGTTTGTGTGTGTTTCTTGTGTATGTGTGTGTCGGGACCACGTATGAGAGTATTTTGTGGCAGTTCCAAGCGCCAGAGTGAATGCTGTGTTGTGAGTGTGGCAGTGTGTGTTTCTGTGTGTGTTTGTGTTGGTGGGAAAACATTGTGTATGCCTGTAAGAATAAGTCGATGGATGTTTGTGTGAGTTTCATGTGTATGTGTGTGTCGCGACCACATTTGTCAATATTTTAAGGCAGTTCCAAGTGTTGATGGTTCTGCTGGATACCCATTGTGAGTGGTGTGTTGTAAGTGTGACTGTGTGTGTGTGTGTTCAAGGGAAACCGTTGTGTATGCCTGCAAGAAAAAGTCGATGGGTGTTTGTGTGTGTTATTTGTATATGTGTGTGTCAGGACCATGTTTGTGATTATGTTAAAGCAGTTCCAAGTGTTGACGGCTGTGTTGGAGACCCAGTGTGAGTGCTGTGTTGTGAGTGTGATAGTGTGTGTGTGTCTGTGTGTGTTTCCGAACCCCCTGTGTACGCCTGTAAGAAAAATTCCATGGGTGTTTGTGTGTGTTTCTTGTGTATGCGTGTGTCAGGAAAACGTTTGTGAGTATGTTAGGGCAGTTCCAAGTGTTGATGGCTCTGCCGAGGCCCAGTGTGAGTGCTGTGTTGCGAGTGTGACAGTGTGTGTGTGTGTGTGTGTGTGTGTTTTCGGGTTACCATTGTGTATGCCTGTATGAAAAAGTCGATGGGTGTATTTGTGTGTTCTTGCGTATTGTGTTTCAGATCCACATTTGTGAGTGTGTGAGGGCAGTTCCAAGTGTTCATGAGTTTGCTGGATATCCAGTGTGAGTGTGTGTTGTGAGTGTGACAGTGTGTGTGCGTGTCTGTGTGTGTGTTTGCAGGAAACCAGTCTGTATGCCTATAAGAAAAATTCGATGGGTGTTTGTGTGTGTTTCTTCTGTATGTGTGTGTCGGGACCACATTTGTGAATATGTTAGGGCAGTTCCAAGTGTTGATGGCTCTGCTGGAGACCCAGTGAGAGTGCTGTGTTGTGAGTGTGACAGTGTGTGTGTGTCTGTGTGTGTGTGTGTGTGTTTGGGGGAACCCCACAGTGTATGCTTCTAAGAAAAAGTCGATGGGTGTTTGTGTGTGTTTCTTGTGTATGTGTGTGTCGGGACCACGTATAAGAGTATTTTGTGGCAGTTCCAAGCGCCAGAGTGAATGCTGTGTTGTGAGTGTGGCAGTGTGTGTTTCTGTGTGTGTTTGTGTTGGCGGGAAAACATTGTGTATGCCTGTAAGAATAAGTCGATGGATGTTTGTGTGAGTTTCATGTGTATGTGTGTGTCGCGACCACATTTGTCAATATTTTAAGGCAGTTCCAAGTGTTGATGGTTCTGCTGGATACCCATTGTGAGTGGTGTGTTGTAAGTGTGACTGTGTGTGTGTGTGTTCAAGGGAAACCGTTGTGTATGCCTGTAAGAAAAAGTCGATGGGTGTTTGTGTGCGTTTCTTGTGTATGTGTGTGTCGGGAAAACGTTTGGGAGTATGTTAGGGCAGTTCCAAGTGTTGATGGCTCTGCCGAGGACCAGTGTGAGTGCTGTGTTGCGAGTGTGACAGTGTGTGTGTGTGTGTTTTCGGGTAACCATTGTGTATGCCTGTATGAAAAAGTCGATGGGTGTATTTGTGTGTTCTTGCGTATTGTGTTTCAGATCCACATTTGTGAGTGTGTGAGGGCAGTTCCAAGTCTTCATGAGTTTGCAGGATATCCAGTGTGAGTGTGTGTTGTGAGTGTGACAGTGTGTGTGCGTGTCTGTGTGTGTGTTTGCAGGAAACCAGTCTGTATGCCTATAAGAAAAATTCGATGGGTGTTTGTGTGTGTTTTTTCTGTATGTGTGTGTCGGGACCACATTTGTGAATATGTTAGGGCAGTTCCAAGTGTTGATGGCTCTGCTGGAGACCCAGTGAGAGTGCTGTGTTGTGAGTGTGATAGTGTGTGTGTGTCTGTGTGTGTGTGTGTGTGTTTGGGGGAACCCCACAGTGTATGCTTCTAAGAAAAAGTCGATGGGTGTTTGTGTGTGTTTCTTGTGTATGTGTGTGTCGAGACCACGTATGTGAGTATGTTGTGGCAGTTCCAAGTGCCAGTGTGAATGCTGTGTTGTGAGTGTGGCAGTGTGTGTTTCTGTGTGTGTTTGTGTTGGCGGGAAAACATTGTGTATGCCTGTAAGAATAAGTCGATGGATGTTTGTGTGAGTTTCATGTGTATGTGTGTGTCGCGACCACATTTGTCAATATTTTAAGGCAGTTCCAAGTGTTGATGGTTCTGCTGGATACCCATTGTGAGTGCTGTGTTGTAAGTGTGACTGTGTGTGTGTGTGTTCACGGGAAACCGTTGTGTATGCCTGTAAGAAAAAGTCGATGGGTGTTTGTGTGTGATTCTTGTGTATGTGTGTGTCGGTGAAACGTTTGTGAGTATGTTAGGGCAGTTCCAAGTGTTGATGGCTCTGCCGAGGTCCAGTGTGCGTACTGTGCTGTTAGTGTGACAGTGTGTGTGTGTGTGTGTGTGTGTTTGGGGAAACCCCACTCTGTCTCCCTGTAACAAAATGTTGATGGGTGTTTGTGTGTGTTTCTTCTGTATGTGTGTGTCGGGACCACGTTTGTTTGTATGTTAGGGCAGATTCAAGTGCCAGTGTGAATGCTGTGTTGTGAGTGTGATAGTGTGTGTGTGTGTGTGTTTGCGGAAACCATTGTGCATGACTGTAAGTAAAAGTCCATGGGAGTTTGTGTGTGTTTCTTGTGTATGTGTGTGTCGGGACCACGTTTGTGAGTATGTTAGGGCAGTTCCAACTGTTGATGGCTATGCCGGGGACCCAGTGTGAGTGCTGTGTTGTGCGTGTGATAGTGTCTGTGTGTGTGTGTGTGTGTTTTGCTGGATACCATTGTGTATGTCTGTAAGAAAAAGTCGTAGGGTGTTTTTGTGTGTTTCTTCTGCATGTGTGTTTCGGGACCACGTTTGTGAATATGTTAAGGTAATTCCAAGTGTTCATGGCTCTGCTGGAGATCCAATGTGAGTGCTCTGTCGTGAGTGTGCCTTTTGTGTGTGTGTGTGTGTGTGTGTGTGTTTGCAGGAAACCATTGTGTATGCCTGCAAGAAAAAGTCGATGGGTGTTTGTGTGTGTTATTTGTATATGTGTGTGTCAGGACCATGTTTGTGATTATGTTAAAGCAGTTCCAAGTGTTGACGGCTGTGTTGGAGACCCAGTGTGAGTGCTGTGTTGTGAGTGTGATAGTGTGTGTGTGTCTGTGTGTGTTTCCGAACCCCCTGTGTACGCCTGTAAGAAAAATTCCATGGGTGTTTGTGTGTGTTTCTTGTGTATGCGTGTGTCAGGAAAACGTTTGTGAGTATGTTAGGGCAGTTCCAAGTGTTGATGGCTCTGCCGAGGCCCAGTGTGAGTGCTGTGTTGCGAGTGTGACAGTGTGTGTGTGTGTGTGTGTGTGTGTGTTTTCGGGTTACCATTGTGTATGCCTGTATGAAAAAGTCGATGGGTGTATTTGTGTGTTCTTGCGTATTGTGTTTCAGATCCACATTTGTGAGTGTGTGAGGGCAGTTCCAAGTGTTCATGAGTTTGCTGGATATCCAGTGTGAGTGTGTGTTGTGAGTGTGACAGTGTGTGTGCGTGTCTGTGTGTGTGTTTGCAGGAAACCAGTCTGTATGCCTATAAGAAAAATTCGATGGGTGTTTGTGTGTGTTTCTTCTGTATGTGTGTGTCGGGACCACATTTGTGAATATGTTAGGGCAGTTCCAAGTGTTGATGGCTCTGCTGGAGACCCAGTGAGAGTGCTGTGTTGTGAGTGTGACAGTGTGTGTGTGTCTGTGTGTGTGTGTGTGTTTGGGGGAACCCCACAGTGTATGCTTCTAAGAAAAAGTCGATGGGTGTTTGTGTGTGTTTCTTGTGTATGTGTGTGTCGGGACCACGTATGAGAGTATTTTGTGGCAGTTCCAAGCGCCAGAGTGAATGCTGTGTTGTGAGTGTGGCAGTGTGTGTTTCTGTGTGTGTTTGTGTTGGCGGGAAAACATTGTGTATGCCTGTAAGAATAAGTCGATGGATGTTTGTGTGAGTTTCATGTGTATGTGTGTGTCGCGACCACATTTGTCAATATTTTAAGGCAGTTCCAAGTGTTGATGGTTCTGCTGGATACCCATTGTGAGTGGTGTGTTGTAAGTGTGACTGTGTGTGTGTGTGTTCAAGGGAAACCGTTGTGTATGCCTGCAAGAAAAAGTCGATGGGTGTTTGTGTGTGTTATTTGTATATGTGTGTGTCAGGACCATGTTTGTGATTATGTTAAAGCAGTTCCAAGTGTTGACGGCTGTGTTGGAGACCCAGTGTGAGTGCTGTGTTGTGAGTGTGATAGTGTGTGTGTGTCTGTGTGTGTTTCCGAACCCCCTGTGTACGCCTGTAAGAAAAATTCCATGGGTGTTTGTGTGTGTTTCTTGTGTATGCGTGTGTCAGGAAAACGTTTGTGAGTATGTTAGGGCAGTTCCAAGTGTTGATGGCTCTGCCGAGGCCCAGTGTGAGTGCTGTGTTGCGAGTGTGACAGTGTGTGTGTGTGTGTGTGTGTGTTTTCGGGTTACCATTGTGTATGCCTGTATGAAAAAGTCGATGGGTGTATTTGTGTGTTCTTGCGTATTGTGTTTCAGATCCACATTTGTGAGTGTGTGAGGGCAGTTCCAAGTGTTCATGAGTTTGCTGGATATCCAGTGTGAGTGTGTGTTGTGAGTGTGACAGTGTGTGTGCGTGTCTGTGTGTGTGTTTGCAGGAAACCAGTCTGTATGCCTATAAGAAAAATTCGATGGGTGTTTGTGTGTGTTTCTTCTGTATGTGTGTGTCGGGACGACATTTGTGAATATGTTAGGGCAGTTCCAAGTGTTGATGGCTCTGCTGGAGACCCAGTGAGAGTGCTGTGTTGTGAGTGTGACAGTGTGTGTGTGTCTGTGTGTGTGTGTGTGTGTTTGGGGGAACCCCACAGTGTATGCTTCTAAGAAAAAGTCGATGGGTGTTTGTGTGTGTTTCTTGTGTATGTGTGTGTCGGGACCACGTATAAGAGTATTTTGTGGCAGTTCCAAGCGCCAGAGTGAATGCTGTGTTGTGAGTGTGGCAGTGTGTGTTTCTGTGTGTGTTTGTGTTGGCGGGAAAACATTGTGTATGCCTGTAAGAATAAGTCGATGGATGTTTGTGTGAGTTTCATGTGTATGTGTGTGTCGCGACCACATTTGTCAATATTTTAAGGCAGTTCCAAGTGTTGATGGTTCTGCTGGATACCCATTGTGAGTGGTGTGTTGTAAGTGTGACTGTGTGTGTGTGTGTTCAAGGGAAACCGTTGTGTATGCCTGTAAGAAAAAGTCGATGGGTGTTTGTGTGCGTTTCTTGTGTATGTGTGTGTCGGGAAAACGTTTGGGAGTATGTTAGGGCAGTTCCAAGTGTTGATGGCTCTGCCGAGGACCAGTGTGAGTGCTGTGTTGCGAGTGTGACAGTGTGTGTGTGTGTGTTTTCGGGTAACCATTGTGTATGCCTGTATGAAAAAGTCGATGGGTGTATTTGTGTGTTCTTGCGTATTGTGTTTCAGATCCACATTTGTGAGTGTGTGAGGGCAGTTCCAAGTCTTCATGAGTTTGCAGGATATCCAGTGTGAGTGTGTGTTGTGAGTGTGACAGTGTGTGTGCGTGTCTGTGTGTGTGTTTGCAGGAAACCAGTCTGTATGCCTATAAGAAAAATTCGATGGGTGTTTGTGTGTGTTTTTTCTGTATGTGTGTGTCGGGACCACATTTGTGAATATGTTAGGGCAGTTCCAAGTGTTGATGGCTCTGCTGGAGACCCAGTGAGAGTGCTGTGTTGTGAGTGTGATAGTGTGTGTGTGTCTGTGTGTGTGTGTGTGTTTGGGGGAACCCCACAGTGTATGCTTCTAAGAAAAAGTCGATGGGTGTTTGTGTGTGTTTCTTGTGTATGTGTGTGTCGAGACCACGTATGTGAGTATGTTGTGGCAGTTCCAAGTGCCAGTGTGAATGCTGTGTTGTGAGTGTGGCAGTGTGTGTTTCTGTGTGTGTTTGTGTTGGCGGGAAAACATTGTGTATGCCTGTAAGAATAAGTCGATGGATGTTTGTGTGAGTTTCATGTGTATGTGTGTGTCGCGACCACATTTGTCAATATTTTAAGGCAGTTCCAAGTGTTGATGGTTCTGCTGGATACCCATTGTGAGTGCTGTGTTGTAAGTGTGACTGTGTGTGTGTGTGTTCACGGGAAACCGTTGTGTATGCCTGTAAGAAAAAGTCGATGGGTGTTTGTGTGTGATTCTTGTGTATGTGTGTGTCGGTGAAACGTTTGTGAGTATGTTAGGGCAGTTCCAAGTGTTGATGGCTCTGCCGAGGTCCAGTGTGCGTACTGTGCTGTTAGTGTGACAGTGTGTGTGTGTGTGTGTGTGTGTTTGGGGAAACCCCACTCTGTCTCCCTGTAACAAAATGTTGATGGGTGTTTGTGTGTGTTTCTTCTGTATGTGTGTGTCGGGACCACGTTTGTTTGTATGTTAGGGCAGATTCAAGTGCCAGTGTGAATGCTGTGTTGTGAGTGTGATAGTGTGTGTGTGTGTGTTTGCGGAAACCATTGTGCATGACTGTAAGTAAAAGTCCATGGGAGTTTGTGTGTGTTTCTTGTGTATGTGTGTGTCGGGACCACGTTTGTGAGTATGTTAGGGCAGTTCCAACTGTTGATGGCTATGCCGGGGACCCAGTGTGAGTGCTGTGTTGTGCGTGTGATAGTGTCTGTGTGTGTGTGTGTGTGTTTTGCTGGATACCATTGTGTATGTCTGTAAGAAAAAGTCGTAGGGTGTTTTTGTGTGTTTCTTCTGCATGTGTGTTTCGGGACCACGTTTGTGAATATGTTAAGGTAATTCCAAGTGTTCATGGCTCTGCTGGAGATCCAATGTGAGTGCTCTGTCGTGAGTGTGCCTTTTGTGTGTGTGTGTGTGTGTGTGTGTGTTTGCAGGAAACCATTGTGTATGCCTGCAAGAAAAAGTCGATGGGTGTTTGTGTGTGTTATTTGTATATGTGTGTGTCAGGACCATGTTTGTGATTATGTTAAAGCAGTTCCAAGTGTTGACGGCTGTGTTGGAGACCCAGTGTGAGTGCTGTGTTGTGAGTGTGATAGTGTGTGTGTGTCTGTGTGTGTTTCCGAACCCCCTGTGTACGCCTGTAAGAAAAATTCCATGGGTGTTTGTGTGTGTTTCTTGTGTATGCGTGTGTCAGGAAAACGTTTGTGAGTATGTTAGGGCAGTTCCAAGTGTTGATGGCTCTGCCGAGGCCCAGTGTGAGTGCTGTGTTGCGAGTGTGACAGTGTGTGTGTGTGTGTGTGTGTGTGTGTTTTCGGGTTACCATTGTGTATGCCTGTATGAAAAAGTCGATGGGTGTATTTGTGTGTTCTTGCGTATTGTGTTTCAGATCCACATTTGTGAGTGTGTGAGGGCAGTTCCAAGTGTTCATGAGTTTGCTGGATATCCAGTGTGAGTGTGTGTTGTGAGTGTGACAGTGTGTGTGCGTGTCTGTGTGTGTGTTTGCAGGAAACCAGTCTGTATGCCTATAAGAAAAATTCGATGGGTGTTTGTGTGTGTTTCTTCTGTATGTGTGTGTCGGGACCACATTTGTGAATATGTTAGGGCAGTTCCAAGTGTTGATGGCTCTGCTGGAGACCCAGTGAGAGTGCTGTGTTGTGAGTGTGACAGTGTGTGTGTGTCTGTGTGTGTGTGTGTGTTTGGGGGAACCCCACAGTGTATGCTTCTAAGAAAAAGTCGATGGGTGTTTGTGTGTGTTTCTTGTGTATGTGTGTGTCGGGACCACGTATGAGAGTATTTTGTGGCAGTTCCAAGCGCCAGAGTGAATGCTGTGTTGTGAGTGTGGCAGTGTGTGTTTCTGTGTGTGTTTGTGTTGGCGGGAAAACATTGTGTATGCCTGTAAGAATAAGTCGATGGATGTTTGTGTGAGTTTCATGTGTATGTGTGTGTCGCGACCACATTTGTCAATATTTTAAGGCAGTTCCAAGTGTTGATGGTTCTGCTGGATACCCATTGTGAGTGGTGTGTTGTAAGTGTGACTGTGTGTGTGTGTGTTCAAGGGAAACCGTTGTGTATGCCTGCAAGAAAAAGTCGATGGGTGTTTGTGTGTGTTATTTGTATATGTGTGTGTCAGGACCATGTTTGTGATTATGTTAAAGCAGTTCCAAGTGTTGACGGCTGTGTTGGAGACCCAGTGTGAGTGCTGTGTTGTGAGTGTGATAGTGTGTGTGTGTCTGTGTGTGTTTCCGAACCCCCTGTGTACGCCTGTAAGAAAAATTCCATGGTTGTTTGTGTGTGTTTCTTGTGTATGCGTGTGTCAGGAAAACGTTTGTGAGTATGTTAGGGCAGTTCCAAGTGTTGATGGCTCTGCCGAGGCCCAGTGTGAGTGCTGTGTTGCGAGTGTGACAGTGTGTGTGTGTGTGTGTGTGTGTGTTTTCGGGTTACCATTGTGTATGCCTGTATGAAAAAGTCGATGGGTGTATTTGTGTGTTCTTGCGTATTGTGTTTCAGATCCACATTTGTGAGTGTGTGAGGGCAGTTCCAAGTGTTCATGAGTTTGCTGGATATCCAGTGTGAGTGTGTGTTGTGAGTGTGACAGTGTGTGTGCGTGTCTGTGTGTGTGTTTGCAGGAAACCAGTCTGTATGCCTATAAGAAAAATTCGATGGGTGTTTGTGTGTGTTTCTTCTGTATGTGTGTGTCGGGACCACATTTGTGAATATGTTAGGGCAGTTCCAAGTGTTGATGGCTCTGCTGGAGACCCAGTGAGAGTGCTGTGTTGTGAGTGTGACAGTGTGTGTGTGTCTGTGTGTGTGTGTGTGTGTGTTTGGGGGAACCCCACAGTGTATGCTTCTAAGAAAAAGTCGATGGGTGTTTGTGTGTGTTTCTTGTGTATGTGTGTGTCGGGACCACGTATAAGAGTATTTTGTGGCAGTTCCAAGCGCCAGAGTGAATGCTGTGTTGTGAGTGTGGCAGTGTGTGTTTCTGTGTGTGTTTGTGTTGGCGGGAAAACATTGTGTATGCCTGTAAGAATAAGTCGATGGATGTTTGTGTGAGTTTCATGTGTATGTGTGTGTCGCGACCACATTTGTCAATATTTTAAGGCAGTTCCAAGTGTTGATGGTTCTGCTGGATACCCATTGTGAGTGGTGTGTTGTAAGTGTGACTGTGTGTGTGTGTGTTCAAGGGAAACCGTTGTGTATGCCTGTAAGAAAAAGTCGATGGGTGTTTGTGTGCGTTTCTTGTGTATGTGTGTGTCGGGAAAACGTTTGGGAGTATGTTAGGGCAGTTCCAAGTGTTGATGGCTCTGCCGAGGACCAGTGTGAGTGCTGTGTTGCGAGTGTGACAGTGTGTGTGTGTGTGTTTTCGGGTAACCATTGTGTATGCCTGTATGAAAAAGTCGATGGGTGTATTTGTGTGTTCTTGCGTATTGTGTTTCAGATCCACATTTGTGAGTGTGTGAGGGCAGTTCCAAGTCTTCATGAGTTTGCAGGATATCCAGTGTGAGTGTGTGTTGTGAGTGTGACAGTGTGTGTGCGTGTCTGTGTGTGTGTTTGCAGGAAACCAGTCTGTATGCCTATAAGAAAAATTCGATGGGTGTTTGTGTGTGTTTTTTCTGTATGTGTGTGTCGGGACCACATTTGTGAATATGTTAGGGCAGTTCCAAGTGTTGATGGCTCTGCTGGAGACCCAGTGAGAGTGCTGTGTTGTGAGTGTGATAGTGTGTGTGTGTCTGTGTGTGTGTGTGTGTGTTTGGGGGAACCCCACAGTGTATGCTTCTAAGAAAAAGTCGATGGGTGTTTGTGTGTGTTTCTTGTGTATGTGTGTGTCGAGACCACGTATGTGAGTATGTTGTGGCAGTTCCAAGTGCCAGTGTGAATGCTGTGTTGTGAGTGTGGCAGTGTGTGTTTCTGTGTGTGTTTGTGTTGGCGGGAAAACATTGTGTATGCCTGTAAGAATAAGTCGATGGATGTTTGTGTGAGTTTCATGTGTATGTGTGTGTCGCGACCACATTTGTCAATATTTTAAGGCAGTTCCAAGTGTTGATGGTTCTGCTGGATACCCATTGTGAGTGCTGTGTTGTAAGTGTGACTGTGTGTGTGTGTGTTCACGGGAAACCGTTGTGTATGCCTGTAAGAAAAAGTCGATGGGTGTTTGTGTGTGATTCTTGTGTATGTGTGTGTCGGTGAAACGTTTGTGAGTATGTTAGGGCAGTTCCAAGTGTTGATGGCTCTGCCGAGGTCCAGTGTGCGTACTGTGCTGTTAGTGTGACAGTGTGTGTGTGTGTGTGTGTGTGTTTGGGGAAACCCCACTCTGTCTCCCTGTAACAAAATGTTGATGGGTGTTTGTGTGTGTTTCTTCTGTATGTGTGTGTCGGGACCACGTTTGTTTGTATGTTAGGGCAGATTCAAGTGCCAGTGTGAATGCTGTGTTGTGAGTGTGATAGTGTGTGTGTGTGTGTTTGCGGAAACCATTGTGCATGACTGTAAGTAAAAGTCCATGGGAGTTTGTGTGTGTTTCTTGTGTATGTGTGTGTCGGGACCACGTTTGTGAGTATGTTAGGGCAGTTCCAACTGTTGATGGCTATGCCGGGGACCCTGTGAGTGCTGTGTTGTGCGTGTGATAGTGTCTGTGTGTGTGTGTGTGTGTTTTGCTGGATACCATTGTGTATGTCTGTAAGAAAAAGTCGTAGGGTGTTTTTGTGTGTTTCTTCTGCATGTGTGTTTCGGGACCACGTTTGTGAATATGTTAAGGTAATTCCAAGTGTTCATGGCTCTGCTGGAGATCCAATGTGAGTGCTCTGTCGTGAGTGTGCCTTTTGTGTGTGTGTGTGTGTGTGTGTGTGTGTTTGCAGGAAACCATTGTGTATGCCTGCAAGAAAAAGTCGATGGGTGTTTGTGTGTGTTATTTGTATATGTGTGTGTCAGGACCATGTTTGTGATTATGTTAAAGCAGTTCCAAGTGTTGACGGCTGTGTTGGAGACCCAGTGTGAGTGCTGTGTTGTGAGTGTGATAGTGTGTGTGTGTCTGTGTGTGTTTCCGAACCCCCTGTGTACGCCTGTAAGAAAAATTCCATGGGTGTTTGTGTGTGTTTCTTGTGTATGCGTGTGTCAGGAAAACGTTTGTGAGTATGTTAGGGCAGTTCCAAGTGTTGATGGCTCTGCCGAGGCCCAGTGTGAGTGCTGTGTTGCGAGTGTGACAGTGTGTGTGTGTGTGTGTGTGTGTGTTTTCGGGTTACCATTGTGTATGCCTGTATGAAAAAGTCGATGGGTGTATTTGTGTGTTCTTGCGTATTGTGTTTCAGATCCACATTTGTGAGTGTGTGAGGGCAGTTCCAAGTGTTCATGAGTTTGCTGGATATCCAGTGTGAGTGTGTGTTGTGAGTGTGACAGTGTGTGTGCGTGTCTGTGTGTGTGTTTGCAGGAAACCAGTCTGTATGCCTATAAGAAAAATTCGATGGGTGTTTGTGTGTGTTTCTTCTGTATGTGTGTGTCGGGACCACATTTGTGAATATGTTAGGGCAGTTCCAAGTGTTGATGGCTCTGCTGGAGACCCAGTGAGAGTGCTGTGTTGTGAGTGTGACAGTGTGTGTGTGTCTGTGTGTGTGTGTGTGTTTGGGGGAACCCCACAGTGTATGCTTCTAAGAAAAAGTCGATGGGTGTTTGTGTGTGTTTCTTGTGTATGTGTGTGTCGGGACCACGTATGAGAGTATTTTGTGGCAGTTCCAAGCGCCAGAGTGAATGCTGTGTTGTGAGTGTGGCAGTGTGTGTTTCTGTGTGTGTTTGTGTTGGTGGGAAAACATTGTGTATGCCTGTAAGAATAAGTCGATGGATGTTTGTGTGAGTTTCATGTGTATGTGTGTGTCGCGACCACATTTGTCAATATTTTAAGGCAGTTCCAAGTGTTGATGGTTCTGCTGGATACCCATTGTGAGTGGTGTGTTGTAAGTGTGACTGTGTGTGTGTGTGTTCAAGGGAAACCGTTGTGTATGCCTGCAAGAAAAAGTCGATGGGTGTTTGTGTGTGTTATTTGTATATGTGTGTGTCAGGACCATGTTTGTGATTATGTTAAAGCAGTTCCAAGTGTTGACGGCTGTGTTGGAGACCCAGTGTGAGTGCTGTGTTGTGAGTGTGATAGTGTGTGTGTGTCTGTGTGTGTTTCCGAACCCCCTGTGTACGCCTGTAAGAAAAATTCCATGGGTGTTTGTGTGTGTTTCTTGTGTATGCGTGTGTCAGGAAAACGTTTGTGAGTATGTTAGGGCAGTTCCAAGTGTTGATGGCTCTGCCGAGGCCCAGTGTGAGTGCTGTGTTGCGAGTGTGACAGTGTGTGTGTGTGTGTGTGTGTGTGTTTTCGGGTTACCATTGTGTATGCCTGTATGAAAAAGTCGATGGGTGTATTTGTGTGTTCTTGCGTATTGTGTTTCAGATCCACATTTGTGAGTGTGTGAGGGCAGTTCCAAGTGTTCATGAGTTTGCTGGATATCCAGTGTGAGTGTGTGTTGTGAGTGTGACAGTGTGTGTGCGTGTCTGTGTGTGTGTTTGCAGGAAACCAGTCTGTATGCCTATAAGAAAAATTCGATGGGTGTTTGTGTGTGTTTCTTCTGTATGTGTGTGTCGGGACCACATTTGTGAATATGTTAGGGCAGTTCCAAGTGTTGATGGCTCTGCTGGAGACCCAGTGAGAGTGCTGTGTTGTGAGTGTGACAGTGTGTGTGTGTCTGTGTGTGTGTGTGTGTGTTTGGGGGAACCCCACAGTGTATGCTTCTAAGAAAAAGTCGATGGGTGTTTGTGTGTGTTTCTTGTGTATGTGTGTGTCGGGACCACGTATAAGAGTATTTTGTGGCAGTTCCAAGCGCCAGAGTGAATGCTGTGTTGTGAGTGTGGCAGTGTGTGTTTCTGTGTGTGTTTGTGTTGGCGGGAAAACATTGTGTATGCCTGTAAGAATAAGTCGATGGATGTTTGTGTGAGTTTCATGTGTATGTGTGTGTCGCGACCACATTTGTCAATATTTTAAGGCAGTTCCAAGTGTTGATGGTTCTGCTGGATACCCATTGTGAGTGGTGTGTTGTAAGTGTGACTGTGTGTGTGTGTGTTCAAGGGAAACCGTTGTGTATGCCTGTAAGAAAAAGTCGATGGGTGTTTGTGTGCGTTTCTTGTGTATGTGTGTGTCGGGAAAACGTTTGGGAGTATGTTAGGGCAGTTCCAAGTGTTGATGGCTCTGCCGAGGACCAGTGTGAGTGCTGTGTTGCGAGTGTGACAGTGTGTGTGTGTGTGTTTTCGGGTAACCATTGTGTATGCCTGTATGAAAAAGTCGATGGGTGTATTTGTGTGTTCTTGCGTATTGTGTTTCAGATCCACATTTGTGAGTGTGTGAGGGCAGTTCCAAGTCTTCATGAGTTTGCAGGATATCCAGTGTGAGTGTGTGTTGTGAGTGTGACAGTGTGTGTGCGTGTCTGTGTGTGTGTTTGCAGGAAACCAGTCTGTATGCCTATAAGAAAAATTCGATGGGTGTTTGTGTGTGTTTTTTCTGTATGTGTGTGTCGGGACCACATTTGTGAATATGTTAGGGCAGTTCCAAGTGTTGATGGCTCTGCTGGAGACCCAGTGAGAGTGCTGTGTTGTGAGTGTGATAGTGTGTGTGTGTCTGTGTGTGTGTGTGTGTGTTTGGGGGAACCCCACAGTGTATGCTTCTAAGAAAAAGTCGATGGGTGTTTGTGTGTGTTTCTTGTGTATGTGTGTGTCGAGACCACGTATGTGAGTATGTTGTGGCAGTTCCAAGTGCCAGTGTGAATGCTGTGTTGTGAGTGTGGCAGTGTGTGTTTCTGTGTGTGTTTGTGTTGGCGGGAAAACATTGTGTATGCCTGTAAGAATAAGTCGATGGATGTTTGTGTGAGTTTCATGTGTATGTGTGTGTCGCGACCACATTTGTCAATATTTTAAGGCAGTTCCAAGTGTTGATGGTTCTGCTGGATACCCATTGTGAGTGCTGTGTTGTAAGTGTGACTGTGTGTGTGTGTGTTCACGGGAAACCGTTGTGTATGCCTGCAAGAAAAAGTCGATGGGTGTTTGTGTGTGATTCTTGTGTATGTGTGTGTCGGTGAAACGTTTGTGAGTATGTTAGGGCAGTTCCAAGTGTTGATGGCTCTGCCGAGGTCCAGTGTGCGTACTGTGCTGTTAGTGTGACAGTGTGTGTGTGTGTGTGTGTGTGTTTGGGGAAACCCCACTCTGTCTCCCTGTAACAAAATGTTGATGGGTGTTTGTGTGTGTTTCTTCTGTATGTGTGTGTCGGGACCACGTTTGTTTGTATGTTAGGGCAGATTCAAGTGCCAGTGTGAATGCTGTGTTGTGAGTGTGATAGTGTGTGTGTGTGTGTTTGCGGAAACCATTGTGCATGACTGTAAGTAAAAGTCCATGGGAGTTTGTGTGTGTTTCTTGTGTATGTGTGTGTCGGGACCACGTTTGTGAGTATGTTAGGGCAGTTCCAACTGTTGATGGCTATGCCGGGGACCCAGTGTGAGTGCTGTGTTGTGCGTGTGATAGTGTCTGTGTGTGTGTGTGTGTGTTTTGCTGGATACCATTGTGTATGTCTGTAAGAAAAAGTCGTAGGGTGTTTTTGTGTGTTTCTTCTGCATGTGTGTTTCGGGACCACGTTTGTGAATATGTTAAGGTAATTCCAAGTGTTCATGGCTCTGCTGGAGATCCAATGTGAGTGCTCTGTCGTGAGTGTGCCTTTTGTGTGTGTGTGTGTGTGTGTGTGTGTTTGCAGGAAACCATTGTGTATGCCTGCAAGAAAAAGTCGATGGGTGTTTGTGTGTGTTATTTGTATATGTGTGTGTCAGGACCATGTTTGTGATTATGTTAAAGCAGTTCCAAGTGTTGACGGCTGTGTTGGAGACCCAGTGTGAGTGCTGTGTTGTGAGTGTGATAGTGTGTGTGTGTCTGTGTGTGTTTCCGAACCCCCTGTGTACGCCTGTAAGAAAAATTCCATGGGTGTTTGTGTGTGTTTCTTGTGTATGCGTGTGTCAGGAAAACGTTTGTGAGTATGTTAGGGCAGTTCCAAGTGTTGATGGCTCTGCCGAGGCCCAGTGTGAGTGCTGTGTTGCGAGTGTGACAGTGTGTGTGTGTGTGTGTGTGTGTTTTCGGGTTACCATTGTGTATGCCTGTATGAAAAAGTCGATGGGTGTATTTGTGTGTTCTTGCGTATTGTGTTTCAGATCCACATTTGTGAGTGTGTGAGGGCAGTTCCAAGTGTTCATGAGTTTGCTGGATATCCAGTGTGAGTGTGTGTTGTGAGTGTGACAGTGTGTGTGCGTGTCTGTGTGTGTGTTTGCAGGAAACCAGTCTGTATGCCTATAAGAAAAATTCGATGGGTGTTTGTGTGTGTTTCTTCTGTATGTGTGTGTCGGGACCACATTTGTGAATATGTTAGGGCAGTTCCAAGTGTTGATGGCTCTGCTGGAGACCCAGTGAGAGTGCTGTGTTGTGAGTGTGACAGTGTGTGTGTGTCTGTGTGTGTGTGTGTGTTTGGGGGAACCCCACAGTGTATGCTTCTAAGAAAAAGTCGATGGGTGTTTGTGTGTGTTTCTTGTGTATGTGTGTGTCGGGACCACGTATGAGAGTATTTTGTGGCAGTTCCAAGCGCCAGAGTGAATGCTGTGTTGTGAGTGTGGCAGTGTGTGTTTCTGTGTGTGTTTGTGTTGGCGGGAAAACATTGTGTATGCCTGTAAGAATAAGTCGATGGATGTTTGTGTGAGTTTCATGTGTATGTGTGTGTCGCGACCACATTTGTCAATATTTTAAGGCAGTTCCAAGTGTTGATGGTTCTGCTGGATACCCATTGTGAGTGGTGTGTTGTAAGTGTGACTGTGTGTGTGTGTGTTCAAGGGAAACCGTTGTGTATGCCTGCAAGAAAAAGTCGATGGGTGTTTGTGTGTGTTATTTGTATATGTGTGTGTCAGGACCATGTTTGTGATTATGTTAAAGCAGTTCCAAGTGTTGACGGCTGTGTTGGAGACCCAGTGTGAGTGCTGTGTTGTGAGTGTGATAGTGTGTGTGTGTCTGTGTGTGTTTCCGAACCCCCTGTGTACGCCTGTAAGAAAAATTCCATGGGTGTTTGTGTGTGTTTCTTGTGTATGCGTGTGTCAGGAAAACGTTTGTGAGTATGTTAGGGCAGTTCCAAGTGTTGATGGCTCTGCCGAGGCCCAGTGTGAGTGCTGTGTTGCGAGTGTGACAGTGTGTGTGTGTGTGTGTGTGTGTGTTTTCGGGTTACCATTGTGTATGCCTGTATGAAAAAGTCGATGGGTGTATTTGTGTGTTCTTGCGTATTGTGTTTCAGATCCACATTTGTGAGTGTGTGAGGGCAGTTCCAAGTGTTCATGAGTTTGCTGGATATCCAGTGTGAGTGTGTGTTGTGAGTGTGACAGTGTGTGTGCGTGTCTGTGTGTGTGTTTGCAGGAAACCAGTCTGTATGCCTATAAGAAAAATTCGATGGGTGTTTGTGTGTGTTTCTTCTGTATGTGTGTGTCGGGACCACATTTGTGAATATGTTAGGGCAGTTCCAAGTGTTGATGGCTCTGCTGGAGACCCAGTGAGAGTGCTGTGTTGTGAGTGTGACAGTGTGTGTGTGTCTGTGTGTGTGTGTGTGTTTGGGGGAACCCCACAGTGTATGCTTCTAAGAAAAAGTCGATGGGTGTTTGTGTGTGTTTCTTGTGTATGTGTGTGTCGGGACCACGTATGAGAGTATTTTGTGGCAGTTCCAAGCGCCAGAGTGAATGCTGTGTTGTGAGTGTGGCAGTGTGTGTTTCTGTGTGTGTTTGTGTTGGCGGGAAAACATTGTGTATGCCTGTAAGAATAAGTCGATGGATGTTTGTGTGAGTTTCATGTGTATGTGTGTGTCGCGACCACATTTGTCAATATTTTAAGGCAGTTCCAAGTGTTGATGGTTCTGCTGGATACCCATTGTGAGTGCTGTGTTGTAAGTGTGACTGTGTGTGTGTGTGTTCAAGGGAAACCGTTGTGTATGCCTGTAAGAAAAAGTCGATGGGTGTTTGTGTGCGTTTCTTGTGTATGTGTGTGTCGGGAAAACGTTTGGGAGTATGTTAGGGCAGTTCCAAGTGTTGATGGCTCTGCCGAGGACCAGTGTGAGTGCTGTGTTGCGAGTGTGACAGTGTGTGTGTGTGTGTTTTCGGGTAACCATTGTGTATGCCTGTATGAAAAAGTCGATGGGTGTATTTGTGTGTTCTTGCGTATTGTGTTTCAGATCCACATTTGTGAGTGTGTGAGGGCAGTTCCAAGTCTTCATGAGTTTGCAGGATATCCAGTGTGAGTGTGTGTTGTGAGTGTGACAGTGTGTGTGCGTGTCTGTGTGTGTGTTTGCAGGAAACCAGTCTGTATGCCTATAAGAAAAATTCGATGGGTGTTTGTGTGTGTTTTTTCTGTATGTGTGTGTCGGGACCACATTTGTGAATATGTTAGGGCAGTTCCAAGTGTTGATGGCTCTGCTGGAGACCCAGTGAGAGTGCTGTGTTGTGAGTGTGATAGTGTGTGTGTGTCTGTGTGTGTGTGTGTGTGTTTGGGGGAACCCCACAGTGTATGCTTCTAAGAAAAAGTCGATGGGTGTTTGTGTGTGTTTCTTGTGTATGTGTGTGTCGAGACCACGTATGTGAGTATGTTGTGGCAGTTCCAAGTGCCAGTGTGAATGCTGTGTTGTGAGTGTGGCAGTGTGTGTTTCTGTGTGTGTTTGTGTTGGCGGGAAAACATTGTGTATGCCTGTAAGAATAAGTCGATGGATGTTTGTGTGAGTTTCATGTGTATGTGTGTGTCGCGACCACATTTGTCAATATTTTAAGGCAGTTCCAAGTGTTGATGGTTCTGCTGGATACCCATTGTGAGTGCTGTGTTGTAAGTGTGACTGTGTGTGTGTGTGTTCACGGGAAACCGTTGTGTATGCCTGTAAGAAAAAGTCGATGGGTGTTTGTGTGTGATTCTTGTGTATGTGTGTGTCGGTGAAACGTTTGTGAGTATGTTAGGGCAGTTCCAAGTGTTGATGGCTCTGCCGAGGTCCAGTGTGCGTACTGTGCTGTTAGTGTGACAGTGTGTGTGTGTGTGTGTGTGTGTTTGGGGAAACCCCACTCTGTCTCCCTGTAACAAAATGTTGATGGGTGTTTGTGTGTGTTTCTTCTGTATGTGTGTGTCGGGACCACGTTTGTTTGTATGTTAGGGCAGATTCAAGTGCCAGTGTGAATGCTGTGTTGTGAGTGTGATAGTGTGTGTGTGTGTGTGTTTGCGGAAACCATTGTGCATGACTGTAAGTAAAAGTCCATGGGAGTTTGTGTGTGTTTCTTGTGTATGTGTGTGTCGGGACCACGTTTGTGAGTATGTTAGGGCAGTTCCAACTGTTGATGGCTATGCCGGGGACCCAGTGTGAGTGCTGTGTTGTGCGTGTGATAGTGTCTGTGTGTGTGTGTGTGTGTTTTGCTGGATACCATTGTGTATGTCTGTAAGAAAAAGTCGTAGGGTGTTTTTGTGTGTTTCTTCTGCATGTGTGTTTCGGGACCACGTTTGTGAATATGTTAAGGTAATTCCAAGTGTTCATGGCTCTGCTGGAGATCCAATGTGAGTGCTCTGTCGTGAGTGTGCCTTTTGTGTGTGTGTGTGTGTGTGTGTGTGTTTGCAGGAAACCATTGTGTATGCCTGCAAGAAAAAGTCGATGGGTGTTTGTGTGTGTTATTTGTATATGTGTGTGTCAGGACCATGTTTGTGATTATGTTAAAGCAGTTCCAAGTGTTGACGGCTGTGTTGGAGACCCAGTGTGAGTGCTGTGTTGTGAGTGTGATAGTGTGTGTGTGTCTGTGTGTGTTTCCGAACCCCCTGTGTACGCCTGTAAGAAAAATTCCATGGGTGTTTGTGTGTGTTTCTTGTGTATGCGTGTGTCAGGAAAACGTTTGTGAGTATGTTAGGGCAGTTCCAAGTGTTGATGGCTCTGCCGAGGCCCAGTGTGAGTGCTGTGTTGCGAGTGTGACAGTGTGTGTGTGTGTGTGTGTGTGTGTGTTTTCGGGTTACCATTGTGTATGCCTGTATGAAAAAGTCGATGGGTGTATTTGTGTGTTCTTGCGTATTGTGTTTCAGATCCACATTTGTGAGTGTGTGAGGGCAGTTCCAAGTGTTCATGAGTTTGCTGGATATCCAGTGTGAGTGTGTGTTGTGAGTGTGACAGTGTGTGTGCGTGTCTGTGTGTGTGTTTGCAGGAAACCAGTCTGTATGCCTATAAGAAAAATTCGATGGGTGTTTGTGTGTGTTTCTTCTGTATGTGTGTGTCGGGACCACATTTGTGAATATGTTAGGGCAGTTCCAAGTGTTGATGGCTCTGCTGGAGACCCAGTGAGAGTGCTGTGTTGTGAGTGTGACAGTGTGTGTGTGTCTGTGTGTGTGTGTGTGTTTGGGGGAACCCCACAGTGTATGCTTCTAAGAAAAAGTCGATGGGTGTTTGTGTGTGTTTCTTGTGTATGTGTGTGTCGGGACCACGTATGAGAGTATTTTGTGGCAGTTCCAAGCGCCAGAGTGAATGCTGTGTTGTGAGTGTGGCAGTGTGTGTTTCTGTGTGTGTTTGTGTTGGCGGGAAAACATTGTGTATGCCTGTAAGAATAAGTCGATGGATGTTTGTGTGAGTTTCATGTGTATGTGTGTGTCGCGACCACATTTGTCAATATTTTAAGGCAGTTCCAAGTGTTGATGGTTCTGCTGGATACCCATTGTGAGTGGTGTGTTGTAAGTGTGACTGTGTGTGTGTGTGTTCAAGGGAAACCGTTGTGTATGCCTGCAAGAAAAAGTCGATGGGTGTTTGTGTGTGTTATTTGTATATGTGTGTGTCAGGACCATGTTTGTGATTATGTTAAAGCAGTTCCAAGTGTTGACGGCTGTGTTGGAGACCCAGTGTGAGTGCTGTGTTGTGAGTGTGATAGTGTGTGTGTGTCTGTGTGTGTTTCCGAACCCCCTGTGTACGCCTGTAAGAAAAATTCCATGGGTGTTTGTGTGTGTTTCTTGTGTATGCGTGTGTCAGGAAAACGTTTGTGAGTATGTTAGGGCAGTTCCAAGTGTTGATGGCTCTGCCGAGGCCCAGTGTGAGTGCTGTGTTGCGAGTGTGACAGTGTGTGTGTGTGTGTGTGTGTGTTTTCGGGTTACCATTGTGTATGCCTGTATGAAAAAGTCGATGGGTGTATTTGTGTGTTCTTGCGTATTGTGTTTCAGATCCACATTTGTGAGTGTGTGAGGGCAGTTCCAAGTGTTCATGAGTTTGCTGGATATCCAGTGTGAGTGTGTGTTGTGAGTGTGACAGTGTGTGTGCGTGTCTGTGTGTGTGTTTGCAGGAAACCAGTCTGTATGCCTATAAGAAAAATTCGATGGGTGTTTGTGTGTGTTTCTTCTGTATGTGTGTGTCGGGACCACATTTGTGAATATGTTAGGGCAGTTCCAAGTGTTGATGGCTCTGCTGGAGACCCAGTGAGAGTGCTGTGTTGTGAGTGTGACAGTGTGTGTGTGTCTGTGTGTGTGTGTGTGTGTTTGGGGGAACCCCACAGTGTATGCTTCTAAGAAAAAGTCGATGGGTGTTTGTGTGTGTTTCTTGTGTATGTGTGTGTCGGGACCACGTATAAGAGTATTTTGTGGCAGTTCCAAGCGCCAGAGTGAATGCTGTGTTGTGAGTGTGGCAGTGTGTGTTTCTGTGTGTGTTTGTGTTGGCGGGAAAACATTGTGTATGCCTGTAAGAATAAGTCGATGGATGTTTGTGTGAGTTTCATGTGTATGTGTGTGTCGCGACCACATTTGTCAATATTTTAAGGCAGTTCCAAGTGTTGATGGTTCTGCTGGATACCCATTGTGAGTGGTGTGTTGTAAGTGTGACTGTGTGTGTGTGTGTTCAAGGGAAACCGTTGTGTATGCCTGTAAGAAAAAGTCGATGGGTGTTTGTGTGCGTTTCTTGTGTATGTGTGTGTCGGGAAAACGTTTGGGAGTATGTTAGGGCAGTTCCAAGTGTTGATGGCTCTGCCGAGGACCAGTGTGAGTGCTGTGTTGCGAGTGTGACAGTGTGTGTGTGTGTGTTTTCGGGTAACCATTGTGTATGCCTGTATGAAAAAGTCGATGGGTGTATTTGTGTGTTCTTGCGTATTGTGTTTCAGATCCACATTTGTGAGTGTGTGAGGGCAGTTCCAAGTCTTCATGAGTTTGCAGGATATCCAGTGTGAGTGTGTGTTGTGAGTGTGACAGTGTGTGTGCGTGTCTGTGTGTGTGTTTGCAGGAAACCAGTCTGTATGCCTATAAGAAAAATTCGATGGGTGTTTGTGTGTGTTTTTTCTGTATGTGTGTGTCGCGGGACCACATTTGTGAATATGTTAGGGCAGTTCCAAGTGTTGATGGCTCTGCTGGAGACCCAGTGAGAGTGCTGTGTTGTGAGTGTGATAGTGTGTGTGTGTCTGTGTGTGTGTGTGTGTGTTTGGGGGAACCCCACAGTGTATGCTTCTAAGAAAAAGTCGATGGGTGTTTGTGTGTGTTTCTTGTGTATGTGTGTGTCGAGACCACGTATGTGAGTATGTTGTGGCAGTTCCAAGTGCCAGTGTGAATGCTGTGTTGTGAGTGTGGCAGTGTGTGTTTCTGTGTGTGTTTGTGTTGGCGGGAAAACATTGTGTATGCCTGTAAGAATAAGTCGATGGATGTTTGTGTGAGTTTCATGTGTATGTGTGTGTCGCGACCACATTTGTCAATATTTTAAGGCAGTTCCAAGTGTTGATGGTTCTGCTGGATACCCATTGTGAGTGCTGTGTTGTAAGTGTGACTGTGTGTGTGTGTGTTCACGGGAAACCGTTGTGTATGCCTGTAAGAAAAAGTCGATGGGTGTTTGTGTGTGATTCTTGTGTATGTGTGTGTCGGTGAAACGTTTGTGAGTATGTTAGGGCAGTTCCAAGTGTTGATGGCTCTGCCGAGGTCCAGTGTGCGTACTGTGCTGTTAGTGTGACAGTGTGTGTGTGTGTGTGTGTGTGTGTTTGGGGAAACCCCACTCTGTCTCCCTGTAACAAAATGTTGATGGGTGTTTGTGTGTGTTTCTTCTGTATGTGTGTGTCGGGACCACGTTTGTTTGTATGTTAGGGCAGATTCAAGTGCCAGTGTGAATGCTGTGTTGTGAGTGTGATAGTGTGTGTGTGTGTGTTTGCGGAAACCATTGTGCATGACTGTAAGTAAAAGTCCATGGGAGTTTGTGTGTGTTTCTTGTGTATGTGTGTGTCGGGACCACGTTTGTGAGTATGTTAGGGCAGTTCCAACTGTTGATGGCTATGCCGGGGACCCAGTGTGAGTGCTGTGTTGTGCGTGTGATAGTGTCTGTGTGTGTGTGTGTGTGTTTTGCTGGATACCATTGTGTATGTCTGTAAGAAAAAGTCGTAGGGTGTTTTTGTGTGTTTCTTCTGCATGTGTGTTTCGGGACCACGTTTGTGAATATGTTAAGGTAATTCCAAGTGTTCATGGCTCTGCTGGAGATCCAATGTGAGTGCTCTGTCGTGAGTGTGCCTTTTGTGTGTGTGTGTGTGTGTGTGTGTGTGTTTGCAGGAAACCATTGTGTATGCCTGCAAGAAAAAGTCGATGGGTGTTTGTGTGTGTTATTTGTATATGTGTGTGTCAGGACCATGTTTGTGATTATGTTAAAGCAGTTCCAAGTGTTGACGGCTGTGTTGGAGACCCAGTGTGAGTGCTGTGTTGTGAGTGTGATAGTGTGTGTGTGTCTGTGTGTGTTTCCGAACCCCCTGTGTACGCCTGTAAGAAAAATTCCATGGGTGTTTGTGTGTGTTTCTTGTGTATGCGTGTGTCAGGAAAACGTTTGTGAGTATGTTAGGGCAGTTCCAAGTGTTGATGGCTCTGCCGAGGCCCAGTGTGAGTGCTGTGTTGCGAGTGTGACAGTGTGTGTGTGTGTGTGTGTGTGTGTTCGGGTTACCATTGTGTATGCCTGTATGAAAAAGTCGATGGGTGTATTTGTGTGTTCTTGCGTATTGTGTTTCAGATCCACATTTGTGAGTGTGTGAGGGCAGTTCCAAGTGTTCATGAGTTTGCTGGATATCCAGTGTGAGTGTGTGTTGTGAGTGTGACAGTGTGTGTGCGTGTCTGTGTGTGTGTTTGCAGGAAACCAGTCTGTATGCCTATAAGAAAAATTCGATGGGTGTTTGTGTGTGTTTCTTCTGTATGTGTGTGTCGGGACCACATTTGTGAATATGTTAGGGCAGTTCCAAGTGTTGATGGCTCTGCTGGAGACCCAGTGAGAGTGCTGTGTTGTGAGTGTGACAGTGTGTGTGTGTCTGTGTGTGTGTGTGTGTTTGGGGGAACCCCACAGTGTATGCTTCTAAGAAAAAGTCGATGGGTGTTTGTGTGTGTTTCTTGTGTATGTGTGTGTCGGGACCACGTATGAGAGTATTTTGTGGCAGTTCCAAGCGCCAGAGTGAATGCTGTGTTGTGAGTGTGGCAGTGTGTGTTTCTGTGTGTGTTTGTGTTGGTGGGAAAACATTGTGTATGCCTGTAAGAATAAGTCGATGGATGTTTGTGTGAGTTTCATGTGTATGTGTGTGTCGCGACCACATTTGTCAATATTTTAAGGCAGTTCCAAGTGTTGATGGTTCTGCTGGATACCCATTGTGAGTGGTGTGTTGTAAGTGTGACTGTGTGTGTGTGTGTTCAAGGGAAACCGTTGTGTATGCCTGCAAGAAAAAGTCGATGGGTGTTTGTGTGTGTTATTTGTATATGTGTGTGTCAGGACCATGTTTGTGATTATGTTAAAGCAGTTCCAAGTGTTGACGGCTGTGTTGGAGACCCAGTGTGAGTGCTGTGTTGTGAGTGTGATAGTGTGTGTGTGTCTGTGTGTGTTTCCGAACCCCCTGTGTACGCCTGTAAGAAAAATTCCATGGGTGTTTGTGTGTGTTTCTTGTGTATGCGTGTGTCAGGAAAACGTTTGTGAGTATGTTAGGGCAGTTCCAAGTGTTGATGGCTCTGCCGAGGCCCAGTGTGAGTGCTGTGTTGCGAGTGTGACAGTGTGTGTGTGTGTGTGTGTGTGTTTTCGGGTTACCATTGTGTATGCCTGTATGAAAAAGTCGATGGGTGTATTTGTGTGTTCTTGCGTATTGTGTTTCAGATCCACATTTGTGAGTGTGTGAGGGCAGTTCCAAGTGTTCATGAGTTTGCTGGATATCCAGTGTGAGTGTGTGTTGTGAGTGTGACAGTGTGTGTGCGTGTCTGTGTGTGTGTTTGCAGGAAACCAGTCTGTATGCCTATAAGAAAAATTCGATGGGTGTTTGTGTGTGTTTCTTCTGTATGTGTGTGTCGGGACCACATTTGTGAATATGTTAGGGCAGTTCCAAGTGTTGATGGCTCTGCTGGAGACCCAGTGAGAGTGCTGTGTTGTGAGTGTGACAGTGTGTGTGTGTCTGTGTGTGTGTGTGTGTGTTTGGGGGAACCCCACAGTGTATGCTTCTAAGAAAAAGTCGATGGGTGTTTGTGTGTGTTTCTTGTGTATGTGTGTGTCGGGACCACGTATAAGAGTATTTTGTGGCAGTTCCAAGCGCCAGAGTGAATGCTGTGTTGTGAGTGTGGCAGTGTGTGTTTCTGTGTGTGTTTGTGTTGGCGGGAAAACATTGTGTATGCCTGTAAGAATAAGTCGATGGATGTTTGTGTGAGTTTCATGTGTATGTGTGTGTCGCGACCACATTTGTCAATATTTTAAGGCAGTTCCAAGTGTTGATGGTTCTGCTGGATACCCATTGTGAGTGGTGTGTTGTAAGTGTGACTGTGTGTGTGTGTGTTCAAGGGAAACCGTTGTGTATGCCTGTAAGAAAAAGTCGATGGGTGTTTGTGTGCGTTTCTTGTGTATGTGTGTGTCGGGAAAACGTTTGGGAGTATGTTAGGGCAGTTCCAAGTGTTGATGGCTCTGCCGAGGACCAGTGTGAGTGCTGTGTTGCGAGTGTGACAGTGTGTGTGTGTGTGTTTTCGGGTAACCATTGTGTATGCCTGTATGAAAAAGTCGATGGGTGTATTTGTGTGTTCTTGCGTATTGTGTTTCAGATCCACATTTGTGAGTGTGTGAGGGCAGTTCCAAGTCTTCATGAGTTTGCAGGATATCCAGTGTGAGTGTGTGTTGTGAGTGTGACAGTGTGTGTGCGTGTCTGTGTGTGTGTTTGCAGGAAACCAGTCTGTATGCCTATAAGAAAAATTCGATGGGTGTTTGTGTGTGTTTTTTCTGTATGTGTGTGTCGGGACCACATTTGTGAATATGTTAGGGCAGTTCCAAGTGTTGATGGCTCTGCTGGAGACCCAGTGAGAGTGCTGTGTTGTGAGTGTGATAGTGTGTGTGTGTCTGTGTGTGTGTGTGTGTGTTTGGGGGAACCCCACAGTGTATGCTTCTAAGAAAAAGTCGATGGGTGTTTGTGTGTGTTTCTTGTGTATGTGTGTGTCGAGACCACGTATGTGAGTATGTTGTGGCAGTTCCAAGTGCCAGTGTGAATGCTGTGTTGTGAGTGTGGCAGTGTGTGTTTCTGTGTGTGTTTGTGTTGGCGGGAAAACATTGTGTATGCCTGTAAGAATAAGTCGATGGATGTTTGTGTGAGTTTCATGTGTATGTGTGTGTCGCGACCACATTTGTCAATATTTTAAGGCAGTTCCAAGTGTTGATGGTTCTGCTGGATACCCATTGTGAGTGCTGTGTTGTAAGTGTGACTGTGTGTGTGTGTGTTCACGGGAAACCGTTGTGTATGCCTGTAAGAAAAAGTCGATGGGTGTTTGTGTGTGATTCTTGTGTATGTGTGTGTCGGTGAAACGTTTGTGAGTATGTTAGGGCAGTTCCAAGTGTTGATGGCTCTGCCGAGGTCCAGTGTGCGTACTGTGCTGTTAGTGTGACAGTGTGTGTGTGTGTGTGTGTGTGTTTGGGGAAACCCCACTCTGTCTCCCTGTAACAAAATGTTGATGGGTGTTTGTGTGTGTTTCTTCTGTATGTGTGTGTCGGGACCACGTTTGTTTGTATGTTAGGGCAGATTCAAGTGCCAGTGTGAATGCTGTGTTGTGAGTGTGATAGTGTGTGTGTGTGTGTTTGCGGAAACCATTGTGCATGACTGTAAGTAAAAGTCCATGGGAGTTTGTGTGTGTTTCTTGTGTATGTGTGTGTCGGGACCACGTTTGTGAGTATGTTAGGGCAGTTCCAACTGTTGATGGCTATGCCGGGGACCCAGTGTGAGTGCTGTGTTGTGCGTGTGATAGTGTCTGTGTGTGTGTGTGTGTGTTTTGCTGGATACCATTGTGTATGTCTGTAAGAAAAAGTCGTAGGGTGTTTTTGTGTGTTTCTTCTGCATGTGTGTTTCGGGACCACGTTTGTGAATATGTTAAGGTAATTCCAAGTGTTCATGGCTCTGCTGGAGATCCAATGTGAGTGCTCTGTCGTGAGTGTGCCTTTTGTGTGTGTGTGTGTGTGTGTGTGTGTTCAAGGGAAACCGTTGTGTATGCCTGCAAGAAAAAGTCGATGGGTGTTTGTGTGTGTTATTTGTATATGTGTGTGTCAGGACCATGTTTGTGATTATGTTAAAGCAGTTCCAAGTGTTGACGGCTGTGTTGGAGACCCAGTGTGAGTGCTGTGTTGTGAGTGTGATAGTGTGTGTGTGTCTGTGTGTGTTTCCGAACCCCCTGTGTACGCCTGTAAGAAAAATTCCATGGGTGTTTGTGTGTGTTTCTTGTGTATGCGTGTGTCAGGAAAACGTTTGTGAGTATGTTAGGGCAGTTCCAAGTGTTGATGGCTCTGCCGAGGCCCAGTGTGAGTGCTGTGTTGCGAGTGTGACAGTGTGTGTGTGTGTGTGTGTGTGTGTTTTCGGGTTACCATTGTGTATGCCTGTATGAAAAAGTCGATGGGTGTATTTGTGTGTTCTTGCGTATTGTGTTTCAGATCCACATTTGTGAGTGTGTGAGGGCAGTTCCAAGTGTTCATGAGTTTGCTGGATATCCAGTGTGAGTGTGTGTTGTGAGTGTGACAGTGTGTGTGCGTGTCTGTGTGTGTGTTTGCAGGAAACCAGTCTGTATGCCTATAAGAAAAATTCGATGGGTGTTTGTGTGTGTTTCTTCTGTATGTGTGTGTCGGGACCACATTTGTGAATATGTTAGGGCAGTTCCAAGTGTTGATGGCTCTGCTGGAGACCCAGTGAGAGTGCTGTGTTGTGAGTGTGACAGTGTGTGTGTGTCTGTGTGTGTGTGTGTGTGTTTGGGGGAACCCCACAGTGTATGCTTCTAAGAAAAAGTCGATGGGTGTTTGTGTGTGTTTCTTGTGTATGTGTGTGTCGGGACCACGTATAAGAGTATTTTGTGGCAGTTCCAAGCGCCAGAGTGAATGCTGTGTTGTGAGTGTGGCAGTGTGTGTTTCTGTGTGTGTTTGTGTTGGCGGGAAAACATTGTGTATGCCTGTAAGAATAAGTCGATGGATGTTTGTGTGAGTTTCATGTGTATGTGTGTGTCGCGACCACATTTGTCAATATTTTAAGGCAGTTCCAAGTGTTGATGGTTCTGCTGGATACCCATTGTGAGTGGTGTGTTGTAAGTGTGACTGTGTGTGTGTGTGTTCAAGGGAAACCGTTGTGTATGCCTGTAAGAAAAAGTCGATGGGTGTTTGTGTGCGTTTCTTGTGTATGTGTGTGTCGGGAAAACGTTTGGGAGTATGTTAGGGCAGTTCCAAGTGTTGATGGCTCTGCCGAGGACCAGTGTGAGTGCTGTGTTGCGAGTGTGACAGTGTGTGTGTGTGTGTTTTCGGGTAACCATTGTGTATGCCTGTATGAAAAAGTCGATGGGTGTATTTGTGTGTTCTTGCGTATTGTGTTTCAGATCCACATTTGTGAGTGTGTGAGGGCAGTTCCAAGTCTTCATGAGTTTGCAGGATATCCAGTGTGAGTGTGTGTTGTGAGTGTGACAGTGTGTGTGCGTGTCTGTGTGTGTGTTTGCAGGAAACCAGTCTGTATGCCTATAAGAAAAATTCGATGGGTGTTTGTGTGTGTTTTTTCTGTATGTGTGTGTCGGGACCACATTTGTGAATATGTTAGGGCAGTTCCAAGTGTTGATGGCTCTGCTGGAGACCCAGTGAGAGTGCTGTGTTGTGAGTGTGATAGTGTGTGTGTGTCTGTGTGTGTGTGTGTGTGTTTGGGGGAACCCCACAGTGTATGCTTCTAAGAAAAAGTCGATGGGTGTTTGTGTGTGTTTCTTGTGTATGTGTGTGTCGAGACCACGTATGTGAGTATGTTGTGGCAGTTCCAAGTGCCAGTGTGAATGCTGTGTTGTGAGTGTGGCAGTGTGTGTTTCTGTGTGTGTTTGTGTTGGCGGGAAAACATTGTGTATGCCTGTAAGAATAAGTCGATGGATGTTTGTGTGAGTTTCATGTGTATGTGTGTGTCGCGACCACATTTGTCAATATTTTAAGGCAGTTCCAAGTGTTGATGGTTCTGCTGGATACCCATTGTGAGTGCTGTGTTGTAAGTGTGACTGTGTGTGTGTGTGTTCACGGGAAACCGTTGTGTATGCCTGTAAGAAAAAGTCGATGGGTGTTTGTGTGTGATTCTTGTGTATGTGTGTGTCGGTGAAACGTTTGTGAGTATGTTAGGGCAGTTCCAAGTGTTGATGGCTCTGCCGAGGTCCAGTGTGCGTACTGTGCTGTTAGTGTGACAGTGTGTGTGTGTGTGTGTGTGTGTGTTTGGGGAAACCCCACTCTGTCTCCCTGTAACAAAATGTTGATGGGTGTTTGTGTGTGTTTCTTCTGTATGTGTGTGTCGGGACCACGTTTGTTTGTATGTTAGGGCAGATTCAAGTGCCAGTGTGAATGCTGTGTTGTGAGTGTGATAGTGTGTGTGTGTGTGTTTGCGGAAACCATTGTGCATGACTGTAAGTAAAAGTCCATGGGAGTTTGTGTGTGTTTCTTGTGTATGTGTGTGTCGGGACCACGTTTGTGAGTATGTTAGGGCAGTTCCAACTGTTGATGGCTATGCCGGGGACCCAGTGTGAGTGCTGTGTTGTGCGTGTGATAGTGTCTGTGTGTGTGTGTGTGTGTTTTGCTGGATACCATTGTGTATGTCTGTAAGAAAAAGTCGTAGGGTGTTTTTGTGTGTTTCTTCTGCATGTGTGTTTCGGGACCACGTTTGTGAATATGTTAAGGTAATTCCAAGTGTTCATGGCTCTGCTGGAGATCCAATGTGAGTGCTCTGTCGTGAGTGTGCCTTTTGTGTGTGTGTGTGTGTGTGTGTGTGTGTGTTTGCAGGAAACCATTGTGTATGCCTGCAAGAAAAAGTCGATGGGTGTTTGTGTGTGTTATTTGTATATGTGTGTGTCAGGACCATGTTTGTGATTATGTTAAAGCAGTTCCAAGTGTTGACGGCTGTGTTGGAGACCCAGTGTGAGTGCTGTGTTGTGAGTGTGATAGTGTGTGTGTGTCTGTGTGTGTTTCCGAACCCCCTGTGTACGCCTGTAAGAAAAATTCCATGGGTGTTTGTGTGTGTTTCTTGTGTATGCGTGTGTCAGGAAAACGTTTGTGAGTATGTTAGGGCAGTTCCAAGTGTTGATGGCTCTGCCGAGGCCCAGTGTGAGTGCTGTGTTGCGAGTGTGACAGTGTGTGTGTGTGTGTGTTTTCGGGTTACCATTGTGTATGCCTGTATGAAAAAGTCGATGGGTGTATTTGTGTGTTCTTGCGTATTGTGTTTCAGATCCACATTTGTGAGTGTGTGAGGGCAGTTCCAAGTGTTCATGAGTTTGCTGGATATCCAGTGTGAGTGTGTGTTGTGAGTGTGACAGTGTGTGTGCGTGTCTGTGTGTGTGTTTGCAGGAAACCAGTCTGTATGCCTATAAGAAAAATTCGATGGGTGTTTGTGTGTGTTTCTTCTGTATGTGTGTGTCGGGACCACATTTGTGAATATGTTAGGGCAGTTCCAAGTGTTGATGGCTCTGCTGGAGACCCAGTGAGAGTGCTGTGTTGTGAGTGTGACAGTGTGTGTGTGTCTGTGTGTGTGTGTGTGTTTGGGGGAACCCCACAGTGTATGCTTCTAAGAAAAAGTCGATGGGTGTTTGTGTGTGTTTCTTGTGTATGTGTGTGTCGGGACCACGTATGAGAGTATTTTGTGGCAGTTCCAAGCGCCAGAGTGAATGCTGTGTTGTGAGTGTGGCAGTGTGTGTTTCTGTGTGTGTTTGTGTTGGTGGGAAAACATTGTGTATGCCTGTAAGAATAAGTCGATGGATGTTTGTGTGAGTTTCATGTGTATGTGTGTGTCGCGACCACATTTGTCAATATTTTAAGGCAGTTCCAAGTGTTGATGGTTCTGCTGGATACCCATTGTGAGTGGTGTGTTGTAAGTGTGACTGTGTGTGTGTGTGTTCAAGGGAAACCGTTGTGTATGCCTGCAAGAAAAAGTCGATGGGTGTTTGTGTGTGTTATTTGTATATGTGTGTGTCAGGACCATGTTTGTGATTATGTTAAAGCAGTTCCAAGTGTTGACGGCTGTGTTGGAGACCCAGTGTGAGTGCTGTGTTGTGAGTGTGATAGTGTGTGTGTGTCTGTGTGTGTTTCCGAACCCCCTGTGTACGCCTGTAAGAAAAATTCCATGGGTGTTTGTGTGTGTTTCTTGTGTATGCGTGTGTCAGGAAAACGTTTGTGAGTATGTTAGGGCAGTTCCAAGTGTTGATGGCTCTGCCGAGGCCCAGTGTGAGTGCTGTGTTGCGAGTGTGACAGTGTGTGTGTGTGTGTGTGTGTGTTTTCGGGTTACCATTGTGTATGCCTGTATGAAAAAGTCGATGGGTGTATTTGTGTGTTCTTGCGTATTGTGTTTCAGATCCACATTTGTGAGTGTGTGAGGGCAGTTCCAAGTGTTCATGAGTTTGCTGGATATCCAGTGTGAGTGTGTGTTGTGAGTGTGACAGTGTGTGTGCGTGTCTGTGTGTGTGTTTGCAGGAAACCAGTCTGTATGCCTATAAGAAAAATTCGATGGGTGTTTGTGTGTGTTTCTTCTGTATGTGTGTGTCGGGACCACATTTGTGAATATGTTAGGGCAGTTCCAAGTGTTGATGGCTCTGCTGGAGACCCAGTGAGAGTGCTGTGTTGTGAGTGTGACAGTGTGTGTGTGTCTGTGTGTGTGTGTGTGTGTTTGGGGGAACCCCACAGTGTATGCTTCTAAGAAAAAGTCGATGGGTGTTTGTGTGTGTTTCTTGTGTATGTGTGTGTCGGGACCACGTATAAGAGTATTTTGTGGCAGTTCCAAGCGCCAGAGTGAATGCTGTGTTGTGAGTGTGGCAGTGTGTGTTTCTGTGTGTGTTTGTGTTGGCGGGAAAACATTGTGTATGCCTGTAAGAATAAGTCGATGGATGTTTGTGTGAGTTTCATGTGTATGTGTGTGTCGCGACCACATTTGTCAATATTTTAAGGCAGTTCCAAGTGTTGATGGTTCTGCTGGATACCCATTGTGAGTGGTGTGTTGTAAGTGTGACTGTGTGTGTGTGTGTTCAAGGGAAACCGTTGTGTATGCCTGTAAGAAAAAGTCGATGGGTGTTTGTGTGCGTTTCTTGTGTATGTGTGTGTCGGGAAAACGTTTGGGAGTATGTTAGGGCAGTTCCAAGTGTTGATGGCTCTGCCGAGGACCAGTGTGAGTGCTGTGTTGCGAGTGTGACAGTGTGTGTGTGTGTGTTTTCGGGTAACCATTGTGTATGCCTGTATGAAAAAGTCGATGGGTGTATTTGTGTGTTCTTGCGTATTGTGTTTCAGATCCACATTTGTGAGTGTGTGAGGGCAGTTCCAAGTCTTCATGAGTTTGCAGGATATCCAGTGTGAGTGTGTGTTGTGAGTGTGACAGTGTGTGTGCGTGTCTGTGTGTGTGTTTGCAGGAAACCAGTCTGTATGCCTATAAGAAAAATTCGATGGGTGTTTGTGTGTGTTTTTTCTGTATGTGTGTGTCGGGACCACATTTGTGAATATGTTAGGGCAGTTCCAAGTGTTGATGGCTCTGCTGGAGACCCAGTGAGAGTGCTGTGTTGTGAGTGTGATAGTGTGTGTGTGTCTGTGTGTGTGTGTGTGTGTTTGGGGGAACCCCACAGTGTATGCTTCTAAGAAAAAGTCGATGGGTGTTTGTGTGTGTTTCTTGTGTATGTGTGTGTCGAGACCACGTATGTGAGTATGTTGTGGCAGTTCCAAGTGCCAGTGTGAATGCTGTGTTGTGAGTGTGGCAGTGTGTGTTTCTGTGTGTGTTTGTGTTGGCGGGAAAACATTGTGTATGCCTGTAAGAATAAGTCGATGGATGTTTGTGTGAGTTTCATGTGTATGTGTGTGTCGCGACCACATTTGTCAATATTTTAAGGCAGTTCCAAGTGTTGATGGTTCTGCTGGATACCCATTGTGAGTGCTGTGTTGTAAGTGTGACTGTGTGTGTGTGTGTTCACGGGAAACCGTTGTGTATGCCTGTAAGAAAAAGTCGATGGGTGTTTGTGTGTGATTCTTGTGTATGTGTGTGTCGGTGAAACGTTTGTGAGTATGTTAGGGCAGTTCCAAGTGTTGATGGCTCTGCCGAGGTCCAGTGTGCGTACTGTGCTGTTAGTGTGACAGTGTGTGTGTGTGTGTGTGTGTGTTTGGGGAAACCCCACTCTGTCTCCCTGTAACAAAATGTTGATGGGTGTTTGTGTGTGTTTCTTCTGTATGTGTGTGTCGGGACCACGTTTGTTTGTATGTTAGGGCAGATTCAAGTGCCAGTGTGAATGCTGTGTTGTGAGTGTGATAGTGTGTGTGTGTGTGTTTGCGGAAACCATTGTGCATGACTGTAAGTAAAAGTCCATGGGAGTTTGTGTGTGTTTCTTGTGTATGTGTGTGTCGGGACCACGTTTGTGAGTATGTTAGGGCAGTTCCAACTGTTGATGGCTATGCCGGGGACCCAGTGTGAGTGCTGTGTTGTGCGTGTGATAGTGTCTGTGTGTGTGTGTGTGTGTTTTGCTGGATACCATTGTGTATGTCTGTAAGAAAAAGTCGTAGGGTGTTTTTGTGTGTTTCTTCTGCATGTGTGTTTCGGGACCACGTTTGTGAATATGTTAAGGTAATTCCAAGTGTTCATGGCTCTGCTGGAGATCCAATGTGAGTGCTCTGTCGTGAGTGTGCCTTTTGTGTGTGTGTGTGTGTGTGTGTGTGTGTTCAAGGGAAACCGTTGTGTATGCCTGCAAGAAAAAGGCGATGGGTGTTTGTGTGTGTTATTTGTATATGTGTGTGTCAGGACCATGTTTGTGATTATGTTAAAGCAGTTCCAAGTGTTGACGGCTGTGTTGGAGACCCAGTGTGAGTGCTGTGTTGTGAGTGTGATAGTGTGTGTGTGTCTGTGTGTGTTTCCGAACCCCCTGTGTACGCCTGTAAGAAAAATTCCATGGGTGTTTGTGTGTGTTTCTTGTGTATGCGTGTGTCAGGAAAACGTTTGTGAGTATGTTAGGGCAGTTCCAAGTGTTGATGGCTCTGCCGAGGCCCAGTGTGAGTGCTGTGTTGCGAGTGTGACAGTGTGTGTGTGTGTGTGTGTGTGTGTGTTTTCGGGTTACCATTGTGTATGCCTGTATGAAAAAGTCGATGGGTGTATTTGTGTGTTCTTGCGTATTGTGTTTCAGATCCACATTTGTGAGTGTGTGAGGGCAGTTCCAAGTGTTCATGAGTTTGCTGGATATCCAGTGTGAGTGTGTGTTGTGAGTGTGACAGTGTGTGTGCGTGTCTGTGTGTGTGTTTGCAGGAAACCAGTCTGTATGCCTATAAGAAAAATTCGATGGGTGTTTGTGTGTGTTTCTTCTGTATGTGTGTGTCGGGACCACATTTGTGAATATGTTAGGGCAGTTCCAAGTGTTGATGGCTCTGCTGGAGACCCAGTGAGAGTGCTGTGTTGTGAGTGTGACAGTGTGTGTGTGTCTGTGTGTGTGTGTGTGTGTTTGGGGGAACCCCACAGTGTATGCTTCTAAGAAAAAGTCGATGGGTGTTTGTGTGTGTTTCTTGTGTATGTGTGTGTCGGGACCACGTATAAGAGTATTTTGTGGCAGTTCCAAGCGCCAGAGTGAATGCTGTGTTGTGAGTGTGGCAGTGTGTGTTTCTGTGTGTGTTTGTGTTGGCGGGAAAACATTGTGTATGCCTGTAAGAATAAGTCGATGGATGTTTGTGTGAGTTTCATGTGTATGTGTGTGTCGCGACCACATTTGTCAATATTTTAAGGCAGTTCCAAGTGTTGATGGTTCTGCTGGATACCCATTGTGAGTGGTGTGTTGTAAGTGTGACTGTGTGTGTGTGTGTTCAAGGGAAACCGTTGTGTATGCCTGTAAGAAAAAGTCGATGGGTGTTTGTGTGCGTTTCTTGTGTATGTGTGTGTCGGGAAAACGTTTGGGAGTATGTTAGGGCAGTTCCAAGTGTTGATGGCTCTGCCGAGGACCAGTGTGAGTGCTGTGTTGCGAGTGTGACAGTGTGTGTGTGTGTGTTTTCGGGTAACCATTGTGTATGCCTGTATGAAAAAGTCGATGGGTGTATTTGTGTGTTCTTGCGTATTGTGTTTCAGATCCACATTTGTGAGTGTGTGAGGGCAGTTCCAAGTCTTCATGAGTTTGCAGGATATCCAGTGTGAGTGTGTGTTGTGAGTGTGACAGTGTGTGTGCGTGTCTGTGTGTGTGTTTGCAGGAAACCAGTCTGTATGCCTATAAGAAAAATTCGATGGGTGTTTGTGTGTGTTTTTTCTGTATGTGTGTGTCGGGACCACATTTGTGAATATGTTAGGGCAGTTCCAAGTGTTGATGGCTCTGCTGGAGACCCAGTGAGAGTGCTGTGTTGTGAGTGTGATAGTGTGTGTGTGTCTGTGTGTGTGTGTGTGTGTGTTTGGGGGAACCCCACAGTGTATGCTTCTAAGAAAAAGTCGATGGGTGTTTGTGTGTGTTTCTTGTGTATGTGTGTGTCGAGACCACGTATGTGAGTATGTTGTGGCAGTTCCAAGTGCCAGTGTGAATGCTGTGTTGTGAGTGTGGCAGTGTGTGTTTCTGTGTGTGTTTGTGTTGGCGGGAAAACATTGTGTATGCCTGTAAGAATAAGTCGATGGATGTTTGTGTGAGTTTCATGTGTATGTGTGTGTCGCGACCACATTTGTCAATATTTTAAGGCAGTTCCAAGTGTTGATGGTTCTGCTGGATACCCATTGTGAGTGCTGTGTTGTAAGTGTGACTGTGTGTGTGTGTGTTCACGGGAAACCGTTGTGTATGCCTGTAAGAAAAAGTCGATGGGTGTTTGTGTGTGATTCTTGTGTATGTGTGTGTCGGTGAAACGTTTGTGAGTATGTTAGGGCAGTTCCAAGTGTTGATGGCTCTGCCGAGGTCCAGTGTGCGTACTGTGCTGTTAGTGTGACAGTGTGTGTGTGTGTGTGTGTGTGTTTGGGGAAACCCCACTCTGTCTCCCTGTAACAAAATGTTGATGGGTGTTTGTGTGTGTTTCTTCTGTATGTGTGTGTCGGGACCACGTTTGTTTGTATGTTAGGGCAGATTCAAGTGCCAGTGTGAATGCTGTGTTGTGAGTGTGATAGTGTGTGTGTGTGTGTTTGCGGAAACCATTGTGCATGACTGTAAGTAAAAGTCCATGGGAGTTTGTGTGTGTTTCTTGTGTATGTGTGTGTCGGGACCACGTTTGTGAGTATGTTAGGGCAGTTCCAACTGTTGATGGCTATGCCGGGGACCCAGTGTGAGTGCTGTGTTGTGCGTGTGATAGTGTCTGTGTGTGTGTGTGTGTGTTTTGCTGGATACCATTGTGTATGTCTGTAAGAAAAAGTCGTAGGGTGTTTTTGTGTGTTTCTTCTGCATGTGTGTTTCGGGACCACGTTTGTGAATATGTTAAGGTAATTCCAAGTGTTCATGGCTCTGCTGGAGATCCAATGTGAGTGCTCTGTCGTGAGTGTGCCTTTTGTGTGTGTGTGTGTGTGTGTGTGTGTGTGTGTTTGCAGGAAACCGTTGTGTATGCCTGCAAGAAAAAGTCGATGGGTGTTTGTGTGTGTTATTTGTATATGTGTGTGTCAGGACCATGTTTGTGATTATGTTAAAGCAGTTCCAAGTGTTGACGGCTGTGTTGGAGACCCAGTGTGAGTGCTGTGTTGTGAGTGTGATAGTGTGTGTGTGTCTGTGTGTGTTTCCGAACCCCCTGTGTACGCCTGTAAGAAAAATTCCATGGGTGTTTGTGTGTGTTTCTTGTGTATGCGTGTGTCAGGAAAACGTTTGTGAGTATGTTAGGGCAGTTCCAAGTGTTGATGGCTCTGCCGAGGCCCAGTGTGAGTGCTGTGTTGCGAGTGTGACAGTGTGTGTGTGTGTGTGTGTGTGTGTGTTTTCGGGTTACCATTGTGTATGCCTGTATGAAAAAGTCGATGGGTGTATTTGTGTGTTCTTGCGTATTGTGTTTCAGATCCACATTTGTGAGTGTGTGAGGGCAGTTCCAAGTGTTCATGAGTTTGCTGGATATCCAGTGTGAGTGTGTGTTGTGAGTGTGACAGTGTGTGTGCGTGTCTGTGTGTGTGTTTGCAGGAAACCAGTCTGTATGCCTATAAGAAAAATTCGATGGGTGTTTGTGTGTGTTTCTTCTGTATGTGTGTGTCGGGACCACATTTGTGAATATGTTAGGGCAGTTCCAAGTGTTGATGGCTCTGCTGGAGACCCAGTGAGAGTGCTGTGTTGTGAGTGTGACAGTGTGTGTGTGTCTGTGTGTGTGTGTGTGTGTTTGGGGGAACCCCACAGTGTATGCTTCTAAGAAAAAGTCGATGGGTGTTTGTGTGTGTTTCTTGTGTATGTGTGTGTCGGGACCACGTATAAGAGTATTTTGTGGCAGTTCCAAGCGCCAGAGTGAATGCTGTGTTGTGAGTGTGGCAGTGTGTGTTTCTGTGTGTGTTTGTGTTGGCGGGAAAACATTGTGTATGCCTGTAAGAATAAGTCGATGGATGTTTGTGTGAGTTTCATGTGTATGTGTGTGTCGCGACCACATTTGTCAATATTTTAAGGCAGTTCCAAGTGTTGATGGTTCTGCTGGATACCCATTGTGAGTGGTGTGTTGTAAGTGTGACTGTGTGTGTGTGTGTTCAAGGGAAACCGTTGTGTATGCCTGTAAGAAAAAGTCGATGGGTGTTTGTGTGCGTTTCTTGTGTATGTGTGTGTCGGGAAAACGTTTGGGAGTATGTTAGGGCAGTTCCAAGTGTTGATGGCTCTGCCGAGGACCAGTGTGAGTGCTGTGTTGCGAGTGTGACAGTGTGTGTGTGTGTGTTTTCGGGTAACCATTGTGTATGCCTGTATGAAAAAGTCGATGGGTGTATTTGTGTGTTCTTGCGTATTGTGTTTCAGATCCACATTTGTGAGTGTGTGAGGGCAGTTCCAAGTCTTCATGAGTTTGCAGGATATCCAGTGTGAGTGTGTGTTGTGAGTGTGACAGTGTGTGTGCGTGTCTGTGTGTGTGTTTGCAGGAAACCAGTCTGTATGCCTATAAGAAAAATTCGATGGGTGTTTGTGTGTGTTTTTTCTGTATGTGTGTGTCGGGACCACATTTGTGAATATGTTAGGGCAGTTCCAAGTGTTGATGGCTCTGCTGGAGACCCAGTGAGAGTGCTGTGTTGTGAGTGTGATAGTGTGTGTGTGTCTGTGTGTGTGTGTGTGTGTTTGGGGGAACCCCACAGTGTATGCTTCTAAGAAAAAGTCGATGGGTGTTTGTGTGTGTTTCTTGTGTATGTGTGTGTCGAGACCACGTATGTGAGTATGTTGTGGCAGTTCCAAGTGCCAGTGTGAATGCTGTGTTGTGAGTGTGGCAGTGTGTGTTTCTGTGTGTGTTTGTGTTGGCGGGAAAACATTGTGTATGCCTGTAAGAATAAGTCGATGGATGTTTGTGTGAGTTTCATGTGTATGTGTGTGTCGCGACCACATTTGTCAATATTTTAAGGCAGTTCCAAGTGTTGATGGTTCTGCTGGATACCCATTGTGAGTGCTGTGTTGTAAGTGTGACTGTGTGTGTGTGTGTTCACGGGAAACCGTTGTGTATGCCTGTAAGAAAAAGTCGATGGGTGTTTGTGTGTGATTCTTGTGTATGTGTGTGTCGGTGAAACGTTTGTGAGTATGTTAGGGCAGTTCCAAGTGTTGATGGCTCTGCCGAGGTCCAGTGTGCGTACTGTGCTGTTAGTGTGACAGTGTGTGTGTGTGTGTGTGTGTGTTTGGGGAAACCCCACTCTGTCTCCCTGTAACAAAATGTTGATGGGTGTTTGTGTGTGTTTCTTCTGTATGTGTGTGTCGGGACCACGTTTGTTTGTATGTTAGGGCAGATTCAAGTGCCAGTGTGAATGCTGTGTTGTGAGTGTGATAGTGTGTGTGTGTGTGTTTGCGGAAACCATTGTGCATGACTGTAAGTAAAAGTCCATGGGAGTTTGTGTGTGTTTCTTGTGTATGTGTGTGTCGGGACCACGTTTGTGAGTATGTTAGGGCAGTTCCAACTGTTGATGGCTATGCCGGGGACCCAGTGTGAGTGCTGTGTTGTGCGTGTGATAGTGTCTGTGTGTGTGTGTGTGTGTTTTGCTGGATACCATTGTGTATGTCTGTAAGAAAAAGTCGTAGGGTGTTTTTGTGTGTTTCTTCTGCATGTGTGTTTCGGGACCACGTTTGTGAATATGTTAAGGTAATTCCAAGTGTTCATGGCTCTGCTGGAGATCCAATGTGAGTGCTCTGTCGTGAGTGTGCCTTTTGTGTGTGTGTGTGTGTGTGTGTGTGTGTGTGTTTGCAGGAAACCGTTGTGTATGCCTGCAAGAAAAAGTCGATGGGTGTTTGTGTGTGTTATTTGTATATGTGTGTGTCAGGACCATGTTTGTGATTATGTTAAAGCAGTTCCAAGTGTTGACGGCTGTGTTGGAGACCCAGTGTGAGTGCTGTGTTGTGAGTGTGATAGTGTGTGTGTGTCTGTGTGTGTTTCCGAACCCCCTGTGTACGCCTGTAAGAAAAATTCCATGGGTGTTTGTGTGTGTTTCTTGTGTATGCGTGTGTCAGGAAAACGTTTGTGAGTATGTTAGGGCAGTTCCAAGTGTTGATGGCTCTGCCGAGGCCCAGTGTGAGTGCTGTGTTGCGAGTGTGACAGTGTGTGTGTGTGTGTGTGTGTGTGTGTGTTTTCGGGTTACCATTGTGTATGCCTGTATGAAAAAGTCGATGGGTGTATTTGTGTGTTCTTGCGTATTGTGTTTCAGATCCACATTTGTGAGTGTGTGAGGGCAGTTCCAAGTGTTCATGAGTTTGCTGGATATCCAGTGTGAGTGTGTGTTGTGAGTGTGACAGTGTGTGTGCGTGTCTGTGTGTGTGTTTGCAGGAAACCAGTCTGTATGCCTATAAGAAAAATTCGATGGGTGTTTGTGTGTGTTTCTTCTGTATGTGTGTGTCGGGACCACATTTGTGAATATGTTAGGGCAGTTCCAAGTGTTGATGGCTCTGCTGGAGACCCAGTGAGAGTGCTGTGTTGTGAGTGTGACAGTGTGTGTGTGTCTGTGTGTGTGTGTGTGTGTTTGGGGGAACCCCACAGTGTATGCTTCTAAGAAAAAGTCGATGGGTGTTTGTGTGTGTTTCTTGTGTATGTGTGTGTCGGGACCACGTATAAGAGTATTTTGTGGCAGTTCCAAGCGCCAGAGTGAATGCTGTGTTGTGAGTGTGGCAGTGTGTGTTTCTGTGTGTGTTTGTGTTGGCGGGAAAACATTGTGTATGCCTGTAAGAATAAGTCGATGGATGTTTGTGTGAGTTTCATGTGTATGTGTGTGTCGCGACCACATTTGTCAATATTTTAAGGCAGTTCCAAGTGTTGATGGTTCTGCTGGATACCCATTGTGAGTGGTGTGTTGTAAGTGTGACTGTGTGTGTGTGTGTTCAAGGGAAACCGTTGTGTATGCCTGTAAGAAAAAGTCGATGGGTGTTTGTGTGCGTTTCTTGTGTATGTGTGTGTCGGGAAAACGTTTGGGAGTATGTTAGGGCAGTTCCAAGTGTTGATGGCTCTGCCGAGGACCAGTGTGAGTGCTGTGTTGCGAGTGTGACAGTGTGTGTGTGTGTGTTTTCGGGTAACCATTGTGTATGCCTGTATGAAAAAGTCGATGGGTGTATTTGTGTGTTCTTGCGTATTGTGTTTCAGATCCACATTTGTGAGTGTGTGAGGGCAGTTCCAAGTCTTCATGAGTTTGCAGGATATCCAGTGTGAGTGTGTGTTGTGAGTGTGACAGTGTGTGTGCGTGTCTGTGTGTGTGTTTGCAGGAAACCAGTCTGTATGCCTATAAGAAAAATTCGATGGGTGTTTGTGTGTGTTTTTTCTGTATGTGTGTGTCGGGACCACATTTGTGAATATGTTAGGGCAGTTCCAAGTGTTGATGGCTCTGCTGGAGACCCAGTGAGAGTGCTGTGTTGTGAGTGTGATAGTGTGTGTGTGTCTGTGTGTGTGTGTGTGTGTTTGGGGGAACCCCACAGTGTATGCTTCTAAGAAAAAGTCGATGGGTGTTTGTGTGTGTTTCTTGTGTATGTGTGTGTCGAGACCACGTATGTGAGTATGTTGTGGCAGTTCCAAGTGCCAGTGTGAATGCTGTGTTGTGAGTGTGGCAGTGTGTGTTTCTGTGTGTGTTTGTGTTGGCGGGAAAACATTGTGTATGCCTGTAAGAATAAGTCGATGGATGTTTGTGTGAGTTTCATGTGTATGTGTGTGTCGCGACCACATTTGTCAATATTTTAAGGCAGTTCCAAGTGTTGATGGTTCTGCTGGATACCCATTGTGAGTGCTGTGTTGTAAGTGTGACTGTGTGTGTGTGTGTTCACGGGAAACCGTTGTGTATGCCTGTAAGAAAAAGTCGATGGGTGTTTGTGTGTGATTCTTGTGTATGTGTGTGTCGGTGAAACGTTTGTGAGTATGTTAGGGCAGTTCCAAGTGTTGATGGCTCTGCCGAGGTCCAGTGTGCGTACTGTGCTGTTAGTGTGACAGTGTGTGTGTGTGTGTGTGTGTGTTTGGGGAAACCCCACTCTGTCTCCCTGTAACAAAATGTTGATGGGTGTTTGTGTGTGTTTCTTCTGTATGTGTGTGTCGGGACCACGTTTGTTTGTATGTTAGGGCAGATTCAAGTGCCAGTGTGAATGCTGTGTTGTGAGTGTGATAGTGTGTGTGTGTGTGTTTGCGGAAACCATTGTGCATGACTGTAAGTAAAAGTCCATGGGAGTTTGTGTGTGTTTCTTGTGTATGTGTGTGTCGGGACCACGTTTGTGAGTATGTTAGGGCAGTTCCAACTGTTGATGGCTATGCCGGGGACCCAGTGTGAGTGCTGTGTTGTGCGTGTGATAGTGTCTGTGTGTGTGTGTGTGTGTTTTGCTGGATACCATTGTGTATGTCTGTAAGAAAAAGTCGTAGGGTGTTTTTGTGTGTTTCTTCTGCATGTGTGTTTCGGGACCACGTTTGTGAATATGTTAAGGTAATTCCAAGTGTTCATGGCTCTGCTGGAGATCCAATGTGAGTGCTCTGTCGTGAGTGTGCCTTTTGTGTGTGTGTGTGTGTGTGTGTGTGTGTGTTTGCAGGAAACCGTTGTGTATGCCTGCAAGAAAAAGTCGATGGGTGTTTGTGTGTGTTATTTGTATATGTGTGTGTCAGGACCATGTTTGTGATTATGTTAAAGCAGTTCCAAGTGTTGACGGCTGTGTTGGAGACCCAGTGTGAGTGCTGTGTTGTGAGTGTGATAGTGTGTGTGTGTCTGTGTGTGTTTCCGAACCCCCTGTGTACGCCTGTAAGAAAAATTCCATGGGTGTTTGTGTGTGTTTCTTGTGTATGCGTGTGTCAGGAAAACGTTTGTGAGTATGTTAGGGCAGTTCCAAGTGTTGATGGCTCTGCCGAGGCCCAGTGTGAGTGCTGTGTTGCGAGTGTGACAGTGTGTGTGTGTGTGTGTGTGTGTGTGTTTTCGGGTTACCATTGTGTATGCCTGTATGAAAAAGTCGATGGGTGTATTTGTGTGTTCTTGCGTATTGTGTTTCAGATCCACATTTGTGAGTGTGTGAGGGCAGTTCCAAGTGTTCATGAGTTTGCTGGATATCCAGTGTGAGTGTGTGTTGTGAGTGTGACAGTGTGTGTGCGTGTCTGTGTGTGTGTTTGCAGGAAACCAGTCTGTATGCCTATAAGAAAAATTCGATGGGTGTTTGTGTGTGTTTCTTCTGTATGTGTGTGTCGGGACCACATTTGTGAATATGTTAGGGCAGTTCCAAGTGTTGATGGCTCTGCTGGAGACCCAGTGAGAGTGCTGTGTTGTGAGTGTGACAGTGTGTGTGTGTCTGTGTGTGTGTGTGTGTTTGGGGGAACCCCACAGTGTATGCTTCTAAGAAAAAGTCGATGGGTGTTTGTGTGTGTTTCTTGTGTATGTGTGTGTCGGGACCACGTATGAGAGTATTTTGTGGCAGTTCCAAGCGCCAGAGTGAATGCTGTGTTGTGAGTGTGGCAGTGTGTGTTTCTGTGTGTGTTTGTGTTGGTGGGAAAACATTGTGTATGCCTGTAAGAATAAGTCGATGGATGTTTGTGTGAGTTTCATGTGTATGTGTGTGTCGCGACCACATTTGTCAATATTTTAAGGCAGTTCCAAGTGTTGATGGTTCTGCTGGATACCCATTGTGAGTGGTGTGTTGTAAGTGTGACTGTGTGTGTGTGTGTTCAAGGGAAACCGTTGTGTATGCCTGCAAGAAAAAGTCGATGGGTGTTTGTGTGTGTTATTTGTATATGTGTGTGTCAGGACCATGTTTGTGATTATGTTAAAGCAGTTCCAAGTGTTGACGGCTGTGTTGGAGACCCAGTGTGAGTGCTGTGTTGTGAGTGTGATAGTGTGTGTGTGTCTGTGTGTGTTTCCGAACCCCCTGTGTACGCCTGTAAGAAAAATTCCATGGGTGTTTGTGTGTGTTTCTTGTGTATGCGTGTGTCAGGAAAACGTTTGTGAGTATGTTAGGGCAGTTCCAAGTGTTGATGGCTCTGCCGAGGCCCAGTGTGAGTGCTGTGTTGCGAGTGTGACAGTGTGTGTGTGTGTGTGTGTGTGTGTTTTCGGGTTACCATTGTGTATGCCTGTATGAAAAAGTCGATGGGTGTATTTGTGTGTTCTTGCGTATTGTGTTTCAGATCCACATTTGTGAGTGTGTGAGGGCAGTTCCAAGTGTTCATGAGTTTGCTGGATATCCAGTGTGAGTGTGTGTTGTGAGTGTGACAGTGTGTGTGCGTGTCTGTGTGTGTGTTTGCAGGAAACCAGTCTGTATGCCTATAAGAAAAATTCGATGGGTGTTTGTGTGTGTTTCTTCTGTATGTGTGTGTCGGGACCACATTTGTGAATATGTTAGGGCAGTTCCAAGTGTTGATGGCTCTGCTGGAGACCCAGTGAGAGTGCTGTGTTGTGAGTGTGACAGTGTGTGTGTGTCTGTGTGTGTGTGTGTGTGTTTGGGGGAACCCCACAGTGTATGCTTCTAAGAAAAAGTCGATGGGTGTTTGTGTGTGTTTCTTGTGTATGTGTGTGTCGGGACCACGTATAAGAGTATTTTGTGGCAGTTCCAAGCGCCAGAGTGAATGCTGTGTTGTGAGTGTGGCAGTGTGTGTTTCTGTGTGTGTTTGTGTTGGCGGGAAAACATTGTGTATGCCTGTAAGAATAAGTCGATGGATGTTTGTGTGAGTTTCATGTGTATGTGTGTGTCGCGACCACATTTGTCAATATTTTAAGGCAGTTCCAAGTGTTGATGGTTCTGCTGGATACCCATTGTGAGTGGTGTGTTGTAAGTGTGACTGTGTGTGTGTGTGTTCAAGGGAAACCGTTGTGTATGCCTGTAAGAAAAAGTCGATGGGTGTTTGTGTGCGTTTCTTGTGTATGTGTGTGTCGGGAAAACGTTTGGGAGTATGTTAGGGCAGTTCCAAGTGTTGATGGCTCTGCCGAGGACCAGTGTGAGTGCTGTGTTGCGAGTGTGACAGTGTGTGTGTGTGTGTTTTCGGGTAACCATTGTGTATGCCTGTATGAAAAAGTCGATGGGTGTATTTGTGTGTTCTTGCGTATTGTGTTTCAGATCCACATTTGTGAGTGTGTGAGGGCAGTTCCAAGTCTTCATGAGTTTGCAGGATATCCAGTGTGAGTGTGTGTTGTGAGTGTGACAGTGTGTGTGCGTGTCTGTGTGTGTGTTTGCAGGAAACCAGTCTGTATGCCTATAAGAAAAATTCGATGGGTGTTTGTGTGTGTTTTTTCTGTATGTGTGTGTCGGGACCACATTTGTGAATATGTTAGGGCAGTTCCAAGTGTTGATGGCTCTGCTGGAGACCCAGTGAGAGTGCTGTGTTGTGAGTGTGATAGTGTGTGTGTGTCTGTGTGTGTGTGTGTGTGTGTTTGGGGGAACCCCACAGTGTATGCTTCTAAGAAAAAGTCGATGGGTGTTTGTGTGTGTTTCTTGTGTATGTGTGTGTCGAGACCACGTATGTGAGTATGTTGTGGCAGTTCCAAGTGCCAGTGTGAATGCTGTGTTGTGAGTGTGGCAGTGTGTGTTTCTGTGTGTGTTTGTGTTGGCGGGAAAACATTGTGTATGCCTGTAAGAATAAGTCGATGGATGTTTGTGTGAGTTTCATGTGTATGTGTGTGTCGCGACCACATTTGTCAATATTTTAAGGCAGTTCCAAGTGTTGATGGTTCTGCTGGATACCCATTGTGAGTGCTGTGTTGTAAGTGTGACTGTGTGTGTGTGTGTTCACGGGAAACCGTTGTGTATGCCTGTAAGAAAAAGTCGATGGGTGTTTGTGTGTGATTCTTGTGTATGTGTGTGTCGGTGAAACGTTTGTGAGTATGTTAGGGCAGTTCCAAGTGTTGATGGCTCTGCCGAGGTCCAGTGTGCGTATTGTGCTGTTAGTGTGACAGTGTGTGTGTGTGTGTGTGTGTGTGTTTGGGGAAACCCCACTCTGTCTCCCTGTAACAAAATGTTGATGGGTGTTTGTGTGTGTTTCTTCTGTATGTGTGTGTCGGGACCACGTTTGTTTGTATGTTAGGGCAGATTCAAGTGCCAGTGTGAATGCTGTGTTGTGAGTGTGATAGTGTGTGTGTGTGTGTTTGCGGAAACCATTGTGCATGACTGTAAGTAAAAGTCCATGGGAGTTTGTGTGTGTTTCTTGTGTATGTGTGTGTCGGGACCACGTTTGTGAGTATGTTAGGGCAGTTCCAACTGTTGATGGCTATGCCGGGGACCCAGTGTGAGTGCTGTGTTGTGCGTGTGATAGTGTCTGTGTGTGTGTGTGTGTGTTTTGCTGGATACCATTGTGTATGTCTGTAAGAAAAAGTCGTAGGGTGTTTTTGTGTGTTTCTTCTGCATGTGTGTTTCGGGACCACGTTTGTGAATATGTTAAGGTAATTCCAAGTGTTCATGGCTCTGCTGGAGATCCAATGTGAGTGCTCTGTCGTGAGTGTGCCTTTTGTGTGTGTGTGTGTGTGTGTGTGTGTGTTCAAGGGAAACCGTTGTGTATGCCTGCAAGAAAAAGTCGATGGGTGTTTGTGTGTGTTATTTGTATATGTGTGTGTCAGGACCATGTTTGTGATTATGTTAAAGCAGTTCCAAGTGTTGACGGCTGTGTTGGAGACCCAGTGTGAGTGCTGTGTTGTGAGTGTGATAGTGTGTGTGTGTCTGTGTGTGTTTCCGAACCCCCTGTGTACGCCTGTAAGAAAAATTCCATGGGTGTTTGTGTGTGTTTCTTGTGTATGCGTGTGTCAGGAAAACGTTTGTGAGTATGTTAGGGCAGTTCCAAGTGTTGATGGCTCTGCCGAGGCCCAGTGTGAGTGCTGTGTTGCGAGTGTGACAGTGTGTGTGTGTGTGTGTGTGTGTGTTTTCGGGTTACCATTGTGTATGCCTGTATGAAAAAGTCGATGGGTGTATTTGTGTGTTCTTGCGTATTGTGTTTCAGATCCACATTTGTGAGTGTGTGAGGGCAGTTCCAAGTGTTCATGAGTTTGCTGGATATCCAGTGTGAGTGTGTGTTGTGAGTGTGACAGTGTGTGTGCGTGTCTGTGTGTGTGTTTGCAGGAAACCAGTCTGTATGCCTATAAGAAAAATTCGATGGGTGTTTGTGTGTGTTTCTTCTGTATGTGTGTGTCGGGACCACATTTGTGAATATGTTAGGGCAGTTCCAAGTGTTGATGGCTCTGCTGGAGACCCAGTGAGAGTGCTGTGTTGTGAGTGTGACAGTGTGTGTGTGTCTGTGTGTGTGTGTGTGTTTGGGGGAACCCCACAGTGTATGCTTCTAAGAAAAAGTCGATGGGTGTTTGTGTGTGTTTCTTGTGTATGTGTGTGTCGGGACCACGTATGAGAGTATTTTGTGGCAGTTCCAAGCGCCAGAGTGAATGCTGTGTTGTGAGTGTGGCAGTGTGTGTTTCTGTGTGTGTTTGTGTTGGTGGGAAAACATTGTGTATGCCTGTAAGAATAAGTCGATGGATGTTTGTGTGAGTTTCATGTGTATGTGTGTGTCGCGACCACATTTGTCAATATTTTAAGGCAGTTCCAAGTGTTGATGGTTCTGCTGGATACCCATTGTGAGTGGTGTGTTGTAAGTGTGACTGTGTGTGTGTGTGTTCAAGGGAAACCGTTGTGTATGCCTGTAAGAAAAAGTCGATGGGTGTTTGTGTGCGTTTCTTGTGTATGTGTGTGTCGGGAAAACGTTTGGGAGTATGTTAGGGCAGTTCCAAGTGTTGATGGCTCTGCCGAGGACCAGTGTGAGTGCTGTGTTGCGAGTGTGACAGTGTGTGTGTGTGTGTTTTCGGGTAACCATTGTGTATGCCTGTATGAAAAAGTCGATGGGTGTATTTGTGTGTTCTTGCGTATTGTGTTTCAGATCCACATTTGTGAGTGTGTGAGGGCAGTTCCAAGTCTTCATGAGTTTGCAGGATATCCAGTGTGAGTGTGTGTTGTGAGTGTGACAGTGTGTGTGCGTGTCTGTGTGTGTGTTTGCAGGAAACCAGTCTGTATGCCTATAAGAAAAATTCGATGGGTGTTTGTGTGTGTTTTTTCTGTATGTGTGTGTCGGGACCACATTTGTGAATATGTTAGGGCAGTTCCAAGTGTTGATGGCTCTGCTGGAGACCCAGTGAGAGTGCTGTGTTGTGAGTGTGATAGTGTGTGTGTGTCTGTGTGTGTGTGTGTGTGTTTGGGGGAACCCCACAGTGTATGCTTCTAAGAAAAAGTCGATGGGTGTTTGTGTGTGTTTCTTGTGTATGTGTGTGTCGAGACCACGTATGTGAGTATGTTGTGGCAGTTCCAAGTGCCAGTGTGAATGCTGTGTTGTGAGTGTGGCAGTGTGTGTTTCTGTGTGTGTTTGTGTTGGCGGGAAAACATTGTGTATGCCTGTAAGAATAAGTCGATGGATGTTTGTGTGAGTTTCATGTGTATGTGTGTGTCGCGACCACATTTGTCAATATTTTAAGGCAGTTCCAAGTGTTGATGGTTCTGCTGGATACCCATTGTGAGTGCTGTGTTGTAAGTGTGACTGTGTGTGTGTGTGTTCACGGGAAACCGTTGTGTATGCCTGTAAGAAAAAGTCGATGGGTGTTTGTGTGTGATTCTTGTGTATGTGTGTGTCGGTGAAACGTTTGTGAGTATGTTAGGGCAGTTCCAAGTGTTGATGGCTCTGCCGAGGTCCAGTGTGCGTACTGTGCTGTTAGTGTGACAGTGTGTGTGTGTGTGTGTGTGTGTGTTTGGGGAAACCCCACTCTGTCTCCCTGTAACAAAATGTTGATGGGTGTTTGTGTGTGTTTCTTCTGTATGTGTGTGTCGGGACCACGTTTGTTTGTATGTTAGGGCAGATTCAAGTGCCAGTGTGAATGCTGTGTTGTGAGTGTGATAGTGTGTGTGTGTGTGTTTGCGGAAACCATTGTGCATGACTGTAAGTAAAAGTCCATGGGAGTTTGTGTGTGTTTCTTGTGTATGTGTGTGTCGGGACCACGTTTGTGAGTATGTTAGGGCAGTTCCAACTGTTGATGGCTATGCCGGGGACCCAGTGTGAGTGCTGTGTTGTGCGTGTGATAGTGTCTGTGTGTGTGTGTGTGTGTTTTGCTGGATACCATTGTGTATGTCTGTAAGAAAAAGTCGTAGGGTGTTTTTGTGTGTTTCTTCTGCATGTGTGTTTCGGGACCACGTTTGTGAATATGTTAAGGTAATTCCAAGTGTTCATGGCTCTGCTGGAGATCCAATGTGAGTGCTCTGTCGTGAGTGTGCCTTTTGTGTGTGTGTGTGTGTGTGTGTGTGTGTGTTTGCAGGAAACCGTTGTGTATGCCTGCAAGAAAAAGTCGATGGGTGTTTGTGTGTGTTATTTGTATATGTGTGTGTCAGGACCATGTTTGTGATTATGTTAAAGCAGTTCCAAGTGTTGACGGCTGTGTTGGAGACCCAGTGTGAGTGCTGTGTTGTGAGTGTGATAGTGTGTGTGTGTCTGTGTGTGTTTCCGAACCCCCTGTGTACGCCTGTAAGAAAAATTCCATGGGTGTTTGTGTGTGTTTCTTGTGTATGCGTGTGTCAGGAAAACGTTTGTGAGTATGTTAGGGCAGTTCCAAGTGTTGATGGCTCTGCCGAGGCCCAGTGTGAGTGCTGTGTTGCGAGTGTGACAGTGTGTGTGTGTGTGTGTGTGTGTGTGTTTTCGGGTTACCATTGTGTATGCCTGTATGAAAAAGTCGATGGGTGTATTTGTGTGTTCTTGCGTATTGTGTTTCAGATCCACATTTGTGAGTGTGTGAGGGCAGTTCCAAGTGTTCATGAGTTTGCTGGATATCCAGTGTGAGTGTGTGTTGTGAGTGTGACAGTGTGTGTGCGTGTCTGTGTGTGTGTTTGCAGGAAACCAGTCTGTATGCCTATAAGAAAAATTCGATGGGTGTTTGTGTGTGTTTCTTCTGTATGTGTGTGTCGGGACCACATTTGTGAATATGTTAGGGCAGTTCCAAGTGTTGATGGCTCTGCTGGAGACCCAGTGAGAGTGCTGTGTTGTGAGTGTGACAGTGTGTGTGTGTCTGTGTGTGTGTGTGTGTTTGGGGGAACCCCACAGTGTATGCTTCTAAGAAAAAGTCGATGGGTGTTTGTGTGTGTTTCTTGTGTATGTGTGTGTCGGGACCACGTATGAGAGTATTTTGTGGCAGTTCCAAGCGCCAGAGTGAATGCTGTGTTGTGAGTGTGGCAGTGTGTGTTTCTGTGTGTGTTTGTGTTGGTGGGAAAACATTGTGTATGCCTGTAAGAATAAGTCGATGGATGTTTGTGTGAGTTTCATGTGTATGTGTGTGTCGCGACCACATTTGTCAATATTTTAAGGCAGTTCCAAGTGTTGATGGTTCTGCTGGATACCCATTGTGAGTGGTGTGTTGTAAGTGTGACTGTGTGTGTGTGTGTTCAAGGGAAACCGTTGTGTATGCCTGCAAGAAAAAGTCGATGGGTGTTTGTGTGTGTTATTTGTATATGTGTGTGTCAGGACCATGTTTGTGATTATGTTAAAGCAGTTCCAAGTGTTGACGGCTGTGTTGGAGACCCAGTGTGAGTGCTGTGTTGTGAGTGTGATAGTGTGTGTGTGTCTGTGTGTGTTTCCGAACCCCCTGTGTACGCCTGTAAGAAAAATTCCATGGGTGTTTGTGTGTGTTTCTTGTGTATGCGTGTGTCAGGAAAACGTTTGTGAGTATGTTAGGGCAGTTCCAAGTGTTGATGGCTCTGCCGAGGCCCAGTGTGAGTGCTGTGTTGCGAGTGTGACAGTGTGTGTGTGTGTGTGTGTGTGTGTTTTCGGGTTACCATTGTGTATGCCTGTATGAAAAAGTCGATGGGTGTATTTGTGTGTTCTTGCGTATTGTGTTTCAGATCCACATTTGTGAGTGTGTGAGGGCAGTTCCAAGTGTTCATGAGTTTGCTGGATATCCAGTGTGAGTGTGTGTTGTGAGTGTGACAGTGTGTGTGCGTGTCTGTGTGTGTGTTTGCAGGAAACCAGTCTGTATGCCTATAAGAAAAATTCGATGGGTGTTTGTGTGTGTTTCTTCTGTATGTGTGTGTCGGGACCACATTTGTGAATATGTTAGGGCAGTTCCAAGTGTTGATGGCTCTGCTGGAGACCCAGTGAGAGTGCTGTGTTGTGAGTGTGACAGTGTGTGTGTGTCTGTGTGTGTGTGTGTGTGTTTGGGGGAACCCCACAGTGTATGCTTCTAAGAAAAAGTCGATGGGTGTTTGTGTGTGTTTCTTGTGTATGTGTGTGTCGGGACCACGTATAAGAGTATTTTGTGGCAGTTCCAAGCGCCAGAGTGAATGCTGTGTTGTGAGTGTGGCAGTGTGTGTTTCTGTGTGTGTTTGTGTTGGCGGGAAAACATTGTGTATGCCTGTAAGAATAAGTCGATGGATGTTTGTGTGAGTTTCATGTGTATGTGTGTGTCGCGACCACATTTGTCAATATTTTAAGGCAGTTCCAAGTGTTGATGGTTCTGCTGGATACCCATTGTGAGTGGTGTGTTGTAAGTGTGACTGTGTGTGTGTGTGTTCAAGGGAAACCGTTGTGTATGCCTGTAAGAAAAAGTCGATGGGTGTTTGTGTGCGTTTCTTGTGTATGTGTGTGTCGGGAAAACGTTTGGGAGTATGTTAGGGCAGTTCCAAGTGTTGATGGCTCTGCCGAGGACCAGTGTGAGTGCTGTGTTGCGAGTGTGACAGTGTGTGTGTGTGTGTTTTCGGGTAACCATTGTGTATGCCTGTATGAAAAAGTCGATGGGTGTATTTGTGTGTTCTTGCGTATTGTGTTTCAGATCCACATTTGTGAGTGTGTGAGGGCAGTTCCAAGTCTTCATGAGTTTGCAGGATATCCAGTGTGAGTGTGTGTTGTGAGTGTGACAGTGTGTGTGCGTGTCTGTGTGTGTGTTTGCAGGAAACCAGTCTGTATGCCTATAAGAAAAATTCGATGGGTGTTTGTGTGTGTTTTTTCTGTATGTGTGTGTCGGGACCACATTTGTGAATATGTTAGGGCAGTTCCAAGTGTTGATGGCTCTGCTGGAGACCCAGTGAGAGTGCTGTGTTGTGAGTGTGATAGTGTGTGTGTGTCTGTGTGTGTGTGTGTGTGTTTGGGGGAACCCCACAGTGTATGCTTCTAAGAAAAAGTCGATGGGTGTTTGTGTGTGTTTCTTGTGTATGTGTGTGTCGAGACCACGTATGTGAGTATGTTGTGGCAGTTCCAAGTGCCAGTGTGAATGCTGTGTTGTGAGTGTGGCAGTGTGTGTTTCTGTGTGTGTTTGTGTTGGCGGGAAAACATTGTGTATGCCTGTAAGAATAAGTCGATGGATGTTTGTGTGAGTTTCATGTGTATGTGTGTGTCGCGACCACATTTGTCAATATTTTAAGGCAGTTCCAAGTGTTGATGGTTCTGCTGGATACCCATTGTGAGTGCTGTGTTGTAAGTGTGACTGTGTGTGTGTGTGTTCACGGGAAACCGTTGTGTATGCCTGTAAGAAAAAGTCGATGGGTGTTTGTGTGTGATTCTTGTGTATGTGTGTGTCGGTGAAACGTTTGTGAGTATGTTAGGGCAGTTCCAAGTGTTGATGGCTCTGCCGAGGTCCAGTGTGCGTACTGTGCTGTTAGTGTGACAGTGTGTGTGTGTGTGTGTGTGTGTTTGGGGAAACCCCACTCTGTCTCCCTGTAACAAAATGTTGATGGGTGTTTGTGTGTGTTTCTTCTGTATGTGTGTGTCGGGACCACGTTTGTTTGTATGTTAGGGCAGATTCAAGTGCCAGTGTGAATGCTGTGTTGTGAGTGTGATAGTGTGTGTGTGTGTGTTTGCGGAAACCATTGTGCATGACTGTAAGTAAAAGTCCATGGGAGTTTGTGTGTGTTTCTTGTGTATGTGTGTGTCGGGACCACGTTTGTGAGTATGTTAGGGCAGTTCCAACTGTTGATGGCTATGCCGGGGACCCAGTGTGAGTGCTGTGTTGTGCGTGTGATAGTGTCTGTGTGTGTGTGTGTGTGTTTTGCTGGATACCATTGTGTATGTCTGTAAGAAAAAGTCGTAGGGTGTTTTTGTGTGTTTCTTCTGCATGTGTGTTTCGGGACCACGTTTGTGAATATGTTAAGGTAATTCCAAGTGTTCATGGCTCTGCTGGAGATCCAATGTGAGTGCTCTGTCGTGAGTGTGCCTTTTGTGTGTGTGTGTGTGTGTGTGTGTGTGTTTGCAGGAAACCGTTGTGTATGCCTGCAAGAAAAAGTCGATGGGTGTTTGTGTGTGTTATTTGTATATGTGTGTGTCAGGACCATGTTTGTGATTATGTTAAAGCAGTTCCAAGTGTTGACGGCTGTGTTGGAGACCCAGTGTGAGTGCTGTGTTGTGAGTGTGATAGTGTGTGTGTGTCTGTGTGTGTTTCCGAACCCCCTGTGTACGCCTGTAAGAAAAATTCCATGGGTGTTTGTGTGTGTTTCTTGTGTATGCGTGTGTCAGGAAAACGTTTGTGAGTATGTTAGGGCAGTTCCAAGTGTTGATGGCTCTGCCGAGGCCCAGTGTGAGTGCTGTGTTGCGAGTGTGACAGTGTGTGTGTGTGTGTGTGTGTGTGTGTGTGTTTTCGGGTTACCATTGTGTATGCCTGTATGAAAAAGTCGATGGGTGTATTTGTGTGTTCTTGCGTATTGTGTTTCAGATCCACATTTGTGAGTGTGTGAGGGCAGTTCCAAGTGTTCATGAGTTTGCTGGATATCCAGTGTGAGTGTGTGTTGTGAGTGTGACAGTGTGTGTGCGTGTCTGTGTGTGTGTTTGCAGGAAACCAGTCTGTATGCCTATAAGAAAAATTCGATGGGTGTTTGTGTGTGTTTCTTCTGTATGTGTGTGTCGGGACCACATTTGTGAATATGTTAGGGCAGTTCCAAGTGTTGATGGCTCTGCTGGAGACCCAGTGAGAGTGCTGTGTTGTGAGTGTGACAGTGTGTGTGTGTCTGTGTGTGTGTGTGTGTTTGGGGGAACCCCACAGTGTATGCTTCTAAGAAAAAGTCGATGGGTGTTTGTGTGTGTTTCTTGTGTATGTGTGTGTCGGGACCACGTATGAGAGTATTTTGTGGCAGTTCCAAGCGCCAGAGTGAATGCTGTGTTGTGAGTGTGGCAGTGTGTGTTTCTGTGTGTGTTTGTGTTGGTGGGAAAACATTGTGTATGCCTGTAAGAATAAGTCGATGGATGTTTGTGTGAGTTTCATGTGTATGTGTGTGTCGCGACCACATTTGTCAATATTTTAAGGCAGTTCCAAGTGTTGATGGTTCTGCTGGATACCCATTGTGAGTGGTGTGTTGTAAGTGTGACTGTGTGTGTGTGTGTTCAAGGGAAACCGTTGTGTATGCCTGCAAGAAAAAGTCGATGGGTGTTTGTGTGTGTTATTTGTATATGTGTGTGTCAGGACCATGTTTGTGATTATGTTAAAGCAGTTCCAAGTGTTGACGGCTGTGTTGGAGACCCAGTGTGAGTGCTGTGTTGTGAGTGTGATAGTGTGTGTGTGTCTGTGTGTGTTTCCGAACCCCCTGTGTACGCCTGTAAGAAAAATTCCATGGGTGTTTGTGTGTGTTTCTTGTGTATGCGTGTGTCAGGAAAACGTTTGTGAGTATGTTAGGGCAGTTCCAAGTGTTGATGGCTCTGCCGAGGCCCAGTGTGAGTGCTGTGTTGCGAGTGTGACAGTGTGTGTGTGTGTGTGTGTGTGTTTTCGGGTTACCATTGTGTATGCCTGTATGAAAAAGTCGATGGGTGTATTTGTGTGTTCTTGCGTATTGTGTTTCAGATCCACATTTGTGAGTGTGTGAGGGCAGTTCCAAGTGTTCATGAGTTTGCTGGATATCCAGTGTGAGTGTGTGTTGTGAGTGTGACAGTGTGTGTGCGTGTCTGTGTGTGTGTTTGCAGGAAACCAGTCTGTATGCCTATAAGAAAAATTCGATGGGTGTTTGTGTGTGTTTCTTCTGTATGTGTGTGTCGGGACCACATTTGTGAATATGTTAGGGCAGTTCCAAGTGTTGATGGCTCTGCTGGAGACCCAGTGAGAGTGCTGTGTTGTGAGTGTGACAGTGTGTGTGTGTCTGTGTGTGTGTGTGTGTGTTTGGGGGAACCCCACAGTGTATGCTTCTAAGAAAAAGTCGATGGGTGTTTGTGTGTGTTTCTTGTGTATGTGTGTGTCGGGACCACGTATAAGAGTATTTTGTGGCAGTTCCAAGCGCCAGAGTGAATGCTGTGTTGTGAGTGTGGCAGTGTGTGTTTCTGTGTGTGTTTGTGTTGGCGGGAAAACATTGTGTATGCCTGTAAGAATAAGTCGATGGATGTTTGTGTGAGTTTCATGTGTATGTGTGTGTCGCGACCACATTTGTCAATATTTTAAGGCAGTTCCAAGTGTTGATGGTTCTGCTGGATACCCATTGTGAGTGGTGTGTTGTAAGTGTGACTGTGTGTGTGTGTGTTCAAGGGAAACCGTTGTGTATGCCTGTAAGAAAAAGTCGATGGGTGTTTGTGTGCGTTTCTTGTGTATGTGTGTGTCGGGAAAACGTTTGGGAGTATGTTAGGGCAGTTCCAAGTGTTGATGGCTCTGCCGAGGACCAGTGTGAGTGCTGTGTTGCGAGTGTGACAGTGTGTGTGTGTGTGTTTTCGGGTAACCATTGTGTATGCCTGTATGAAAAAGTCGATGGGTGTATTTGTGTGTTCTTGCGTATTGTGTTTCAGATCCACATTTGTGAGTGTGTGAGGGCAGTTCCAAGTCTTCATGAGTTTGCAGGATATCCAGTGTGAGTGTGTGTTGTGAGTGTGACAGTGTGTGTGCGTGTCTGTGTGTGTGTTTGCAGGAAACCAGTCTGTATGCCTATAAGAAAAATTCGATGGGTGTTTGTGTGTGTTTTTTCTGTATGTGTGTGTCGGGACCACATTTGTGAATATGTTAGGGCAGTTCCAAGTGTTGATGGCTCTGCTGGAGACCCAGTGAGAGTGCTGTGTTGTGAGTGTGATAGTGTGTGTGTGTCTGTGTGTGTGTGTGTGTGTTTGGGGGAACCCCACAGTGTATGCTTCTAAGAAAAAGTCGATGGGTGTTTGTGTGTGTTTCTTGTGTATGTGTGTGTCGAGACCACGTATGTGAGTATGTTGTGGCAGTTCCAAGTGCCAGTGTGAATGCTGTGTTGTGAGTGTGGCAGTGTGTGTTTCTGTGTGTGTTTGTGTTGGCGGGAAAACATTGTGTATGCCTGTAAGAATAAGTCGATGGATGTTTGTGTGAGTTTCATGTGTATGTGTGTGTCGCGACCACATTTGTCAATATTTTAAGGCAGTTCCAAGTGTTGATGGTTCTGCTGGATACCCATTGTGAGTGCTGTGTTGTAAGTGTGACTGTGTGTGTGTGTGTTCACGGGAAACCGTTGTGTATGCCTGTAAGAAAAAGTCGATGGGTGTTTGTGTGTGATTCTTGTGTATGTGTGTGTCGGTGAAACGTTTGTGAGTATGTTAGGGCAGTTCCAAGTGTTGATGGCTCTGCCGAGGTCCAGTGTGCGTACTGTGCTGTTAGTGTGACAGTGTGTGTGTGTGTGTGTGTGTGTGTGTGTTTGGGGAAACCCCACTCTGTCTCCCTGTAACAAAATGTTGATGGGTGTTTGTGTGTGTTTCTTCTGTATGTGTGTGTCGGGACCACGTTTGTTTGTATGTTAGGGCAGATTCAAGTGCCAGTGTGAATGCTGTGTTGTGAGTGTGATAGTGTGTGTGTGTGTGTTTGCGGAAACCATTGTGCATGACTGTAAGTAAAAGTCCATGGGAGTTTGTGTGTGTTTCTTGTGTATGTGTGTGTCGGGACCACGTTTGTGAGTATGTTAGGGCAGTTCCAACTGTTGATGGCTATGCCGGGGACCCAGTGTGAGTGCTGTGTTGTGCGTGTGATAGTGTCTGTGTGTGTGTGTGTGTGTTTTGCTGGATACCATTGTGTATGTCTGTAAGAAAAAGTCGTAGGGTGTTTTTGTGTGTTTCTTCTGCATGTGTGTTTCGGGACCACGTTTGTGAATATGTTAAGGTAATTCCAAGTGTTCATGGCTCTGCTGGAGATCCAATGTGAGTGCTCTGTCGTGAGTGTGCCTTTTGTGTGTGTGTGTGTGTGTGTGTGTGTGTTTGCAGGAAACCATTGTGTATGCCTGCAAGAAAAAGTCGATGGGTGTTTGTGTGTGTTATTTGTATATGTGTGTGTCAGGACCATGTTTGTGATTATGTTAAAGCAGTTCCAAGTGTTGACGGCTGTGTTGGAGACCCAGTGTGAGTGCTGTGTTGTGAGTGTGATAGTGTGTGTGTGTCTGTGTGTGTTTCCGAACCCCCTGTGTACGCCTGTAAGAAAAATTCCATGGGTGTTTGTGTGTGTTTCTTGTGTATGCGTGTGTCAGGAAAACGTTTGTGAGTATGTTAGGGCAGTTCCAAGTGTTGATGGCTCTGCCGAGGCCCAGTGTGAGTGCTGTGTTGCGAGTGTGACAGTGTGTGTGTGTGTGTGTGTTTTCGGGTTACCATTGTGTATGCCTGTATGAAAAAGTCGATGGGTGTATTTGTGTGTTCTTGCGTATTGTGTTTCAGATCCACATTTGTGAGTGTGTGAGGGCAGTTCCAAGTGTTCATGAGTTTGCTGGATATCCAGTGTGAGTGTGTGTTGTGAGTGTGACAGTGTGTGTGCGTGTCTGTGTGTGTGTTTGCAGGAAACCAGTCTGTATGCCTATAAGAAAAATTCGATGGGTGTTTGTGTGTGTTTCTTCTGTATGTGTGTGTCGGGACCACATTTGTGAATATGTTAGGGCAGTTCCAAGTGTTGATGGCTCTGCTGGAGACCCAGTGAGAGTGCTGTGTTGTGAGTGTGACAGTGTGTGTGTGTCTGTGTGTGTGTGTGTGTTTGGGGGAACCCCACAGTGTATGCTTCTAAGAAAAAGTCGATGGGTGTTTGTGTGTGTTTCTTGTGTATGTGTGTGTCGGGACCACGTATGAGAGTATTTTGTGGCAGTTCCAAGCGCCAGAGTGAATGCTGTGTTGTGAGTGTGGCAGTGTGTGTTTCTGTGTGTGTTTGTGTTGGCGGGAAAACATTGTGTATGCCTGTAAGAATAAGTCGATGGATGTTTGTGTGAGTTTCATGTGTATGTGTGTGTCGCGACCACATTTGTCAATATTTTAAGGCAGTTCCAAGTGTTGATGGTTCTGCTGGATACCCATTGTGAGTGGTGTGTTGTAAGTGTGACTGTGTGTGTGTGTGTTCAAGGGAAACCGTTGTGTATGCCTGCAAGAAAAAGTCGATGGGTGTTTGTGTGTGTTATTTGTATATGTGTGTGTCAGGACCATGTTTGTGATTATGTTAAAGCAGTTCCAAGTGTTGACGGCTGTGTTGGAGACCCAGTGTGAGTGCTGTGTTGTGAGTGTGATAGTGTGTGTGTGTCTGTGTGTGTTTCCGAACCCCCTGTGTACGCCTGTAAGAAAAATTCCATGGGTGTTTGTGTGTGTTTCTTGTGTATGCGTGTGTCAGGAAAACGTTTGTGAGTATGTTAGGGCAGTTCCAAGTGTTGATGGCTCTGCCGAGGCCCAGTGTGAGTGCTGTGTTGCGAGTGTGACAGTGTGTGTGTGTGTGTGTGTGTGTTTTCGGGTTACCATTGTGTATGCCTGTATGAAAAAGTCGATGGGTGTATTTGTGTGTTCTTGCGTATTGTGTTTCAGATCCACATTTGTGAGTGTGTGAGGGCAGTTCCAAGTGTTCATGAGTTTGCTGGATATCCAGTGTGAGTGTGTGTTGTGAGTGTGACAGTGTGTGTGCGTGTCTGTGTGTGTGTTTGCAGGAAACCAGTCTGTATGCCTATAAGAAAAATTCGATGGGTGTTTGTGTGTGTTTCTTCTGTATGTGTGTGTCGGGACCACATTTGTGAATATGTTAGGGCAGTTCCAAGTGTTGATGGCTCTGCTGGAGACCCAGTGAGAGTGCTGTGTTGTGAGTGTGACAGTGTGTGTGTGTCTGTGTGTGTGTGTGTGTGTTTGGGGGAACCCCACAGTGTATGCTTCTAAGAAAAAGTCGATGGGTGTTTGTGTGTGTTTCTTGTGTATGTGTGTGTCGGGACCACGTATAAGAGTATTTTGTGGCAGTTCCAAGCGCCAGAGTGAATGCTGTGTTGTGAGTGTGGCAGTGTGTGTTTCTGTGTGTGTTTGTGTTGGCGGGAAAACATTGTGTATGCCTGTAAGAATAAGTCGATGGATGTTTGTGTGAGTTTCATGTGTATGTGTGTGTCGCGACCACATTTGTCAATATTTTAAGGCAGTTCCAAGTGTTGATGGTTCTGCTGGATACCCATTGTGAGTGGTGTGTTGTAAGTGTGACTGTGTGTGTGTGTGTTCAAGGGAAACCGTTGTGTATGCCTGTAAGAAAAAGTCGATGGGTGTTTGTGTGCGTTTCTTGTGTATGTGTGTGTCGGGAAAACGTTTGGGAGTATGTTAGGGCAGTTCCAAGTGTTGATGGCTCTGCCGAGGACCAGTGTGAGTGCTGTGTTGCGAGTGTGACAGTGTGTGTGTGTGTGTTTTCGGGTAACCATTGTGTATGCCTGTATGAAAAAGTCGATGGGTGTATTTGTGTGTTCTTGCGTATTGTGTTTCAGATCCACATTTGTGAGTGTGTGAGGGCAGTTCCAAGTCTTCATGAGTTTGCAGGATATCCAGTGTGAGTGTGTGTTGTGAGTGTGACAGTGTGTGTGCGTGTCTGTGTGTGTGTTTGCAGGAAACCAGTCTGTATGCCTATAAGAAAAATTCGATGGGTGTTTGTGTGTGTTTTTTCTGTATGTGTGTGTCGGGACCACATTTGTGAATATGTTAGGGCAGTTCCAAGTGTTGATGGCTCTGCTGGAGACCCAGTGAGAGTGCTGTGTTGTGAGTGTGATAGTGTGTGTGTGTCTGTGTGTGTGTGTGTGTGTTTGGGGGAACCCCACAGTGTATGCTTCTAAGAAAAAGTCGATGGGTGTTTGTGTGTGTTTCTTGTGTATGTGTGTGTCGAGACCACGTATGTGAGTATGTTGTGGCAGTTCCAAGTGCCAGTGTGAATGCTGTGTTGTGAGTGTGGCAGTGTGTGTTTCTGTGTGTGTTTGTGTTGGCGGGAAAACATTGTGTATGCCTGTAAGAATAAGTCGATGGATGTTTGTGTGAGTTTCATGTGTATGTGTGTGTCGCGACCACATTTGTCAATATTTTAAGGCAGTTCCAAGTGTTGATGGTTCTGCTGGATACCCATTGTGAGTGCTGTGTTGTAAGTGTGACTGTGTGTGTGTGTGTTCACGGGAAACCGTTGTGTATGCCTGTAAGAAAAAGTCGATGGGTGTTTGTGTGTGATTCTTGTGTATGTGTGTGTCGGTGAAACGTTTGTGAGTATGTTAGGGCAGTTCCAAGTGTTGATGGCTCTGCCGAGGTCCAGTGTGCGTACTGTGCTGTTAGTGTGACAGTGTGTGTGTGTGTGTGTGTGTGTGTTTGGGGAAACCCCACTCTGTCTCCCTGTAACAAAATGTTGATGGGTGTTTGTGTGTGTTTCTTCTGTATGTGTGTGTCGGGACCACGTTTGTTTGTATGTTAGGGCAGATTCAAGTGCCAGTGTGAATGCTGTGTTGTGAGTGTGATAGTGTGTGTGTGTGTGTTTGCGGAAACCATTGTGCATGACTGTAAGTAAAAGTCCATGGGAGTTTGTGTGTGTTTCTTGTGTATGTGTGTGTCGGGACCACGTTTGTGAGTATGTTAGGGCAGTTCCAACTGTTGATGGCTATGCCGGGGACCCAGTGTGAGTGCTGTGTTGTGCGTGTGATAGTGTCTGTGTGTGTGTGTGTGTGTTTTGCTGGATACCATTGTGTATGTCTGTAAGAAAAAGTCGTAGGGTGTTTTTGTGTGTTTCTTCTGCATGTGTGTTTCGGGACCACGTTTGTGAATATGTTAAGGTAATTCCAAGTGTTCATGGCTCTGCTGGAGATCCAATGTGAGTGCTCTGTCGTGAGTGTGCCTTTTGTGTGTGTGTGTGTGTGTGTGTGTTCAAGGGAAACCGTTGTGTATGCCTGCAAGAAAAAGTCGATGGGTGTTTGTGTGTGTTATTTGTATATGTGTGTGTCAGGACCATGTTTGTGATTATGTTAAAGCAGTTCCAAGTGTTGACGGCTGTGTTGGAGACCCAGTGTGAGTGCTGTGTTGTGAGTGTGATAGTGTGTGTGTGTCTGTGTGTGTTTCCGAACCCCCTGTGTACGCCTGTAAGAAAAATTCCATGGGTGTTTGTGTGTGTTTCTTGTGTATGCGTGTGTCAGGAAAACGTTTGTGAGTATGTTAGGGCAGTTCCAAGTGTTGATGGCTCTGCCGAGGCCCAGTGTGAGTGCTGTGTTGCGAGTGTGACAGTGTGTGTGTGTGTGTGTGTGTGTGTTTTCGGGTTACCATTGTGTATGCCTGTATGAAAAAGTCGATGGGTGTATTTGTGTGTTCTTGCGTATTGTGTTTCAGATCCACATTTGTGAGTGTGTGAGGGCAGTTCCAAGTGTTCATGAGTTTGCTGGATATCCAGTGTGAGTGTGTGTTGTGAGTGTGACAGTGTGTGTGCGTGTCTGTGTGTGTGTTTGCAGGAAACCAGTCTGTATGCCTATAAGAAAAATTCGATGGGTGTTTGTGTGTGTTGCTTCTGTATGTGTGTGTCGGGACCACATTTGTGAATATGTTAGGGCAGTTCCAAGTGTTGATGGCTCTGCTGGAGACCCAGTGAGAGTGCTGTGTTGTGAGTGTGACAGTGTGTGTGTGTCTGTGTGTGTGTGTGTGTGTTTGGGGGAACCCCACAGTGTATGCTTCTAAGAAAAAGTCGATGGGTGTTTGTGTGTGTTTCTTGTGTATGTGTGTGTCGGGACCACGTATAAGAGTATTTTGTGGCAGTTCCAAGCGCCAGAGTGAATGCTGTGTTGTGAGTGTGGCAGTGTGTGTTTCTGTGTGTGTTTGTGTTGGCGGGAAAACATTGTGTATGCCTGTAAGAATAAGTCGATGGATGTTTGTGTGAGTTTCATGTGTATGTGTGTGTCGCGACCACATTTGTCAATATTTTAAGGCAGTTCCAAGTGTTGATGGTTCTGCTGGATACCCATTGTGAGTGGTGTGTTGTAAGTGTGACTGTGTGTGTGTGTGTTCAAGGGAAACCGTTGTGTATGCCTGTAAGAAAAAGTCGATGGGTGTTTGTGTGCGTTTCTTGTGTATGTGTGTGTCGGGAAAACGTTTGGGAGTATGTTAGGGCAGTTCCAAGTGTTGATGGCTCTGCCGAGGACCAGTGTGAGTGCTGTGTTGCGAGTGTGACAGTGTGTGTGTGTGTGTTTTCGGGTAACCATTGTGTATGCCTGTATGAAAAAGTCGATGGGTGTATTTGTGTGTTCTTGCGTATTGTGTTTCAGATCCACATTTGTGAGTGTGTGAGGGCAGTTCCAAGTCTTCATGAGTTTGCAGGATATCCAGTGTGAGTGTGTGTTGTGAGTGTGACAGTGTGTGTGCGTGTCTGTGTGTGTGTTTGCAGGAAACCAGTCTGTATGCCTATAAGAAAAATTCGATGGGTGTTTGTGTGTGTTTTTTCTGTATGTGTGTGTCGGGACCACATTTGTGAATATGTTAGGGCAGTTCCAAGTGTTGATGGCTCTGCTGGAGACCCAGTGAGAGTGCTGTGTTGTGAGTGTGATAGTGTGTGTGTGTCTGTGTGTGTGTGTGTGTGTTTGGGGGAACCCCACAGTGTATGCTTCTAAGAAAAAGTCGATGGGTGTTTGTGTGTGTTTCTTGTGTATGTGTGTGTCGAGACCACGTATGTGAGTATGTTGTGGCAGTTCCAAGTGCCAGTGTGAATGCTGTGTTGTGAGTGTGGCAGTGTGTGTTTCTGTGTGTGTTTGTGTTGGCGGGAAAACATTGTGTATGCCTGTAAGAATAAGTCGATGGATGTTTGTGTGAGTTTCATGTGTATGTGTGTGTCGCGACCACATTTGTCAATATTTTAAGGCAGTTCCAAGTGTTGATGGTTCTGCTGGATACCCATTGTGAGTGCTGTGTTGTAAGTGTGACTGTGTGTGTGTGTGTTCACGGGAAACCGTTGTGTATGCCTGTAAGAAAAAGTCGATGGGTGTTTGTGTGTGATTCTTGTGTATGTGTGTGTCGGTGAAACGTTTGTGAGTATGTTAGGGCAGTTCCAAGTGTTGATGGCTCTGCCGAGGTCCAGTGTGCGTACTGTGCTGTTAGTGTGACAGTGTGTGTGTGTGTGTGTGTGTGTGTGTTTGGGGAAACCCCACTCTGTCTCCCTGTAACAAAATGTTGATGGGTGTTTGTGTGTGTTTCTTCTGTATGTGTGTGTCGGGACCACGTTTGTTTGTATGTTAGGGCAGATTCAAGTGCCAGTGTGAATGCTGTGTTGTGAGTGTGATAGTGTGTGTGTGTGTGTTTGCGGAAACCATTGTGCATGACTGTAAGTAAAAGTCCATGGGAGTTTGTGTGTGTTTCTTGTGTATGTGTGTGTCGGGACCACGTTTGTGAGTATGTTAGGGCAGTTCCAACTGTTGATGGCTATGCCGGGGACCCAGTGTGAGTGCTGTGTTGTGCGTGTGATAGTGTCTGTGTGTGTGTGTGTGTGTTTTGCTGGATACCATTGTGTATGTCTGTAAGAAAAAGTCGTAGGGTGTTTTTGTGTGTTTCTTCTGCATGTGTGTTTCGGGACCACGTTTGTGAATATGTTAAGGTAATTCCAAGTGTTCATGGCTCTGCTGGAGATCCAATGTGAGTGCTCTGTCGTGAGTGTGCCTTTTGTGTGTGTGTGTGTGTGTGTGTGTGTTCAAGGGAAACCGTTGTGTATGCCTGCAAGAAAAAGTCGATGGGTGTTTGTGTGTGTTATTTGTATATGTGTGTGTCAGGACCATGTTTGTGATTATGTTAAAGCAGTTCCAAGTGTTGACGGCTGTGTTGGAGACCCAGTGTGAGTGCTGTGTTGTGAGTGTGATAGTGTGTGTGTGTCTGTGTGTGTTTCCGAACCCCCTGTGTACGCCTGTAAGAAAAATTCCATGGGTGTTTGTGTGTGTTTCTTGTGTATGCGTGTGTCAGGAAAACGTTTGTGAGTATGTTAGGGCAGTTCCAAGTGTTGATGGCTCTGCCGAGGCCCAGTGTGAGTGCTGTGTTGCGAGTGTGACAGTGTGTGTGTGTGTGTGTGTGTGTGTTTTCGGGTTACCATTGTGTATGCCTGTATGAAAAAGTCGATGGGTGTATTTGTGTGTTCTTGCGTATTGTGTTTCAGATCCACATTTGTGAGTGTGTGAGGGCAGTTCCAAGTGTTCATGAGTTTGCTGGATATCCAGTGTGAGTGTGTGTTGTGAGTGTGACAGTGTGTGTGCGTGTCTGTGTGTGTGTTTGCAGGAAACCAGTCTGTATGCCTATAAGAAAAATTCGATGGGTGTTTGTGTGTGTTTCTTCTGTATGTGTGTGTCGGGACCACATTTGTGAATATGTTAGGGCAGTTCCAAGTGTTGATGGCTCTGCTGGAGACCCAGTGAGAGTGCTGTGTTGTGAGTGTGACAGTGTGTGTGTGTCTGTGTGTGTGTGTGTGTGTTTGGGGGAACCCCACAGTGTATGCTTCTAAGAAAAAGTCGATGGGTGTTTGTGTGTGTTTCTTGTGTATGTGTGTGTCGGGACCACGTATAAGAGTATTTTGTGGCAGTTCCAAGCGCCAGAGTGAATGCTGTGTTGTGAGTGTGGCAGTGTGTGTTTCTGTGTGTGTTTGTGTTGGCGGGAAAACATTGTGTATGCCTGTAAGAATAAGTCGATGGATGTTTGTGTGAGTTTCATGTGTATGTGTGTGTCGCGACCACATTTGTCAATATTTTAAGGCAGTTCCAAGTGTTGATGGTTCTGCTGGATACCCATTGTGAGTGGTGTGTTGTAAGTGTGACTGTGTGTGTGTGTGTTCAAGGGAAACCGTTGTGTATGCCTGTAAGAAAAAGTCGATGGGTGTTTGTGTGCGTTTCTTGTGTATGTGTGTGTCGGGAAAACGTTTGGGAGTATGTTAGGGCAGTTCCAAGTGTTGATGGCTCTGCCGAGGACCAGTGTGAGTGCTGTGTTGCGAGTGTGACAGTGTGTGTGTGTGTGTTTTCGGGTAACCATTGTGTATGCCTGTATGAAAAAGTCGATGGGTGTATTTGTGTGTTCTTGCGTATTGTGTTTCAGATCCACATTTGTGAGTGTGTGAGGGCAGTTCCAAGTCTTCATGAGTTTGCAGGATATCCAGTGTGAGTGTGTGTTGTGAGTGTGACAGTGTGTGTGCGTGTCTGTGTGTGTGTTTGCAGGAAACCAGTCTGTATGCCTATAAGAAAAATTCGATGGGTGTTTGTGTGTGTTTTTTCTGTATGTGTGTGTCGGGACCACATTTGTGAATATGTTAGGGCAGTTCCAAGTGTTGATGGCTCTGCTGGAGACCCAGTGAGAGTGCTGTGTTGTGAGTGTGATAGTGTGTGTGTGTCTGTGTGTGTGTGTGTGTGTTTGGGGGAACCCCACAGTGTATGCTTCTAAGAAAAAGTCGATGGGTGTTTGTGTGTGTTTCTTGTGTATGTGTGTGTCGAGACCACGTATGTGAGTATGTTGTGGCAGTTCCAAGTGCCAGTGTGAATGCTGTGTTGTGAGTGTGGCAGTGTGTGTTTCTGTGTGTGTTTGTGTTGGCGGGAAAACATTGTGTATGCCTGTAAGAATAAGTCGATGGATGTTTGTGTGAGTTTCATGTGTATGTGTGTGTCGCGACCACATTTGTCAATATTTTAAGGCAGTTCCAAGTGTTGATGGTTCTGCTGGATACCCATTGTGAGTGCTGTGTTGTAAGTGTGACTGTGTGTGTGTGTGTTCACGGGAAACCGTTGTGTATGCCTGTAAGAAAAAGTCGATGGGTGTTTGTGTGTGATTCTTGTGTATGTGTGTGTCGGTGAAACGTTTGTGAGTATGTTAGGGCAGTTCCAAGTGTTGATGGCTCTGCCGAGGTCCAGTGTGCGTACTGTGCTGTTAGTGTGACAGTGTGTGTGTGTGTGTGTGTGTGTTTGGGGAAACCCCACTCTGTCTCCCTGTAACAAAATGTTGATGGGTGTTTGTGTGTGTTTCTTCTGTATGTGTGTGTCGGGACCACGTTTGTTTGTATGTTAGGGCAGATTCAAGTGCCAGTGTGAATGCTGTGTTGTGAGTGTGATAGTGTGTGTGTGTGTGTTTGCGGAAACCATTGTGCATGACTGTAAGTAAAAGTCCATGGGAGTTTGTGTGTGTTTCTTGTGTATGTGTGTGTCGGGACCACGTTTGTGAGTATGTTAGGGCAGTTCCAACTGTTGATGGCTATGC